>NW_027361989.1:0-1273750 GCF_039654945.1 Dendrobates tinctorius | reverse complement strand
TGTCTATACAGCATGAGGCAGGCTCAGACGGTGTTAGGCCCAGTATGGATTGCACGTGATTGCACAAAGGTTAGAAAGGGTACCGTATCCCCGGATAACATGTATGGATAGCGTACACATTCAAAATATATGTCTATACAGCATGAGGCAGGCTCAGACGGTGTTAGGCCCAGTATGGATTGCACGTGATTGCACAAAGGTTAGAAAGGGTACCGTATCCCTGGATAACATGTATGGATAGCGTACACATTCAAAATATATGTCTATACAGCATGAGGCAGGCTCAGACGGTGTTAGGCCCAGTATGGATTGCACGTGATTGCACAAAGGTTAGAAAGGGTACCGTATCCCCGGATAACATGTATGGATAGCGTACACATTCAAAATATATGTCTATACAGCATGAGGCAGGCTCAGACGGTGTTAGGCCCAGTATGGATTGCACGTGATTGCACAAAGGTTAGAAAGGGTACCGTATCCCTGGATAACATGTATGGATAGCGTACACATTCAAAATATATGTCTATACAGCATGAGGCAGGCTCAAACGGTGTTAGGCCCAGTATGGATTGCACGTGATTGCACAAAGGTTAGAAAGGGTACCGTATCCCTGGATAAAATGTATGGATAGCGTACACATTCAAAATATATGTCTATACAGCATGAGGCAGGCTCAGACGGTGTTAGGCCCAGTATGGATTGCACGTGATTGCACAAAGGTTAGAAAGGGTACCGTATCCCCGGATAACATGTATGGATAGCGTACACATTCAAAATATATGTCTATACAGCATGAGGCAGGCTCAGACGGTGTTATGCCCAGTATGGATTGCACGTGATTGCACAAAGGTTAGAAAGGGTACCGTATCCCCGGATAACATGTATGGATAGCGTACACATTCAAAATATATGTCTATACAGCATGAGGCAGGCTCAGACGGTGTTAGGCCCAGTATGGATTGCACGTGATTGCACAAAGGTTAGAAAGGGTACCGTATCCCTGGATAACATGTATGGATAGCGTACACATTCAAAATATATGTCTATACAGCATGAGGCAGGCTCAGACGGTGTTAGGCCCAGTATGGATTGCACGTGATTGCACAAAGGTTAGAAAGGGTACCGTATCCCCGGATAACATGTATGGATAGCGTACACATTCAAAATATATGTCTATACAGCATGAGGCAGGCTCAGACGGTGTTAGGCCCAGTATGGATTGCACGTGATTGCACAAAGGTTAGAAAGGGTACCGTATCCCCGGATAACATGTATGGATAGCATGCACATTCAAAATATATGTCTATACAGCATGAGGCAGGCTCAGACGGTGTTAGGCCCAGTATGGATTGCACGTGATTGCACAAAGGTTAGAAAGGGTACCGTATCCCCAGATAACATGTATGGATAGCGTACACATTCAAAATATATGTCTATACAGCATGAGGCAGGCTCAGACGGTGTTAGGCCCAGTATGGATTGCACGTGATTGCACAAAGGTTAGAAAGGGTACCGTATCCCTGGATAACATGTATGGATAGCGTACACATTCAAAATATATGTCTATACAGCATGAGGCAGGCTCAGACGGTGTTAGGCCCAGTATGGATTGCACGTGATTGCACAAAGGTTAGAAAGGGTACCGTATCCCTGGATAACATGTATGGATAGCGTACACATTCAAAATATATGTCCATACAGCATGAGGCAGGCTCAGACGGTGTTAGGCCCAGTATGGATTGCACGTGATTGCACAAAGGTTAGAAAGGGTACCGTATCCCTGGATAACATGTATGGATAGCGTACACATTCAAAATATATGTCTCAGTAGGCAGGCTCAGACGGTGTTAGGCCCAGTATGGATTTGACGGCCCAGATTACACAGCGGAGGAGCAGGGAGAGGTAAAGATTGCAAATGCTGGGGCCCTGCCCAAGCAAGGGGGGCCCACTCGTGGGCGTCGGTACTGGCACTGGGCCCCTCATAGTACAGCGGTGTGTCTGACGGCGGGTGTGCACCACCACCGTCAGAGACACTTGATTGCACTATGAGGGACCCTGTGCCAGTGCCCGCGCCCAAGAGTTGGCCTACCCACCTGTCCAGGGCAACGGCACTCGCACGGTGTCATGCGTTAGGTGTTGACCCCGGCCATGGGGGGGGAGGCAGCACAGTTAGGGAGTTTTAGAAAGTGGCATATGTTGATGTTGGACATTCAGCTGATGCAAAAGGCGAAATAAGTGAAGTACCAGGAAGAGGTGGACCAAAGCAAGCCATTTTTCTGTCACCCTATGTGTCATCAGGGGAAGGTGGGACAAAATCCTTGGAAACCCATGCGTGGTTCATTTTAATGAAGGTTAGATCATCCACATTTTGGGTTGACAGACGGGTCCTTTTTTCTGTCAGGATTGATCCAGCTGCACTGAAGACTCTTTCCGATAGCACACTTGCAGCTGGGCAAGCGAGCTCCTGTAAGGCATATTGGGCCAATTCAGGCCAGGTGTCCAGTTTAGCGGCCCAATAGTCAAAGGGGAATGACCTGTGTGGGAGAACATCGATATGGGAGGAAAAGTAGTTTGTAACCATAGTTGACAACTGCTGTCTCCTGTCACTTTCCATCGATGCAGTATTACCAGTTGTGTGAGCGGTATTTGAAAAATCAGTCCACAACATTGTCATGAAACCCCTGTCTCCAACGCCACTTCGGCTGTGTGCACCACGAACACCTCTGCCAAGCTGCCCCCGGCCCGTACGGCTCGTGTGAGAACCATCACCGCTGCTGTGTGCTGGGAATGCCTCAAGCAACCGATTTACCAGAGTTGCTTGTTTATTAGCCAATATTAGGTCAAGGTTCTCCTGTGGCATGATGTTTTGTAATTTGCCTCTATGGCGTGGATCCAGGATGCTGGCCAACCAGTAGTCGTCATCGTTCATCATTTTGGCAATGCGGGGGTCCCTTTTTAGGATCCGCAAGGCATAATCTGACATGTGGGCCAATGTTCCCGGTGTCAATGATGCACTGCGAGTGCTGGGTGGAGGAGCACTTTCTGGCAAATCCACATCCCTCCAGTCACGCACAAACCCTGTACCAGACCTTGCCACGCCAACATTTTCACTTGCCCCACGAGATGCATCCTCCTCCCCTAAGTAATCATCCCCATCATCCTCCTCCTCCTCCTCTTCTTCCTCCACCTCGTCCAGGAGAGGTCCCTGAGCAGACAATGGCTGAATGTCATCAAGGATTCCCTCCTCCTCTTCCTCCTCATCAACATTGGCTGCAGACGCCTGCTCCTTAAGGTGCGTCAAAGTTTGCATGAGCAGACGCATAAGTGGGATGCTCATGCTTAGGATGGCGTCGTCTGCGCTTACCAGCCGTGTGCATTCCTCAAAACACTGAAGGACTTTACAAAGGTCTTTCAGCTTCGACCACTGCACGCCTGTCAACTCCATGTCTGCTCTCAAAGTGCCTGGCCGTGTATCCTCCCACAAATGCATTATGGCCTGCCTCTGCTCGCACAGCCGCTCCACCATGTGCAGGGTGGAGTTCCACCTTGTTGCAATGTCGATAATGAGGCGGTGGTTGGGAAGGTGGAGCAATCGCTGCAGCTTCTGCATACGAACGGAGTGTACAGGCGACCGGCGGATGTGCGCGCACAGTCTTCGCACCTTCTGGAGCAGGGCTGTTAACTCCGGATAATTTTTGAGGAAGCACTGCACCACCAGGTTCAAGGTGTGAGCCAAGCAAGGTATGTGGCTGAGTTTTGAAAGGGCTATGGCTGCCACAAAATTACGGCCGTTATCACTAACTACCTTGCCTGCCTCAAGATGTACACTGCCCAGCCATGACTCAGTTTGTCGCTTCAAGTACTCGGCCAGCACCTCGGCGGTGTGTCTGTCGCCCAAACACATAATCTGCAACACAGCCTGCTGCCGCTTTCCACTAGCTGCTCGATAGGGGGACACATCGTGTGCAACATTGGCAGCTGCAGATGGAGTGCTCGTACGACTGCGCTCTGTGGACGAGCTTTCGCTTCTGGAGGAGGAGGAGGAGGAGGAGGGTCGAACGCCTACAGCCAACTGTTTCCTATACCGTGGGCTAGGCAGCACTGTCCCACCACCGCTGTCCCCTGTGGACCCTGCATCCACCACATTAACCCAGTGCACAGTGATGGACACGTAACGGCCCTGGCCATGCCGACTGGACCATGCATCAGTTGTGAGGTGCACCTTTCCGCTCACTGACTGCTTGAGTGCATGGACAATGCGGTCTTTCACATGATGGTGGAGGGCTGGGATGGCTTTGCGAGAGAAGAAGTGGCGACTGGGTAGGTCATAGCGTGGTACTGCATAGGCCATGAGTTCGCGGAAAGCTGCGCTTTCCACCAACCGAAAGGGCATCATCTCAAACGAGATTAGTTTGGCAATGTGGGCGTTCAAACCCAGTGTACGCGGATGAGAGACTGAGTACTTTCTTTACCTACTCATAGTGTCTGGGAGGGTGAGCTGGACTTGAGAGCTGCATATGGTGGAAGTAGCGGTGGACAGGGCGGACTGAGAGAGGGTTGATGATGGTGATGGAGTTGGTGTTCTTTCTGATGGCCTAGAATCAGTCTTTCGTTGATATAACAGTGGGATTCCCTGACTGCTGTGGTCTTGCAACGACACCTCAACATTTGCTGCTGTGCTAACCGGTGGGCTTACAGTGGGGGAAACAATGTAGCGTTGCTGACTACCTTCGTTGTGATCAGTTGCACATGTGGCACTTGAGGTTTGGTGTTGTGTCCACGCTTGCAAGTGCATGCTGGTTAAATGTCTAAGCATGCAACTGGTATTCAAATTTTTCAGATTTTTCCCTCGGCTAAAGGTCTTTGCGCACTTCTTACAGATAACCTTGGCCTGATCATGAGGATTTTGTTCAAAAAAGTGCCACACTGCACTCTTCCTACTTTGGCAGACATTTTGCGGCCTAGCACGATGTGATCTTTTGACCCTCTGGACAAGCTGTCCAGCAACTCTTTTGATGTTTGGAACCTGTCTTCGGAGTGCTCCGGGCCTGCCAGATAACAGCTGTTGCGATGTCGATGTCTGCTGTGGATGCTCCTCATCTGAGCTATTGGAAGCAGCACCCTCTTCCCCCAATGGATGCCAATCTGGGTCAACAACTGGGTCATCCATCACCTCCTCTTCTATGTCATGTGCACCTTCCTCTGTGTCACCGTGTATGGTGGTATAGTGTGCGGGAAGGGGCACCTGAGTCTCATCAGGGTCAGAATCTGGCTCTGTACACTGAGAGGACAATGTAGTGCTCTGAGTGAATGTACCAGCAGAATCATCCATCAGCGGCTGTGCATCAGTGCACTCCATGTCAGATTCATCTTGGCCTGGGTAATTCACCATTTCACTTGATAATCCAGGCATGGTATGTGAAAACAGCTCCATGGAGTAATCAGTAGTATGGCCTGCGTCATCCTTCAATCTTGGTTGGGGTGAAGGACACAAGGAAAGGTGTGGTTCATGAACATGAGCCTCCAATGACGACTCAGTGCTTTTACTTTTTACAACTGAAGAAGAGGAGGCGATAGAGCTGGAGGCTGAGTCAGCAATGTAAGACAAAACTTTTTCCTGATGCTCTGGCTTTAAAAGCAGTTTGCCAACTCCTAGAAAACTAAGCGTTCGAGGCCTTATGTAGCCAGACGATGATGCAGGGTCAGCACCTCCTGCACTCGGTCCTATTTTGCTCTTGCCACTACGATCAGATCCACCACCAACACCATCATTACCAGCTGCCAACCCCTGCCCAATTCCACGGCCTCTTCCACCAGCCTTCCTCATTTTTGGTAGAAATGTAGACAAAATCCAACAAACTATATAGTAATGTAAAACAAGGTACAAGGTGTCTATAGGACAGGGGAGATTTAGAATTTCTGCACACACTTGTGGACAGTGGACACTTTTGGATTGTGTGAGGCCCACTGATATCTGAGCGTTATGTGACAGGCTCGATGGCACAGCTGCCTGTGACAAAAGTGACGAGAGGATAATGGAGATTTTGAATCTCTGCGCACACTTTTGGACACTGGACACTTGTGGATTGTGTGAGGCCCACTGATATCTGAGCGCTATGTGACAGGCTCGATGGCACAGCTGCCTGTGACCAAAGTGACGAGAGGATAATGGAGATTTTGAATCTCTGCGCACACTTTTGGACACTGGACACTTGTGGATTGTGTGAGGCCCACTGATATCTGAGCGCTATGTGACAGGCTCGATTGCACAGCTGCCTGTGACAAAAGTGACGAGAGGATAATGGAGATTTTGAATCTCTGCGCACACTTTTGGACACTGGACACTTGTGGATTGTGTGAGGCCCACTGATATCTGAGCGCTATGTGACAGGCTCGATGGCACAGCTGCCTGTGACCAAAGTGACGAGAGGATAATGGAGATTTTGAATCTCTGCGCACACTTTTGGACACTGGACACTTGTGGATTGTGTGAGGCCCACTGATATCTGAGCGCTATGTGACAGGCTCGATGGCACAGCTGCCTGTGACAAAAGTGACGAGAGGATAATGGAGATTTTGAATCTCTGCGCACACTTTTGGACACTGGACACTTGTGGATTGTGTGAGGCCCACTGATATCTGAGCGCTATGTGACAGGCTCGATGGCACAGCTGCCTGTGACAAAAGTGACGAGAGGATAATGGAGATTTTGAATCTCTGCGCACACTTTTGGACACTGGACAATTGTGGATTGTGTGAGGCCCACTGATATCTGAGCGCTATGTGACAGGCTCGATGGCACAGCTGCCTGTGACCAAAGTGACGAGAGGATAATGGAGATTTTGAATCTCTGCGCACACTTTTGGACACTGGACACTTGTGGATTGTGTGAGGCCCACTGATATCTGAGCGCTATGTGACAGGCTCGATGGCACAGCTGCCTGTGACCAAAGTGACGAGAGGATAATGTAGATTTTGAATCTCTGCGCACACTTTTGGACACTGGACACTTGTGGATTGTGTGAGGCCCACTGATATCTGAGCGCTATGTGACAGGCTCGATGGCACAGCTGCCTGTGACCAAAGTGACGAGAGGATAATGGAGATTTTGAATCTCTGCGCACACTTTTGGACACTGGACACTTGTGGATTGTGTGAGGCCCACTGATATCTGAGCGCTATGTGACAGGCTCGATGGCACAGCTGCCTGTGACAAAAGTGACGAGAGGATAATGGAGATTTTGAATCTCTGCGCACACTTTTGGACACTGGACACTTGTGGATTGTGTGAGGCCCACTGATATCTGAGCGCTATGTGACAGGCTCGATGGCACAGCTGCCTGTGACCAAAGTGACGAGAGGATAATGGAGATTTTGAATCTCTGCGCACCCTTTTGGACACTGGACACTTGTGGATTGTGTGAGGCCCACTGATATCTGAGCGCTATGTGACAGGCTCGATGGCACAGCTGCCTGTGACCAAAGTGACGAGAGGATAATGGAGATTTTGAATCTCTGCGCACACTTTTGGACACTGGACACTTGTGGATTGTGTGAGGCCCACTGATATCTGAGCGCTATGTGACAGGCTCGATGGCACAGCTGCCTGTGACAAAAGTGACGAGAGGATAATGGAGATTTTGAATCTCTGCGCACACTTTTGGACACTGGACACTTGTGGATTGTGTGAGGCCCACTGATATCTGAGCGCTATGTGACAGGCTCGATGGCACAGCTGCCTGTGACCAAAGTGACGAGAGGATAATGGAGATTTTGAATCTCTGCGCACACTTTTGGACACTGGACACTTGTGGATTGTGTGAGGCCCACTGATATCTGAGCGCTATGTGACAGGCTCGATGGCACAGCTGCCTGTGACAAAAGTGACAAGAGGATAATGGAGATTTTGAATCTCTGCGCGCACTTTTGGACACTGGACACTTGTGGATTGTGTGAGGCCCACTGATATCTGAGCGCTATGTGACAGGCTCGATGGCACAGCTGCCTGTGACAAAAGTGACGAGAGGATAATGGAGATTTTGAATCTCTGCGCACACTTTTGGACACTGGACACTTGTGGATTGTGTGAGGCCCACTGATATCTGAGCGCTATGTGACAGGCTCGATGGCACAGCTGCCTGTGACAAAAGTGACGAGAGGATAATGGAGATTTTGAATCTCTGCGCACACTTTTGGACACTGGACACTTGTGGATTGTGTGAGGCCCACTGATATCTGAGCGCTATGTGACAGGCTCGATGGCACAGCTGCCTGTGACAAAAGTGAGGAGAGGATAATGGAGATTTTGAATCTCTGCGCACACTTTTGGACACTGGACACTTATGGATTGTGTGAGGCCCACTGATATCTGAGCGCTATGTGACAGGCTCGATGGCACAGCTGCCTGTGACCAAAGTGATGAGAGGATAATGGAGATTTTGAATCTCTGCGCACACTTTTGGACACTGGACACTTGTGGATTGTGTGAGGCCCACTGATATCTGAGCGCTATGTGACAGGCTCGATGGCACAGCTGCCTGTGACCAAAGTGATGAGAGGATAATGGAGATTTTGAATCTCTGCGCGCACTTTTGGACACTGGACACTTGTGGATTGTGTGAGGCCCACTGATATCTGAGCGCTATGTGACAGGCTCGATGGCACAGCTGCCTGTGACCAAAGTGACGAGAGGATAATGGAGATTTTGAATCTCTGCGCACACTTTTGGACACTGGACACTTGTGGATTGTGTGAGGCCCACTGATATCTGAGCGCTATGTGACAGGCTCGATGGCACAGCTGCCTGTGACAAAAGTGACAAGAGGATAATGGAGATTTTGAATCTCTGCGCGCACTTTTGGACACTGGACACTTGTGGATTGTGTGAGGCCCACTGATATCTGAGCGCTATGTGACAGGCTCGATGGCACAGCTGCCTGTGACAAAAGTGACGAGAGGATAATGGAGATTTTGAATCTCTGCGCACACTTTTGGACACTGGACACTTGTGGATTGTGTGAGGCCCACTGATATCTGAGCGCTATGTGACAGGCTCGATGGCACAGCTGCCTGTGACAAAAGTGACGAGAGGATAATGGAGATTTTGAATCTCTGCGCACACTTTTGGACACTGGACACTTGTGGATTGTGTGAGGCCCACTGATATCTGAGCGCTATGTGACAGGCTCGATGGCACAGCTGCCTGTGACAAAAGTGAGGAGAGGGTAATGGAGATTTTGAATCTCTGCGCACACTTTTGGACACTGGACACTTATGGATTGTGTGAGGCCCACTGATATCTGAGCGCTATGTGACAGGCTCGATGGCACAGCTGCCTGTGACCAAAGTGATGAGAGGATAATGGAGATTTTGAATCTCTGCGCACACTTTTGGACACTGGACACTTGTGGATTGTGTGAGGCCCACTGATATCTGAGCGCTATGTGACAGGCTCGATGGCACAGCTGCCTGTGACCAAAGTGACGAGAGGATAATGGAGATTTTGAATCTCTGCGCACACTTTTGGACACTGGACACTTGTGGATTGTGTGAGGCCCACTGATATCTGAGCGCTATGTGACAGGCTCGATGGCACAGCTGCCTGTGACAAAAGTGACGAGAGGATAATGGAGATTTTGAATCTCTGCGCACACTTTTGGACACTGGACACTTGTGGATTGTGTGAGGCCCACTGATATCTGAGCGCTATGTGACAGGCTCGATGGCACAGCTGCCTGTGACAAAAGTGACGAGAGGATAATGGAGATTTTGAATCTCTGCGCACACTTTTGGACACTGGACACTTGTGGATTGTGTGAGGCCCACTGATATCTGAGCGCTATGTGACAGGCTCGATGGCACAGCTGCCTGTGACCAAAGTGACGAGAGGATAATGGAGATTTTGAATCTCTGCGCACACTTTTGGACACTGGACACTTGTGGATTGTGTGAGGCCCACTGATATCTGAGCGCTATGTGACAGGCTCGATGGCACAGCTGCCTGTGACAAAAGTGACGAGAGGATAATGGAGATTTTGAATCTCTGCGCACACTTTTGGACACTGGACACTTGTGGATTGTGTGAGGCCCACTGATATCTGAGCGCTATGTGACAGGCTCGATGGCACAGCTGCCTGTGACCAAAGTGACGAGAGGATAATGGAGATTTTGAATCTCTGCGCACCCTTTTGGACACTGGACACTTGTGGATTGTGTGAGGCCCACTGATATCTGAGCGCTATGTGACAGGCTCGATGGCACAGCTGCCTGTGACCAAAGTGACGAGAGGATAATGGAGATTTTGAATCTCTGCGCACACTTTTGGACACTGGACACTTGTGGATTGTGTGAGGCCCACTGATATCTGAGCGCTATGTGACAGGCTCGATGGCACAGCTGCCTGTGACCAAAGTGACGAGAGGATAATGTAGATTTTGAATCTCTGCGCACACTTTTGGACACTGGACACTTGTGGATTGTGTGAGGCCCACTGATATCTGAGCGCTATGTGACAGGCTCGATGGCACAGCTGCCTGTGACCAAAGTGACGAGAGGATAATGGAGATTTTGAATCTCTGCGCACACTTTTGGACACTGGACACTTGTGGATTGTGTGAGGCCCACTGATATCTGAGCGCTATGTGACAGGCTCGATGGCACAGCTGCCTGTGACAAAAGTGACGAGAGGATAATGGAGATTTTGAATCTCTGCGCGCACTTTTGGACACTGGACACTTGTGGATTGTGTGAGGCCCACTGATATCTGAGCGCTATGTGACAGGCTCGATGGCACAGCTGCCTGTGACAAAAGTGACGAGAGGATAATGGAGATTTTGAATCTCTGCGCACACTTTTGGACACTGGACACTTGTGGATTGTGTGAGGCCCACTGATATCTGAGCGCTATGTGACAGGCTCGATGGCACAGCTGCCTGTGACAAAAGTGACAAGAGGATAATGGAGATTTTGAATCTCTGCGCACACTTTTGGACACTGGACACTTGTGGATTGTGTGAGGCCCACTGATATCTGAGCGCTATGTGACAGGCTCGATGGCACAGCTGCCTGTGACAAAAGTGAGGAGAGGATAATGGAGATTTTGAATCTCTGCGCACACTTTTGGACACTGGACACTTATGGATTGTGTGAGGCCCACTGATATCTGAGCGCTATGTGACAGGCTCGATGGCACAGTTGCCTGTGACCAAAGTGATGAGAGGATAATGGAGATTTTGAATCTCTGCGCACACTTTTGGACACTGGACACTTGTGGATTGTGTGAGGCCCACTGATATCTGAGCGCTATGTGACAGGCTCGATGGCACAGCTGCCTGTGACCAAAGTGACGAGAGGATAATGGAGATTTTGAATCTCTGCGCACACTTTTGGACACTGGACACTTGTGGATTGTGTGAGGCCCACTGATATCTGAGCGCTATGTGACAGGCTCGATGGCACAGCTGCCTGTGACCAAAGTGACGAGAGGATAATGGAGATTTTGAATCTCTGCGCACACTTTTGGACACTGGACACTTGTGGATTGTGTGAGGCCCACTGATATCTGAGCGCTATGTGACAGGCTCGATGGCACAGCTGCCTGTGACAAAAGTGACGAGAGGATAATGGAGATTTTGAATCTCTGCGCACACTTTTGGACACTGGACACTTGTGGATTGTGTGAGGCCCACTGATATCTGAGCGCTATGTGACAGGCTCGATGGCACAGCTGCCTGTGACCAAAGTGACGAGAGGATAATGGAGATTTTGAATCTCTGCGCACACTTTTGGACACTGGACACTTGTGGATTGTGTGAGGCCCACTGATATCTGAGCGCTATGTGACAGGCTCGATGGCACAGCTGTGACAAAAGTGACTAGAGGATAAGGGAGATTGGATTGCTTTTAAAAAAGCAGCTTGCGGAGCAGTGGGTAAACAGCAATGCCAGCGTGTCAGGAAGCCTTAAAAGGCAGCCCAACAACCAACACCACTGATACACCACTATATAGCCTCCCCTTGCACTGCACACACAGTGACTTGTGTGTTGTGCAGGCCAAATCGCTAGCAGCAGAAGCAGTTTTTTTGTCTTCTTCCCCGCCTAACGCTCTCCCTACAGAATCAGCAGCAACCTCTCCCTATACTAAGATCGGCAGAAGTAAGATGGCGGTCGGCGTGCACGCCCTTTTATACCCTCTGTGACGCCCACCAAAGCAAGCCAATCACTTGCATGCCCTTCTGAAAGATGGTGGTGACCCGTGCCTAGGTCATCACGTTGCCCACAGTGTCCGTGGATCCTGATTGGCTGAAAAAGAGCGCAAAACAAACTTTTGAAACGCGACTTTGGCGCGTAAGTCGCCGACCTCGTGGCCGACCTCATCCTAGGGTCGGGTTTCGTTTCATGAAACCCGACTTTGCCAAAAGTCGGCGACTTTTGAATTTTTTCGACCCGTTTCGCTCAACTCTACTAGCCACATATTGGCAGATCCCAGACCTCAAACTATATACTTGGTAAGTTTATAAGCCACTCCAGTGTCAGGAATAGATAGTGTGATGGTGTGATATGTTATGTGGATGTCATTTTTTGTATATTCCTATTTTTAACAATTCCAGTTATTTTCATAGTGTTTTTCTTATTACATTGTAAGCCTACAGCCTCACTGTATCTGTCTCTTGATGACCCCCTGTAGTGCATTAATCCCTAAGGCCTTTTGTTCTCCTCTGGGAGGTAACTTGTTTGACTACCCCTGGACAAGGAAGGGGGTGGGGGAAAGAACAGCAGCTGGACAACAAGTCAGTTCCGGTAGAGACAAAATGGTGAAAAGGCTGCATTTCAGAGAGAAGGATCCATTATTATCCTCTGGTACTAGAGTGTTTTGGAATCTCATTTCCCTGGACATTTTATCCTGATACTGGACATCATTCTTATTCTGGACTATCTTATCCTTTGTGTGGTGGACCGAATATGGACCTTTTCGTATTTTTGCCTGAATAAAGGTCTTGGAATTGTTCACTCTTCGCTTGCTCTGTTGATCGTGTGATACCAGAGAAGGACCCCGTGACAACTGGTGGCAGCAGTGGGATCAACAGTGCGTCACCCAATGGAGAACCACCCACAGCGTGAGTACAGAAATTGCACTGTATGCAGTTTACAGGAGAGAGCCAGAGACCTGGGCCTGAACTACCAGGGACTGACTAAAAAGGCCTTAATCGATCTACTGGTGGGCGCTAGCCCGGCCACCTCCTCCCAGATGTCTGAAGGACGAGCACTGGAGACAGGGATCCCCATCCAGAAAAGCCAGTGGATGGTGTGGTATGAAGAAGAGATGGCGGTTCTGGGCCCCGGCGTCTCTCAGGAGTACAAGGAGGAGGCTGCCCGCCAGGCACAGCGGAGACAGGAAGCAATGGAGCTTGAAAAAGGGAGTAACGCAATGTGGAGTGTAACCCCAACAATCCGGGAGCCTGTACGGATCACCCGGACAGAGTTTAAGCCATTTGATGATGTTTCTGGAGATGTGGAGGGGTTCTTCAAAGACTTTGAGCAGCAGTGTGCTGTGATGGAGGTGCCCCCACTCTAGCTGGATGCGTTTGTTAGTGGGGCTCCTGAACGGAAGCATGGCGGAGGCTTACCGAACTATTGATGCACTGCGGAATCGGGATTATAACATTGTAAAGCGGACTATCCTGGATTACCATGCTATCACCCCAGACTCGTATAGGGCCAAGTTCCGAGACCTCCCATGCACCACTGGAGGATCGTTTAGGATGTATGCACATAAGATGTCCGAGGCATGTCGGAGATGGCTGGAAGCAGAAAACGCCTTTACTGTGGAAGATGTTATACAGGCGTTCCTTATAGAACAATTTCTTGCCAAGTGCCCTGCAGAGGTACGGGAATGGGTCCGGGAGCGCACACCATGTACCGTGGATAGAACTGCAGCCCTGGCCGATGAAGCCCTTACTATCCGTCCGCAATGGAGGAGGCTTCTGGACAATGAACCACGGCCTGCTCCCACGCCCCATCCCCCTCCAATTATATCTGCCCTTCCACCTAGTCGCAAGCCGATGACAATCACGCCTCACAATCCTAGGCCCCAACCGTTCCGACCACGACCTGGGGGTATCACGGAGAGGAGGTGTTATGGCTGTGGGCAACCTGGACATTTGCAGTCTGGCTGCCCCTCCAGGATTCGGAGGGAGCCCCATGCAGCCCCACCTCATCCAGTGCATCTTGTACATTCCACCACACCTGAGGAAGAGCTACCACCACCCCCACCAGAGTGGACCACCGACCACGGCACCATAGATACCCCTCCAGGAGTGTACGGACTCCGGCCTCTGTCCTTTAGCTACTCAGAGCAATGGCAACGCCACCTGCAGGATGTCTTTATTGATGGGTACAAAGTGTCAGGATTTAGAGACACGGGGGCATTCTTGACTATCGCTGACCCCCGTGTGGTTCGACCCGAGGCAATTTACCAGGGTCCGGGAATTCCCATTGTCCTGGCGGGCGGTGCCCGCAAATATATACAGCGAGCTTCTGTGCGTTTGGATTATGGTTGTGGAGAAAAACTGTGTTCGATTGGAGTTATGGGAGGACTTCCTGCAGATATCCTCCTTGGGAACGACATTGGGGAGTTACAGTGCCAATTTGTGGGAGCAGTCACCCGACTACAGGCCCTTCAAGCACTACGTCATCCGGACCCCAGCGGGGAGCAACCACCACGAACCGCATCAGAGTCGGTAAGCAATACTTTCGCTGCTACTACATTGGGAGAGTCTTGGGACAGAGAGGAGTTTAGGAGAGAAATAGAGGGTGACACTACCTTAGCAGCCCTTAGGCGAAAGGCAGAAACTGGGCACATGGGAGATAATGGGGATGGCTTCACTCGAGAAAACGGACTGTATTATCGTGTAACAAAGGGCAGTGACCAGGGCAACCCTGACCAACGACCAGGCAACTCATTGTCCCTCAGAAGTACAGGGCACAGCTACTTCAACTGGTCCATGACATCCCCTTGGCTGGGCATCAAGGGAGAAAAAAGACTGAAAAGAGACTCACCCAAAGTTTTTACTGGCCGGGCGTCTCGCAGTCGGTAGCCCATTATTGCCGCACCTGCGATGTGTGCCAGCGAATGCGGCATCCAGGAGCTCGACATAAGGTACCCCTGCAATCCCTGCCCATAATTGAGGAACCATTTCAACGTGTAGCCGTCGACATCATAGGTCCTCTGGCCCACCCCAGCAGGTCAGGGAAAAAATATATCCTGACCGTGGTGGATTATGCCACTAGGTATCCTGAAGCTGTGGCCCTGTCCAGTATTACAGCAGTAAAGGTAGCCGAGGCCCTTGTTACCATCTTTACCCGGGTAGGGTTTCCTAGTGAAATATTGTCGGATCAAGGCACTCAGTTCATGTCAGATCTGGTCCAGTCCCTATGGCATACCTGTGGTGTTCGAGCCATTCGCACCACCCCATACCACCCGCAGACCAACGGACTATGTGAACGCTTTAATGGAACCCTAAAAAATATGCTGAGGGCTTTTGTTGATGTTGAAAAAGACTGGGAAAAGTACCTGCCACATCTCCTCTTCGCCTATCGGGAGGTTCCCTAAGAGTCCACAGGTTTCTCTCCCTTCGAACTACTGTTTAGCCGGAAGGTCCGTGGGCCTCTCACTCTTCTGAAAGAACATTTGGAGGGAGACATCTCAGATACCGGAATGCCCATCATTCCCTATTTTCTAGAGCTCAGAGACCGTCTCGCCCAGCTAGCTAACTTCGCTAAAGAACATCAGCGAATGGCCCAGTCCAGACAAAAAACCTGGTATGACAGTAATGCCAGGAACCGGGAATTTATGGAAGTACAGCAAGTGCTCATGATTACTGCTTCCCCTTCCAACAAGCTTCAAGCAGTGTGGGAAGGCCCTTATCAGGTTGTCAAGAAAATTAATGACACTAACTATGTTATTGCCCTGGACTCTAGTGGTCGACGACAGAAAACAGTCCACATTAACATGCTGAAAGACTACCATGACCGATCTCTGCCTGTTCTAGCTGTCTGCCACCCCCTAGTGATACCGCCGATGACGAGTATCTCCCAGATCTCCTCCAGGTTGCCCAAGCGGGAGGATCACTGGAACAAGTGCCCCTGGGCTCCCATTTATCGGATATACAAAAGGACGATATTGTCGCCGTACTAAGGCCGAGGGCTGCTGCTTTCTCCTCAAAGCCGGGGAAGACTACTCTCACCAGTCACCATGTGGAAACCCCCGGACAACGCCCCATCCAGCAGGCTGCCTACCGGGTTCCAGAGGCTGTTCAAGGCATGATAAAGAACGAACTGGAGGAGATGAAACAACTGGGAGTTATTCAGCCATCTCACAGTTCTTGGGCCTCTCCTGTCGTCCTAGTCCCCAAGAAGGATGGTACAACACGATTCTGCGTTGATTACAGACGACTAAATGATGCCACCAGGAGTGATGCTTATCCCATGCCCAGGATTGATGATCTATTGGATCGTCTGGCAAGTGCCCAATTTGTGACCACATTAGACTTGAGCAAGGGGTACTGGCAGATACCCCTAACGGAGCACGCTCGGGAGCGCTCAGCCTTCATTACTCCATTTGGGCTTTATGAGTTCCTGGGAATGCCCTTTGGGATGAAAACTGCCCCCGCTACTTTCCAGAGACTGGTGGATCGACTGTTACAACAATGTCAGGACTTTGCCTGTGCTTACTTAGACGACATCGCCATTTTTAGCACAACCTGGGAGGAACATCTTAAACACTTGGGCATAGTGCTGGACTGTATCCTTACTGCAGGACTGACCATTTGCCCTGATAAGTGCCAAATAGGGATGGCTGAGGTGCAGTACCTCGGGCATAGAGTAGGGGGTGGGACACTAAGGCCAGAGCCTGCCAAGGTGGAAGCCATTAGCAACTGGTGTAGACCCCAGACTAAAAAGCAGGTACTTGCATTTTTAGGAACTGCTGGTTACTATCACAAATTTGTTTCTAACTTCAGCACCTTGGCCAAGCCCCTAACCGACCTGACCCGCAAGAACATGCCTAGGAATGTGACATGGACGCCTGCATGCGAGGATGCCTTTTCAGCGTTAAAGACTGCCCTCGTCACTGCTCCTGTCTTGGCTGCCCCGGATTATAAACGCAGGTTCCTCGTGCACACAGATGCATCCACCTTTGGGATTGGGGCAGTACTTAGCCAAGTGAACGCCGCCGGAGAAGAACATCCTGTTGCTTTTGCCAGTCGGAAACTACTGGATCGGGAAGTTGCCTATGCTACTATTGAAAAGGGGTGCCTTGCCATCGTATTGGCGCTAAAAAAAATTGCAGCCCTACTTGTATGGCAGAGACTTTACGATTGTTACAGACCACAACCCCCTCACATGGCTGAATCGCGTATCAGGGGACAATGGAAGATTGCTGCGGTGGAGCTTGTCCTTACAACCCTACAGCTTCTCCATCCAATACAAGCGAGGAAGCCAACACCAGAACGCCGATGGACTGTCTCGACAAGAAGAACCATAGGCTCCCCAGGCCGACCTACCCCTGCCACTGTACAAGGAACTACAAATAACTGAGCAATGTGGACTAAAGTGAGCAGGCCAGAGGTCTGTGTAGACCTCATGGCGTGCTCACTTATTATGGGGGGGGAGAGGTTGTGATGGTGTGATATGTTATGTGGATGTCATTTTTTGTATATTCCTATTTTTAACAATTCCAGTTATTTTCATAGAGTTTTTCTTATTACATTGTAAGCCTACAGCCTCACTGTATCTGTCTCTTGATGACCCCCTGTAGTGCATTAATCCCTAAGGCCTTTTGTTCTCCTCTGGGAGGTAACTTGTTTGACTACCCCTGGACAAGGAAGGGGGTGGGGGAAAGAACAGCAGCTGGACAAGTCAGTTCCGGTAGAGACAAGATGGTGAAAAGGCTGCATTTCAGAGAGAAGGATCCATTATTATCCTCTGGTGCTAGAGTGTTTTGGAATCTCGTTTCCCTGGACATTTTATCCGGATACTGGACTGCATTCTTAATCTGGACTATCTTATCCTTTGTGTGGTGGACTGAATATGGACCTTTTCGTATTTTTGCCTGAATAAAGGTCTTGGAATTGTTCACTCTTCGCTTGCTCTGTTGATCGTGTGATACCAGAGAAGGACCCCGTGACAGATAGTATGTGATAATACAGTATAATTCTTGTGTTTTTCTCCTATAGGGACTGCCCTAGTTGGGTAATGTAACAGCTGTTAATTAGTAGTGCAGACAAGTTGTCCTAGACTATACTCAGCTTTCAGATGGCCCAAAATGTACCACTCAGGGAAAATTCACCTGCTCCAAAGATCATTAGCAGCTTCTAACTAATGGCCATGCTGCGGTCTGTCAGGGAATGAGTGCAATTTCGTAATAAAGACTAGGGATATGTGCAATCATAATGTCTGGGAGATCTGTGCCATTATTTAGTATGAATATGGAAATTATCTCTGAAAGGTAAGTGTTCCCTGAGTGGTATATAATGTATTTTCACATGCTATCTATTCCAGACACTGGAGTGGCTTATAAACTTACAAAGTATATAGTTTGAGGTCTGGGAGCTGCCAATATGTGGCTAGTTTTCTGACTGTTTTGGTTAACATGATACATGATTTTAGGGTTTTCTTCGTCTAGTCTTGCTTGAATAAACTTCAATATTAAATAGTCTCCTGATGAATGAATGAATGAATCCAATGAATATTCATTTCTCTTAAGTAGCGGCACAAGTGACCGCCAGCAGCAGCAGGAAGCCGGTGGCTGACACTGCACGCTACTGAAGAGGAATGAATACTCGCTGCTCTCTGTGCGACCAGTCCCGGCGAGTACTCCGGCAGCTAAGTTCTGCTTGTGAGCAACGCATGTCGTTCTTGCCATGTGCTGCTTACCAGCATAAAGCACTTGCTGGCATCAGAGCAGGATGCTGTGAGGGAGCGCCGGGTAGGTAAGTGTATTTTTTTTAATGTTTTCTGATGGGCCATGCATACCAGGATGGGGGTGGGTGCCATTTATAAGGATTGGGCCATGCATACCAGGACTGGGATGGGGGCCAATCATACCAGAATAGGGATGGGGCCCTTCATACTATGACGAGATGGGGGCCCTGCATACCAGGATAAGGATGGGGGCCATGCATACTATGATGAGATGGGGGCACTGCATACCAAGACCAGGATGGGGAACCTGCATACCAGGACGAGATGGGGGCTCTGCATACCATGATAATGATGGGGCCATGCATACTAGGATGAGATGAGGGCCCTGCATACCAGGATAAGGATGGGGCCATGTATATGAGTCGCCCTCCCAGGGCTGTGGGGTACTCGGTAAAGGGCCGGTGTCAGGGGGATGTGTCACAGCAGCGGTGACCCGGTCCGTGGCCCTGGGTGCCCAATAATGGGGGATGGTTGTTGTAATTGTTTATATGGATAGTTCGTGACGCCACCTGTGGTGTTCGGCAAGTGAGGTGTTAGGCCGACGCTGCATGCAGATCCTCTGGTGGAGCTGTAGTCCCAGGGCAGTGTAGATGTAGTAATGGAGGAGAGGCGCAGATGGTGTAGATGCTGGTACCCAAGCGTAATGGTGTTCGAATAATTGGAGGACACCAGAGCGTGCAGTTCCAAAGCTTTACTCACAGTCTGCAGTTCACACAGGTGCCTGCCTCCGTGCCGTGTTCTCCAGGTCAGGGCTTTAGCCAACCTCCAGGCAAGATAGGATTCTCCTTTCCAACACTCCGCCAACATGTACCTTCCTGAACGTCTCCTCTAATGCGCCTTTAAGTGTGAAGTACTCCAGTACCGTGGTTCCCTGGTGTGCCTCTTGTCTCGGGTTCCTACGACCCTTACTTGTATGACAGACAGCTGTAGCCTGATCAGGGATCTCTATCTCCAGAGTCCCGGCTCTCTATTAGTGTTGCTGTTGTGTCCCAAGTCTATGGTGGGAGTAAGGCGTTAGTGGCTCACTACTTCACCGGTGTCTGTTGCTGGATATTAAGGATCCGATCAACCTCGGGGACCGGGCCCCGGCCTTGCGCTTTGGACTGGAAGGGTTATCTATCTTTCTTCAAACCCACTTCCCACCGTCATTCTGTCTCCTTCGTTCCGATCTGTTCTATCTTTCTTATGGAATCTGCAGTCTCAAGTCTATGTCTCTTCTCCTTCTCTTCCTTCCCATGCCAGATGGCCCAGATCACTGGGCAGCTGCAGCACTCCTTCCTCCATCCCTTCTTCCAGGGATTCTCCTCTCAGACTGACCGACTGACTTGAAATCCTACACTCTCCCTCTCTTTTATATCTAACTCCACCCGCCTCCCAGCACATCTCGTGTTACAAAGTCAGGGACCACAAAAGGTACTCTATTACCTTTCCAGCATAAAGCATGGATGGGTCCCTGCTGAACTATCCTGTGTGTGGGGTGCAGGTGTGGAGCGTGGTCAGGAGTTCCCACCTTACCTGGATGGTGGGGTACCACACCTTAGGAGAAGGTGCAGTACCTCTGTGGTGACTGAAGCCTCAGGGGTGCCACATATACTAGGATAGGGATGAGGGCTACATCACAGCTCACAGTGCATGTCAGACCAAATGAGAATCATGGGTTCAAAGTAACTGGCCAAGGAGATCAGATACAGAATTGTGGCGAAGCACAGATATGGCCAAGGTTACAAAAGAATTTCTGCAGTGCTCAAGGTTCCTAAGAGCACAGTGGCCGCCATAATCTTTAAATGGAAGAAGTTTGGGACCACCAGAAGTCTTCCTAGTCCTGGCCGTCCAGCCAAACTGAGCAATCGTGTGAGAAGAGCTTTGGTGAGAGAGGCAAAGAAGAACCCCAAGATCACTGTAGCTGAGCTCCAGAGATGCAGTAGGGAGATGGGAGAAAGTTCCACAAAGTCAACTACCACTGCAGCCCTCCACCAGTCGGGCGTTTATAGCAGAGTGGCCCAATGGAAGCCTCTCCTCAGTGCAAGACATATGAAAACCCGCATAGAGTTTGCTAAAAAACACTTGAAGGACTCCCAGAGTATGAGAAATAAGATTCTCTGGTCTGATAAGATGAAGATAGACCTTTTTGATGATAATTCTAACCGGTATGTGTGGAGAAAACCAAGCACTGCTCATCACCTACCCAATACAATCCCAACAGTGAAACATGATGGTGGCAGCATCATGCGATGGGTTTTCTTCAGTTGCAGGAACAGGACGACTGGTTGCAATTGAAGGAAACATGATTTTGGCCAAGTACAGAGGTATCCTGGATGAAAACCTCTTCCAGAGTGCTCTGGACCTCAGACTTGGCTGAAGGTTCACCTTCCAACAAGACCATGATCCTAAACACACAGCTAAAATAACAAAGGAGTGGCTTCAGAACAACTCTGTGACCTTTCTTGACTGGCCCAGCCAGAGCCCTAACCTAAACCCAATTGAGCATCTCTGGAGAGACCTGAAAATGGCTGGACGGAATAGTACGTCATACGTGATCAGCCACGTTCACGGACTCCGAAGTGAGAGCGGATTTTGCTGGATAGGTTTATAGAAACCTTGTTGCTTTTCAGCAGCCTTTGAGCCACTAATAGTGTGGGAACCTCTGTTTTTCCATTGACAGATGATGGACCTGAGTGGGGATTTGTTTTTTTCTGAGATGAGAATTGGTATTATTTCCGCCTACATAACATTGATTGGTTTCTTTATATTTGTTATTTGAGAGGCAGAATGAACAAACAGTTGAACACCACACACTACTGGTTCATCCAACAAGGTTTTCTATTAGACTGTGAACTGTCATTGTCTTGGTAAATAATTAAAGTTTTTTACATAGCTTGCCATTTTTATGGACAGTTTAAGTAGAAATGTTCAAAAATATAAAACTCAAGGATATTTTATTAATAAATAATTGTTTTTTATCTTAGCAGATGACTGTACCAGGAGATCAGAGGGACAGCTGACATCTTCAATTTTTAAATCTGATGATCTTGAGATCCTACATGATACAACTGAAGTGATTGCTCTTACTCCAGATATATCATCATCCATTCACAGCAAAGATCTGTCATCTGATCCTATGAAACAGGTCCCATCTTCTGATTCATTACTGACTAATAAGGGAAATCAATGTCACAAAAGAGGCATTAAAAAACAAACTGCTACTAAAGCAAAGAAGTCATTCTCATGTTCAGAATGTGGGAAATGTTTGACATGGAAATCACAATTTGTTAGACACCAAAGAACTCACACAGGGGAGAAGCCTTTTTCCTGTTCAGAATGTGGGAAATGTTTTAACAGGAAATCAAATTTGGTTAATCACCATAGAACTCACACAGGGGAGAAGCCTTTTTCCTGTTCAGAATGTGGGAAATGTTTTAACCAGAAATCAGATTTGGTTAATCACCATAGAACTCACACAGGTGAGATGCGTTTTTCCTGTTCAGAATGTGGGAAATGTTTTATACAGAAATCACATTTTGTTACTCACCAGAGAACTCACACAGGAGAGAAGCCTTTTTCCTGTTCAGAATGTGGGAAATGTTTTAACCAGAAATCAAATTTGGTTAATCACCATGGAACTCACACAGGGGAGAAGCGTTTTTCCTGTTCAGAATGTGGGAAATGTTTTATACAGAAATCACATTTTGTTACTCACCAGAGAACTCACACAGGGCAGAAGCCTTTTTCCTGTTCAGAATGTGGGAAATGTTTTAACCAGAAATCAGATTTGGTTAATCACCATGGAACTCACACAGGGGAGAAGCGTTTTTCTTGTTCAGAATGTGGGAAATGTTTTAACCAGAAATCACATTTGGTTACTCACCATAGAACTCACACAGGGGAGAAGCCTTTTTCCTGTTCAGAATGTGGGAAATGTTTTGCACATAAATCACATTTTGTTAGACACCAGAGAACTCACACAGCGGAGAAGCCTTTTTCCTGTTCAGAATGTGGGAAATGTTTTAACTGGAAATCACAATTGGTTTATCACCATAGAACTCACACAGGGGAGAAGCCTTTTTCCTGTTCAGAATGTGGGAAATGTTTTCACCAGAAATCAGATTTGGTTAATCACCATAAAACTCACACAGGGGAGAAGCCTTTTTGCTGTTCAGAATGTGGGAAATGTTTTGCACATAAATCACATTTTGTTAGACACCAGAAAATTCACACAGGGGAGAAGCCTTTTTCATGTTCAGAATGTGGGAAATGTTTTTGCACTAAATCAGATTGTGTTAGGCACCAGAGAACTCACCCAATTTGAGAAATTTTTTTCATGTTCAGAATGTGGAACAATTTTTAACCAGAAAGGGAGTCTTGTTCCACACCAAATAACACACAGGGGAGAAACTTCTTTCTTGTTAAATGGAAAATAAATCTTGATCACATCAGAGAAGCCATTTTTCCTGTTCATAATGTGGAAATGTTTTAACCAGAAATGGAATCTTACTAATAATAATAATCTTTCTTTTTATATAGCGCTAACGTATTCCGCAGCCCTTTACAGTTTGCACACATTATCATCACTGTCCCCAATGGGGATAACAATGTAAATTCCCTATCAGTATGTCTTTGAAATGCAGGCAGAAACCCATGCAAACACAGGAAGAACATACAAACTCCTTGCAGATGTTGTCCTTGGTGGGAGTTGAACCCAGGACTACAGCACTGCAAGGCTGCAGAGACAACTACTGAGCCACCTCACCAGAGAATCCACACAGGGGAGAAGCCTTTTTCCTGTTCAGAATCTGGGAAATATTTTAACCGGAAAGCGGTTCTTGTTAGACATCAGAGCAGTCACACAGAGGAGAAGCCTTTTTTATTTTCTTAATGTGGGAAATATTTTACTTGGAAATCAGCTGTTAATAAACATCAGAAACGTCACATAGGGGAGAAGCCTTTTTTATGGTCATAATGTTGGAATAGTTTTAACCAAACTTGAATTTTCTTAAGTGGGTTGTCTCTTGTCATTCCTCATGTTTGCTGACAAAGGGATAAAACTAAACTTTATTAGTTCCAAATGTAAAACTATACCCATAATTCACCTCCTGAATATTAGTCAGTAGGTGACTAAGAGAAAAAAACATATACCCCACATTTCAGTATATAGACCGTGGCACCCGCTGACCACCCCATGTCTCCACAGGCATGCTTCAATAGTCTCAATGGGAGGCTAGAAGCTGCTGTAATCTGATCGGTTCTGCTACATACAGGCAATGCTCAGATCACCTGCATGTAGCAGGGTTGCTCACTTGCTATGAGCGCCAACCACTGGGCAGCGCTCATAGGATCCGGCATTGACAACCATAGAGGTCTGCTAGAGACTTCTGGTTGTCATGCCAACTCATCGATGACCCGCGCTCATGTGACAAAGTCACCGATGTGCGGGATTTCTGGCCCATTATGTGCGAGAAAAGATGTGGGCTCAGCGCCGGGGCCCACATCAAAAGGACGGAGTCCGACATCAGTGTACATTTACACCCGATGCCAGAAAGGGGTTAAAGGGGATTGTTTTTACAGAGACAGAAGTGGTAATCAATCATGTATATATACAAATAATTACAAAAATACACAATGTCAAATGTTCAAAACCACAGCAAAAAGGCAGAGATGCTTACCTGCCCAGACCTCCAAACAAATGCACTATCAGGGTGAATGGGCCCATATAGTTTATTTAAATCAGATAAATTTTTATTTAACCAAATTTAAGGTACAAAACAAAAGAACAAAAATCGCAAAGAGAACAGCATTAACAATGGTCATTAGTTTCAGAAATTCTCTCCCTCCTTCCCCTCCCCCCCATTACATACAAGAGCAGCAAATAATGGATGGTGTAACCTAAGTTCAGGGTCATCTTCTCTCCACCCAAGGTGTCCACAGTGTCTCAAATGTTCTTATGCCTTTTCTCTTAATGTAAATGTTTTTTTCCATATTCACAATATAGTCAGACTAAAAAAACAAAAATACTGAACTGGAGTAGACTTGAATGACATGCATGATGTAAAAGCATGTTCACACTGGCCATAAAAGCAAGCAAAACCAAAGGAAAAAACAATGTGTGTATATACCCTAATGAAAATAAATAAGTAAAAAAGCAAGTGCATTTACTTGGTAAACACTATTTTGATCAAAAAAGTATACTGAGCTGTGTAGTTCACTTATAGTCCCTCTGAAGCTGGGTGTCCGTTTGGGACCGAGACTCTGCCACTATTCACACTAGGTAGGTTTTAACCATTAGTGTAGTTACTGTCTCAAATGGGTACACCTTGCCGTGGTGGGACAGCTTTATACTTTTTTGATCAAAATAGTGTTTACTAAGTACCCTATGTTATTTAATGCACTTGCTTTTTTACTTATTTATTTTCATTACGGTATATACACACATTGTTTTCCTTTGGTTTTGCTTTAATATAGTCAGACTGTCTGAAAAATTCCCTCAGTGGGGTGTGGCCTGCATGCAGACCATAGAGGCCACATAACTCACAGGCTCCTGCGTCTCCGGACTTAAACCGGATAATAACAGCACTCTATATTACCTCTCCTCCTCCCTGTGCACAGTAACGGCTCCTGGAAGGTCCTGGGCACATGATGACCCGAGGGAGAGCGCAGAAACGCAGATTCCCACCGAAGCTCCCAGACTTCTTCCCCCGAGGACAAACTGCACATGCTGCAGGTAAAATGGCTGCGGCTTCCCCCTCAGCTTCCTCCCACTCATTGGGTGGCTCTGGGGGGAGGGGGACATCTGAGACTCACAGCAACCTGTCTCCTATTACTAAAGGAGACATGAGAGACTTTCTGGCCTCCATTCATGCTTCCCTAAAGGAAGACATGCAGTCCATGCTGCAGGAGATTAGAGGGGAAGTCTCATCCCTGGGGGAGAGAACTGCTCATGTCGAGAGCAAGATGGCTGAATATGCCAAGACTATAAATGCACTAGTGGATGAGAACGAAGCTTTGAGACAGGATATGGCTGTGGTCCAGGATAAAATGTATGATCTGGAAGATAGATTACGGAGGAATAATGTGCGTGTCGGGCATACCGGAGGACATTCCAGATAAGGAGCTGGCTGACTTTCTGCTTAAATTCATGCAAACTGTACTCCCAACCTTGCTCCCCAGGGATTTCCTGATTGACAGGATACATAGACTCCCCAAACCCCGGCATGTGGACCCAGCCTTGCCCAGAGACACTTTGGCGCGTGTCCACTTCTATACTACCAAAGACGCCTTCATGCAGGGGATGAGGAAACCCCCTGAGCTCCCTGCTGAATACCAAGGCTTACAGGTGTTCCCAGATTTATCAGCGTTCTCGCTGCCAAGGAGGCGAGAATTCGCTCATGTTTGTAAAGCACTATGTGATGTTCATATCCGATACAAATGGGGATTCAATCCTGTCAGGCTGATAATATCTTATGAAGGTCGTGGTGTGGTCTGCCAATCTCCCAAACAGGCTGAGAACAAGCTAACCGATTGGAAGATTTCCTTTGCTCCCCGCCAGAACCCGATGGGAAAGAAAATTGTTCAGGACTGGATTCAAACTTGAAGAGGAGGATGAGATGCTGTCCGGATGCAGGACTCTGCTGTGAGGGTGCTACGGATTTTGTCACCGTTTTTTTCTTTTTGCTCCAACACCCTGTCCAAGATAACTCCCGGTTATTTTCCATCTTTTTGAGAGTGAGCCTTGGAACTGCCCTGAGCTGGCATTTACCTGCGGTCTAGGACTGACCACTCAGGCATTTCACTGCCTGACTATCCTGGCCTTTGGCCTAGTGGCTGCATGACTTTGTGTTTAGAATTTTTTTTAGTTTTCTCTGTGTTTTGTTTCCCTTGTCTCCTGTTTTTTAGGTACACCTCCAAGATGGGTCTTTTTAATGTGGTTACTGTGGTTCTCTATGTTGCCAACACACGAGCCCAGATGCAGGTGATATGGGTTCATGAAGATGTATGTGTGATAGCAAGTTTTATAATGTAGAATTATGAGTGTTACCATTATGTTTTTAAGTGTTAGGGGGTTGAACTCCCCCAATAAGAGGTCCATCCTATGGAAAGAGGTGAAAAAATCAGGTGCGGAGATTATCTGCCTGCAGGAGACGCATCTGATAGAAGCTGATAATTTTTGGCTGCGTCACCCACAATTCTCTAATATTTACTTAGCTAATAATAACACTAAAAAGGCTGGGGTGTGCATCATCTTTAAAAATACATTAGCCATCAAATGTATTCGGAAGGTAGCGGATCCTGTGGGCAGATTTCTGTCACTCATATGCACATTGAATGGCGAGTTGCACACAATCACAGTCATTTACGCCCCAAATCATTCACAACAGACATGTATCCGCAAAGTACTACATAGAGTGGGTGGTCTGGCGCAGGGTGAAAAGATATACTGTGGAGACTTTAATCTTCCCATGGACTGGGAACTAGACTGCTCACGAGGTGGCATTCGGCCTAGGGGGGTGTTGAAAGGCATAGCCAAAGAATATCATCTACACGATTTCTGGAGGTACTCCCACGCGAGTGAAAAAGATTATACCTTTTATTTCTTCCGACACCGTACATATACTAGGATAGACCATATTCTGGTGGATACTTCGGTTCTTCCTAGATGCATCTCCTCCAGCATAGGATTAATTACCTGGTCTGACCATGCTCCCATTGTGTTACAGTTAGCATTAAAACATCATGCGAACCCTGCTTTTCGGTGGCATCTGAACCCGTCTCTTTTACTAAATGAGAAGGTGACGTGTGGTAACTCTACTGAGTTGACTCACTACTTCCATATTAATGATAATGGGGAAGTTTCAGATGAAACGCTATGGGCTGCGCATAAAGTAGTTATACGGGGATATCTCATACAACAAGCCTCCATACTGAAGCGTAATAGAGGGATAGGGGATGACCTCTTAGCTAGACTTTACCAGTTGGAATCACTGAATAAAACCTCACCCTCACAGGCGGTGTCGGATGAGATATATGGGGTTGGCTTTCAATTGCGGGAGGTTTTGCTTTCTGCCTATGCCCGTAATTTACGTAAGCTTAAAACTCACTTTTACGCCATTGGAGATAGGACGGGAGAAATACTGGCACGTAGGGTACGTAAGCGAGAGGCTAAATCCAGAAAAGATGGTTTACAAGATCAGAATGGGAGTCTGGTTAGGAATCCGATTGACATCGCGGAGACATTTGTAAAGTACTACTCCCATTTATATAACTTACATTCTGACCCGCAGACCCGTCAACCCACTCAGGTAGCAATCCATTCATATCTGCAATCAGTTAATTTACCGTGTGTAATCCCAAGAACAATTATTATTGTTAAACGCCCCATTTACAGAAGAAGAGATCAAAAAAACTAAAAGCAGTAAGCTACACACCGTGCCTGGTCCGGATGGACTATCAAATGAATATTATCGCACTTTTCAGGAACTTCTGGCCCCATATCTATTGAGGTTGTTTTCATGTTGGTGGGATTCAGGCAAAGTTGCTGCCCCTAATTTGGAAGCTACTATTACCACTCTCCCTAAGCCAGGTAAGACCCCTGATAGTCCTGGGAATTTTAGACCCATTGCTTTATTGAATTATGATTTAAATATATATACCAAATTGCTAGCCTCCCGCCTTCATTTGATAATCCACTCTCTTGTCTCTCCTGACCAGGTCGGTTTTGTGGCTGGCCGGGAAACCAAGGATGGTACCCACCGAATTTGAATCTCATTAGGGTGGCGGAACTGTTGGGCCTTCCCAGTGCATTCCTGCCCTTGGACGCTGAGAAGGCCTTTGACAGGGTGCACTGGGGATATTTGGGAAGTGTTCTTAGGAAGCTTGGTTTGGAGGGCCCATCCTTTCGGCGATTTTAGCCATATATTCCACCCCATCTGCCAGAGTCCTAGCCTCTGGGTTTGTATCTACCCCCTTTTTGATCACTAACAGGATGTGGCAGGGATGCCCACTATCCCCCATTATATTTGCATTATGCATGGAGCCACTGGCGGAGAAAATCCGTCTTAACTCTGATATCTCAGGTCTGATGGTGTGCTCACAAGATCGGTCTTTACGCGGACGACGTTATCATAGCCTGTGTGGACCTGGAGCGGTCGTTTTCGGCCATCATGGTTGAACTAGAGGAGTTTGCGTCAGTATCCTATTACAAATTGAATGCATCCAAATCACTGGTATTCCCTGTCGCGGTCCCTTTGGTCACCAAAGCTGAATTGGAGAATAAGTTTCCCTTTCGTTGGACTGATCACAGTATCCCTTATCTTGGTATAAAGCTTACACACTCTCAACATATTATAGAGGCGACCTATACTGCTTTATTCAGACAGATAAACACTGAGCTGGAGACCTTACATCTGTTTATGACTTCCTGGGTGGCCAGAATTAATATTTTCAAGTTGAAAATTCTCCCCAAGATATTATATTATTTGAGATGTCTTCCTTTGAGGGTCCCAAGCAAAATTATAACAAACCTTCAGCGCTTAACAAACAAATACATATGGGCCCACAAAACTGCTCGAGTGACCAAGTCCCTTTTGTATTACCCTTATGATTGGGGGGGAATTGGATTGCCAAATTTGATGGCGTATTATAAAGCCTCAGTGGTAGCGGGGCTTCGGGATTGGTGGCAGCTAGATAAGGATCATAGATGGTTGCAAATCGAAAATTTCTATGCGACTAGAGGCTCCACCCGATTTATCTTAGAGGTTGAAGTCTTTGGGCCATGGCCTTGTAACCTCCCTCTACAGACCATGTCTACTGCACTGCATTTTTGGAGACAGATGGTCCCGACTCTTATTAAAATCCCATTAACTGAAGTGTCACTGAAGGCGCTAGAATTGCATATCCCGTATATAAATTTACAGCCATTGGTACTGGCTGGTATAAAATCACTTCATCAGTTGTGTGACGGCACAGCGATTAAGCCGTTTGACCGCCTAGTTGCAAAACACCCAGATATTCGACATAGATTTTATCAGTTTTTGCAACTAAGACATCTTATACACACTACACAACCGTCGTACTTCTTTAATTCTAACCTAGACCGTATAGTAAATGGCCTCTTCCTGGTGCCCAGACCTAGTACTCACAATGTATCTATCTTGTATAGAGCCCTGAATGATCCTGACCCAGAGGTTAAACTGCAATTCATGAGACAATGGGAGGATGACTTGCAGGTCACCCTAGCGCCTGATGGGTGGCGGGAGGCGGTGCTAGAGGTTTGGAGAGTTTCCTCATGTTTAAACCATCTGGAACAATTGAAAAAAGTCCTCTTACACTGGTACTATTACCCAGTTAAAGTTGCTCACTTTGGCCCTCAGTGCTCCCCATTATGTTGGACAGGCTGCGGTATGTTGGGGACACTTAGCCACATGTGGTGGTCATGCCCGAAATTACTAAATTTTTGGGCTAGCCTAGAGGACGTGATAGCTGAGGTAACTGGGATCCGGATGGCCTTACAACCCAGTATGATTTTATTGCTATCGGTTTGGATGAGATCCCGCATGTGTTGAGAGGAGTGTTCTCACATTTGTTTATAGCCACTAGACTGGCAGTGGCATCCAAATGGAGAGTGTCCAGCGCTCCGACCATACAAATTGTGATTGACAGGATGAACCTTCATTGCCAGTACGAAAGGGCTCTGGTATTATCTGCGTCATCTAAAAAGAAAAAGTCCCAGATTTTGGAACCATGGCTTGGTAGCCGGCTCTCCACCGTGATGATGCTTGTGCTACTTCGATTCAGGGTCTGATATTCCCTGCCCGCGATGAACCCTGCTATGTGTCTAGCTTATATGCCACTTTGATATTCAGGAACCTGCACTTTAGCAGGTCAGTTTCTGTTAAGACCTTTGATCTAAGTAATTTACAGTTGTATACTTAGGTGTACCTACCCCCTTTCCCCCCTTATTCCTTGCCTCCTACGTATGTATGTCTGTTTTCTTGATGTATTATTAATCTACTTTGCACTGTTTGCGGAATTGATGTGTTTTCCTGTTTAACGATGTAAATTTCAATAAATATGATTTTGGAAAAAAAAAAAGTAAAAGACTGTACTGTCCTATGGAACTGAGTGTTTAATGGACATTGCCCTGGCCTGTGTGTGAACAGAGAAAGAGCAAAGCCCTGTTTACGGACATTATTATTTTATGTTGCCGGACCTAAAGGCTGACTACTCTGTGTTTGTGCTGCTGGGGATATGGTGCAATAAACCCAGGAGAACTTTTAAGGAAATTGAGTCTTCCTGTATGTTATAGCGCTGTCAAGCGGGCGTTCCCCAATGCACTCAGTGAGCGCTGCCTTACACTATATATGTATATATATACACTCACTGGCCACTTTATTAGGTACACCTGTCCAACTGTGTGTTAAGACTTAATTTCTAATCAGCCAATCACATGGCGGCAACTCAGTGCATTTAGGCATGTAGACATGGTCAAGACAATCTCCTGCAGTTCAAACCGAGCATCAGTATGGGGAAGAAAGGTGATTTGAGTGCCTTTGAACGTGGCATGATTGTTGGTGCCAGAAGGGCTGGTCTGAGAATTTCAGAAACTGCTGATCTACTGGGATTTTCACGCACAACCATCTCTAGGGTTTACAGAGAATGGTCCGAAAAAGAAAAAAAATCCAGTGAGCGGCAGTTCTGTGGCCGGAAATGCCATGTTGATGCCAGAGGTCAGAGGAGAATGGGCAGACTGGTTCGAGCTGATAGAAAGGCAACAGTGACTCAAATTGCCACCCGTTACAACCAAGGTAGGCAGAAGAGCATCTCTGAACGCACAGTGCGTCGAACTTTGAGGCAGATGGGCTACAGCAGCAGAAGACCACACTGGGTACCACTCCTCTCAGCTAAGAACAGGAAACTGAGGCTACAATTTGCACAAGCTCATCGAAATTGGACAGTAGAAGATTGGAAAAACGTTGCCTGGTCTGATGAGTCTCGATTTCTGCTGCGACATTCGGATGGTAGGGTCAGAATTTGGCGTAAACAACATGAAAGCATGGATCCATCCTGCCTTGTATCAACGGTTCAGGCTGGTGGTGGTGGTGTCATGGTGTGGGGAATTTTTTCTGGGCACTCTTTGGGCCCCTTGGTACCAATTGAGCATCGTTGCAACGCCACAGCCTACCTGAGTATTGTTGCTGACCATGTCCATCCCTTTATGACCACAATGTACCCAACATCTGATGGCTACTTTCAGCAGGATAATGCGCCATGTCATAAAGCTCGAATCATCTCAGATTGGTTTCTTGAACATGACAATGAGTTTACTGTACTCAAATGGCCTCCTCAGTCACCAGATCTCAATCCAATAGAGCATCTTTGGGATGTGGTGGAACGGGAGATTCGCATCAGGGATGTGCAGCCGACAAATCTGCGCCAACTGTGTGATGCCATCATGTCAATATGGTCCAAAATCTCTGAGGAATGCTTCCAGCACCTTGTTGAATCTCTGCCACGAAGAATTGAGGCAGTTCTGAAGGCAAAAGGGGGTCCAACCCCTTACTAGCATGGTGTACCTAATAAAGTGGCCAGTGAGTGTATATATATACTGCTCAAAAAATTAAAGGGAACACTTAAACAGCAAAATGTAACTCCAAGTCAGCCACACTTCTGTGAGATCAACACTGATTGTATTTCAATTTCTCCCGCTGTTGTGTCAATGGAATAAACAACAGTTAGAAATGATAGGAAAGTCACTAACATCCATGTGTCTGCTCAGAAAGAGTGTCCAGGGTTCCCTTTATTTTTTTTGAGCAGTATATATACAGTGGGGCAAAAAAGTATTTAGTCAGTCAGCAATAGTGCAAGTTCCACCACTTAAAAAGATGAGAGGCGTCTGTAATTTACATCATAGGTAGACCTCAACTATGGGAGACAAACTGAGAAAAAAAAATCCAGAAAATCACATTGTCTGTTTTTTTATCATTTTATTTGCATATTATGGTGGAAAATAAGTATTTGGTCAGAAACAAGCAAACAAGATTTCTGGCTCTCACAGACCTGTAACTTCTTCTTTAAGAGTCTCCTCTTTCCTCCACTCATTACCTGTAGTAATGGCACCTGTTTAAACTTGTTATCAGTATAAAAAGACACCTGTGCACACCCTCAAACAGTCTGACTCCAAACTCCACTATGGTGAAGACCAAAGAGCTGTCAAAGGACACCAGAAACAAAATTGTAGCCCTGCACCAGGCTGGGAAGACTGAATCTGCAATAGCCAACCAGCTTGGAGTGAAGAAATCAACTGTGGGAGCAATAATTAGAAAATGGAAGACATACAAGACCACTGATAATCTCCCTCGATCTGGTGCTCCACGCAAAATCCCACCCCGTGGGGTCAGAATGATCACAAGAACGGTGAGCAAAAATCCCAGAACCACGCGGGGGGACCTAGTGAATGAACTGCAGAGAGCTGGGACCAATGTAACAAGGCCTACCATAAGTAACATACTACGCCACCATGGACTCAGATCCTGCAGTGCCAGACGTGTCCCACTGCTTAAGCCTGTACATGTCCAGGCCCGTCTGAAGTTTGCTAGAGAGCATTTGGATGATCCAGAGGAGTTTTGGGAGAATGTCCTATGGTCTGATGAAACCAAACTGGAACTGTTTGGTAGAAACACAACTTGTCGTGTTTGGAGGAAAAAGAATACTGAGTAGCATCCATCAAACACCATACCTACTGTAAAGCATGGTGGTGGAAACATCATGCTTTGGGGCTGTTTCTCTGCAAAGGGGCCAGGACGACTGATCCGGGTACATGAAAGAATGAATGGGGCCATGTATCGTGAGATTTTGAGTGCAAACCTCCTTCCATCAGCAAGGGCATTGAAGATGAAACGTGGCTGGGTCTTTCAACATGACAATGATCCAAAGCACACCGCCAGGGCAACGAAGGAGTGGCTTCGTAAGAAGCATTTCAAGGTCCTGGAGTGGCCTAGCCAGTCTCCAGATCTCAACCCTATAGAAAACCTTTGGAGGGAGTTGAAAGTCCGTGTTGCCAAGCGAAAAGCCAAAAACATCACTGCTCTAGAGGAGATCTGCATGGAGGAATGGGCCAACATACCAACAACAGTGTGTGGCAACCTTGTGAAGACTTACAGAAAACGTTTGACCTCTGTCATTGCCAACAAAGGATATATCACAAAGTATTGAGATGAAATTTTGTTTCTGACCAAATACTTATTTTCCACCATAATATGCAAATAAAATGAAAAAAAAACAGACAATGTGATTTTCTGGATTTTTTTTTCTCAGTTTGTCTCCCATAGTTGAGGTCTACCTATGATGTAAATTACAGACGCCTCTCATCTTTTTAAGTGGTGGAACTTGCACTATTGCTGACTGACTAAATACTTTTTTGCCCCACTGTATATATAATATATATATATCAGTGACACACATATATATATATATATACATATATTTATATTTCATAGAGATATAGATAGCAGAATAGGTGAAAAATCAATTATCGGCATATGTAAAAATATTACAGAACCCGACAGGACATGAGACATGGTTTACATACAGTAAATCATTGCAGAAGAATTAGATTTATATATATCCCTCACTAATAATGTTAGTAGTGTGTGTGTAAAATTTGGAGCTGTAGGTGTTAAATTAGAGGATTAATTCACGGAAAAAACTGGTGTGGGCTCCCCCTCAATTTTCTTTGCCAGAGAGGGCTAGCGAGTGACTGAGGGCAGAAATAAATAGCCTAGAGAGGGACCATTGTTATTGGGCCCCCTTGGCGTAAAAAAATCTGCCCCCAGCCACCCCAGAAAAGGCGCATCTGTAAGATGCGCCAATTCCGGCACTTACCCTCTCCCTTCCCATTGCCCTGTAGCGGGTGGCATATGGGGTAATAAGAGATTAATGTCACCTTGCTATTGTAAGGGGACATTAAACCTGGTTAGTAATTAGAGAGACGTCAATAAGACATGTATCCATTATTAATCCACTAGTCTAGTTTTACATTGTGGGTCTGGAGGAGAGAGAGAGATTTTTTGTGCGTGCAAGAAAGAAAAATGCTACTTTTGGCTAAAAAATTATCCTTGGAGCATGCTCAGTTTAAAAAAACAAAATCCAGCGACTGATTCGCTGTCCGACTTTTCAACTGACACAAAAAACTTTCCTATGTCTGTTTTCTCCAATCGACGGACAAAGAATTTCTGATGGATCCGTCGAACGACGGGTGAAACGGACAGCCATCCATCGCTAATACAAGTCTATGAGAAAAAACTGGATCCAGTGGCATCAATTGCTGGATCCGTTTTTTTTAAAAAAATGACGGATTGTGACTGATGGCAAAAAAACTGATCTGTGAAAGAGGCCTTATTAACCATTGGGTTACGTATTTGTCTTCTAGTTCAATGGTTTCTTTTCCAATAATCCTATGTTTTCAATCTGATGCTGATCCATCAAGCTCACTTGTGGTGCACAGCTTTACACCACTATACCTGTGACTTCAGAAACTTACAGAACACCAGCTCACATCTCATATAGGAAACTACTGACAACTAAATAACACAATTTATAAATAATTTATTTACTGGCAAGAACTTTTTCATTCATTTCACATTCATGTTTATTCATTCTTTTAGGTGACCTCACTTAATTCATAAGTACTTTTTAATATAATTAATGTGTGTAAATTTTTTTTTGTTTTTTCATGAACCATAATTTATCTTTGTTTGACGGACTTTCTCATGAACTTTGACATATTTTGCTTTGTTTGGCTTTTTTTTTCCAAAAGACTGCATATAAAACGTTCCAGGCTTGACATGTTTATCCGCTCTCAGGTTTCGTCCTGAGGAAGACGTCCTGCGTGACTGTGAAACGCGTTGACTTTGAAAACCTATTTGAATAAACGTTTTTAAGGAAAATCTCCATCTCCGATCGTCTCCATCAGCAGCGCAGGTACAGACACATTATACCCGGATCAGCTCTTCTGCTTGGTCTTTGGCCCCGGGTCCTGCAGCAGCTGATTTATGTATTGAGCATGGTGTAAAGGCGCCGCTCCATCAGGTGAGTGTAATACTCCCCTACTTCCATTATATCTGGTTATCAGGTAAGACCCTATTTTTCGCTTGTTTGTTCCTCAGTATCTCGACTACAAGAAATCTCTGTAACACTTTCAGGTTACTTGGTTAAAACCAATGAAGGAACTGCTGGGACCGCAACGGGGTCCATCTGAGACCCCAGTGCAGAAGCCAAATGTCCTGAGAACTGGAACTGCTGGACCACAAATTGTCATTTCTCCAGGTTACCAAATAAATAGTTGTCACGTAGAACCCGGAGAACCTGTCTGACATGCTCAGCATGCTCCTCCAGAGGACGGGAGGAACTCACTATATCATCCAGGAAAATTACCACAAATCTACCAATCAGTGAGAAAAAAATAATTAATGACATTTTCACAGACTGCCGGAGCATTGGTTACCCCGAATGGCAGCATCAGGTTTTATATCTGCCCCTCAGGTGTACTGAATTCGGTCTTCCATTCGTCCCCCTGACATACACTAAGGCTGGTTTCACATTTGCGTTTTTTAGCGCTGGAAAAAAACGCATATGTGCGCATGCGTTATTTCCCCTATATTTAACATGGGTGCGCATACCTGCGCGCTTGTAAGCGCATGTATGCGATTTTCATGCGCTGCGTTTTTTTGGGGTGTGCGTTTGTATTTTCCAGACGCAGCATGTTGCATTTTTTGGCCCTGCAAAAAAGCGCATGCGCACATATGCGCACGTTTTGCGCTAAAAATGGCCATTATAGCCTATGGATGTGCATATGTGCGCACTGGCATGCTCATGTATGCGTTTTTTTGCATATGCGTTTTTTTTTTTTTAACCATGGAATTTAGGGGTTTGGGTTAGAGTTAGGGTTAGTTAAGGGGGTTTAGGGTTAGGGTTAGGGTCAGGGTTAGGGTTGGGGTTTGGGTCAGGGTTAGGGTTAAGTATGGTTTGGTTAAGGGTTAGGGTCAGGGTTAGGGTCAGGATTAGGGTTAAGTATGGTTTGGTTAAGGGTTAGGGTCAGGGTTAGGGTTAGGGTCAGGGTTAGGGTCAGGGTTAGGGTTAGGGTCAGGGTTAAGTATGGTTTTGTTAAGGATTAGGGTCAGGGTTAGGGTCAGGATTAGGGTTAAGTATGGTTTGGTTAAGGGTTAGGGTCAGGGTTAGGGTTAGGGTTAGGGTTAGGGTCAGGGTTAGGGTTAGGGTCAGGGTTAGGGTTAGGGTCAGGGTTAGGGTTAAGTATGGTTTTGTTAAGGGTTAGGGTCAGGGTTAGGGTCAGGATTAGGGTTAAGTATGGTTTGGTTAAGGGTTAGGGTCAGGGTTAGGGATAGGGTTAGGGTTAGGGTCAGGGTTAGGGTTAGGGTTAGGGTCAGGGTTAGGGTTAAGTATGGTTTTGTTAAGGATTAGGGTCAGGGTTAGGGTCAGGATTAGGATTAAGTATGGTTTGGTTAAGGGTTAGGGTCAGGGTTAGGGTTAGGGTTAGGGTCAGGGTTAGGGTTAGGGTCAGGGTTAGGGTTAGGGTCAGGGTTAGGGTTAAGTATGGTTTTGTTAAGGGTTAGGGTCAGGGTTAGGGTCAGGATTAGGGTTAAGTATGGTTTTGTTAAGGGTTAGGGTCAGGGTTAGGGTTAGGGTTAGGGTTAGGGTCAGGGTTAGGGTCAGGATTAGGGTTAAGTATGGTTTGGTTAAGGGTTAGGGTCAGGGTTAGGGTTAGGGTTAGGGTCAGGGTTAGGGTTAAGTATGGTTTTGTTAAGGGTTAGGGTCAGGGTTAGGGTTAGGGTCAGGGTTAGGGTTAGGGTTAGGGTCAGGGTTAGGGTTAGGGTTAGGGTCAGGGTTAGGGTTAGGGTTAGTTAGGGTTTAGGGTTTGGGTTAGGGTTAAGTATGATTTGGTTAAGGGTTAGGGTCAGGGTTAGGGTCAGGGTTAGGGTTGGGGTTAGGGTCAGGGTTAGGGTTAGTAAAGTCATGGTTTGGGTTAGTGTGAGGGGCCACCTAAAAATGTTGGAAAAAAACGCAAACGCGGTAAAAACGCACTAAAAACGCATACAAACGCATAAAAACGCTGCGTTTTTTTCATGCATGCTCATAAAAATGCTTGAAAAAAACGCAGCAGTTGTATGCTTTTGTATGCGTTTTTTCAATGCGTTTTTTTGCGGGAAAAACGCGCTGCAAAAAAAAGCAAGTGTGAAACTAGCCTTATAAGGTTATATTCCCCTCTCACTGTAAGTTTGTAAAACCATTTAGCTCCAGATAATTGGATAATCAGGTCAGGTATAAAGGGTAAAGGATAGGGAAGGTGACCCGTGACTCACAGGCCCAACCCTCCATCCTTCTACCAAACCCCCCACGGTGACTGGAGAGGAGCATGGCCGTATATGAGCCTCAGCCGGACTCTGGAAGGGAGGAAATAAATGAGATTTGGGCATTTTAGCCCCTGGTGTGGAGTCGAAAGCACAATCATATGCCGCCATATAGTAGACGGCCGGTAACTGGTGAGAATTCCCTCCTGTGTGGGGTCTATTTCCCTCCAGAGAAACCACACGTTACATTCCACACATAACACTGTGTAGAGAAGGCGGCGCGGGGTAATTGTGCCAGTAGTGAGGGGCAAATAATGGCGGGAATGTCACTGACTGAGGAGAAGGCTCCTTGGAGCTTCTTCACTCCGGAGATCATGTGACCCCTGACTCCTCCCCTCCTGTGACCTCATCACAGGTCCTGTGCACAGAGCAGCCATATATGTGGAGTGCGGCTCTGCAGGTGGAGGTAGGTGGAGATTCCCCCCATTACTGAGCACATTAATACTAGAAATATATTGCACAGGGGATATCGCAGCCGATTCCCACAAGAAGAAACCTGGAAATGTCGGCTCATCTTCTTCTCATTCAGGTCTCTACAATATCGGATCCTCTCAGTGAAGATCTTCTACAGAAGAGAATTTTCCTGATTTACCCATCAAGGATGGATATGGACAGAGACAAGATGGCGGAGAGGATGTTACACCTCACCCTAGAGATCCTCTTCCGTCTCACTGGAGAGGTGAGAGATTCTGATGACGTCACATTACATCATTCTTATCTATGGGAATAACAGATGGACAGAACTGGAGAGGTGAGGACTCTGGAAATGTCTGGAGTGAGATTTATTAATGTGTCTCTCCATAACCAGGATTACACAGTGGTGAAGAAGACCTCTAGTGATCGCTGTCAGGACCCTGTGTCTGAGGGATGGGGAAGACCCCTGAGCCCAATCACGGGGCCTGCACCTCACCCCCTGTTCCATGAGGACATCAATGACCAGAAGATCCTAGAACTCACCTACAAGATGATTGAGCTGCTGACTGGAGAGGTGACACTGCTGGGAATGCTGGGACATTATACAGTAACGCTATGAAGGGATCGGGGGATGATGGTATCATTGTATGTGTCAGGTTCCTATAAGGTGTCAGGATGTCGCTGTCTATTTCTCCATGGAGGAGTGGGAGTATTCAGAAGGACACAGAGATCTGTACAAGGACGTCATAATGGAGGTTCCCCAGCCCCTCACATCTCCAGGTAATAGACAGGACTAAATACACACGGCCTATAATTATCTGTATGTAGAGAATGAATTCAGTCCCTGTATGTGTTTCCTCCAGATCTATCCAGTAAGAGGACAACACCAGAGAGATGTCCCCGTCCTCTTCTTCCACAGGACTGTAAGCAAGAAGATCCCAGTGCTCCTCAGGATCATCAGGTAGATGGAGAGAAGGTGTCAGGAGATCTCCCCTATGATGTGTAGACGGCTGTGAAGGTCTTGTGCTCAGTCTTGTTTTATCCACCAGTATTATATGTTTTATACTTGTGTAATAAGAACGGTGGAGATGGCAGGATTAGAGCTGATCATAGATGGGACTTCTCCATCTGTCGGTGACTTTTACAATATTTGTTTCAGGGTGAAGATCTGACCCATATTAATACTACAGAGACATATGTGAGGGGTGATGAGTGGTGTAAAGAGGAGATTCCCACATATGACTACCCAGATGAGTAGTAACCACTGAATGCAGAGAAGTCACAGATTCTTCTCAGTCACCGACTGTGGCTGCTTTATCGGTGGTGTAGTCCGGCCGTATTACCATGATCGCCATTTTGCCTCTAGACCACAACATTCTCCTCCACCCAAAACTGTTCAAGTGACTTTGGGCATTGAAAGCCCTTTTCTATAGAACTTACAACCTGGAGGATCCACCTACCCCCTGGGATTAATAACAAGAATCCCATGTAAAATGCTAAAATGCCTATGGATGATACCAAAACAATTTGTTCACCCTAGGCACAAGCCACATCAGCTCCTATAAACATGGAAACACCGGAGAAAAAAGGGAGCAAAACGACGACTGCAAAAATATTAATAATTTTTATTAAACATCGTACAAAGAAGTGCACAAAATCATGATGAGGTGCCAATATAAAGCAGATGAACACATACCCGACCATCCCCTCATCCATCCAAGATGGAAATAATGTCCTCATATATGTATTTTAGACATCATGCCTATAAAGTGGAAGCCCAAAATATAATACCGCCCTACAAAAATCAATGGCCATATGGCCCAGATTACTCCATGTAAATCCCCTGAGCAAAGCTCAAAAAGTAAGGAGGAGAGACATATAATGTCCTTAGGGTGCAATGAATCTGGACATAAACAAGGGCGACCACCAATGAAAGACAGAAACAAATGTCAGATCAAAATCTTACCAGAGGATGCAGGAGGAAGAGGGGAAGCGTCTGGCAGTGACCCCCGAAGCGCGTTTCATGGCGCAGAAATGCCGCTTTATCAAGGAGATCGTAACCATATCTCCACAGGACCTTCATATACCCTGTGACCGCGGTCACGTGACCGGGATCAACCAATCAGCACGGCCTCATCGGCGCATGCGCTCTGAGGTCGGCAAGCACCGCTTCACAGAACAGGCGTCATGCTGAACACAGGACACCGGTCAAAAGACCAAGGCGCCCGTGTACAACATAAAGACGCCCATCTGTCAGCAGCACAATTACCACCGCAGAGAGATGCGCACAGCCGCCCATAATTGTATCCCATATATAGGAAATCCCAAAAATCCATACCGGGAAGATGAATGATTTTTAAAGGGGTCATGGCCATACAAAAGAATCATCACATACATACATGGATATACATCACATATGGCCCAGGCGATAAAGAGTCTCATATATTAAATACATCAAATGCATAAAATGAATATATGGTCATGACACATACAACTATAAAGGCCACTAGATCCGATTCACATGTTTGATATAATATGCTCATAATTATATCCCATACATGGGAAGAACCGTAAGGTCCATGCACACAATAATCCTAAGCGGGTCATGACCGTAAAAAAAGTCATCACATGTATATAAATGTACATCGTATATGACATAAACAGTGAAAAAATCTCACATACTAAGTACATAAAATACATAGAATACAATATATGGTCATGATTCCCACAACTGTAGAGACTGCTGGATGCGGTTCACATAGATATGGTACAGGGTGAGGGTCCAAGGAGATATATGGTGTCCTCAAGGTCACTAGCTATAATTTATTGACATACAAGAAAAGATTAGTGAAAATAAAGAGTAAAAATTAAAAACAATATAAAAACAACACACTGCCAGAAAAAAGGAGGGAGTGTGATATAGACCTGTGGAGGAAAAAGGACAGGAGGAATTCTCATTACCTATATATTATATGCCTATAAATATACCCAGATATCCATATGGAATATACTATAAAGAGAATAATGCAAATCATCCCATTGGGAATCCATTAACAAAAAAGAAAATAATATCCGGGACCAATTGATGCATAATTGTTAAATCCCCAAAGACTATAGGAATGGGGCCAAGCTCAAAACTTCATTGAGTCCATTAGGGGTCATGGTGTCCAGTTGAATGAACCACCTGAGTTCCATCTGTGATAAAAAATGTTTGTTGTGACCCCCCCTAATCCCCATATGAAGCGCATCCATCCCTCTAGTTCTCTTCTCATCAGATGGGACAAGGGAATTTCAGATTAGACAGAGAATTTCCTGTGGAACTTCAAACGTGATTTACTATGCCACGTGCCCTTGCCCCAAAATATATGTGGGTCTGACAACAAGAGAACTCAGGATTCGAGTGCGCGAGCATGTGTGGGACATTGGCGCGGCCAAGACAATGGCCGATATTGGAGATCTGAAAACCATTCCACAACATTATATATCATGTCATAATAGCGATGCGACCTTATTGAAGATTAGAGGGATTGATGCGCTTCATATGGTTTATATGGCTTCATACTCTAATTACCCCAGAGAGGTTTCACCCCTAGTTACTCATTTATTACTGATGGAGACTGTGGAGTTTGATCATTTCAGTAGTTCCTAATCAGGCCCCATTATTAATATCTGACGTGTGTCACTTTATGTGGTGGTAAGTTTGGAATTCTTCACAAAGGATAATAGGAAACAAATGGATCTTACAAATTATTTTCCGGCTTCGCACTATACCCTACATACGGTTGTACACTACTGTCTGGGCACATGGCAGTGTTCAGAAGGGAAGGAGCGCCATTTAGCTATTTGAATGCAGATCTAGCTGGAATAGTTTGAAGACACAATGTATTGGGAGCACTGTTCATGGTCACCTGGCAGCTCAAAAGATGTCCACCATGAACATGCTTGGCTCTATCTTCTTTGCTTTCCATATCCCAAGGATTGCCTTGCTCATCGCCCTTTAACACCCTTACATGGAATATGGACTTACACTGGGACCCCTAGGCTTGGACCATGGTGTTACCTGCTATTCTGTGGTGTTAGATGGCAGGAAGAATAGTCAGGTATCTGGGTCAGAACCAGAAGAACAGAATACAGAATCAGAAGACACAAGAGTAGTCAGTAAACGGGCCATGGTCACAGGAGGAAACAAATACACAAGCCGCAAGCTGAGCACAGAGGACTGAACCAGAGGAGAACAGCGCTGTATCTGGCAGATTCCGGCCATGTGCTTTGCGCCTTAGTAGGGTGTGGTACTTTCCAATTGGCTGAAGTAGGGAGCAGATTACTCCTGCTGGACAGCAGGAACAGATCCCAGATGAGATTGGACACACCATATGCAGAAGCCCTAATATAACTAAATTACAGAAAACCAGAACAGTGGAAATCCCCATAAAGTGATTCCATGTTATAAATTAATTCACTGAGGGTTATAATCCTTAGGAGGAGTGAATATTTTGACTCCACAGCCACTTTCAGGAAATTAACATGCAGTGGATGTTGGAGAGTGAAAATTACACATTAGCCATTTTATTATCCAGCACATAGTGCCCAGATTGTGCTCCAGGAGACACACACCGCAAATTAAGTGGGTTCTTCTCAGTATAATATTGCTAAATACAGGGATCCTAAATGTTGTTTGCGCACACTGCAAGACTCCGAAGTGAGAGCGGATTTTGCTGGATTGGTTTATGGAAACCTTGTTGCTTTTCAACAGCCTTTAAGCCAATAATAGTGTGGGAACCTCTGTTTTTCCATTGAGAGATGATAGACCTGAATGGGGACTTGTTTTTTGAGAGATGAGAATTAGTATTATTTTTGCCTACATAACATTGATTGGTTTCTTTATATTTGATATTTGGGAGGCAGAATGAACAAACAGTTGAACACCGCACACTACTGGCTCATCCAACAAGGTTTCCTATTAGACTGTGAACTGTCATTGTCTTGGTAAATAATTAAAGTTTTTTACATAGCTTGCCATTTTTATGGACGGTATAAGTAGAAACGCTCAAAAATATAAAAAACTCAAGGATATTTTATTTAAAAAAGTTTTTTTATCTTAGCAGATGACTGTACCAGGAGATCAGAGGGACAGCTGTCATCTTCAATTTTTAAATCTGATGATCTTGAGATCTTACAAGATACAACTGAAGTGATTGCTGTTACTCCAGATATATCATCTATTCAAAGCAAAGATCTGTCACCTGATCCTATGAAACAGGTCCCATCTTCTGATTCATTACTGACTACTAAGGAAAATCAAAGTCACAAAAGAGGCATTAAAAAACAAACTGCTCCTAAAGCAAAGAAGTCATTTTCATGTTCAGAATGTGGGAAATATTTTACATGGAAATCACATTTTGTTACTCACCAGAGAATTCACACAGGGGAGAAGCCTTTTTCCTGTTCAGAATGTGGGAAATATTTTGCACAGAAATCACATTTTGTTATCCACCAGAGAACTCACACAGGGGAGAAGCCTTTTTCCTGTTCAGAATGTGGGAAATGTTTTAATAATAAATCTGATTGTGTTAAGCACCAGAGAATCCACACAGGAGAGAAGCCTTTTTCCTGTTCAGAATGTGGGAAATGTTTTAATCTGAAATCGGTTCTTGATAGACACCAGAGAGCACACACAGGGGAGATGCCCTTTTCCTGTTCAGAATGTGGGAAATGTTTTGAACATAAATCAAATTTTGTTACCCACCAGAGAACTCACACAGGGGAGAAGCCTTTTTCCTGTTTAGAATGTGGGAAATGTTTTAACACTAAATCCGATTGTGTTAGTCACCAGAGAACTCACACAGGGGAGAAGCCTTTTTCCTGTTCAGAATGTGGAAAATGTTTTAACACTAAATCAGATTTTGTTAAGCACCAGAGAATCCACACAGGAGAGAAGCCTTTTTCATGTTTAGAATGTGGGAAATGTTTTGTACAGAAATCACATTTTCTTACCCACAAGAGAACTCACACAGGGGAGAAGCCTTTTTCATGTTCAGTATGTGGGAAATGTTTTATGAATAAATCAGATTGTGTTAAGCACCAGAGAACTCACACAGGGGAGAAGCCTTTTTCCTGTTCAGAATGTGGGAAATATTTTAACAATAAATCCAATTGTGTTAAGCACCAGAGAATGCACACAGGAGAGAAGCCTTTTTCATGTTCAGAATGTGGGAAATGTTTTGCACATAAATCACATTTTGTTACCCACCAAAGAACTCACACAGGGGAGAAGCCTTTTTCCTGTTCAGAATGTGGGAAATGTTTTAACAATAAATCCAATTGTGTTAAGCACCAGAGAATCCACACAGGGGAGAAGCCTTTTTTATGTTCATAATGTTATAATGTTGGAATAGCTTTAATCAAAATTGAATCTTCTTAAATGGGTTGTCTCTTGTCATTCCGCATGTTTGCTGACGAAAGGATAAAACTAAACCTTATTGCAAATGTAAAACTATACCCATAATTCACCCCCTGAAGGTTACTTTGAAAGTGACTAATAGAAAAAACATGTACCCCACATCTCAGTATATAGGGTGAGGTGGTGTTTACACAGAAACAGAAAACTAGCCACATATTGGCAGATCCCAAACACCAAATGATATACTTCGGAAGTTTATAAGCCCCTCCCGTGTCAAGAATAGATAGTATGAATTTGAATTTACCAAACGTTTGCAATGAAATAAAGAGTGAAAAATGTAAAGGGGTCTAAATACTTTCCATACCCACTATATCAGTAAAAATAACTCATCTTTATTAGGTAAAGCATAAAAGAATTGCACCATTTTCCCATACCCGTCGCATCTCCATTTTTCATGATCTCGGGTTGGGTGAAGGCTTATTTTTTGTGTACCAAGCTGACGATTTTAATGGATACCATTTTGGTGCAGATACGATCTTTTGGTCATCCTTTATTGCATTTTAATGCAATGTTGCGGCGATCAAAAAAAGTAATTCTGGCGTTTTGACCTTTTTTCTCGTTACGCCATTTAGCGATCGGGTTAATTCTTTTTTTATATTGCTAGATTGGGCGATTCTGAACACGGCTTTAACAAATATGTGTATGTTTGATTTTTTTTATCGTTTTATTTTGAAAAGGGGGGTGATTTGAACTTTTATATTGTTTTTTATATTTTTAAAAAATTTTATTTTTACTTTTGGCATTGTGAAGACATGCAGCATTGTATCTTAAATAACCATACGACTATATTTTAGCAAATGAAGAATAATAGAATGTTATCTGTATGTTGGCTTTAAATTTAAGTGTTGATTTCTAGTTGGTCAAGAAAACAGACTTGTTTGTGTAAGCCGGTAATATTGACTTTTATTGTGCGCTTATCCTTGATCACTACTGATGTTTGCTGATATGCTAATTATACATTGTGTTATGGAGCCAGTTTGTTGACTTCTAAAGCAGAGAGGGAAAAACTATGCAAATAGTTTAAATAATCAAATAATGCTACTTGATCTCATCTCCATTCTTACCCTTTATGTAAATACTGAATGAGGGACACTTGTTAAGTGTAAAAAAGGGTTACATGCATCTGTATAAAGAGACTGAGAGAGAAACAGCCAGAGAGATTCTGCCAAGACATCTATACATCCAAAGGACAAGAGACAGGACAGCAGCCTCAACATCATCACAAGGGACATGGATATATCATTCTACAGGAAACAACCTAGGGGTTTTCAGCATCGGTTGGAAGAATACAGATCTGGTCCATTGACCGTCACTGAACCATGGATATGTTTGGAGAAGCCAGATTGTGATCTTTGGATCAACTGGCCTTGTACCTTGTATGGACTCAATGGACTGTCATCTTCCTACACTTGTCGTTACCTCCTCTCTGTGTGCATGCCACAGGTGGAATAGTCGACCCTGGAAGATGAAGCCAGGTTGTGATCCTCGGATCAACTGGTCTTGTATGGACTGTCATCTTCCTACGCTTGTTGTTACCTCCTCTCTGTGTGTGTGACACAGCTGGGGTAGTGACCCTGGAAGATCTGTAGTCACAGCAGCTATTATCCCAGCAGGTCAGCGGAAGGGTGAGACTCTGTAATGTGCCCCATCTTGAGTACTGTGCTGGGACTGTTCCATGTGTTATCTGCCTGTTTTGTGGTACAATAAAGCATTGCCACACTGTTTTACCCTCAGCCTGTGTTGTCTGAGTAGCGTTTTGCCCATGTGTATTGTAAGGGTTCCAATGGATTGTGATGAATAAGAAAATGCTCACACAAGAATCGAATTTACTAAATTGATTTACTATATAAAGAGATAAGATCAAATAATACACAGTATAAAACTATAAATACATATGCATTAATCAGAAACAAGCATTATTCATACGTTACATTATTCAGATAGACGTCGACCAGTCATCCTCCAGGAGGTCTCTGGGTCTCTGTTGCAGGGAAACATGGGGATTATTATGCCCTCATCACTTTGGGGTGACTTCACTACTTTCCCTGGTTAGCAAAAGAACAGACTCTAAAGAGCAATCTGTCCCTGCCCTTCATGACATTAACCCCTCGTTTCTCCAAAGCAATGGGTGAGGGAAGTGCAGGTGTCCATGGCTGAGCATAAGAGTACCTTTAATCTTCTATTGCTGCAGCTGTTCAGGGCCTCACTTTATATGCCATTTGCATCAGCTGGCAGTCATGAGGATTCACCCTGGTTGACGGTTCAGCATCATCTGGGCTCAGTCTCAGCGTTCAATTGGACATCTTCAGTCTACACACAAGACACAACCTGCACTGAGGGAAAGTGAAGTTCACAATCATACTTGAAAGTTCCAAAGTCTTGGCAGAGCTAACTCAGTCCAAAGCAACAGTCCAAAATAACTCAGTCCTGGTGGCATGTTTTCCACCCCTTGATCAAATTAATCAAACAAAATTACTGTAGGTTTGTTGGTCCAAATTGTGCCCAGAATGACCTTTGAAATTTTCTACTGTAGCAAATATTTCTACTCTAGATAATAATACTACATAAAATATATATCATATGTGTATGGACTTATACACTGATCAAACACATCAAATTCATGTCAATCACATTTGCATAATAACGATGATCATAATTACCAGTGCAATTATGTTCATGGAGATCAGAAAATAATGTTACTACTAATCAGAATCAGTACAATTACATGTTAAGGAAAAAAGAACCCACACCAATTTGCTATTAACCCAATCCTAGCAAATTATTATTTTTACATAATATACACATTACATCAACACACACTCTGGCTTCACCTATTGCACTCATTCAGTAAGCAGGAGAGATTCTCCTTTACATATAGACAAACACACACTTTGGGTGCCCACACATTTGCATTGCATGACTCAGGTGTAGGTGAACAAAGCTATATCAAGACATTAACAAACTAGCATTCATTGAAATCATTTAACATATACACTCACTGGCCACTTTATTAGGTACACCTGTCCAACTGTGTGTTAAGACTTAATTTCTAATCAGCCAATCACATGGCGGCAACTCAGTGCATTTAGGCATGTAGACATGGTCAAGACAATCTCCTGCAGTTCAAACCGAGCATCAGTATGGGGAAGAAAGGTGATTTGAGTGCCTTTGAACGTGGCATGATTGTTGGTGCCAGAAGGGCTGGTCTGAGAATTTCAGAAACTGCTGATCTACTGGGATTTTCACGCACAACCATCTCTAGGGTTTACAGAGAATGGTCCGAAAAAGAAAAAAAATCCAGTGAGCGGCAGTTCTGTGGCCGGAAATGCCTTGTTGATGCCAGAGGTCAGAGGAGAATGGGCAGACTGGTTCGAGCTGATAGAAAGGCAACAGTGACTCAAATTGCCACCCGTTACAACCAAGGTAGGCAGAAGAGCATCTCTGAACGCACAGTGCGTCGAACTTTGAGGCAGATGGGCTACAGCAGCAGAAGACCACACTGGGTACCACTCCTCTCAGCTAAGAACAGGAAACTGAGGCTACAATTTGCACAAGCTCATCGAAATTGGACAGTAGAAGATTGGAAAAACGTTGCCTGGTCTGATGAGTCTCGATTTCTGCTGCGACATTCGGATGGTAGGGTCAGAATTTGGCGTAAACAACATGAAAGCATGGATCCATCCTGCCTTGTATCAACGGTTCAGGCTGGTGGTGGTGGTGTCATGGTGTGGGGAATTTTTTCTGGGCACTCTTTGGGCCCCTTGGTACCAATTGAGCATCGTTGCAACGCCACAGCCTACCTGAGTATTGTTGCTGACCATGTCCATCCCTTTATGACCACAATGTACCCAACATCTGATGGCTACTTTCAGCAGGATAATGCGCCATGTCATAAAGCTCGAATCATCTCAGATTGGTTTCTTGAACATGACAATGAGTTTACTGTACTCAAATGGCCTCCTCAGTCACCAGATCTCAATCCAATAGAGCATCTTTGGGATGTGGTGGAACGGGAGATTCGCATCAGGGATGTGCAGCCGACAAATCTGCGCCAACTGTGTGATGCCATCATGTCAATATGGTCCAAAATCTCTGAGGAATGCTTCCAGCACCTTGTTGAATCTCTGCCACGAAGAATTGAGGCAGTTCTGAAGGCAAAAGGGGGTCCAACCCCTTACTAGCATGGTGTACCTAATAAAGTGGCCAGTGAGTGTATATTCTTCAAAACCCAATTTGCACGGGAGCTCCCAAAAAAAATAAAAAATGTTAAAACTCAAAAATAAGTCATAAAATATAATCTTATATTAGATGGACTCCTTTTTCACTACTGCAGGAATGAACTATTTACTGTGCACTGTATTTACATGTTAATTAAATGGCCAAGGTTTCTTCTTTCACTCCTGCAAACAAACAAAAGGTTAATTACACCCCCCACCCCCCAATCCAACATGTAAAAGAGAAAAAAAACAATTCCTTTAAAAACCAAGAATGCTAAACACAGTACACTTAAAATTCAGAAAATGAGCTCATAAAAATATGCCAAATAAAAATACCACGTGGATTTTTTCTTTGGCTGTGAACCAATTTTAATCAAGGGATATCCATGACAAATACACAAAGCACATACAGTGACAAAGACAAACACTTAGTACAAATAAGTCATCTATTTATCTTGTCAACCCCCCAGTATATTATCAGTCATCTAACTTTAGGTCAGTCTTACATTCATTGTCTGTACTGTCACTCCCTCTTTGCCTTGTATGTTCCTCTCATGGCTCCCACATACAGAATCATCTTATATCTGCTGTGGTCTTTTGCCTTTTAAAACATCAAGGTCTATTACAAACCCTCAGGTGAGGAATGCACATTTATGCATCACCAAGACCAAACCCAATTCATCATATATCAGCCAGCGCATACGTCACAGTATGCTCACAGGAGTATTTCTCTTCATATATCAGCCAGCGCATACATCACAGTATGCTCACAGGAGTATTTATCACCGTATATCAGCCAGCGCATACGTCACAGTATGCTCACAGGAGTATTTCTCTTCATATATCAGCCAGCACATACGTCACAGTATGCTCACAGGAGTATTTCTCTTCATATATCAGCCAGCGCATACGTCACAGTATGCTCACAGGAGTATTTCTCTTCATATATCAGCCAGCGCATACATCACAGTATGCTCACAGGAGTATTTATCACCGTATATCAGCCAGCGCATACGTCACAGTATGCTCACAGGAGTATTTCTCTTCATATATCAGCCAGCACATACGTCACAGTATGCTCACAGGAGAATTTATCATCATATATCAGCCAGCGCATACGTCACAGTATGCTCACAGGAGTATTTCTCTTCATATATCAGCCAGCGCATACGTCACAGTATGCTCACAGGAGTATTTCTCTTCATATATCAGCCAGCGCATACGTCACAGTATGCTCACAGGAGTATTTCTCTTCATATATCAGCCAGCGCATACGTCACAGTATGCTCACAGGAGTATTTCTCTTCATATATCAGCCAGCGCATACGTCACAGTATGCTCACAGGAGTATTTCTCTTCATATATCAGACAGCGCATACGTCACAGTATGCTCACAGGAGTATTTCTCTTCATATATCAGCCAGCGCATACGTCACAGTATGCTCACAGGAGTATTTCTCTTCATATATCAGCCAGCGCATATTTCACAGTATGCTCACAGGAGTATTTCTCTTCATATATCAGCCAGCGCATACGTCACAGTATGCTCACAGGAGTATTTCTCTTCATATATCAGCCAGCGCATACGTCACAGTATGCTCACAGGAGTATTTCTCTTCATATATCAGCCAGCGCATACGTCACAGTATGCTCACAGGAGTATTTCTCTTCATATATCAGACAGCGCATATTTCACAGTATGCTCACAGGAGTATTTCTCTTCATATATCAGCCAGCGCATATTTCACAGTATGCTCACAGGAGTATTTCTCTTCATATATCAGCCAGCGCATACGTCACAGTATGCTCACAGGAGTATTTCTCTTCATATATCAGACAGCGCATACGTCACAGTATGCTCACAGGAGTATTTCTCTTCATATATCAGCCAGCGCATACGTCACAGTATGCTCACAGGAGTATTTCTCTTCATATATCAGCCAGCGCATACGTCACAGTATGCTCACAGGAGTATTTCTCTTCATATATCAGCCAGCGCATACGTCACAGTATGCTCACAGGAGTATTTCTCTTCATATATCAGCCAGCGCATACGTCACAGTATGCTCACAGGAGTATTTCTCTTCATATATCAGACAGCTCATACGTCACAGTATGCTCACAGGAGTATTTCTCTTCATATATCAGCCAGCGCATACGTCACAGTATGCTCACAGGAGTATTTCTCTTCATATATCAGCCAGCGCATATTTCACAGTATGCTCACAGGAGTATTTCTCTTCATATATCAGCCAGCGCATACGTCACAGTATGCTCACAGGAGTATTTCTCTTCATATATCAGCCAGCGCATACGTCACAGTATGCTCACAGGAGTATTTCTCTTCATATATCAGACAGCGCATATTTCACAGTATGCTCACAGGAGTATTTATCATCATATATCAGCCAGCGCATACATCACAGTATGCTCACAGGAGTATTTATCATCATATATCAGCCAGCGCATACATCACAGTATGCTCACAGGAGTATTTCTCTTCATATATCAGCCAGCGCATACGTCACAGTATGCTCACAGGAGTGTTTCTCATCATATATCAGCCAGCGCATATTTCACAGTATGCTCACAGGAGTATTTCTCTTCATATATCAGCCAGCGCATACGTCACAGTATGCTCACAGGAGTATTTATCATCATATATCAGCCAGCGCATACATCACAGTATGCTCACAGGAGTATTTATCATCATATATCAGCCAGCGCATACGTCACAGTATGCTCACAGGAGTATTTCTCTAAGAAACTCTAGAATGAAAACAACATCATTAGACATCAAAACATGGCAAAACTGTTCAAACAATAATTTTCAGAGATGTTCCACAACTTTTATATTTAGTCCATAAGGGAATCTTGGCTGGGGGTGTAGTATGCCATGGTATTGGAAGAGTGCAAGGGGCGGTTACAGTGGGGGCTTTGCATGCCTCCATCAGGTGTCCCACCTCTACCTTTCCAACCCCCTATCTCATTTGTCGCCACCCTCTTGGGTCTGGCGAGTTGCAATTTACCTTTTCTCCTCAGATCTTGCCATCTCCTCAGCAGGTCACTTGTAGAGATCCCATCTATCTCCTGGAATGGAACCCCACTAGCTATCAGGTCACAACTCCGTCCTGCTCTTTCTAATTTGAGTATCATCCTCTTTTCTCCTTTCTTGATCTACTCTCTCTACTGTAATATTTGTTGATACTTTTGCTCTCTCTAGAGCAGATAGCTGGGAGATTAAATTGCATACTGTGTAGACAGTAGTGGAATTTCCCATAAGTGCACTGAACATAGTGAATAATGGGGCTTTGTATGACGCTGGGGCACCTTCTATGAACTTATTCTTCATCAATACCGTCAATATTGCAGCATCTGGTCCCTTCCAATCCTCAACAACAGCAAAGTGATCATTCAGATCAGGCAAAGGATTTTGAGTTATGCCACCTATACCTGCGATTTCTCTCAATCTCTGAACTCCATCTGCAAGATTCTCCCATCGTGTCTGTGGTATTAATTCCATGGGAGAGTCATACACTTGTGCCACAGAATCCCTCACCAAATGCAGCAAAGAGAAAGTCTCTGTAGTGTCCCTTGCACGTCTCATTTTTAGACGCACCATAGGATCAATACAAATACTACATAGTCCTATTGCCTCAAGACGGTTCAAGATTACAGTATCGGCTCCCTGATCCCATAATCTGAGAATCCATGCTAACAGAGGTTCTCCTGCTTGCTGCCTGTACCTGGTAGCTAATTCTGTTAATTCTCCTGCTGTATAATTCCTAGTTACTTCGGTCATTGAAGCTTCTGCTCCTGTAGCTGCGTTTCCTGCATCCATCCTATCTCCACTACGCTGTGTGACTTCTCTCCTAGTTTTAGTAGTCACAATCGGTCTGGCTTGCTTTTCTTCCTCATCTGTCTCACTGTCATCCCATTCTAGCAAATCTGACCATTTCTCACGTGCAATCATGGTTCTAATCTGTGCAGTACAAATATCTGACACTGGCCGCTGTCTCCTCCTGCGCCTATTCTTATTCACATTTTTCATTACATAAGCTTCAAAATTCCTTTGCATATTGTCATGCTGTTTCATTTGGTCTCTCAAGGCTGATTGCAAGCTAATCCTTTGCTCTAAAACTGTATGCAGCTCTAAACGCAAATTGTCTATCTCCTGTATTCTTTGGGACACTTGCACACAGATCCATCCAACGGCTGCTGCAGTTTTCTGCTCTTTTGCATCATACCTTGAGAGATCAAATTTGCAAGCCACATCCTGAGGATTTGATAACCGCTGTCCCTCCATATATTTGTTACATTCCTGTGCCATTGGGGTCCACTTTCCTGGTAACACCCATTCTGGCAAAGATCTGACACTACTCTCAACGGCTTTCCTACTCTTAACAAACTTATTCAATTTTGCAAACATTTTTATTCAAAACAATCCCACTTCTGACACCAATTTGTATTGTAAGGGTTCCAATGGATTGTGATGAATAAGAAAATGCTCACACAAGAATTGAATTTACTAAATTGATTTACTATATAAAGTGATAAGATCAAATAATAAACAATATAAATCTATAAATACATATGCATTAATCAGAAACAGGCATTATTCATACATTACATTATTCAGATAGTCTCATCTCAGTCCTCTCTGGTCTGTCACATCTCTTTCTCTGTCTCTCTCCCTCTGCTAATCAGTACCCTCCTTTTATATGTAAAAACTTCTCTAAAGCCTTTGATGTTCCAAAGTAAGTGTGAGACTTAAACAGTATCTATCCTTGGATGCCAGTGAGACGACCCCCTGAGGCCAAATAGATGAGATTTCACCAGTTGACAATCCATGGGGAAAGTTAACACACCCAATCTAATTATGGCAACGAAGGTCCTTTGTTGGTAGATAAGTGTAAGCCAGTTATTTGCTCTGCTTGGACACTTTGACCATCTGGTTGAAACAAGTTTCAATGACCTTCTAGGAAGGTTCAAAGAGCTGATTGAAACTATATCAATAGTTGGTATTAATTAATTGGGAGTGTTGAAACCATTAAAAATAAATCATAGTATACACCGTCTAACCAAATGAGAATCCAATATTTTCTCTACCTCATATTCCACATTGCCTTTAACCAATACAGGGTCAGGAGGTGCCGCCATAGGAACTACTGGCTTGACAAACCTCTTCAACAGTGATTTGTGAAATATGTTGTGGATCTTGAATGTAACTGGAAGAGCCAATCGAAAAGAAACAGGATTAAGAATCTCCAAAATCTTATACGGTCTAACAAATCTTGGCTTAAATTTTGGAGATGCAACCTTCATAGGAATATTCTTAGATGACAACCAAACCATATCACCCACTTTAAACCGGGGACCAATGGTCCAACTAACAGAATGCCATAGCTCTTTAGACTTAATCAAAATCAATTTCTACAAGAAAAACTCAAAATCACGGGATTTCACTGTAAGAGCAGATAACTGTATAATGTGAGTAACCACGTCTTGCCCTTTTATGGCCAAATGCATTCAGGAAACTTTACAATGTAATGCCACATATAACACGAGCTATATCATTACTCAATTCATTCAGTCTCAGATGTAGATTTGAAATATCTATAACGCATCTGTTTGGGATTCCCCCACAACTAGAAAGGTCACAAATCTGTGGACACAAAATGATGTGTGATTCATTCATACGGTCATTTGATTTTACAAAGAGAAGATAACAAAAATCCCTTATCTCAATTATTCATCTCTCCTTTCATTCGGAGGTTCTCATAGACATATATACAAGGATTCACACAGCCTGCGTATCCTGCACTTTGGAATTGACACCTTAACCTGCAGCCGTGTCGACTGACACTCTGAGAACACCAAAGCCAACTTCTTAAACAACAAGAATCAATGAAAACCTGAGCAACCAAAAACCACAGCCCTATACAAAATACAGCCTCTTATGATTTACTGAAAATCCAAAATAGACGCTGCACAGAGTCTATCCCAGACTTTGTGATACACAGTACACCAGTACACGACCAGTTAGTATATTAGTATATTGCCAGAACAGATTAACAGATAATACAGATGACTATTATCTTATTACTCTATTATTCAACTCTCATACGGACATACTCACCACTCCCTGGTGATGTGGGTTCTTTTTGAACCGTGTTTGTACAGTCTTACCCAGAGATATGTAGAGATCCTTAGAGAGGTTGCAAATGCAAAATCAGTGTAAGAATAAAAGTTCTCACCTGCTGCAGCCTGGATTCTGAATTTTCAACCTCCCAGGAAACTCCCACATATGGATTCCGAATAGGCTGGTCTCCACACGGTCCCCGTTGGGCGTCAAACTGTCGTAGCTGCTTTTTGTTCTGACCAAGCGTCAGATCTTGCCAGATCACCAGTGAGGCCGGAGTACGAGGTTTCGCCCTTCTGTTCACAAGTGCTTGGAGACAAAGAGACTCAACACACACGCAGTGGTCAAATCACTTTGTCTGATGTAATGCAGCAAAAGGCAATATTTTTATACCATTTACAACAATGTTCAGCATTCTGCCCCATGTTCAGCATTTTGCCCCAGTCCAGCATTTTGCCCCATGTTCAGCATTCTGCTCCAGTCCAGCATTCTGCCCCAGTACAGCATTCTGCCCCAGTTCAGCATTCTGCTCCAGTCCAGCATTCTGCCCCATGTCCAGCATTCTGCCTCATGTCCAGCATTCTGCCCCAGTCCAGCATTCTGCCCCATGTTCAGAATTCTGCCCCAGTCTCCAGCATTCTGCCCCAGGTCCAGCATTCTGCCCCAGTCCAGCATTCTGCCCCAGCACCCAGCATTTTGCCCCAATCCAGCATTCTGCCCCATGTCCAGCATTCTGCCCCAGTCCAGTATTCTGCCTCATGTTAAGCATTCTGCCCCAGTCTCCAGCATTCTGACCCAGTCCAGCATTCTGCCCCATGTTAAGCATTCTGCCCCAGTCCAGCATTCTGCCCCATGTTCACTATTCTGCCCCAGTCCAGCATTCTGCTCCATGTTAACCATTCTGCCTCATATTAAGCATTCAGCTCCAGTCCAGCATTCTGCCCCATGTTCACCATTCTGCCCCACTTCAGCATTTTGCCCGCCGGATCGCCGCTGTCAGAAAAAAAAAAAATTTCTCCTTACATGGCCACGTTCCAGTGGCGGGCCACGTTCCAGTGGCGGGCGACGCTCGCACTCCCTCCATGCTGCAGCGCGCTCTAGCAGGTGACTGACACTAACGTCAGATGCCGGCGAGGTGCACGCTGCTGCTGACGTCAGCTGCCAGCCTCTGATTGGCTGGTGGCTGCCGTGGCTGTTAACTATTGACATGCGGGCTGCCGGGCCCGCATGTCAATAGCATTTAACTGCCGCTGCGCCGAGGGCCCGGTTTAGCTGCCGATAGGGGCCCAGTGAGCAGAGGAGACCAGGCCCGATGCGGGCCCCCTCTGCCCTCCCGGCTCCATACGCCAGTCAGGGCAGTAATGCCCAGATGGCGGCCCTGCATGTATCATGTTAACCGAAACAGTCAGAAAACTAGCCCCATATTGGCAGATCCCAGACCTCAAACTATATACTGTAAGTTTATAAGCCCCTCCAGTGTCAGGAATAGATAGTATGTGAAAATACCGTATATACCGCTCAGGGAACACTTATCTTTCAGAGATAATTTCCATATTCATACTAAATAATGGCACAGATCTCCCAGACATTATGACTGCACATATCCCTAGTCTTTATAACGATATTGCACTCATTCCCTGACAGACCGCAGCATGGCCATTAGTTAGAAGCTGCTAATGATCTTTGGAGCAGGTAAGTTTTCCCTGAGTGGTACATATTGGGCTGTCTGAAGACTGAGTTTAGTCAAGGACAATTTGTCTGCACTACTAATTAACAGCTGTTACAATCCCACCAAGGACAACATCTGCAAGGAGTTTGCATGTTCTCTCCGTGTTGCGTGGGTTTCCTCTGGGTACTCCAGTTTCCTCCCACATTCCAAAGACATACTGATAGAAAATGTAGATTGTGAGCCCCATCGGGGACAGCGATGATAATGTGCGCAAGCTGTAAAGCGCTGCGGAATATGTTAGCGCTATATAAAAATAAAGATTATTAAGATTATTATACCAAATTAGGGCAGTCCCTATAGGAGAAAAATCACAAGAATTATACTGTATTTTCACATACTATCTACAGTATTCCTGACACTGGAGGGGCTTATAAACTTACGAAGTAAATAATTTGAGGTCTGGGATCTGCCAAAATGTGGCTAGTTTTCTGACTGTTTCGGATAACATGATTTCAGCTTTTTCTGTCTAGTCTCATTTGAATATAGGTCAATATTAAATACTCTCCTGATGAATCGCCTTTGGTGAGGACGATGAAGCACGTAGAAATGCGAGCCTTGGACAGTGAGTGTGTATACGTCATCTCACCCACTGAACTTTGGGTACATATTTTTTCTATTAGTCACCTTCTGACTAACCTTCAAAGGGTGAATTATGGGTATAGTTTTACATTTGGAATTAATAAAGTTTACTTTTATCCTTTTTTCAGCAAAAATGAGGAATGACAAGAGACAACCCATTTAAGAAGATTCTATTTTGGTTAAAAGTATTCAAACATTATGGACATAAAAAAGGCTTCACCCCTATGTGACGTCTCTGATGTTTATTAACAGTTGATTTCCAAGTAAAATATTTCCCACATTAAGAAAATGAAAATGGCTTCTCCTCTGTGTGAGGTCTCCGATGTCTAACAAAAATTGCTTTCCGGTTAAAACATTTCCCACATTCTAAACAGGAAAAAAGGCTTCTCCCCATGTGTGCTCTTTGATGGCGATCAAGATCTATTTTCCATTTAAAACATTTTCCACATTCTGAACATGAATATGGCTTCTCTGCTGTGTGAATTCTCTCATGTGTAACAAGACTTGAATTCTGAGTAGAACATTTCGACATTCTAAACATCAAAAAGGCTTCTCTCCTGTGTGAGTTCTTTGGTGCTTAACAAGATTTCCTTTCTGGTTAAAACATTTCCCACAATCTGAACATGAAAAAGGCTTCTCCCCTGTGTGAGTTCTCTGGTGAGTAAGAAGCAGTGATTTATGTGCAAAACATTTCCCACATTCTGAACATCAAAAATGCTTCTCTCCTGTGTGAGTTCTCTGGTGTTTTACAAAATGTGATTTCTGCTTAAAACATTTCCCGCATTCTGAACAGGAAAAAGGCTTCTCCCCTGTGTGAGTTCTCTGGTGAGTAACAAGCAGTGATTTACATGCAAAACATTTCCCACATTCTGAACAGGAAAAAGTCTTCTCCCCTGTGTGAGTTCTCTGGTGATGAACCAAATGTGATTTCTGGTTAAAACATTTCCCACATTCTGAACAGGAAAACGGCTTCTCCCCTGTGTGAGTTCTCTGGTGATTAACAGATTGTGATTTCGAGCTGAAACATTTCCCACATTCTGAACAGGAAAAAGTCTTCTCCCCCGTGTGAGTTCTCTGGTGTTTAACAAAATTTGATTTCTGGTTAAAACATTTCCCACATTCTGAACAGGAAAAAGGTTTCTCCCCTGTGTGAGTTCTCTGGTGAATAACAAGCAGTGATTTACATGCAAAACATTTCCCACATTCTGAACAGGAAAAAGGCTTCTCCCCTGTGTGAGTTCTATGGTGTTTTACAAAATGTGATTTCTGGTTAAAACATTTCCCACATTCTGAACAGGAAAAAGGCTTCTCCCCTGTGTGAGTTCTCTGGTGAATAACAAGCAGTGAATTACGTGCAAAACATTTCCCACATTCTGAACATGAAAAATGCTTCTCCCCTGAGTGAGTTCTCTGGTGATTAACCAAAATTGATTTCTGGTTAAAACATTTCCCACATTCTGAACAGGAAAAAGGCTTCTCCCCTGTATGAGTTCTATTGTGGTTAACAAAAAGTGATTTCTGGTTAAAACATTTCCCACATTCTGAACAGGAAAAAGGCTTCTCCCCTGTGAGTTCTCTGGTGAGTAACAAGCATTGATTTATGTGCAAAACATTTCCCACATTCTGAACAGGAAAAAGGCTTCTCCCCTGTGTGAGTTCTCTGGTGTTTAACAAAATGTGATTTGTGGTTAAAACATTTCCCACATTCTGAACAGGAAAAAGGCTTCTCCCCCATGTGAGTTCTATGGTGAGTAACACAATTTGATTTATCTGCAAAACATTTCCCACATTCTGAACAGGAAAAAGTCTTCTCCCCTGTGTGAGTTCTCTGGTGTTTAACAAAAGTTGATTTCTGGTTAAAACATTTCCCACATTCTGAACAGGAAAAGGGCTTCTCCCCTGTGTGAGTTCTCTGGTGAGTAACAAGCATTGATTTAAGTGCAAAACATTTCCCACATTCTGAACAGGAAAAAGGCTTCTCCCCATGTGAGTTCTATGGTGAATAACCAAATTTGATTTCTGGTTAAAACATTTCCCACAATCTGAACAGAAAAAAGGCTTTTCTCCTGTGTGAATTCTATGGTGAGTAACCAAATCTGATTTCTGGTTAAAACATTTCCCACATTCTGAACATGAAAATGACTTCTTTGCTTTAGGAGCAGTTTGTTTTTTAATGCCTCTTTTGTGACTTTGATTTTCCTTAGTAGTCAGTAATGAATCAGAAGATGGGACCTGTTTCATAGGATCAGATGACGGATCTTTGCTGTGAATGGATGATGATATATCTGGAGTAACGGCATTCACTTCAGTTGTATCTTGTAGGATCTCAAGATCATCAGATTTAAAAATTGAAGATGTCAGCTGTCCCTCTGATCTCCTGGTACAGTCATCTGCTAAGATAAAAAACAATTTTTTTAATAAAATATCATTGAGTTTTATATTTTTGAACATTTCTACTTAAAGAAGTTGTCCACCACTATAACTTTTGTTTTCATAAATCTTGCTATTATGTGCCACTAAAAACATCCACTATGTTTATTTTAGCAATATTACCTTTTATCACACTCTAGCAGCACATTTTCTGTGCTGGCTCCAGCTCTCATCGGGTTAATCGACAACTTCCTTTCTCCCGACTTACTGTGCTCTAATACTACAATTTCCATGATGCATTGCACTGGCCTGTAAGCCAGCACCTTGCACACCCACTCCAAAACACACCCAAACCCCTCCCTCCTCTCTCTTCAATCTGAAGCATCTTATTGTAAGGGTCTGTGCACACGTTGTGGATTCTACTGTAGATCTGCAGCGGATTTGGCCCTGCGGATCCGCAGCAGATTCTCCTGCGTTGTACAGTGCCATTATAGTCAATGTAAAACAAAAACCTCTGTGCACATGGTGCAGAAAATCAGCAGCATAAACGCTGAGAGTTCATTACTGCAGAATGTCGGATTCCGCAGCGTTTTACACCTGTTCCATTATAAGAATCCGCAGGTGTCAAAAAGCAGGTGAAAGTCACACAAAATCTGCAGGTAAGACGCCAGTCATTTTACCTGCGGATTTAACAAAATCTGCATGGAAAAATCCACAGCACAATCTGCCACGGGTTCACATAAAACACATTGCAAGCATCATGAGCGCACACACGCAGGAGCGCGCACAGACACAGGCGTTCTTAATAATAAGTCCCCATGTACACACCGTTATAGTGCTGAGAGCTATAAGGCTGTGTGCACACCGGGCGGATTCCAGGGCGGATCATTCCACACAGAATCTGCAGCTCTTGGCAGAAAATGCAGGTGCGTTATTGATGCGTTTTTCATGTGTTTTTCACATGCGGATTTGTCTGCGTTTTTGCAAGCTAAATAAAGATATGTTATTTAACAAAAAATGATTTGTGATGTCATTTCTGTCCAACCTCCTCTTTTACACTTGTCCAACCCACACTACATTACACACCGATAGAGGATAGAAAAAAAGATAGATAGATAGATATGGGATAGATACAGAGATGGATGGATAGATAGATCCATATATCTATCTATAGATAGATCCATATATCTATCTATAGATATATCCATAGATATAGCCATGGATATTTCCATAGATATTTTATTTCCATAGATATTTCCATATATATATATATATATATATATATATATATATATATATCCATAGATATATCCATATTTATTAATGAACAATATTTCATTTAAAAAAAAATAAGAAATAAAAAAAATGGCGTGGGCTCCTGCACAATTTCCTTTGCCATAGGGGGAAAGCCGATGGCCGGGGGCCAATATTTGTAGCCTGGGAAGGGGATAATACCCATGGCCTTTTCCCAGGCTATGAATATCAGCCAGCAGCTGTCTGCATGTCCTTTACTGGCTATTAACATAGGGGACCCCCAAAAAAATGACGTGGGGTCCCCCTAAATTTTATAGCCAGAAAGGCAACACAGACAGTTTCGGGCTGATATTCATAGCATAGGAAGGGTCCATGGATATTGGACCCCCCTGGTTACAAATACCAGCCCACAGTCGCCCCAAAAATGGCGCATCTATAAGATGTGCCAATTCTGGCACTTAGCCCCTCTCTTCCCACTCCCGTGTAGCAGTGGGATATGGGGTAATAAGGGATTAATGTCACCTTGCTATTGGAAAATGACATTAAGCTCGGTTAATAATGGACAGGTGTCAATAAGATGCCTATCCATTATTAATCTTATAGTAATAAAGGGTTAAAAAACACACACACATAAGAATAAAGTATTTTAATGAAATAAAACACAACATGGAATTCATATTTTTTTTGCACGCCCAGATCCAAGCGATGCCCTTGGTCTCCTGTATTAAAAAGTAATAAAATAAACAAACAAACCGTATACTCCCTGTCCGACACAGTCCAATTAATAACAAGTGTCCCACGACGATCTCCCCTACAGAACAGTGACATCAGGTGAGTGGGCCTCCCAGTGATGAACTGACAGGAGACAATGGCTCCTGCAGTGCATCACTGAGGTTACATGAGTTCAGGCTCTCACTTTGCAGCAATGCTGCATGAGAATTAGGATTAGGGTTAGGGCTATGGTTACGGGATCTCTTTCCCGGTGGTGGAGGGATACACAGCGGAGGATTACCTCTGCCTGTCATTTCATTGCTGGGGTCCCTGGAGAGAGGTCACATCAGCTGATGCAACTGCTCTATATGGGAGATAGTCTTGGGACCCTCATTATTATCTGGACTACAGCGGAAAGGTGAGTATAGGTTGCTTTATTATTTTATTACAGGAGATCGATGCCCGCAGACCCCCGCATGGCCTGTCCACCAACCTGCACAGCCAGCAGACAGCCCACAGATCCCCGCACGGCCCGTCCACTCCCCGCATAGCCAGCAGACAGCCTGCAGACCCCTGCACTGCACACACAGCAGCCCACAGACTCCGGTACGGCCTGTCCACCCCTCGCACAGCTGACAGACAGCCCGTCCACCCCCCCGCACAGCCCCGTCCACCCCCTGCACAATCCCATCACTCTTGATGGGTGAGGAGACAGATGCTGCAGAGTGATGGGGCTGTGACGTGTGGTGCAGCACCGCCCACACACTGCTGTGACTCTTGATGAGCGACAGCAGTGTGTTGATGCTGGGTCACGCCTGCTGATGATGTCACATCAATTTCCAGAGTCAGGAAATTGACATGACATCAGCAGATGTTAGCGGCAGCTGCAGCCTGGGGGTCACGTGACCTGGAATCAGCTGCCCGCATGACGCCGCTCACAGGCAGAATTGGCAACGCAATGTAATTACAAAAATCATTAGGGGCCCCAGGGGGATATAATGGGGGGTTACAAAAAGTAGTGGACAACCCCTTTAAATTGTCCATAAAAATGGCAAGCTATGTAAAAACCTTTAATTATTTACCAAGACAATGACAGCTCACAGTCTAATAGAAAACCTTGTTGGATGAACCAGTAGTGTGCGGTGTTCAACTGTTTGTTCATTCTGCCTCCCAAATATCAAATAAAAAGAAAAACAGATAAGGCAGGTTAGTTAGGGTTAGTGTTGGGGCTAAAGTTAGGGTTTATTCTGAAGTTAGGGGTAGGGTAAAGAATTAGGCTTTTCTCCATTGTTTCCCCAATAATTTGGTCACGTCAGTCACGTCGTAGTTTTGTATTTACGTAAAAAAAAAGAAAACGAATAAAATGGCCGGTCAGTATTATAGTGCAGAGGAGGCTTATGCACTTTTATGTTCCGACAGCGAATAAAGTATTGAAGAAAGCATACAGGATAGTATTACATACATAAGTATACATTAGAGTACAAATTATAATACTTTCCCCATATTTTAATAAATGCAAATACACCAAACACATCCCTCCCCCTTCCCATAACAAGAACCCCCCCGTCACGCATCTACAATCCTTAGCCATGCATTACAATGTTGTACACTGTTTTATAACCCTAATAACCTATTTTTGACGAGTTCTGCGGAAGCCAATCCGGGAAAGTCCAAGCACCCCCCCAGATATTCTCGTAGTGGTTCATCTTGCCTCTTTTCATGTAGACGCTTCGCTCCATAAGGATTACAAAATTAACTCTCTTTACAAATTCCTGCCTAGCTGGAGGATTCTCATCTAACCAGTGCAATATGATAGTTTTACTTGTAACATAAAGCAGTCTGGCTATTGCTAACCTACCCCATTCATCCAACGCCACCTCCTCTACATGATCTAAAATACACGTCAATGGATCTCGAGTAATATTTGCTTCCGGCAAGCTTTCCACCAAATCCAGGACCCCGATCCAAAATGCCTGTAATCTTGGACAAGACAATGGCATATGAAGAATATCCACTTCATCCATCGTACATCTCGGACATCCAGAGTCTGCCCTTAGTCCAGCCTTTTTCATCCACACAGGTGTCCTGTGTACCCTATGTATAGTGTATAACTGCGGCCCCCTCCCAGATTCACTTACAGATATTCTAGGGACATATTGTAAAACCGACTCCCACTGCTCATCCGATATGTCTCCCAAATCCCTTGTCCATTTGGATCTAGCCATCAATGGGTGTCTATACAAAAATGTACCCAGCAATCCCCTGTAAATTATCGATATAACACCCCTAGTGCCCCTCTGGGGGCCAAGCGTATTCAATATACTGTCATTCTGTATCACTATCGGTGACTTGCTCCACTGTCTAGAGAATGCGTGTCGCAGCTGCAGATACTGGTAAAACATAGTATGCTCCAAAGGGAACTCTTCACTAAGTGTTTCAAATGTTTTAAATGTCTCACCATCTAGCAACAGCGACACATACCATATACCTATTCTTCTCCACTGTCCAAAATTCCATAGACTTAGCAGTTCAGTCAGCCGGGGGTCAAACCAAATAACTGTATCTCATGTATTCCCCTATACCCCTCTATAGCTTTATTTTTTTTCCACAGTTTGAGATTTTGGCATTTTTATGACACTAGTCAATGTCTGCCCAGAAATGCCCCTGAACATGACAGACTATTCAAAATCAGACCCATCATCGTAGACTTGACAGAAAAGTTCTTAAAGCTCTACATCCCAACAGAAAACATTTCCATTGATGAGTCCCTTGTAAAATTCAAAGGAAGACTGCACCTCAAGCAATTTATTCCTTCGAAGAGGGCAAGGTTCGGAATAAAGCTCTATAAAATGTGCGAGAGTTCAAGCGGATCCACATCAGCTTTTCACATTTATGAGGGGAAAGACAGCCAACTAAACCCACCAGGATGCCCTACTTATCTGGGGACATCTGGAAAAATCATTCATTTTTACAAAAATGCTACAATCTGTATATTGACAACTACTACACCAGCATACCCCTATTTAAAAGTCTGGTTGAACATAACATAGGGGCTTGTGGGACCATTCGAAAAAACCGTCAGGGGTTTCCACAATCATTGGTCAGCAAAAAGTTCCGAAAGGGGCAGTCAGGGGCTTTACACAATGGAGAGCTGCTTGCCCTTAAGTTTAAGGATAAAACAGATATTTTTATCCTGAGCTCGATCCACACAGATGCCACAAGGGCCACTGCAGACCAACAGGGATCCACTACTCCAAAACCTGTGTCTGTCACTGACTACAACAAATATATGGGGTGTGGACCTTGCAGATCAGGTTCTACAGCCATACCAGGTATCAAGAAAATCATAGATCTGGTATAAAAAGTTATTTGTTTCAGGTGGCCACATATAATTCTTTTATGTAATGCAGAAAAGCCGGAAATGCAGATACTTTCCTTGATTATCAGGAAAAGGTCACTGAAAATCTTGTTTTTGAAAATGTTGTCCCAGCCAATCCTTTAGAATCTGAAGATGTCAGAAGACTCACTGAGCGACATTTTATTGCGCTCATCCCAGTAACTGAAACAAGAAAGAACCCCCAGAGAAGATGTCGTGTATGTTCCTAGAGAGGAATGAGGCATGATCCCCGCTATTATTACCCACAATGCCCATCATTGCCAGCCTTATGCCTCCATGACTGCTTTACAATCCTCCACACAGAACCACGTTTTTGAACTGTTTTGACATTCAAGCATTTGGATTATTTAGTGACAGACACATTTGAGTGGAGCTGACTTAACAATTTCCGGGGGTAGGTGGGTGGAGGTCTCCAGAGATACAAGCTGGGCACAATATATTGGGCACTACAATGACATTTTTGCTCTAAACCTTCCTCTACGTGCTTCTGGAAATCATTTGTGTAGTGAAAATGGTCACTATATCCATAGATGAATTCCCAGTGGGGTGTCATTTCCAAAATGGGCACAAGAAATATAATTCACCGCACACTTTTCTTGGATATTATGCAAAATTAGTGAATTTTATTAATAAACATCCAGTCCACAGAAAAAAAGTGCCAGAACAGAAAAATTAGTATATACAACCTAGATTCCCATACCGAACGTTTCGATCCTCCCGGATCTTAGTCATGGGGTACTACAAAAATAGAGAGGACAATATAAGAAAACATATATGACAATATATACATATACACTGTGTGCAGAATTATTAGGCAAATGAGTATTTTGATCGCATCATCCTTTTTATACATGTTGTCCTACTCCAAGCTGTATAGGCTTGAAAGCCAACTGCCAATTATGCAAGTGAGGTGATTTGCATCTCTGTAATGAGGAGGGGTGTGGTCTCATGACAACACCCTATATAAGGTGTGCTTAATTATTAGGCAACTTCCTTTCCTTTGGCAAAATGGGTCAGAAGAATGATTTGAAGGACTCTGAAAAGTCAAAAATTGTGAGTTGTCTTGCAGAGGGATGCAACAGTCTTGAAATTGCCAAACTTTTGAAGCGTGATCACCAAACAATCAAGCGTTTCATGGCAAATATTCAACAGGGTCGCAAGAAGCATGTTGATAAAAAAAGGCGCAAAATAACTGCCCATGAATTGAGGAAAATCAAGCGTGAAGCTGCCAAGATGCCATTTGCCACGAGTTTTGCCATATTTCAGAGCTGAAACATTACTGGAGTATCAAAAAGCACAAGGTGTGCCAAACTCAGGGACATGGCCAAGGTAAGGAAGGCTGGAACACGACCACCTTTGAACAAAAAACATAAGATAAAACGTCAAGATTGGGCCAAGAAATATCTTAAGACAGATTTTTGTAAGGTTTTATGGACTGATGAAATGAGAGTGACTCTTGTTGGGCCAGATGGATGGGCCCGAGGCTGGATCAGTAACGGGCAGAGAGCTCCACTCTGACTCAGACGTCAGCAAGGTGGAGGTGGGGTACTGGTATGGGCTGGTATCATCAAAGATGAACTTGTGGGACCTTTTCGGGTTGAGGATGGAGTGAAGCTCAACTCCCAGACCTACTGGCAGTTTCTGGAAGACACCTTTTTCAAGCAGTGGTACAGGAAGAAGTCGGTATTGTTCAAGAAAAACATGATTTTCATGCAGGACAATGCTCCATCACATGCATCCAAATACTCCACAGCGTGGCTGGCCAGCAGGGCTGTGGAGTCGGAGTCATGGAGTCGGAGTTAGTTTTGGTTGGAGCCGGAGTCGGAGTCGGTAGAAATGTACCGACTCCGACTCCAGCTTTAAAAAAAATGTATTAATATTTCATAATTGAACTTTCAGATGAATTTTATAAACGTTACTCAAATATATATGTTCTATCAAACTATGAACAACAGTGATAAGCAGTTCTGCTGGAGATAGAGACATTTCTTACTTCTTGTGTGTCACTGTTCTCCACTGCCCTTATCTAATCTTATACTTGGTTAACCTCATGCTGCCCCAACCCCCCTACTTACAATGTATGAAACTGAAAGTGAAAATGTGTTGCAAATTCTTAGTAGTAAAGCTCCTCCTCTAGACTAGATCATACTAGGTGTGCGTCTTCCATGCATCTCACAGCTGCCTGCTACTCAGAAGAGGAAGACTGTAAGAAGTATTATCCTTTCAACAAACTTTGCATCAGTTAACTGTGAGTACATGAGGAATAACAACAGTATTACTGACCACTAGAGTTGAGCGATACCGTCCGATACTTCAAAGTATCGGATCGGAATGGATCGGCCGATCTTAAAAAAAAAGTATCGGTATCGCCGATTCCGATACCGGAAGTCCCATTCAAGTCTATGGGACTTCCGGTATCGGAATAAGAAAAATCCTGTTTTTCCCTTGTACAGCCTCTCTGGGGTCTGTACGGGCCTTTCTGGGGGCTGTGCCGGCCTGCCAGGGGGTCTGTGCCGACCTGCCGGGGGGCTGTGCCGGCCTGCCGGGGGGCTGTGCCGGCCTGCCGGGGGGCTGTGCAGGCTCCGGTGGTCTGTGCCGGCCTGCCGGGGGGCTGTGCAGGCTCCGGTGGGCTGTGCCGGCCTGCCGGGGGGCTGTGCCGGCCTGCCGGGGGGCTGTGCAGGCTTCGGGGGTCTGTGCAGGCATCGTCCGATGGGACTACAAGTCCCATCGGGCGATGCCTGCTACCATGACAGTGATTGACACATTAGCCAATGATGGGACAGTAGTAGTCCCATCATCCGGCTAATGTGTTGAATGTAAAAAAAAAAAAAAAAAAAAAATTACATGCTACATACATACAACATGCATGCTACATTCATACTACATATATACTACATGCAACATACATACTACATATATACTACATGCAACATACATACTACATATATACTACATGCATGCAACATGCATACTACATATATACTACATACATACTACATATATACTACATGCATGCTACATACATACTACATACATACTACATATATGCTACATACATACTACATATATACTACATACATACTACATGCTACATACATACTACATGCTACATACATACCACATATATACTACATACATACTACATGCATGCTACATGCTACATACATACCACATACATACTACATACATACTACATGCTACATACATACTACATATATACTACATGCAACATACATACTACATATATACTACATGCATGCAACATGCATACTACATATATACTATATGCTACATACATACTACATATATACTAAATGCATGCTACATACATACTGCATGCTACATACATACTACATATATACTACATGCAACATACATACTGCATGCTACATACATACTACATGCTACATACATACTACATATATACTACATGCATGCTACATACATACTGCATGCTACATACATACTACATACATACTACATGCTACATACATACCACATATATACTACATACATACTACATACAATACATTCATACAATACATACATAGACATACAGTACATATAACATAGAGTAACATACTTACCAATACTTGTCACATTGTTCCCCGAAGCCATTGTCTTTTACGGAATAAATATTAACATAACAAACCACAAAAATACTCACCCACGATCCGAAGCAGTCCACGAGTGTGTCCCACGATGATCTTGGGTAGAGAACTGCAGCATCAGCTGTTGCTGCCGTTCTCTACGGGCTGCAGGAATCCAATGACGGAAGGTAGGTATCCTTCCGCACTGTATTCCTCCGCCACTTAAAAAAAAAAAAGTCCCTAGTCTCACTTTATGCCATTGCTGTGTGGGAAATTCCCACGCAGCAATGGCATAAAGTGAGACTAGGGACTTTTTTTTTTTTAAAGTGGCGGAGGAATACAGTGCGGAAGGATACCTACCTTCCGTCATTGGATTCCTGCAGCCCGTAGAGAACGGCAGCAACAGCTGATGCTGCAGTTCTCTACCCAAGATCGTCGTGGGACACACTCGTGGACTGCTTCGGATCGTGGGTGAGTATTTTTGTGGTTTGTTATGTTAATATTTATTTCGTAAAAGACAATGGCTTCGGGGAACAATGTGACAAGTATTGGTAAGTATGTTACTCTATGTTATATGTACTGTATGTCTATGTATGTATTGTATGAATGTATTGTATGTAGTATGTATGTAGTATATATGTGGTATGTATGGAGCATGTAGTATGTATGTAGTATGTATGTAGCATGCATGTAGCATGCAGTATGTATGTAGCATGCATGTAGTATATATGTAGTATGTATGTAGCATGTAGTATGTATGTAGTATGTATGTAGTATGTATGTAGTATGTATGTAGCATGCATGTAGTATATATGTAGTATGTATGTAGCATGTAGTATGTATGTAGCATGTACTATGTATGTAGCATGCATGTAGTATGTATGTAGTATGTATGTGGTATGTATGTAGCATGTAGTATGTATGTAGCATGCATGTAGTATATATGTGTTATGTATGTAGTATGTATGTTGTATGTATGTAGCATGCATGTAGTATGTATGTAGTATGTATGTAGTATGTATGTAGCATGCAGTATGTATGTAGTATGTATGTAGTATATATGTAGTATGTATGTAGCATGTAGTATGTATGTAGCATGCATGTAGTATATATGTAGTATGTATGTAGCATGTAGTATGTATGTAGTATGTATGTAGTATGTATGTAGCATGCATGTAGTATATATGTAGTATGTATGTAGCATGTAGTATGTATGTAGTATGTATGTAGTATGTATGTAGTATGTATGTGGTATGTATGTAGCATGTAGTATGTATGTAGCATGCATGTAGTATATATGTGTTATGTATGTAGTATGTATGTGGTATGTATGTAGCATGCATGTAGTATGTATGTAGTATGTATGTAGTATGTATGTAGCATGCAGTATGTATGTAGTATGTATGTAGTATATATGTAGTATGTATGTAGTATGTATGTAGCATGCATGTAGTATGTATGTAGTATATATGTAGTATGTATGTAGCATGCAGTATGTATGTAGCATGCATGTAGTATATATGTAGTATGTATGTAGCATGTAGTATGTATGTAGCATGCATGTAGTATGTATGTAGTATGTATGTAGTATGTGGTATGTATGTAGCATGTAGTATGTATGTAGCATGCATGTAGTATATATGTGTTATGTATGTAGTATGTATGTGGTATGTATGTAGCATGCATGTAGTATGTATGTAGTATGTATGTAGTATGTATGTAGCATGCAGTATGTATGTAGTATGTATGTAGTATATATGTAGCATGTAGTATGTATGTAGCATGCATGTAGTATGTATGTAGTATGTATGTAGCATGTAGTATGTAGCATGCATGTAGTATGTATGTAGTATGTATGTAGTATATATGTAGTATGTATGTAGCATGTAGTATGTATGTAGCATGCATGTAGTATGTATGTAGTATGTATGTAGTATATATGTAGTATGTATGTAGCATGTAGTATGTATGTAGCATGCATGTAGTATATATGTAGTATGTATGTAGCATGTAGTATGTATGTAGTATGTATGTAGTATGTATGTAGTATGTATGTAGCATGTAGTATGTATGTAGTATATATGTGTTATGTATGTAGTATGTATGTAGTATGTATGTGGTATGTATGTGGTATATATGTGGTATGTATGTGGTATGTATGTAGTATGTATGTAGTATGTATGTAGTATGTATGTAGTATGTATGTAGCATGTAGTATGTATGTAGCATGCATGTAGTATGTATGTAGTATGTATGTAGTATTTTTTTTTTTTTTTTAACATTTAACACATTAGCCGGATGATGGGACTACTACTGTCCCATCATTGGCTAATGTGTCAATCACTGTCATGGTAGCAGGCATCGCCTGATGGGACTTGTAGTCCCATCGGACGATGCTTGCACAGACCCCCGGACATCAGCACAGCCCCCCGGCAGGCCGGCACAGACCCCCACAGGGTGCACAGACCACCGGCAGGCCGGCACAGCCCCCCGGCAGGCCGGTACAGACCCCCACAGGGTGCACAGACCACCGGCAGGCCGGCACAGCCCCCCGGCAGGCCGGTACAGAACCCGGGCAGTCCACACAGCCCCCCGGCAGGCCGGCACAGCCCCACGGCAGGCCGGCAGAGACCCCCGGAAGGCCCGAAATGACGGCGCATCATGATGCGCACACACCGCGCATCATGATGACGTCAGGCTGTCAATCAACTTTGAACTTCCGATTCCGATGCCGACTTCCGATATTGAAAAAATATCGGAAGTCGGTATCGGAATTCCGATACAGCAAGTATCGGCCGATACCCGATACTTGCGGTATCGGAATGCTCAACACTACTGACCACTATATCAGTTGTACGACCTGGCAATAATTTTGTACAATTGTTTTTAGGAAAAACAATTGTCATTTGGATTGTGAATGCAGAATTAAAAACCTGAGAATGTCAAAGAAGCATCACATTAAATCAGCTGTATTTGAACATTTCACCATCACTCAAGATAGAAAACATTATGTCTGTCAGTGTATGACAAATGATCCAGACGAAAACAAATGCTGTGAAGCCAAGATGAGTGCATATTCAGGCAAAGATAAAAATGCTCCTACCAGAGCTTCTAATCTAAAGAGACATTTACAGCGCTTTCATCCAGAAGTACTGAAAGCAGTGGATGAGAAAGACTGCATCCAAACCAATGAACCAGTGCCCAGCTCTTCCAGCCAAACAAAGCAGCAGAGAACTTTGCAGCCATCAGTTGCAAGATATTTTGTCAGTGACAAAGTTACTGTGACAATGACAGTAGATACATTTAAAAAACAGATCATAGAGCTTGTTGTAAAGGATAGTGTGCCTATTTCATTATTTTCACGACCAGCTTTTATGTGTCTGAATGGGGAAATGGTCCGCAAGCTTGGTGTTTCTCTTAGAAAATTAGTAATTGAAGAAGATTTTAAACAAAAGGAAGAACTTAAAAAAACTCTCAAGGGAGCCTGTTTCTTAAAATGGATACCTGCACACGTCACAGAGTGAACTATTTTGCCATCAATGTCCGATTTGTTTGTGACAAAAATGAAAGTTACCAAGACATTGGCAGTAAAAGACACCAAAGCTCATCACACCAGTGAGTTTCTCCAGGTCTTGGTGGAAAAGGTTCTGCAAGACTATGAACTTAAAAAAGAGCAAGTTCTTTCTGTCGTAACTGACAATGCTTCAAATATGATAAGTACTATTAAGCTAATGAATGAGAGTAATGATGGTGACCAGCAGCTAGAAGAACATTCTGGGTCCACAGACACAGAAATGTTTGAAATAGAGGAACACAGTATTGTAACTGAGGAGCAAACTGAAGTTGCTTCAGATGAACAGCAACATGATAGTTTAGATGATCTTGTTGAAACTGTGTCAATATGTTCTTTCATTCATCACATGCGCTGTGTTGTGCATACGCTACAGCTGGCTATAAGAGACAGTCTGCAAGAAGGACATGCTGCTGCACGGATTGGCAAGGTGAGAAAATTGGCTACTGTTGCCAGAACCCCTAAAGTTGACTCAATTTTGAAGAGACGTGCTGGAAAAGGGGCAATTATTGATCAAGCCACACGATGGGGCAGTACTTACTTAATGATTCAGCGCTTGGTTGAACTGAAAACCTTTCTTGTAGACATGGCTAACCCTCAACTGACGCTAAATGAAAGTCAGTGGAATCAGGTGACTGAGCTGGAAAAATTGCTAGAGCACCCATTTACAGTGACTAAAAAATTACAAGCAGAGGACTTAACTCCAGGTATTTTCTTAAAGGAGTGGAAGAACCTGATGTTTCGCCTGTCCCAAAGAGGAGGGTTAATTGCAAGTGGCATTGCTACATCAATGAAACGGAGAGAGGAGCTACTATTACAAAATAACATTCTTTTGGCAGCTGTTTATGTAGACCCAATGCATCGGATTCTTCTAGATGATCAACAGCTAAGTAAAGGAAAAGAAGCTCTGTTTGAAATAGCAGTAAGGATGAAAGGGTTGCAGAACAGTCAGGAGGAACAAGAAGAATTTGGTCGTCCTGCCACATCTTCACCCTCATCATCAACTGATGAAGAATTTAATTTCGAAAAATATTTGGATCACAAGCACCGTGCAAAGCGTTCCCGCATAGAAGAACAGCCAGTACATTTCAGCAGAATTTTTCATGTGCACTAAAAGAAATTGAGAAATTTGACCATTCATCAAAAATAACAGTGCAACAAGAGATTCCTCTGTATCCTGACATTGTCAGAGATGTTGCCCGAGTGGTTACTGCTTTGCCACCAACACAAGTTAGTGTAGAGAGGTTGTTCTCTGCTCTCAAAATAATTAGATCAGATTTGAGGGCATCCATGAAGGAGGATCTGACAGAGGCAATACTTTTTCTGAGGACAAATTTATAGATTTCTTCCTTTTAACTGCATAAAAGTGTTTATTGCATATTTACTTACAGTTTAGAAAAGTTTATAAAAGTTATTTGCTATATTCTAATTGTATTCTAATAAATGTAGTTTTTGCTCTAAGTGGTCTGATTACTTATATGATGGTGAGAAACTGAATAAGCACGATGTTTAATATTTTACAACAGTAAATTTGTTGTTATGAATTGGCCATTTATGAAGGAGTCGGAGTCGGAGCCGGAGTCGGAGCCTGATAAAATCCAGGAGTCGGAGTCGCAACTGTGGCTTACCGACTCCACAGCCCTGCTGGCCAGTAAAGGTCTAAAAGAAGAAAAAATAATGACATGGCCCCCTTGTTCACCTGATCTGAACCCCATAGAGAACCTGTGGTCCCTCATAAAATGTGAGATCTACAGGGAGGGAAAACAGTACACCTCTCAGAACAGTGTCTGGGAGGCTGTGGTGGCTGCGGCACGCAATGTTGATTGTAAACAGATCAAGCAACTGACAGAATCTATGGATGGGAGGAAGGCCAGTGTCATCATAAAGAAAGGTGGCTATATTGGTCACTGATTGTTTTTGTTTTGTTTTTGAATGTCAGACATGTTTATGTCTACATTTTGTGTTGTTATATTGGTTTCCATGGTGAAAATAAACAAGTGAGACGGGTATAGATTTGTATTTTATTAAGTGGCCTAATAAATCTGCACAGTAATAGTTACCTGCACAAGCAGATATCCATCCTCCTAAGATAGCCACATCTAAAAAAACCCTACTCCAACTTCCAAAAATATTAAGCTTTGATATCTATGAGTCTTTTGGGCTGATTGAGAACATAAGTTGTTATTCATTAATAAAAAGAATCCTCTCAAATACAACTTGCCTAATAATTCTGCACACGGTGTACATATGGCTAATACATAAAAACCATATATACAAAATGATTATGTACAAAAGAGGGACTGTTAATACCAGATGAAGGGAAACCACGGTTTAAACAAGGATTTTTAGTGATTGAAATCCAGAATTTGTAAATATGCAAATAAATACAGCAACACAAATTATGGAACATACGTAGAATGTATTGTATTGATTAACGAACGCTGTAAGCTAAAGCTGGATGTTTTTGAATAAAATTCACTAATTTTGCATAATGTCCAAGAAAAGTGTGCGGTGAATTATATTTCTTGTGCTTATCTGGGTCCCACGTGGTCCATTTCACCAGCACCTTGCCCTTTTAATGACCCGAGTGCACGCCATCCTACCATTATTTCCAAAATGGGGTCACTACAGGGGGGATTCTGTTGGTCTGGGAATTGGAAATGACACCCCTCTGGGAATTGGAAATGACAGCCCTCTGTGAATTCATCTATGGGTGTAGTGACCTATCTACCTATTTTCCAATGTAAAATCTGGGGTTAAAACAACATTTTAGTGGTAAAAATGTAATTATTTTTTCTTCAAAGCCCAATGGTATAATTTTCTATGGAACAGCTGTGGTGTCAGTATGCTCACTGCACCACTAGAAGAATTCATTCAGGGAAGTATTTGGTAAAATGCAGTCACTTTTGGGGGTTTATGCTGTTCTGGCACCTCAGGGGCTCTGACAATGTGACACGTCACCCACAAACAATTCCAGCAGAATCTGCTCTCCAATACGGCGCTATTTCCCTTTGGAGCTCTGCCATGCGCCCAAACAGTGGTTTACCCCCACATATGGGGTGTCAGCATACTCACGACAAATTACACAACACATTTTTGGGTCCAATTTCTCCTGTTACCCTTTGGAAAAAATTGAGGGCGGAAAGATCATTTTTTGTGGAAAAAATATGATTTTTTAATTTTCACGGCTCTACGTAATTATCTTCTATGAAGCACTTGGGGTTCAAAGTGCCAACACACATCTCCTTGGGGGGGTCTTGTTTCCAAATTAGTGTCACTTGTTGGAGGTTTCCACTGTTTAGGCACATCAGGGGCTCTCCAAATGCAACATGGCAACCGCTAATTATTCCCACATATTTTACATTCAAAAAGTCAAATGTCGCGCTTTCTCTTCCGTGCCCTGCCGTGTGCCCAAACAGTAGATTTCCCCCACATATGGGGTATTGGCATGCTCAGGAGAATTTGCAAAACAAAACGTATAGTCCATTTACTCCTGTTACCCTTGCAAAAGTGAAAACATTAGGTGTAAAGGAACATTTTTGGTATAGAAAAGTAAATGTTTATTTTTTCCTTCCAAATTGCATTCATTCCTGTGAAGCACTTGAAGGGTTAATAACCTTCTTGAATGTGGTTTTGAGCACCTTGAGGGGTGCTGTTTTTAGAATGGTGTAACTTTTGTGTATTTTCTGTCATATTGACCCCCCAAACTCACTTCAAATGTGAAGTGGTCCCTAAAAAATGGTTTTGTAAATTTTGTTGTAAAAATGAGACATCGCTTGTCAAATTTTAACCCTTATAACTTGCTAATGAAAAAAATTTGTTTCCAAAATTGTGCTGATGTAAAGTGTGGGAAATATGATTTATTAACTATTTTGTGCAAAATATTCAAAATTTTTGACAAATTTTCTTTTTTAACAAATAAACGCAAATCATATCAAATAAATGGTACCACTATCATAAAGTACAATATGTCACAACAAAACATTCTCAGAATCACCAGGATTCGTTGAAGCGTTTTAGAATTATGACCTCATAAAGTGACACTGGTCAGAGTTGAAAAAATTGGTCACAAAAGCAAAAACAGGCTCTGGCGTGAAAGGGTTAATATTTTGTTGCACAACATTTTGATGCAATCACTACAATCAAAAGATTCCTGTAACGGTCAATGAGACTTACGTAGTGTGCTCTGATTACATATTTATCTATATTGGCTTATGACAGGTTGCTGATCCCTCACTGACCTGCCCCCATTTTTACGTAATGCATATAATAGCATTGATATTATTGTTGATAATGCCTGTAACGATAATGTAAAATATGACGTAAGATTTCCCTGATTTTCACATTTTCTGGAACATTCAAGACTCTTCTATTCACATACTGAACTCTGCTATGCCAGTTGTGAGGGCTTGACACCCCCTGTTTTTTTCCTGTCATGCCTGCATCTTCACTCACAGCTTTTAACCTGAGACTACAGCTCACTCGCTCCTTCCTGTTCCCCCTCCCCATTAAGGAATGCTAATTAGCCAAGAATGTTCTTTGTATAAGCCCATGTGTTGTATATATATATGTGGGAAATATCAAAGAGGCCATAACTCGGACCCAATCAGTGATAGAAATATGAAATTACATATTTGGCATGTTCTTCGATGGGACTATTTAGCCTGTGTTTTTCCAAATTATAGCTTCAGCAGAATCCGAGAAGTGGATTCCTGCGCAACCAGGGCAGCCCGATGCTTTGTGTTTCATTTTGAATGAACGCCAGCGACAAGCTGAATAAGATGATACTATGTGCGTTTCTATACGAGGTACCCTCTGCAAGATATGATTATTATAGTTTTCTTAGCCAGATTGTAACTCTGAAAGCAGGGGGAGGACCAACACAAGCCAGACCCTTTACTGATGTCACAAACCCAGGGGTATAAGTCACTTTAAGTCAGGACAGCTCATTCTAGCCTGGGAAACTGCTGCATCCAGACCCCTCAATGCATGGTGATGTCTGGCTTCTCCCACCAGCATGGTTCTGCCTGAAATGATCTAAGTAAAGGCCCCTTTACATTTAGCGATGCACCAGCGATCCCGACCAGCGATATAACCCGGTCAGGATCGCTGGTGCATCGCTAAATGATTGCTAGTGAGCTTCCACACAGGAAGATCTCACAGCGATGCAGCAGGGATCTAGCGGTTGTTACTTACCTTTCACACGCAGCCCAGCAGGAAGCAGATGACGAGAAATGGAGCTACGCGATTAGCGATGGACAGCGGGGGAGCCGGTCGGAGGTAAGTATCACACATAGCGATATCGCTGCTGCGTCACCAAATCGGTGATGCTTTAGCGATATTGTTAGCGATATTGCTATGTGTAAAACCCCCTTAACATGTGAATGCCTCTTTTCTTGTTAATCCTCTTTTTTTTATTTGTAATTGCTTTGTACATAATTTAATTGTCTCATATTGTAAAATCTTTTTATATCTTCTGTAAACACTGCCTATCTTTTGGGAGTAAAAATATAAAATTACTAGTTCCGTATCTCCTTGCTCTATCACAAATTCATACGTGCCTGAAGTTGATTACGCTACTAATTTGGGTTGTCTTCGTACCCCTTTATTAATTTAAATATTGATAGAGAAATCACAAGCTGGTGGTAGCGAAGTGTGCTCTGGCCTAGGTTGGCTAGCTGGCAGTGACGAAAGGGATTTTATAAGCTGATTGTCTAGCTGCGGCCAGAGCCTTTATAATTCCCTTGCTGCAGTGGGCCTAATAGCCAGTGCACAACAAGTAGCCCGTCTGGCAACTAATTATCCTAGGTGCAGTTCCCTGATTGACCTGAGGGTAAAGGGGGCGCCGGAGAGTTGCAATTTCCAAAGCGGAACTGGAAAGTGGGATATACACAATTCCCAGCAGTTTGTAACTCATTGTTGGCAGCGGTGGGATGACTAAAATAAGCCCCCATGCAGTAAATTGATAGGTCAAGACTATCTTGCTGTTTTTCATCACATTATGGCAGTGGTGGGATAACTAAGATAAGCCCCCCGGCCCATGTAATAGCCGTGTGCTTGCCAAAGGTCATACAACCCCTTTTCCTGACATTTGGTGGCAGAGCGGTAGGATCATAGAGCACTAATGATCTGGATTAAGCAATCATCCCTCTCACTAAAACTTGCATGGTTCTTCCGAGGACCCTGCAGCAACAGTTTGGAGAACGAACTCAGTGTTTACTAGTCCTGAGACAATTGTGTGTACTTGTGATTACCCCCTCCCTTCTCTTTGTTTTTCTATCCTATCTCTTCCTTTATTTTGCAAACATGGATACGTGGAGAGAATCTTATTATAAGCGGCTGAACAAGGATGCCCTTGCGGCCCTGTGCACATCAAACCAGCTTGACGCCGCCGACAAAAGCAGAGAAGTTGATTGCGGCGCTGGTGCAATGGGAAGAGAGCCAGGACCATTCCCAAGGCCCAGTGGACACAGAAGGCAGCGCCCATGCCGATGGTGCAGCTTCAGCGGTCTAGCTGGTGCTGGCCAGCCTTACCTGTAGCCAGGGAGCCATGGACCGCTATCCGGAACTGGCCCTACAACACTGCCCCGCTGAAGATATGGACAGACGTCAGCTGCTGATCCAGCAAGCGCTGGAGAGAGCGTCAAGCTGAGAGAGCTGAGTGCCAAGCAGAGCCTGAAAGAGCTGAGCGCCAAAGCCCAGTGAGACAACGAACTGGAGGTTCTTAGGCAGGGGGGAATCCTCTCCACAGCCTGGAGCCGCAAGCCCAACAGCGCTCAGAGTCCTAAACCCCGGCAAGAGCATTTTCCTGTGATGGAAAAGGACGGGGACTTGGACAGTTTTCTGTGGGCCTTTGAGAAAGCCTGTAGACAGTACCAGCTGCCTATGGAACAATGGGACCAGGCACTTGGCCCCAGGGCTAAAAGGCAAAGCTCTGGAGGCGTTTGCTTTTCTCCCGCCAGAAGAAGATGACCACTATGGTGCCATCAAGCAGGACCTGATCGCCAAATACTGGCTAGCCCCTGAGGTATACCGAAAGAAGTTCCGGAACCTCCAACATGGCCCATACGACAGTTATATTGATGTGGTGCAAGGACTCAGGACCCACTTTGACCAGTGGATCCACGGACTGTCAGTGAACACCTTTGAGCTGCTGAAAGACCTTATGATCTAAGACCAGTTCTTACATCTTTGCCCAGCTGAGGTCCGACAGTTCATACTGGACCAAGAGCCAACGGATGCGAACAAAGCAGCGCAGATTGCCGACACCTATGAGGCCAACCGGAAACCAGAGACACGGAAGCCAGTCACTGCCAGCTGGAGAGGGGGTAAGCCTGCAACCAACCCCAGTGCCCCGGCCAGCCGACACACCGGAGGCCCTGTCCCATTTGCCAATGCCAGACCCACATCAGACCCTCGCCAGTGTTTTCTCTGCAAACGGACTGGACATCTCAGTGCCACCTGTCCGGAGATGCAGAAGAACCCCCCAGTCAAGGCGTCTGGGCCCAACGCCTCTGTTCTTTTGGTGGGTGGTGTGGTTGGAAAGGTCGATGACAACGTGCAGCACATCTGTGTGGGGGCCCGCCTCGATAGAAGCCTCAAGGACACCATGGCCGAACGAACCCTCATCCAACCCGGACTGGCGACCAGTGAAGAGATGATTGATGGGAAAACCCTAAACGTCACCGGGATTGGGGGCGTCAGCTGCCCCTTGCCAATGGCCCGGGTTTTCATTGATTGCGGTGCTGGGAGCTGGGTGAGGGAAGTGGGGGTGTCCGAAAGCCTGCCCACTGATGTTTTATTGGGGAATGATTTGGGGAGAATGGTTGCATATTACTTCCCTGACACCCCTCCCCAATCTGATAATAAGGGTAACATTGACCCTGATGATGGTCGGAAACTGAATGGGTTACCTGACAATGCTTTATATAGTAATGATGCATTTGATAACCATTCTTTCCCTAGGAATGATGCTGATAGTGATGTAAATGTGCCAACTGAACCTGATAACCATTTTTCTGAGAAGGTTGATGTGTCTACAGGTACAGGAGTGCTCAGTCACGTTGCTCTGCGGAGTGAGACGGCTGAGGAAACCCTAGCAGGAGCAAGTGTCGATGCTACAGGAAATGGGGAGGTGCATGGGAACCGTGAGGAAGGTGATGCCATGCCACTGGCCAGTGCCACCGAGGAAGGTAACTGGCCCATAAGTAGCACTGCCCCTGAAATGTTGGGGGTGGATGGGGAGGTAGAAATCCCCTTGGAGACAGCCTACGTAGCTGCTGTCACCCGCAGTCAAAGTGCCTGGAATGCAGGTAGCACCCTGCATTCTGGACCCTCCTCCGCTACAGTAGTGACTGAACTAGAGGTGGACCCACAGCAGGTCCCAGAGGGTCCCAGTGAAGAGGGGACCCCACTTCTGTCTGCCTCCAGCCAGGAGTTTCAGGTTGCTCAGCGGTCAGATGCGAGCCTGGAGAAATTGAGACACCTCGCCGAGACACCCACCTCCGCAACTGATAAGGAAAGGGTGTTCTGGGAACGAGGAAGGTTGTACCGGGAGACAGTACCCGGAGAATCCCAAAAGGAGTGGCTGAGGGAAAGACAGCTGGTCATTCCCTATTGATTTAGGGCTGAGTTGTTACGGATTGCCCATGAGATTCCACTTGCTGGACACTTGGGGATCAGCAAAACTAAGGACCGGCTGTCTCAACACTTCTATTGGCCCAAGATGGGGACAGACATGTCCGAATCATGCCACTCCTGTATCATCTGTCAAAAAATGGGGAAGGCAGGGCTTGCCCCTAAGGCTCTCCTGATCTCTTTGCCGGTGATAGAGGAGCCTTTCCAGAGAATCGCAGTGGACATTGTGGCCTGCTGGCAGTCCCCAGCAGCTCTGGAAAGCAATGCATTCTTACCATGGTAGACTACGCTACGTGGTACCCAGAGGCAGTAGCTCTGTCCTCAACCAGGGCGAATAAGGTGGCGGATGCACTGGTGACCATCTTTTCAATGGTAGGATTTCCCAGGGAGATGCTTACCGATCAAGGGACCCAATTCATGTCTCACCTAATGGAGGCTCTCTGTAAGAAAATGCAGGTGACGCAGATGGTATCGAGTGCGTATCACCCACAGACCAATGGTTTGTGTGAACGCTTCAACGGTACCCTCAAACAGATGCTCCGCTTGCTGGTTGAGACCCAAGGGCGCGACTGGGAGCGGTACCTCCCACACCTGCTATTCACTTACAGAGAAGTTCTGCAGGCCTCGATGGGGTCCTCCCCCTTCGAGCTCCTCTACGGCAGGCCAGTCTGGGGTCCCCTTAGGTTGGTAAAAGAATCCTGGGAAGATGAGCTAAACCCCACTGAAGTGTCCATCATGGATTATGTCATGCGCTTCCGTGACAAGATTAAGATAATCCTTTAATCGTCCCACCATGGGGAAATTCAGAGCATTACAGCAGCAAGGCAGGAACAAGTACAGATACAGATGCATAAAGGCATTACATTGACAGTAGGTAGGTACATATACGAAGAAAAAAAAAAAAAAAAATTTAACCGGACTGTCACAACTTTGGATCTATCAGTTCTCTGTTTGGGTCGTTCTCCGTTTTGGACAGTGCTGGTTATACAGCCTAACTGCAGCAGGAAGGAAGGACTTTCGATAGCGCTCCCTCTCACATTTAGGATGAAGTAGCCGGTCACTGACAGTACTGCACATCTTTGTCACGGTCTCATGCATGGGATGGGAATCATTCTGCACCATGTAGCTCACCTTGGCCAGTATCCTCCTGTCGCCTACTTCCTGAACTGGGTCAAGGGGGCATCCCAGGACAGAGCTGGCCCTTCTAATCAGTTTGTCCAGCCTATTCCTGTCCCTGGTTGATATGCCACTACCCCAGCACGCCACACCAAAGAAGATGACTGATGCCACAACAGAGTTGAAGAATGATGCAAGGAGTGCCCCTCTAACTCCGAAGGCTCTCAGCCTTCTGAGCAGATAAAGCCTGCTTTGGCCCTTCCTGTACACTGCATCCAAGTGATGGGCCCAGTCAAGCTTATTATTGAGGATCACACCAAGGTACTTATAGGTGTCGACTATCTCAATGTCATTTCCCTGAATGTTCACCACTACTGGTGGATTTTTGCCCTTGCGAAAGTCCACCACCAATTCCTTGGTCTTCCCGGAATTAATCCTAAGGTGGTTCCTCTGACACCACTCCACAAAAGCTTGGTCAGTATCTCTGTACTCTCTTTCAACTCCTCCTGTGATGAGGCCTACTATTGCAGAGTCATCAGAATACTTCTGCAAGTAGCAGCTAGATGAGTGGCACCTAAAATCCGCAGTGTACAGTGTGAAGAGAAAAGGGGCAAGAACTGTACCTTGAGGTGCCCCTGTATTGCAGATCACTGTATCTGACACACTGTCCCGAACCTTTACAAACTGAGGTCGGTTCGTGAGGTAGTTAAGGATCCAGGTGGAGAGTTGGAGGTCCACGCCAACAAGGCCCAGCTTGTCTCTCAGTAGACCTGGCTGTATGGTGTTAAAAGCACTAGAGAAATCGAAGAACATTATTCTCACAGTGTTCCCAGGTTTCTCCAGGTGAGAGAGAGTCCTATCTAGAAGGTGGATAATGGCATCATCCACACCAATGCCCGGCCTGTAGGCAAACTGGAGAGGGTCCATATCAGAGCTCACTAGAGGACAGAGACGTGTGAGAACCAATCTCTCTAGTACCTTCATCAGGTGTGATGTCAATGCTACAGGTCTATAGTCATTAAGGTCTTTCGGATAAGGTTTCTTCGGAACTGGTACCACACACGATAATTTCCACAGTTGTGGTACTATACCCATTCTCAGGCTCATATTGAACAGATATGTAATGATCTCACTCAGCTGGTGCCCACAGGTTTTGATTAGCCTTGCACTGATGCCGTCAGGACCTGAAGCCTTCAAAACTTTGATCTTATTCAGTTCTTTTGCAACCTGGGTACTTGTGAAGAATCATAGAATCATAGAATCGTAGAGTTGGAAGGGACCTCCTGGGCCATCTGGTCCAACCCCCTGCTCAAAGCAGGATTCGCTAAATCATCCCAGTCAGATGCCTGTCCAGCCTCTGTTTCAAGACTTCCATTGAAGGAGAACTCACCACTTCTCGTGGCAGCCTGTTCCACTCATTGATCACTCTAACTGTCAAAAAGTTTTTTCTAATATCTAATCTGTGTCTCCTCCCATTCAGCTTCATCCCATTGCTTCTAGTCTTTCCTTGTGCAAATGAGAATAAAGTTGTTCCTTCTACAATGTGACAGCCCTTTAGATATTTGTAGACAGCTATTAAGTCTCCTCTCAGTCTTCTCTTTTGCAAACTAAACATTCCCAAATCCTGCAACCTTTCCTCATAAGACAGGGTTTGCAGACCGGTCACCATTCTGGTCGCTCTTTTCTGAACTTGCTCCAGTTTGTTGATGTCTTTTTTAACCCCTTCACCCCCAAGGGTGGTTTGCACGTTCATGACCGGGCCAATTCTTACAATTCTGACCACTGTACCTTTATGAGGTCATAACTCTGGAACGCTTCCATGGATCCCGGTGATTCTGACAATGTTTTCTCGTGACATATTGTACTTCATGTTAGTGGTAAAATTTCATTCAAATAACTTGCGTTTATTTGTGAAAAAAATGGAAATTTGGCAAAAATTTTGAAAATTTCGCAATTTTCCAACTTTGAATTTTTATGCCCTTAAATCACAGAGATACGGCACACAAAAACCTTGATAAGTAACATTTGCCACATGTTTACTTTACATCAGCACAATTTTGGAACCAAAAATTTTTTTTGTTAGGAAGTTATAAGGGTTAAAAGTTGACCAGCGATTTCTCATTTTTACAACACCATTTTATTTTTAGGACCACATCACATTTGAAGCCACTTTGAGGGGTCTATATGATAAAAAATACCCAAAAGTGACACCATTCTAAAAACTGAACCCCTTAAGGTGCTCAAAACCACATTCAAGAAGTTTATTAACCCATTAGGTGCGTCACAGGAATTTTTTTGAATATTTAAAAAGAAATGAACATCTAACTTTTTTTCATAAAAAAAATACTTCAGGTTCAATTTTTTTTATTTTACCAAGGGTAACAGGAGAAATTGGACTGCAAAAGTTATTGTGCAATTTGTCCTGAGTACGCTGATACCTGATTTGTGGGGGGGAAACGACTGTTTCGGTGCATGGCAGAGCTCAGAATGGAAGGAGCGCCGTTTGACTTTTTCAATGCAAAATTGGCTGGAATTCAGATCGGACGCCATGTCACGTTTGGAGAGTCCCTGATGTACCTAAACAGTGGAAACCCCCTACAAGTGACCCCATTTTGGAAACTAGACCCCCCAAGGAACTTATCTAGATATGTGGTGAGAACTTTGAACCCACAAGGGCTTTACAGAAGTTTATAACGTACAGCGGTACAATTAAAAAATCATATTTTTTCCACAAAAATGATCTTTTCACCCCAATTTTTATTTTCCCAAGGGTAACAGGACCCTAAAAGTTATTGTGCAATTTGTCCTGAGTACGCTGATACCCCACATGTGGGGGTAAACCACTATTTGGGCGCATGGCAGAGCTCGGAAGGGAAGCAGTGCCATTTGACGTTTTTGGCTGGAATTGAGATCGGACACCATGTCGCGTTTGGAAAACCCCTGATGTACCAAAACAGTGGAAACCCCCCACAAATGACACCATTTTGGAAACTAGACCCCCTAAGGAACTTATCTAGATGTGTGGTGAGAACTTTGAACCCCCATGGGCTTCACAGAAGTTTATAACATAAAGCCATACAATTAAAAAATCATATTTTTTCCACAAAAATGATCTTTTCACCCTCAATTCTTATTTTTCCAAGGGTAACAGGACCCTAAAAGTTATTGTGCAATTTGTCCTGAGTACGCTGATACCCCACATGTGGGGGTAAACCACTATTTGGGCGCATGGCAGAGCTCGGAAGGGAAGCAGCGCCATTTGACGTTTTTGGCTGGAATTGAGATCGGACACCATGTCGCGTTTGGAAAACCCCTGATGTACCAAAACAGTGGAAATCCCCCACAAATGACACCATTTTGGAAACTAGACCCCCTAAGGAACTTATCTAGATGTGTGGCGAGAACTTTGAACCCCCATGGGCTTCACAGAAGTTTATAACATAAAGCCATACAATTAAAAAATCATATTTTTTCCACAAAAATGATCTTTTCACCCTCAATTCTTATTTTTCCAAGGGTAACAGGACCGTAAAAGTTATTGTGCAATTTGTTCTTACGCTGATACCCCACATGTGGGGGTAAACCACTATTTGGGCGCATGGCAGAGCTCGGAAGGGAAGCAGCGCCATTTGACGTTTTTGGCTGGAATTGAGATCGGACACCATGTCGCGTTTGGAAAACTCCTGATGTACCAAAACAGTGGAAACCCCCCACAAATGACACTATTTTGGAAACTAGACCCCCTAAGGAACTTATCTAGATGTGTGGTGAGCACTTTGACCCCCCCCAGTGCTTCACAGAAGTTTATAATGCCTGGGCGTGAAAATAAATAATTCGTATTTTTTTCCACAAACATGATCTTTTAGTCACCATTTTTTTATTTTCCCAAGGGTACCAGGAGAAATTGGACCCCAAAAGTTGTTGTCCAATTTGTCCTGAGTATGCTGATACCCCATATGTGGGAGAAAACTACTGTATGGGCACACGTCGGGGCTCGGAAGGGAAGTAGTGACGTTTTGGAATGCAGACTTTGATGGAATGGTCTGCGGGTGTCATGTTGCCTTTGGAGAGCCCCTAATGTACCTAAACAGTGGAAACCCCCCACAAATGACCCCATTTTGAAAACTAGACCCACTAAGGAACTTATCTAGATGTGAGGTGAGCACTTTGAACCCCCAAGGGCTTCACTGAAGTTTATAATGCCAGGGCATGAAAATAAAAAAATCGTATTTTTTCCAGAAACATGATCAATTAGTCCCCAATTTTTTCATTTTCCCAAGGGTAACAGGAGAAATTGGACCCCCAAAAGTTGTTGTCCAATTTGGCCTGAGTACGCTGACACCCCATATGTGGGAGAAAACTACTGTTTGGACACACGTCGGGGCTCGGAAGGGAAGCAGTGACGTTTTGGAATGCAGACTTTGATGGAATGGTCTGCGGGTGTCATGTGCGTTTGGAGAGCCCCTGATGTACCTAAACTATTGAAACTCCCCACAAGTGACCCCATTTTGGACACTAGACCCCCCTTCGGAACTTATCTAGATGTGTGGTGAGCACTTTGAACCCCCAAGTGTTTCACAGAAGTTTATAACACTCGGATGTGAAAATAAAAAAATCATTTTTTTCCACAAAAATGATATTTTTGCCCCCAACTTTTTATTTTCCTAAGGGTAACAGGAGAAATTGGACCCCCAAAATTGTTTTGCAATTTGTCCTGAGTAGGCTGATACCCTACATGTGGGGGTAAAACACTGTTTGGGCGCATGGCAGAGCTTGGAAGGGAAGGAGCACCATTTGACTTTTTCAACTCAGAATTGGCTGGAATTGAGATCAGACGCCATGTTGCATTTGGAGAGCCCCTGATGTGCCCAAACAGTGGAAACCCCCAATTATAACTCCAACCCTAACCCCAACACACCCCTAACCCTAATCTGAGCCCTAACCCTAGCCCTAACCCTAGCCCTAACCCTAACCCTAGCCCTAGCCCTAAGGCTGTGTGCACACGCTGCAGATTTTGCTGCGGTTCCGCAGCGGTTTTGGCTGCTGCGGACCCGCAGCAGTTTCTGCTGCGGTGTACAGTACCATGATTCCCTATGGGAATCAAAAACCGCAGTGCAGACGGTGCGGAATTTTCCGCGCGGATTATCTGCGGTTTTCAATCCGCAGAAAGAATTGACATGTCAATTCTTTCTGCGGATTCTCCTGCGGTTTGCCATCTCCTCTATTGAGATGAAAAACCGCAGGACAAAACCGCAGAGCAATCCGCAGGTAAAACCGCAGGTCTTTTGACCTGCGGTTTCACCTGCGGATTTTACAAAATCCGCGCGGATGAATCCGCACCTAATCCGCAGCGTGTGCACACAGCCTTACCCTAACGGGAAAATGGAGATAAATACTTTTTTTTTTAGTTTTATTATTTTTCCCTAACTAAGGGGGTGATAACGGGGGGTTTGACTTACTATTTATGGCGGTTTTTATGTTTGGCGGCTGTCACACGCTAAAAGACGCTTTTTATTGTAAAATAGTTTTTGCATCACCACATTTTGAGAGCTATAATTTTTCCGTATTTTGACCCACTGAGTCATGTGAGGTCTTATTTTTTGTGGGACGAGTTGACGTTTTTATTGGTACCATTTTCGGGCATGTGACATTTTTTGATCGCTTTTTATTCCTATTTTTGGGACGCAGAATGAACAAAAACCAGCGTTTCATGAATTTCTTTTGGGGGGGTGCGTTTACACCGTTCCGCGTGCGGTAAAATTGATAAAGCGGTTTTATTCTTCGGGTCAGTACGGTTACAGCGATACCTCATTTAGGTCGTTTTTTTATGTTTTTGTCGGTTTTATGCAATGAAAACTATTTTATATAAAAAATAATTATTTTTGCATCGCTTTATTCTGTGAGCTATAACTTTTTTATTTTTTCGCTGATGATGCTGTGTGGCGGCTCATTTTTTGCGGGACAAGATGACGTTTTCAGCGGTACCATGGATATTTATATGCGTCTTTTTGGTCGCGCGTTATTACACTTTTTGTTTGGCGGTATGATAATAAATCATTATTTTTTGCTTCGTTTTTTATTTTTATTTTTTAAGAGGTTCGCTAAAAGGGTTAACTAATGGGACAGTTTTATAGGGCGGGTCATTACGGACGCGGCGATACCTAATATGTGTACTTTAATTGTTTTTTTTTTATTATTTCCAAAAAATGGATTTATTGAGGGAATATTTTTTTTTTTTTTTCTAATTTATTTGGCGATTTTTTTAAATTTATTTTTACATTTTTTTTTAATTTTTTTTTTACTTTATTACATAGTCCCAGGTGGGACATCACTGTCCTGTGACAGATCACTGATCTGTCACATCACAGATCACTGTGACAGATAAGCAATCTGTCACAGGCATTGAAGAAGACTTCCTCTTGCCTGCGCTTTGCAGGCACTGAGGAAGCCAGCTTCCTCAGGTCCCCGAAGGCCCCCGTCGCCATCTTGGATTCGGGGGCCTGGAGGATAGGAGCCCCCCGCAGCAGCGCTGCACATTGCGCTGCCGTGGGGGGCTCAGGGAAGCACGGAGGGAGCCCCCTCCCTGCCGATGCTTCCCTTTAACTCCCGGTACACCGCGATCATGTTTGATCGCGGTGTGCAAGGGGTTAACGTGTCGGGGGCGGTCCGTGACCACCCCTGACACATAGTGCCGGGTGTCAGCTGTGATAATCAGCTGACACCCGGCCGCGATCAGCGGCGCTCACCACGTGGGCGCCGCTGATCGCGGTAGACGTACTATCCCGTCCACGGTCATACGGGCCCGGGTACCGTGGACGGGATAGTACGTCGCATGTCAGGAAGGGGTTAAAATGTGGTGCCCAAAACTGGACACAATATTCCAGATGAGGTCTGACCAAAGAGGAGTAGAGGGAAATAATGACTTCACGTGATCTAGACTGTATGCTTCTGTTAATACATCCTAGAATTGCATTTGCCTTTTTTGCTGCTGCATCACACTGTTGACTCATATTCAGTCTGTAATCTATTAGTATACCCAAGTCTTTTTCACATGTGCTGTCACTTAGCCCTATGCCTCCCATTCTATATATGCTTTTTTCATTTTTATTGCCCAGATGTAGTACTTTGCATTTCTCCCTGTTAAAAACCATTCTGTTAGTTGCTGCCCACTTCTCCAGTTTATTTAAATCTTTTTGAATCCTCTCTCTCTCTCTTCTCTAGTATTAGCTATCCCTCCTAGCTTTGTGTCATCAGCAAATTTGATCAGTTTACCCTCAATTCCTTCATCTAAATCATTGATAAAGATGTTGAACAATACAGGGCCCAGGACAGAGCCCTGTGGTACCCCACTTGAGACATTCCTCCAACTGGATGTGCAGCCATTTACGACCACTCTTTGGGTCCGATCACTAAGCCAGTTATGAATCCACCTAACAGTTGCCTTGTCTATTCCATACTTAGTCATTTTTTCAATAAGGATTGTATGAGAGACTTTGTCAAATGCTTTGCTGAAGTCAAGATATACTATATCTACAGCATTTCCTTGATCCACCCAATCAGTGATACCGTCATAGAAGGAAATTAAGTTAGTCTGACATGACTTATTAGTTACAAACCCATGCTGACTCTGTTTAATCACTTCATTCTTATCCAGGTATTGACATACATGTTGTTTAATAATTTGTTCAAAGATCTTTCCTGGTATAGAAGTCAGACTCACTGGCCTATAGTTACCTGGGTCCACCTTCTTCCCCTTTTTGAAGATAGGAACAACATTTGCTCTTCTCCAGTCTTCTGGCACTTCTCCTTTTCTCCAAGAATTTTCAAAGATTATGGAGAGGGGTTCAAAAATTTCTTCTGCTATCTCCTTCAGTACTCTGGGGTGTAATTCATCTGGACCTGGAGACTTGAATTCATTTAGGTTAGCTAAGTGTTTCCTCACTATCTTTCTGTTTATAGATATCCTGGATTCTTCTATTCCCTTAATAGGACAGTGAATAACAGTTGATGTTACATTTCCTTTCTGAGAGAAAACAGATGCAAAATAGGAATTTAAAAGTTCAGCCTTCTCAACATCCTGTCTTACCATGTCATCATTTTCATCCTGTAAAAATCCTATAGCATCTTTGACTTTTCTTTTACTTTTGACATATCCCCAAAATCCTTTATTATTGCTTTTGACATCTCTTGCAAGCCTCAATTCATTTTCAGCTTTAGATAATCTGATTTGTGCCCTGCAGGTTCTGCAGACAGCATTATATTCTTCTTTAGATATGCCTCCCTCTTTCCATTTTATAAACATTTTTTTCTTCCTTTTTAGCATGTGCTTAAGTTCTGTGTTCATCCATCCTGGCTTCCTTAAATGCTTCCTATTCTTCCCTCTTTTCGGAATTGTTAACAACTGTGCTTTGAGAATTTCATTTTTCAAGATTTCCCATCCTTCCTGGACATTTTTGTCTTTAAGGATATCCAGCCATTGGATCCCTCCAATTCTCTTTCTGAATCCCTTAAAATCTGCCTTTCTGAAATCTAACCTTGATGTCTGAGTCTTCACTGGTCTTCCACCTCTAGTTATCCAAAATTCTAAAATAGCATGGTCGCTACTTCCTAGGGTCCCAGCCACTTTTACCTCCTCAACCATTTCCTCCCTGTTTATAAGGATTAGATCCAAGGTAGCAGTTCCCCTTGTTTTCTCCCTTACCTTTTGGAAGATAAAGTTGTCAGCAAGAGAGGATAAGAATCTCCTTGACCTGTTAGTTTTGCCTGAGAGAGATTCCCAACAAATGTCTGGATAGTTGAAATCTCCCATGACAACTATGTCATATTTTTTGGAGAACTTGGCCATTTGATGCATAAAGAGTTCACCCATAACTTCAGCTTGCACAGGCGGCCTGTAGTAAATGCCTACAATGGTGTCCTTTCCATTGTTCTGTCCTTGTATTCTTACCCAAACAGTTTCCACAGAACTCCCAGTCTCTGAAGCTTCAATCTCTGTGCAGATATACGCGTTTCTAACATACAATGCGACACCCCCTCCTCGTTTATAAAGTCTGTTTCTTGCAAATAAGTTGTATCCTTCTAGTCTTGTATTCCAATCATGTGTATTGTCCCACCAAGTTTCAGTGATTCCAATTACATCATATTTCTTTTCCTGTGTTAATAGTTCCAATTCTCCTTGTTTGTTGCCCATGCTTTCTGCATTAGTATAGAAACATTTTAGTTTGTGATTGGTTTCTCTTTCTCCAATATATTTATTAACTAGATTCTTTCGTCTTTGTTCTTCCTTTCCACTTCTAATAGCAGAGTTCTCAATAGCATTTGTCAGGTGTATGGCTTTTTCTGGTCTTTTGCTTCCCTTCCCATGTTGTTCTAGTTTAAAGCTCTCCTTACATATGGGGGCATATTTAGTGGAGCATCATATTGGGGCATATTCAGTGGAGCATCTTATGGAGGCAGCATATGGGGGCATATTCAGTGGAGCATCTTATGGAGGCAGCATATGGGGGCATATTCAGTGGAGCATCTTATGGAGGCAGCATATGGGGGCATATTCAGTGGAGCATCTTATGGAGGCAGCATATGAGGGCATATTCAGTGTAGCATCTTATGGGGGCAGCATATGAGGGCATATCCAGTGGAGCATCTTATGGGGCAGCATATAAGGGCATATTCAGTGAAGCATCTTATGGAGGCAGCATATGGGGGCATATTCAGTGGAGCATCTTATGGGGGCATATTCAGTGGAGCATCTTATGGAGGCAGCATATGGGGGCATATTCAGTGGAGCATCTTATGGAGGCAGCATATGAGGGCATATTCAGTGTAGCATCTTATGGGGGCAGCATATGAGGGCATATCCAGTGAAGTATCTTATGGGGCAGCATATAAGGGCATATTCAGTGAAGCATCTTATGGAGGCAGCATATGGGGGCATATTCAGTGGAGCATCTTATGGGGGCATATTCAGTGGAGCATAGTATGGGGGCATATTCAGTGGAGCATCTTATGGAGGCGGCATAAGGGGGCATATTCAGTGGAGCATCTTAAGGGGACAGCATATGGAAACATTCGATGGAGCATCTTATGGGGGCAGCATATGGGGATATATTCAATGGAGCATCTTATGGGGCCTATTCTATGGAGCATTTTATGAGGCAGCATATGGAGCATAATCTATGGAATGTCTTATGGGGCCATAACCTTTATGGAGCAGCATATGGGGCATATTATTCTATGGAGCATCTTATGGGGCCATTATTAACCTCTGTGCAGCATTATATGGGGTGCATTTTGTATGGAGCATCTTATGGGGCCATCATGAACTGTATGGAGCATTATATGGGGCTCCTGATTCAATATGGATATTCAAAAACATTCAACCTACTGATGTCTCAATTAATTTTACTTTTATTGGTATCTATTTTTATAGTGGTTTGAAAAAACCACTATATTGTAATCCGAACGCTGCTAACTTATTCTTCTTCTTATTATTATTATTAAGTTGATTTCCGCAATTAATACAGTACGAACCGCTACACGCACAGACTACGTTGAGGTGTCGTTTCGAAGCCAGCGTCCACGAGAGGTGTGCTAAGTATTTTTCGTGTCGATCGGATTTGTAGTTTTTGCGCAATTTGCATTTGAAAATTTTTTTTCCCGTCATTGGAATGCACTGTCTCCAATGCTTTTCAATGGGAAATGGCAAAACGTGCCCTGAGGCGATTGAAATGGCAGTTAAGCTCATTGATATGCGCAGGCAGACCAAGTTACTATGCCAACGCCTACGAATGTCACATGACGCCCCAAGGACAGAGCTTCTGCCACATAATATCAGCTCTTAAAGCGAAACCCACAGCACTAATGCAAATCTAGCTTCATCACATGACACATGCCCCTGAGAGAGAATGTACGCCAAAGTTGATTTAGAAGAAGCCCAGCGAGCCAAACTAGCTCTTAAAGGGCCAACGCGCCAAAGTGATTGTTAAAGGGCCGGTGCACCGAAATGAGTCTTAAAGGGCCGACACGCCAAATCGAAAGCTGAGCGACCCCAGGCTCCAAATCGGAGGCTGCGCCACCCCGGCCTCCAAATCGGAGGCCGAGCCACCCCGGCCTCCAAATCGGAGGCCGAGCCACCCCGGCCTCCAGATCGGAGGCTGATTGACCCCTGCCACAAAATCAGACCCTGAGGGGCCCCAACAAAATCGGACCCTGAGGGGCCTCGGCCACAAAATCGGACCCTGATGGGCCCCAGCCACAAAATCGGACCCTGAGGGGCCCCGGCCACAAAATCGGACCCTGAGGGGCCCCAACCACAAAATCGGACCCTGAGGGGCCCCAACCACAAAATCAGACCCTGAGGGGTCCCAACCACAAAATCGGACCCTGGGGGCCCTGGACACAAAATCAGACCCTGTAGGTCCCCGGCCAGAAAATCGGACCCTGAGGGGCCCAACCCACAAAATCGGACCCTGAGGGGCCCCGGCCAGAACATCGGACCCTGAGGGGCCCCGCCCACCAAATTGGACCCTGAGGGGCCCCGCCCACCAAATTGGACCCTGAGGGGCCCCGCCCACCAAATCAGACCCTGAGAGGACCCGCCCGCCAAATCGGACCCTGAGGGGCCCCGCCCACCAAATTGGACCCTGAGGGGCCCCGCCCACCAAATCGGACCCTGAGGGGACCCGCCCGCCAAATCGGACCCTGAGGGGCCCCAACCACAAAATCAGACCCTGAGAGGTCCCAACCACAAAATCGGACCCTGAGGGGCCCCGGACACAAAATCGGACCCTGTGGGGCCCCGGCCACAAAATCGGACCCTCAGGGGCCCAAACCACAAAATCGGACCCTGAGGGGCCCAACCCACAAAAACGGACCCTGAGGGGCCCCAACCACAAAATCGGACCCTGAGGGGCCCCACTCACAATATCGGACCCTGAGGGGCAACACCCACAAAATCTGACCCTGAGGGGCTACACTCACAAAATCGGACCCTGAGGGGCCACAACCCACAAAATAGGAGCCTGAGGGATCCCGGCCAACAATTCAAGCCCTGAGGAGCCCAGGCCAAGGAATCAGATCCTGAGGAGCCCCACCCACCAAATCAGACCCTGAGGCCAAAGTGGCCCCTGAGAGGCACTCACAGTTAAACCGGATCCTGAGTTGAAAGTCTTGCAGGAGCAGCAGGCAAGTCTCTCTTAAAGGGGCAGCCGGGTACGATTTCAAACCACTATCTGTACTTCCTTCAGGAAATACACATCTAGTTATTTTTGAAATTTACCAGTAGCTGCTGCATTTTCCACCCTAGGCTTATACTTGAGTCAATAAGTTTTCCAAGTTTTTGTGTCAAAATTAAGGGGGGGTAGGCTTATACTCGGGTCGGCTTATACTCGAGTATATACGGGTAATCCTCCAATGTCAGCTGGACATGGTATGGGGATAGTTTATAGTTCAGTTAGTAAAGGCATCATACTTCTTGCTGTTAACTAGTTAATGCTTTCTTGACCACCACACTGCAGTGTCAAAAGAGGAAGACAGAGAGACAGGCAGCAACATCATATCAGAGAGCTCGTGACCTCAAAACACAAAATCCTCAGATCCTAATATTGTGACATAATATTAAGAATAATATCTATTCATTGATATTGCGCTATTAAATCCACTGACGGATCTGCTGTGAATGGCGAAACTCGCTGATGTGAAAGTAGCCCAAGTCACTGCCGACAGTGTCTGCATTAGTCATACTCGCCAATGGGGGGGGCAGCAAGAAAAGTGCCTAGGGCAGCACAAACTCTAAATACGGCCCTGCTTGCAGGCGTGAATAAATGTATATTACAGCCATCAGCCACGCACAGCTTAGAGATATATCATGGCACAGGTGGAATGTTTGCCCTGTAGATTATCACAATCCTCCTTGAAGTTAGTTGGTTTTAATACAAATTGAAAAGTCAGGATAAAGGGAAACTCTGCTGTTATTATACAGAAATTCACACTCGGCCTCACTGCACATTTACTGTTGTCCATCATAAAAGGGAAGTTTGGCCAGAAAGACTGGACCTGGTCTTGTAGGGACCATGAGACATTCAGCAGCACAGAAGGGAGAGAAGATTCATCCGATAAGATCTCAGGGATCTAGGAAGCCAACAGCATCATTACCCTCCGCTTTCTGTTACAGGCCCATCATAATACCTTTCTTCAAGTGATTTTCTAACTTGTCAGCACATTCTACGTACGCTGTCATTTGGCTTTATAGTTACAGATCTGGGCAGGTAACGGTCAGCGTCTTCTAATGTGAAGGAGACAATGGCTAATGAAATCAGTTATTAACCCTTATATAAGTCAGTTCTGATATGGTGTACCAAGATGGCGTCTGTGTCTTCAGACACCTTGGAAGGAATCCTTGGAATGAAGAAGCTAAGATACTGGATACCATATATGGAAGTGAAGTTGAAATGGACCTATCATAGACTGACACTGGCTACTCAGGAGATTGTGTGACACCCATTTCCTGTCTCTCTGTCTTGAGAATAAACTTCAGTTGTGTGCAAGCCTTTACTGAGAAAGGGGTAGACATCTAACTCTGTGTTCAGTGTGACTCTTTAAGAGTGCACTCGGCCTATATTGGATCAGGTGCAAGCAATCATATAGATCTCTCTTTAAGGGATCACCCTCACACTAATACCAGGGGGTAGGTGGATCCTCCAGGTTGTAAGTTCTATAGAAAAGGTCAAAGTCATTTGAACAGTTTTGGTGGAGGAGAATGTTGTGGTCAAGAGGCAAAATGGTGATCATGGTAATATGGCCGGACTACACCACCGATAAGGCAGCCACAGCCAGTGACTGAGAAGAATCTGTGACTTCTCTGCATTCAGTGGTTACTACTCACCTGGGTAGTCATATGTGGGAATCTCCTCTTTACACCGCTCATCATCTCTCACATATGTCTCTGTAGTATTAATATGGGTCAGATCTTCACCCTGAAACAAATATTGTAAAAGTCACCGACAGATGGAGAAGTCCCATCTATGATCAGCTCTAGTCCTGCCATCTCCACCGTTCTCATTACACAAGTATAAAACATATAATACTGGTGGATAAAACAAGACTGAGCACAAGACCTTCACAGCCGTCTACACATCATAGGGAAGATCTCCTGACACCTTCTCTCCATCTACCTGATGATCCTGAGGAACATTGGGATCTTCTTGGTTACAGTCCTGTGGAAGAAGAGGACGGGGACATCTCTCTGGTGTTGTCCTCTTACTGGATAGATCTGGAGGAAACACATACAGGGACTGAATTCATTCTCTACATACAGATAATTATAGGCCGTATGTATTTAGTCCTGTCTATTACCTTGTGATGTGAGGGGTTTGGGAACCTCCATTATGATGGTCTTGTACAGATCTCTGTGTCCTTCTAAATACTCCCACTCCTCCATGGAGAAATAGACAGTGACATCCTGACACCTTATAGGAACCTGACACATACAATGATACCGTCATCCCCCCGATCCCTTCATAGTGTTACTGTATAATGTCCCAGCAGTGTCACCTCTCCAGTCAGCAGCTCAATCATCTTGTAGATGAGTTCTAGGATCTTCTGGTCATTGATGTCTACATGGATCAGGGGGTGAGGTAGAGGCCCTGTGATTGGGCTCAGGGGTCTTCTCCATCCCTCAGACATAGGGTCCTGACAGTGATCACCAGAGGTCTTCTTCACCACTGTGTAATCCTGGTAATGGAGAGACACAGTAATAAATCTCACTACAGACATTTCCAGAGTCCTCACCTCTCCAGTTCTGTCCATCTGTTATTCCCACAGATAAGAATGATGTAATGTGACGTCATCAGAATCTCTCACCTCTCCAGTGAGACTGAAGAGGATCTCTAGGGTGAGGTGTAATATCCTCTCCACCATCTTGTCTCTGTCCATATCCATCCTTGATGGGTAAATCAGGAAAATTTTCTTTTGTAGAAGATCTTCCCTGAGAGGATCCGATAATGTAGAGACCTGAATGAGAAGATGATGAGCCGATGTAACATCATATGAATCCTGTGTAATAATACAATTACTGGAGATAATAAGGGAAACATATGAGATTTATTATTTTACAGTGCTTAGTTTTGTTCCCTGACGTCCCCCCAGTTCCATCACCCTCATTCCCTTCTTTTGAGGTCCATACCATCAGGCTCTTCTGTCCCCTCTCCCTCAGAGTAGCGGTCATATACCGGCCCCCAGGCTCACCCACCCACTTCCTTGACCACTTTTCAGCCTGGCTGCCGCACTTCATGTCCTCAGAAATACCAACTCTTATTCTGGGAGGCTTCAACATCCCCATTAACAGCCCTACTTCCACATCTGCATCCCAGCTTCTATCACTAACCACCTCTCTTGGCCTCTCACAGCTCTCAACCTCTGAGACACAGAAAGACGGTAACACCCTTGACCAGGTCTGTGTCCGGCTTTGCTCAATCTCCTACCTAAATAACTCACCACTTCCCCTCTCTGACCACAACATTCTCTCCTTCACGCTCACAAATCCTCGCCCACCCCAGCACACTCCTACCTATCACACATTCAGAAATCTACAAGCCATTAACCCTCAGACACTTTTAGACTCCCTACAATCTTCCGTCCCCAATCTCCTCTTTTTCCTGTAATGATCTGGCTGTTCATCACTACAACACACTCTTACAACCACCCTTAAACAGGTAGCGCCCCTCACCCTCAGAACCTCCAAACACAGAGTAAAACAGCCCTGGCTCACATCGCAAACTCAATTTCTCCAGCGATGCTCTAGGAGTGCTGAACGCCGATGGAGAAAAACCCGCACAGCAGAAGACTTCATCCACTTCAAATTTATGTTAAGAACCTACAACTCTGCCCTTCACCTCGCCAAACAGACCTACTTCACCACCCTGATCTCCTCACTAGCCAACAACCCCAAGAAACTTTTTGACACTTTTCACTCCCTCCTCAGGCCAAAAGCACAAGCTCCTATCTCAGACATTTGTGCAAATGACCTGGCCTCCCATTTTATAGAGAAAATAGATAATATCCGTCAGGACATCCGCTCCCAACCACCAAGTGCTGTGACTCCCATCCCTAATTGCATTTCCCCTGGCTCACTTTCCATATTTGATCCCATCACAGAAGAAGAAGTCTCCAGACTCCTATCTTCTTCTCGCCCAACTACATGCACTACCGACCCCATTCCCTCACAACTCCTCCAGTCTCTTTCTCCAGTCATCACAACTCACTTAACTACAATCTTTAATCTCTCCCTCTCCTCAGGCATTTTCCCATCCTCCTTCAAACACTATCATTACTCCATTATTAAAGAAACCTGCTCTCGACCCATCCTAGTCTACTGCAGCCTTACCCGTTACCTCTCCTCTCACTCCCTCCTAGACCCTTCACAGTCTGGCTTCCGACCCCTACATTCGACTGAAACTGCACTTATCAAAGTGACCAATGACTTTCTGACAGCAAAATGTAACGGTGAACACTCTCTGCTCATTCTTCTCGACCTTTCTGCAGCTTTCGACACTGTTGACCACCGTTTCCTACTCCATAGGCTCCAGTCACTAGGCATTAAGGACATCGCTCTCTCCTGGTTCTCTTCCTATCTCTCTGACCGCTCCTTCAGTGTTTTGTTTGCTGGCTCCACGTTATCTCCTCTTCCTCTCGCTGTCGGGGTACCTCAGGACTCAGTCCTTGGCCCCCTTCTCTTCTCTCTCTACACGGCCCCAATTGGACAGACCATCAGCAGATTTGGCTTTCAGTACCATCTTTATGCTGATGATACACAACTATATATGCCATCCCCTGACCTTACCCCCGCTGTACTACAGAACGCCAGTGACTGTCTGTCCGCAGTCTCCAACGTCATGTCCGCTCTCTATCTGAAACTTAACCTCTCAAAAACTGAACTTCTTCTGCTCCCGCCATCTACTAACCTCCCTAAATATGTCATTTCCCTCACCGTAGGTGGCACCATAATAACACCCCGGCAGCAGGCGAGCTGTCTGGGTGTTATGTTTGACACCAACCTCTCCTTCACATCCCATATACAATGTCTTGCCTGCTCTTGCCGCTTACACCTAAAGAACATCTCTAGAATCTGCCATTTTCTCACCAGGGAAACAAAAAAAAACGTCATTGTCACTCTGATCCACTCCCGCCTGGACTACTGCAATGATCTATTAATTGGCCTCCCCGCTACTCGACTTTGCCCTCTCCAGTCCATACTTAATGCAGCAGCCAGGGTCTTCTATCTGGCTAATCGGTACTTGGACGCGTCCGCTCTTCGCCAGTCCTTACATTGGCTGCCCATTCATTATAGGGTCCAATTCAAAGTACTTGTTCTCACCCACAAAGCTCTCCACAGTGCGGCACCCCCCTACATCTCCTCCCTCATTTCCGTCTATCGGCCTAGCCGACCGCTGCGCTCTGCAAAAGGCTTTCGACTAACCTCTGCACTAATCCGCGCCTCCCACTCCCGACTCCAAGACTTCTCCCGCGCTGCGCCAATCCTCTGGAATGCTCTACCCCAAGAAATTAGGACTATCCACAATTTGCACAGTTTTAGGCGCTCTCTCAAAACACATCTATTCAGAGCAGCCTATCACGTTCACTAATCAAAGTCATTTTATGTGCAAGTGTGAGTATGTAGCCCATTCACTATCTCTGTCCCCCACCTTCTCAAGAAGGCTGGACCATCATTGTAAATACATCATTGTAAATACACACCTGTACTTTGTATCTCCCCCACCTCATTGTAGATTGTAAGCTCTCACGAGCATGGTCGTCTTATTTTACTTTAATTATTGTATTGTTAACGTTGTTACTTATGACTTGTGTTTTGAAACTGTTAAACTGTAAAGCACTGCGGAATATTTTGGCGCTATATAAAGATTATTATTATTTTATCTACTAATAAAACCTATATATTTAGGTCACAGACAACAAGCAGTTTCCTCCTCGGAGTCGGCAGCTGAACACGTTCCTCATAGACTCATCTTCCATAACGCTAATTCTCGTCTCATTACCGACACTGGAATCGGCATTAGCAATACTGCAGGAGATATTCATTACACGCGACATGAGAAATAACTCCTTCATGATGAGGACGACATCTTCATCTTCTACTGCGGCTCTAGAGACAGATGTGGCCAGAGTCGGTCACTGCCTCCATCCCCACCGGCCGTCTATATGAAGGTTTCCCGTCTTCCCCTCACTGGAATCTTCTCTCACGTTAGATCTCAGCTCTGAGTCACACACAGAAGTTTGAGGCTTTTAGAAAAGATTTTTAGTTTCCACAATCAACGCGGACAGAAATGATCTGCTCCCAAAGTCTCCATGTACAGTGATTTATGGGGTTTATTTCTGGACTTAGGCTTTCCTATATTACAAGAAAAACTCCAGAAAAAGCCGATATTAAAATGTTTCTAAAGAAAATTGGCTCCAACAATTCTTGTAAGAAGAAAAAAAATAACAAAAAAGCAGAAGACACATTTTATAATTTTTGACATGTTAAACATTTATTAAAAAGAAATTAATCTTTTTGGGCCCCAGAACATAGATGTACACCGCAGGGACGGCACAGGAGCGGCTGCAACAAAAACCCTGAGAGTTTAACCACTTGCTGATGTGAAAAGCAAACATGGCATCTAAGAAGTTGTGACAGAGTTTGGCTGAATGCCCCCCGCCTCCAAGTGCTCGATAGTATGGGGCGGCCTAGTTACTGCGATACTTACATGCCTAATAATGGGGTCTGGGCTGCAATGTATGAAGGTCTATTAGGCCGGGCCAGAGGCAGCGTCCAATAAGTTACCTTATAACGCCCCCATACACATTAGACTAAAGTTCCATGAAGGCACTGATTTCGGGGGGTTTGGCCGACCATATAATGTATTTGGGGGCCTCCCGACAGATGATGTCAGGGCAGAGAAGGATCCGGCATCCTGAATTTCAGAGGATAATCTGTTTGTTCTTCCTGTAGATAATCCTCCTCTAGAGGAGTCTGGAGGCGACTCTCTCATACAGACCACAGGAAAGCTGGAATATTTGTGTGTATGGGGGAGTCGGGAGAGATCGCCGTCTGCCAAATGACCATTCAGCCAACTCTGATCTCATCTGTATGGGGCCGTTAGTATTATGTGGCGCCCCTGAGGGTTCAGTCGCCGCAGAGTTACTGCACCTCCTCCTGAGGTGTGGTACCCCACCATCCAGGTAAGGTGGAGACACCTGACCACACTCCAACACCGGCACCTCCACACCACAAAGTAGTGTAGCAAAGCACCACGGGTGGCTCCCTGCTTGGAGTGTAGCAAAGCACCTTTGGTGGCTCCCTGCTTGGAACACGAAACGTGCTGGGAGGCGGGTGGAGTTTAGTTTGCACTCAAAAGAGCGGGAAGAGTTTAGGATTTGGTCAGTCTGACAGAGTCAGAGGAGGAGAGAAGATCCCCGGAGTGGGATGGATGGAAGTAAGTGCTGCAGCCGACCTCAGTGACCTGGGTCCGCTGGCACAGGAAGGAGACATTATAGAAAGCCTGACTCTCCATGAGAAGGAAAGGATTGTACGGAACGCAAGGAGAGGAGGATTAAGGATTAGGGTTAGAGGAGAACCCTTCCCAAGTTCACATCGCAAGGCCGGGGTCCGGTCCCCGAGGTTGTATGGATACTAATGGTCCTGCAGCAGACACCGGAGGAATAGAAGTTGTCACCACTTTATTCCTACACAAGACTTGTGGGCACAACAGCATCATGAGTGAGCCGGGACTAGGTAGTAAGGAGTCCCCGAAGCAGGCCACAGCTGTCTGCCGTACAAGTAGAGTTCATAGGAACATCTGACAGGAGGAACTCCAGTGTAACTCAGTACTGTGATTACTATAGGCGCAACAAGGGAGACATTCAGAAAAGGCATATGTTGGTGGAGTGTTGGAAAGGAGTACTTTATCTTACCTGGAAGTTGGCTGAGCTCCTGACCCGGAGGACACGGCACGGATGCGGGCGCTTGTACCACAACAGACTGTGAGTAAAGCTTTGGAACTAAATGCCCTGGTGTCCTCCACTTATTCCTGCATCCACCTGCTCAGCACTGCTACATCCCTCGTGCCTGACACTGCACCATCTACGTGTCACTTCACCTACACTGCCCTGGGACTACAGCCCTGCCTGTGGAGGGCTATAACATCATTGCTGCACCACACCATCTGTCCCAGAGGATCTGTCTGCAGCCTCTGCTTAACATCTTCATTGCCGAACGCCACAGGTGGCGTCATGAATCATTCATTCATAAACTGTAACTATCAGAAACAGACTGAACTCATTCCCTCTTTACAATGGGCGCCCAGGGCCATGGGCCGGGTCCCAGCTGCCGTGACATCTCCCATTGAAGCTCATCGGGCCCGGTACCGAGTACCCCGCCGGCCCTGGGAGGGCGACCCAACTTGGCGTCGCGAACAGGATGACGAAGCCCGGTACCACCGGGTTCTGTGTACCTCATATTTATTGGACTTAAAACATTGCTGAAAATGTGCCGAAATAACCACATTTATAGACTGTAAAATGGACTCTAAAAATGGCCGCCGACACGGTGAAGAAGGGCGTGACAACATGGGTGGTCCTAAGAAAAGACCACAAACTGTCCAGGGCCTCCCCTGCCTGAACTTCTATGCAACCGCAACATGGCCCACCCCCAGAGGGGTTCGTATACTGGCTTGGTATGGAGGAGTAGGAAGAAGACGCCGCCCCCAGAAGGAGGAGCGAGAGTCGGTGGCGGGAAAGGAGTCCAGACAGGAAGAAGGAGAGACCACCATGATGAAAGAAGGAAGGAGGCCCGAAGAGAGCACGGAGGTTGAGCTGAACCTCCCCCGGCACACTGGCTGAAGGCTCCAATCAGACTCCCAACATGAACCGTCAGCAGCTGGAAGACGTGATAACCCAGCTGACTACCCGTCTGCGGCTGAGACAGGAGGCACTTTGGATCCTGAACTGGCAGCACGCCCGGGAGGGGCCCACGCCATCAGCACCTCTATCACCGGTACCTGTCGCTGCTGCTGTACCACCGGTACCTTCACCCGCAGTACCTGTCGATGCTGCACCGGATCTCCCTCAGGCAGCACCCATGGAACCGACGGCTGCTGCAATGTTACCGGCAGCGCCTGTCTCCACCTCCATGCTGCAATTACCGCTGGTCGCGGCCTGCCAAGAGGAGTTGTTTGAGGGCTGGGGAGCTGAAGCAGAGGAAGTAGAGCCCCAACCTGGACCTGACACGGCTGCGCAGGCCCCACCAGAGACCCCTGCGGACCCGGAGCCGCCATCTGCTCCACCGCCGCCACCAGCAGCTGATTGGACTATGCCGGTGGATGTCCATGCTTTCGACTGCCGTCCCAAACCTGCAACGGAGCATCGCCAGGAGGCTCCAGGTACGTCTGTTGCCCCTACATCTGGGCAGGCCTCGGGGTGTGTAACTGCTGCAGTGTCCGGACAGGTCGTGCTGGACCTTGTCTGGGACTGGGACTATGAGCCCTGGGGGGAAACACCTGAACCCCTAGCAGTAGTGCCCTTGTCTACGGTGGGTAGAAGCAGATCCTGGGAGGAGGATGAGACCATGGCCAAATGTCAGACCATCCACCAGCTGGCAGTCAAGCAGAGAGAATGGGAACAGCGGAGGCTGGCTGTGCTGGGCCCTGATCTGGACCAGAAGGAAAAGGTCCGTGCCGGTCACTACAGTCCCCGGGACTCAGCAGGATGGGGTCAGGTCCTGAATGTTAATCATGAGCGGGGGTTTTGTTTCATCACCGACCCCAAGTGGATCTCAGACCTATTCTTCAGCAGGAGGGATGTGGAGTCTCACCTCAGAAAGGGACACCCTGCCAGAGACCTGCAACCAGGGGAATACGCTACTTTTAACCGGCATGAGGGGTTACGTGGCTGGTACGCTATGAATATACGCCAAGAAAGAAAAGACCTATGTCCCTCCGGCAGGAATACCTCCCACTGTGGTGATCACACCTGCCAAGGCCAGGCAGGCTACATCCAACCCTGTTAACCACCCTATGGTACAGGTAGTTGCACCCGCTGTACCTCAGGCAGAAATTCCACCAGCTGCCACCACCTCGTCCTATGTGAACCCACAAGCAGGAAGAGGATGCCCACCAGTTCTCCCCTGGCAGCAGCCCAAGTCATCAGCTTCCAGCACCCCAGGAGGGGACCACCAACACTAAAGAGCATACCAATAACTAACTCTGTTACCCAGGAGGGTATTTGCACCATTGTGCCTGTTTTTTCTATTTTTGTTATGATGTTTTCTTGTTGATTCCAGTTTTTGTTGCCCAGTTTTATTGGCAGTGTTTTTCTTACTGAACTGTGGAGATCATGGACACTGAATGATCCAGAACTGTTAAGTATATAGTTGCACCTCTTTAGGTGCTCTTTCTTGGTTTTACATAAGTCTTTTAGGAATAAGGACTAACTCAACTAATTAGCGTTTTACTTTTGGAATAAGGACATTTCATGACATCTTGGCTGGATCAATGTCTATATTGCACTTATTAATAATGTTTAGCACTTTTTGATAGTAAAAATAAATAATGATAGTGGTTAATAAAGGTATTGATCGTACTAGAACAGATTTTATAGCTGACAGTGAGATCTAGGAAAGATGTGAAATTTGAATAAAGATTTAAAGTTACAGGTGACAAACCAGGCATCAGCGGTTGTCACTTAGGCTCAAGAAAATGTGAAAGAAGAAATATGTTAATGAGAATACTTGAAGTGGTAGTTAGAGTTGAGCGATACCGTCCGATACTTCAAAGTATCGTATCGGATGGTATCGGCCGATCTTTAAAAAAAGTATCGGTATCGCCGATTCCGATACCGGAAGTCCCATTCAAGTCTATGGGACTTCCGGTATCGGAATAAGAAAAACCCTTTCCTGCCCTTGTACAGCCTCTCTGGGGTCTGTACGGGCCTTTCGGGGGGCTGTGCCGGCCTGCCAGGGGGTCTGTGCAGGCTCCGGTGGTCTGTGCCGGCCTGCCGGGGGGCTGTGCCGGCCTGCCGGTGGTCTGTGCAGGCTCCGGTGGGCTGTGCCGGCCTGCCGGGGGGCTGTGCCGGCCTGCCGGGGGGCTGTGCAGGCTCCGGGGGGCTGTGCCGGCCTGCCGGGGGGCTGTGCCGGCCTGCCGGTGGTCTGTGCAGGCTTCGGGGGTCTGTGCAGGCATCGTCCGATGGGACTACAAGTCCCATCGGGCGATGCCTGCTACCATGACAGTGATTGACACATTAGCCAATGATGGGACAGTAATAGTCCTATCATCCGGCTAATGTGTTGAATGTAAAAAAAAAAAAAAAAATTACATGCTACATACATACAACATGCATACTACATACATGCTACATTCATACTACATACTACATACATGCTACATTCATACTACATACTACATACATGCTACATACATGCTACATTCATACTACATAAATACTACATGCAACATACATACTACATATATACTACATACATACTACATATATACTACATGCATGCTACATACATACTGCATGCTACATACATACCACATATATACTACATACATACTACATACATACTACATGCATGCTACATGCATGCTACATGCTACATGCATGCTACATACATAGTACATGCTACATGCATGCTACATACATACTACATGCTACATACTACATATATACTACATGCATGCTACATACATACTACATGCTACATACTACATATATACTACATGCATGCTACATACATACTACATGCTACATACATACTACATATATACTACATGCATGCTACATACATACTACATGCTACATACATACTATGTATATACTACATGCATGCTACATACATACTACATGCTACATACATACCACATACATACTACATACATGCTACATATATACTACATATATACTACATGCATGCTACATACATACTACATGCTACATACATACTACATATATACTACATACATACTACATACATAATACATGCTACAAACATACTACATATATACTACATGCATGCTACATACATACTACATGCTACATACATACCACATACATACTACATGCATGCTACATGCTACATATATACTACATATATACTACATGCATGCTACATACATACATACTACATGCTACATACATACTACATATATACTACATACATACTACATACATACTACATGCATGCTACATACATACTACATGCTACATACATACCACATACATACCACATACATACTACATGCTACATACATTCATACATATATACTACATGCATGCTACATACATACTACATATATACTACATGCATGCTACATACATACTGCATGCTACATGCATGCTACATACATACTACATACATACTACATGCTACATACATACCACATATATACTACATACATACAATACATTCATACAATACATACATAGACATACAGTACATATAACATAGAGTAACATACTTACCAATACTTGTCACATTGTTCCCCGAAGCCATTGTCTTTTCCGGAATAAATATTAACATAACAAACCACAAAAATACTCACCCACGATCCGAAGCAGTCCACGAGTGTGTCCCACGACGATCTTGGGTAGAGAACTGCAGCATCAGCTGATGCTGCCGTTCTCTACGGGCTGCAGGAATCCAATGACGGAAGGTAGGTATCCTTCCGCACTGTATTCCTCCGCCACTTAAAAAAAAAAAAAGTCCCTAGTCTCACTTTATGCCATTGTGGAAATTCCCACACAGCAATGGCATAAAGTGAGACTAGGGACTTTTTTTTTTTTTTAAGTGGCGGAGGAATACAGTGCGGAAGGATACCTACCTTCCGTCATTGGATTCCTGCAGCCCGTAGAGAACGGCAGCATCATCTGATGCTGCAGTTCTCTACCCAAGATCGTCGTGGGACACACTCGTGGACTGCTTCGGATCGTGGGTGAGTATTTTTGTGGTTTGTTATGTTAATATTTATTCCGGAAAAGACAATGGCTTCGGGGAACAATGTGACAAGTATTGGTAAGTATGTTACTCTATGTTATATGTACTGTATGTCTATGTATGTATTGTATGAATGTATTGTATGTATGTAGTATATATGTGGTATGTATGTAGCATGTAGTATGTATGTAGTATGTATGTAGCATGCATGTAGCATGCAGTATGTATGTAGCATGCATGTAGTATATATGTAGTATGTATGTAGCATGCATGTAGTATGTATGTGGTATGTATGTAGCATGTAGTATGTATGTAGCATGCATGTAGTATATATGTAGTATGTATGTAGCATGTAGTATGTATGTAGTATGTATGTGGTATGTATGTAGCATGTAGTATGTATGTAGCATGCATGTAGTATGTATGTAGTATGTATGTAGCATGTATGTGGTATGTATGTAGCATGTAGTATGTATGTAGCATGTAGTATATATGTAGTATGTAGTATGTATGTAGTATGTATGTGGTATGTATGTAGCATGTAGTATGTATGTAGCATGCATGTAGTATGTATGTAGCATGCATGTAGTATGTATGTAGTATGCATGTAGTATGCATGTAGTATGTATGTAGTATGTATGTAGTATATATGTAGTATGTATGTAGCATGTATGTAGTATGTACGTAGTATATATGTAGCATGTATGTGGTATGTATGTAGCATGTAGTATGTATGTAGCATGCATGTAGTATATATGTAGTATGTAGTATGTATGTAGTATGTATGTGGTATGTATGAAGCATGTAGTATGTATGTAGCATGCATGTAGTATGTATGTAGCATGCATGTAGTATGTATGTAGCATGCATGTAGTATGTATGTAGCATGCATGTAGCATGTATGTAGTATGTATGTAGCATGTATGTAGTATGTATGTAGTATATATGTAGTATGTATGTAGCATGTATGTAGCATGCATGTAGTATGTATGTAGTATTTTTTTTTTTTTAACATTTAACACATTAGCCGGATGATGGGACTACTACTGTCCCATCATTGGCTAATGTGTCAATCACTGTCATGGTAGCAGGCATCGCCAGATGGGACTTGTAGTCCCATCGGACGATGCTTGCACAGACCCCCGGACATCAGCACAGCCCCCCGGCAGGCCGGCACAGCCCCCCGGCAGGCCGGTACAGACCCCCACAGGGTGCACAGACCATCGGCAGGCCGGCACAGCCCCCCGGCAGGCCGGTACAGACCCCCACAGGGTGCACAGACCACCGGCAGGCCGGCACAGCCCCCCGGCAGGCCGGTACAGACCCCGGGCAGTCCACACAGCCCCCCGGCAGGCCGGCAGAGACCCCCGGAAGGCCCGAAATGACGGCGCATCATGATGCGCACACACCGCGCATCATGATGACGTCATTTCGGCTGTCAATCAACTGAACTTCCGATTCCGATGCCGAATTCCGATATTGAAAAAATATCGGAAGTCGGTATCGGAATTCCGATACAGCAAGTATCGGCCGATACCCGATACTTGCGGTATCGGAATGCTCAACACTAGTGGTAGTGTGTTTACTGCCAATAGCACTTTGAATTAGGTACTGTATTAGGACATAGATAGTTAGTTAAAATTGCTTGCAATGTTCAAGAATGAGTGCCTCCCACATTGGGAAGTTTAGATAATTGTTTATTAGCATATCAAAATTTTTGTATGTCCTGTATCTGTCCATCTTTGTTTCTCTTGCAGCCCGCGGACGTGCTGTGTTTAAAGGGGTGGTATGTGGCGCCCCTGAGGGTTCAGTCGCCACAGAGGTACTGCACCTCCTCCTGAGGTGTGGTACCCCATCATCCAGGTAAGGTGGAGACACCTGACCACACTCCAACACCGACACCCCCACACCACAAAGTAGTGTAGCAAAGCACCACGGGTGGCTCCCTGCTTGGAGTGTAGCAAAGCACCTTTGGTGGCTCCCTGCTTGGAACACGAAACGTGCTGGGAGGCGGGTGGAGTTTAGTTTGCACTCAAAAGAGCGGGAAGAGTTTAGGATTTGGTCAGTCTGACAGAGTCAGTGGAGGAGAGAAGATCCCCGGAGTGGGATGGATGGAAGGAAGTGCTGCAGCCGACCTCAGTGACCTGGGTCCGCTGGCACAGGAAAGAGACATTATAGAAAGCCTGACTCTCCATGAGAAGGAAAGGATTGTATGGAACGTAAGGAGAGTAGGACTAAGGATTAGGGTTAGAGGAGAACCCTTCCCAAGTTCACAGCACAAGGCCGGGGTCTGGTCCCCGAGGTTGTATGGATACTAATGGTCCTGCAGCAGACACCGGAGGAATAGAACTAAAAACAAGGAGAAACAAAGAGTATATGTTACCAAAAAATTATAACAAAAAATTTTTTTGTGGGCGCCCCTGGTCAAAATGAGAGCGAGAGAGAGCGCTGTATAATGAGGCCCAGGCTTTATAGTGAAGGGATAGGAGTCTGAGGAAAGGGCTGTTCTCAGGAGCTACAGTCTGAGGAAAGAGCTAAAAAGCATTCACTAGACCCCTGTACAGCTGTATAACGAGGCCCAGGCTTTATAGTGAAGGGACAGGAGTGAGGGCTTGTGCCCAGGAGCTACAGACTGAGGAAAGGGCTAAAAAGCCTTCACTAGACCCCTGTACAGCTGTATAATGAGGCCCAGGCTTTATAGTGAAGGGACAGGAGTGAGGGCCTGTTCCCAGGAGCTACAGTCTGAGGAAAGGACTAAAAAGCCTTCACTAGACCCCTGTACAGCTGTATAATGAGGCCCAGGCTTTATAGTGAAGGGACAGGAGTGAGGGCCTGTGCCCAGGAGCTACAGTCTGAGGAAAGGGCTAAAAAGCATTCAGCAGACCCCTGTACAGCTGTATAATGAGGCCCAGGCTTTATAGTGAAGGGACAGGAGTGAGGGCCTGTGCACAGGAGCTACAGTCTGAGGAAAGGGCTAAAAAGCCTTCACTAGACCCTGTACAGCTGTATAATGAGGCCCAGGCTTTATAGTGAAGGGACAGGAGTGAGGGCTTGTGCCCAGGAGCTACAGACTGAGGAAAGGGCTAAAAAGGCTTCACTAGACCCCTGTACAGCTGTATAATGAGGCCCAGGCTTTATAGTGAAGGGACAGGAGTGAGGGCCTGTGCCCAGGAGCTACAGTCTGAGGAAAGGGCTAAAAAGCCTTCACTAGACCCCTGTACAGCTGTATAATGAGGCCCAGGCTTTATAGTGAAGGGACAGGAGTGAGGGCCTGATCCCAGGAGCTACAGTCTGAGGAAAGGGCTAAAAAGCCTTCACTAGACCCTGTACAGCTGTATAATGAGGCCCAGGCTTTATAGTGAAGGGACAGGAGTGAGGGCTTGTGACCAGGAGCTACAGACTGAGGAAAGGGCTAAAAAGGCTTCACTAGACCCCTGTACAGCTGTATAATGAGGCCCAGGCTTTATAGTGAAGGGACAGGAGTGAGGGCCTGTGCCCAGGAGCTACAGTCTGAGGAAAGGGCTAAAAAGCCTTCACTAGACCCCTGTACAGCTGTATAATGAGGCCCAGGAGTGAGGGCCTGATCCCAGGAGCTACAGTCCGAGGAAAGGGCTAAAAAGCCTTCACTAGACTCCTGTACAGCTGTATAATGAGGCACAGGCTTTATAGTGAAGGGACAGGAGTGAGGGCCTGTGCCCAGGAGCTACAGTCCGAGGAAAGGGCTAAAAAGCCTTCACTAGACCCCTGTACAGCTGTATAATGAGGCCCAGGCTTTATAGTGAAGGGACAGGAGTGAGGGCCTGTTCCCAGGAGCTACAGTCTGAGGAAAGGGCTAAAAAGCCTTCACTAGACCCCTGTACAGCTGTATAATGAGGCACAGGCTTTATAGTGAAGGGACAGGAGTGAGGGCCTGTGCCCAGGAGCTACAGTCCGAGGAAAGGGCTAAAAAGCCTTCACTAGACCCCTGTACAGCTGTATAATGAGGCCAGGCTTTATAGTGAAGGGACAGGAGGGAGAAAAGTGGGGAGAGGAGCAAGAAGAGCCGGACTGCCCATCACTAACCTGCAGAGCCACACTCCACATATATGGCTGCTCTGTGCGCACAGGACCTGTGATGAGGTCACAGGAGGGGAGGAGTCAGGAGTCACATGATCAGAGGCCTCAGTGTGTGCAGGACTCTGCTGTGCTGGTTGTCATGGTGCTGGATGAGGGGAAGTTTCTGTGTGGGGTCAGGAGGGGTTTACAGGGTGGATGTAGCAGAGCCGTGTGTGTACGAGGTGTACGGAGCGGAGCCGTGTGTGTACGAGGTGTACGGAGCGGAGTCGCGTGTGTACGAGGTGTACGGAGCGGAGCCGCGTGTGTACGAGGTGTACGGAGCGGAGCCGTGTGTGTACGAGGAGTACGGAGCGGAGCCGTGTGTGTACGAGGTGTACGGAGCGGAGCAGTGTGTGTACGAGGTGTACGGAGCGGAGCCGCGTGTGTACGAGGTGTACGGAGTGGAGCCGCGTGTGTACGAGGTGTACGGAGCGGAGTCCTGTGTGTACGAGGTGTACGGAGCGGAGCCGCGTGTGTACGAGGTGTACGGAGCGGAGCAGTGTGTGTACGAGGTGTACGGAGCGGAGTCATGTGTGTACGAGGTGTACGGAGTGGAGCCGCGTGTGTACGAGGTGTACGGAGCGGAGTCGCGTGTGTACGAGGTGTACGGAGCGGAGCCGCGTGTGTACGAGGTGTACGGAGCGGAGCAGTGTGTGTACGAGGTGTACGGAGCGGAGCCGTGTGTGTACGAGGTGTACGGAGCGGAGCCGTGTGTGTACGAGGTGTACGGAGAGGAGCCGTGTGTGTACGAGGTGTACGGAGAGGAGCCGTACGTGTACGAGGTGTACGGAGCAGAGCCGCGTGTGTACGAAGTGTACGGAGCGGAGCCGCGTGTGTGTACGAGGTGTACGGAGCGGAGCCGCGTGTGTACGAGGTGTACGGAGCGGAGCCGCGTGTGTACGAGGTGTACGGAGCGGAGCCGCGTGTTTACGAGGTGTACGGAGCGGAGCCGTGTGTGTACGAGGTGTACGGAGCGGAGCCGCGTGTGTACGAGGTGTACGGAGCGGAGCCGCGTGTGTACGAGGTGTACGGAGCAGAGCCGCGTGTGTACGAGGTGTACGGAGCGGAGCCGCGTGTGTACGAGGTGTACGGAGCGGAGCCGCGTGTGTACGAGGTGTACGTAGCGGAGCCGCGTGTGTACGAGGTGTACGGAGCGGAGCCGCGTGTGTACGAGGTGTACGGAGCGGAGCCGTGTGTGTACGAGGTGTACGGAGCGGAGCCGTGTGTGTATGAGGTGTACGGAGCAGAGCTGCGTGTGTACGAGCTGTACGAGCCGTGTGTGTACGAGGTGTACGGAGCGGAGCCGTGTGTGTACGAGGTGTACGGAGCGGAGCCGTGTGTGTACGAGGTGTATGGAGCGGAGCCGTGTGTGTATGAGGTGTACGGAGCAGAGCTGCGTGTGTACGAGGTGTACGGAGCAGAGCTGCTTGTGTACGAGGTGTACGGAGCAGAGCTGCGTGTGTACGAGGTGTACGGAGCAGAGCTGCGTGTGTACGAGGTGTACGGAGAGAAGCCGCGTGTGTACGAGGTGTACGGAGCGGAGCCGTGTGTGTACGAGGTGTACGGAGCGGAGCCGCGTGTGTACGAGGTGTACGGAGTGGAGGCGCGTGTGTACGAGGTGTACGGAGCAAAGCTGCGTGTGTACGACGTGTACGGAGTGAAGCCGCGTGTGTACGAGGTGTACGGAGCGGAGCCGCGTGTGTACGAGGTGTACGTAGCGGAGCCGTGTGTGTACGAGGTGTACGGAGCGGAGCCGTGTGTGTACGAGGTGTATGTAGCGGAGCCGCGTGTGTACGAGGTGTATGTAGCAGAGCCGCGTGTGTACGGAGTGGAGCCGTGTGTGTACGAGGTGTAAGGAGCGGAGCCGTGTGTGTACGAGGTGTACGGAGCGGAGCCGTGTGTGTACGAGGTGTATGTAGCAGAGCCGCGTGTGTACGAGGTTTACGGAGCGGAGCCGTGTGTGTACGAGGTGTAAGGAGCGGAGCCGTGTGTGTACGAGGTGTAAGGAGCGGAGCCGTGTGTGTACGAGGTGTACGGAGCGGAGCCGTGTGTGTACGAGGTGTACGGAGCGAGGCGTGTGTGTACGAGGTGTATGTAGCAGAGCCGCGTGTGTGCGAGGTTTACGGAGCGGAGCCGTGTGTGTACGAGGTGTAAGGAGCGGAGCCGTGTGTACGAGGTGTACGGAGCGGAGCCGCGTGTGTACGAGGTGTACGGAGCGGAGCCGCGTGTGTACGAGGTGTACGTAGCGGAGCCGTGTGTGTACCAGGTGTACGGAGCGGATCCGTGTGTGTACGAGGAGTACGGAGCGGAGCCGTGTGTGTACGAGGTGTACGGAGCGGAGCAGTGTGTGTACGAGGTGTACGGAGCGGAGCCGCGTGTGTACGAGGTGTACGGAGTGGAGCCGCGTGTGTACGAGGTGTACGGAGCGGAGTCATGTGTGTACGAGGTGTACGGAGCGGAGTCGTGTGTGTACGAGGTGTACGGAGCGGAGTCGTGTGTGTACGAGGTGTACGGAGCGGAGTCGTGTGTGTACGAGGTGTACGGAGCGGAGCCCTGTGTGTACGAGGTGTACGGAGCGGAGCCGTGTGTGTACGGGGTGTACGGAGCGGAGCCGCTTGTGTACGAGGTGTACGGAGCGGAGCCGTGTGTGTACGAGGTGTGCAGAGCGGAGACGCGTGTGTGCAAGGTGTACGGAGCGGAGCCGTGTGTGTACGAGGTGTACGGAGTGGAGCCATGTGTGTACAAGGTGTACGGAGTGGAGCTGTGTGTACACGAGGTGTACGGAGCGGAAACGTGTGTGTACGAGGTGTATGGAGCGGAGCCGTGTGTGTACGAGGTGTACAGAGCGGAGCCGTGTGTGTGCGAGGTGTGCGGAGCGGAGCCGTGTGTGTACGAGGTGTGCGGAGCGGAGACGTGTGTGTACGAGGTGTACGGTGCGGAGCCGTGTGTGTACGAGGTGTACGGAGGGGAGTCGTGTGTGTACGAGGTGTACGGAGCAGAGCCGTGTGTGTATGAGGTGTACGGAGCGGAGCCGTGTGTGTACGAGGTGTATAGAGCAGAGCCGTGTGTGTATGAGGTGTATGGAGCGGAACCTTGTGTATGCGAGGTGTACTGTGTGGAAACGTGTGTGTACGAGGTGTATGTTGCGGAGCCACATGTGTACGAGGTGTACGGAGTGGAGACCAGCTTCAAGTTAGTCTGCAGTTCGTCTTTAGCTATTAGATTTTAATTTATGGTGCACCAACTGTATATAAATTTTACTTGGATCAGGGTGCCCTGGACCACTAGTCCACAAAATGAACAGCTCAATGTCCTGACTAATATTTGGCAAAAAAATTATCAACTCTCACAGCCATCAGTCATTTCCTCCTTTCTTCTGGGCGCCGCCTCCTCAGTATTCAGTTATTTACCTGGTGCCTGCGCTGTAATCTTGTTTCTTGTGCATGTGCAGTTAGCGCTGACCGTCCACTGACATCACATGATGTCTTCCTTCTCGCACCTGCGTGGACCCGTGGCCCGAGATCCCACCCCGCAGTGTGAATAAATAAGAGACTGGGACGGGATCTCGGGCCGCGCCTCCACGCAGGCGCGAGAAGGAAGACATCATGTGATGTCAGTGGACGGGCAGGAAACAAGAAACAAGATTATAGAGCAGGCGCCGGGTAAATAACTGAACGCGGAGGAGGTGGCGCCCAGAAGAATGGAGAAAATGACTGATGGCTGTGAGGCGTCTGTGTCCAGGGGGAAAGACCTGCACCCCGGACAAACTAGAGGTATGAGGGACAAATTATAAAAATGATTCTTTCTGCGGTGGAAGGGACACAACTAAAAGAGAATGCAGCATTAGTGCCGCACAAGGAGGGTCTTTCAGTTAAAAACACCTGGGGGGGGGTGACAGCTTCCCTTTAATATGATTAAGAATAAAAGGAGATGATGAGATCAGCCTGAACATTTTACTAAACCCTTTACTTGCTGATTGCACAATTTTTGAATGTTTGTGTACTGATATCTCGAATAGGTTAGATATTGGGGGTCTTGCTATAAAATGTCTGAATACGAAGCTGCTCCAGTGTATGGACAGATATTGTCGCCAAGTGTCATCTCGTCATCCGGTGTGCCAGGAAGTCGTGCGTCACATGGATATTCAGGCTCCATGTTTTACAGGCACAGACTGGGGGACATTCACCAAGTGATAATAATATTAGAGCGTTTACGTATTATAAATGCTTGTTATAGTCATGTCACTGACAATCATTCATAATCTGTGGATGATTACGGCGTCACATGGATATTCAGGCTCCATGTTTTACAGGCACAGACTGGGGGACATTCATCTAGTGATAATAATATTAGAGCGTTTACATATTATAAATGCTTGTTATAGTCATGTCACTGACAATCATTCATAATCTGTGGATGATTACGGTTTATGCACCGGATCCAGGTTGTGATTTAGTAAACGATGATAATTAGACATAAATGTTAGTTGTCACCAAACCTTGTGATATCTATGAAATGCAGCTATAGTGAGTTGTGTCACTGTGACAAGTGTAACCTTCCTGCATTCTATGTACAGGGGAGAACTGGGATCTGTGGGCCGCCGGCTTAGGAATGGTGTGATGAAGAGCAGCCATAGTCACATTAAGACTTTTACAAGGCAGATGAGAGACTTTAGTATGTCTCGGTGGTTGAGTCTATGCCATCGCTGGACTAACAGGGTGGCGCTTGTTACAGCGTGCATGCTCGCTGCTGCAGGGCGTACATTTGGGTGGCTGTCTGGCATCAGGGTTGTATGACCAGCGTTCTAGTTGGCTCAGGCCTGAAGATATGTGTGGTCTGTTGTCCTGTTTCTAGTCTTTGTGATCGGGAATGTTGTCCATTGTAAAGGTGAGGTAATAACATTACACGCACTTACATTGAAATTCTAACCCTAATGTGGCACACTGAGCACTGAAATAAACATTCCATACACTTACATTAAAATATCACACACCTGTGGCACACTGAGCACGTCATAAAATAAAAGTCACCTGCTTAGCTTGGTAATGGAAAAATTAAGTGTTGTGTCTGTCGTTGTCATTGTCCATGACCTCTCTGCCGTAGTCCAGATAATAATGAGGGTCCCACGACGATCACCCATGGAGACCAGCCACGTCAGCTGATGTGACCACTCTCCAGGGGCTCCACGATGAAATGACAGGCAGAGGATCCCTCCACCGCCAGGAAAGAGGTCCCGTAACCCTAATTCCCACGCAGCATTGCTGTAAAGCGAGACTCTGAACTCAGGTAACCTCAGTGATGCACTGCAGGAGCCATTGTCTCCTGTCAGTTCATCACTGGGAGGCCCTATAGAGCGGTCACATCACCTGATGTCACTGTTCTATAGGGGAGATCGTCGTGGGACACTCGTTTTCAATTGGACTGTGTTGGACAGGGAGTATGCGGTTTATTTATTTTTTTACTTTTTATTACAAGAGATCGAGGGCGTCGCTTGGATCTGGGCGTGAAATAAAAATATGAAAACCGTGTCGTGTTTTATTTCATGAAAATACTTTATTCTTATGTGGGTGGGTTTTTTTTAACCCCTTATTACTATAAGATTAATATTGGATAGGTGTCTTATCGACGACCTCTCCATTATTAACCGGAGTTAATGTCACCTTCCAATACCAAGGTGACATTAACCCCTTATTACCCCATATCCCACTGCTACACAGGACTGGGAAGAGTGGAGCTAAGTGCCAGAGTGGCGTATCTTATAGATGCGCCATTTCTGGGGCGACTGCAGGCTGGTATTTGTAGCTGGGGGGGCAATATCCATGGCCCTTTCCTAGGCTATGATATCAGCCCGCAGCTGTCTGCATAGCCTTTCTGGCTATAAAATATAGGGGGACCCCACGTCATTTTTTTGGGGGTCCCCCTATTTTAATAGCCAGTAAAGGCTATGCAGACAGCTGCGGGCTGATATTCATACCCTGGGAAGGGGCCATGGGTATTACCCCTTTCCAAGGCTACAAATATTGGCCCCCAGCAGTCGGCTTTCCTCTGGTGCAGAAAATTGCATGGGAGCCCACACCATTTTTTTTAAATGAAACATATTGTTCTTTAATAGCCATGGTTATATCTATGGATATCTCTATACACATATCTATGGAAATATCTATGGATATATCTATAGGAATATCTATGGATATATCTATGGAAATATCTATACACATATCTATACACATATCTATGGAATTATCTATAGATATATCTATGGATAGATATATCTATGTATGTATCTATCTATCTATCTATTTATCCCATATCTATCTATCTATCTTTCTATCCTGTATCTATCTATCCCATATCTATCTATCCTTCTATCTATCTATCCCATATCTATCTATCTATCTATCTATCAGGGCCGGACTGGGACAATAAAGCAGCCCTGCCACGCAAATCCCACCAGCCCACAAACTATAACACTCCTCACCCCGATCAGTGAATTTTACTTTACTTTGTCATGCCCCTCACTCTCCTTAAAGGAGATATTTGATGAGCCACATGTGAATGACGCCACAGTGCGTATGATTGATCACGGCTGCATTTACACGTTGCTCTACAGAGCGCTGATTTTCGGGAACATAGGGGTCCCAGCAGTCGGATCTCCAGCAATTTGAAAGTTATCCCCTGTCCAGAGGAGAGGGGATTACTTGGGATTATGTATTTAAACCGCTTTCCAATATTTTATTTTTATTTGGCCATAGTAATATTGAAATAACACATACCACAAATCATAATGCACAGATACAGCAGAGAAATATAGGTATACAATGCCAAAGATTTCACTTCTTATATTACATGAGTGATAACTATTGTACATTCTATAATAGGTCATAAATCAGTCAGTATAGTCCTCTATACACTATTATGGGCACCACATAGTGCTCCATACAGAATAACATGTCCCATATATTGCTCCATACAGAATAATGAGCCCCATATATTGCTCCATACAGAATAATGAGCCCCATATATTGCTCCATACAGTATGAGCCCCATATATTGCTCCATACAGTATAATGAGCCCCATATATTGCTCCATACAGTATTATAGGTACCACATAGTGCTCCATACAGTATAATGAGCCCCATATATTGCTCCCAAAAGTATAATGAGCCCCATACCTTGCTTCATACAGAATGGGCCTCATATAATGCTCCATACCGAATATGATGGCCCCCTATAATGCTACAAACTCCAAACAGAATGGGCCCCATATAATGCTACATACAGTATATGATGGGCCCCACATATTGCACCAAACTCCAAACAGAATGGGCCCCATATAATGCTACATACAGTATATGATGGGCCCCACATATTGCACCAAACTCCAAACAAAATGGGCCCCATATAATGATCCATATATAATGGTCCCCATATGATGCTCCAGTATATGATGGGCCCCATATATTGCTCAAAACATTTAAAAACAATCTGAAATCCTCACCTCTCCTCGCTGACCGCTGCTCTGCTCTTGTGTTGGCGTCTTCCGGCTGTCTGCACTGTGACTGTTCAGGCAGAGAGTGCATGGACGTGATGTCACTGCACCCTCTGGCCTGAAACATTGCAGTCAGAAGATGCTGCAGCGGAGAAGTGGGAAGAGGTAAGCATCGCAAGTGTTGAGCAATCTGGGGACGGGAGGACTCTATTAGCCCATGTGGCAACATTTTAGTTCCACAGCAGAGAAAGGTTATGTTATGGATGCAAAATGTTCCATAGAGGCCAAAAAAAGTCTGCCCCTTTTTTCACAACTTATCGGAGTTTATATATATATATATATATATATATATATATATATATCACAGAGATCACAGGGGGGCACAGAGATCACAGGGGGAGCACAGAAATCACAGGGGGAGCACAAAGATCACAGGGGGAGCACAAAGATCACAGGGGGAGCACAAAGATCACAGGTGGAGCACAAAGATCACAGGTGGAGCACAAAGTTCACTGGGGGTGGCACGAAGACAGTGGGGCACAGAAATCACTGGAGGACACATAGCTGGAGGACACAGATCGCAGAGGGGAACATAGCTGGGGGGCTACTTTCATAATTGTCTGGTTCTTGAGGCCTCCTTCCTGCATCAACCATGATACAGCCCCTAGGGCTAATGTTTTAGAGACACTATGTCTATGCCTACACATTGGGCAGTGGCAGTGGAACAACAAGGACAGTAGTCCAAGCTTTATAATTGTGAATCCCTTGTGATGATGATGATGATGGGTGGCTTCTTCCTGCGTTAATCATCACACAGCCGCTAGGGCAGATTGCTCTCCTTACACCACTTACACACTTAGCTGTCAGAAGATTGCCTCCATTATCACTCGCTCTTACGGCACTTCTGATATATCAATGGCACTGTGTAATTGGTGTACGAGTCCCGCTCTGCCGGCACAAACCACAGGACTTCAAATAGTGTTTGTACATTCTAGTGAAGCAGTGGTGTAAAACCACTCGTGCAGCCCCTGACCAGGAGCCCCCATGTTATATACATTTGTTTACAGCATACATTTTTTTAACATTTACACATTTTTTAGCCTTTTTTTAGCCTTTCCCTCAGCCCCCAGACCACTTTGTAGGGTCCAGCAGACAATTACTCGCATTTTCCATTGACTATCATTGGACTCGCTACTCGTACCGAATACCCGAGTATTAGGGTATACTCGGTACGAGAAAAGCGAGTCCGAATACTTCACTACTCGCTCATCCCTATTCAGTACATAAAATAATTTTAAGTTACCATAATTAAAATTAGACTCAAAATCTTTTGGAACCATTTTTTTATTGAAATAAAGATAGTGCCTCCTGATTTTTGAGCATTTACCTTCCTCTGTGTGTTGCTTGAAACAATCCATCAATTACGCAATGACAAGTCAGGTGTCATCATACTGAAGGGTGAATTACATTTAATGCTTACTGTGTTTCTATAGTCTATAGTATTTCTATTTTCCTAACTGTGAAGTACAAGTTCCAGTTTACAAATTAAAATGCACGAGAGTCAAAAGATTCCATTTATTAATAATATCCCACTGTCATCGTCTTATTCTTGCAATAGTTCGAGCCTGCCCTCAGCAGTAAAACAGTCTGGTATAAGAAGACCAACACGCCATTTCAGCCCGCTACACCCAGTGCTGAGAAAATTGTTGAAGCAGTGGTAAGTTTGCTTGAAGGAATTCCCACACTTTCAGTGATGGATTTAGATCATTCCGGTGAAGCATCAGCTTGGAACCATGTTCTGGCAAAATTATATCAGAGTGGTAACAAAAAGAATCGATTAAAGTGCTATAAATGTTGGAAATCTCACCCAGAAATTAGACAGAAAGTAAGTCATGGGAAATCTGGCCAACTGGTAAAAAAGAACTTGCTTCAGCCAAAGTTTCCTTGTTAAGAAAGAGTTTACCAACCTACTTTTGACAGATGAGTTTAAACGTTTATCTAATGATATGTCATGCGCCGTGAAAGATAAACCAGCTTTTTGTGGCCTTCAAAACCTTGGAAATACATGTTGGGTTAATGCAACTATGCAGTTATTAGCTAGGAGCAACATTGTGAAAGTGTGCTTGGATTGAGAAATAACGAGTACGTTTTGTGGAAATTCGTTGTACTTACATGCGCGTAACTTCCTCTCCCATCTGAGGATGGGTGATCACACTGGAACAGTTCACCTGGAAAGTTTCTCAAAGATGTTAGCTCTGCTTGTCATTTTGTTGACGGCACACAAAATGATCCGTGTGAAGCCTTGTCTGTTGCACTCCATTGTCTTTTGGAAGGAACGTGTGATGAAGCAGAAATACAGAAATGTACAAATGTTCATTGTGTGGCTTGTGTGGGAGCATTCCAGAAAGAACCACATGCATCATTCTGAACCCAGGAAATACACAGACGTCTGTACCACAGTTATTGCAGGATTCGGTAAAGGATGAAATGATTTCTCAATGGATATGCCTTGGCTGCCATAAGAGAAGCCTCAGTAGGATCACAGAGAAGTTTCGTAATCCACCGGAAAACCTTCTGATGCAGGTAGCCAGAAATGTGGGATCTTCACAACAAAGGAATGAATCCACTGTCTTCATTGACCATGTTTTGTCGTTAAGCAGCACAGGAGCTGACCAGGACATGGAACTCAGTTAGGCTAGTTTCACATTAGCGTTTTTTTACGCAGCGCATCGTGCGCATAAAAAACGCAAAGAAAAACACAAAACAAACACGCTTTTTTTAGCGTCCTGCGTACGCTGATGCGTCAAAAAACGCAGCGTTGCTTGCGTTTTACATGCGTTTTTGCATGCGTTTGCGTTTTTATGCGCATGCGTTTTTAGGTGTGACATATTTTCCATTGTCTAGACCACATTCCAGACTTGTTTACCTCAAAAACGCATGCCCAAAAAAAATGCAAGCGTGCGCAAGACCATGCACACGCATGCGTTCCCATAGACTTCAATGTGTTGTTTTTGCGCATTCCGTGTGCATGCGTTTTTTTGACGAGACAGGGCGGACCAAAAAATGCAACATGTTGCGTCTGGTGCGCCTGGCATGAAAGACAAAAAAACGCATGCGCACGAAAGCGCAAGTGTGCGCAAGACGCACACGTCATGTTAAACATAGGTGCGCGGTGCGCACGATGCGCTGCGCACAAAAGCGCTAATGTGAAACCAGCCTGTTGGTGCTATATTTCGTTATGGCACATCAGCTTCAGGCCATTACATAACTGTGGATTTCGACAAACAACATGAAATCAATGTGTTAGATGATGCTTCTGTTAAATGCTATCAAATTACAAACTATGAGGAAAGTATCCAGAAGAACTGCTGTGTGCTGTTGTATGAAAAATGTCTAACACCTAGTAATCCTGATAGCCATTCATGGTTTTCCTGAAGCACTGCACAACAGTGATTCAGAAACGTCACTAAGTAATACTGCGGTAAGTGACGAGAGCAGCATTTATGACCCTTCAGCAACTGAAGATGCAGGGTCCTCAGCATCAACTAAAGTCAAGCCTTATGTTCAATCTACTGTGTCCTCTGCTTTGAAAGAAGGTCCTTCATATCATGGTTTCCCTCAAAGGAAAAGAAGTTCTAATGTCCTCCCTGAAACATCATCCAATGAGAGTGATTTGTCAAATCCAGTTTTCCAAAATAGAAGTAAAGGTGATGGACACTCATCTTCTGACACAGGAAATCAGGATGTAACAAAAGATTGCAAGCTTCGTTTTGTACATTCAACACCAACCTCTGATCAAGTTCAGAGTGTCTATGCAACTCACCATCACAAAAGGATGCATCCTACTGTAGCATCATGCTCATTCTCTAGTAAAGAAGAAAATTCATGCTATAAAAAGACCCCAACAGCTAAAGACAATGTTTCATCTGAATCCATGCTAATTACTCAGGAAGAAAATTCCATGCTGATCACGGAAAAACGAGAGACTGTCATCATCATCATCATCATGGAATGGCAGTGTCTACGTGAAGGTAGAAGAAACCCCGAAAAAAACCAGTAAAACCATTGAAGCCCATAGCACAGAAAACTTTACTTTTCTACTAAGTGAATGTGAATAGGAGAACATTAGACCAAAAAATGGGAAGCGGTTGATTGGAGACTGGTGCAGCATGTTTTATGTTAAAGAGATAGAGTTTCGGCCACAGTGTGCATTGAAATTTTATTACAACCAGATCAAGAAAACAGGATCCCGAAAGCGAAGAGCCCCATATCTAAATGTTAAAGCATGCTGCAAAGTTAATGATTGCTCACACTTCCATTTTCGTATGGACCAAGAACCTAATCTATTTCCACTGAAAGTGTCTGTTATTGCAAATAAATAGTGCACACATACCAGTTTACGAACAGATTCAGATGTTCAGTCTCGGAACTTGGCAAAGTCTAAGAGAGAAGAAGCCGCACAATGCGCTACACTAGTTGGTAGTAGCCAGACTTACCACGACCATGAGCATAAAGGAAATGACGTGTAAACTGAAGCTGGCAATATACCAGACATTAAGAATCGTCATGTGTTTCCACAAGCAGCATATGAAGCAAAATTAAAGCGGAGACTTTCCTCTAACTTGAAGACACTGAAGCCTCCAGACTATATACCAACAAAAGCCAAACTCAGTGGGTGCATTCAGCTGAAGCCAGGTAATCCATTCATGTTAGCACTCCACAGTGAACGGCAAACTCGGCTCTTCAAGGATTACGCAAACTTCCATGAGCGTGCTTTATACTGTGATGCCACAGGTTCGCTTACAAAGAATGTACACCGTGAGAAGAAAATGCTGCATTATGCTGCAGTGCTTGAACATCCCAAGAAGGGTCAGCCACCTTTACCATGAGCAGAGTTTGGCAGATGAACACAATGTGCCTGTTGTGTGCTTCCTGTTGAGTTACTTAAAAAGGCACATGCATAGCACCTGCTTGAATGTCACCGTTTCGTGTGGTTACTGATCATAGCTGGGCCCTTCTACAATCTATAAATGTGTCATTTAACCAAATGTCTATTTCTGAGTACTTAGAGTTATGTTGGCAAGTCATAACAAAGCAGAAATGTTGGAACCCACAGACATGTTTAACCCCTTAACGACCAGGGGTATTTTTGGTTTTTCATTTTCATTTTTCCCTCCCCTTCTTTCCAGAGCCATAGCTTTTTTATTTTTCCGCCTATATGGCCATGTGAGGGCTTATTTTTTGCGGGATGAGTTGTACTTTTAAACAACACCATTGGTTCTACCATGTCGTCTACTCGAAAACAGGAAAAAAATTCCAAGTGCAGTGAAATTGCAAAAAAAGTGCAATCCCACACTTGTTTTTTGCTTGGCTTTTTTGCTAGGTTCACTATATGCTAAATCTGCCTGGCCATTATGATTCTCCAGTTCATTACGAGTTCATAGACACCAAACATGTCTATGTCCTCTTTTATCTAAGGGGTGAAAAAAAATTCCAAAGTTTGCTAAAAAAAATAAATAAATAAATTGCGCAATTTTCCGAGACCCGTAGCGTCTCCATTTTTCATGATCTGGGGTCTGGTGAGGGCTTATTTTTTCCATGCCGGGCTGACATTTTTAATGATACTACTTTTGTGCAGATACGTTCTTTTGATCGCCCGTTATTGCAGTTTCATGCAATGTCTTGGTGACCAAAAAAACGTAATTCTGGCGTTTTTAATTTTTTTCTCGCTAAGCCGTTTAGTGATCGGGTTAATGCTTTTTATTGATAGATCGGGCGATTCTAAACGCGGCGATACCTGATATTTGTATGTGGGTTCTTTTTTTTAGTTTTATTTTGATTGGGGCGAAAGGGGGGTGATTTGAACGTTTTTTTAAATTTTTTTTATTTTTAAACATTTTTTTTAACTTTTGGCATGCTTCAATAGCCTCCATAGGAGGCTAGAAGCATGCACAACCCGATTGGCTCTGCTACATATGGGCGACGAACAGATCGCTCATATATAGCAGATTTACTGCTGTGCTTTCAGCGCCTACCACCGAGTGGCGCTGAAAGCCATATGCCTGGAACAACCATAGAGGTCTCATAGAGACCTCTGACTGTCCAGGCAACATGACGCCGACCCCCGATCACGTGACGGGGTAGGCGATGACGTCATTTCCGGCCTGGCGGCCGGAAATGCTATTTAAATGCCCGCTGTCAGCTTTGACAGCGGGATTTAACTAGTTAATAGGCACGGGCAGATGGCGATTCTGCTCACGCCTATTGCGGGCACATGTCAGCTGTTCATAACAGCTGACATGTCCCGGCTTTGATGCGTGCTCAGTGCCGGAGCCCTCATCAAGGCAGGGGAGATGTCTGATGACGGACTGTGTCCATCATTGGACATTAAGAGGTTAATTGCAATATTCTGTGCCCATGCAATGAAAGCATTTGTCCCGTTCATTAATACATAAAGAGTGACACATATGTTGAAATATGCATTTGCACAAATGCAAGAATGTACAAGCCTTCCTGCCGTTGAAAAAATATTCTCAGACATATGTAGAATATGCTTAACAAAATACGAGACACCTGAAACTCACACATACATTCAGAATATACTAGGGTTTCGTCTTCAGGACGAGTTTCAACCAAGCGAAACAGAGTCCCCCGCAGAATTACTGGAGGAAAGTACGCTAAAGCAACCCTTGTCCAAGATTTCCCCATTTGTAGGACACTTCTTAGCACTCAAGCTGAAGTATGAAGAGGAATTTGTTTCTGAAAACATCAATAGTCCAAAAGCAAATAACCCACTTTACGGCCCTGAAGCTGCAGATTATTTTATCAAGTATCACCTACCCTACATTCCACTGTGGACCGGAATCTTGTATCATTCAATCAGACCGGATGATAAACTAAATCGTGAAAGCAACTGCCATGTTGATAATTGGTTTAAGATATTGAAGCATGATATAATTCAGAAAAGGTTCAGGTACCACGTTGGTGATTTTGTTTGACTGCTCCAAGCGAATATCAGAGATCGAATTAAATCTTACAAACTTAATGCAAAGTTGTCAACAGTTCAGAAGAGCAGAAAACAACAAGCACAACATTCAAGTGAATCTTCAGAAGACCAAGTGTTATCGCAAGAGAAATGGAACAAACGAAGCTCTCCACGAAAAAAATCACCTATTACCGACATCCTACAACAAGCCAAAAATCAAGACTACTTTCAAGAATAAATAAGGCCACGAAACAGGAAACAGACAGACTACCGCACACGGGATATGAAGATCAATATGTTAATTCTACAAACGAACGTACACCGCACAAACCTCTCCGATCCAAAATTACTACATCCAATGTTACTGCTGCAGGAGGAAAAGAAGAAACCAGTGACCTTAAAAATTCATCACTAATAAGGAACAAATCAATACTGGAGCCTCAAAACAATTATTATCCATGGAACAAAAGTACAAAAGTGGACATTTCAAATGTTGAGTGCCTACAGCCAAAACAATGGATATCTGCTGAAATTATTGGTTCAGTAGTAAGTCAGCTATCACTGCTGGAGATACGTGCACTGCAACCAGATAATTATCAATCGCATTGGGGCGATATGATGGAGTCGTACAATAATTTCACAACACAGACTTTCTCAGTGGTGATGCTCTGTCTATCCCTTTTATTACATCGCCTGAGACACGTGGGCTCCATTGGAAGCGAGGTGTAATAGATTTCAATAAGAAGTTGGTATTTGTGTTTGACTCTCTCCATGGAAGACCTCAAGTCCAAGAATCCTTGAACCTTTTTCGGACAGTTACTCCTGACGATTGGAAGTCTTTAAATGTCCCTGACACAGACGTGCAAAGAAATACATACGATTGTGGCCTGCTTGTCATTTGCACAGCTTTCGCACTAGCAAACTGTGAAGGTTACAGCAACCTCAGAATTGTCTCTTAATAAAAACACGCCTGTGGGTTGCTGACCAGTATGACCAGTTTCTGGTTCAGAAGAAAACACAATGTCCACGTAAAGTGTTACCAAGAAGACAACAACCAGTTACTGAAAAGTTACAAAAGCTGAGAGACTACACGTTGTCCATGGAAAGCATAGCTGTTGTTTCTATCGGCTTTGGAGGTTTAAATGATTCCTGCAGTTGGAAAATATGCTCAGGAAATCCACGCATTTCAGAGAAAAAAGCCTCTCAGCGTCAATGTGTGACCTGCCGGAATTGGTTTCACTATTCTTGTGTGAAAGTCACCTCAACGGAAATTAAAGATATAAAGAACTATGTATGCCCTACATGCGATATTAAAAGTGCAAAATCAAAACAGATAAGTGGTAAAAAACATTCAAAAGCTACTATGAAAAAATCCTTCTATACAGCCTTAAGATTAGACTCTGAAGAATACTGTCTTCACTTTCTAGTGACACACAAAAAGTGTACCATCGAGCCAAGTGTTTCCCAAGTGCCTGGCCAAAATGTCAGATTAGTCAATTTAATGGTTTTTGAATTTAACATTTTGAAATGACTTTCCTAGAATCCATGACAGTTATGACTTGAATATCTTTCATTCTCTTTCAGGTAACAAAAGTCATGAGTTGTCACTTTCATATGCTAATGCGTAACTTTAAAGTAGAAAAATATTTAAAAAATGTAAAAACAAAAAAAATGTTAATGGTTGTTTACTAACACCAGCACAAGTAATTGTCATGTTATGTCCTCCATCTTTTTTGTGGGATATGTGTGGAGGCAAATTTAGAATAAGTCTGAAAACCTCAAATTCACAGGAATGAAAATGATAACACAGAAATAAACTTTGGAATACATTTTTTAATGATTCAATTCAAACTTAAACAGAGAATATTTAACACTGGCCAGCCACCCTTAGCAAAATCTACAGAACATTCAAGGTTTTCAAGTGTTAATCCCATTACCTTGACGTGGTGAGCGGCTTTTTACTAAACTAGTCACTTTAACTCCCAAACTGATTGCGTAGTTTACTGACCAGGTATGAAACATCTTGAAAACACACCTAATACATTATTAGCGACATTTTACCATGCTTATTTTCACACATGGAAATAAATTATTTTTCCTTTTCACTTCTGAACTATACGGAGTTCAAATTTTTTATTTCAGATTATGTGAATGTACAAGGTACAGTACGTTGAATCTGTGAATAATTAATGTCTTACTGGAAGTAGTTCACAACATTCTGGCCTTGAAGTACATTGTGATGATAGTCCGAGCAAGTTACTGGTGAAACTCTTCCAAGTTTCCGCTAACATACATAAATAAGCGATTTACGTGAATAACTTCTGAACTACACATAGAGTTGATAACTTTTTTGGCAAATATTATTCAGGACATTAAGCTGTTTATTTCGAGTACTAGTGGTCCAGTGTACCTTGATCAAAATAAAATTTATATATGATCTGGTGCACCATAGATGAAAATCTAATAGCTAAAGTCCAACTGCAGACTAAATTGAATCCAGTGGGGCAAATAATGGCGGGAATGTCACTGACTGAGAAGTCTCCATGTAGCGTCTTCACTCCGGAGATCATGTGACCCCTGACTCCTCCCCTCCTGTGACCTCATCATAGGTCCTGTGCACAGAGAGCAGCCATATATGTGGAGTGCGGCTCTGCAGGTGGAGGGATGTGGAGATTCCCCCCCATTACTGAGCACATTAATAAATATATTGCACAGGGGATATCACAGCCAATTCCCACAAGAAGAATCCTTGGAACATCGGCTCATCTTCTTCTCATTCAGGTCTCTTCAACATCGGATCCTCTCAGTGAAGATCTTCTACAAAAGAGAATTTTCCTGATTTACCCATCAAGGATGGATATGGACAGAGACAAGATGGCGGAGAGGATGTTACACCTCACCCTAGAGATCCTCTTCCGTCTCACTGGAGAGGTGAGAGATTCTGATGACGTCACATTACATCCTTCTTATCTATGGGAATAACAGATGGACAGAACTGGAGCTGTGAGGACTCTGGAAATGTCTGTAGTGAGATTTATTAATGTGTCTCTCCATAACCAGGATTACACAGTGGTGAAGAAGACCTCTAGTGATCGCTGTCAGGACCCTGTGTCTGAGGGATGTGGAAGACCCCTGAGCCCAATCACGGGGCCTCCACCTCACCCCCTGCTACATGAGGACATCAATGACCAGAAGATCCTAGAACTCCTCTACAAGATGATTGAGCTGCTGACTGGAGAGGTGACACTGCTGGGAATGCTGGGACATTATACAGTAACACTATGAAGGGATCGGGGGGATGACAGTATCATTGTATGTGTCAGGTTCCTATAAGGTGTCAGGATGTCGCTGTCTATTTCTCCATGGAGGAGTGGGAGTATTTAGAAGGACACAGAGATCTGTACAAGAACGTCATAATGGAGGTTCCCCAGCCCCTCACATCTCCAGGTAATAGACAGGACTAAATACACACGGCCTATAATTATCTGTATGTAGAGAATGAATTCAGTCCCTGTATGTGTTTCCTCCAGATCTATCCAGTAAGAGGACAACACCAGAGAGATGTCCCCGTCCTCTTCTTCCACAGGACTGTAACCAAGAAGATCCCAGTGCTCCTCAGGATCATCAGGTAGATGGAGAGAAGGTGTCAGGAGATCTCCCCTATGATGTGTAGACGGCTGTGAAGGTCTTGTGCTCAGTCTTGTTTTATCCACCGGTATTATCTGTTTTATACTTGTGTAATGAGAACGGTGGAGATGGCAGGATTAGAGCTGATCATAGATGGGACGTCTCCATCTGTCTGTGACTTTTGCAATATTTGTTTCAGGGTGAAGATCTGACCCATATTAATACTACAGAGACATATGTGAGAGATGATGAGTGGTGTAAAGAGGAGATTCCCACATATGACTACCCAGGTGAGTAGTAACCACTGAATGCAGAGAAGTCACAGATTCCTCTCAGTCACCGGCTGTGGCTGCTTTATCGGTGGTGTAGTCCGGCCGTATTACCATGATCACCATTTTGCCTCTGGACCACAACATTCTCCTCCACCCAAAACTGTTCAAATGACTTACAACCTGGAGGATCCACCTACCCCCTGGGATTAGGAGACGCTGACCGTTACCTGCCCAGATCTGTAACTATAAAGCCAAATAACAGCGTACGTAGAATGTGCTGACAAGATAGAAAATCACTTGAAGAAAAACATTATGATGGGTCTGTTTGAGAAAGCGGAGGGTAATGATGCTGTTGGCTTCCTAGATCCCTGAGATCTTATTGGATGAATCTTCTCTCCCTTCTGTGCTGCTGAATGTCTCATGGTCCCTACAAGACCAGGTCCAGTCTTTCTGCCCAAACTTCCCTTTTATGATTGACAACATTAATTGTACAGTGAGGCCAAGTGTGAATTTCTGTACAATAACGACAGAGCTTCCCCTAGCCTGAGTTTTCAATTTCTTTTTTCTTTTTAAAACCAACTAACTTGAAACAGGATTTTGATAAACTACATAAAACACATTCCACCTGTGCTTTGATATATCTCTACTCTCTGTGTGGTTTATGGCTGTAATATACACATATAGGGGTTTGTCTACTGTGATGCGGTGCTGTGACAAGTGATGCCCGGCACCCAATCAGCGCTGGCGTCACTGTCTCCACCTTCGGACAAACTGAACATGAAGAGGAAGACAGAGCTGCAGCTCATCCCGGACTTCCTTCTCATGTTCAGTTTGTCCAAAGATGGAGACAGTGACGCCAGCGCTGATTGGGCATCACCACATCGCAGTCCCAATGCAGCGAGTGCCAACATCATTGGAAGGGAGCCAGATTGGCAGGTGAGTATAAGCTTTATTATTTTATCAGGGACGAAGATTTAGTTTAAGAAGTGCTTGTCCTAGTACTGGACAACCTCTTTAAGAAATACTATAGATATGCGGTAAATACACTAAATGACACTGATATATGCATTACTAAACGTCTATGTGTATGGCTGGGCAGAGTAGTCAGGGGCTCCCGTAGACTTAAGGCGATGATCAAATCGATAATGAAGCCATACTGTATCTTGGATATATACTGTGTAGGATGATGCAGAGTCAGCAGCGTTCAGGCCGGCTGCGCTGATCCTGCCTCCTGCTTGAAAAGGAAAGAGCTGCCGCCCTATGTCTGCGTGACGTCACTACACTGCGGACTCTCTTCTATTGCAAAACAGAGTGATATTATCCAATGCGTTTCTGAGGCTTCGGTGTCCTTCGTCAGGGATCCCTTCTTTTTTGCAATAGAAGAGAGCCGGCAGTGTAGTGACATCACGCAGACACAGGGCGGCAGCTTTTACCTTTTCAAGCAGGTGGCAGGATCAGCGCAGCCGGCTGCAACGCTGCTGACTCTGCATCATCCAACATAGTACAGATCCAGGACAGAGTGCGGCTTCACAATCAATTTGATCACCTCCTTAAGTGTACGTGTGCCCCAGCCTGCTCTACCCAGCCATACATGTAGACGTTCAGTAATTCATAGATCAGGGTCATCTGTGTATGTAGCGCATATCTACTGTATATATTTACTGCATTTCTACACGTTAAGCAAGAGGGCAAGCAGGTGCTGAAGCAGGGAGCAGATAACTTCACCTGGACAGCACCCACACACATACTGCCAGACTGGACGGTACTGCTGGTCCCAGGCACCCTAATCTTAGTGGCTGAACAGTGCCTGTGCCGCCTACAGCTTCTGTTTCTAACGTTGCCTCCATCACCGGTGCTGCCTGGAGAATGAATAAGATGGCACCTGGTGACAGAAGCAGACGTCACCGGAGCAGATCCCAGAGAAAATGGGACATACCGTTTGCGGAAGTCTCAATATGACAAAATGTCAGAAATCCAGAGCAGTAGAAATCCTCATAAAGTGACTACATTTTGGAAATTATAACCCTCGGTCAATTAATCTATAAGAGTAGTGACTATTTTGACTTCACTGGCACTTTGCGGAAATTAGCACACAGGGGATGTTGGAGAGTGAAGATTAGAAATATGCCATATTATTGCCCAGCACATAATGTCCGGATTGTGCTCCACTAGACACGCACATAGAAAACTAAGTGGGTCCTTCTCATTACAGTGATGCCAAATACATGAATGGTAAATGTGGTTTAGGTACACTGCAAAGCTCAGAAGCCAGGGGGAGAGTTGACTTGGAAAGAGTGCATTTTGCTGGCTTTGTTTATGGAAGCCATGTTGCTTTTCAAGAGTCGTTGAGCCATTAATAATGTGGACATCTGTTTTTTCTATGACAGATGATGGACCTGAGTGGGAACTTGTATTTTGTGAGATGAGTAGGAGTTGTTATTGGTGGTATTTTCACCTACATATCATTGATGGGTTGCGTTTTATTTATTACTAGATTATGGCCCGATGCTATCGCATCAGGAGGATGCGATAGCATCACACCTCTTGCCATGTTAACCCTCAACACACACACTCCTCTCACCTTTCACCATCTCCACTCACTCTTTCACTCCACATACGACCCCTTCTCTCACTCCGTCTCTCATGCTCACACCGTCATCGCCGCTGCTCCACGATCCCCGACATCTTCTTCCGCCGGCGCCATCCTGGATCCAGACGTTGTCCACGCCGGCGACATGTTCTTGCGGCGACGCCATCTAGAGTATCGCAGGATTTCGCCGATCCAAAATAGCGTCGCCGCAGGAACATGTCGCCGGCGTGGATGCCGTCGGGATCCAAAATGGAGTGGACGTAAGAGGTGTGCGGTGACGTCACCGGTTACAACTGGACGGAAGTTGTTACAACCGGAAGCTGCTTAGGGCATTTATTATTATAGATGTTTGGGAGGCAGAATGAACAAACAGTTAAACACCACACACTACTGGTTCATCCTCTAACTTTTTCTATTAGACTGTGAACTGTCATTGACTTAGACAGTCATTCATATTTTTACATAACTTGCCATTTTCACTGGCGGTTTAAGCAGCCATTTTCAAAAATATAAAATTCAAGGATATTTTATTTAAAATAATTATCTTTTTTTTCTTTGCAGGTGACTCTACCAGGAGATCAGGACAGCTGATATCTTCAATTTTTAAATCAGATGATCTTGAGATCCTACAGGATACAACTGAAGTGATTGCCATTGTTCCAGATATATCATTATCCCTTTACAGTAAAGATCCTGTGAAACAGGTCCCGTCTTTTGATTCATTACTGACTACTAAGGAAAATGAAAGTAAGAAAATAAGCATCAAAAAAGAAACTGCTCCTAAAGAAAAGTCATTTTCACATTCAGAATATAGAAATAGTTTTTCCCTCAAAAAGTCATTTCTTAATCATCAAAAAAATCACACAACGGAGAAGAGATTTTCTTGTTCCAAGTGTGGGAAATGCTTTAACTGCAATTCAAACCTTATTAGGCATGAGAGAACTCACACAGGGGAGAAGCCATTTTCATGTTCAGAATGTGAGAAGTGTTTTAACCAGAAATCACATTTGGTTCAGCACCAGAGAACGCACCCAGGGAAGAAGCCTTTTTCCTGTTCAGAATGTGGGAAATGTTTTAACCAAAAATGTAATCTTGTTAGACACCAGGGAACTCACACAGGGGAGAAGCCTTTTTGCTGTTCAGAATGTGGGAAGTATTTTAACGAGAGATCAGCTTTGGTTAAGCACCAGAGAATTCACACAGGGGAGAAGCCTTTTTCCTGTTCAGAATGTGGGAAATGTTTTATCCAGAAATCAGATTTTGTTAAACACCAGAGAACTCACACAGGGGAGAAGCCTTTTTCCTGTTCAGAATGTGAGAAATGTTTTAACCAGAAATCAGCTTTGGTTAAGCACCAGCGAACCCACACAGGGGAGAAGCCTTTTTCCTGTTCAGAATGTGGGAAGTGTTTTAACCAGAAATCAGATTTGGCTAAGCACCAGCGAACCCACACAGGGGAGATGCCTTTTTGCTGTTCAGAATGTGGGAAGTGTTTTTACCAGAAATCAGATTTGGTTAATCACCATAGAACTCACACAGGGGAGAAGCCTTTTTCCTGTTCAGAATGTGGGAAATGGTTTACACATAAATCAAATGTTGTTAGGCACCAGAAAACTCACACAAGGGAGAAGCCTTTTTCCTGTTCAGAATGTGGGAAATGTTTTAACCAAAAATGTAATCTTGTTAGACACCAGGGAACTCACACAGGGGAGAAGCCTTTTTGCTGTTCAGAATGTGGGAAGTATTTTAACGAGAGATCAGCTTTGGTTAAGCACCAGAGAATTCACACAGGGGAGAAGCCTTTTTCCTGTTCAGAATGTGGGAAATGTTTTATCCAGAAATCAGATTTTGTTAAACACCAGAGAACTCACACAGGGGAGAAGCCTTTTTCCTGTTCAGAATGTGAGAAATGTTTTAACCAGAAATCAGCTTTGGTTAAGCACCAGCGAACCCACACAGGGGAGAAGCCTTTTTCCTGTTCAGAATGTGGGAAGTGTTTTAACCAGAAATCAGATTTGGCTAAGCACCAGCGAACCCACACAGGGGAGATGCCTTTTTGCTGTTCAGAATGTGGGAAGTGTTTTTACCAGAAATCAGATTTGGTTAATCACCATAGAACTCACACAGGGGAGAAGCCTTTTTCCTGTTCAGAATGTGGGAAATGGTTTACACATAAATCAAATGTTGTTAGGCACCAGAAAACTCACACAAGGGAGAAGCCTTTTTCCTGTTCAGAATGTGGGAAATGTTTTAACCAAAAATGTAATCTTGTTAGACACCAGGGAACTCACACAGGGGAGAAGCCTTTTTGCTGTTCAGAATGTGGGAAGTATTTTAACGAGAGATCAGCTTTGGTTAAGCACCAGAGAATTCACACAGGGGAGAAGCCTTTTTCCTGTTCAGAATGTGGGAAATGTTTTATCCAGAAATCAGATTTTGTTAAACACCAGAGAACTCACACAGGGGAGAAGCCTTTTTCCTGTTCAGAATGTGAGAAATGTTTTAACCAGAAATCAGCTTTGGTTAAGCACCAGCGAACCCACACAGGGGAGAAGCCTTTTTCCTGTTCAGAATGTGGGAAGTGTTTTAACCAGAAATCAGATTTGGCTAAGCACCAGCGAACCCACACAGGGGAGATGCCTTTTTGCTGTTCAGAATGTGGGAAGTGTTTTTACCAGAAATCAGATTTGGTTAATCACCATAGAACTCACACAGGGGAGAAGCCTTTTTCCTGTTCAGAATGTGGGAAATGGTTTACACATAAATCAAATGTTGTTAGGCACCAGAAAACTCACACAAGGGAGAAGCCTTTTTCCTGTTTATAATAATAATAATAATAATAAAAATCATTATTTATATAGCGCCAACATATTCCACAGTGTTGACAGTTTAACAGTTTCAAACACAACAGTCGTAACAACGTTAACAATAATTCAATAAAGCAAAATATAACGACCCTGCTAATGAGAGCTTACAATCTACAGGGTGGGCCATTTATATGGATACACCTAAAGAAAATGGGAATGGTTGGTGACCAGATCGGTGCGCTGAATATGCAGAATGGGCAAAACAAAAATTGGAACAGGACCCTCAGTTTACACAGAACATTATGTTTAGTGATGAGGCAAACTTTTTTGGGTGGCCCATTTATATGGATACACCTAAATAAAACGGGAATGGTGACAGATTTCTTGCGTGGGTTTTTTTGCATTGAAATCTGCTGCAATGACCCCGGTACTGCGTTCAACAGTCATCAACATAATTTCTATCCGCTCCTCACATGTTAACCTCTGTGACACGTCAATGGCTGTAAACAAAGAGAAATTTGTAAATAACTCATGAAAGAATAAAGTTATGTTAAAACCAAGCACACCATTTTTTTTTGTGAAAGTCTCAATACGTTTGTGTCACATGACCCTCTTTCCATTGAAAAAAATAAAGTTAGATCCAAAATGGCCAACTTCAAAATGGCCACCATGGTCACCACCCATCTTGAAAATTTTGATTTTTTCCCCTCCCATTTACAAATGTGCCACAAACAAGAAGCTGATATCACCAACCATTCCCATTTTATTAAGGTGTATCCATATAAATGGCCCACCCTGTACAATGAGGTGGGGGAGATACAAAGTACAGGTGTGTATTTACAATGATAGTCCAGCCATCTTGAGGAAGTGAGGGATGGATGGAGATAGGGAATGGGCTACACATGCACACTTACACATAAAATGACTTTGATTAGGGAATGTGATAGGCCGCTCTGAACAAATGTGTTTTGAGAGAGCGCCTAAAACTATGCAAGTTGTGGCTGGTCCTAATTTCTTGGGGTAGAGCATTGCAGAGGATAGGAGCGCAACACGGGAGAAGTCTTTGAGTTGGGAGTGGGAGGTATGGATTAGTGAAGAGGTTAGTCAACAGTTGTTTCCAGAGCGCAGCGATCGGCTAGGCCGATAGACAGAAATGAGGAGATGTAGGGGGGTGCCGCACCGTGGAGAGCTTTGAGGGTGAGAACAAATACTTTGAATTGGATCCTATAATGGATGGGCAGCCAATGTAACAGCTGGCAAAGAGTGGATGCGTCCAAGTACCTATTAGCCAGATGGACGACCCTGGCTGCTGCAATAAGGATGGACTGGACAGGGGATAGTCGAGTGAGGGGGAGGCCAATTAATAGAGCATTACATTTAAGCATGCAAAAAGAAGGAGTCTATATCCTCATATAAAATCACATGATTATTTTATTGCTAAATAGCTCACAAATATAAGAATCGACAAAATAATGCAATAGTAGTATGGCTGAGTGTCAGAAAGAGACCTAGGTGCAACAAAAGTGCTGAGCTAATGACAGCGGGAGGGAATAGTATGTGTATTGCCAGTGCAAATAGATTCAAGAGGCCCCAAGAATGCAAATTAGCAGAGGTATAATAATCCCCTAGTGAGGTGTGAACATAACAATAGTCCCTCGCTAATCACTCATCAGGTCATAACCCCATGTTTTCATTCCTTACTCGTGGCTGCCAAGAGAACCACATGCTGCGCCCCGACACGCGTTATGCGTGGGCTTCTTCCGGGGGCTCCTCCTTATATAAAGCACACCCAGGTGCCGGGTAAGCCGCAATTAGTGGCTTGTGTTCCCGGAGCGTGAACCGGAAGTAGCGCCACATCCGGCGCCAGGATGACTATGCATGTCACAGGGAAAGCCCTGATGATGTCAGTGACACGCACAGATCATCTAGTGGCGCCGATGGGACGCATCCATCCAGTACCGTCCGAGGACATGCACACAAGCGGTCAACGTGATGGCACAACTCTCACCAGGGGAATTATACCTACTACTATAAATAGCGATCTCATACATAGGTCCAATGCATTTATCTTACTTTCCTTTTTTCTATCATACACAAAAGGAACAACCCACAAAACTCTGCCTAAAGAGAATATTTGGCCCATTTGTAAAAAAACCTTTAGGCTGTGTGCACACGCTGCGGATTAGGTGCGGATTCATCCGCGCGGATTTTGTAAAATCCGCAGGTGAAACCGCAGGTCAAAAGACCTGCGGTTTTACCTGCGGATTGCTCTGCGGTTTTTCATCTCAATGGAGGAGATGGCAAACCGCAGGGGAATCCGCAGAAAGAATTGACATGTCAATTCTTTCTGCGGATTGAAAACCGCAGATAATCCGCGCGGAAAATTCCGCACCGTCTGCACTGCGGTTTTTGATTCCCATAGGGAATCATTGTACTGTACACCGCAGCAAAATCCGCAGCGTGTGCACACAGCCTTAACATGCTAAAAGTGTTTACCAATACCATATATCATATAAAGTGCTAACAGTGACAAGTGCTAAATACACATAAACAGGGTAAGTGGTCCAGGTTACCCATCCTAAACAACATCAAAAAAGTATAAGGCTGGCGTCTCACTAGAGAGAAATACGGAGGAGTGAGAGGCGTTAAAACAACGCATTGCACTCGGACCAATGTTTCTCTATGGGGCAGCTCCCATCAGCAGTACATTTTTTGGCCGTATTTTACGGGCTGAGAAAATAGCAGCATGCTGTGATTGTCAGCATATTATGGGCAAAATACGCCAATGCAAGGCTTTGGGGGAGAGAAAAATACGGATTACCCACGGACCAGATGTGTGACTCGCGAGAAATACGCACCCGGTGTCCTTTACCAAAAGCCGGCAATTCATTTTGCGATACAGTAAAATCACACTGACATGTATATTAAAGAAACGAAAGTATAGATATAGACACATAGAGAATATATATATATATAACACATAGAATATATATATACACACACATGTCATTGAGACACATATATTTATATATATTAGCGGCGATAGAGTTCTACATAGCAGAATCGCTGCTAATTCAATTTCAGTCTTCTGTGAAATCATTCTAAAACCCGACATGAAATGACACATGGTTTACATACAGTAAACCATTTCATTTCATTAATTTTTTTATATGTGTTTGGCTAATAATTAGATGAGGGTTTGTGTGTAAAATTTGGGACATGTAGGTGTTAAATAAAGGGGTTAATTCGTTGAAAAAAATTGCGTAGGCTCCCGTGGTAAATTCGCAACCAGAGAGGGAAAGCCAGTGAGTGAGGGCAGATATTAATAGCCTTGAGAGGGACCATTGTTTTTGTCCCCCACTGGCTACAAAAATCTGCCCCCTGACACCTCAGAAAAGGCGCATCTATAAGATGTGCCTTTTTTGCACTTAGCCTCTCTATTCCCATTGCACTGTAGCTGTGGCTAATGGGATAATAAGAATGGGTTAATGTCACCTTGCTATTGGAAGGTGACATTAAGCCGATTAATAATGGAGCAGTGTTAATTAGACACCTATCCATTGTTAACCCTAGACTAGTAAAGGGTTAAGAAAACACACACAGTCATTAATTAAAAATTCTTTTAATGAAATAAAGACATCAAGTTTTTGGCCATATTAATTCCTCTGCTAATCCATAAATAAACCATGGACCTGTAACAAAAATAAAACAAAAAGCAACAATATCCTTACCTCTCCGCTGGTCAGACAGGTCCCCTGCTGCAATCCATCAGAAGGGGTTAACTGGTTTACAACGGGACCAGTGCTAATGCGACCAGCCCTCTGTAAACCACTGCCAGAATGAATTAGTTCATCTCTGCGCAGCCTCCCTGGCTGACCGAAGAAGAACTAATGAGTGTGGGAAAGTTTCTGCATATTTTCCCACGCTCATCAGTTCACCTCAGGTCAGCCCGGGGACTCCGTGCAGCCTCACATGACGTCCCTGCTTCATCTAGATGCTTAGCTGCTGGGATGCTTTGCTGAGGGGATGTGCACCCCTTAGAATGCTTCTAGATTTATAGGCCACACTACAGGGTCAGGAGAGAGCGATTGTGGGACCTTATTTGGGATAATTTAGCAGTTACTCCTACACCAGGGGGTGGATAGATGATCAAAACATTAGTCCTGGCTCCATCTCTATGCTATAACACCTTTCCCAAGATAATATCTACAATGACTCCAGTCATGGATATACAGCAGTGAGTATTGAGTACAATGCAACAGATGAATTATGTCACAGGGCAGTAGTGGGAAAACAGGGAATGAGGAACCTGGGCCCCTGAACTGCCCCTCAGGCTAAGGGGGTGCCCTGACTTTTCTTGGGGGTACACTTGATGGTAGTGAGGCCCAAATCACCGACCTGTCCCTATCTCCTGTTTAGCCCTGAGCTAAACCCCCAACCCCCCCAGGAGGTGAGACAGGGAAAAAAGTGAACTGCACAAATAAAACAAAAGGAAAGATAAGACAGACACCTCGGGGTTAAATCAACTAAAAAGCAAAACTTTTCTTTATCTGCTGCAATGTACCACACAGCAGAGTTAGGCACCAGAACAAGGTTATAGCTGAAGCTCCACTGCACTCAGCCAGCTCCTGACTCCAGCTTGGTTGGTCTACAAAGAGGAAAAGTATCATCAACAGTTAGCTGCAGCACCTGGTGACCTTTTAAAGCAAGGGGGAGTGGTCACCACCTGCATAGCAAACAGACCAGCCATGCAATTACACCAGCGGCCACTAGGGGGAAAAACTGATATTAACCCTTGATGGCCTGAAAGGAAAAAAGGTTTAATATGAGAATGCAGATCTGACACAGATCCAAAAATGGATCGTGACAAATTATAGCGATAATTCAGCAAGCAGAGTTCTATGTTCTATACCATTAAACGAAATGTTGCAGGATGATAAACAGCCGATGACAGCAAGCAGAGATTGTAACCATTAAAATAAATGTTGCAGGATGATAAACCTATGGATACGTCCAGGCGATTTTGCACTCACATGGGCTGTGCGCGCGATCAGCACCGGGAGTCAGTTAATTCTGTCAGCTGACACCCAATACTCAAGGCAAGGAGCAGTCCCGCACTGCTCCGAGTACTTTAACACCCTAAGGCTAGTTTCACACTAGCGCTTTTGAGCGCAGCGACGGCCTGTGCACGGCCGCCGCTAAGCCCCGCCGACTGCCGCGCCTCCGCCGGTAGCTCCGCCTACCGGCGCATGACGCTGCATGCATCCTGCGTCCCCTATCTTTATCACTGGGGGCGCAGGCCGTGCGCAGTATGCATTATGCGCACCGTCAAAAAGGCGCATGCCTGCGCACGGCCTGCGCCCCCAAGTGATAAAGATAGGGGACGCAGGATGCATGCAGCGTCATGCGCCGGTAGGCGGAGCTACCGGCGGACGCGCGGCAGGGGGCGGGGCTTAGCGGCGGCCGTGCGCAGGCCGTCGCTGCGCTCAAAAGCGCTAGTGTGAAACTAGCCTTAGTGATGTGATCAAACTTGATCACAGCATTTCGGGAGCAGGCAGAGGGAAGATAGCCCCTCAGCCCTTGGAGCAGAGACCACGCAACAACATTGCGAGGTCCCGTTTGTTGCCATGTTGACCCAAAGTCATCACGATGACATCCAGGTCAACAGAGCTAGCAAAGTTGCTTGATCATGCTCAGAGCACAATCGGCAACTTTGTCTGTCAGAGCAGCGCTGACAGTTTGCATAGCATAGGGACGCTCTTGCATCCCCATGCTATTCAAGCAATCATCCTGGGAAAAATGAAAGGACCATAGTGGGACAAAGTAAAAAGTTTGAAAAAAAAAAGAAAAAAAACAAGTTAAAAAAAAAATGTAGAAATATCTGAAAAAAATAATACAAAATAAAAATATGTTGTGCCCATAAATAAATATTTGTATAAAAATATATATATAAGCAATAAAAGTACACATTTGGCATTGCCTCATCCAGAACGATTAGACCTATGAAACTGTCCCACTAGTTAAACCCTTTAGTGAATACCATAAAAAATAAATAAAAAACAATGCTTTATCATCATACTGTCAAAAAGTGGAATAAAATGCGTTCAATTAGACAAATACAAATAAGCATGGTACTACTGAAAGCGTCATCTTGCCCTCAAAAAACCATGGGCGCCGCCATATTGGAAAATGGGCGCATGCGCAGTGCGCCCGCCGGCTGCAGATTCCATTCATTCATTTTGATCACTATGATAAACTCTCACAGTGATCAAAATAGAGTGAAAAGTAAACAAAGCCCCCTTTATCACCCCCATAGGCAGGAGCAAAAAATTAAATAAAGAAATTATTTTTATTTTTTTTTCCATTAGGGTTAGGGTTGGAAATAGGGTTAGGGTTAGGGTTGGAAATAGGGTTAGGGTTAGGGGTGGAATTAGGGTTAGGGTGGAATTAGGGTTAGGGTTGGAATTAGGGTTAAGATTAGGGTTAGGGATATGTTGGGGTTAGGGTTGGGATTAGGGTTAGGCTTGTGGTTAGGGTTATGGTTAGAGTTGGGATTAGGGTTAGGGGTGTGTTGGGGTTAGGGTTATGGTTAGGGTTGGGATTAGGGTTAGAGATGTGTTGGGGTTAGGGCTGTGGTTAGGAGTGTGTTGGGGTTAGGGTTGGAGTTAGAATTGAGGGGTTTCCACCGTTTAGGCACATTAGGGGGTCTCCAAACGCGACATGGTGCAACCATTGATTCCAGCCAATTTTGCGTTCAAAAAGTCAAACGGTGCTCCCTCCCTTCCAAGCCCCGACGTGTGCCCAAACAGTGGTTTACCCCAACATATGGGGTATCAGCGTACTCAGGAAAAATTGCACAACAACTTTGGGGGTCTAATTTCTACTGTTACCCTTGGGAAAATAAAAAATTGGGGGCTAAAAAATTATTTTTGTGGAAAAAAAATTATTTTTTTATTTTCACGTCTCTGCGTTATAAACTTCTGTGAAGCACTTGGGGGTTCAAAGTGCTCACCAGATATCTCAATAAGTTCCTTGGAGGGTCTAGTTTCCAAAATGGGGTCACTTGTGGGGTGTTTCTACTGTTTAGGCACATCAGGGCTCTGAAAACGTAACGACGACCGCAGACCATTCCATCAAAGTCTGCATTTCAAAACGTCACTACTTCCATTCTGAGCCCTTACGTATGCCCAAACAATGGTTCCCACCCCATATATGGGGTACCAGCGTACTCAAGACAAACTGGAAGACAACTTTTGGGTTCCAATTTCTCCTGTTACCCATGTGAAAATAAAAATTTGCACGCTAAAAAATCATTTTTTGAGGAAAAAAATGATTTTTTATTTTCACAGCTTTGTGTTATAAACTTCTGTGAAGCACTTGACAAATCCCCAGGCCCGGATGGGATACACCCCCGAGTACTGCAGGAATTAAGCACAGTCATAGATAGACCATTATTTTTAATCTTTAAAGATTCCATAATAACAGGGTCTGTACCACAGGACTGGCGTATAGCAAATGTTGTGCCAATATTCAAAAAGGGGACAAAAACTCAACTCGGAAATTATAGGCCAGTAAGTTTAACCTCAACTGTGGGTAAAATCCTGGAGGGTTTTCTAAGAGATACTATACTGGAGTATCTGGAGAAGAATAACCTTATGACCCAATATCAACATGGGTTTACAAGGGACCGTTCCTGTCAGACTAATCTGATAAGCTTTTATGAAGAGGTAAGTTCCGGACTGGACCAAGGGAATGCAGTGGACGTGGTGTACATGGACTTTTCAAAAGCTTTTGATACGGTGCCACACAAAAGGTTGATACATAAAATGAGAACAATGGGGATAGGGGAAAATATGTGTAGGTGGGTTAAGAGCTGGCTCAGGGATAGGAAACAAAGAGTGGTTATTAATGGAGCACACTCAGACTGGGTCACGGTTAGCAGTGGGGTACCACAGGGGTCAGTTTTGGGCCCGCTTCTTTTTAACATATTTATTAATGACCTTGTAGGGGGGCATAGAGAGTAGAATTTCAATATTTGCAGATGACACTAAACTCTGCAGGGCAATCAATACAGAGGAGGACAATTTTATATTACAGGAGGATTTATGTAAACTAGAAGCTTGGGCTGATAAATGGCAAATAAGCTTTAATGGGGATAAATGTAAGGTCATGCACTTGAGTAGAACGTATAAGATGTATAATTATGTGCTTAATTGTAAAACACTGGTCAAAACTGTCACTGAAAAAGACCTGGGTGTATGGGTGGACGACAAACTCACATTTAGTGGCCAGTGTCAGACAGCTGCTACAAAGGCAAATAAAATAATGGAATGCATTAAAAGAGGCATAGATGCTCATGAGGAGAACATAATTTTACCTCTATATAAGTCACTAGTGCGACCACACTTAGAATACTGTGTACAGTTCTGGTCTCCGGTGTATAAGAAAGACATAGCTGAACTGGAGCGGGTGCAGAGAAGAGCGACCAAGGTTATTAGGGAACTAGGGGGTCTGCAATACCAAGACAGGTTATTACACTTGGGGTTATTTAGTTTGAAGAATGGAAGGCTTAGGGGTGATCTTATTACAATGTATAAATATATGCGGGGACAATACAAAGACCTTTCTAATGATCTTTTTACTCTTAGACCTGTGACGGGGACAAGGGGGCATCCTCTGCATCTGGAGGAAAGAAGGTTTAAGCATACTCACAGACACGGATTCTTTACTGTAAGAGCAGTGAGACTATGGAACTCTCTGCCATATGATGTTGTAATGAGTGATTCCCTACTAAAATTTAAGAAGGGACTGGATGCCTTTCTTGAAAAGTATAATATTACAGGGTATATACACTAGTTTCCTTAATATTGCGTTGATCCAGGGAGCCAGTCTGATTGCCGTATGTGGAGTTGGGAAGGAATTTTTTTCCCCAATGTGAAGCTTACTGTTTGCCACATGGTTTTTTTTGCCTTCCTCTGGATCAACATGTTAGGGCAAGTTAGGATAGGATATGGGTTGAACTAGATGGAATTAAAGTCTTCCTTCAACCTTAATAACTAGGTTACTATAAGTCCAGCATTAGTGTCCTTGGTCCATTCCTGGGCAAATGGTGAACTAATTACAAGGAAAGTTTTGACCACACACAGTCCTATGGTTCAGTGTCCATGAAACAAGGTAAAAACTGGAAAATTCAAAGGAAACTCTTACAGATTACCTGTAGGCACAAAACTTGAAAACAGTTACATATATATACATACAATTTCAACATTTACATTTACTTATCTATACACGATATCTGATGGGCGGTATACCTTGTGTAGTACGGGTAGACCTGCGTAACACTGGTGTGACTGGAAATCTCTCTGTTTGTCTGGTGCTAACTACTGGTGTAGTGTGTGATGTACTGGATACACTACTGGTGGTTCTGTGTAGCACAGGGATACTAGATTGTCTAGGAACTCTTAGACTCACCATGGGTATAACAGATTCACCACTGGCAGGGCGAGGGTTCTCTGGCTCCACTGCTGGTGTGGCATCTGCCGCCTGATTTTCCTGATCTTCAGGATATTCTTGAGTCATGTCTTCCTGTGCTACCAGTTGGGGAAATGTCAACACTGGCACCACTATAGCATCATTTACTTTAGTCCAATTTGCAGGGAATTCTCCAAGTATGGTGCTGACCTTTTCTTCTTCTATGGGTTGGATGTTATTTTGTTCTTCCATTCTTTCTCTTAACTGTTCAGGGCATAATTTCAAATGATCCCTTGATACGGCTGCTGAGGTTTCTCCTCTGTCTTTACTGATAAGGCACACCTTGGTATTGTCGAAATTTGAGGGTAGAATGGTGTAGGGTTCAGCTTCCCATTGGTCATCCAATTTATGCAATCTTCTTTTCCTTTATAAGACTTGTTCTCCTGGTGACAAGGGAACGGCAGGCGCATTTTGATTGTAAAGCTTCTCCTGCTTTTGTCTTGCCTGAGCTAGCCTCTTTTCCACACACTCTTGAACTCTTCTGTACTGTTGTCTTTCTGTATCCCAGTCATCATCTGGTGACGTTACTTCAGGTGTCAGGACTCCCATGTCCAAATCAATAGGCAGCTTACCAGGCCTCGTTTTCATTAGGTAGGCTGGAGTGCAGTTGGTGGAATTCACAGGAATGTGATTGTAGAGGTCTACCAGATCTGGCAACTTTTCTGGCCACAGATTCCTCTCCTCCAAAGGCAGGGTCTTCAGTAGGTCAATCACTACCTGGTTCATCTTCTCACACATGCCATTGGTCTGTGGGTGGTACGGTGCTGTCCGGATCTTACAACCATACAAGTTACAGAATTCCTGGAACACTTCTGCCTCAAAAGCGGGACCTTGATCTGTAAGCACTCTTTCAGGATATCCATGTGGTCTACAGAAGTGCTGTTGGAATGCTCTGGCTGCTGTCCTGGCTGTTTGATCTTTGACAGGCACAACTACCAGGAATCTTGAGTAGCGGTCCACGATGGTAAGAGCATAGATGTAGCCTGACCGGCTTGGGACCAGCTTAACATGGTCCAGGGAGACCAACTCGAGTGGCTGTTTGGTTATTATTGGCTGCAGAGGAGCTCTCTGGCTGTTTCGATCCTTTCTGCGCAGGTTACATTGTCCACACTCCCGGCACCACTTTTCAATGGCTTTCCTCATACCAGCCCAGTAGAACCTCTCCCGGAGCAATGCTTCCAACTTCTTCCATCCGAAGTGTCCAGCTCCATTGTGGTATGCTTCCAAGACCATTGATGCCTCTCTCTTTGGGATTACCACCTGCCAGACCAGCTCATGAGTGCGGGCATTGATACTCCTCCGACACAGCTTTCCTTCATAGATGAACAGCCGGCCTCTTTCCTTCCACAACTGTTGGGTTTCTTCAGGAGCATCCGACTCTGGGCGTGAGTCAGCTTGTCCTTCACCAGGCGGACTGCGGGGTCGCTATCCTGCTTTTCTGCCCAGTCATGATGAGGCAAGGGGTTTAAGGTGACCTCTTTCAAGCCAGACCGTCTGTTTCTCACTCCCTGAGCACGTTGGGCCGCAAGTGGCCGGTGGAAGGGAGACAACTCTATTTCTTCAAGAGCCTCAGGGTCTTCTCCTGCATCTGGCAGATTAGGCATTCTGGACAGTGCATCAGCATTGGCATTCTTGTGCCCTGCTCGGTACTTGATGGTGAATTCATAGTTAGACAGCCGAGCCATCCATCGCTGCTCCAGTGCACCTAGTTTTGCAGTTTCCAAGTGAGTCAACGGGTTGTTGTCCGTGAAGATGGTAAACTTGGCTGAAGCTAGGTAATGCTTGAATCTTTCAGTCACAGCCCAGACTATGGCAAGGAACTCCAGCTTGAAGGAACTGTAGTTATCAGGGTTCCTTTCAGTGGGACGCAGCTTCCTGCTGGCGTAGGAGATCACTCTTTCTTTTCCATTCTGTACCTGCGACAGTACTGCTCCAAGTCCCACGTTGCTGGCATCAGTGTACAACACAAACGGTTTGTCATAATCTGGGTAGGCTAGAACTTCATCCCCTGTGAGAGCCATCTTCAGTCTAGTGAAGGATCTTTCCAACTCCTCAGTCCATTCAAAGGTAGAATTTTTCTGTTTGGTCTTCTTGGACTGCCCCACCGGAAGATTTTGCATAGGGGTGGCTATTTCAGTAAAGCCTTTGATGAATCTTTGGTAGTAGCCTACCAGTCCAAGGAATTGGCATACTTCATGGAGGTTGCTGGGTTTCGGCCAGTCCCGGATGACTGTGACCTTGTCAGGATCTGGTGCCACGCCTTCTGCACTCACCACATGACCGAGGTACTGTACCTTGGGCTTCAGGAGGTGGCATTTGGAAGGCTTCACCTTCAGGCCAAAATTGGACAAGGCTTCAAACACCTCAGCCAGGTGTTCCAGGTGGTCTTCATAAGTCTTGGAGAAAACAATGACATTATCAAGGTATAACAGGACTGTCTCAAAGTTTTTATGTCCCAGGCAGCACTCCATCAGCCGTTGAAATGTTCCTGGGGTGGTGCAGAGCCCGAATGGCATATAGTTGAACTCACAGAGACCCATTGGGGTGGTAAAGGCTGTCTTTTCCTTGTCTGCCTCTGCCACGGGAACCTGCCAATACCCACTAGTGAGATCCAAGGTGAAAAAGTAGTTAGCAGTTTTAAGTGCAGCTAATGATTCCTCAATTCTAGGTAATGGGTAGGCATCTTTATGTGTAATGCTGTTAATTTTTCTGTAATCAACACACATTCTCATGGTACCATCCTTTTTCTTTACAAACACTATGGGAGCTGCCCAGGGGCTACAACTGTCTCTGATAACCCCAGCCTCCTTAATTTCTCTCAACATACCCTTAGCACATTGGTATTGTGTTGGGGGTTTAGGCCGGTACCTTTCTTTAATGGGTGGATGATCTCCAGTGGGGATATGATGTTGAACCCCATTTGCCTGCCCAAAATCTAGTGGGTGTTTACTGAATACCCGCTCATATTCTTGTGTCACTCTGTAAACCCCATTTTTCTGGTATGAAGGTGTAGAGTCAGTCCCCACCTGCAGTTGCTGGCACCACTCCTCCAGCTGCTTCACAGAGCCATTGTCCTCCACCTGATCGGATGAGACCAAGGGCTCTGCTGCCTGCAATGAGTTGTTATTAACAGTGAGCAGCTTAGCAACTGTGGCGTACCGAGGTATTGTGGCCTCCTCCTCCCCTCAATTCAAGAGGCGTACAGGTACTCTCCCTTTTCGTACATCAACTACCCCTCTGGCTGTCAGGACAGTGGGCCTGCTATCAGAATATACTGGCTCTACCAATGCCTGGTAATCCTTCCCTCTGAGGCCTATAGCTGCCCGACACCAAATCAACATTTCACATCTGAGGGGTATTGCAATGGGGAAAGCATCACTCACTCTGACGCTGCCAATTTCTCCACCAGAGAGTTCTACCTGCTGTCTTTGCATCAGGGCTTTGATCTCCTTCTGCAGGACTCGTTGTTCACTGGAACCAGCAGTCTCAGCCACCTGTTGCAACAAGACAATAACCTCGGAAAGACAATTTTCAATTACATTGGTACCAAGAGTCATCATGGGATTACATTCACGTCGATCAATATCCACAACTATCAGACCTTGAGATTTTAGCTCTACTCTACCCACTTTAACAGTAATTTCTTTACATCCTACTTGGGGTAAAGACTGGCCATTACTGTCAACTACTGTCAGTTCATCAGTTGGGCCATGGGTGAGTTCAGAGTCAGCCCAAAACCTCTTGTAGAGAATGTACGGCATGGTGGTCACCTGAGAGCCAGTGTCCAGCAGAGCGTTCATGGGGATGCCGTCAATCACCACTGGAAGGATTGGTCTCCCTCCAACATACTTGGCTCCCCAGTTCTTTGGGCCTGGGGATCCTATTCTTGGGGGTTGGCACTCTGCCCCAGGGGTTGCTCGTTTAAATGACAGAACCTGGCGGTGTGGCCTGTCCTGCGGCAGTTACAACAGATGGGACATCCGTCCGGGTCATAGTGATCGTTGATTCTCCCTCAGAGTGGCGGAGTCCTCTTCTTCCGGAGCCACGGGACATCCTCTGGACTGGAGGCGAGCTGGATCTTCTCCTTGGAGGACACTTGCAGGGACTGCAGTTTTACTAAGTGCAGTCATTCCTTTGGTCAACTCCTGGACCTGAAGATACAGCTCTTCAGTTGGATCTTTATCCAGAGTCTGTGCATCAGCCTCCACAGGGATGGAAGGGAAAGATGTTGCTTCCTGGTGGTAGGTGATTGCTGGCGCCTCTGGGGCGCTGGACGGCTGTCAGTTGGCTCCTGCAGTACCCGAATAGCCCTGTCCTTGAAATCAGCAAAGTCCAGATCAGGGTTTTGCAGGGTTATGATGCGCAACTGTCCTGTGGGTACTGGATAGGAGTCCTTCAATGAACTGCTCCTTTAACAGTGTATCTTCCTCCTTCACACTGTCAGGATCAATTTGCTTATCTGCTCCCAGCGACTCCTGCAGGTTAAGAGCATAGTACCTTATACTGTCCTGCGCTCTCTGCTTGCATCCAAAGAATCGCTTCTTGATTTCAGCTGCAGTGCGGGCGTCAAAGGTGCTTCTCAGCTTGGCTAGAATCTTTTTAACAGTCTCTTTGTCAGTGTCCTGCCAGGCTTTCACCTCTCTCTGTGCTGCACCCGTTAGCTGTCCGATAAGGATGTTCACTTTCTGGCTTTCAGACAGGGGGTATACTTCAAACAAACTGCACAGTCTCTCTTTGAATTCACTCAGGGTATGGGACTCCCCTGAATACTACGGTAGCCAGGCTGCTCCCGGAAGGTAGGGCATAGACAGCGGCATTATTGGGACCGCTGCGGTAGGCACTACTCCTTGCGGCGCTGAGGGGTTGGCAGCGGCGTTCGCCGCTCCATTGCTGCGTGGCGCAGACATCCTCTCCCCCCTAGTTAACGTTAGCCAGCGCCGGTGGTTAAGCAAGCTTACCGGCTGCCGCTCTGCAGGCTCGAGGCTCCGGGCTGTAGGCCTCAGCTCCTCCCACCTCTCGCGCGCATTTTTCCTCTTCCCGCGCGGGACTTCACTGTTTCGCGCTCTCCGGCAGGCTACACCCACGAAGGCCCGCCTCTTTGGTTTCCCGCGCGCGTCAAGCAGCGCGTCAATGGCAGCAATGGCGCCAACACAGTCTTTTACACAAACACAGTCTATAGCACACAGGACCCTTGGACACCGGGCTCCGTAATCCTGTTCGTGATGCCAAGTTGGGTCGCCCTCCCAGGTCTGAGGGGTACTCGGTACCGGGCCGGTATCAGCGGGATGTGTCACAGCAGCAGTGACCCGGTCCGTGGCCCTGGGCGCCCAAGTAATAGGGAGATTGAATGGTGGAATGTAGTTAATTGAATGAATAATTTGTGATGCCACCTGTGGTGTTCGGCAAGGGAGGTGTTAAGCCGACGCTACATGCAGATCTGCTGGGACTGATGGTATGGTGCAGCAAAGATGTAAAAGCTCCCCACAGGTGAAGCTGTAGTCCCAGGGCAGTGTAGATGTGATTGGCATGGGGATATAGCGGTGCCGGAAGGGTAGGAAGCAGACAAAGACACAGCGGGGTGCAGTTTCTGTACCTTTACTTGGCAAATGCAGTCCAGGGTCCTGATTACAGATGGTACCAGAGCAGGCTAGCCTGGAAGCAACTCAGGGTTCTCTCTCAGCAGATGGGCTGTGCAGTCTCCTTCCTAGCGCTTATTTGAGGTGTCTACAGTACCGAGTTACACTGAAGTTCTTCCTTATTATCGTTGCTCTGAATACCTCGTATGGCAGACAGCTGTAGCTGCTATTTCTCTCTTGGTTCACACATTGCTGTTGTGCCTCCGAGTCTTAGGTGGCAGTCAAGTATTTACAACTTCCTACTCCTCTGGTGTCTGTTGCAGGACCATTAGTATCCATACAACCGTGGAGACCAGGCTCCAGTTCGTGCGCACTCACTGGAGATGAGCCTTTCCTCTCTGCTCGATCTCTGTGCTTTCTCCACATCTGCACACTTCACCCTCCTCACACTAACTAACCACTCCTTCCTCCTGGCCCTCAGAAAGCACTCTTCCCCTTAATTCCGGTTCAGAGTCCCCCCTGCTGGCCTGGAGTGGAACTGTGTTGCATGTATAGGTTAACTGCGAGAGAGACCCTTCACTGCTTCCAAGCCTGGCATCACCCTCCCTGGAGGAAGGCAAAACCACTGTGGCGGCCATACTCCTGGGGGCGCCACAGAACATACTAAAAGAGGCCGACCATACAGCCGGTATCTGAGGCTGAGAACAATGAATAGTAGAGAAGAAGGTTTCCTACAACAAGCGAATGACCTGACAGACGACTTATTACACAGAGGTTATCCGCCAACATTATTACACTGTGCTAGAGCGATGGAGGAACCCATGTGGGTCTAGTTACAAGATCCAGGAGGAAGAGCAGAAAAAAGGACGAGATAATAAAAGGTTTATCGTTACTTTTACACCTAATCCCAATATGAATGTAATAAAATCATCGATAAACAGGAATTGGCATTTGTGAGGAGATAAAGATTTAGCCGTAGTAGCAAAGAACAACCCTCGATTGCTTCTAGAAGAAGCGGTGACTTAGATGACTTATCGCTACAGGAAAGATTCCAGGAGAAGAACAATAAAGTCACCTGGTTACATGGAAGACGTCCAAGAGGCCATTTCCATTGTGGGGATTGCTCCTTCTGTCATCTCCATCTTACAGGAGAAATCTGAGGATCGGAGCGATGACGGTAGATAAACTAATCACGGGCCGCACAGAGCAAGCGCTTTATGTCATATACTGCCCAGGACAATTATTATACTGCCCAGACTATTAGATCGCGGCACATCAGGCTCAGAGAACATTTCCATTCAGTCACACAGGAAAAGGATCTGTGACATTAATGATATAAGAGAGGTCCATAATGCGGACCCCGATGTGCTGAGATCTGCAGGAATTGAGCCCGCTGATTATCCCGTACAAGGCGGTGACCAGAACAGATTACTACTAGAGTTGAGCGACTTTGGTCGGATCGGGTTTCGTGAAACCCGAATGAAACAAAATAAGTTTCAGATGAAACTCGTCCGACTAGAGCAAAAAAAGTCGGAGTTTCGTCCGACTTTTATTTCCCATTGACTTGCATTGGGGTCGGGTTTCGGACAAAACTCCGACTTTGTTTTGCTCTAGTCGGACGAGTTTCATCTGAAACTTATTTTGTTTCATTCGGGTTTCACGAAACCCGATCCGACCAAAGTCGCTCAACTCTAATTACTACTAAAAAGAGCAAAATCCAAAAAACTGTCACTCACAACTCTACATCAAGAGATAGAGTTGACAGAAAAAACACAAGAACTAAAATTATACATAAATTGCAATTTTATTAGAAATATCATTTTTTTATATCACATAAAATTTATTATTAAGCAATTGTCTACCATATTTGAAAGGAAGAATAAGGCTAAGACATCATTAAACACAGTATACAAATAAGAAATAAAAAAATCATTTCTGCTAATTTGCTAACAAATATTCCACCTTGTGAGATAATAAATATTATTATAAAAAAAAATCCTTTAATCCTTTCCTAAATAATTAGCTGTAATTTTATCTGTCACATAAAGCATTATGTAAAATATGCCAAAAAAGAATGTAATTATGACGGTGCTTTCATCTAGGAATTACCCACAGGTGAATAGAACAAGAAGACTCGCGCATCAATGTCACTCCGCATACAAGAGCTGCGCTGATTCAGTCATTCTAATCATCTGCCGAAGGGCAGAGAACCAGAAAGAAGCGCTGCTAACACAACACAGGCTGCAGCAGAGGCGTATCTAGGCTCTCTGGCACCTGGGGCAAGAATTTGGTTCGGCGACCCCCCCCCCCAAGTACATATGCGACTTGCACAGTTAGTCATGTACCCACGAGCTGCCCTCCCTAATGCTCTCAATGTTCAGTAAAAAACTGAAAGCAGGAAGAGAAGCTCGTTGTCACAGGACCATAACTATGAAAATCGCATATGAGTGAGGTGTCCATGTGATGAGTACTGGAACCTGCAGAGCTGAATCCTGACATTGCAGCTTCTGAATCTCACAACTAATGCACTGCACACTTTTAGGATCCTCACTTGCCGATGTACAGTCATGTCAGCACAAGTATGTGATTTATATACTTCTGGCCACATTCCGACTAGACGTGCCCGGCCTCGCTCCGTTCATTTTCATTGAGTGAGGCCACACATGTCTAGTCAGCATGTGACCGCATGTATGTATATTATCGGCACGAGAGAATCCTAACAGCGTTCAGTGAGCACTGTGAGAATTCAGAAGTCTGCAGTCACATAGAATGACTGCAGACTCAGCACAAACCTGGACAACCCCTGTAATGCTCCTAACAAAAACATGAGAATTAGTCAGTATCACAAATATTTACATCCAGGTACCTTATAGATGACGTCATCTCTGCAGTCGTTCTCCTTTTCTTCTTCTTGTCCAGACCCCATGATGAGTTTTCTCATCCACAGCCGTCTCTGTAGACTTCCATCTTCTCCGGTATTCTGCAGCAAATCCCCACACGATGCCCTTAAAGATAGAAGTGTCATTATAATGCCCCTAAATACAAATATCTGCAATATACTGTCACCTCATACTATTCCCCTCCCTCCTCATACTGTCTCCTCTAACATCCCTCCTGTTCACCATACTGTCTCCTCATATATTTACCCCCTCACTCTCTATACTGTCTGCTCACACATATCCCCGACTTCCCATACTGTGTCCACATGCATTCACCCGTTCGCACCCCTTACTGTCTGCACCCATCCCCCATACTGTTTCCTCATACATACTCTTCATTTTGTGTCCTCAAATCTCCCCACATACATTAAATACCATCCCCACTCCAAATCCCCCCATCCCCAATCCCCCACACACATTAAGTACCCCCCATCCCCACTCAATAACCCCTCGTCCCTACTCCCAAATCCCCCCACACATTATGTACCCCCACTCCAAATGCCCCCACACATGATGTACCCCCCACTCCAAATCCCCCTATCCCCAATCCCCCACACACATTAAGTACACCCATCCCCACTCAATAACCCCTCGACCCTACTCCCAAATCCCCCCACACATTATGTACCCCCACTCCAAATCCCCCCACACATTATGTACCCCCACTCCAAATCCCCCCACACATTATGTACCCCCCACTCCAAATCCCCCCATCCCCAATCCCCCACACACATTAAGTACACCCATCCCCACTCAATAACCCCTCATCCCTACTCCCAAATCCCCCCACACATTATGTACCCCCACTCCAAATCACCCCACACATTAACCCCCATCCCCACTCATTAACCCCTCCACACATTAACCCCCATCTCCACTCATTAATCCCCCATCTCCACTCATTAATCCCCCATCTCCACTCATTAATCCCCCATCTCCACTCATTAACCCCCACACTCATTAACCCCAATCCCCACATTAACCCTCCACTCATTAACCCCCCACATTAATCCCATCTCCACTCATTAACCCCCACACATTAACCCCCATCTCCACACATTAACCCCCCACTCATTAACCCCCCATCTCCACACATTAACCCCCCACTCATTAACCCCCATCCCCACATTAATCCCATCTCCACTCATTAACCCCCATCTCCACTCATTAACCCCCACACATTAACCCCCCACTCATTAACCCCCATCCCCACATTAATCCCATCTCCACTCATTAACCCCCGCACATTAACCCCCACACATTAACTCCCATCTCCACTCATTAACCCCCACACATTAACCCCCATCCCCACATTAACCCCCATCTCCACTCATTAACCCCCATCCCCACATTAACCCCCATCTCCACTCATTAACCCCCATTCCCACATTAAGCCCCATCTCCGCTCATTAACCCCCATCTCCACTCATGAGCACCCCCCCCATCTCCCATCTTCGGTGGTTCTTCAGCTCCACAGAGGAGCACACTTACCACCAGCGTTCGCTCTGGGCGCCGGGAGTGACGTCAGCAGCGTGATCACATGACCTTATCACGCTGCTGACGTCGCTCTGACCCGGCGGTCAGAGCTTCAATTGTACTGGCGTCTGTATAGACGCCAAGTACAATTGCTGCCTGGGAGTCGGCGTGGCCTCCTTCTCTGCGTCGGCTGTCAGCTTGACAGCCGACACAGAGAACAGTCGACTCCCAGGACTGGTAGCGGCAGAACGCAGCCGCAGGGGGGGGAGACACTGCAGACCGCTGCATTAGGCGGCCGGGCGGCCCGACTGCGCCCCCCTGCTTCCTGCGCCCGGGGCAACTGCCCCGGCTGCCCCCCCCTGGATACACCACTGGGCTGCAGAGAAACAATTCTAAACAAACTTCCATGTGCGATGTCTAAAGCCGCGCTCCTCAAACCCCCCTATTAATCGCTTAATAATACATTTTATGTGATATGAAAAAAAATGATATTTCTAATAAAATTGCAATTTCTCTATTATTTTAGTTCTTGTGTTTTACCTGTCAATTCTATGTCTTGATGGAGAGTTGTGAGTGACAGTTTCGTGGATTTTACTAATTTTAATAACACAAGTTATTTGGGATCATTAGTTGATTTAATACTACTAACAAGAGAAGCAGCATGGATTGTGGATTGCGATGCACAAGTTCCCCTTGGCCTCAGTGATACATTGAATATGTCTATGTGGCTGTGATCTATGTTATATTTCTTATAATTTTTTATATTAATCATTTCACTGTACTCACTGTAAATGTTTTGCACTTCTCAGTTAACCATTCCCTAACCCTTGTTATAAGGAAGTGGTGTGACCCCCTGACAAGCATGGACCGGTAGAAGCGCTAAGCAAGTGCGAAACGGCCGTAGTCCGTCAGGCTCTCTCATCTGTATAGCTCCCTGCTACCTGCACGCCGCACTCTAATATGGTTTGATGTCTCGTTTCACCATGGAATAAAATTGCAAGAAGGATCTGGGTGACAATTCTTTCAACTCCTTATGATTACTCTTATACGTATACACAATGGTGATGAATGGAAGGCCGCATTCAATACACCGGAGGGGCATACTGAAAATTTGGTGATGCCATTCAGATTAAACAATGCTCCGGCAGTCTTTGAAAATTTCATTTTTTTCTCCTCGATGGGTAGATTTGCGGTAGTTTACCTGGATGATATATTGAGTTACTCACGTCCTCTGCAGGAGCATCATGAGCATGTCAGACAGCTGGGGTGGGAAAAACATTACCCAGCAATCCCTTTTTGACATTTTGAAGACTTCCATCATTGAAAAATGTCCTGGCACCAAGAAACATAAAAGAGAAGAAGGAAGATTTGCTAAAAATCGCCTGTCTCCCGAATAAAATCATTACATGCAATCTGAAAACTTGCCTCTGCTGTGACTCGATCTGCCATGGTCTCTCTGAATCCACCCTTATTTCTACTGGTGAAATTTTCCTGTTAAAAACTCCCATGTCATGTTCCACCAGTTATGTTACATACGTGAGTATATGCTCATACCAGATATTATATGTGGGAAGGACGACCCAACCCCTCCACAAAAGGCTGAACTCACACCGTCCCAATACTCCATAGGGTTTTCTCCAACATGGGCTTTCACGTCACTGCACCATCAAACACAAGAAAGATTCCACACAACTGAGAATATTCCCCACAGAGGAGATTCCCCCACAGGATCAGAATCGCATCGGACAACTACATCGGGAAGAAATCTTCTGGATTTATAAACTAAACCCCCTTACTCCAAATGGCCTCAGTGAGAATACAAATGTTACAGAGGCTCCTGCTGCACCAGCCTGGGATCAGTCAGATCATCGCCGGAACCCCGAACATCTCCTGTGACCCGGCTCCACCAGCGCTGCCGATCCCCCCCCCGGGTTTACTGAATTCGGACTGTGGGCCAGAACCCCATTTGACACATTAACTTTTGCCCTATTATCCTTCTGAAAATTTGGGGTGCGTCTTATAGTCTAGTGCGGCTTATAGTCCAAACCAATGAAGGAACTGCTGGGACCATAACGGGGTCCATCTGAGACCCCAATGCAGAAGCCAAATGTCCTGAGAACTGGACCTGCTGGACCACAAATTGTCATTTCTCCAGGTTACCAAATAAATAGTTGTCACGTAGAACCTGGAGAACCTGTCTGACATGCTCAGCATGCTCCTCCAGAGGACGGGAGTAACTCAATATATCATCCAGGAAAATTACCACAAATCTACCAATCAGTGAGGAATAATACAATGAATGACATTTTCACAGACTGCCGGAGCATTGGTTACCCCGAATGGCAGCATCAGGTTTTATATCGGCCCCTCAGGTGTATTGAATGCGGTCTTCCATTCGTCTCCCTGACGTATACTTATAAGGTTATATTCCCCTCTCACGGTGAGTTTGTAAAACCATTTAGCTCCAGAAAATTGGATAAACAGGTCAGGTATAAGGGGTAAAGGATAGGGAAGGTGACCCGTGACTCACAGGCCCAACCCTCCATCCTTCTACCAAACCCCACGGTGACTGGAGAGGAGCATGGCCGTATATGAGCCTCAGCTGGACTCTGGAAGGGAGGGAATAAACGAGATTTGGGCATTTTAGCTCCTGGAGTGGAGTCGATAGCACAATCATATGCCGCCATATAGTAGACGGCCGGTAACTGGTGATAATTCCCTCATGTGTGGGGTCTATTTCCCTCCAGAGAAATCACACGTTGCATTCCACACATAACACTGTGTAGAGAAGGCGGCGCGGGGTAATTGTGCCAGTAGTGAGCGGCGAATAATGGCGGGAATGTCACTGACTGAGGAGAAGGCTCCATGGAGCGTCTTCACTCCGGAGATCATGTGACCCCCTGACTCCTCCCCTCCTGTGACCTCATCACAGGTCCTGTGCACAGAGCAGCCATATATGTGGAGTGCGGCTCTGCAGGTTAGTGATGGGCAGTCTGGCTCTTCTGGCTCCTTTCCCCACTTTTCTCCCTCCTGTCCCTTCACTATAAAGCCTGGGCCTCATTATACAGCTGTACAGGGGTCTAGTGAAGGCTTTTTAGCCCTTTCCTCAGACTGTAGCTCCAGGGAACAGGCCCTCACTCCTGTCCCTTCACTATAAAGCCTGGGCCTCATTATACAGCTGTACAGGGGTCTAGTGAAGGCTTTTTAGCCCTTTCTTCAGACTGTAGCTCCTGGGATCAGGCCCTCACTCCTGTCCCTTCACTATAAAGCCTGGGCCTCATTATACAGCTGTACAGGGGTCTAGTGAAGGCTTTTTAGCCCTTTCTTCAGACTGTAGCTCCAGGGAACAGGCCCTCACTCCTGTCCCTTCACTATAAAGCCTGGGCCTCATTATACAGCTGTACAGGGGTCTAGTGAAGGCTTTTTAGCCCTTTCCTCAGTCTGTAGCTCCTGGCAACAGGCCATCACTCCTGTCCCTTCACTATAAAGCCTGGGCCTCATTATACAGCTGTACAGGGGTCTAGTGAAAGCTTTTTAGCCCTTTCCTCAGTCTGTAGCTCCTGGCAACAGGCCATCACTCCTGTCCCTTCACTATAAAGCCTGGGCCTCATTATACAGCTGTACAGGGGTCTAGTGAAGGCTTTTTAGCCCTTTCCTCAGACTGTAGCTCCTGGGAACAGGCCCTCACTCCTGACCCCTCACTATAAAGCCTGGGCCTCATTATACAGCTGTACAGGGGTCTAGTGATGGCTTTTTAGCCCTTTCCTCAGACTGTAGCTCCTGGGAACAGGCTCTCACTCCTGACCCCTCACTATAAAGCCTGGGCCTCATTATACAGCTGTACAGGGGTCTAGTGAAGGCTTTTTAGCCCTTTCCTCAGTCTGTAGCTCCTGGGAACAGGCCCTCACTCCTGTCCCTTCACTATAAAGCCTGGGCCTCATTATACAGCTGTACAGGGGTCTAGTGAAGGCTTTTTAGCCCTTTCCTCAGACTGTAGCTCCTGGGAACAGGCCCTCACTCCTGTCCCTTCACTATAAAGCCTGGGCCTCATTATACAGCTGTACAGGGGTCTAGTGAAAGCTTTTCAGCCCTTTCCTCAGTCTGTAGCTCCTGGGAACAGGCCCTCACTCCTGACCCTTCACTATAAAGCCTGGGCCTCATTATACAGCTGCACAGGGGTCTAGTGAAAGCTTTTTAGCCCTTTCCTCAGTCTGTAGCTCCTGGCAACAGGCCATCACTCCTGTCCCTTCACTATAAAGCCTGGGCCTCATTATACAGCTGTACAGGGGTTTAGTGAAGGCTCTTTAGCTCTTTCCTCAGACTGTAGCTCCTGGGCACAGGCCCTCACTCCAGTCCCTTCACTATAAAGCCTAGGCCTCATTATACAGCTGTACAGGGGTCTAGTGAAGGCTTTTTAGCCCTTTCCTCAGACTGTAGTTCCTGGGCACAGGCCCTCACTCCTGTCCCTTCACTATAAAGCCTAGGCCTCATTATACAGCTGTACAGGGGTCTAGTGAAGGCTTTTTAGCCCTTTCCTCAGACTGTAGCTCCTTGGATCAGGCCCTCACTCCTGTCCCTTCACTATAAAGCCTGGGCCTCATTATACAGCTGTACAGGGGTCTAGTGAAGGCTTTTTAGCCCTTTCCTCAGACTGTAGCTCCTGGGCACAGGCCCTCACTGCTGTCCCTTCACTATAATGCCTGGGCCTCATTATACAGCTGTACAGGGGTCTAGTGAAGGCTTTTTATCTCTTTCCTCAGACTGTAGCTCCTGGGAACAGTCCCTCACTCCTGTCCCTTCACTATAAAGCCTGGGCCTCATTATACAGCTGTACAGGGGTCTAGTGAAGGCTTTTTAGCCCTTTCCTCAGACTGTAGCTCCTGGGAACAGGCCCTCACTCCTGTCCCTTCACTATAAAGCCTGAACCTCATTATACAGCTGTACAGGGGTCTAGTGAAGGCTTTTTAGCCCTTTCCTCAGACTGTAGCTCCTGGGCACAGGCCCTCACTCCTGTCCCTTCACTATAAAGCCTGGGCCTCATTATACAGCTGTACAGGGGTCTAGTGAAGGCTTTTTAGCCCTTTCCTCAGACTGTAGCTCCTGGGCACAGGCCCTCACTCCTATCCCTTCACTATAAAGCCTGGGCCTCATTATACAGCTGTAAAGGGGTCTAGTGAAGGCTTTTTAGCCCTTTTCTCAGACTGTAGCTCCTGGGCACAGACTCTCACTCCTGTTCCCTCACTATAAAGCCTGAGCCTCATTATACAGCTGTACAGGGGTCTAGTGAAGGCTTTTTAGCCCTTTCCTCAGACTGTAGTTCCTGGGCACAGGCCCTCTGTCCCTTCACTAAAAAGCCTGGGCCTCATTATACAGCTGTACAGGGGTCTAGTGAAGGCTTTTTAGCCCTTTCCTCAGTCTGTAGCTCCTGAGAACAGGCCCTCACTCCTGTCCCTTCACTATAAAGCCTGGGCCTCATTATACAGCTGTACAGGGGTCTAGTGAAGGCTTTTTTTGCCCTTTCCTCAGACTGTAGCTCCTGGGAACAGGCCCTCACTCCTGTCCCTTCACTATAAAGCCTTTGGCCTCATTATACAGCTGTACAGGGGTCTAGTGAAGGCTTTTTTGTCCTTTCCTCAGTCTGTAGCTCCTGGGAACAGGCCCTCATTCCTGTCCCCTCACTATAGAGCCTGAGCCTCATTATACAGCTGTACAGGGGTCTAGTGAAGGCTTTTTAGCCCTTTCCTCAGTCTGTAGCTCCTGGGATCAGGCCCTCACTCCTGTCCCTTCACTATAAAGCCTGGGCCTCATTATACAGCTGTACAGGGGTCTAGTGAAGGCTTTTTAACCCTTTCCTCAGACTGTAGCTCCTGGGAACAGGCCCTCACTCCTGTCCCTTCACTATAAAGCCTGGGCCTCATTATACAGCTGTACAGGGGTCTAGTGAAGGCTTTTTAGCCCTTTCCTCAGTCTGTAGCTCCTGGGATCAGGCCCTCACTCCTGTCCCTTCACTATAAAGCCTGGGCCTCATTATACAGCTGTACAGGGGTCTAGTGAAGGCTTTTTAGCCATTTCCTCAGACTGTAGCTCCTGGGCACAGGCCCTCACTCCTGTCCCTTCACTATAAAGCCTGCTCCTAATTATACAGCTGTACAGGGGTCTAGTGAAGGCTTTTTAGCCCTTTCCTCAGACTGTAGCTCCTGGGAACAGGCCCTCACTCCTGTCCCTTCACTATAAAGCCTGAACCTCATTATACAGCTGTACAGGGGTCTAGTGAAGGCTTTTTAGCCCTTTCCTCAGACTGTAGTTCCTGGGCACAGGCCCTCACTCCTGTCCCTTCACTATAAAGCCTGGGCCTCATTATACAGCTGTACAGGGGTCTAGTGAAGGCTTTTTAGCCCTTTCCTCAGACTGTAGCTCCTGGGCACAGGCCCTCACTCCTATCCCTTCACTATAAAGCCTGGGCCTCATTATACAGCTGTAAAGGGGTCTAGTGAAGGCTTTTTAGCCCTTTTCTCAGACTGTAGCTCCTGGGCACAGACTCTCACTCCTGTTCCCTCACTATAAAGCCTGAGCCTCATTATACAGCTGTACAGGGGTCTAGTGAAGGCTTTTTAGCCCTTTCCTCAGACTGTAGTTCCTGGGCACAGGCCCTCTGTCCCTTCACTATAAAGCCTGGGCCTCATTATACAGCTGTACAGGGGTCTAGTGAAGGCTTTTTAGCCCTTTCCTCAGTCTGTAGCTCCTGAGAACAGGCCCTCACTCCTGTCCCTTCACTATAAAGCCTGGGCCTCATTATACAGCTGTACAGGGGTCTAGTGAAGGCTTTTTAGCCCTTTCCTCAGTCTGTAGCTCCTGCGATCAGGCCCTCTCTCCTGTCCCTTCACTATAAAGCCTGGGCCTCATTATACAGCTGTACAGGGGTCTAGTGAAGGCTTTTTTTGCCCTTTCCTCAGACTGTAGCTCCTGGGAACAGGCCCTCACTCCTGTCCCTTCACTATAAAGCCTTTGGCCTCATTATACAGCTGTACAGGGGTCTAGTGAAGGCTTTTTAGCCCTTTCCTCAGTCTGTAGCTCCTGGGATCAGGCCCTCACTCCTGTCCCTTCACTATAAAGCCTGGGCCTCATTATACAGCTGTACAGGGGTCTAGTGAAGGCTTTTTAACCCTTTCCTCAGACTGTAGCTCCTGGGAACAGGCCCTCACTCCTGTCCCTTCACTATAAAGCCTGGGCCTCATTATACAGCTGTACAGGGGTTTAGTGAAGGCTTTTTAGCCCTTTCCTCAGTCTGTAGCTCCTGGGATCAGGCCCTCACTCCTGTCCCTTCACTATAAAGCCTGGGCCTCATTATACAGCTGTACAGGGGTCTAGTGAAGGCTTTTTAGCCCTTTCCTCAGACTGTAGCTCCTGGGCACAGGCCCTCACTCCTGTCCCTTCACTATAAAGCCTGCTCCTCATTATACAGCTGTACAGGGGTCTAGTGAAGGCTTTTTAGCCCTTTCCTCAGACTGTAGCTCCTGGGAACAGGCCCTCACTCCTGTCCCTTCACTATAAAGCCTGCTCCTCATTATACAGCTGTACAGGGGTCTAGTGAAGGCTTTTTAGCCCTTTCCTCAGACTGTAGCTCCTGGGAACAGGCCCTCACTCCTGTCCCTTCACTATAAAGCCTGCTCCTCATTATACAGCTGTACAGGGGTCTAGTGAAGGCTTTTTAGCCCTTTCCTCAGACTGTAGCTCCTGGGAACAGGCCCTCACTCCTGTCCCTTCACTATAAAGCCTGGGCCTCATTATACAGCTGTACAGGGGTCTAGTGAAGGCTTTTTAGCCCTTTCCTCAGACTGTAGCTCCTGGGCACAGGCCCTCACTCCTGTCCCTTCACTATAAAGCCTGCTCCTCATTATACAGCTGTACAGGGGTCTAGTGAAGGCTTTTTAGCCCTTTCCTCAGACTGTAGCTCCTGGGAACAGGCCCTCACTCCTGTCCCTTCACTATAAAGCCAGGGCCTCATTATACAGCTGTACAGGGGTCTAGTGAAGGCTTTTTAGCCCTTTCCTCAGACTGTAGCTCCTGGTCACCATGTGATCTCACCATAACCCTAACAAGCTAATTAAGGTGTGAAATCTTGGTCAAAATTATCTCAGTACACAAATCTCCAAGGGTCCCCAAAGTTTTGCGTTGCCCCTTTTTCCATTTTGCAATTATGAAATTGTAAAAAAATCTATATATATCTATTTTTATTATTATTTTTGCCTAAAATACAAAGGCCATGTGTCATCTTAGAGGTTCGGCCTTTTAGAGATCATTTCATCTTCATCTTACTACTGCTCACAATAACGGTCATTTTGACCCGGGGCGCCCACACTTTTACATGCCGCTGTCAATGCTTCGTCCCGCTGGTGCTCAATATTTAATAGGGTCTCGCTATTAAACTTAATGAAAAGTTCGGTGAATTTCTTTGAGCTGTTATTACTAGAGATGAGCGAATATCGTCGGAGAAGTTGTTATTGGCTAATATCACTTACCGAATAGCTGCATCGGGACCCCGGATCCCTGGAGCGCTCCCGATAATCAGCTGCATGTGTCGCCCTCCATGCAGGTGCTGTGACTATCACACAGCGCGACACACGCAGCTGATTATCGGGAGCGCTCCAGCACACTGAGTCCTGCACACACTGAGGCACCTGATCATGTGACCCCTGACTCCTCCCCTCCTGTGACCTCATCACAGGTCCTGTGCACAGAGCAGTCATATATGTGGCAGACACTCCTGGACCTTCTGCTTTCTGGGCCGCTTCCTCCTGTGAGTCCTATTAACCCTTTCGCTCCCTGTATTCTCCTTTCTGACAGGACAATATCTGAATTCGGATAGTGTGAGAGGAATTTAAGCAATGTGGAAGGAAAAAATGACAATTTTACTTTTTTTTTGGGATCTGTGATTTCTATCTACTCCACTGTGTACAGGATAATAGAGTATAATAAAGTAGTTATGGACGTGACGTAACTAACATTGTGCAGTGACTCTGCTTTCCATATAGTGACAGATATTTCTTGTTGCTGAAACAGTGATTTTTTTTTTTCCTCTTTAAACCTTTTTTAAACCCCTCTGATCAGTGCGATCACACAACATACAAGCCTCTGATGGCTCCGGTGATGCCCTGTACTACTGTAGTGCCGTGTATCATCACTGCCTGTCAGTGTAATACTAACGGCCCCATACACATGAGATCAGAGTTGGCTGAACGGTCATTTGGCAGACGGCGATCTCTCCCGACTCCCCCATACACACAAATATTCCAGCTTTCCTGTGGTCTGTATGAGAGAGTCGCCTCCAGACTCCTCTAGAGGAGGATTATCTACAGGAAGAACAGACGGATTATCCTCTGAAATTCAGGATGCCGGATCCTTCTCTGCCCTGACATCATCTGTCGGGAGGCCCCCAAATACATTATATGGTCGGCCAAACCCCCCGAAATCAGTGCTTTCATGGAACTTTAGTGTAATGTGTATGGGGCGTTATAAGGTAACTTATTGGACGCTGCCTCTGGCCTAATAGACCTTCATACATTGCAGCCCAGACCCCATTATTAGGCATGTAAGTATCGGAGTAACTAGGCCGCCCCATACTATCGAGTACTTGGAGGCGGGGGGCATTCAGCCAAACTCTGTCACACCTTCTTAGATGCCATGTTTGCTTTTTACAGCAGCAAGTGGTTAAACTGTCAGGGTTTTTGTTGAAGCCTCATCTGTGCCGTCCCTGCGGTGTACATCTATGTTCTGGGGCACAAAAGTGTTAATTTATTTTTAATAAATGTTTTCCATGTTAAAAATTATAAAATGTGTCTTCTGCTTTTTGCTTTTTTTTTTTTTTCTCTTACAAGAATTGTTGGAGCCAATTTTTCTTTAGAAACATTTTAATATCGGCTTTTTCTGGAGTTTTTCTTGTAATATAGGAAAGCCTAAGGCCAGAAATAATCCCCATAAATCACTGTACATGGAGACTTTGGGATCAGATCATTTCTGTCCGTTGTGTTTGTGGAAACAAAAATTCTTTTCTAAAAGCCTCAAACTTCTGTGTGTGACTCAGAGCTGAGATCTAACGTGAGAGAAGATTCCAGTGCGGGGAAGATGGGAAACCTTCATATAGACGGCCGGTGGGGATGTAGGCAGTGACCGACTCTGGCCAAATCTGTCTCTAGAGCCGTAGTAGAAGATGAAGATGTCGTCCTCATCATGAAGGAGTTATTTCTCATGTCGCGTGTAATGAATATCTCCTGCAGTATTGCTAATGCCGATTCCAGTGTCGGTAATGAGACGAGAATTAGCGTTATGGAAGATGAGTCTATGAGGAACGTGTTCAGCTGCCGACTCCGAGGAGGAAACTGCTTGTTGTCTGTGGCCTAAATATATAGGTTTTATTAGTAGATGTCAGGGAAGAAAACTAAACCCTGTAAGATAATAAATCTCCTCATATGTTTCCCTTATTATCTCCAGTAAGTGTATTATTACACAGGATTCTTATGATGTTACATCGGATCATCTTCTTCTCATTCAGGTCTCTACAATATCGGATCCTCTCAGTGAAGATCTTCTACAAAAGAGAATTTTCCTGATTTACCCATCAAGGATGGATATGGACAGAGACAAGATGGCGGAGAGGATATTACACCTCACCCTAGAGATCCTCTTCCGTCTCACTGGAGAGGTGAGAGATTCTGATGACGTCACATTACATCATTCTTATCTATGGGAATAACAGATGGACAGAACTGGAGAGGTGAGGACTCTGGAAATGTCTGTAGTCAGATTTATTAATGTGTCTCTCCATAACCAGGATTACACAGTGGTGAAGAAGACCTCTAGTGATCGCTGTCAGGACCCTGTGTCTGAGAGATGTGGAAGACCCCTGAACCCAATCACGGGGCCTCCACCTCACCCCCTGATCCATGAGGACATCAATGACCAGAAGATCCTAGAACTCATCTACAAGATGATGGAGCTGCTGACTGGAGAGGTGACACTGCTGGGAATGCTGGGACATTATACAGTAACGCTATGAAGGGATCGGGGGATGACGGTATCATTGTATGTGTCAGGTTCCTATAAGGTGTCAGGATGTCGCTGTCTATTTCTCCATGGAGGAGTGGGAGTATTTAGAAGGACACAGAGATCTGTACAAGAACGTCATAATGGAGGTTCCCCAGCCCCTCACATCTCCAGGTAATAGACAGGACTAAATACACACGGCCTATAATTATCTGTATGTAGAGAATGAATTCAGTCCCTGTATGTGTTTCCTCCAGATCTATCCAGTAAGAGGACAACACCAGAGAGATGTCCCCGTCCTCTTCTTCCACAGGACTGTAACCAAGAAGATCCCAGTGCTCCTCAGGATCATCAGGTAGATGGAGAGAAGGTGTCAGGAGATCTCCCCTATGATGTGTAGACGGCTGTGAAGGTCTTGTGCTCAGTCTTGTTTTATCCACCAGTATTTTATGTTTTATACTTGTGTAATGAGAACGGTGGAGATGGCAGGATTAGAGCTGATCATAGATGGGACTTCTCCATCTGTCGGTGACTTTTATAATATTTGTTTCAGGGTGAAGATCTGACCCATATTAATACTACAGAGACATATGTGAGGGGTGATGAGTGGTGTAAAGAGGAGATTCCCACATATGACTACCCAGGTGAGTAGTAACCACTGAATGCAGAGAAGTCACAGATTCCTCTCAGTCACCGGCTGTGGCTGCTTTATCGGTGGTGTAGTCCGGCCGTATTACCATGATCACCATTTTGCCTCTAGACCACAACATTCTCCTCCACCCAAAACTGTTCAAATGACTTTGGGCATTGAAAGCCCTTTTCTATAGAACTTATGGAAAGTATGTAGTGTATGTCAGATTGGTGTGTAGTGTATGTCAGGTTGGTGTGTGGTGTTTACTACACCACACAGATCAACCTGATGTACACTACACCACACACCAACCTGACGTACGCTACACCACACACCGACCTGACGTACACTACGCTTCACACAACAACCTGACACACTTTGTCAGGTTGGTGTGTGTGGTGTAGTATATGTCAGGTCGGTGTGTGGTGTAGTGTACGTCAGGTTGGTGTGTGGTGTATTGTATGTCAGGTTGGTGTGTGGTGTATTGTATGTCAGGTCGGTGTGTGGTGTAGTGTATGTCAGGTCGGTGTGTGGTGTAGTGTATGTCAGGTCGGTGTGTGCTGTAGTGTACGTCTGATTGGTGTGTATGACAGGTCGGTGTGTGGTGTAGTGTACGTCAGGATGTTGTGTGTGGTGTAGTGTATGTCAGGTCGGTGTGTGGTGTAGTGTACGTCAGGTTGGTGTGTGTAGTGTATGTCAGGTCGGTGTGTGTGGTGTAGTGTATGTCAGGTCGGTGTGTGGTGTAGTGTATGTCAGGTCTGTGTGTGGGGTAGTGTATGTCAGGTCGGTGTGTGGTGTAGTATATGTCAGGTCGGTGTGTGGTGTAGTATATGTCAGGTCGGTGTGTGTGGTGTAGTGTACGTCAGGTTGGTGTGTGTGGTGTAGTGTACGTCAGGTTGGGTGTGTGGTGTTGTGTATGTCAGCCTGGTGTGGGTGAGTTCTGTAGTGGAATGTCAGGATGTGTTTAGTCCCTGGACGTGTGATGAATTCTGAAGCATTCATTCATACACAGTGCAGGTTTGTCGGGACACGTTTCACATTGGAAACGAGTTTCCCTTTTTATGCCCCTTTTATAGCACACCCGGCACCTTTATTTTTGCTCTCCCCTTAGTGGGAGCATGTTGTCCTGGTACCATACGGGAAACTTGAGTTCCAGGGGGGCTGGGGCGCGCTCTGTCCTCCTCTCCAAAAATCATGGCCTTTATCACCGCCTCCTGGAACTGAAGGAAGGTGTTGTTGGTCTGGCCTGCACATCGTGATAGCACGCATGCGTTATACAGTGCCATTTGTACGATGTGCACAGCCAGTTTTTTATACCACACTTTCGTCTTCCGCATGGCACGATAGGGCTGGAGGACTTCATCACAAAGATCAACTCCCCCATGTGTTCGTTGTACCCCAGGGCACAGTGCGGTTTGTGGACCTGGTCTGGGGTACCTCGAACGGTGGTGGCCGTGGTGCCGGGACCATGGAATGTTGTCAAGAGAAAGACGTCTCTTTTGTCTTTGAACTTGACCACAACCATGTTGCCGCTACATTGGGCTCGGCTCTCACCCTTTGGGAGAGCCTGCTCAATTAGCGACAAAGGGAGACCCCTCTGGTTTCTGTGCACGGTACCGCAAGCGACGGTAGCTCTGGCAGAGAGGGAGTGAAAGAGTGGGATGCTTGTATAAAAGTTATCAACGTACAGATGGTCACCTTTATCAAGCAGAGGGTGGACCAAATCCCACACTATTTTCCCACTCACCCCCAGAGCAGGTGGACATTCTGGGGGCTGGATCCTGGTGTCCTTCCCTTGGTAAACTCTAAAGCTGAGTGTGTACCCTGAGGTACTCTCACACAGCTTGTAGAGTATTATCCCGTACCTCGCCCTTTTGCTGGGCAGGTACTGACGGAACGGAAGCCTTGCTTTGAAGTGGATGAGGGATTCATCCACACAAATTTCCCTTTGGGGAATGTACACTTCAGAAAACTTGTTGCTGAAGTGTTCGATGACCGGCCGAATTTTGAACAGTCTATCAAAATTGGGGTCATCGCGTGGAAGGCTGTCAGTGTTGTCCCTAAAATGGAGAAACTTATGAATCGCCTCAGAACGTCTGCGACTCATAACCATGACAAATACTGTAGTTTGATATAAAATATCAGTACTCCAGCATTGACAAATTTCTGGTTTCTTCACAATCCCCATATAAAGGACCAGTCCCCAATATTTCATCATTTCTACAGTCAATGGGACTCCAAGTAGAGAATGATGACTTAGGGTTTTCAGCCAAAAATTGCTGGGCGTACAAGTTTGTTTGCCCCACCATAAGACTAACAATTGACTCCGAGAAATAGACTTTGAAAAAGTCTATTTCCCTGAAGTTGGCAGTCTCAAACTGGAGTCATGATTGGGGAACGAAATCAGGAATCCGTGGAGCAAAATTCTCAGGGACAGGGGTCCATGAGGGGGCACTAGTGCTAGGTTGGGCCTGACTAGCACTAGGTTGGGGGTTACTCATATTTGGCTGTGGGTCTTCTCCCTCGGCCTCCGTCTCTTCCTCCCTGGGCTCCAGACTATTTCTCATCCTGCGACATCTTGGTGGTGGTAAGTCTGTGTCGCTGGAGGAGGAAGAGTGGGAGGAATAGAGAAAAGTGGGGTCCTCTCCCTCACTATCCGCTTCGGAGGCAGTAAAGGCATATGCCTCCTCAGCTGAGTACACCCTTTGAGACTGGGATGACTGTGACGAGTGGGACATTGTGTGTGTTGTGTGTATGTGTATCAAAAGATAAACTTATAGTGTGCGTGTGTATGTGCGAGTGTTTGAAACTTTCTACTACAGGAGGGGGCTGTCAGGTGCCGTGGGTCAGGAGGTAGTAGCAGCAGGGTGGTTATCACCGGGGGCGGTCACCGGGGCAGGGGGGCGATCACAGGGACAGGGGGGGCGGAATCAGGCAGCAGAAGGGAGATCTGCGGCGGCAGCAGCAGGGCGTGATCACGGGGCAGAGAGGCAATCACAGGGCCGGGGGGTGGAATCAGGCAGCAGAGGGGAGCGGAGGACAGCACAGAGGAGAGATCAGCGGCAGCAGGAGTTGATTACTGGGGTAGGGGGTGATTACAGGGCTGAGGGGTGATCACAGGGGCAGGGGGGCGATTATTGTTGCAGGGGGGTGATCACAGGGCCGGAGGGAGTGGAATTGGGCAGCAGAGGGGAGCGGAGGACAGCACAGAGGAGAGATCTGCGGCAGCAGGGGTTGATTACTGGGGCAGGGGGTGATTACAGGGCTGAGGGGTGATCACAGGGGCAGGGGGGCGATTACTGTTGCAGGGGGGTGATCACAGGGCCGGAGGGAGTGGAATTGGGCAGCAGAGGGGAGCGGAGGACAGCACAGAGGGGAGATCAGTGGTGACAGCAGCAGGGGGGTAATTACTGGGGCAGGGGGGTGATTACTGGGCAGGGGGGCGATAACCTGGGCAGGAAGGGGCAATCACCTGGGCAGAGGGGGTGATCACAGGGGCGGGGGGTGTAATGAGGCAACAGAGGGGAGCGGAGCACAGTACCAGAGGGAAGATCGGCGGCAGTGGCAGCAGGCATGGTGATCGGCAACAGCAGCAGCAGGCAGAGACCTGTCAGGTGTGAGGGCAGCAGGCAGCACCTCACTCTTCACCTACCACGGACAGGATGAGGCTGAAGAGCGAGGGCAGCCATACCTGACACCTGCCCCACATCTGATTGGAGGGATAGCGTCACGTGTACGCTAGCTCCAATCAGATCTGGGGGATAACACAGAGGTCACCTAGCTACAGCCAATGACTGATGCTATTGCAGCATCAGCCATTGCTGATTTGTAATATTTCACCAAGTTTCATTGGTGAAATATTACAATCGCTCTGTTTCGCTGTTTCACTTTCAAAAGCCAATCAGAGCGATCGTAACCACGAGGGGGGGCAAAGCCACCCCCCTGGGGTTAACTACAGGTCCTGGTGCTCTGATTACATATTCATCTGTATTGGCTTATGACAGGTCGCTGACCCCTCACTGACCTGCCCCCATTATTACATAATGCATATAATAGCATTTATATTATTGGTGATAATGCCTATAATATTGTGGCTATTGTGAGGCTCAGAAAAAAAATTACATCCAGCAAAATGTCACCGGTGATGGCGGCGCCTGCACAGTAGCATCTATATCAAATATATCAACTTTCCATCAGCACAATTTTGAAAACAAAATTTTTTTAGTTAGGAAGTTATAAGGGTTAAAAGTTAAACAGCGATTTCTCATTTTTACAAAAAAATTTACAAAACACATTTTTTAGGGACCACCTCACATTTGAAGTGAGTTTGGGAGTCAATTGACAGAAAATACCCCAAAGTGACACCATTCTAAAAACTGCACCCCTCAAGGTTCTCAAAACCACATTCAAGAAGTTTGTTAACCCTTCAGGTGCTTCACAGGAATGAATGGAATGTGGAAGGAAAAAAATTAACCTTTACTTCTCTTTCACAAAAATTTTCCTTTAGACCTAATTTTTTTACTTTCACAAGGGTATCGAGAAGGTGGACTATAAATTTTGTTTTGCAATTTCTCATGAGTGTGCCGATACCCCATATATGGGGAAATCTACTGTTTGGGCGCACGGCAGGGCTCGGAAGGGAAGGCGCGCCATTTGACTTTTTAAAAGTAAAATATGCTGGAATAATTAGCGGTTACCATGTCGCGTTTGCAGAGCCCCTGATGTGTCTAAACAGTGGAAACCCACATCAAGCGCAGGTGTCTTCGTTGGCTGCACACATGAGCAAATCGTCCACGTACTGTAGAAGGACTACTTCTGCATGGTCTGTGATGCAGTTAGCGAGAACGAAAGACTTTGCCTTAGTGAACTGTGAGGGGCTATTCTGAGCCTCCTGGGGCATCACTGTCCATGTGTACTGCACACCTTGGTGCGTGAAGGCGAACAAGAACTGGTCATCCGGGTGGAGAGGAACACTGAAGAAGGCGTTGGCCAGGTCTATCACCGTGAACACTGTTGCTGTGGCGGGCACATTGGAGAGCAGAGTGTGCGGATTTGGCACAATTGGGGTTTCAAAGATGGTGTCTTCGTTCACCGCTCTCAAGTCATGCACCATTCTGAATTTGGCGGGTTCTCCTTTCGCCATCTTCTTCCTGACTGGAAAAAGCGGGGTATTGCAGGGCGATGTGCAGGGAACGATGACTCCTATAGCCAGGAAGACCTTCAGTTGGTCAGAGACAGCTTGGCTCTGGACAATGGACAGAGGATACTGGGCCTTGCGTGGGTACGGGGTACCTGGCTTGAGTGTAACCCGCATCGGGGCCACTTGAAGTTTCCCCACGTCCTGGGGCCCTTTGGACCACAGATCTTCTAGTACTACGTCCAGCACCTCCTGGGGTAGGCCTGCATTGGTTGTTTGAGGCTCCTGCATGGCCGCCAGCATGATTGTGTCCTCTTGGGTCAGGGGTGAGGAGAGCGTCACAGTCCCATCTTCCTGGAACACTATGGTTGCCTTCATCTTCTGCAGTAGGTCCGCTCCCAGCAAGTTGAGTGGGCAGGTTTTTGACACCACAAACTGGGACATAACAGAGTGTCCTGGCTGTGTCCCCACGCTTAGAGGCTTTGTGAGCTGGGACTGTCTGACTTGACCATCGATCCCCACACAGGACACAGCGGATTCTGACAAACAGGCGGGGTCAGGGAGTTCCACATGTCTCATCACACTTCTGGCTACACCAGTGTCCACAAGAAAAGATCTGACAACGCCATCCACTTTCAGGGAAATTCGGGGTACTGGTCCTACCGGGGGGTGTCTTGCATGGTAGGAGCGTGGTGTCTTGTGGACCTGGCTTGCCCCTGTCCTATGGACAGGGTTCTTCATTGCTTCCTGTGTTCCGTTCCTGGCCTGTTCCTCTGGGCAAATTCTTGGCTCGTTGGGGTGCTCTGCAGTGGCTCCGGTAATGGCCAAGTTTTCCACAGTTGAAACATTTGACAGTTTTCCTGTCTTTGCGTGGTGGCTGCTCTTCCCCGTCAGTGGCCACCATGAGGGGGGTTGTCTTCCGCACTCCTGGCTGAGATTCGATCCCCTTGGTCACTGTGAGTAGGATGTCCATTGCTATTGACTTGTATTGTGGTCTGGCCACTATTAGTGGTTTCCTGATTGGTTCTCTCAGTCCATGCACAAAGGCCTGTGCCAGCATCTGCCTGTGTATCTGGTCATGTATGGTGAAACCCAGGTCCTGGAAGACTTGCATTACTCTGCCATGAAACTTCTCCACCGACTCTGTCTTGTCTTGACTCATGTCCTGCAGGCTGAGGGCCTGTCCAGCCAATCTGCCTTTGGCCCATTCTCTGAGCTGGTCTATTAGCTTCAGTCCCGACTCCCAAGCGTGTACATTCAGTCCGGCTGGAATTTTGAAGTGTTCCTTCATGATGAGCGGAGCTGGCTGCCCCCTGCTGGGTCTGAGTGTGTGACTGGTCATTGTCTGCATCAGTGTCAACTTGGGGATTTTCAGCGTCATCCCCTGAGTGCATGAGTGACACTGGTTGTGCATTGTGCGGCACATAAAAGGTCCCCTGTGCTTTTAGAACGGGATACAGTGATACTGGAACGGGATTGGGCGTTGGCCCAGGTGGTACCACTGAACCATGAGAGTGTGAAGAAAGAGGAAGTACAGATGAAAGGCGTGAAGAGAGAGTTTTGGAGCGAGAGCCAGAAGGGAGGGAGGAGACGGGAGGGCTTGAGAGAGCAGCGGAGAAAGAGGTGGGGGGGAGTGAGAGACGTGAAGGAGGAAGCGAGGAAAGAGCAGAGGGAGGAGGGGGAGCTGGGCGCTTCCCCTTTCCAGCATCCAGGGCGGGCATGCTGGGACTTGCAGTACTCGCTCCCTGTAGGGAGGGGCGCGGAGCACCACAGGCAGCACAGGTCTCCTTGTACAATGGATTCTGCTGAGAGCAGACTTCACACACCCAGTATTGCCCTTCACCATAGGGTGGAGGTGCAGATGGTTTCATACGTTTTGCAAAGTTGTACACATAAAAATCATTTCCTGGTGTGTCCACATATCTCTCAGTGGCTCCACACCGATGCAGGTCCGCTGCTACTCGGAACCATGCGGTGGCTTCATTTAGCAGGTTGGCATCAACTAATTTTCCCTTTTTCTGTGTTAATATATCCTGCCATTCTGCTGCTTGCAATCTGCCCTTCTGATGGATTTCACATATTGTCATGAGCAGTCTGTAATTTTTAAAAAATTTAAAGGAAAAAGGAAAAATTTTAAAAAGATTTTTAAAAGGACAATAAACCAAAAACTTGATAAGATCAAAACGTATATAAACTGTAGAAGAACCACTCAGAAAAAAAACCCAAAAACCAATACTATGGAAAATAGAGGGAAAAAGGAAAGAAAAAAAACACAAAAGTTGGTAAACCTTGGTAAAACGCTCCAAAAAGGAAATAAAAGTCCAAAAACTAGTACAGCTTCCAACAATAAAAAGTGTTAATGCAGAATGCAGGCACCCAACTTCCTCTTTTTATGCTTGCGTCTCTGTAAAATCTGAGAACAATGGAAAACCAAAAAGCAGACTGTGACTACAGTAATATACTCAAAATGACAATGACGCAGCTTTCCCGAAAATTCTCATACGGCAGTAACAAAAACCACTACCAAAAATGCAAGATAAAATTATGCAAACAGCAGAGTGTAAATCAAAATGTGACAATCTGGAAAATATGTATATCAGGGACACACCCTACAGGCAAAAAGATGAAGTGCAAAAAAGACTTTAGACTTTCCAGTCCCGGGTCTACATGGAAAGCAAACGGCACATCACGGGGTAGCAAACACTGAGACGTCCGGGGAGAGAGATCAAAAGCCCTTGTTTTGCGACTCGTATGTGAAACAGCTGCTGGTAACCGATAACTGCCAACCACACCGGGTGCACTGCGCTGGTGACCCGGGAATGTTAACACGTTGTACCGGATACCTGGGCCGGCTTCTCCTGTCCTTTCCTGTGACCAGGTGTGTTGGTGGCAACCTGTCAAGTGGTTTGGCCTGCAATATCTCCCCTAAGCTAACACCACCGCGTGGCCTGGCGTGGGCGCTGTTGTCCCTTCCTGTGCACGGGTGTTTGTTGTGATAGCTTGATGTGAGATTTGCCTTGTGATAACTCCGTAAGGCCCCACCACCTGTCCCTGGGCAAGGCTTCTCCTGTCCTCCCCCTGTGTCCAGGTGTATTTGTGAGGACCTATCTGAGTGGGTCAAACTCCCCTTTTATCGGTCTCCCATCAACCACAAACACAAATCTGCCACAATTTTCCACCAACTCTCTCACCCGGATCTTAGACACACAGGACCACAGCAGACACTTAGCTTATCCCAGGGTTTAGATAAGGGTGGACTTTTTACACTCTACCTGGGATACGGTGGTGACCACACCTGACCGGCTAGGGGTACAGACCCGGGCTGGACACGGGACATTCAGGCAAGATGACAGAATTTTCTTACCTTACTTATGGAGCTGCAGCCTCCGTCCCGTGGGCCAGGCCCATAACGGCACCCCCGTCTTTCCGGTCAGCTGGGTCCCCGTGCGTTTCGTCCACAGCCCCACGTTGGGCGCCAGATTGTTGTAGAAATTTATATGGGTAGATTTACCCCTGTGCGTACTGTGGCCTGCCCAAATTAGACAGTCTTATTGAGCGCTCAACTGGAAGAAAAGAACTGTATACAGAGACAGCAATCGATTCTTTCAATGCTCTGTAGCTTTATTAAGCATACCTATATTTATAGATACGTGTAGGAAAGGGAGGTTATCTGATTAACATAAAGGCTGAACTTCTAGTTTAATTGGTCAGTTTGAATACATGAACATATATGGAAGAGTTTACCAAAAAAGCTGATTCTAGCAATATAATTTACGGCCTATTGTTCTGCAGTGTCAGCATGTTCTGGTATCGGCTGGCACATCTGGCCTTACTTCCACATTTCCTATGTCTGCTAGATATTTCTCAAGTTGTTTGTCCAGACAGGTTTCATGGGGTCAGATCAGCTGCAGTAACCTGTAAAAAAGTTCAAGACAGCTATGATTATATCTCTATGCGAGCATATATGAATATAGAGTGTATATATGGAGTATATATGGCGTATATAGCATGCATGTGAGATCTATATGAAATATACATATATATTTCCATAACACTAACAGTAACCCTAACTGTAACTCAAACTTTAGCCCAACAGTATCCCTAACAGTAACCCAAACTTTAGCCTAACAGTAACCTTAACTATAACATTAACTGTAGCCTGGCTTATCTGGTTTTCTATTGACAGATGATGGACCTGAGTGGGGTCTTGTTTTTGTGGGATGAGAATTGGTATTATTTTCGCCTATATAACATTGATTGGTTTCTTTTTATTCAATATTTGGGAGGCAGAATGAACAAACAGTTGAACACCACACACTACTGGTTCATCCAACAAGGTTTTCTATTAGACTGTGAACTGTCATTGTCTTGGTAAATAATTAAAGTTTTTTACATAGCTTGCCATTTTTATGGACAGTTTAAGTAGAAATGTTCAAAAATATAAAACTCAAGGATATTTTATTAAAAAAAAATGTTTTTTTATTTTAGCAGATGACTGTACCAGGAGATCAGACGGACAGCTGACATCTTCAATTTTTAAATCTGATGATCTTGAGATCCTACAAGATACAACTGAAGTGATTGCTGTTACTCCAGATATATCATCATCTATTTACAGCAAAGATCTGTCTGATCCTATGAAACAGGTCCAACCTTCTGTTTCATTACTTACTACTAAGGAAAATCAAAGTCACAAAAGAGGCATTAAAAAACAAACTGGTCCTAAAGCAAAGAAGTCATTTTCATGTTCAGAATGTGGGAAATGTTTTAACAAGAAATCTCATTTTGTTACACACCAAAGAACACACACAGGGGAGAAGCCTTTTTCCTGTTCAGAATGTGGGAAATGTTTTATAAATACATCAAATCTTATTGCACATCAGAGAACTCACACAGGGGAGAAGCCTTTTTCATGTTCAGAAAGTGGGAAATGTTTTACCTGGAAAAAACTATTGGTTAATCACCATAGAATTCACACAGGGGAGAAGCCTTTTTCCTGTTCAGAATGTGGGAAATGTTTTACAGATACATCAAATCTTATTGCACATCAGAGAACTCACACCGGGAAGAAGCCTTTTTCATGTTCAGAATGTGGTAAATGTTTTAGCTGGAAAAAACTATTGGTTAATCACCATAGAATTCACACAGGGGATAAGCCTTTTTCCTGTTCAGAATGTGGGAAATGTTTTATAAATACATCAAATCTTATTGCACATCAGAGAACTCACACAGGGAAGAAGCCTTTTTCATGTTCAGAATGTGGTAAATGTTTTAGCTGGAAAAAACTATTGGTTAATCACCATAGAATTCACACAGGGGAGAAGCCTTTTTCATGTTCAGAATGTGGTAAATGTTTTAACCGGAAATTAGATTTGGTTAATCACTATAGAACTCAGACAGGGGAAAAGCTTTTTTCCTGTTCAGAATGTGGGAAATGTTTTACTCAGAATTCAAGTCTTGTTACACATGAGAAAATTCACACAGCAGAGAAGCCATATTCATGTTCAGAATGTGGGAAATGTTTTAACTGGAAATCACAATTGGTTAATCACCATAGAACTCACACAGGGGAGAAGCCTTTTTCCTGTTCAGAATGTGGGAAATGTTTTAACTGGAAGTCACAATTGATTAATCACCAAAGAACTCACACAGGGAAGAAGCCTTTTTCCTGTTCAGAATGTGGGAAATGTTTTAACTGGAAATCACAATTGGTTAATCACCATAGAACTCACACAGGGTTGAAGCCTTTTTCCTGTTCAGAATGTGGAAAATGTTTTAACCAGAAATCAGATTTGGTTAATCACCATAGAACTCACACAGGGGAGAAGCCTTTTTCCTGTTTAGAATGTGGGAAATGTTTTAACTGGAAATCACAATTGGTTAATCACCATAGAACTCACACAGGGAAGAATCCTTTTTCCTGTTCTGAATGTGGGAAATGTTTTAACTGGAAATCACAATTGGTTAATCACCATAGAACTCACACAGGGGAGAAGCCTTTTTCATGTTCATAATGTGGGAAATGTTTTAGCAATAAATCAGATTGTGTTAAGTACCAGAGAACTCACACAGGGGAGAAGCCTTTTTCCTCTTCAGAATGTGGGAAATGTTTTAACTGGAAATCACAATTGGTTAATCACCATAGAATTCACACAGCAGAAAAGCCATATTCATATTCAGAATGTGGGAAATGTTTTAAATGGAAAATAAGTTTTGATAGCCATCAAAGAACCCACACAGAGGAGCAGCCTTTTTCCTGTTCAGAATTTTGGGAATGTTTTAACAATAAATCAGATTGTGTTAAGCACCAGAGAATCCACACAAGAGAGAAGCCTTTTTCCTGTTCAGAATGTGGGAAATGTTTTAGCAAGAAATCAAATTGTGTTAACCACCATAGAACTCACACAGCAGAGAAGCCTTTTTCCTGTTAATGTGGGAAATATTTTAACCAGAAAGCGCTTCTTGATCACCATCAGAGCAGTCACACAGAGGAGAAGCCTTTTTCATTTTCTTAATGTGGGAAATGTTTTACTTGGAAATCAACTGTTAATAAACATCAGAGACGTCACATATAGGGGAGAAGTCTTTTTTTGTTCATAATGTTGGAATAGTTTTAATCAAAATTGAATCTTCTTAAATGGGTTGTCTCTTGTCATTCCTCATGTTTTCTGACAAAAGGATAAAACTAAACCTTATTAATTCCAAATGTAAAACTATACCCATAATTCACCCCCTGAAGGTTAATCAATAGGTGACTAATAGAAAAACATGTACCCCACATCTCAGTATATAGGGTGAGGTGATGTATTGACACTCACTCTCCAAGCCTCTAATTTCTATGGATTTCATCGTCCTCACTAAAGGCTTCATCAGGAGACTAATATTGACCTATTTTTTTTTTTTAATTCGTTTATTGAACCATAAACAAGTGTACTGCATACATACTGGTATATAATGTTAAGCATAATATAAATACACATATATTTCACACTGCATTAAAATGTACAGCAAAATGTAAATACCAGTTGCATACAAATAAAGCAAAACATAATATGCATTAAATCACAGTGGCCTTGTGTTATTATTCCAGTGATGAGATCTACCTGACTACTAAATCATACCTACATCTACGAGAACAAAAAAAAAAAACTATTCCGCAGCCTACTTCCACACACTTAGTTGTTTATTATGTGACATCTACACTCTGCAAAGTAAGGTGAGAGGAATTCCACCTCTCCCATATCTTGTCGAATTTACCTGGGCACCCTCTATTCTGATATAACGTGCGCTCATATGGAATAATCGAGTTTACCAGGCTGATCCAGGACTCGAGAGAGGGAGATGAACTCCTCATCCACCGCAATGCCAATACCTTTCGTGCCATAAACAGTGTCTCTCTTAGGAATATCCCAACATATTGACCCCATGTCTCCTCATCCCATACTCCAAGTAGACAGACCAGTGGCTCAAGGGGAACAGGAATTTGTACCAGAGACGTCAGTAGTGATGTCACTTCCCTCCAATATTGTGCAACAACCGGACAACCCCAGATCATATGAACAAAGTCTGCATCTATTGAGTGACATCTCAAACATTCCGACGATTGGTATCGGCCCATCTTAAAGAGTCGAGTTGGAGTCAAATATGATTGATTTATAATATATAACTGTATCATCCTGTTTTTAACAGACGGAGATACCTTGATCGATGACTCTAGAATTTCTTCCCACTCCTCTCCCTGTGTATCTGGGATGAGCCTTTCCCACTTCTTAACGGAGTCTATGGTGGATTCTGTCCCTATTGACAACAGATATGTATATAGAGAAGAGATGTGACCCTGGGGGCCCTGTGATTTAAGGATCCCTATCAAGGGTAGAGATGAAATAGCATTATCTGTGCCTATACATCTCATATGTGATTGAAACGCTGATCTTAGCTGTAAATAATGAAAGAACTGAGACCTCAGGACACTGCGATTAATTTGTAATTGTTCAAAAGAGATCAAAGTTCCACGGTCATACAGATCGCCTATCGTAGAGACACTATATTGAGCCCAAAACTCGGCAGATGGATGTTCAAGTAACGCCGGAAGGTAACCATTATTCCATAGGGGCATCTCAGCTACAATATCCTCAAATCCAACCACCCTCTTGATCTGTTTCCATATTGATCGTGCCAGACGAAGCAGGGGCAGCAGTTGTGAGACATTTGTTTTCCTCATTTCAAAAAATCCAAACGGGCAACTAGTTTGTGCGGCATGAAGTAAATGGTTTTCAGAATTAGGTAGGTGACCGCCGGGTATCCACATGCTTATGGCTTTGGCCTGCCCAGACAAATAATACAGGAAGAAATCGGGTAACGCTGTCCCCCCTCCCTTCTTGGGCCTCTGCAAAGTGGCTAGCTTAAGTTTGGGCCTAGTTTTCCCTCATATAAAAGATGTAATTTGGGAATTCAAATTAGCGAAAAAGGATCTGGGCACCACTACAGCATTATGTTGAAGAAAGTAGCTAAGTTTGGGGAGTAATATCATTTTATTTAAATTAATACGTCCGGCCACAGACAGTGGAAGTTTACCCCAGATCGCAAATTTGACTTTAACCATCTCCTGTAGCGGATATATATTAAGGTGCAAATCAAGTTTACTGTCTTTAGAAATATGGACACCCAGGTATTTAAAACTGGTTACAATGGGTAGCAAGGAGAGAGTCTCAGGTCGTGGTATTGGAGCATGGGAAAGAGGCATCGGAGCAGATTTCCCCCAATTTATATATAGGCCAGAAAATTTACCAAATTTATTTATAATAGTGATCACTCTTGTCAGGGTTTCCTCCGCTTTGTCCATAAATATCACCATGTCGTCAGCATATAGGCCCATGGTGTCTGTCCGACCTGCTATTTCTATACCAGCAACATTAGGGGAAGATCTTATACGAATTGCCAGTGCCTCCATAGCAAGAGCAAAAAGGGCCGGGGAAAGGGGACACCCCTGACGAGTTCCCCTATGCCGTGAAAATGGCTCAGATATGGAATTATTTACAATGGCCCGGGCCTTAGGCTTCATGTACAAAATACTGACCCATTTTTGAAATCTATCACCGAATCCATACCTCTGCAAACATGCACGGAGAAAAGGCCATTCAAGAGAGTCAAAGGCCTTGGCCGCTACCATCGATACCAATGCCCATTCATTGTCCTGCACCAGAGAGCTATATTGGACCACTGACTGGACTCGTCTAATATTAATGGAGGTGCTCTTACCATGCATAAAGCCAGTTTGGTCAGAGTGTACAAGATCTAATATGACTAAATTCAACCTCTTGGCCAAAATTTTTGTAAAAATCTTATAATCCACATTTACCCATGATATGGGCCGATAAGATCCACAATCTAAAGGATCTTTCCCCTCCTTTTTAAGAACTATTATATTGGCCTCATAGAAGGATTCCGGCATGCATCCCCCCTCCCAAATCCCCTGAAACACCGTCAACAAAAGAGGCGCCAGTATCTCCTGGTATTTCCTATACAGTTCAACAGGAAAGCCATCCGGGCCAGGGGCCTTCCCAGAGGCCATATCCTTTATGGCATCCTCCACCTCCTCCAGAGTAAATTCAGCATCCATAAAGGCCTGTTGGGAAGGACTCAGCGTAGGAAACTCCATATCTGACAAGTAATTTAGACACTCCCGGCCGTCCATATCAGTTTTAGAATTATACAATGAACTATAAGGCTATGTGCCCACGTTGCGTGTTAAAACGCACACCAAAAACCGGACTCCTTTCCAGAAATTGCGCATTTTTTTCCGCGCGATTTCACCGCGATTATGATCGCGATTTTGCAGCGATTTTCGTGTGCGATATTCAAGCACTTTCCAAGCGATTTGAAACATCGCTTGGAAAGTGATTGACAGGTTGGTCACACTCGTCAAACATAGTGTTTGACAAGTGTGACCAGGTTTTTACTATTGAGGCCACCTATGCGGCATCAATAGTAAAAGATAGAATGTTAAAATGCTAAAAAAAATAAAAAAAATCGGTGTATATTTACCTTCCGGCGTCCCGCGCTGCATTCCTGGGCCTCAGTGTTCCCAGCGATGCCTTGCGAGACCTGTGATGACGTAGTCTCGCGTTGCTATAGCGATCTCGCGAGACCGCTAGAGTCACGCGAGACTACGTCTCACAGAACCGTGCTGCAAGGCATTACTGGGAACGCTTAGGCCGGGAATGCAGCGCGGGACGCCGGAAGGTAAATATACCCAGATTTTTTATTTTTTATTTTTTTTTTTACAGGGGTATGGTACCCAGGGCCTGGAGGACAGTCTCCTCTCCTCCACACCGTGGGTACCAACCGCACATGAGACGCTTAACTTCCCGCATGGTGGGCATAGCCACATGCGGGAGGTAAGCGATTCTCATGCATTCCTATGGGTGCGGAATCGCGGCAATTCTTTGCGATTCCGCACAAAAGAATGAGCATGCTGCGATTTTTTCCGCGATGCGATTCTGCTGTGGAAAAAAGCGCAGCATTAGCACAGCATGTGCAGAATGCCATAGGAATGCATGGGGGGCGTTCTGTACACGATTTTTAAACGTTTTCGTGCCGAAAATCGCGGCAAAAATGCTTAAAAATCGCTACGTGGGCACACAGCCTTATAATCAGAAAAACATTTCAGAATTTCCTCCGTTGAAGAAACCAGAGTACCATCCATGTTGCGAATCTGTAGAATTGTGTTAGTTGTATTATGCTGTCGCACCAAATCAGCCAAGAATTTACTCGCCTGATTCCCCATTTCAAAATAAGATTGTCTAGTAAAAAATAGTTTACGTTTAGTTTTAGTATCAATGTATTGAGTATATAGCCTTTGAGCAGTCAACCACTCCACCCTATTGCTGTTAGTTTGATCAGATACTGTATATAGGCTGCCTCCGAATTTTTCAGACGTTGCTCCATCTCGCCATCCTCCTCCGATGTCACCCGTTTAATATAAGAGATCGTAGAGTATAAACAACCCCTCAGATAAGCTTTAAGAGTGTCCCAAAATATATTAACATTTCGGGGTTCAGGGTGGGACGAGACGAAGCAACGTAACTGATCTATCGATCTATCAGGCGATTTTATCAACTTCAGCCAAAAGGGTTCAACTTCCATGTTATCCTGTTGGTCGATGGGCCAAATTTAAGCTTAAGAACAACCGGACAATGGTCTGAAATCCCCCTAGTGCCATGTTCAATATTGTCAACGCATATCGCTAGGCTGCTGGATCCAAAAATGTCATCTATACGAGATAGGGAGCGTTTAATGGAGGAATGGCAAGTATACTCCCTTGTCTCAGGATGGCGCATTCTCCATAGATCTAGCCACCCGCTTCCCGCCATGAATTGTGACAGCTGGGATGTAACCGGGGGGGATGTCCCGTTCCGCACCCCATCATCCAGCCTCAGCTTATCTAGATGATTATGCATCACTAGTGTTGAGCGATACCATCCGATACCCTAAAATATTGGATCGGATGGTATCGGCCCGATACGAAAAAAGTATCGGGTATCTCCGATACCGGAAGTCCCATTCAAGTCTATGGGACTTCCGGTATCGGAATAAGAAAAACCCTTTTCTGTCCTTGTACAGCCTCTCGGGGGGGTGTACGGACCTTCCGGGGGTCTGTGCCGACTGCCCGGGGGTCTGTGCGGACTGCCGGGGGTCTGTACCGGCCTGCCGGGGGGGGCTGTGCCGGCCTGCCGGTGGTCTGTACCGACTGTCCGGGGGTCTGTGCGGGCTGCGGGGGTCTGTACCGGCCTGCCGGGGGGCTGTGCCGGCCTGCCGGTGGTCTGTACCGACTGTCCGGGGGTCTGTGCGGGCTGCGGGGGTCTGCACCGGCCTGCCGGGGTGCTGTGCTGGCCTGCCGGTGGTCTGTACCGACTGTTCGGGGGTCTGTGCAGGCTGCGGGGGACTGTACCGGCCTGCCGGGGGGCTGTGCCGACTGTCCGGGGGTCTGTGCAGCCTGCGGAGGTCTGTGCAGGATTGTCCGATAGGACTACAAGTCCCCTCGGGCGATGCCTGCTACCATGACGGTGATTGACACATTAGCCAATGATGGGACAGTAGTAGTCCCATCATCCGGCTAATGTGCTGAATATACAAAAAAAAAATACATACATACATACTACATACATACTACATATATACTACATGCATGCAACATACATACATATATACTACATATATACTACATGCAACATGCATACTACATATATACTACATGCATGCAACATACATACATACAACATATATACCACATGCATGCAACATGCATATATACAACATATATACTACATGCAACATACATACTACATATATACTACATGCATGCAACATACATATATACTACATATATACTACATGCATGCAACATACATATATACTACATATATACTACATGCATGCAACATACATACTACATATATACTACATGCATGCAACATACATACATACTACATATATACCACATGCATGCAACATGCATACTACATATATACCACATATATACTGCATGCATGCAACATACATACACTCACTGGCCACTTTATTAGGTACACCTGTCCAACTGTGTGTTAAGACTTAATTTCTAATCAGCCAATCACATGGCGGCAACTCAGTGCATTTAGGCATGTAGACATGGTCAAGACAATCTCCTGCAGTTCAAACCGAGCATCAGTATGGGGAAGAAAGGTGATTTGAGTGCCTTTGAACGTGGCATGATTGTTGGTGCCAGAAGGGCTGGTCTGAGTATTTCAGAAACTGCTGATCTACTGGGATTTTCACGCACAACCATCTCTAGGGTTTACAGAGAATGGTCCGAAAAAGAAAAAAAATCCAGTGAGCGGCAGTTCTGTGGCCGGAAATGCCTTGTTGATGCCAGAGGTCAGAGGAGAATGGGCAGACTGGTTCGAGCTGATAGAAAGGCAACAGTGACTCAAATTGCCACCCGTTACAACCAAGGTAGGCAGAAGAGCATCTCTGAACGCACAGTGCGTCGAACTTTGAGGCAGATGGGCTACAGCAGCAGAAGACCACACTGGGTACCACTCCTCTCAGCTAAGAACAGGAAACTGAGGCTACAATTTGCACAAGCTCATCGAAATTGGACAGTAGAAGATTGGAAAAACGTTGCCTGGTCTGATGAGTCTCGATTTCTGCTGCGACATTCGGATGGTAGGGTCAGAATTTGGCGTAAACAACATGAAAGCATGGATCCATCCTGCCTTGTATCAACGGTTCAGGCTGGTGGTGGTGGTGTCATGGTGTGGGGAATTTTTTCTTGGCACTCTTTGGGCCCCTTGGTACCAATTGAGCATCGTTGCAACGCCACAGCCTACCTGAGTATTGTTGCTGACCATGTCCATCCCTTTATGACCACAATGTACCCAACATCTGATGGCTACTTTCAGCAGGATAATGCGCCATGTCATAAAGCTCGAATCATCTCAGATTGGTTTCTTGAACATGACAATGAGTTCACTGTACTCAAATGGCCTCCTCAGTCACCAGATCTCAATCCAATAGAGCATCTTTGGGATGTGGTGGAACGGGAGATTCGCATCAGGGATGTGCAGCCGACAAATCTGCGCCAACTGTGTGATGCCATCATGTCAATATGGTCCAAAATCTCTGAGGAATGCTTCCAGCACCTTGTTGAATCTCTGCCACGAAGAATTGAGGCAGTTCTGAAGGCAAAAGGGGGTCCAACCCGTTACTAGCATGGTGTACCTAATAAAGTGGCCAGTGAGTGTATATGCAACATGCATACTACATATATACTACATGCAACATGCATACTACATATATACTACATACATGCAACATGCATACTACATATATACCACATATATACTACATGCATGCAACATACATATATACTACATGCATGCAACATACATATATACTACATATATACTACATGCAACATGCATACTACATATATACTACATGCATACTACATATATACCACATGCATGCAACATACATACATACTACTAGTGTTGAGCATTCCGATACTGCAAATATCGGGTATCGGCCGATATTCGCTGTATCGGAATTCCGATACCGAGTACCGATATTTTTTCAATATCGGATATCGGAATCGGAAGTTCCCATAATACAAAGAGCCACTGCTGTGGCTCTGATTGGCTGCCGAAATGACGTCATCATGATGCGCGGTCTGTGCGCATCATGATGCGCCGTTAGTTCGGGCCTTCCGGGGGGTCTATGCCGACTGCCTGGGGGTCTGTACCGGCCTGCCGGGGGTCTGTGCCAGCCTGCCGGGGGTCTGTGCCGACTGCCCGGGGCTCTGTACCGGCCTGCCGGGAGTCTGTGCCGACTGCCCGGAGGTCTGTGCTGACTGCCTGGGGGTCTGTGCGGACTGCCAGGGGTCTGTGCCGGTCTGCCGGGGGTCTGTGCCGGCCTGCCGGTGGTCTGTACTGACTGTCCGGGGGTCTGTGCAGGCTGCGGGGGTCTGTACCGGCCTGCCGGGGGGCTGTGCCGGCCTGCCGGTGGTCTGTACCGACTGTCCGGGGGTCTGAGCGGACTGCCGGGGGTCTGTGCCGACTGCCCAGGTGTCTGTGCGGACTGCCGGGGGGCTGTGCCGGCCTGCCGGTGGTCTGTACCGACTGTCCGGGGGTCTGTGCAGGCTGCGGGGGTCTGTACCGGCCTGCCGGGGGGCTGTGCCGGCCTGCCGGTGGTCTGTACCGACTGTCCGGGGGTCTGAGCGGACTGCCGGGGGTCTGTACCGGCCGGTACAGACCCCCGCAGCCTGCACAGACCCCCGGACAGTCGGTACAGACCACCGGCAGGCCGGCACAGCCCCCCGGCAGGCCGGCACAGCCCCCCGGCAGGCCGGTACAGACCACCGGCAGTCTGCTCAGACCCCCGGACAGTCGGTACAGACCACCGGCAGGCCGGCACAGCCCCCCAGCAGGTCGGTACAGACCCCCGCAGCCTGCACAGCCCCCCGGCAGGCTGGCACAGCCCCCCGGCAGGCCGGTACAGACCCCCGGCAGTCCGCACAGACACCTGGGCAGTCGGCACAGACCCCCGGGCAGTCGGCACAGACCACCGGCAGGCCGGCACAGCCCCCCGGGAGGCCGGTACGGACCCCCGGCAGTCAGCACAGACCCTGGGCAGTCGGCACAGACCCCCGGCAGGCCGGTACAGAACCTCGGGCAGTCGGCATAGACCCCCCGGAAGGCCCGAACTGACGGCGCATCATGATGCGCACAGACCGCGCATCATGATGACGTCATTTCGGCAGCCAATCAGAGCCACAGCAGTGGCTCTTTGCATTATGGGAACTTCCGATTCCGATATCCGATATTGAAAAAATATCGGTACTCGGTATCGGAATTCCGATACAGCGAATATCGGCCGATACCCGACATTTGCAGTATCGGAATGCTCAACACTATTCATCACCAAATTAAAATCTCCCATACAAATAACATGAGCATCTGGGTAATTCAGGGCGAAACGCAATGCCTTCTGGATAATGGACATATTTGCTGGAGGAGGGTTGTAAATACACAGGATAACATATTTCTGAGAGTCAATTAGCGCATGTACAAACACAAATCGTCCCTCAGGGTCTTTCCAGGCCTCCCTGGTCTCCCACCGAACATCTTTATGTATTAATAGTGAAACTCCCCTGGAATAGCTGGTGTGAAAGGCATGTATAAACCACTGTACCCATGGTTTTTGCACCCACCGAACCATATCCCTGGTCAGGTGCGTCTCAACCAGAGCCACAATATGAGGGCGATATTGTCTAATCTGTGAGAATACCTTAATTTTCTTTCGGGGGGGGTTTATGCCCCTTACATTCCAGGTCATAGAAATTAGCTCAGAACCCATTCCCGCCTATCTGGGTATGTTGCGCAGTGGTACCCGAACAGAATGCAGAGACATTACCTAGAGAACAAAGTTGGCATCGGCTGCGGCATTTATCTAAATACCTATAAAAACTAAAACCTTGAAAAGAGAAAACACAAAACAAGAACTTAGTGATGTAGAAGCACAGTCTCACGCCCCCATCAAAAAATAAGGAAGGGGATACCATCACTGAACACAGCGTCCGGTATTGTTGGTAACTGGATCCTTGCCGAAGAAGCTCCAATTAGACCTGTAACTGAAAGGATTCAAATTAACAGCCGTCACATTAGGATTCCTTCGCAGGGGATCCCCCATGGGACTGCAGCCACTCAGCCGCCTCCGCCGGATCTGTAAAAAACACGGAGGTACCTCCGTGATCAACCCGGAGCCGGGCCGGGTATATCATCGAGTACACAATGTTTCTGTCCCTGAGCCGTTTCTTGACCTCGATGAACTGTGCCCGCTGCTTCTGCAATTCCATGGAGAAGTCCGGAAAGATGGAGACGACAGCATTATTGAATTTGATGGGACTTTTTAGTTGTGCAGACGTAGAGTGGTGTCCCTGTCCTTACAATTGAGCAGGCGTGCCAGGAAAGGCTGAGGTGGGGCCCCCGGAGACAGGAGTTTTGTAAGGACCCTGTGGGCTCTTTCAATAGCGAACATTGGGGAGAATTCATCCCCCAGGGAGGTCTTAATCCAGTCCTCCAGAAACTGCTCAGGATGCTGACCTTCCGAGCGCTCAGGCAGGCCAATAATGCGGATATTATTCCGACGCATTCTATTTTCCAAGTCGTCCGCCTTTTGTTTCCAAGCATTCATGGAGCCCGCCACCTTCGTCAATTTGGCCTCCATAGGTGTAATGTTATGCTCCACCCTGGAAACCCTCGTCTCCACCTCCGTAATACGTCCCTTCATGGCCTGCATATCGTGACGAAGCCTCCCCACCTCCGTGTAGACATCCTCGATTTTCTCCATCAGGGATGTCCTGGTCAGCGAGATAGCCTGCATCAACTGCTCAGATGCCTGTTTGAGGGTCAACTCCTCCTGCTCCGTCTCCTCCTCATCCGCAGAAGGGCTATTTTTGCGTTGAACTTGAGAGGAGGTATTCCTAAGGAGTCGGGCACTTTCGGAGGGGTTGGGTCTTGCATACTCTTTTAATTTTTCTGCCGCTCCTGGCCCTTTAAATCGACTCATGACTGATTGCAATACGATCTAGTGAGGCAGTCAGAAATATGTACCCCGGACAATTCCCACCGCAGAGGGCAATCACAGCAGGGTTAATAATAGATATTATAGTTTCAGCATAGGCCGCAGATAGGAGGCTATATATAATCGTGAGCACTATTCATAAGAGTCCCTTGCGGCCAGGGGAGGGAGAGGGATCCCCACACAGACAGCAGTAGTGGGGGAGGGTGCTCAAAGCCTCCCTCAGTAATGGCACCAGCCAGCGCAGTGAGGGGTTAACGGAGGGGAGAATAACACGCAGGGTCCAATTTTCCAGGGCACTCACCACGTGTCCCCTCTATCGGTCTGCCAGTATCTTCACTGCCTGCGGTGCAGCGGTGTGAATCAGCGCCGCAGCTCTCAGCAGCAGAGCCGCGCGCCCAAGATGGCCACCACCTCGTGGAGGAGCAGGATCAGCCGCCCGCCTGCAGCAACCACCTCACGCTCTCTTGCGGGGCACCAGGGGGTCCCAACGTCCAGGGGGTCCAGATCGCCACCAGTAAGTTATGTAGAAAGGGGTCTAGATGCCAGGATTTCTTCAGGATTCTAAGGAGCTCTTTCAGCTGCGTCCTCTTCTGCACGCTACATAGCCACGCCCCCAATATTGACCTATTTTCAAGCGAGACTAAACAAAAAAAACTAAAATCATATTATCCGAAACAGTCAGAAAACTAGCCACATATTGGCAGATCCCAGACCTCAGACTATATACTGTGTAAGTTTATAAGCCCCTCCAGTGTCAGGAATAGAAAGTATGTGAAAATCCAGTATAATTCTTGTGTTTTTCTCCTGTAGGGACTGCCCTAGTTTGGTAATGTAACTGCTGTTAATTAGTAGTGCAGACAAATTGTCCTAGACTAAACTCAGTCTTCAGACGGCCCAATATGTACCACTCAGGGAAAACTTACCTGCTCCAAAGATCATTAGCAGCTTCTAACTAATGGCCATGCTGCGGTCTGTCAGGGAATGAGTGCAATATCGGTATAAAGACTAGGGATATGTGCAGTCATAATGTCTGGGAGATCTGTGCCATTATTTAGTATGAATATGGAAATTATCTCTGAAAGGTAAGTGTTCCCTGAGCGGTATATACGGCATTGTCACATACTATCTATTCCTGACACTGGAGGGGCTTATAAACTTACACAGTATATAGTCTGAGGTCTGGGATCTGCCAATATGGGGCTAGTTTTCTGACTGTTTCGGATAACATGATACATGATTTTAGGGTTTTCTTCGTCTAGTCCTGCTTGAATATAGTTCAATATTAAATAGTCTCCTGATGAATGAATGATGAATCCAATGAATATTCATTTCTCTTAAGTAGCGGCACACGTGACCGCCGGCAGCAGCAGGAAGCCGGTGACTGACACTGCGCGCTACCGAAGAGGAATGAATACTCACTGCTCTCTGTGCACACAGTCCCGGTGAGTGCTCCGGCAGCTGTGCTCTGTATATGAGCAGTGCATGACGTCCCTGCCATGTGCTGCTTACAAGCATAAAGCAGTTGCTGGCATCGGAGCAGGATGCTGTGAGGGAGCGCCGGGTAGGTAAGTGTAATTTTTTTAATGTATTTTGATGGGGCCATGTATACCAGGACTGGGATGGGGGCCAATCATACCAGAATAGCGATTGGGCCCTGCATAACAGGACGACATGGGGGCCCTGCATACCAGGATAAGGATGGGGCCAATCATACCAGAATAGCGATTGGGCCCTGCATAACAGGACGACATGGGGGCCCTGTATACCAGGATAGGGATGCAGCCATGCATACCAGGATAAGGATGCGGCCATGCATACCAGGACGAGATGGGGGCCCTGCATACCAGGGTAAGGATGGGGGCCATGCATACCAGGATAGGGATGAGGGCAATCATTCCTGCCAGGATAGGGATGAGTGATCCATGCATACCAGGATAGGGATGAGAGATCCATGCACACCAGGATAGGGATGAGGGAACCATATATACCAGGATGAGATGGGGACACTGCATACCAGGACAGGGATGGGGCCATGCATACCAGTATAGGAATGAGGGCCATGCATACCAGAATGGGGATCAGGGGGCCATGCATACCAGGGTAGGGAATATTAAGTACAGAATCGACCACATTTTTTGCTTTAATTTTTCTCCCTAATTTCCTGCTCTGAAACGGGTGCGTTTTATAGTTTACAAAATACAGCATATATATTTTTTTTTTCTCAGTGAACTCATTCCTCATGTTTGGCCTCATTAAAATAAAACCAGTCATACTCCACTGGCGTGCCGGCTCCACTTCAGCGGTGTTGAGACTCACTGTCCCGGGGCTTATGTGAGGTTCTCACATCACACGAGCCCTGCACCCAATCAGCGGCAGCTTCACTGTTCCTTCCTTCGGATGTATTGAACATCGAGAGGAAGCCAGGGCTGCGGCTGCTCTCTGACGGCCTCATGATGCTTGATTTGTCTGAAGGTGGGGACAGTGACGTCAGCGCTGATTGGGCACAGGGCTCACATGACGTAAAAACCTCAAAAGAGCCCCAAGAACACAAGTGCCGACACCACTGAAACGGAGCCAGCATGGGAGGTTTGTGGAGGAATGAGAAGGGGTTGTCCAACTAGTTGTTAACCTTTTCATCAAAAATCCCACACAGGGAAAAGTCATTATTATACCTAGAGGGCGAGAAATGAATGACAGGAAAATTTTGTTGACCTTCAAAATAACTCAGACGGGCAGAACCTATTGTGAGGTAGCACTGTCATTCAAGTAGGGGATACTCGCTCAGCAGCCACAAAATCAGATCCGGCACAGATTTTCCATAAACTCATAACAGTCCATGCGGTTTATTCTGCAGCATAAGCCCATAGCAGTAACATAAACTTCATAACATCAGTATAGCGTCCATGACAGAGTTCAGCTCTGTAATCCTTTAGCATACAGGTTAAGCAAATGTCCATTACATAGGCTCTTCAGCCTCAGTGTTATCTCACCCCGTCAGGGTCACTCATGGTTCCTTCACCATCATGCGGCAGACGTCCATTCCCTCCAGGGATTTACCAGGCACGTGCAGCCATTAACACAGGGTTCACTTACTGTCAGAAGGCAGCCCCATCTCACTCACATGGGACCTTCCACACTGGACCAACCAGGTCCCAGCATTCACCACATGTGACCTACCCTGGCCACATTATATGGTCCATAGCCGCGCCCATCGAGTCACATGACTATGACCTCATCACAGGTCCTTCAACCACTCACACTCTTTACAACAGTGTTCTTTAAACACACCCCCTGGGTGGGTTTGTAGGTAGCCAGGTCCGCCCATCTCTCTAGTTACCTAGAGACTTCTCCCTGACACATTGAAGCAACACCTCAGCAATGTCCTTGCTGATCAACACACATACATAAGTCTCCATCTCAAGGCCACCCACCTTGAGATACATAACCATCCTTCAGGATTCTGACACTCATCCTCTCTCTTGGGACATCCACACAGCGCCCCCTAGCGGACACAGTGGTTACTACACCACACTATATATATTATTCACAAATTGTACAAAAACATGATGCACGCGGCGTGCGTTCAAGGATGGAATATGATATGGGAGTTTTATAGGATAAATTCAAGGTGAGAATATTATATGGGAGTTTTATAGGATAAATACAAGGTGAGAATATTATATGGGAGTTTTATAGGATAAATACAAGGTGAGAATATTATATGGAAGTTTTATAGAATAAATTCAAGGTGAGAATATTATATGGGAGTTTTATAGGATAAATTCAAGGTGAGAATATTATATGGGAGTTTTATAGGATAAATTCAAGGTGAGAATATTATATGGGAGATTTATAGGATAAATTCAAGGTGAGAATATTATATGGGAGTTTTATAGAATAAATTCAAGGTGAGAATATTATATGGGAGTTTTATAGGATAAATTCAAGGTGAGAATATTATATGGGTGTTTTATAGGATAAATTCAAGGTGAGAATATTATATGGGAGTTTTATAAGATAAATTCAAGGTGAGAATATTATATGGGAGATTTATAGGATAAATTCAAGGTGAGAATATTATATGGGAGATTTATAGGATAAATTCAAGGTGAGAATATTATATGGGAGTTTTATAGGATAAATTCAAGGTGAGAATATTATATGGGAGTTTTATAGGATAAATTCAAGGTGAGAATATTATATGGGAGTTTTATAGGATAACTTCAAGGTGAGAATATTATATGGGAGTTTTATAGGATAAATACAAGGTGAGAATATTATATGGAAGTTTTATAGGATAAATTCAAGGATGGAATATTATATGTGAGTTTTATAGGATAAATTCAAGGTGAGAATATTATATGGGAGTTTTATAGAATAAATTCAAGGTGAGAATATTATATGGGAGTTTTATAGGATAAATTCAAGGTGAGAATATTATATGGGAGTTTTATAGGATAAATTCAAGGTGAGAATATTATATGGGAGTTTTTTAGGATAAATTCAAGGTGAGAATATTATATGGGAATTTATAGGATAAATTCAAGGTGAGAATATTATATGGGAGTTTTATAAGATAAATTCAAGGTGAGAATATTATATGGGAGTTTTATAGGATAAATTCAAGGTGAGAATATTATATGGGAGATTTATAGGATAAATTCAAGGTGAGAATATTATATAGGAGTTTTATAGAATAAATTCAAGGTGAGAATATTATATGGGAGTTTTATAGGATAGATTCAAGGTGAGAATATTATATGGGAGATTTATAGGATAAATTCAAGGTGAGAATATTATATGGGAGATTTATAGGATAAATTCAAGGTGAGAATATTATATAGGAGTTTTATAGAATAAATTCAAGGTGAGAATATTATATGGGAGTTTTATAGGATAAATTCAAGGTGAGAATATTATATGGGAGTTTTATAGAATAAATTCAAGGTGAGAATATTATACGGGAGATTTATAGGATAAATTCAAGGTGAGAATATTATATGGGAGATTTATAGGATAAATTCAAGGTGAGAATATTATATGGGAGTTTTATAGGATAACTTCAAGGTGAGAATATTATATGGGAGTTTTATAGGATAAATTCAAGGTGAGAATATTATATGGGAGTTTTATAGGATAAATTCAAGGTGAGAATATTATATGGGAGCTTTATAGGATAAATTCAAGGTGAGAATATTATATGGGAGATTTATAGGATAAACCAAATACCAACAGAAAATAAACGACCAAAACAAACATTTATCAGTAAAAATAACTCATCTTTATTAGGTAAAGTATGAAAGAATTGCACCATTTTCCGATACCCGTCGCGTGTCCATTTTTCATGATTTTGGGCTGGGTTTGGGATTATTTTTTGTGTGCCAAGCTGATGATTTTAATGGAGACCATTTTGGTGCAGATACGATCTTTTGATCGCCCGTTATTGCATTTTAATGCAATGTTGCGGCGACCAAAAAAACATAATTCTGGTGTTTTGGCTTTTTCTCGTTACGCCATTTAGCGATCGGTTTAAATGTTTTTTTTATATTGATAGATCGGGCGATTCTGAACGCGGTGATACCAAATATGTATATGTTTTAGTTTCTTTCTATTGTTTTATTTTGAATGGGGCGAAAGGGCAGTGATTTAAACTTTTATATATTTTTTATATATTTTTAAAAACTTTTTTTACTTTTGGCATTGTGAAGACTTACAGCATTGTATCTTAATTAACCAGACGACTATTTTTTAGCAAACGAAGAATAATAGAATGTTATCTGTATGTTGGCTTTAAATTTAAGTGTAGATTTCTAGTTGGTCAAGAAAACAGACTTTTGTTTGTGTAAGCCGGTAATATTGACTTTTATTGTGCGCTTATCCTTGATCACTAGTGATGTTTGCTGATATGCTAATTATACATTGTGTTATGGAGCCAGTTTGTTGACTTCTAAAGGAGAGAGAGAAAAACTATGAAAACAAACAAAAGCCAGCTCACCAAATGTAGACCGCAGACCTCGGAACTCCGTCTGGACTGACGTATGATCAATAGGAAAAAGCAATTAGCTCCAGCTGCGTGTAAAAAAATTTCTTCTTTATTTCAACATTAAAATTATGTCATCTTCATAGTATGCCATACACACGGACACGGCAACGCGTTTCGATCTGTAAGATCTTTTTCAGAGCCATAGAGATACACTGATCTCAGCTGCATATATACTGCATTTGATCCAATGACATGCACAAAAACAATCACATGACAATTAACTCATTAAAATTACATAACAATGTACAAAATAAATTAAAATACATGTTGCAAAAGAAAAATATTTATCTTTTCAACAATAATGAAGCATTAGGTCATTTCGTTTATTTAAACCATTCGGGGATCGGACATCTAGGTGATAAATCCAAAAAGCCTCTCTTGTTAACAGGCGTCGCTTTGAATCTCCGCCGCGGAAAGGAATTTTAACCTGTTCTATTCCTTGCACTTTGAAACTCAAGATGTTTCTAGCATGGTGCCTAATGAAATGCTGCGACACAGCTGATATATTACGATTCATGTTATTCGTATTTTCAATATCATGTAGATGTTCCCTAATGCGCATCTTCATTTTTCTAGATGTGCACCCTATATATGATAATTTGCAAATGGTGCAATCTATCTTGTATATTACATTAGTTGAATTACAATTAATATATTGTTTTATGGTATATTGCACTTTATTTGCCGCATCAGAGAATTTTTTTGTAACATTTGCATATCTACATGTTTTGCATTTTGTAGCTCCACATCTGAAAAAACCATTACAGGTTACCCAGGTTTTATTTGTTTTATTATAAACAGAAAATAAATTAGGTGATAATTTGTCTCCCAATGTAGGAGCTCTTCTCGATACTATATTAATACCTGGCTTTAATATATCTGCCAATTTACTATCTTCATATAAAATGGGCAAATATCTATTAATGATTCCCTTGATTTGTGGAAATTGGCGACTGAACTGAAAACAAATATACGGTTTCTTTCCAATAACTGCCTCATTTGCGTTGCCACCAGAAAAAATCATTTTATTACGTTTTTTATTTTTTACTATTTGTTGTGGTCGATTCAAAGACCAATCCGGATACATGCGATTTTTTAATTTTTTCTTTACATGTTCCAGTTCACTATCTAGATTACTCTCTTCACTACAATTACGTTTAACCCTTGTGAGTTCTCCTACTGGTATTGCTTTAAGGGTATGTTTATTGTGACTGCTGGTTGCATGTAAAATAGTATTCCCACTATAGGGTTTATGATGTGTTTTCGTAGAGATTATTTCCCCCTCAACACCAAATAAATCCAAATCCAAAAAAGATATATGTTCCATATTATGTTCATGCGTAAATTTAATATTATATTGGTTAGAATTTACATATGACATAAAGGCAGGTATGGCAGATACCTCTCCATCCCAAATTAATAGGGTATCATCGATATATCTGCCATACCATGCCACCTGTCCATAAAAAGGATTGGAATCTGAGAAAATGAATTCATATTCCCAAAACAACATAACCAGATTTGCAAGGGACGGTGAAAATTTTGCTCCCATGGCTACTCCCTTCAACTGTAAATAATAACACTGGTTGAAGGAGAAAAAATTATGTGACATCAAAAATATTACTACTTGCAAGATATAATTGATTAAATCCATAGAGTAGTTACTAAACCTTTTTAAATGAAATTGCAAAGCTCTTATTGCTAAATCATGAGGGATACATGTATATAATGATACTACATCGCAACTCAGCCATGAATATGATGACAACCACATCTTATTAGAGAACATTTGTAACACCTGTTTGGAATCTCTAATATAGCCAGGCATCCTCTGTACAAGGGGTTGCAACAATGTGTCGACCCATTGTGACAAATGCTCATGTGCTGAACCGATGCCTGAGACAATCGGTCGCATAGGAGGAATGCCGCAGCCTTTGTGTATTTTGGGTACTCCATATATGATTGGAAGCACCGGTTTTTTCACTTGCAGATATTCTGCCTGTTTTTTAGTAATGACTCCTAACTCCAAACCTTCCATGATAATTTGATTAGTTTTATCCCTAAATTGTTCTAAAGGGTTATAATCCAGTTTCCTGTATGTCAATTCATCTGACAATAACTCAATCATTTTATCATAATAATCTCTAGAATTTAGAACCACAACTACCCCACCTTTATCTGACATTTTTATAACAATATCTGTCATTGATTTTATTTCTCTTAGGGCTATAAATTGCTTGCCGGATAGATTTTTAAATTTACTATTTTTTTGATTAAACAAAATTTGCAATTCCTTCTCCACTATATCTTGAAATCGGTCCATACACTCAGATCTCGCGTGGACCGGATAAAAATAGGGATTTTTTGTGGAAAAATTTAATGACTGGTTAACATATTCCATGTCTCTATTTTTTTCTGTGTCCAAATCTTGTAAAGTTACCAATGACACCTGCTCCTGAAAGTTCATATGTAAAAATTCGTTAGTTATTATCTGAGTGTTGTCATCACATTCTCCTTCTTCATTCATTGTTGTTTGTGAATCATTCAAAAAGTGTTTTTTAACAGTCAAGTTCCGCATGAACTTATTCACATCTAGTATAGTTGTGAACAAATCAAAGTCCTGATCCGGAGCAAAGTTTAACCCCAAAGATAAGATCTCAATTTGATCTGGAGTTAAATCTCTGGATGAATAATTTTGCACATTCTTAATTACTTGGTCATATAATGCTTCTTGCGGGTAGTAATTCCTACTGCGCCTGTGGTGCTTGCGACCCCCGCGCCTCTTGCGTTTTTTGAAAAATGTTGGCCTATGTTCACACTGGTTGGTGCATTATCATCTGAAGCACTCAAGTAATTATCAGAGGAGTCCGGGTCTGATGATGTAAAGGAAACATGCGGTTTATTAGATCTAGCTCTTGAATATTTGCGTTTTTTATGAGCATGGCTATGTTTAAGAATGGACTTAGGAGATTTATCAAAATTAGTCCACTTGCCCCAGTCATATACTTTATTACTTGTGTAATCATTAGTATCTCGCACAAATTTTTTCTTTTTTCTGGTAATAACTTCTTCTTCCAAAGCTGAGACTTTCTCATTTATTTTTGCTATGGAAGAATCAAACCATGCCAATGTCTTATATTGCAGTATAGACGAGTTAACTGTTTCCATCTCCTGCTGAATGTCTTTCAGTTTAGACTCTTCCTGCCGAACAATCAGTTTCATTAAATTCTGAGAACAATTGCTTAGAATAGTATTCCATTGCTCTATGAATTCATCCGAGTAAATTGTGGTAGGAATTTTTTTAATTCGCAAACCTCTCGGTATCATTTCTTTGCTTACATAATTGTTAAGCGTTTCATGATCCCACCACAGTTTCATTTCCTGCATGCGAAGTTTTTCCAAACTAATCAGACATTCATTAAAGCCTGTAACACTGCTGTCTGGCTCTTGCTGATTAGAAAAAACCTCTGCAGCCTTTAAAGACCGATCCCTGTTCAGGTCTGTGGCCATATTAAAACGTGACCTCTGAGAATGCTATCCCGTGTAGGCAAGACGAAAATATTCTTGTATAAACAATGTTAGTACTTTAGATGTCCATCAATAGATAATGATCTGGGAGCAAGGCAGTCCAACCATAACATGAAAACAAACAAAAGCCAGCTCACCAAGTGTTCACCGCAGACCTCGGAGCTCCGTCTGGACTGACGTATGATCAATAGGAAAAAGCAATTAGCTCCAGCTGCGTGTAAAAAAATTTCTTCTTTATTTCAACATTAAAATTATGTCATCTTCATAGTATGCCATACACACGGACACGGCAACGCGTTTCGATCTGTAAGATCTTTTTCAGAGCCATAGAGATACACTGATCTCAGCTGCATATATACTGCATTTGATCCAATGACATGCACAAAAACAATCACATGACAATTAACTCATTAAAATTACATAACAATGTACAAAATAAATTAAAATACATGTTGCAAAAGAAAAATATTTATCTTTTCAACAATAATGAAGCATTAGGTCATTTCGTTTATTTAAACCATTCGGGGATCGGACATCTAGGTGATAAATCCAAAAAGCCTCTCTTGTTAACAGGCGTCGCTTTGAATCTCCGCCGCGGAAAGGAATTTTAACCTGTTCTATTCCTTGCACTTTGAAACTCAAGATGTTTCTAGCATGGTGCCTAATGAAATGCTGCGACACAGCTGATATATTACGATTCATGTTATTCGTATTTTCAATATCATGTAGATGTTCCCTAATGCGCATCTTCATTTTTCTAGATGTACACCCTATATATGATAATTTGCAAATGGTGCAATCTATCTTGTATATTACATTAGTTGAATTACAATTGATATATTGTTTTATGGTATATTGCACTTTATTTGCCGCGTCAGAGAATTTTTTTGTAACATTTGCATATCTACATGTTTTGCATTTTGTAGCTCCACATCTGAAAAAACCATTACAGGTTAACCAGGTTTTATTAGTTGTATTTTTAAGAGAAAATAAATTAGGTGATAATTTGTCTCCCAATGTAGGAGCTCTTCTCGATACTATATTAATACCTGGCTTTAATATATCTGCCAATTTACTATCTTCATATAAAATGGGCAAATATCTATTAATGATTCCCTTGATTTGTGGAAATTGGCGACTAAACTGAAAACAAATATACGGTTTCTTTCCAATAACTGCCTCATTTGCGTTGCCACCAGAAAAAATCATTTTATTACGTTTTTTATTTTTTACTATTTGTTGTGCTCGATTCAAAGACCAATCCGGATACATGCGATTTTTTAATTTTTTCTTTACATGTTCCAGTTCACTATCTAGATTACTCTCTTCACTACAATTACGTTTAACCCTTGTGAGTTCTCCTACTGGTATTGCTTTAAGGGTATGTTTATTGTGACTGCTGGTTGCATGTAAAATAGTATTCCCACTATAGGGTTTATGATGTGTTTTCGTAGAGATTATTTCCCCCTCAACACCAAATAAATCCAAATCCAAAAAAGATATATGTTCAATATATATATTGTCAGATGAATTGACATACAGGAAACTGGATTATAACCCTTTAGAACAATTTAGGGATAAAACTAATCAAATTATCATGGAAGGTTTGGAGATAGGAGTCATTACTAAAAAACAGGCAGAATATCTGCAAGTGAAAAAACCGGTGCTTCCAATCATATATGGAGTACCCAAAATACACAAAGGCTGCGGCATTCCTCCTATGCGACCGATTGTCTCGGGCATCGGTTCAGCACATGAGCATTTGTCACAATGGGTTGACACATTGTTGCAACCCCTTGTACAGAGGATGCCTGGCTATATTAGAGATTCCAAACAGGTGTTACAAATGTTCTCTAATAAGATGTGGTTGTCATCATATTCATGGCTGAGTTGCGATGTAGTATCATTATATACATGTATCCCTCATGATTTAGCAATAAGAGCTTTGCAATTTCATTTAAAAAGGTTTAGTAACTACTCTATGGATTTAATCAATTATATCTTGCAAGTAGTAATATTTTTGATGTCACATAATTTTTTCTCCTTCAACCAGTGTTATTATTTACAGTTGAAGGGAGTAGCCATGGGAGCAAAATTTTCACCGTCCCTTGCAAATCTGGTTATGTCGTTTTGGGAATATGAATTCATTTTCTCAGATTCCAATCCTTTTTATGGACAGGTGGCATGGTATGGCAGATATATCGATGATACCCTATTAATTTGGGATGGAGAGGTATCTGCCATACCTGCCTTTATGTCATATGTAAATTCTAACCAATATAATATTAAATTTACGCATGAACATAATATGGAACATATATCTTTTTTGGATTTGGATTTATTTGGTGTTGAGGGGGAAATAATCTCTACGAAAACACATCATAAACCCTATAGTGGGAATACTATTTTACATGCAACCAGCAGTCACAATAAACATACCCTTAAAGCAATACCAGTAGGAGAACTCACAAGGGTTAAACGTAATTGTAGTGAAGAGAGTAATCTAGATAGTGAACTGGAACATGTAAAGAAAAAATTAAAAAATCGCATGTATCCGGATTGGTCTTTGAATCGAGCACAACAAATAGTAAAAAATAAAAAACGTAATAAAATGATTTTTTCTGGTGGCAACGCAAATGAGACAGTTATTGGAAAGAAACCGTATATTTGTTTTCAGTTCAGTCGCCAATTTCCACAAATCAAGGGAATCATTAATAGATATTTGCCCATTTTATATGAAGATAGTAAATTGGCAGATATATTAAAGCCAGGTATTAATATAGTATCGAGAAGAGCTCCTACATTGGGAGACAAATTATCACCTAATTTATTTTCTCTTAAAAATACAACTAATAAAACCTGGTTAACCTGTAATGGTTTTTTCAGATGTGGAGCTACAAAATGCAAAACATGTAGATATGCAAATGTTACAAAAAAATTCTCTGATGCGGCAAATAAAGTGCAATATACCATAAAACAATATATCAATTGTAATTCAACTAATGTAATATACAAGATAGATTGCACCATTTGCAAATTATCATATATAGGGTGCACATCTAGAAAAATGAAGATGCGCATTAGGGAACATCTACATGATATTGAAAATACGAATAACATGAATCGTAATATATCAGCTGTGTCGCAGCATTTCATTAGGCACCATGCTAGAAACATCTTGAGTTTCAAAGTGCAAGGAATAGAACAGGTTAAAATTCCTTTCCGCGGCGGAGATTCAAAGCGACGCCTGTTAACAAGAGAGGCTTTTTGGATTTATCACCTAGATGTCCGATCCCCGAATGGTTTAAATAAACGAAATGACCTAATGCTTCATTATTGTTGAAAAGATAAATATTTTTCTTTTGCAACATGTATTTTAATTTATTTTGTACATTGTTATGTAATTTTAATGAGTTAATTGTCATGTGATTGTTTTTGTGCATGTCATTGGATCAAATGCAGTATATATGCAGCTGAGATCAGTGTATCTCTATGGCTCTGAAAAAGATCTTACAGATCGAAACGCGTTGCCGTGTCCGTGTGTATGGCATACTATGAAGATGACATAATTTTAATGTTGAAATAAAGAAGAAATTTTTTTACACGCAGCTGGAACTAATTGCTTTTTCCTAGAGAAAAACTGTGCAAATAGTTTAAATAATCAAGTAATGCTATAATAATCTCATCTCCATTCTTAAGGCCCTTTTACATTTAGCGATGCACCAGCGATCCAACCAGCAATCCGACCCGGTCAGGATCGCTGGTGCATCGCTAAATGATCGCTAGTGAGCTTTCATACAGAAAGATCTCACAGCGATGCAGCAGCGACGCAGCGCACGATACTTACCATTCACACACAGCGATCCTGCGTCCTCCCGCCCGCCTCCACGCGTCGCTGGACGTCACAGCAGGAAGTCTCAGCAGGAAGCGCCCGACGAGAAATGGAGCTGGACATTCTCGCGCGATCAGCGATGGACAGCGGGGGAGCCGGTCGCTGGTAAGTATCACACATAGCGATATCGCTAGCAATATCGCTATAACGTCACAAAACCGGTGACGATTTAGCGATATTGCTAGCGATATTGCTTAGTGTAAAACCCCCTTTAGGGTCCCGTTACACTAAACGATGCACCAGCGATCCTGACAACGATACGACCTGCTCAGGATCCCTGGTGAGCTGTCAAACAGGCAGATCTCACCAGCGGTCAGGACAAACGAGGACGCTGGTATCCAAGGTAAACAGCGGGTAACTAAGCGCCGCAGCACTAATGTGCCCCATCTTGGGTGCTGTGCGGGGACTGTTCTATGTGTTATCTGCCTGTTCTGTGGTACAATAAAGCATCACCCACACTGTGTTACCCTCACCCTGTGTTGCCTGAGTAGCGTTTTGCCCATATTAAAAGGAGAGCGGGAGTTTGGTGGGACGATCCCTGGTCCATGCGTTTTCAGCTAGCGGGCGGCGCTCAGCAATCCGGCAGTGACAACCATAGACTTCTGCTGGAGGCCTCTAGTTGTCATGCCAACCCATTGGTGACCCGCGATCATGTGACGGGGTCACTGATGGGCGGGATTTCCGGCGCACTTGCTGACATGTGCCAGAAAAGATGTGGGCTCAGCGCTGGAGCCGACATCAAATGGGACAGTCCAACATCGCCATACATTTACCCCTGATGTCGGAAAGGGGTTAAAGGGGATTGTTTTCAGAGACAGAAGTGGTAATCAATCATGTATACATACAGATAATTACAGAAATACACAGCTTCTAATGGTAAATAGTATAGAGTTACCACAAGAAATATAATTTGTGTAAACCATGTGTAGATATAAAAATTCAGGCAAATGTCAAATGTAGCGCCATCTAGTGGCTGTGTGCAGAAGTGCCATCATAGAGTAACATGTATCCTAAGAGAGCGTCACTATCAAGGTGGAGATGAGATTAAAGGGAAGGTGCTGTGATTTTTGATAATTTATTATAAAAATGAAAATTATGTAAAAAGCTGTTTTCATCTAAGCTTGACACTGTTATGTTTATTTTTTTACTCTTTTAGTGCAGCCACTGGGCGCTGCCATTTTACCTTGCAGGTCTGTAATGGCTGCTGAACGACACTTTCCATCATCAAATACAGCAGTCCCTGGGCATAGGAGACAGCGGTCGGACACCGAACCTATCTCTCACTCAATTCACAGCTGTAGTTATGGCCAGGCACCATTTTATTAGACACCAGCGCTATCCGCTGAGCTCCTTTTACACTCTATCACAAGCCCTATTATGCCGGATGCTGTACTGTTCACTTCCAGCATAACAGGTCTCGGATGGTCACACCACACCTACCGGAGGAGGTGCAGGAGATCAGGACAGGATACCGGAGAAGCTCCTGGAGACCTGATGAGCTTCTGCCTGATGGAGAACCGATGAACTGCTGCCTGATGGAGACCCAACGAACTGCTGCCTGCTGGAGACCCGACGAGCTGCTGTCTGCTGTAGACCCGACGAACTGCTGTCTGCTGGAGACCCGACGCGCTGCTGCCTGCTGGAGACCCGACGAGCTGCTGTCTGCTGGAGACCCGACGCGCTGCTGCCTGATGGAGACCCGACGAGCTGCTGTCTGCTGGAGACCCAATGAACTGCTGTCTGCTGTAGACCCAATGAACTGCTGCCTGCTGGAGACCCGACGAACTGCTGCCTGCTGGAGACCCGACGCGCTGCTGCCTGCTGGAGACCCAACGCGCTGCTGCCTGCTGGAGACCCGACGAACTGCTGCCTGCTGGAGACCCGACGAGCTGCTGTCTGCTGGAGACCCAATGAACTGCTGTCTGCTGTAGACCCGATGAGCTGCTGTCTGCTGGAGACCCGACGCGCTGCTGCCTGCTGGAGACCCGACGAGCTGCTGTGTGCTGTAGACCCAATGAGCTGCTGAAGACAAGATGACCTGCCACATGCTATCCTGGATAACTTCGCCTCTGGACACCTCTGATTGGATGGCGTCACCGAAATGACACTGGATGGACTCGTTGCCATGGAGACCGGATGGGTCCACACCACGCGAGCGTTCAGCATCCCAGTGAAGCAGGATGTTCAGGATGAAAACCTGTTGGTAAGACCAAGATGGATAATGCTGCATAGAGCCATCTGGTAGCGATCAATCAGGTAAAGTGATAGTGAGGGGGGTCCGGAAACAGAACAATGCAGGTGAAAAGAGCCAAATGTGACCCCAACAAGTGACCAGTGAGAGTGCAACTGTGCAACGGGTAAGAAAAGAGAATAAAAGTGATATGGTAAAGATATAAAGAGAAAAGCAGCTTAATAACAGTGATGATAATAAAATATATGGGAAAGTATTTGTGGTGAAGTGTATACACTCATAAAAATATTTTCTTTAACCCCTTAGTGACAGAGCCATTTTGCAGCTTAATGACCAGGCCAATTTTTACAATTCTGGATCGCTTTAACGGATCCTGGTGATTCGGACATTGTTTTTTCGTGACATATTGTACTTTATCTTAGTGGTAAAATTTCTTCGATATGACTTGCGTTTATTTATAAAAAGAATGAAAATATGGCAAAAATTTTTATGCCCTTAAATCAGAGAGATATGTCACACAAATTTCTTATTAAATTACATTTCCCACATGTCTACTTTACATCAGCACAATTTTGGAAACAATTTTTTTTTATTAGGAAGTTCTAAGGGTTAAAAGTTGACCAGCGATTTCTTATTTTTACAACAAAATTTGCAAAACCCTTTTTTTAAGGACCACCTCACATTTAAAGTCATTTTGAGGGGTGTATATGATAGAAAATACCCAAAAGTGACACCACTCTAAATACTGGACCCCTCAAGATGCTCAAAACCACATTCAAGAAGTTTATTAACCCTTTACGTGCTTCACAGGAACTGAAGCAATGTGGAAGGAAAAAAAAAAATTTAACTTTTTTTTACAAAAAATTTACTTCAGAACCAATTTTTTTTATTTTCACAAGTGTTAAAAGAGAAAATGAACCACAACGTTTGTTTTGTAATTTCTCATAAATGCGCCGATACCCCATATGTGGGGGTAAACCACTTTTTGGGCAGACGGCAGAGCTCGCAAGGGAATGAGCGCCGTTAGACTTTTTCAAAGCAGAATTTGCTGGAATTGAGATCGGACGCTATGTTGCGTTCGGAGAGCCCCTGATGTGCCTAAACAGTGGAAACCCCCAACAAGTGACCTCATTTTGGAAACTAGACCCCTTAAGGAACTTATCTAGATGTGTGATGAGCACTTTGAACCTCTAAGTGCTTCACAGAAGTTTATAACGTAGAGCCATGAAAATAAAAAATAATTTTTTTTCCACAAAAATTATATTTTCGCCCCCAAATTTTTATTTTTAAAAAGGTAACAGGAGAAATTAGACTCCCAAAGTTGTTGTCCAATTTGTTCTGAGTATGCCCATATCCCATATGTGGGGGTAAACCACTGTTTGGGCACACAGCAGAGCTCATAAGGGAAGGAGCATCGTTTGCCTTTTTCAGTGCAGAATTGGCTGGAATTGAGATTGGACGCCATGTCGCATTTGGAGAGCCTCTGATGTGCCTGAACAGTGGAAACCCCCCACAAGTGACACCATTTTGGAAACTAGACCCCTTAAGGAACTTATCCAGATGTGTGGTGAGCACTTTGAACCCGCATGTACCTCACAGAAGCTTATAACGCAGAGCAGTAAAAATAAAAAATCATTTTTTCCTCAAAAATGTTTTTTTAGCCCAATATTTATTATTTTCCCAAGGGTAACAAGAGAAATTGGACCCCCAAAGTTTTTGTTCAATTTGTCCTGAGTACACCGATACCCCATATGTGAGGGGACCACTGTTTGGGCGCATGGGAGAGCACGGAAGGGAAGGAGCGCCATTTTGGAATGCAGACTTTGATGGAATGTTCTGCGAGCGTCATATTGCGTTGCAGAGCCCCTGATGTGCCTAAACAGTAGAAACCCCCACATGTGACCCCATTTTGGAAGCTAGATCCCCGAAGGAGCTTATCTAGATATGTGGTGAGCACTTTGAACCCCCAAGTGCTTCACAGAAGTTTATAACGTAGAGTGTTATGATGAGTCACCGAAGGAGGAAAAAACAAAATACCAGCTAAGTCCAGAAAAACCAGAGAGGTTGGCAGCTATCGGATAGCAGACCCCTGACCCTATCAACAACAACTAGCAGTAGCCGTGGGGGGTTCCTACGGTGCCCTAGACCCCTCGATCACAGCCGGAGAACTATATAGCCTAAAGAGAGAAAGGGGAAAAACTAAACTGCCCCAGAGCAGACCCCAAAGCAATAGGCAGCCCCCAACATATAATGACGGTGAAGCAAGATGAAAACACTAACACAGATAGAAAGATAGGTTGAGCAAATGATGGGGCCCAAGCTAACTACATAGGACAGGATAGGAAAGCTGCTGTCTGCTATCCGCAAAAACCCTATCAAAATGAGCCAACCGACTGATAGGAAAAACAGGACCTGAAGTCGCTAGGCTTCAAAAGACTATATCAGCACTCAGGTATATTCTGAAGACAGAGCAAAATATCAACAGATCAGAGACAAAAATGGAATTCAGCTCACCCCCGGCCAGGGATGGCAGAACTCCCAAAAAACAAGGCAAAACAAAAACAAAACTGAAGAGTACAAAGCAGAGCAGAAAAACTTAGCTTTGAGATGCAGGAATCAGACTGGTCTCCAAGAATCCAGCAGGAAAATCACCAGCCAGGAAGAAGGGCGTCGGCAGCCTTATATCCAGTCCTCAATTCCAGCCACCCAGTCATCATCTAGCTGCCCAGGTGTTTGGTAATCAGTCTTACTACCTTCCTTCACTAGAGGAGGGAGTTCATCAGACCTCAATGGTGAAGGGAAAAGTGAACTCACAACAGTACCTCCCCCTTGAGGAGGGGTCACCGAACCCTCATCCATGCCACCAGGGCGATCCGGGTGAGCCCGATGAAAGGCACGCACCAATCTTTCGGCATGAATATCAGAGGCAGAGACCCAGGAATTATCCTCCTGACCATAACCCTTCCACTTAACCAAATACTGGAGTCTCCGTCTAGCCAGACGGGAATCCAGTATCTTCTCTACCTCATATTCCATGTTACCTTCAACCAATATAGGGTCAGGAGGTGCCACCACAGGAACTACTGGTTCAACAAACCTCTAAAACAAGGACTTATGAAACACATTATGAATTTTAAATGTGACAGGAAGAGCCAACCGAAAAGAGTCCGGATTAATAATCTCCAAAATCTTGTAAGGTCCAATAAATCTAGACTTAAACTTAGGAGAAGCCACCGTCATAGCGATATTTTTTGATGACAACCAAACCATATCACCCACCTTAAACCGGGGACCAACGGTCCTACGCCGGTTGGAAAACCGCTGGGCCTTTTCCTGGGAGAGAGACAACTTATCCACTACTTGGTCCCAGATCTGGTGCATTCTCTCCACTACAGTGTCAACACCTGGGCAGGCAGAAGGCTCCACCTGCCCTGAAGAAAATCGAGGGTGAAAACCAAAGTTACAAAAAAAAGGTGACATCAAAGTGGCAGAACTAGCTCTATTATTTAAAGCAAATTCGGCCAAGGGCAAAAATGAAACCCAATCATCCTGATCGGCAGAAATAAAACATCTCAAATACGACTCCAAAGTCTGGTTTGTTCTCTCCGTCTGCCCATTGGTCTGAGGGTGAAACGCAGAGGAGAAGGACAACTGAATTCCCAGCTTGGAACAGAAAGTCCTCCAAAATCTAGACACAAACTGAACTCCTCTGTCAGATACAATGTTCTCAGGAATCCCGTGCAAGCGAACCACCTGTTGCAAAAACAAGGGCACCAACTCAGAGGAAGATGGCAACTTAGGGAGTGGTACAAGATGGACCATCTTAGAGAATCTATCACAAATCACCCAAATAACAGTCATTCTCTGAGAGACAGGCATATCAGAGATAAAATCCATTGAAATATGGGTCCATGGCCTCCTGGGCACCGGCAAAGGCATCAACAAGCCACTAGAGCGAGAACAAGGTTTAGACTGGGAGCAAGTCCCACAGGACTGCACAAAATTCCTGACATCACGAGACAAGGCGGGCCACCAAAAAGATCGACTCACCAGATCTCTAGTACCAAAAATACCTGGATGACCAGCCAATGTAGAGCAATGAACTTCAGACATCACTCTCTTCCTCCACTGGTCAGGAACATACAACTTTCCACTGGGACAACGCTCAGGTTTTTCCTCCTGAAACTCTTCCAGAGCACGTCTCAAATCGGGCAAGATGGCAGAAAGAACTACCCCCTCGCCTAAGATGGTAGCAGGCTTAGTCACAACAGGAGAATCAGCAAGGAAACTCCTAGAGAGGGCGTCTGCCTTGACATTCTTAGTGCCCGGAAGAAAAGAGACCACAAAATCAAAACGTGTGAAAAACAAGGCACACCTAGCCTGTCTAGGATTCAAGCGCTTGGCCGACTCCAGGTAAATCAAATTCTTGTGGTCAGTAAGGACCACGACTTGGTGTTTGGCTCCCTCCAACCAATGTCTCCACTCCTCAAATGCCTATTTCATGGCCAACAGTTCCCGATTCCCCACATCATAGCTACGTTCGGATGGGGAGAACTTTCGGGAAAAGAAAGCACAAGGATTCATTTTAGATGTCACAGGATCTTTTTGGGACAAAACAGCTCCTGCACCAATCTCAGAAGCGTCCACCTCCACCAGAAACGGGAGTGAGACATCAGGTTGCCGCAAAACCGGAGCAGAAGTGAATCTTCGCTTCAGCTCCTGAAAGGAAGAAACAGCCTCCAGAGACCAATTCAGCACATCAGCACCCTTCCTAGTCAAATCCGTCAATGGCTTGGCAATACCAGAAAAATTAGCTATAAATTTCCGATAAAAATTAGCAAAACCCAAAAACTTCTGGAGGGCCTTCAAAGAAGTGGGCTGAACCCAATCATAAATGGCCTGTACCTTGGCTGGGTCCATTTCAATAGTTGACGGAGACAAAATAAATCCCAAAAATGAAATCCTCCGTACCCCAAAAAGACATTTCGATCCCTTGACATACAGGGAATTCTCCCTCAAAATCCGGAACACAGTCCGAACATGTTCCACATGAGAGTCCCAATTCTTGGAGAAGATCAAAATATCATCCAGTTAGATAATCAAAAATTTATCCAAAAAGTCTCGGAATATATTGTTCATCAAGCACTGGAAGACAGAAGGGGCATTAGTGAGCCCAAAAGGCATCACCAGGTACTCAAAATGTCCCTCCGGAGTATTAAACGCCGTCTTCCATTCATCCCCATGCTTAATGCGAATAAGATTATATGCCCCCCTGAGGTCAAGCTTGGTAAACCAGCAAGCACCTTTAACTCTGGAGAATAGATCAGAAATCAGGGGCAACGGATACTGATATTTAACAGTAATTTTGTTGAGGGCACGATAGTCAATACAAGGCCTTAATGAACCATCCTTTTTAGCCACAAAAAAAAACCCCAGCACCTAAGGGTGAAGAGGATGGTCTAATATGACCCTTCTCCAATGCCTCCTTAATATAGGATCGCATAGCCTCGTGCTCGGGTACAGATAAATTGAAAAGTCGACCCTTGGGGAGTTTACACCCCGGGTTCAGCTCAATAGCACAGTCATAACTCCTATGAGGAGGCAAAGACGCAGACTCACTCTCACTAAATACATCATAAAAGTCAGCCAAATAGTCAGGAACATCATGTGACTGGGGAGAGGTGGAGAAAACAGGAGCATCACTAAGGGCACACCGACAACCCCAACTCACCACAGACAAAGATTTCCAATCCAGAACTGGATTATGGATTTGCAACCAGGGAAACCCCAGAACAATGGTATCATGCAAATTATGCAACACCAAAAATCTGCAATTTTCTTGATGGTCTGGGGTGACCCGCATTACCACCTGGGTCCAAAACTGAGGTTTATTCTTCGCCAAAGGAGTAGCATCAATACCCCTCAAAGGGATAGGCGTCCGCAGAGGTGTCATAGGAAATCCACAACGTTTAGCAAAATCCAAGTCCATCAGGTTCAGAGCTGCTCTTGAATCCACAAAAGCCTTAGCGGAAAATGTGGATAAGGAGCAGATCAGAGTAATTGCCAGAAGAAACTTAGGTTGTACACCACCCACAGAAAACGTGTGTGCACGTTTCTCTCGTTTAGGGCAGACAGAAATAATATGCGAGGCATCTCCACAAAAAAAAACACAGCTTATTACACCTTCTGAACTCCTGACGTTGCGCCCTAGACAAAACTCTATCACATTGCATAGGTTCAGACATTTGTTCAACAGGGGGTAACATCTCTCGTGTAGTTTTGCGTTCACGTAAACGCCGATCCACCTGAATGGCTAATGACATAGAATCGTCAAGACCAGAGGGAACAGGAAATCCCACCATAGTATCTTTTACAGTTTCTGACAAACCCTTCCAAAAGAGGGCTGCCAAGGCACCATTATTCCAGGTAGTAAGGACCGCCCACTTTCGGAATTTTTGACAGTACAACTCTGCCGAATCCCGACCCTGGCTTAATGCCAACAGGGTCCTTTCAGCCTGATCAATAGCATTAGGTTCATCATACAACAACCCCAAGGCTTGAAAAAATGCGTTCACATTATTCAGAATAGGATCATCAGGTTTCAAAGAAAACGCCCAATCCTGGGGATCACCGCGCAGCAAACAGATGACAATTTTAACCTGCTGCGTGGAGTTCCCCGATGAGTTAGGCTTCAAGGCAAAAAATAATTTACAATTATTCTTGAAATTCAAGAATTTAGACCGATCCCCCAAAAATACATCAGGAGAAGGAATCTTTGGTTCAGCAGCATGTGAATGAGCAAGATAGGCGGAAATTCCCCGCACTTCAGCAGCGAGCTGCTCCACACGATCAGACAATTGCTTCATCTCCATTGAGAGAAAAATTCCCCCTACGGCCTCAGAGATATAGAGGAAAAAATATGCACACAAAAAAAATAAATTCTGACACTTTTTTTTTTACAATTCTCTCCTGCTATTGAGTACCCTAGGATCTGCGGTATGGCTGGTGATTCTGTTATGATGAGTCACCGAAGGAGGAAAAAACAAAATACCAGCTAAGTCCAGAAAAACCAGAGAGGTTGGCAGCTATCGGATAGCAGACCCCTGAACCTATCAACAACAACTAGCAGTAGCCGTGGGGGGTTCCTACGGTGCCCTAGACCCCTCGATCACAGCCGGAGAACTATATAGCCTAAAGACAGAATGGGGAAAAACTAAACTGCCCCAGAGCAGACCCCAAAGCAATAGGCAGCCCCCAACATATAATGACGGTGAAGCAAGATGAAAACACTAACACAGATAGAAAGATAGGTTGAGCAAATGATGGGGCCCAAGCTAACTACATAGGACAGGATAGGAAAGCTGCTTTCTGCCATCCGCAAAAACCCTATCAAAATGAGCCAACCGACTGATAGGAAAAACAGGACCTGAAGTCGCTAGGCTTCAAAAGACTATATCAGCACTCAGGTATATTCTGAGGACAGAGCAAAATATCAACAGATCAGAGACAAAAATGGAATTCAGCTCACCCCCGGCCAGGGATGGCAGAACTCCCAAAAAACAAGGCAAAACAAAAACAAAACTGAAGAGTACAAAGCAGAGCAGAAAAACTTAGCTTTGAGATGCAGGAATCAGACTGGTCTCCAAGAATCCAGCAGGAAAATCACCAGCCAGGAAGAAGGGCATCGGCAGCCTTATATCCAGTCCTCAATTCCAGCCACCCAGTCATCATCTAGCTGCCCAGGTGTTTGGTAATCAGTCTCACTACCTTCCTTCACTAGAGGAGGGAGTTCATCAGACCTCAATGGTGAAGGGAAAAATGAACTCACAACAGTAGAGCCATAAAAATAAAAAATCATATTTCTTTTCACAAAAATGATCTTTTCGCCCCCAATTTTTTATTTTCACAAGGGTAACAGGAGAAATTGGATGCCTGAAGTTGTTGTGCAGTTTGTCCTGAGTACACCGATACCCTATAGGTGGGGGTAAATCACTGTTTGGGCACACAGCAGAGCTCGGAAGTGAAGGAGCACTGTTTGACTTTTTAAATGCAGAATTGATTGGTATTGAGATCGGATGCCATGTCGCATTTGGAGAGCCCTGATGTGCTTAAACAGTGGAAACCCCCCCAATTCTAACTCCAACCCTAACCTCAACACACCCCTAACCCTAATCTCAATCCTAACCCTAACTTTAACCCTAATGGGAAAATGGAAATAAATAATTTTTTTATTTTATTATTTTTCTCTAACTAAGGGGGTGATAACGGGGGGTTTGATTTACTATTTATACTGGGTTTTTATGTTTGGCAGCTGTCGCACGCTAAAAGACGATTTTAGTTTCAAAAGATAGTTTTTGCATCACCACATTGTGAGAGCGATAATTTTTCCATACTTTGGCCCACAGAGTCATGTGAGGTTTTGTTTTTTGCGGGACGAGTTGACGTTTTTATTGGTACCATTTTTGGGCAAATGACTTTTTTTATCACTTTTTATTTCGATTTTTATGAGGCAGAATAAACAAAAACCAGCAATTCATGAATTTCTTTGGGGGGAGCGTTTATACCATTCCGCGTGCGGCAAAATTGATAACGCAGCTTTATTCTTCGGGTCAGTATGATTACAGCGATACCTCATTCATATTTTCTTTATGTTTTGGCACTTTCTACAATAAAAACAATTTTATATAAAAATTATTATTTTTGCATTGCTTTATTTTGAGAGCTGTTATGAATCGGTCGCCGAGGAGGAAATAAAAAACAACACAAGCTAAGTCTCAGAAAACCAAAGAGGTTGGTAACTATACAGACTGCAGACCCCTGATCCTAACACGCAACTAGCAGCAGTCGTGGAGCGTTCCTACGGTGGTCCTAGACGCCTCGTCACAACCGGAGAGCTAAATAAGCCTAAAGCAGGAAAAGAGGAAAACTAACTGCCCCAGAGCAGACCCCAAAGGAAAGACAGCCACCCACATGTATTGATGGTGAAACAAGATGAAAACACAAACAAAGGCAGGAAAATAGGCTGAGCAAACGATGGGGCCAAACTAACTAGAAAGGACAGGAAAGGAAAGCCACTGTCTGCAATCTGCCAAAAACCCTACCAAAAATAATGTCCAACACAACTGATAGCAAAATTAACCCTGAAGTCACTAGACTTCTCCCACTATATCAGCACTCAGAAATATTCTGAGACAGAGCAAAAAGAGGCCAATCTAATAAGGGACAAAAAAAAGGCAAATTGGCAAATACAGATAAATAAGAGTGGAAATTCAGCATAGCCCAGCCGGACTGGCTGACCACACAAAAAACTGAATTGACCAACAAGAGCAAGTGTGAACATTAGCAAAAACAAACTTAACTTGAGAAGACTGGAACAGAGCTGAGTCCAAGACCTGAGAAGCAGACTGAATCACCAGCACCAGGATAGGGCGTCGGCTGTCTTTTATCCAGTCTGATACTCCAGAGATCCAATCGTTATCTTCCTCACCAGGTGGCAGATCACTACCAATTAAACCAACCTCACTACCTCCTGTCACCACCAGAGGGAGAACGGAAGGAGAACTCTCAACTGGTGGAGCAGAAAATGAGCTCATAGCAGAGAGCTATAACTTATATTTTTTCGCTGATGATGCTGTGTGGCGGCTCGTATTTTGGCGGGGAAAGATGATCTTTTCAGTGGTACTATGTTTATTTATATCCATCTTTTTGATCACGCGTTATTCCACCTTTTGTTCGGCGGTATGATAAAGCATTGTTTTTTTAGCCTTTTTTTAACTTTTTTATGGTGTTCACTAAAGGGGTTAACAAGTGGGATAGTGTTATAGAGCGGGTCGTTACGTACGCGGTGTACTTTTATTGTGTAGATTTTTTATTTAAATATTTATTGATTGATTGAATAAATATTGATTTTTTTATTATCTTTAATTATTTTTTAAAATATTTTTACAATTATTTAAAAAAAAATTTAAGTTAATTCTTACTTTTACACTTTTACGCACTATGGGACACTCATTTTGTGCAGGCTGATCACTTCTATAGCATGCAGATCTGCATATTCTAGAAGCGGTCAGCGCTACACAAAGTTGCACATTGACCTGAGAGACTTCTTGGTCATCACTGCGCATGACAGGAAGTCTCTCAATAGTGGAGACCCAGATGTCATCGTCACGACATCGGGTCTCCATGGCAGCGTTCGGGACCCCGCGTCATGCTGCCAGGTCTCCAATCCATAGGCAGAGGGGCTGTCACAGCTGACAGCTCTTCTGCCTGCTCCTGGAATGCTGTGATCATGTTTGATCGCAGTGTGCAGGGGGTTAAAGTGCCATGAGCGGCCATGACCGCTCCTGGCACTTAGTGCCGGGTGTTGGCTGTGATAATCAGCTGACACCCGGCCGCGATCAGCCCCCCCCCGTGAGCGCGGCTGATCGCGTATGACGTACTATTCCGTCCATGGGAATTAAGTCCCAGGGCACATGGTCGGAATAGTACGTCATATGGCAGAAAGGGGTTAAGATTAAATGTAATAGTTTACAATATACATTGATAATTAGGATTAGAGATGAGCGAATATTTCAATGTTCGGATTACTATCGCCTATTTATTCAGTCTATGGGAGGCAAAAGCAAACGCATGCACAACACCTTCTAATGGCCTCAAACGCTGCCAAAACACATCAAATGAGGAACAGATATCAGGAAAGTGGCCTCAATTCACCCACAGTACACACTGTAGCATGGCGCTGCAGCAATCAGCCCTGCATGAGGTATCGTGGGCTGGGCCAGCATTTACGAAAGATTTCCGAGGTCACCAAGGTGTTTGGCTATTCGGTTGGAACATATCTGATTGTATCTGATGGCTTGGCTACAGGCAATAGTTTTTCTTTGTTTTTGAAAACTTGCTGAAATTAATAATCAGGCCTAATACCTTATCCTCTCCCCTTGTAGGCTGTAGAACGACCTCATAGAGTGCCGACATATCCTCTTCCTCCTGGGATTCCACCAAGACCTGCGCTGGCTAAAATTTTACACTACTGGGACAGAGGTATGATACTGCGACAGGCAACAGATCACTCAGATCTAACGATTAAGGGATCCAAAGTCTCCATCTTTCCAGATTATTCTATAGAAGTTTAGAAATAAAGAGCCACATTCTTTGATATCAAAAACATCTGAGAGATGAAATATGATGTTGAGTTAAGGGTGGTAGCTGGAGCTACTGTGCACGTTTTTCAAGATTCAAAAGAAGCCCTTCACTGCATGGATATTAATGAGTGTTATGACTTGGGTTGGAGTAGTGGTATTGCAACCACTAGGGGCACCACTGGCAGGTTGCGTAGTCAGGAATCACCCAGAGGTCGGTACACGGGAGCAGCAGTATAGTTTGGGTGAGGCTCAATAATCACGCAAGGAAGGAAGTGCAATGCCAGATTTAAGTAGGGAGTTCAATTTAAGGGATTACAAAGTGGAAACAATCAGGAACAACACAGGTTCTAGTACCTTGGTTAGCAAGGAACTGTCCAACGAGCTGAATAGCTCAAAAGGAAAAGCTGCCACGTAATGCACAAGAGCTGTTGGGTTCGGATTCTGACAGTAGTCCACCTCCTTCCATATGAGTGTCTGAGCAAAGGGTCTGAATACTTATTACCATGTGATATTTTGTTTTTTCTTTTTTAATAAATTTGCAAAAATTTCTACTTTTTTTTCAGTCAAGATGGGGTGCAGAGTGCACATTAATGAGAAAAAAATGAACAGATCCACAATACACCATTTCCCTACCAGGCAGCGGAGTTTGGAACCCGAGGGGAAAGCGTTCTGGTGCCTCCGCTCAATGTCCACTGACCCTGTCTGACCCTATAAGGAAATCCCTCACCAAGCCATCACTGTCACCTAAAAAGTGCTTAAGTGCTTTATCCAAGTGTTGAACCTACTGTAGATGTAATGTATTGATAACAAATATGTCTCCAGTGCTTGGGTATAGTATTTTACTCAAATGACCATATATTAATATATATTGTGTATATATTGTGTCTTCAATACCTCTAGGGTGAGCACAAAACTATATGTATAGACCACCTCCCAAGAAAATACACTCCAAATGAAATGTTAGAGTAGATCATGTCTCAATGACATATAATAGATTTGAATATATCCGGGGTATAATATCGCTTAATAAATCACCTCACATGAGGATACACTCCCAATCACATGTTAAAGGTAGAGATGTCACAATGACACATAAGAAGTATTTTACATGTATAAGGTTCAGGATGTCTTAACCCTTAATAAATAATGTCTAAAAAAAGGTGCACCCCACATCCAATATTAGGGTGCTTTATGTCTCAATGACACATCAGAGATATTTCTTACTTCTACCATTGAGTAGCTCTCACTGAGCCTTCAGGCAAGTTCAACAGCATGTATCAACATAGAGGTTATAACTTAGCTTCTAGATGCATGCATCCCATCCAGACGCGTTTCCTCCCTCTCTTGGATGGATACAGGGGTTCATCAGGGGATTTCAAAGGGTGATGGGCTCGAATCAGCTACCAATTACACTGACCTTTTAGAAGAATTTGTGCCAATGTGTGGACTCTATTATAATGGTGGCTCTCATTTTATAGACCCAAGTCTCCGCGAGACCGGATACCATGCACCGGTCACACCTTCTGGACCAGAAATACTGGTTCTTCCACGACCTGGAAGTAATGCACCAGTACATGCGTACTATGAGCCAGATGCGCTCGTACAATGAAACGCACTGAACTCCACTCGGGACCGGAAGGAGCCGCACACCAAATATAGACCCACATATACTTCAGCCTGGACCACTAGTGGTAATATGGTGGAGTGTATAATGCGTTCCACATCTAATGATATGGTGGAACGCATGTCACAAACTGGTCTCGGCCACACAGTATACTCAAATACCACAGCATTCTTGTATTATCACTTACACTACCGTTCAAAATTTTAGGGTCACCCAGACAATTTTCTGTTTTCCATGAAAACTCATACTTTTATTAATTAAATGAATTGCCAAATGAATTTAAAATCTAGTCCAGACATTGACAAGGCACAAAAAAAAAGATTTTTATTTGAAATAATATTTTTCTCCTTCAAATTTTGCTTTCGTCAAAGAATGCCCCCTTTGCAGCAATTCCAGCATTGCAGACCTTTGGCATTCTAGCAGTTAATTTGCTGAGGTAATCTGGAGAAATTTCACCCCATGCTTCCAGAAGCCCCTCCCACAAGTTGGTTTGGCTTGATGGACACGTTTTGCGTACCATACGGTCAAGCTGCTCCCACAACAGCTCAATGGGGTTGAGATCTGGTGACTGCGCTGGCCACTCCATTACAGATAGAATACCAGCTGCCGGCTTCTTCCTTAAATAATTCTTGCATAATTTGGAGGTGTGCTTTGGGACATTGTCCTGTTGTAGGATGAAATTAGCTGTTGTGGGAGCAGCTTGACCGTATGGTACGCAAAACGTGCCCATCAAGCCAAACCAACTTGTGGGAGGGGCTTCTGGAAGCATGGGGTGAAATTTCTCCAGATTACCTCAGCAAATTAACTGCTAGAATGCCAAAGGTCTGCAATGCTGGAATTGCTGCAAAGGGAGCATTCTTTGACGAAAGCAAAATTTGAAAGAGAAAATTATTATTTCAAATAAAAATCTTTTTTTTTTGTGCCTTGTCAATGTCTGGACTAGATTTTAAATTCATTTGGCAACTCATTTAATTAATAAAAGTATGAGTTTTCATGGAAAACAGAAAATTGTCTGGGTGACCCGAAAATTTTGGTGTGACATGCACTGTGAGCTGTGAGGTCTTATATAGACAGGTATGCGCCTTTACAAATCAAGTCCTATCAGTTTAATTACAAACCAGACGTTTGCAGCTAGAATAGTCAATTATCACATTAATAATGTATAGAGTGTATTTCTGAATCATTTAATGATGGCTTCATTGGAAAAAAACTGTGCTTTTCTTTCAAAAATTAGGACATTTCTACGTGATCCTAAACTTTTGAATAGTAGTATATGTGTTACCATTCTTTAGAGAGCTGAATTATATTGTGTTGTGTTCCTTTAGCATAATATTCTATATAACTTTTGTGATGTGTACTAATGTTCATGTACAGTTTAGGGAGAGGAAGGTCTGTTTCACACTTCCGTTTTTGGCCATCAGTCAAAATCCGCCGTTTTTGCAAAAAAATGGATCCGCCATTTTTTTGGGCGGATCCGTTTTTTTCCCCATTGACTTGCATTACTGGCAGATCTTGATGGATGGCCATCCGTTGGATCCGTTTTTTTGCAGATCCGTCAATTTTTTTGCATCCGCTGAGATGCCTGGACGGACCTTGCAATGTTTTTTTAACTGAAGGATCCGCATTTTTATACAGCGCATGCCTGGAGGAATGAAGTCAGGAGGAAATTTAACCCTGAGATCATTTCTCTCTCTCTCTCTTCTCTCCCCCCCCCCCCCCCCCCCCCCGGGCAGCGGTTCCTTTACACTGTGTTCCAAATTATTATGCAAATTATATTTTTCTATGATTTTCTAAATAGTCGGTACAAATGACAGTCATTCTAATAAAAGTCATCACCGGTTAGAGTATACATCAAGTTTTATTGCAGAAACCTCCCAATGATAACAGTATAATCTCCAAAATGAATAAAAACTCAAATTGCAGTGTTCCAAATTATTAGGCACAGTAGAATTTCTAAACATTTGATATGTTTTAAAGAACTGAAAATGTTCATTTGTGGAATTTGCAGCATTAGGAGGTCACATTCACTGAACAAAATGGATATTTAACTCCAAAACATCCTAACAGGCCAAGTTACATGGTAACAGAGGAACCCTTCTGTGACATCACCTTCACAATTCTCCATCCATTGAACTTGGGAGTTTTTGGAGAGTTTCTGCTTGTATTTCTTTGCATGAAGTCAGAATAGCCTCCCAGAGCTGCTGTCTTGATGTGACCGGCCTCCCACCCTCATAGATCTTTTGCTTGATGATACTCCAAAGGTTCTCTACAGGGTTGAGGTCAGGGAAAGATGGTGGCCACACCATGAGTTTATCTCCTTTTATGCCTATAGCAGCCAATGACTCAGAGGTCTTCTTTGCAGCATGAGATGGTGCAGTGTCATGCATGAAGAAGATTTTGCTCCTGAAGGCACATTTCTGCTTCTTATACCATGGAAGACAGCTGTCAGTCAGAAACTCTATATACTTTGCAGAGGTCATTTTCACACCTTCAGGAACCTTAAAGAGCCCTACCAGCTGTTTCCCCATGATTCCGGCCCAAAACATGACTCCTCCTCCTCCTTGCAGAAGTCGCAGCCTTGTTGGGACATAGTGGCCATCCACCAACAATCCATCTGGACCATCCAGGGTTGCTCGACACTCATCAGTAAACAAGACTGTATGAAAAATAGTCTTCATGTATGTCTGGACCCACTGCTACAATATCTGCTTGTGAACACTTTTTAGGGGTGGCCGAATAGTAGGTTTATGCACCACAGCAAGCCTTTGAAGGATCCTACACCATGAGGATCGAGGGACTCCAGAGGCACCAGCAGCTTTAAATATCTGTTTGCTGGTTTGTAATGGCTTTTTAGCAGCTGCTCTCTTAATCCAATGAACTTGCCTGGCAGAAACCTTCCTCATTCTGCCTTTATCAGCACAAACATGTCTGTGCTCAGAATCAACCACAAATCTCTTAACAGTACGATGGTCACGTTTAAATTTTTGGGAAATATCTAATGTTTTCATCTCTTGACCAAGGCATTGCACTATTTGATGCTTTTCAGCAGCAGAGAGATCCTTTTTCTTTCCTAAATTCCTTGAAACCTGTGCCCTGCTTAATAATGTGGAACATCATTCTTAAGTAGTTTTCCTTTAATTGGGCTCACCTGGTAAACTAATTATCACAGGAATTTGAGATTGATTTCAGTGATCCAAAGAGCCCTGATACACAATACCATCTATGAGTTTATTTGAAAAACAAAAAATTACATCTTTATGACACTTAAATTCAATTTGCATAATAATTTGGAACGCAGTGCAAAATTGGTCATTCGACGGATCCGTCAAAAAAATGGATCCGGTAGCATACGTTCACATCAGTTAGGAACGGATCTGCTTTTCCGCCTTTTTGGCGGATTTTAACTGACACAGAAAACTGAAGTGTGAAACAGGCCTAAGGTGCTTTCTTTTGGGGACATTAGAGAGGACACCTTAGTATACAGTTCTTATATACAAGGGTAAACTAAGGGAAAGGGACAAAGAACCAGCTGAGATTGTAGCAAGGGGACCTCTTATTTCATGTAGAAGCACCAGATTAAGGGACATCTTGGTAAAAAATCGCATTGGGATGCATAGTGTGAATTGGTTACACACCGGCATAACGAAATGAAACCATAAGTGTGGCCATTGCCCTTATTGCAAATTCCATTTAACGGACCAAATTATTCGCATGGGAGCTGTAAGCCATTCTGTTGCAGAGTTTATCTCATGTAAAACGAATGATGTCGTTTATGTAGTGCTCTGCCCGTGCAAATACTTTTATATAGGGAAGACCACACGGTCACTATATGTCCGTTTTAGGGAACATTATAAATCTATCATGTCGAATAAGGGTGTACCGAGGTTGATTCATCATGTCAGAGAGGCACATGCAGGGGACCCGAATGTTCTGGCATTTGCGGGTTTGGAGAAAGTGGATTTGCCCCCACAGGGGGGAGACCTACACTAACTTCTACTAAGACGTGAGGCTAGGTGGATTATGCAGACTAATGCAATGGGCCCCACAGGATTTAATGATAGGGTGGACATGTCCATTTTTCTGTAGCAAATTTTCCCTGATAATAGTCACTTATCGTTTGCGGTATCCTTAGTAATATTTTGCTTGTATAGATGGTAGATAATATTATAATCATGTGAAGATTATTTACAGGGAAGATTAAATATAATAATTAATATTAGGGCATGTATCCATAACTAAGAACATATATGATATATCATTGAGTATATTTTAGTCATCACATGTCTGTTCTTTAATTATTATCGCTATATTTAGATCGCATAATTTTTGTATAATTAGGTTACATGTTATTAATGTTTAATTTAATATCTAATTTGATTATCCATTCAGTGTGCAAGACAGTGATAAAGATTTATAGTAAAATAGTTTTGCAGATAAATGTATATATATGGAATCTGATGAACTACATTATAGTGTAAAAGATTTTTCCCTACACATTTCTGTGAATTTCTGTGTTTTCACGTTCGTGACTTGGTTTTAATTGTTTTTAAATGTCTATGTATTTCATGTCATTATGGCAGCAGCTGCAGAAGGAGGAGCAAAAAGGTGGCAAGGTATAATTTCCCACGTCACATTCTTCTACTCACTGACCCGTTGAAGTGCTAGTAGGCACGTCGTCAGATTTTGCTCACTCCTCCCTCCAGCCTCCTGGCCATGAAGTTTTCATGTAGATTGCTAAATAAAGCAGACTTTTTCACCTGGATCGGTGAGTGCTATGGTCTTCTTTTCTTCCATGTGGATTTATATACTGTGTCTTCTGTTCCAGCACCCGAGATCACGGGGTTCAGCCTCTATCAGCAATATGGATATGACAGCTTTATATCGGCAGTAGTTTTGGCAGTGTTGTCTGGCTTTTTCCTTACATGTTGATGATATACAAGGGCAAGTGTAGTTCATTTGTGGACCACTAGATGGAGGCATACTAGTGTGCTCTGTTAGGTATAGTTGATAGGATGGTTATAGAGGGTGAAGTGTAGGAGGGGCTGCCGGGTGGTAAGACAGGAGTTTCTAGAAAGTTAGGTCAGACCCGGCCAGGGTGCCCAAGTGTCCACATGGGCTATAGACCCGGACAGCTCAGCAGCCACGTAATGTTAAAGCGCTGCAACCCACGTTATCCACAGCCACTGTGCATCATAGCAGTGGGCCAAAACAGGGAAGAAAAGATGTGGCGACTCATCACCTGGGCAGATGCCTTTTAGGGCAGGAATCGGTGGGTGGAGATAAGGGGAGGGGGAAAAATAGTAAATTAGTGATAGGGGTTTGTTATAAGTCTCCAAAAATGATGGAAGCAACAGAGAATATCCTCATAAAGCAAATAGATGAAGCAGCGACTCAAGGAGAAGTCATTATTATGGGGGACTTCAACTACCCTGAAATACATTGGGGAACAGAAACCTGCAGTTCCAGCAAAGGTGATAGGTGTCTGACAACTATGAGAGACAATTACCTTTCACAACTGGTTCAGGACCCAACAAGAGGGGGGGCACTGCTAGACCTAATATTAACCAACAGGCCAGACCGCAGATCAAATGTAAGGGTTGGGGGTCACTGGGGTAATAGTGATCACAAAATAATAAGTTTTCATGTTTCCTTTAGGCTGTGGGCACACGTAGCGTTTTAAAACGCTCACTAAAAACCGGACTCCTTCCCAGAAATCGCGTTTTTTTCCGCGCGATTTCACCGCGATTATGATCGCGATTTTCGTGTGCGATATTCAAGCACTTTCCAAGCGATTTGAAGCATCGCTTGGAAAGTGATTGACAGGTTGGTCACACTCGTCAAACATAGTGTTTGACAAGTGTGACCAGGTTTTTACTATTGAGGCCGCCTATTCGGCATCAATAGTAAAAGATAGGATGTTAAAATGCTAAAAAAAAATAAAAAAATCGGGGTATATTTACTTTCCGGCGTCCCGCGCTGCATTCCCGGGCCTCAGCGTTCCCAGTAATGCCTTGCGAGACCTGTGATGACGTAGTCTCGCATTGCTATAGCGATCTCACGAGACCGCTAGAGTCACGCGAGACTACATCAGTACAGGGCCTTGCCGCAAGGCATTACTGGGAACGCTGAGGTCGGGAATGCAGCGCGGGACATCGGAAGGTAAATATACCCCGATTTTTTTATTCTTTTTTTTACAGGGGTATGGTACCCAGGGCCTGGAGGACAGTTTCCTCTCCTCCACACCATGGGTACCAACCGCACATGAGATGCTTAACTTCCCGCATGGTGGGCATAGCCACATGCGGGAAGTAAGCGGTTCTCATGCATACCTATGGGTGCGGAATCGTGGCAATTCTTTGCGCTTCCGCACAAAAGAATGAGCATGCTGCGATTTTTTCCGCGATGCGATTCCGCCGCGGAAAAAAGCGCAGCATTAGCACAGCATGTGCGGAATGCCATAGGAATGCATGGGGGGCGTTCTTTACACGATTTTTAAACGTTTTCGCGCCGAAAATCACGGCAAAAACGCTTAAAAATCGCTACGTGGGCACATAGCCTTAATAAGATGTGTAGTAGAGGGGTTACAAGGACACTAAACTTCAGGAAGGCAAATTTCCAACGTATGAGAGATGATCTAAGTGCAATTAACTGGGACGATATCCTGAGACATAAAAATACACAAAGAAAATGGGAGACATTTATTAGCATCCTGAATAGGACCTGTGCACAATATATACCATATTATTATTATTATGCATTTATTCCATGGTGCTTTACATGTAAAAAGAGGAAATATAGACAAGTATAGCAAACATGTGCAAGACAAGGGACACACAAGTACATAAGGAGAGGGGACCCGCGAGGGCTCACAGTCTACAGGGATGGATGAGGATACAGTAGGAGAGGGTAGAGCAGGTCGTGCTGTGGTTCAGTAGACCGAGGATCATTGCAGGCTGTAGGCTTGTTGGAACAGGTAGGTCTTCAGGTTCTTCTTGAAGGTTTCTGTTGATGGTCAGAGTCTGATGTGTTGCGGCAGGGAGTTCCAGAGTATGGGGGAAGCACGGGAGAAGTCTTGTATGCGGTTGTGGGAAGAAGAGATAAGGGGTTAGTAGAGAAGGAGATCTTGAGATGATCGAAGGTTGCGTGCGGGTAGGTACCTAGAGACCATGTCACAGATGTATGGAGGAGACAGGTTGTGGATGGCTTTGTATGTCACGGTTAGGGTTTTGAATTGGAGCCTCTGGGCGATAGGAAGCCAGTGAAGGGCCTGGCATAGGGGGGAGGCTGGGGAATAGCGGGGAGACAGGTGGATTAGTCAGGCAGCAGAGTGTAGGATGGACAGGAGCGGAGACAGAGTGCTAGAGGGGAGGCCAGAGAGTAGGAGGTTGCAGTAGTTGAGGCAGGAGATGATAAGAGCATGCACTAGTGTTTTTGTGGTTGAGGAATGAGCGGATCTGGGAAATATTTTTGAGTTTGAGGCGGCAGGAGGAGGCGAGGGCTGGGATATGTGGCTTGAAAGAGAGTGCAGAGTCGAGGATCACCCCAAGGCACCGAGCGTACAGGACTGGGGAAAGAGAGCAGTCTTTGACATTGATGGATAGGTCTGGTGGAGGGGTTGAGCGAGATGGGGGAAAGATGATGAATTCTGTTTTGTCCATGTTCAGTTTGAGAAAGCGAGCAGAGAAGGCTGAGAGAGCAGACAGACATTGTGGGATTTCATTCAATAAGGAGGCGACGTTGGGTCCAGATAGGTAGATCTGCGTGTCATCGGCATAGAGGTGATACTGCAAACCGTGGGATTCTATGATCTGTCCCAAGCCGAAGGTATACCATATGGGAATAAACATGCAAGAAATAGGAGGAGACCACTATGGCTAAATAGAGCTGTAGGGGGCGCAATAAGAGACAAAAATAAAGCATTTAGAGAATTAAAGCAAGTAGGTAATGATGAGGCATTAACTAAATACAGAAGATTAAATAAATTCTGTAATAAGCAAATCAAGACAGCAAAGATTGAGACAGAGCAACTCATTGCCAGAGAAAGTAAAAATAATCCCAAAATATTCCTTAACTACATAAATAGTAAGAAGCTAAAAAATGATAGTGTTGGTCCCCTTTAAAATAGTCTGGGTGAAATAGTGGATGAGGATGAGGAAAAAGTCAATATGCTAAATAACTTTTTCAACAGTATTTACTCAAGAAAATCCCATGACTGATAGCATGATCAAGGATAAAAATTCTCCATTAAATGTCACCTGCTTAACCCAGCAGGAAGTACGGCGGCGTCTAAAAATCAGTAAAATTGACAAATCCCCGTGCACGGATGGGATACACCCCCGAGTACTGCAGGAATTAAGCACAGTCATAGATAGACCATTATTTTTAATCTTTAAGGATTCCATAATAACAGGGTCTGTATCACAGGACTGGCGTATAGCAAATGTGGTGCCAATATTCAAAAAGGGGACAAAAACTGAACTTGGAAATTATAGGCCAGTAAGTTTAACCTCAACTGTGGGTAAAATCCTGGAGGGTTTTCTAAGAGATACTATACTGGAGTATCTGGAGAAGAATAACCTCATGACCCAATATCAACTTGGCTTTACAAGGGACCGTTCCTGTCAGACTAATCTGATAAGCTTTTATGAAGAGGTAAGTTCCGGACTGGACCAAGGGAATGCAGTGGACGTGGTGTACATGGACTTTTCAAAAGCTTTTGATACGGTGCCATACAAAAGGTTGATACATAAAATGAAAATATGTGTAGGTGGGTTAAGAGCTGGCTCAGGGATAGGAAACAAAGGGTGGTTATTAATGGAGCACACTCGGATTGGGTCACGGTTAGCAGTGGGGTACCACAGGGGTCAGTTTTGGGCCTGCTTCTTTTTAACTTATTTATTAATGACCTTGTAGGGGGCTTAGAGAGTAGAATTTCAATATTTGCAGATGACACTAAACTCTGCAGGGTAATCAATACAGAGGAGGATAATTTTATAGTACAGGAAGATTTATGTAAACTAGAAGCTTGGGCTGATAAATGGCAAATGAGCTTTAATGGGGATAAATGTAAGGTCATGCACTTGGGTAGAACGAATAAGATGTATAATTATGTGCTTAATTGTAAAACACTGGGCAAAACTGTCACTGAAAACGACCTGGGTGTATGGGTGGATGACAAACTCACATTTAGAGGCCAGTGTCAGGCAGCTACTGCAAAGGCTAATAAAATAATGGGATGCATTAAAAGAGGCATAGATGCTCATGAGGAGAACATAATTTTACCTCTATATAAGTCACTAGTGCGACCACACTTAGAATACTGTGTACAGCTCTGGTCTCCGGTGTATAAGAAAGACATAGCTGAACTGGAGCGGGTGCAGAGAAGAACGACCAAGGTTATTAGGGAACTAGGGGGTCTGCAATACCAAGACAGGTTATTACACTTGGGGTTATTTAGTTTGGAGAATCGAAGGCTTAGGGGTGATCTTACTACAATGTATAAATATATGCGGGGACAGTACAAAGACTTTTCTAATGATCTTTTTACTCTTAGACCTGTGACGGGGACAAGGGGGCATCCTGTGCGTCTGGAGGAAAGGTTTAAGCATACTCACAGACGCGGATTCTTTACTGTAAGAGCAGTGAGACTATGGAACTCTCTGCCATATGATGCTGTAATGAGTGATTCCCTACTAAAATTTAAGAAGGGACTGGATGCCTTTCTTGAAAAGTATAATATTACAGGGTATATACACTAATTTCCTTAATATTGTGTTGATCCAGGGATCTAGTCTGATTGCTGTATGTGGAGTCGGGAAGGAATTTTTTTCCCCAATGTGAAGCTTACTGTTTGCCACATGGGTTTTTTTTGCCTTCCTCTGGATCAACATGTTAGGGCAAGTTAGGATAGGATATGGGTTGAACTAGATGGACTTAAAGTCTTCCTTCAACCTTAATAACTATGTTACTATGTTACATGACTCGGTCGGTCAAAATATGGAAAAATTATAGCTCTCAAAATGTGGTGATGCAAAAACTATTTTTACAATAAAAAGCGTCTTTTAGCGTGCGACAGCTGCCAAACATAAAAACCCGGCATATATAGTAAATCAAACCCCCTTTTATCACCCCCTTAGTTAGGGAAAAATAATAAAATTAAAAATTTATTTATTTCTGTAATGTTATGTGAGATATTACTGTAAGATATGATGTTCTGGAACACTAGAATCTTCCCTTGCTCCACACAGATGAAAATCGGCCTGTCACAGCTAAGTGAAAGGAGTGTTAATTAAGCTGGAGTGGAGAGCATTTCTTTGTTTGAGACATGTGGCTGAATAAAATTATGAGAGATATTAAACTAAGCTAGCACGGGCTCCGGTCGCGGCAGAAAAATTATACAGACATTTCTGTGATCTGCGCAGACCCGGCTTCGCTACGGTGGATCTTGCAAAGTTCTAAAACCTCCCGAAACTGAGATATGGATTATTCCCAAATGGAGTATCTATATCATGGCATGCTTGGTGTTGTTTTACTGGATTCGATAAACTGAGAAAAATGAGACCATCAGTGAGTTTATACGAGCTTCCCTCATTAAGATATAGTTATTATAAGTTTTACAGCTGAATTGCAACTTGCAGAAAGGGGGGCTGAACTTCTCCAGACTGCCCCTTTTGTGATGTAACCGACCATAGGCTATAAGATATCCCTCCCTTAAAATTCTTCAGTTAAGCTGGAGTTTTCATGCTGCAAAGACCTGCAGATGTCTGGGGATGTGTGGCTGGCTGGCTGCCCCTCCCCCTAGCACATTGTTTGCCTAATACCAACTAAGCACATGTAAGTGTACTTTCTGCTATCATCCCTGTTATTTTATATTTGCCTTGTACATATTTAATGTCTCACCTTTGTAACAACTTTTTATCTATGTAATCACTGCCCTCTTTGGGGAATAAATCATAAAATTATCAGTCTGCCTTCATGCTTTAAGAAACGAACTATGTGCTTTTTTAGATCATCGCTACTAATTTGGGGTTTTGCTACAGACCCTCTTAATTAACTCTTTGATAATTCCCTTACTGCAGTAGTCTAATTGACTGTGCACACCAAGCAGCCCATCCGACGACTAATTATCCTAGGTGCAGTTCCCTGACTGACCTGAGGGTAAGGGGGCGCTGAAGAGCTGCGAGTTCCAAAGTGGAACTGAGAAAGTGGGATATCCATAAATCCCCACAGTTCTTGGAAGGTTGTTAGCGGTGGTGGGGCATCCAAAATAACCCCCCTGCGATAAATTGCTAGGGCAAGATTAGCTTGCTGTATATTTTTGTCACATGGTGCCAGTGGCGGGATAACTAAGATAAGCCCCCACTGTGCCTGTGATAGCCGTGTGCTGGTAGTGCGTCACATCCCTCCGCCTGCTGACATATTGGTGTCAGCGGTGGGATTGTCACATGTTGGTGGCAGCGGTGGGATCGTGACAATTTCCATTTTCCCGTTAGGGCTAAGGCTGAGATTAGGGTTAGGGGTGTGTTGGGGTTAGGGTTGGAGTTAGAATTGGGGGTTTCAACTGTTTAGGCACATCAGGTGCTCTCCAAACACAACATGGCGTCTGATCTCAATTCCAGCCAAAAAAGTCAAATGGCGCCGCTTACCCCCACATATGGGGTATCAGCGTACTCACGACAAATTGCACAATAACTTTTGGGGTCCTGTTACTTTTGGGAAAATAACAATTGGGGGTGAAAAGATCATTTTTGTGGAAAAAATATTATTTTTTAACTGCACGGCTGTACGTTATAAACTTATGTGAAGCCCTTGGGGGTTCAAAGTGCTCACCACATATCTAGATAAGTTCCTTGGGGGTGTCTAGTTTCCAAAATAGGGTCACTTGTGGGGAGTTTCCACTGTTTAGGCACATAAGGGGCTTTCCAAACTTGATATGGCATCCGATCTGAATTCCAGCCAATTTTGCAAAAAAAAAGTCAAACGGCGCTCCTTCCCTTCCGAGCTCTGCCATGAGCCAAAAGAGTGGTTCCCCCCACATATCAGGTATCGGCGTACTCAGGACAAATTTCAAAATAACTTTTCCAGTTGAATTTCTCCTGTTACCCTTGCTAAAATAAAAAAATTGAACCTGAAGTAATTTTTTTTGTGAAAAAAGTTAAATGTTCATTTTTTTTAAAATATTTAAAAAATTCCTGTGAAGCACCTGAAGGGTTAATAAATTTCTTGAATCTGGTTTTGAGCACCTTGAGGGGTGCAGTTTTTAGAATGGTGTCACTTTTAGGTATTTTCTATCATATAGACCCCTCAAAGTGACTTAAAATGTGATGTGGTCCGTAAAAATAAAATGGTGTTGCAAAAATGAGAAATCGCTGGTCATCTTTTAACCCTTATAACTTCCTAACAAAAAAAAATTTGGTTCCCAAATTGTGTTGATGTAAAGTAGACATGTGGGAAATATTACTTAAGTTTGTTGAGTGCTGTATCTCTGTGATTTAAGAGCATAAAAATTCAAAGTTGGAAAATTGCGAAATTTTCAAAATTTTCGCCAAATTTCTGTTTTTTTCACAAATAAACGCAAGTTATATGAATTAAATTTTACCACTAACATGAAGTACAATATGTCACGAGAAAACATTGTCAGAATCACTGGGATCAATGGAAGCTCCAGAATTATTACCTCATAAAGGGACAGTGGTCAGAATTGTAAAAATTGGCCCGGGCATTAACATGCAAACCACCCTTGGGAGTAAAGGGGTTAAAGCAAAAAATGTGGTCAATTCTGTACTTAGTATCCCTTATCCTGGTATATATGGTTGTCTCACCCCCATCCTGATACACAAGGCCCCCTCATCCCTATCCTGGTATGCATGGATCACTCATCCTTATCCTGGCAGGAATGATCGCCCTCATCCCTATATTAATATGCAGGGCCCCCATCTCGTCCTGGTATGCATGGCCCCATCCCATTTGCCCCCACCCCCATCCTGGTATGCATGGCACCATCAGAAAACTTTAAAAAAAAAAAAAAATTAAACTTACCTACCCGGCGCTCACACGCTGCGTCCTGCTCCAGTGTCAGCAACTGCTTTATGCTTGTAAGCAGCACATGGCAGGGACGCCATGCGTTGCTCACAAGCAGAGCACAACTGCTGGAGTACTTACCGGGACTGTTCATTGGAGACCGGGGTGACTATTCATTGCTCTTCAGTAGCGCGCAGTGTCAGCCATTGGCTTCCTGCTGCTGCTGGCGGTCACGTGTGCCGCTACTTAAGAGAAATATATATTCATTGGATTCATCATTCATTCATTCATTCATCAGGAGACTATTTAATACTGAAGTATATTCAAGCGGGACTAGACGAAGAAAACCCTAAAATCATGTTAACCAAAACAGTCAGAAAACTAGCCACATATTGGGCGACCCCAAACCTCAAACTATATACTGTGTAAGTTTATAAGCCCCTCCAGTGTCAGGAATAGATAGTATGTGAAAATACCGTATATACCGCTCAGGGAACACGTAACTTTCAGAGATAATTTCCATCTTCATACTAAATAATGGCACAGATCTCCCAGACATTATGACTGCACATATCCCTAGTCTTTATACTGATATTGCACTCATTCCCTGACAGACCGCAGCATGGCCATTAGTTAGAAGCTGCTAATGATCTTTGGAGCAGGTAAGTTTTCCCTGAGTGGTACATATTGGGCCGTCTGAAGACTGAGTTTAGTCTAGGACAATTTGTCTGCACTACTAATTATCAGCTGTTACATTACCAAACTAGGGCAGTCCCTATAGGAGAAAACCCAAGAATTATACTGTATTGTCACATACTATCTATTCCTGACACTGGAGGGGCTTATAAACTTACACAGTATATAGTTTGAGGTCTGGGATCTGCCAATATGTGGCTAGTTTTCTGACTGTTTCGGATAACATGATACATTATTTTAATTTTTTTGTCTAGTCTCGCTTGAATATACTGTAGGTCAATATTAAATAGTCTTCTGATGAGTCGCCTTTGGTGAGGACGATGAAACCAGTAGAAATGAGAGGCTTGGACAGTGAGTCACCTCACTCTATGTATTCAACTGTGGGGTGCATGTTTTTTCTATTAGTCCCCTATTAACTAATCTTCAGGGGGTGAATTATGGGTATAGTTTTACATTTGGAATTAATAAAGTTAAGTTTTATCCTTTTGTCAGCAAACATGAAAAATGACAAGAGACAACCCATTTAAGAAGATTCAATTTTGGTTAAAACTATTCCAACACTATGAACATAAAAAAGGCTTCTCCCCTATGTGACGTCTCTGATGTTTATTAACAGCTGATTTCCAAGTAAAATATTTCCCACATTAAGAAAATGAAAATGGCTTCTCCTTTGTGTGACTGCTCTGATGTCTAACAAGAATCGCTTTCCGGTTAAAACATTTCTCACATTCTGAACAGGAAAAAAGGCTTCTGCCCTGTGTGCGTTCTTTGATGGCGATCAAGATCTATTTTCCATTTAAAACATTTCCCACATTCTTAAGATGAATATGGCTTCTCTGCTGTGTGAATTCTCTCATGTGTAACAAGACTTGAATTCTGAGTAAAATATTTCCCACATTCTGAACATCAAACAGGCTTCTCTCCTGTGTGAGTTCTTTGGTGCCTAACAAGATTCCCTTTATGGTTAAAACATTTCCCACATTCTGAACAGGAAAAAGGCTTCTCCCCTGTGTGAGTTCTTTGGTGCTTAACAAGATTGACTTTCAGTCTAAAATATTTTCCACATTCTGAACAGGAAAAAGGCTTCTCTCCTGTGTGAGTTCTTTGGTGCTGAACAAGATTGACTTTCAGTCTAAAATATTTTCCACATTCTGAACAGGAAAAAGGCTTCTCCCCTGTGTGAGTTCTCTGATGAGTAACAAGCAGTGATTTATGTGCAAAACATTTCCCACATTCTGAACATGAAAAAGGCTTCTCCCCTGTGTGAGTTCTCTGGTGATCAAGCAAATGTGATTTCTGGTTAAAACATTTCCCACAATCTGAACACGAAAAAGGCTTCTCCCCTGTGTGAGTTCTATGGTGATCAACCAAATATGATTTCCGGTTAAAACATTTCCCACATTCTGAACAGGAAAAAGGCTTCTCCCCTGTGTGAGTTCTCTGGTGACTAAAAAGATGACATTTCTGGTTAAAAGTTTTCCCACATTCTGAACACGAAAAAGGCTTCTCCCCTGTATGAGTTCTCTGGTGATTAACAAATTGTGATTTCCAGTTAAAACATTTCCCACATTCTGAACAGGAAAAAGGCTTCTCTCCTGTGTGGAATCTCTGGTGCTTAACACAATCTGATTTATTGTTAAAACATTTCCCACATTCTGAACAGGAAAAAGGCTTCTCCCCCGTGTGAATGCTCTGATGTCTAACAAGAATCGCTTTCTGGTTAAAACATTTCCCACATTCAGAGCATGAAAAAGGTTTCTCCCCTGTGTGAATTCTCTGGTGATTAACCAAATCTGATTTCCAGTTAAAACATTTCCCACATTCTGAACAGGAAAAAGGCTTCTCCCCCGTGTGAATGCTCTGATGTCTAACAAGAATCGCTTTCCGGCTAAAACATTTCCCACATTCCGAACATGAAAAAGGCTTCTCCCCTGTGTGAATTCTCTGGTGAGTAACAAAAAGAGATTTCTTGTTAAAACATTTCCCACATTCTGAACATGAAAATGACTTCTTTGCTTTAGGAGCAGTTTGTTTTTTAATGCCTCTTTTGTGACTTTGATTTTCCTTAGTAGTTGGTAATGAATCAAAAGATGGGACCTGTTTCATAGGACCAGATGACAGATCTTTGCTGTGAATGGATGATAATATATCTGGAGTAATATCAATCACTTCAGTTGAATCTTGTAGGATCTCAAGATTATCAGATTTAAAAATTGAAGATGTCAGCTGTCCCTCTGATCTCCTGGTACAGTCATCTGCTAAGGTAAAAAACAATTTTTTTAATAAAATATCCTTGAGTTTTATATTTTTGAACATTGCTACTTAAACTGTCCATAAAAATGGCAAGCTATGTAAAAAACCTTAATTATTTACCAAGACTATGACAGTCCACAGTCTAATAGAAAACCTTGTTGGATGAAACAGTAGTGTGTGGTGTTCAACTGTTCATTCTGCCTCCCAAATATTGAATATAAAGAAGCCAATCAATGTTATGTAGGCGAAAGTAATACCAGTTCTCACTTCACAAAAACAAGTCCCCACTCAGGTCCATCATTTGTCAATGGAAAAACAGATAAGGCAGGTTAGGGTTAGTGCTATAGTTAGGGTTCATTTTAAAGATAGGGTTAGGTTTTTCTCAATTGTCTCCCCAATAATTTGGTCACGTCAGTTTTCTATTTCCAGAAAAAAAATAAAAATGAATAAAATGGCCGGTCAGTATTATAGAGCAGAGGAGGCTTATGCACTTTTATGCTCTGACAGTGAAGAAAGTGCAGTGTCAGATGGCGATGTGGATTTTGAGGGCTTTAGTAGCAGTGACAGTGATAGCTCAGAAATGAGCAGTGATTCTGGTCCATCCTCACACACAAGGACCAGTACAACAAGAAGGACAAATAGCGCTTCTGGAGAAATGTCTCCAACTCAGGGAACAATGCCCAGTACTAGCGCTGTCCCTAGTGCTCGTGAATTGGCGCACACCAATGTCCAAGGGGCTTCGCCTCTTGATGTAGCATTTCCCAGATGGGAGGCTTCGGATTCGGCTACTCCATTCATCCCTAATTTTAATGCCATTCCTGGTATAAATGTGGAGGTGGAAAATTTTGCACCAATTAATTTTTTTTTTAATTTATGACAGATAGCTTGCTAGAGCATACTGTCCTACAAATTTATATGCATCCCAATTCATCAGCCAGAATCCACGATCCTATTATGCTAGGTCAAATTTATGGGACCAACTAATATCCTAGAAATGAAAACATTTTCAGGACTTACAGTACATTAGCTATGGGGCTTGTTAAAAAATGAGCATTCAGTCCTATTGGTCCAACCGCCCTGTTCAAGCCACCCCTATGTTTTCTGCCGTTCTTCCTAGGACCCATTATGAAAGCTTTTCGCATGTATGAGAGGAAAGATGGCCAACTAAACCCACGAAGACGCCCTACTTATCTGGGGACATCTGGAAAAATCGTTTGGGAGCTGATAACTCCATTTTTACAAAAAGGCTACAATGTATATGTTGACAACTACTACACCAGCATACCTCTATTTAAAAGTCTGGTTGAACATAACATAGGGGCTTGTGAGAGCATTCGCAAAAACCATCAGGGGTCTCCACAATCATTGGTCAGCAAAAAGTACCGAAAGGGGCAGTCAGGAGCTTTACACAATGGAGAGCTGCTTGTCCTTAAGTATAAGGATAAAAAAGATATTTTTATCCTGAGCTCGATCCACACAGATGCCACAAGGGCCACTGCAGACCAACAGGGATCCACTACTCCAAAACCTGTGTCTGTCATTGACTACAACAAATATATGGGGTGTGGACCTTGCAGATCAGGTTCTACAGCCATACCAGGTATCAAGAGAATCATAGATCTGGTATAAAAAGTTAGTCATGTATTTGTTTCAGGTGGCCACATATAATTCTTTTGTGTTATACAAAAAAGCCGGAAATGCAGACACTTTCCTTGATTATTAAGAAAAGGTCACTGAAAATCTTGTTTTTGAAAATTTTGTCCCCGCCAATCCTTTAGAATGTGAAGATGTCAGAAGACTCACTGAGCGACATTTTATTGCCCTCATCCCAGTAACTGAACAAGAAAGAACCCCCAGAGAAGATGTCGTGTATGCTCCTAGAGAGGAATGAGGCATGATCCCCGCTATTATTACCCACAATGCCCATCATTGCCAGCCTTATGCCTCCATGACTGCTTTACAATCTCCCACACAGAACCACGTTTTTGAACTGTTTTGACATTCAAGCATTTGGTTTATTTAGTGACAGACACATTTGAGTAGAGCTGACTTAACAATTTCCGGGGGTAGGTGGGGGAAGGTCTCCAGAGACACAAGCTGGGCACAATATATTGGGCACTACAATGACATTTTTGCAATTTTTCTGTTGTTCTGGCACTTAGCGGCTCTCCAAAGTGCCACAACAGCAGAATCCCCCCTGAAGTGACTCCATTTTGGAAATGACACCCCTCTGCGAATTCATCTATGGGTGTAGTGACCATTTATCTATCTACCTATTTTCCAATGTAAAATCTGGGGTTAAAACAACATTTTAGTGGTAAAAATATAATTATTTTTTCTTCACTGCCCAATGGTATAATTTTTTATGGAACAGCTGTGATGTCAGTATGCTCACTGCACCATTAGAAGAATTCATTCAGGGAAGTATTTGGTAAAATGCAGTCACTTTTGGGGGCTTATGATGTTCTGGCACCTCAGGAGCTCTGACGATGTGACATGTCACCCACAAACAATTCCAGCAAAATATGCTCTCTAATATGGCGCTCCTTCCCTTGCGAGCTCTGCCATGCACCCAAACAGTGGTTTACCCCCACATATGGGGTGTCTGCATAGTCAGTACAAACTAAAATATATATTGAGCTAAAAAGATTTGGATAATTTTTTTTTTTTATTTCCACGGCTCTACGCTATAAACGTCTGTGAAGCACCTGTGGGTTCAAGGTGCTCAATACACATCTGGATAAGTTCCCTAAAGGGTCTAGTTTCGAAAATGGGGTCACTTGTTGGGGGTTTCCACTGTCTAGGTACATCAGGGGCTCTCCAAACACAAAATAGCAACCACTAATTATTCCAGCAAATTTTACATTCAAAAAGTCAAATGGCGCGCCTTCCCTTTCGAGCCCTGCCGTGTGCCCAAACAGTAGATTTCCCCAAATATGGGGTATTGGCATGCTCAGGAGAAGTTGCAAAACAAAATGTATCGTCCATTTTCTCCTGTTACACTTGCAAATGTAAAAAAAAAAACAGGTCTTAAGGAAAAATTTTGTGAAAGAAAAGTAAATGGTTATTTTTTCCTTCCACATTCCATTAATTCCTGTGAAGCACCGGAAGGGTTAATAAACTTCTTGAATGTGGTTTTGAGCCCCTTGAGGGGTGCAGTTTTTAGAATGGTGTCACTTTTGGGTATTTTCTGTCATATTGACCCCCAACCTCACTTCAAATGTGAGGTGGTCCCTAAAAAAAAGTGGTTTTGTAAATTTTGTTGTAAAAATGAGAAATCGCTGGTCAACTTTTAACCCTTATAACTTCCTAATGAAAAAAAAATTTGATATAGTTGATATAGAGGCTACTGCGCAGGCGCCGCCATCGCCGGTGACATTTTACTGGATGCAATTTTTCTTTTCTAAGCCTCACAATAGCCACAATATTATAGGCATTATCACCAATAATATCAATGCTATTATATGCATTATGTAATAATGGGGGGCAGGTCAGTGAGGGGTCAGCGACCTGTCATAAGCCAATACAGATGACTATGTAATCAGAGCACCACATAAAGCCCCGCCCACAGCCCCGCCCCAGAGCACGAGAATCTCATTAACTGGAAACTACAAATACAAATTACACAACAGTAAACCAGAGTTGCCCTCATTTATGGTGGACCATTGGAGCTACTATGGATCTTGAGCAGAAGATTAGAGAAAATAATATTGCTCCCCATTTCAGGAGAGATTGTGCAGTAATCTGAATTCCTTAGGACCAAAAACAATGTAATTGGTTGTAAGTTCTATAGAAAAGGGCTTTCACTGCCCAATGTCATTTGAACAGTTTTGGGTGGAGCAGAATGTTGTGGTCTAGAGGCAAAATGGTGATCATGGTAATACGGCCGAACTACACCACCGATAAAGCAGCCACAGCCGGTGACTGAGAGGAATCTGTGACTTCTCTGCATTCAGTGGTTACTACTCACCTGGGTAGTCATATGTGGGAATCTCCTCTTTACACCACTCATCATCTCTCACATATGTCTCTGTAGTATTAATATGGGTCAGATCTTCACCCTGAAACAAATATTGTAAAAGTCACCGACAGATGGAGAAGTCCCATCTATGATCAGCTCTAATCCTGCCATCTCCACCGTTCTCATTACACAAGTATAAAACATATAATACTGGTGGATAAAACAAGACTGAGCACAAGACCTTCACAGCCGTCTACACATCATAGGGGAGATCTCCTGACACCTTCTCCATCTACCTGATGATCCTGAGGAGCACTGGGATCTTCTTGGTTACAGTCCTGTGGAAGAAGAGGACGGGGACATCTCTCTGGTGTTGTCCTCTTACTGGATAGATCTGGAGGAAACACATACAGGGACTGAAATCATTCTCTACATACAGATAATTATAGGCCGTGTGTATTTAGTCCTGTCTATTACCTGGTGATGTGAGGGGCTGGGGAACCTCCATTATGACGTTCTTGTACAAATCTCTGTGTCCTTCTAAATACTCCCACTCCTCCATGGAGAAATAGACAGCGACATCCTGACACCTTATAGGAACCTGACACATACAATGATACCGTCATCCCCCCGATCCCTTCATAGTGTTACTGTATAATGTCCCAGCATTCCCAGCAGTGTCACCTCTCCAGTCAGCAGCTCAATCATCTTGTAGATGAGGTCTAGGATCTTCTGGTCATTGATGTCCTCATGGATCAGGGGGTGAGGTGGGGGCCCCGTGATTGGGCTCAGGGGTCTTCCCCATCCCTCAGACACAGGGTCCTGACAGCGATCACTAGAGGTCTTCTTCACCACTGTGTAATCCTGGTTATGGAGAGACACATTAATAAATCTCACTACAGACATTTCCAGAGTCCTCACCTCTCCAGTTCTGTCCATCTGTTATTCCCATAGATAAGAATGATGTAATGTGACGACATCAGAATCTCTCACCTCTCCAGTGAGATGGAAGAGGATCTCTTGGGTGAGGTGTAACATCCTCTCCGCCATCTTGTCTCTGTCCATATCCATCCTTGATGGGTAAATCAGGAAAATTCTCTTCTGTAGAAGATCTTCACTGAGAGGATCCGATATTGTAGAGACCTGAATGAGAAGAAGATGATCCGATGTAACATCATAAGAATCCTGTGTAATAATACAATTACTGGAGATAATAAGGGAAACATATGAGGAGATTTATTATCTTATAGGGTTTAGTTTTCTTCCCTGACATCTACTAATAAAACCTATATATTTAGGCCACAGACAACAAGCAGTTTCCTCCTCGGAGTCGGCAGCTGAACACGTTCCTCATAGACTCATCTTCCATAACGCTAATTCTCGTCTCATTACCGACACTGGAATCGGCATTAGCAATACTGCAGGAGATATTCATTACACGCGACATGAGAAATAACTCCTTCATGATGGGGACGACATCTTCATCTTCTACTGCGGCTCTAGAGACAGGTTTGGCCAGAGTCGGTCACTGCCTCCATCCCCACCAGCCGTCTATATGAAGGTTTCGCGTCTTCCCCGCACTGGAATCTTCTCTCACGTTAGATCTCAGCTCTGAGTCACACACAGAAGTTTGAGGCTTTTAGAAAAGATTTTTTGTTTCCACAAACACAACGGACAAAAATGATCTGATCCCAAAGTCTCCATGTACAGTGATTTATGGGGATTATTTCTGGCCTTAGGCTTTCCTATATTACATGAAAAACTCCAGAAAAAGCCGATATTAAAATGTTTCTAAAGAAAATTGGCTCCAACAATTCTTGTAAGAAGAAAAAAAGAGCAAAAAGCAGAAGACACATTGTATAATTTTTAACATGTTAAACATTTATTAAAAAGAAATGATTCTTTTTGGGCCCCAGAACATAGATGTACACCGCAGGGACGGCACAGATGAGGCTTCAACAAAAACCCTGAAAAGCAAACATGACATCTAAGAAGGTGTGACAGAGTTTGGCTGAATGCCCCCCGCCTTCAAGTACTCGATAGTATGGGGCGGCCTAGTTACTGCGATACTTACAAGCCTAATAATGGTGTCTGGGCTGCAATGTATGAAGGTCTATTAGGCCGGGCCAGAGGCAGCGTCCAATAAGTTACCTTATAACGCCCCCATACACAGTAGACTAAAGTTCCATGAAAGCTCTGATTTCGGGGGGTTTGGCCGACCATATAATGTATTTGGGGGCCTCCCGACAGATGATGTCAGGGCAGAGAAGGATCCGGCATCCTGAATTTCAGAGGATAATCCGTTTGCTCTTCCTGTAGATAATCCTCCTCTAGAGGAGTCTGGAGGCGACTCTCTCATACAGACCAGAGGAAAGCTGGAATATTTGTGTGTATGGGGGAGTCGGGAGAGATCGCCGTCTGCCAAATGACCGATCAGCCAACTCTGATCTCATGTGTATGGGGCCGTTAGTATTACACTGACAGGCAGTGATGATACACGGCACTACAGTAGTACAGGGCATCACCGGAGCCATCAGAGGCTTGTATGTTGTATGATCGCACTGATCAGAGGGGTTTAAAAAAGGTTTAAAGTGAAAAAAATATCACAGTTTCAGCAACAAGAAATATCCGTCACTATATGGAAAGCAGAGTCCCTGCACAATGTTAGTTACGTCACGTCCATAACTACTTTATTATACTCTATTATCCTGTACACAGTGGAGTAGATAGAAATCACAGATCCCACAGCAATAGCTGGAATTGGACCCTCCAATGTAAAGAAAAAAAAATCTCTCTATCTATATACACTGTTCAAAAAAATAAAGGGAACACTTAAACAACAGAATATAACTCCAAGTAAATCAAACTTCTGTGAAATCAAACTGTCCACTTAGGAAGCAACACTGATTGACAATCAATTTCACATGCTATTGTGTAAATGGAATAGACAACAGATGGAAATTATTGGCAATTATCAAGACACCCTCAATAAAGGAGTGGTTCTGCAGGTGGGGACCACAGACCACATCTCAGTACCAATGCTTTCTGGCTGATGTTTTGGTCACTTTTGAATGTTGGTTGTGCTTTCATACTCGTAGTAAAATGAGACGGACTCTAAAACCGACACAAGTGGCTGAGGTAGTGCAGCTCATCCAGGATGGCACATCAATGCGAGCTGTGGCAAAAAGGTTTGCTGTGTCTGTCAGCGCAGTGTCCAGAGGCTGGAGGCGCTACCAGGAGACAGGCCAGTACACCAGGAGATGTGGAGAGGGCCGTATGAGGGCAACAACCCAGCAGCAGGACCACTACCTCCACCTTTGTGCAAGGAGGAACAGGAGGAGCACTGCCAGAGCCCTGCAAAATGATCTTCAGCAGGCCACAAATGTTCATGTGTCTGACTCTGCACAAACGGTTAGAAACTGACTCCATTAGGATGGTGTGAGTGCCCAACATCCACAGATGGGGGTTGTGCTCACAGCCCAACACCGTACAGGGCACTTGGCATTTGCCAGAGAACACCAGGATTGGCAAATTTGCCACTGGTGCCCTGTGCTCTTCACAGATAAAAGCAGGTTCACACTGAGCACATGTGACAGATGTGACAGAGTCTGGAGACGCCGTGGAGAGCGATCTGCTGCTTGCAACATCCTTTAGCATGACCGGTTTGGCAGTGGTCAGTAATGGTGTGGGGTGGCATTTCTTTGGAGGATCACACGATGTTGGGCTTTGAGCACAACCCCCATGCAGACAAAATTGTGCCTGTTATGATTGGGTAACCAAGGAGGAAAACAAAACCAAGCTAAGTCACAGAAAACCAGAGAGGTTGGTATCTAAGTGGATTGCAGACCCCTGATCCTAACCACACAACTAGAAGTAGCCGCGGAACGTACCTACGATGATTCTAGATGCCTCGTCACAGCCGGAGGACTAATTAAGCCTAAAGCAAGACAAGGGGAAATCTAAACTGCCCCAGAGCAGACCCCAAAGGAATAGACAGCCCCCACACATGTATTGATGGTGAGACAAGATGAAAGCACAAACACAGGTAGGAAAATAGACTGAGCAAACGATGGGGCCAAAACTAACTAGACAGGACAGGAAAGGAAAGATACTGTCTGCAATCACGCCAAAAAAAACATGCAAAAATGTCCAACACTTCTGATAGCAAAAAACCTTGAAGTCATTAGACTTCTCCCACTATATCAGCATATTCTGAGAACAGAGCAAAAAAAAGGCCAATCTAATAAGGTACAAAAAGCAAACTGGCACATGCAGTGACATAGGAATGGAAATTCAGCACAGCCCCAGCCGGGGCTGGCTAACCACACAAAAACTGAATAGATCAAACCAAATCAAGTGTGAACAATAGCAGAGAACACTTAGCTTGAGAAAGCAGGAACTGAACTGGAAACCAGAACCTCAGGAGGCAGGAAAAAATCACCAGCATGGGAAGAGGGAATCGGCTGTCTTAAATCCAGTCTGAGACTCCAGATGTCCAATCCTCATCCTCATTATCAGGTGGCAGGTCTCTGTTAATTAGATCAGCTTCATTACCTCCTGCCACTAGCAGAGGGAGCCCAGAAAGAGAACTCACGACTCCTCTGTCAACACAACCAGCTCCTTCACCAGAAACCAGAGGCAGACCAGAAAATAAGTTCACAACATGTGCCTTTACCAGTAGATAAATTCCCAGTGGGGTGCAATTTCCAAAATGCAATAATTTAAGTGGGGAATTCAGCTCTTTTTGCACTTAAGGGATCTGTATATGGAGTCTACAAACTACAGTGGGGAAAATAAGGATTTGTTACGCTGCCAATTTTGGGGTAAAGTCACATTTTTGTGAGGAAAAAAGTAAAATTGTCATTTTTTCCTTCCACATTGCTTAAATTCCTCTCACACTGTCCGAATTCAGATATTGTCCTGTCAGAAAGGAGAATACAGGGAGAGAAAGGGTTAATAGGACTCACAGGAGGAACCGGCCCAGAAAGCAGAAGGTCCAGGAGTGTCTGCCACATATATGACTGCTCTATGCGCACAGGACCTGTGATGAGGTCACAGGAGGGGAGGAGTCAGGGGTCACATGATCAGGGGCCTCAGTGTGTGCAGGACTCAGTGTGCTGGAGCGCTCCCGATAATCAGCTGCATGTGTCGCGCTGTGTGATAGTCACAGCACCTGCATGGAGGGCGACACATGCAGCTGATTATCGGGAGCGCTCCAGGGATCCGGGGTCCCGATGCAGCTATTCGGTAAGTGATATTAGCCAATAACAACTTCTCCGACGATATTCGCTCATCTCTAGTAATAACAGCTCAAAGGAATTCACCAAACTTTTCATTAAGTTTAATAGAAAGACCCTATTAAATATTGAGCACCAGCGGGATGAAGCATTGACAGCGGCATGTAAAAGTGTGAGCGCCCCTGGTCAAAATGACTGTTATTGTGAGCAGTAGTAAGATGAAGATGAAATGATCTCTAAAAGGCCGAACCTCTAAGATGACACATGGCCTTTGCATTTTAGGCAAAAATACTAATAAAAAATACATATATAGACTATTTTACACTTTCATAATTGCTAAAAAGGAAAAAGGGGCGATGCAAAACTTTGGGCACCCTTGGAGATTTGTGTACTGAGATAATTTTGACCAAGATTTCACACCTTAATTAGCTTGTTAGGGTTATGGTGAGATCACATGGTGACCAGGAGCTACAGTCTGAGGAAAGGGCTAAAAAGCCTTCACTAGACCCCTATACAGCTGTATAATGAGGCCCAGGCTTTATAGTGAAGGGACAGGAGTGAGGGCCTGTTCCCAGGAGCTACAGACTGAGGAAAGGGCTAAAAAGTCTTCACTAGACCCCTGTACAGCTGTATAATGAGGCCCAGGCTTTATAGTGGAGGGACAGGAGTGAGGGCCTGTTCCCAGGAGCTACAGACAGAGGAAAGGGCTAAAAAGCCTTCACTAGACCCCTGTACAGCTGTATAATGAGGCCCAGGCTTTATAGTGAAGGGACAGAAGTGAGGGTCTGTGCCCAGGAGCTACAGTCTGAGGAAAGGGCTAAAAAGCCTTCACTAGACTCCTGTACAGCTGTATAATGAGGCCCAGGCTTTATAGTGAAGGGACAGGAGTGAGGGCCTGTTCCCAGGAGCTACAGTCTGAGGAAAGGGCTAAAAAGCCTTCACTAGACTCCTGTACAGCTGTATAATGAGGCCCAGGCTTTATAGTGAAGGGACAGGAGTGAGGTCCTGTGCCCAGGAGCTACAGTCTGAGGAAAGGGCTAAAAAGCCTTCACTAGACCCCTGTACAGCTGTATAATGAGGCCCAGGCTTTATAGTGAAGGGACAGGAGTGAGGGTCTGTTCCCAGGAGCTACAGTCTGAGGAAAGGGCTAAAAAGCCTTCACTAGACCCCTGTACAGCTGTATAATGAGGGCCAGGCTTTATAGTGAAGGGACAGGAGTGAGGGCCTGTTCCCAGGAGCTACAGTCTGAGGAAAGGGCTAAAAAGTCTTCACTAGACCCCTGTACAGCTGTGTAATGAGGCCCAGGCTTTATAGTGAAGGGACAGGAGTGAGGGTCTGTTCCCAGGAGCTACAGTCTGAGGAAAGGGCTAAAAAGCCTTCACTAGACCCCTGTACAGCTGTATAATGAGGCCCAGGCTTTATAGTGAAGGGACAGGAGTGAGGGCCTGTTCCCAGGAGCTACAGTCTGAGGAAAGGGCTAAAAAGTCTTCACTAGACCCCTGTACAGCTATATAATGAGGCCCAGGCGTTATAGTGGAGGGACAGGAGTGAGGGCCTGATCTCAGGAGCTACAGTCTGAGGAAAGGGCTAAAAAGCCTTCACTAGACCCATGTACAGCTGTATAATGAGGCCCAGGCTTTATAGTGAAGGGACAGGAGTGAGGGCCTGTTCCCAGGAGCTACAGTCTGAGGAAAGGGCTAAAAAGCCTTCACTAGACCCCTGTACAGCTGTATAATGAGGCCCAGGCTTTATAGTGAAGGGACAGGAGTGAGGGCCTGTTCCCAGGAGCTACAGACTGAGGAAAGGGCTAAAAAGTCTTCACTAGACCCCTGTACAGCTGTATAATGAGGCCCAGGCGTTATAGTGGAGGGACAGGAGTGAGGGCCTGATCCCAGGAGCTACAGTCTGAGGAAAGGGCTAAAAAGCCTTCACTAGACCCCTGTACAGCTGTATAATGAGGCCCAGGCTTTATAGTGAAGGGACAGGAGTGAGGGCCTGTTCCCAGGAGCTACAGTCTGAGGAAAGGGCTAAAAAGCCTTCACTAGACCCCTGTACAGCTGTATAATGAGGCCCAGGCTTTATAGTGAAGGGACAGGAGTGAGGGCCTGTTCCCAGGAGCTACAGTCTGAGGAAAGGGCTAAAAAGCCTTCACTAGACCCCTGTACAGCAGTATAATGAGGCCCAGGCTTTATAGTGAAGGGACAGGAGTGAGGGCCTGTTCCCAGGAGCTACAGTCTGAGGAAAGGGCTAAAAAGTCTTCACTAGACCCCTGTACAGCTGTGTAATGAGGCCCAGGCTTTATAGTGAAGGGACAGGAGTGAGGGTCTGTTCCCAGGAGCTACAGTCTGAGGAAAGGGCTAAAAAGCCTTCACTAGACCCCTGTACAGCTGTATAATGAGGCCCAGGCTTTATAGTGAAGGGACAGGAGTGAGGGCCTGTTCCCAGGAGCTACAGACTGAGGAAAGGGCTAAAAAGTCTTCACTAGACCCCTGTACAGCTGTATAATGAGGCCCAGGCGTTATAGTGGAGGGACAGGAGTGAGGGCCTGATCCCAGGAGCTACAGTCTGAGGAAAGGGCTAAAAAGCCTTCACTAGACCCCTGTACAGCTGTATAATGAGGCCCAGGCTTTATAGTGAAGGGACAGGAGTGAGGGCCTGTTCCCAGGAGCTACAGTCTGAGGAAAGGGCTAAAAAGCCTTCACTAGACCCCTGTACAGCTGTATAATGAGGCCCATGCTTTATAGTGAAGGGACAGAAGTGAGGGCCTGTTCTCAGGAGCTACAGTCTGAGGATAGGGCTAAAAAGCCTTCACTAGACCCCTGTACAGCTGTATAATGATGCCCAGGCTTTATAGTGAAGGGACAGGAGTGAGGGCCTGTTCCCAGGAGCTACAGTCTGAGGAAAGGGCTAAAAAGCCTTCACTAGACCCCTGCACAGCTGTATAATGAGGCCCAGGCTTTATAGTGAAGGGACAGGAGTGAGGGCCTGTTCCCAGGAGCTACAGTCTGAGGAAAGGGCTAAAAAGCCTTCACTAGACCCCTGTACAGCTGTATAATGAGGCCCAGGCTTTATAGTGAAGGGACAGGAGTGAGGGCCTGTTCCCAGGAGCTACAGTCTGAGGAAAGGGCTAAAAAGCCTTCACTAGACCCCTGTACAGCTGTATAATGAGGCCCAGGCTTTATAGTGAAGGGACAGGAGTGAGGGCCTGTTCCCAGGAGCTACAGTCTGAGGAAAGGGCTAAAAAGCCTTCACTAGACCCCTGTACAGCTGTATAATGAGGCCCAGGCTTTATAGTGAAGGGACAGGAGTGAGGGTCTGTTCCCAGGAGCTACAGTCTGAGGAAAGGGCGAAAAAGCCTTCACTAGACCCCTGTACAGCTGTATAATGAGGCCCAGGCTTTATAGTGAAGGGACAGGAGGGAGAAAACTGGGGAAAGGAGCCAGAAGAGCCGGACTGCCCATCACTAACCTGCAGAGCCGCACTCCACATATATGGCTGCTCTGTGCACAGGACCTGTGATGAGGTCACAGGAGGGGAGGAGTCAGGGGTCACATGATCTCCAGAGTGAAGACGCTCCATGGAGCCTTCTCCTCAGTCAGTGACATTCCCGCCATTATTTCCCCTCACTACTGGCACAATTACCCCGCGCCGCCTTCTCTACACAGTGTTATGTGTGGAATGTAACGTTTGATTTCTCTGGAGGGAAATAGACCCCACACAGGAGGGAATTCTCACCGGTTACCGGCCGTCTACTATATGGCGGCATATGATTGTGCTATCGACTCCACACCAGGAGCTAAAATGCCCAAATCTCGGTTATTTCCCCCCTTCCAGAGTCCGGCTGAGGCCGGGGTCACACTTGGGAGAAACTCGCCCGAGTCTCGCTCCTCAGTGCCCTTGTGGATTATCCTCTGTAGGGGAAACGACACCGGCTGTCAGGGACAGGGGGCCCCAACATAAATCCAATATTCGCTGTAAGAAAACCCAACCTGATGCCGCCATTCGGGGTAACCAATGCTCCGGCAGTCTGTGACAATGTCAGTAATTATATTTTTCCTCACTGATTGGTAGATTTGTGGTAATTTTCCTGGATGATATAGTGAGTTACTCCCGTCCTCTGGAGGAGCATGCTGAGCATGTCAGACAGGTTCTCCAGGTTCTACGTGACAACTATTTATTTGGTAACCTGGAGAAATGACAATTTGTGGTCCAGCAGGTCCAGTTCTCAGGACATTTGTCTTCTGCATTGGGGTCTCAGATGGACCCCATTACGGTCCCAGCAGTCCCTTCATTGGTTTTTCCAAGTAACCTGAAAGTGTTACAGAGATTTCTTGTAGTCGAGATACTGAGGAACAAACAAGCGAAAAATAGGGTCTTACCTGATAACCAGATGTAATGAGAGTAGGGGAGTATTACACTCACCTGATGGAGTGGCGCCTTTACACCATGCTCAATGCATAAATCAGCTGCTGCCGGACCCGGGGCCAAAGACCGAGCAGAAGAGCTGATCCGGGTATAATGTGTCTGTACCTGCGCTGCTGATGGAGACGATCGGAGATGGAGATTTTCACTAAAAACGTTTATTCCAATAGGTTTTCAAAGTCAACGCGTTTCACAGTCACGCAGGATGTCTTCCTCAGGACGAAACCTGAGAGCGGATAAACATGTCAAGCCTGGAACGTTTTATATGCAGTCTTTATAATAATAATAATAATCTTTTTATTTATATAGCGCCAACATATTCCGCAGCGCTTTACAGTTTGCACACATTATCATCGCTGTCCCCGATGGGGCTCACAATCTAAATTCCCTATCAGTATGTCTTTGGAATAAAAAACGCCAACAAAGCACAAAATGTCAAAGTTCATGAGAAAGTCCGTCACACACAGATAAATTATAGATCATGAGAAAACAGAACACACTTACATACAATAATTATATTATAAAGAGCCTATGAATGAAGTGAGGTCACCTAAAAAAATGAATAAAGATATACTGTATCTTCTGACTATAAGCCGCACCGGACCATAAGACGCACCCCAAATATTCAGAAGGAAAATAGGGAAAAAGGTAATGTGTGAAATGGGGGTCTGTCCCACAGTCTGAATTCAGTAAACCCGGGGGGGGGATCGGCAGCGCTGGTGGAGCCGGGTCACAGGAGGTGTTCGGGGATCCGGCGATGATCTGACCTATCCCAGGCTGGTGCAGCAGGAGCCTCTGTAACATCTGTAATCTCACTGAGGCCATTTGGAGTAATGGGGTTTAGTTTATAAATCCAGAAGATTTCTTTCCGATGTAGTTGTCCAATGCGATTCTGTTCCTGTGGGGGAATCTCCTCTGTGGGGAATATTCTCAGTTGTGTGGAATCTTTCTTGTGTTTGATGGTGCAGTGACGTGAAAGCCCATGTTGGAGAAAACCCTATGGAGTATTGGGACGGTGTGAGTTCAGCCTTTTGTGGAGGGGTTGGGTCGTCCTTCCCACATATAATTTCTGGTCTGAGCATATAATCACGTGTGTAACATAACTGGTGGAACATGACATGGGAGTTTTGATCGGGAAAACTTCACCAGTAGAAATAAGGGTGAATTCAGAGAGACCATGGCAGATCGAGTCACAACAGAGGCAAGTTTTCAGATTGCATGTAATGAGTTTATTCGGGAGACAGGCGATTTTTTAGCAAATCTTCCGTCTTCTCTTTTATGTTTCTTGGTGCTAGGACATTTTTCAATGATGGAGGTCTTCAAAATGTCAAAAAGGGATTGCTGGGTAATGTTTTTCCCACTCCAGCTGTCTGACATGCTCATGATGCTCCTGCAGAGGACGTGAGTAACTCAATATATCATCAGGTAAACTACCGCAAATCTACCCATCGGGGAGAAAAAAAATGAGATTTTCAAAGACTGCCGGAGCATTGTTTAATCTGAATGGCATCACCAAATTTTCATTATGCCCCTCCGGTGTATTGAATGCGGCCTTCCATTCATCACCATTGTGTATACGTATAAGAGTAATCATAAGGAATTGAAAGAATTGTCACCCAGATCCTTCTTACAATTTTATTCCATGGTGAAACGAGACATCAAACCATATTAGAGTGCGGCGTGCAGGTAGCAGGGAGCTATACAGATGGGAGAGCCTGACGGACTACGGCCGTTTCGCACTTGCTTAGCGCTTCTACCGGTCCATGCTTGTCAGGGGGTTACACCACTTCCTCTTAACAAGGGTTAGGGAATGGTTAACTGAGAATTGCAAAACATTTACAGTGAGTACAGTGAAATGATTAATATAAAAAATGTAAAGAAATATATCATAGATCACAGCCACACAGACATATTCAATGTATCACTGAGGCCAAGGGGAACTTGTGCACCGCAATCCACAATCCATGCTGCTTCTCTTGTTAGTAGTAATCTATTCTGGTCACCGCCTTGTACAGGATAATCAGCGGGCTCAATTCCTGCAGATCTCAGCACATCGGGGTCCGCATTATGGACCTCTCTTATATCATTAATGTCACAGATGCTTTTCCTGTGTAACTGAATGGAAATGTTCTCTGAGCCTGATGTGCCGCGGTCTAATAGTCTGGGCAATATAATAATCGTCCTGGGCAGTATATGACATAAAGCACTTGCTCTGTGCGGCCCGTGATTAGTTTATCTACCGTCATCGCCCCGATCCTCAGATTTCTCCTGTAAGATGGAGATGACAGAAGGAGCGATCCCCACAATGGAAATGGCCTCTTGGACGTCTTCCATGTAACCAGGTGACTTTATTGTTCTTCTCCTGGAATCTTTCCTGTAGCGATAAGTCATCTAAGTCACCGCTTCTTCTAGAAGCAATCGCGGGTTGTTCTTTGCTGCTACGGCTAAATCTTTATCTCCTCACAAATGCCAATTCCTGTTTATCGCTGATTTTATTACATTCATATTGGGATTAGGTGTAAAAGTAACAATAAACCTTTTATTATCTCGTCCTTCTTTCTGCTCTTCCTCCTGGATCTTGTAACTAGACCCACATGGGTTCCTCCATCGCTCTAGCACAGTGTAATAATGTTGGCGGATAACCTCTGTGTAATAAGTCGTCTGTCAGGTCATTCGCTTGTTGTAGGAAACCTTCTTCTCTACTATTCATTGTTCTCAGCCTCAGATACCGGCTGTATGGTCGGCCTCTGTTAGTATGTTCCAGGTGCGCATTATTAGAATGGAGGGACATATTGGTGGCTGCAGGTTTTTATAGGTGCTGGTTATTATTCTACCATCCTCTATTTTATTATTCACATCTGAGAAATCTAAGTTATTCTGTCCAAATTGTGAATAAATCTCATATTAACCTTATTCTCCTCGATCAAAGGGAAGAGTTTCTCTGCTACTTTTAAACAATCGTCTCTTTTCTATCTGAAATCTCAAAAAAGTTCTTAGTTGTTCTGGAACACCCTCTCAGGGCTGTGCGGTTACTCGGTGCCGGGCCAGCGTCTACCCGGTCAATGGCCCTGAGTGTCCATGTAAGGCCCTGTGCACACAGTGCAGATTCGGTGCAGTTCTGCAGCAGATTTGGCCCTGCAGAACTGCACGTGATGTACAGTACCATTTAAGGCTATGTAAAGCCAAAAACGCGGTGCACATGCTGCAGGTTTTTCCGTGCAGATTTGGTGCGGAATAAGGCTAAGTGCAATGAGTGTAACAAGCTGCCACGAGAGGTGGTGAGTTCTCCTTCAATGGAAGTCTTCAGAGGCTGGACAGACATCTGACTGGGATGATTTAGTGAATCCTGCTTTGAGCAGGGGGTTGGACCAGATGGCCCAGGAGGTCCCTTCCAACTCTACGATTCTATGATTCTATGCACACGTACTTTTTTGCCCTGCAGATTTTTCCGCGCAGAATTGAAGAAATCCGCAGGTCAAATGACCTGCACTTTTCCTGCGGATTTCTTCCTTTTTTATTGTGGTTTTTGTGCGGTTTTCCTCTGCGGATTTGGAGAATGGAGCAGGTGGAAAACCGCACAAAAGAAGTGACATGCTGCATATTTTGAACCACAAGAAAACCGCGCGGAAAAATCCACAGCGTCTGCACAGTGTTTTTTTCAATTGATTTACATTGTACTGTACATCACACTGCGGATCCGCTGGATATCTGCATCGTGTGCACAGGGCCTAAAAGAAGCAGCATGTCGCTTCTTTTGTGCGGTTTTACTGCAGTTTTTCACCTGCTCCATTATAGAAATCTGCACTAAAGCTGCAGGTAAAACGCAGGTCATTTTACCTGCAGATTTAGCAAAATCTGCGCAGAAAATTCTACAGCAGAATCTGCACCGTGTGCACATAGCCTAAAAATAAGAAGTGATAACCAGCACAGCAGAGTCCTGCACACACTGAGGCCCCTGATCATGTGACTCCTGACTCCTCCCCTCCTGTGACCTCATCACAGGTCCTGTGCACAGAGCAGCTGTAGAAATCTCCGACCTCGGGGGTCTCACCAGACTTCGCTCTTTTCTTGCAGGGACCGCAGTGGATTTCATCCCGGATCCATAGAGCTGAATAGAGGAGCGATGTTCCTTCACTCTGATGGGAATTGATGGTGACGTTTGTCCAACGTCCACGTTACCGAGTAAATCCCCCCAGGACTGCAGCCGGTAAAGACCCCGATATCCACAGGTGTCCCCTCTAATTGGGGGAAAGGGATCGAAAAAGCCTCTTATCCCGAGGGGAAACCCTATACATGGAGACATCGGCCTCAGATCTCTCCTGTCCTGTTCTTCCAGAAAAGCCTCAAACTTCTGTGTGTGACTCAGAGCTGAGATCTAACGGGAGAGAAGATTCCAGTGCGGGGAAGACGGGAAACCTTCATATAGACGGCCGGTGGGGATGGAGGCAGTGACCGACTCTGGCCAAATCTGTCTCTAGAGCCGCAGTAGAAGATGAAGATGTCGTCCTCATCATGAAGGAGTTATTTCTCATGTCGCGTGTAATGAATATCTCCTGCAGTATTGCTAATGCCGATTCCAGTGTCGGTAATGAGACGAGAATTAGCGTTATGGAAGATGAGTCTATGAGGAACGTGTTCAGCTGCCGACTCCGAGGAGGAAACTGCTTGTTGTCTGTGGCCTAAATATATAGGTTTTATTAGTAGATGTCAGGGAAGAAAACTAAACCCTGTAAGATAATAAATCTCCTCATATGTTTCCCTTATTATCTCCAGTAATTGTATTATTACACAGGATTCTTATGATGTTACATCGGATCATCTTCTTCTCATTCAGGTCTCTACAATATCGGATCCTCTCAGTGAAGATCTTCTACAGAAGAGAATTTTCCTGATTTACCCATCAAGGATGGATATGGACAGAGACAAGATGGCGGAGAGGATGTTACACCTCACCCTAGAGATCCTCTTCCGTCTCACTGGAGAGGTGAGAGATTCTGATGACGTCACATTACATCATTCTTATCTATGGGAATAACAGATGGACAGAACTGGAGAGGTGAGGACTCTGGGAATGTCTGGAGTGAGATTTATTAATGTGTCTCTTCATAACCAGGATTACACAGTGGTGAAGAAGACCTCTAGTGATCACTGTCAGGACCCTGTGTCTGAGGGATGGGGAAGACCCCTGAGCCCAATCACGGGGCCTCCACCTCACCCCCTGATCCATGAGGACATCAATGACCAGAAGATCCTAGAACTCATCTACAAGATGATTGAGCTGCTGACTGGAGAGGTGACACTGCTGGGAATGCTGGGACATTATACATTAACACTATGAAGGGATCGGGGGATGACGGTATCATTGTATGTGTCAGGTTCCTATAAGGTGTCAGGGTGTCGCTGTTTATCTCTCTATGGAGGAGTGGGAGTATTTAGAAGCACACAAAGATCTGTACAAGAACGTCATAATGGAGGTTCCCCAGCCCCTCACATCACCAGGTAATAGACAGGACTAAATACACACGGCCTATAATTATCTGTATGTAGAGAATGAATTCAGTCCCTGTATGTGTTTCCTCCAGATCTATCCAGTAAGAGGACAACACCAGAGAGATGTCCCCGTCCTCTTCTTCCACAGGACTGTAACCAAGAAGATCCCAATGTTCCTCAGGATCATCAGGTAGATGGAGAGAAGGTGTCAGGAGATCTCCCCTATGATGTGTAGACGGCTGTGAAGGTCTTGTGCTCAGTCTTTTATCCACCAGTATTACTGTATATACTCATGGCTATCTGCCACGTCCTCTGTCTGTGACGTTCAGGCAGAAGAGGGCACGACGCACACTAACCACGTCACCGCGCCCTCTGCTATCTGAATGTCACTGACAGAGGACACATCAGACAGCAGCGATGGAGTGAGGGGACAGTTGAATATAGCCTATACTTTACCCGTCCTGGCGCCGTCTCTGCAGCTCTGTTCTCCCACTGTCTCCCTTCCTGCCTTCAGCGGTCACATGGTACCGCTCATTACACTCATGAATATGCGCATATTCATGAGTTTAATGAGCGGTACTATGTGACCGCCGAAGGAAGGAAGGGAGTCTGTGGGACAAGCAGGGGGCTGCAGAGACGGCGCCAGGACGGGTAAGTATGACCTGGCACCCCTCCGACCCCCTGGCGTATATGACTCGAATATAAGCCGAGAGGGGACTTTCAGTCCCAAAAAATGGGCTGAAAATCTCGGCTTATATTCGAGTATATACGGTATATGTTTTATACTTGTGTGATGAGAACGGTGGAGATGGCAGGATTAGAGCTGATCATAGATGGGACTTCTCCATCTGTCGGTGACTTTTACAATATTTGTTTCAGGGTGAAGATCTGACCCATATTAATACTACAGAGACATATGTGAGAGATGATGAGTGGTGTAAAGAGGAGATTCCCACATATGACTACCCAGGTGAGTAGTAACCACTGAATGCAGAGAAGTCACAGATTCCTCTCAGTCACCGGCTGTGGCTGCTTTATCGGTGGTGTAGTCCGGCCGTATTACCATGATCACCATTTTGCCTCTAGACCACAACATTCTCCTCCACCCAAAACTGTTCAAATGACTTTGGGCATTGAAAGCCCTTTTCTATAGAACTTATAACCTGGAGGATCCACCTACCCCCTGGGATCAGGAGACGCTGACCGTTACCTGCCCAGATCTGTAGTCTACAAAGCCAAATGACAGCGTATGTAGAATGTGCTGACAAGATAGAAAATCACTTGAAGAAAAATCTTATGCTGGGCCTGTAAGAGAAAGCGGAGGGTAATGATGCTGTTGGCTTCCTAGATCCCTGAGATCTTATCGGATGAATCTTCTCTCCCTTCTGTGCTGCTGAATGTCTCATGGTCCCTAAAAGACCAGGTCCTTACAAGTCTTTCTGGTCAAACTTTGCTTTTATGAGCGACAACTCCAAGGGTATGTGCACACGTTGCAGATTTACCTGCAGAATTTTTTGCACAGAATCTGCATCTGTTGCCAGAAAACGCAGGTAAAAATCCGCACGTTTTTTATGTGGATTTGTATGCGTTTTTGTAAGCTAAATAAAGATATGTTAATTAACAAAAAAAAAAAAAAAGATTTGTGATGTCATTTCTGGTCCAACCTCCTCTTTTACATTTGTCCAACCCACACTCCATTACACACACAGATAAATATGGGATAGATGGATATATCTATAGATAGACTGATATATCCATATCTATGGATGGATCCAACTATGGATGGATCCATCTATGGATCCATGGATGGATTTATGATGGATAGATGGATGTATCTATGATGGATAGATGGATGGATCCATCCATGGATGGATATATGATGGATAGATGGATCCATCCAATAAGACGCCTATCCATTATAGATAGATCCATCCATCCAATAAAATGCCTAACCATTATTGATCTTATAGTAAGAAAGGGTTAAAAAACACACATAAGATTAAAGTATTTTAATGAAATAAAACATGACAGTTTTTCATAATTTTTATTGTACGCCTAAATCCATTCAAAGCCATCGATCACCTGCAAAAAAATAAAAAAACAAACCAACAATATACTCCCTGTCCCATGTAATCCCATTAATAACGAATATCCCACGACGATCTCCCCTATAGAGCTGTCACATCAGCAGATATGACCGCTCTATAGGCCTCCGATGACACACTGACAGGCGAAAGCCCTCCAGCAGTGTGTCATTGGAGATAAGCCTCGCATTTTACGGCACTACAGCGTGAGAAAATTCTCACGCTGTAGTGCCGCAAATTGACAGGTGAACTCCAGTGACCTGTCGGCGGCGAAGTGATACAATACAGAGGATTATCTCTGTCATTGTATCACTGGATCCCCTGGAGAGCAGTCGCATCAGCTGATGTGGCAGCTCTCCATGGGAGATCGTCGTGGGATAATCATATTAATTGGATTACGTTGCACACAGGGAGTATAGTGTTTATTATTTTAATATTTTTTCAGGTGAGCGAGGGCTTCGGGGATTAGGTGTAGATGGGGAGTATGAACTGTATATGTGTGTTTTTTTTGTTTTTTTTTTTACATTCAACACATTAGCCGGATGATGGGACTACTACTGTCCCATCATTGGCTAATGTTTCACTCACTGTCACTGTTGCAGGCATCGACCGATGGGACTTGTAGTCCCATCGGACGATGCCTGCATGCACACACACATGCAGACCCCCCGCACACCCCCGGCAGACACGCACACAGTCACCGCCCACACACTTCCCTGTTCCCGATCAGCAGCGTTTCATCCGCAGCAATACTGCAGATCTTTTTTAGACCTGCGGTTTTGCTGCGGAAATGCCTGACTCAATGCAAGTCAATGGGTGCAGAAACACTGCAGATCTGCATAAAGAATTGACATGCTGCAGAAAATAAAACGCTGCAAATCCGTGCGTTTTTTTCGCAGCATGTGCACAGTGTTTTTGGATTTGATGCAATTCTGCGCGTTCAAAAACGCTGCAGAAATGCATCAAAAACTGCAACGTCTGCACGTACCCTAAATGTGCAGTGAGGCCAAGTGTGAATTTCTGTACAATAACAGCAGAGTTTCCCTTTATCCTGACTTTTCAGTTTGTATTAAAACTACTGTATTTTTTTGGACTATAAGACGCACTGTTTTCCTTCAAAAATATGGAGTAAAATGGGGGGGTGTCTTATAGTCCGGATGTACCGGCTCCGGTTGTAGAGGGGAGGTGGGCGAACGGCATCGGCGGAGCAGCGGGTCACATGAGGCTGGAGCCGGTGGCTGCGGCTAACTCCTGTTCCCGTTGCTAAAGAGAAATTAATATTCACTGCATTCTACGCCTATGGGTTTGGAGGGCAATGAATATTCATTTCTCTTTAATAATAGTATCTTGATATGATTAGCCCCCAACTCCGGTCCTGGTATGCAGGGCCCCATCCTTATAATTGGCCCACACCCCCATCCACATCCCTATCCTGGTATGCATGGCCCCTTCAGAAAACATTAAAAAAACAAACCATTACACTTACTTACCCCGTGCTCCCTCGCAGCGTCCTGCTCCGGTGCCAGCAACTGCTATATGCTTGTAAGCAGCACATGGCAGGGACATCATGTGCTGCTCACAAGCAGAGCACAGCTGCCAGGCCTGTGCACGCAAAAGGCACTGAGTATTCTTTGCTCTTCAGTAGCGCACAGTGTCAGCCACCGGCTTCCTGCTGCTACCGGTGGTCATGTGTGCCGCTACTTAAGAGAAATGAATATTCATGAATACTCACTGTTCTCAGCGATGCTTACAAGCATAAAGCATATAGCTATTGTTTTCTGATGGAGTCATGTATACCAGGATAGGAATGGGGGTGGGGGCCACTTATAAGGATGAGTCCCTGTATACCATAATGAGTTGGGGCCCTGCGTACCAGGACGAGATGGGGCCCTGCATACCAGGACGAGATGGGGGCCCTACATACCAGGATGAGACGGTGCCCTGCATACCAGGATGAGACGGTGCCCTGCATACCAGGACGAAATGGGGACCCTGCATACCAGGACGAAATGGGGACCATGCATACCCGGATAGGGATGGGGCCATACATAAGAGGATAGGAATGAGGTGCCATGCATACTAGGATAGGGATGGGACCATGCTTACTAGGTGCCATGTGTATCAGGTTGGGGATGAGGGGGCCATATATACCAGGATAGGGGATATTAAATACAGAATTGACCACATTTTTTGCTTCAATTTTTTTTCCTAATTTCCAATAAAACCTTAGGTGTGTGTTTTAGTCCAAAAAATATAGTAATTTCAAGGAGGATTGTAATAAACTACAGGAAAAACCTTATAATGATAATATTAAAATAATTGTTATTGAATTATAATAACTGGATTAATGTGCAGCTGGATCAAACTGGAGCACGTGTGGAAAATATATGAAAAATGTATTACAGTAAATAAAGCCACAATATTCACAATAGAATAGAAAATCCCTAATACACACTGTCAGTATAAAAGCAGATTATATAAACGGCCCCTAGTTCGGTTTTTGTCCCCTTTTTGAATATTGGCCCCACATTTGCTATACGCCAGTCCTGTGGTACAGACCCTGTCATTATGGAATCTGTAAAGATTAGGAATAATGGTCTATCTATGACTGTGCTTAATTCCTGCTGTCCTCGGGGGTGTATCCCATCCGGGCCCGGGGACTTGTACATTTTAGTGATGTTTAGACGCCGCCGTACTTCCTGCTGGGTTAAGCAGGTGACATTTAATGGAGAATCTGTATCACCTAGATAACCAGCCAGGGTCCCATGTACCGGACACTTATTACAGGTCCATTGTAGTCAGCGTCGGACTGGCCCACCGGAGAACCGGTGGATTCTCCGGTGGGCCCTGGCATCTGGTGGGCTCTGGCACCTGCTGGCATACAGGGCCAGCAGTTGCCTAGGGCCCCCGCTGCTCCAGGGGCCCCCAGCCAGTGGTGTGTCGCACACCATGCAGCTGCTATGGGGGCCCCTGCCAGCGGAGCAGCAGCGGGTGTCAGGAGGCAGGAGCCCCTGTCCCCGCTGCTAAAGAGAAATGAATATTCACTGCGGAGCATATCATTTCACAGTCTCCACCCCCCAGAGACCCCGCCCCCAGCCCAGTAAGCCGCTCTGCATCAGGGCCGGCGCCGCCCTCAGTCCTCTCTGCTCCTGACTCACAGCCAGTGGGCGATGACGTCACTACATCACACACCCGCTGTGTGTCTGGCAGAGGGGGCAGCTCCTGACACTGAAGCCGGGATCAGCGTGGGAGCGAGGAGGAGAGGTGAGTATCGTGTTTTGTTTTGTTTTTATATCTCTCTCACTCTCTCTATCTGTCTCTATCTATCTATCTATCTATCTATCTCTCTCTCTATATATCTCTCTCTATCTCTCTTATATCTATCTTTCTATCTCTATCTATTATCTATATCTATCTATCTCTATCTATTATCTATATCTATCTCTATCTATTATCTATCTCTATCTATCTATCGCTCTATCTTATATCTCTTATATCTATCTTTCTATCTCTACATCTATCTCTATATCTATCTATCTATCTCTCTCTATATCTTTCTATTATGTCTATCTATCTATCTCTATATCTATCTATCTTACTCTATCTATCTCTATATCTATTATCTCTATATTTATTATCTATCTAGCTACCATCTATATCTATCTATCTTTATCTATATATATCTCTATCTAATATCTATATCTATCTATCTCTATACCTATCTATCTATTTATCTATCCGTTATCTATCTCTATATCTTTTCTCTGTATCTATCTATCTCTATATCTATATCTCTCGCTATCTATCGCTCTATCTCTATATCTCTCTATAGCTATCTATCTATATATCTATCTATCTCTATATCTATCTCTCTGTATATCTATCTATCGCTCTATCTCTATATCTTTCTATCTCTATATCTATATATCTATCTATCTTTCTCTATCTATTTATCTCTATATCTTTTCTCTGTATCTATCTCTCTCTATATCTATATCTATCTATCTCTATATATATCTATTATCTCTATATCTATATCTATTTCTCTCTATATCTCTCTCTATATCTATCTATCTATTTATCTCTATCTCTATATCTATCTCTCTGTATATCTATCTATCTTTCTATCTCTATATCTATCTCTATCTATCTATCTTTCTCTATCTATCTATCTATTTATCTCTATCTATTATCTATATCTATCTATCTCTATCTATCGCTCTATCTCTATATCTATCTTTCTATCTCTACATCTATCTCTATATCTATCTTGCTATCTATCTCTATATCTATCTATATCTATCTATTATGTCTATCTATCTAGCTATCTCTATTATCTATATCTATCTATCTCTATCTATCGCTCTATCTCTATATCTATCTTTCTATCTCTACATCTATCTCTATATCTATCTTGCTATCTATCTCTATATCTATCTATATCTATCTATTATATCTATCTATCTAGCTATCTCTATTATCTATATCTACCTATCTCTATATCTTTCTATCTTACTCTATCTCTATATCTATCTGTTATCTCTATATTTATTATCTATCTTTATCTATCTCTATCTATTATCTATATCTATATCTATCTCTCTATCTATTTATCGATCTCTGTATCTATCTCTCTCTATATCTATCTCTCTCTCTATCTACCTACCACTCTCTCTATCTCTATCTATCTTTATATCTATATTTATCTATCTCTATATCTATCTATTATCTCTATATCTATCTACCTATCTATCTCTATATCTATCTCTATATCTCTCTCTCTATAGCTATCTATATATTATCTCTATATCTATCTATCTATCTATCTATATATTATCTCTATATCTATCTATCTCTATATCTATCTATCTATCTATCTATCTATATATATTTATCTCTATATCTATCTATATATGTCTTTATTATTATTATTATTATTATTATTATTATTATTATATCTGTATATCTCTATCTATTATCTATCTCTATCTATTATGTATCTCTATCTATATATCTATCTCTATATCTTTCTATCTATAGCTATCTATCTCTATATCTATCTATCTATCTATCCATTATCTATTTTCCATCTATCTCTATATCTATCTACCTATCGATCTATCTATCTATATTTCTTTCTATATCTATCTTTATATCTATCTCTATCTATCTCTATGAATCTTTCTATCTATATCTATCCATTATCTACTTTCTATCCATTATCTACTATCTAGCTCTATATCTATCTATTTCTACATCTATCTTTCTATCTATATCTATCTAACTCTATATCTATATATCTATATAGCATTATACCCTATGAGGGGGGCAGTATTATACCCTATGAGGGGGCAGCATTATACCCTATGAGGGGGGCAGCATTATACCCTATGAGGAGGCAGCATTATACCCTATGAGGAGGCAGCATTATACCCTATGAGGGGGGCAGTATTATACCCTATGAGGAGGCAGCATTATACCCAATAGGGGGCCAGTATTATACCCTATGAGGAGGGCAGCATTATACCCTATGAGGAGGCAGCATTATACCCTATGAGGGGGGCAGCATTATACCCTATGAGGAGGCAGCATTATACCCTATAGGGGGGCAGTATTATACCCTATGAGGAGGGCAGTATTATACCCTATGAGGAGGCAGCATTATACACTATGAGGAGGCAGTATTATACCCTATGAGGGGGGCAGTATTATACCCTATGAGGAGGCAGCATTATACCCAATAGGGGGCCAGTATTATACCCTATGAGGAGGGCAGCATTATACCCTATGAGGAGGCAGCATTATACCCTATGAGGGGGGCAGCATTATACCCTATGAGGAGGCAGCATTATACCCTATAGGGGGGCAGTATTATACCCTATGAGGAGGGCAGTATTATACCCTATGAGGAGGCAGCATTATACCCTATGAGGGGGGCAGCATTATACCCTATGAGGAGGCAGCATTATACCCTATGAGGAGGGCAGCATTATACCCTATGAGGGGGGCAGTATTATACCCTATGAGGAGGCAGCATTATACCCTATGAGGAGGCAGCATTATACCCTATGAGGAGGGCAGCATTATACCCTATGAGGAGGCAGCATTATACCCTATGAGGAGGCAGCATTATACCCTATGAGGGGGGCAGTATTATACCCTATGAGGAGGCAGCATTATACCCTATGAGGAGGGCAGCATTATACCCTATGAGGGGGGCAGTATTATACCCTATGAGGAGGCAGCATTATACCCTATGAGGAGGGCAGTATTATACCCTATGAGGAGGCAGCATTATACCCTATGAGGAGGGCAGCATTATACCCTATGAGGGGGGCAGTATTATACCCTATGAGGAGGGCAGCATTATACCCTATGAGGAGGGCAGCATTATACCCTATGAGGAGGCAGCATTATACCCTATGAGGAGGCAGCATTATACCCTATGAGGAGGGCAGCATTATACCCTATGAGGAGGCAGCATTATACCCTATGAGGAGGCAGCATTATACCCTATGAGGGGGGCAGTATTATACCCTATGAGGAGGCAGCATTATACCCTATGAGGGGGTGCATTATTCCCTATGAGGGGGGCAGTATTATACCCTATGAGGAGGGCAGTATTATACCCTATGAGGGGGGCAGTATTATACCCTATGAGGGGGGCAGTATTATACCCTATGAGGAGGCAGCATTATACCCTATGAGGAGGCAGCATTATACCCTATGAGGAGGGCAGCATTATACCCTATGAGGGGGTGCATTATACCCTATGAGGGGGTGCATTATTCCCTATGAGGGGGGCAGTATTATACCCTATGAGGAGGGCAGTATTATACCCTATGAGGGGGTGCATTATACCCTATGAGGGGGTGCATTATACCCTATGAGGGGGTGCATTATTCCCTATGAGGGGGGCAGTATTATACCCTATGAGGAGGGCAGTATTATACCCTATGAGGAGGCAGTATTATACCCTATGAGGGGGCAGTATTATACCCTATGAGGGGGGCAGCATTATACCCTATGAGGGGGGCAGTATTATTCCCTATGAGGAGGGCAGTATTATACCCTATGAGGAGGGCAGCATTATACCCTATGAGGAGGCAGTATTATACCCTATGAGGGGGGCAGTATTATACCCTATGAGGGGGCAGCATTATACCCTATGAGGGGGTGCATTATACCCTATGAGGGGGTGCATTATTCCCTATGAGGGGGGCAGTATTATACCCTATGAGGAGGCAGTATTATACCCTATGAGGGGGGCAGTATTATACCCTATGAGGAGGCAGTATTATACCCTATGAGGGGGTGCATTATACCCTATGAGGGGGTGCATTATACCCTATGAGGGGGTGCATTATTCCCTATGAGGGGGGCAGTATTATACCCTATGAGGAGGCAGTATTATACCCTATGAGGGGGGCAGTATTATACCCTATGAGGAGGCAGTATTATACCCTATGAGGGGGGCAGTATTATACCCTATGAGGAGGGCAGTATTATACCCTATGAGGGGGTGCATTATACCCTATGAGGGGGTGCATTATACCCTATGAGGGGGTGCATTATTCCCTATGAGGGGGGCAGTATTATACCCTATGAGGAGGGCAGTATTATACCCTATGAGGAGGCAGTATTATACCCTATGAGGGGGCAGTATTATACCCTATGAGGGGGGCAGCATTATACCCTATGAGGGGGGCAGTATTATTCCCTATGAGGAGGGCAGTATTATACCCTATGAGGAGGGCAGCATTATACCCTATGAGGAGGCAGTATTATACCCTATGAGGGGGGCAGTATTATACCCTATGAGGGGGCAGCATTATACCCTATGAGGGGGTGCATTATACCCTATGAGGGGGTGCATTATTCCCTATGAGGGGGGCAGTATTATACCCTATGAGGAGGCAGTATTATACCCTATGAGGGGGGCAGTATTATACCCTATGAGGGGGCAGCATTATACCCTATGAGGGGGTGCATTATACCCTATGAGGGGGTGCATTATTCCCTATGAGGGGGGCAGTATTATACCCTATGAGGGGGGCATTATTATATTCTATGAGGGGGTGCATTATACCCTATGAGGGGGGCAGTATTATACCCTATGAGGGGGGCAGTATTATTCCCTATGAGGGGGGCAGTATTATATTCTATGAGATGGCTGCATTATATTCTATGAGATGGCTGCATTATACTATGTGAGGGGGCTGCTTTATATTCTATGAGGGGGCTACCCCAACTCCTGCTACATAATTAAGACATGTACAACCTTATATTATACCCGGATATTAGCGTGTTTTACCGCATAATTGGTGGTCTGGTATTTAACTCTATGCAGCTACATAGTGGGCCCCAAGAATGATTTTCTCTGGTGGGCCCAAGGTGTTCCAGTCCGACGCTGATTGTAGTTAAAGTATAGGAGTAACCCCAGCACACTAATAACATGAAAGTAAAGTCTTCTCAACGACAGTCTTTAATTGTTGTGATTTTATTGATTGTGAAAAAAAAGGGTGGTGTTACAATCCAAAAAAGGGTGGTGTTACAATCCAACGTTTCAGCTCTACATCTCGAGCTTTCATCAGGGATATGACTAGATCCTTGGTTTTGAGGTGTGTGTATAAGTGGTATAGGTTTGCCTTTGTAATCCAGCTGCTGGAACGGTACCTATAGTAACCACGATGTGTAGGGTCAGCACGTGACTCCCGTCCTTGTGTCCTAAATCTAGTCTTGTTTTTTCCCAGAGCACCTAAGTTGGGGTTTGAGCCTGTCATATCTACTTTATAGCTGATTGTAGTTAAGGCCTTGTCTCACATAATAAGATTGTTAGCGAGATCGCTGGAACATCACAGATTTTGTGACGCCACAGCGATCTCGCTACGTGTGACACATAGCGGCGACCGCCCCCCCGCCTGATATTGCTGATCGTGCTCAAACATCCTGGACCATTTTTCGTTGTCGGCGTCCCACTGGCCAGCATGCATCGCTGTGTTTGACGCCGACGAGCGACCTTGTTGGCGACGCAGAACTCAGGGACGCAGGCTGGAATCGTTTAGAATAGCTGGTGTGTGACAAGGTCCCAACGACCGCCGAGGTCGCTATACGGATCGCCGGATCGTTGCTGCGTCGCTGAATAGATCTGCCTCTTTGACAGCTTACTAGCGACCATGTAGCGACGCACCAGTGATCCTTACCAGGTCGTATCGTTCTCGGGATCGCTGGAGCGTCGCTAACTGTAACAGTACCCTTACAGTGCCTTGCGAAAGTATTTGGCCCCCTGGAACTTTTCAAGCTTTCCCCACATACTGTACACGCACAATATAATATAATATATATACATATATTATATACATACACACACATATGTATACATATATACATACATATATATACTTATATCTACATGCACGCACAATATATACACACACACTTTTGGTCTGTACTGTATCATGCTTCAAACATAAAGATACCAAATGTAAATTTCTGGTGAAGAATCAACAACAAGTGGGACACAATTGTGAAGTTGAACGAAATTTATTGGTTTATTTTTAATTCCTACTGAATAGACTGTCAGCTGCTTTTTTCTTGCCATAATACAAATTCTAACAGTCTATTCAGTAGGGCTATCAGCTGTGCATCCACCAGACTTCTGCACAACACAACTGATGGTCCCAACCTCATTTATAAGGCAAGAAATCCCGCTTATTAAACCTGACAGGGCACACCTGTGAAGTGAAAACCATTTCCGGTGACTACCTCTTGAAGCTCATCAAGAGAATGTCAAGAGTGTGCAAAGCAGAAATCAAAGCAAAAGGTGGCTACTTTGAAGAACCTAGAACATAAGACATACAGTATTTTCAGTTGTTTCACACTTTTTTGTTACTTATAAAATTCCACATGTTAATTCATAGTTTTGATAGTTTTGATGCCTTCAGAGTGAATCTACAATTTTCATAGTCATGAAAATAAAGAAAACTCTTTGAATGAGAAGGTGTGTCCAAACTTTTGGTCTGTACTGTGTGTGTATGTATATATATATATTATGCATAATCTGAGTGTATAGCCCTGCCCACTCCTCATAGCCACATTCACTATAATATCCCACATCGTCCCATCAGTCAGAGCCACCGGACTACTACCCCTAATATCCCATATCATCCCGTCAGCCAGAGCCACCGGACTACTACTGCTAATATCCCACATCATCCCATAATCCCAAGCCACCGGACTACTACCCCTAATATCCCATATCATCCCGTCAGCCAGAGCCACCGGACTACTACCCCTAATATCCCACATCATCTCGTCAGCCAGAGCCACCGGACTACTACCCCTAATATCCCACATCATCCCGTCAGCCAGAGCCACCGGACTACTACCCCTAATATCCCACATCATCCCATCAGCCAGAGCCACCGGACTACTACCACTAATATCCCACAACATCCCGTCAGCCAGTGCCACCGGACTTCTACCCCTAATATCCCACATCATCCCGTCAGCCAGAGCCACCGGACTACTACCCCTAATATCCCACAACATCCCGTCAGCCAGTGCCACCGGACTACTACCCCTAATATCCCACATCATCTCGTCAGCCAGAGCCACCGGACTACTACCCCTAATATCCCACATCATCCCGTCAGCCAGAGCCACCGGACTACTACCCCTAATATCCCACATCATCCCGTCAGTCAGTGCCACCGGACTACTACCCCTAATATCCCACATCATCTCGTCAGACAGAGCCACCAGAATACTACCACTAATATCCCACATCGTCCCGTCAGCCAGAGCCACCGGACTACTACCCCTAATATCCCACATCATCTCGTCAGCCAGAGCCACCGGACTACTACCCCTAATATCCCACATCATCCCGTCAGTCAGTGCCACCGGACTACTACCCCTAATATCCCACATCATCCCGTCAGCCAGAGCCACCGGACTACTACCCCTAATATCCCACATCATCTCGTCAGCCAGAGCCACCGGACTACTACCCCTAATATCCCACATCATCCCGTCAGTCAGTGCCACCGGACTACTACCCCTAATATCCCACATCATCCCGTCAGCCAGAGCCACCGGACTACTACCCCTAATATCCCACAACATCCCGTCAGCCAGTGCCACCGGACTACTACCCCTAATATCCCACATCATCTCGTCAGCCAGAGCCACCGGACTACTACCCCTAATATCCCACATCATCTCGTCAGCCAGAGCCACCGGACTACTACCCCTAATATCCCACATCATCCCGTCAGCCAGAGCCACCGGACTACTACCCCTAATATCCCACATCATCCCGTCAGTCAGTGCCACCGGACTACTACCCCTAATATCCCACATCATCTCGTCAGCCAGAGCCACCGGACTACTACCCCTAATATCCCACATCATCCCGTCAGCCAGAGCCACCGGACTACTACCCCTAATATCCCACATCATCTCGTCAGCCAGAGCCACCGGACTACTACCCCTAATATCCCACATCATCCCGTCAGTCAGTGCCACCGGACTACTACCCCTAATATCCCACATCATCCCGTCAGCCAGAGCCACCGGACTACTACCCCTAATATCCCACATCATCTCGTCAGCCAGAGCCACCGGACTACTACCCCTAATATCCCACATCATCCCGTCAGTCAGTGCCACCGGACTACTACCCCTAATATCCCACATCATCCCGTCAGCCAGAGCCACCGGACTACTACCCCTAATATCCCACAACATCCCGTCAGCCAGTGCCACCGGACTACTACCCCTAATATCCCACATCATCTCGTCAGCCAGAGCCACCGGACTACTACCCCTAATATCCCACATCATCCCGTCAGCCAGAGCCACCGGACTACTACCCCTAATATCCCACATCATCCCATCAGCCAGAGCCACCGGACTACTACCACTAATATCCCACAACATCCCGTCAGCCAGTGCCACCGGACTTCTACCCCTAATATCCCACATCATCCCGTCAGCCAGAGCCACCGGACTACTACCCCTAATATCCCACAACATCCCGTCAGCCAGTGCCACCGGACTACTACCCCTAATATCCCACATCATCTCGTCAGCCAGAGCCACCGGACTACTACCCCTAATATCCCACATCATCCCGTCAGCCAGAGCCACCGGACTACTACCCCTAATATCCCACATCATCCCATCAGCCAGAGCCACCGGACTACTACCACTAATATCCCACAACATCCCGTCAGCCAGTGCCACCGGACTACTACCACTAATATCCCACATCATCCCGTCAGCCAGAGCCACCGGACTACTACCACTAATATCCCACAACATCCCGTCAGCCAGTGCCACCGGACTTCTACCCCTAATATCCCACATCATCCCGTCAGCCAGAGCCACCGGACTACTACCCCTAATATCCCACATCATCCCATCAGCCAGAGCCACCGGACTACTACCCCTAATATCCCACATCATCCCATCAGCCAGAGCCACCGGACTACTACCCCTAATATCCCACATCATCCCATCAGCCAGAGCCACCGGACTACTACCACTAATATCCCACAACATCCCGTCAGCCAGTGCCACCGGACTTCTACCCGTAATATCCCACATCATTCCGTCAGCCAGAGCCACCGGACTACTACCCCTAATATCCCACAACATCCCGTCAGCCAGTGCCACCGGACTACTACCCCTAATATCCCACATCATCTCGTCAGCCAGAGCCACCGGACTACTACCCCTAATATCCCACATCATCCCGTCAGCCAGAGCCACCGGACTACTACCCCTAATATCCCACATCATCCCATCAGCCAGAGCCACCGGACTACTACCACTAATATCCCACAACATCCCGTCAGCCAGTGCCACCGGACTACTACCACTAATATCCCACATCATCCCGTCAGCCAGAGCCACCGGACTACTACCACTAATATCCCACAACATCCCGTCAGCCAGTGCCACCGGACTTCTACCCCTAATATCCCACATCATCCCGTCAGCCAGAGCCACCGGACTACTACCCCTAATATCCCACATCATCCCATCAGCCAGAGCCACCGGACTACTACCCCTAATATCCCACATCATCCCATCAGCCAGAGCCACCGGACTACTACCCCTAATATCCCACATCATCCCGTCAGCCAGAGCCACCGGACTACTACCCCTAATATCCCACATCATCCCATCAGCCAGAGCCACCGGACTACTACCCCTAATATCCCACATCATCCCGTCAGCCAGAGCCACCGCACTACTACCCCTAATATCCCACATCATCCCATCAGCCAGAGCCACCGGACTACTACCCCTAATATCCCACATCATCCCGTCAGCCAGAGCCACCGGACTACTACCCCTAATATCCCACATCATCCCGTCAGCCAGAGCCACCGGACTACTACCCCTAATATCCCACATCATCCCGTCAGCCAGAGCCACCGGACTACTACCCCTAATATCCCACATCATCCCGTCAGCCAGAGCCACCGGACTACTACCCCTAATATCCCACATCATCCCATCAGCCAGAGCCACCGGACTACTACCCCTAATATCCCACATCATCCCGTCAGCCAGAGCCACCGGACTACTACCCCTAATATCCCACATCATCCCGTCAGCCAGAGCCACCGGACTACTACCCCTAATATCCCACATCATCCCGTCAGCCAGAGCCACCGGACTACTACCCCTAATATCCCATATCATCCCGTCAGCCAGAGCCACCGGACAACTACCCCTAATATCCCACATCATCCCGTCAGCCAGAGCCACCGGACTACCACTAATATCCCACATCATCCCATCAGCCAGAGCCACCGGACTACTACCCCTAATATCCCATATCATCCCGTCAGCCAGAGCCACCGGACAACTACCCCTAATATCCCACATCATCCCGTCAGCCAGAGCCACCGGACTCCTACCCCTAATATCCCACATCATCCCATCAGCCAGAGCCACCGGACTACTACCCCTAATATCCCACATTATCCCATCAGCCAGAGCCACCGGACTACTACCACTAATATCCCACATCATCCCATCAGCCAGAGCCACCGGACTACTACCACTAATATCCCACATCATCCCGTCAGCCAGAGCCACCGGACTACTACCCCTAATATCCCACATCATCCCGTCAGCCAGAGCCACCGGACTACTACCCCTAATATCCCACATCATCCCATCAGCCAGAGCCACCGGACTACTACCACTAATATCCCACATCATCCCGTCAGCCAGAGCCACCGGACTACTACCCCTAATATCCAACATCATCCCGTCACAGCCACCGGACTACTACCACTAATATCCCACATCATCCCATCAGCCAGAGCCACCGGACTACTACCCCTAATATCCCACATCATCCCGTCAGCCAGAGCCACCGGACTACTACCACTAATATCCCACATCATCCCATCAGCCAGAGCCACTGGACTACTACCACTAATATCCCACATCATCCCATCAGCCAGAGCCACCGGACTACTACCCCTAATATCCCACATCATCCCGTCAGCCAGAGCCACCGGACTACCCCTAATATCCCACATCATCCCGTCAGCCAGAGCCACCGGACTACTACCCCTAATATCCCACATCATCCCGTCAGCCAGAGCCACCGGACTACTACCACTAATATCCCACATCATCCCGTCAGCCAGAGCCACCGGACTACTACCCCTAATATCCCATATCATCCCGTCAGCCAGAGCCACCGGACTACTACCCCTAATATCCCACATCATCCCGTCAGCCAGAGCCACCGGACTACTACCCCTAATATCCCACATCATCCCATAATCCCGAGCCACCGGACTACTACCACTAATATCCCACATCATCCCGTCAGCCAGAGCCACCGGACTACTACCCCTAATATCCCACATCATCCCATCAGCCAGAGCCACCGCACTACTACCCCTAATATCCCACATCATCCCGTCAGCCAGAGCCACCGGACTACTCCCCCTAATATCCCACATCATCCCATCAGCCAGAGCCACCGGACTACTACCCCTAATATCCCACATCATCCCATCAGTCAGAGCCACCAGACTGCTACCCCTAATATCCCACATCATCCAGTCAGCCAGAGCCACCGGACTACTACCCCTAATATCCCATGTCAGCCAGAGCCACCGGACTACTACCCCTAATTTTACCCTTCGCCATGACAGCACCCACTGGAGAGAGGGATCCACCCCATAGGAACAGGAAACCTACAGAAAATAAAAGGGGAGGTCTGCCTCTCCTCCTCAGTTGGTTTCCTGTTCCTACGGCATCCACAGGAAGAATCTCCTACACAAGAACACATACCTGGGCCAATGCATGCCGCCTGTGCGGGGTCTGTGGGAAAGGCAGGGGCTGTGGTCCAGATGCAGCGTTGGAGGAGTTTCCATTTGACGGCTCCCTCCTCATCTAGTGGATGGCACGATGGCTGGGTCTGGGGAGGGCCGCCCGGTCTCACTCGGGAGACGCGCCGTCGGCTGCATGAAGCTGCGGGAACACAGCTTCTTACGGGTTCCAATGGTGACCCGGGGATGGAGCTGGGCTTCACGGGCCCCGACCAGCATAGCAGTTGCGTGGGGGGCAGCATTCCGGTAAGGCCTGCATCCTGGATGCAGCCCGGTGCATGAAGCCGAGCTGGCACATGCGCCGACTGACACAGATTTTTCTGCCCCGGAAGTGAAAGTTGGACTTCCGGGGCACACAGGCTGAGGTACAGGTGGTAGGGGAAGTGCTGGTGGCGCATGCGCGATACACCGCAGCCGCTGACCCGGAACTGGATGGGGGACTTCTGGGTCATGGAAAACAAAGGAAAAAATAAAAGGGATGTGTATTATGTTCTATAAAAGCCCCCATGCCGACTACTCCCGCCACCGCATTGAACTATACCGGCATCATAGATGCCGGTACAGTTCATAGCAATGATGGATGATCATTCCCTGCTGTGACTCTGACACTTCATTGCGCACTCACTGTGTGCCAGGCAGAGCAGGATACCGGAGCAGTGCGGGCACGAGGAGTTGAGTGTTTTGGTTTTTTTAAATGTAACAGTGACTGTGGGGCCATTCTCGGGGGGGGAGGGAGAGCTGGTGCATACCATGGGGCAGTGCTGTATACCATTTGATGCTGTGTACCATTTGGTGCTGTATACCATGGTGTTGTGCTGTATACCATATGGGACTGTGCTGTATACCAGTGGGGGGCTGTGCTGTATACCAATGTGGGGCTGTGCTATATACCATGGTGCTGTGCTGTATACCATCTGGGGCTGTGCTGTATACCAATGGGGGCTGTGCTGTATACCATGTGGTGCAGTGCTGTATACCATGTGGGGCTGTACTATATACCATGTGGGGTTGTGCCATATACCATGTGGTGCTGTGCTATATACCACTTGGGGCTGTGTTATATACTTTGTGGGGCTGTGTTATATACTTTGTGGCTGTGCTATATATTATGTGACTGTGTTATATACCGTGATGGGTACATTATACATTATATCCTATGGGGGAGGCTGTGTTATATAATATAGGGGGATACATTATATTCTATGGGGAGGTGGGCTGTATTCTATTCTATTCGGGGCTACATTATATTCTATGGGGGGCTGTATTATATTATATTCTATTGGGGTGATCGCATCATACTCTGAGTGGGCTACATTATACTATATGAGGAGGCTACATTGTATTCTATGGGGGGCTGCATTATAGTCTATGTGGGGCTAGATTATATTGTATGGGGGCTCTATTATATTTTTTGAGGGGGCTACATTATATTCTATTGGGGCTGTATTATACTATATGAGGAGGGCTACACTGTATTCTATGGAGGGGCTACATTATACTATATTAGGGGCTGCCATATATTCTATGGAGCGGCTGCATTATACTATATTAGTGGGCTATATTATATTCTATGGGGAGTTACATTATATTCTTTGGGGTGGCTACATTATGCTCTAAGGGGTGGCTGCATTAAACTGTAAGAGTGGGGCTGCATTTTATTCTATGGGGGTTACATTATATTGTATGGCGGGGCTGCATTATACTCTTTGGGGTGGCTGCATTATGCTCTATGGGGTGGCTGCACTATGCTCTATGGTGTGGCTGCATTATACTGTATCAAGGACTATGGGGAATACATTATACTATATGAAGAACTATGGGGTGCATTATACTATGGGAAGTGAATTGTACTACATGGATGACTATGGCGGTGTATTATACTATATGGAGGACTATGGGGAGTATATTATACTATATGGAGGACTGTAGGGGGTGTATTATACTATATGGAGGACTATGGGGTACATTATATTATATGGAGGACTATGGGGTGTAAACTGTAGATGTGCTGCTGATAACATGATACTGTATGGGGACAGATTGATCCATTAGGGATTGTTCTGTCCCCATCATTCTTTCTCAGACGGTGGAAAGAGCCCGGGAAACAAGTGTTGAACGACTTCAATATTGTCGATCACACTCATTTAGCAGCCTTAACTCAGCACATGTAAATACAATCGAACTACTTCTGTGTGATGTGCAATATGTTAGCATTTGGGGCCCCATTTTAAACTTTGCCTAGGGTCCCACTTTGCCTAAAACCGGCCCTGCTCAAACACATGACATGATGCAGCATTACCGATCACAATCTCTGCCAGTGCCTCCAATGTAAGATACACACACACCACACTCTTATATGGCCTAATATGTCATATGAGGCCTGTATACCGACTGTACAGACCACACTATCATCCTCCTGTATGCCGTATATAGGCAGAGAGTGCAGTCTGTACAATATCTAAGATGGCGACAGTCTGTATGTCTTATAGGGGGCCTAATAGGAGACGACAGTCTGTATGTCTCATAGGAGGCCGACAGTCTGTATGTCTTATAAGGGGCCTAATAGGAGGCCGACAGTCTCTATGTCTTATAGGAGTCCGACAGTCTGTATGTCTCCTAGGAGGCCTAATAAGAGGCCAACAGCCTGTATGTCATATACGAGGTCAATATTCCGTACATACCGCAATATCGGCATCCTATTTACTGTACATACCACACTTATGGAAAGTATCTATTATAGGAGACTGAGTCTGTATGTGATATAGGATGCCAAGAGTACAGTCTGTATGATATATAGGAGGCTGAGAGTGCGTTCTGTATGATATATAGGAGGCTGAGAGTGCGGTCTGTATGATATATTGGAGGCTGAGAGTGCGGTCTGTATGATATATAGGAGGCTGAGAGTGCGGTCTGTACGATATATAGGAGGCTGAGAGTGCGGTCTGTATGATATATAGGAGGCTGAGAGTGCGTTCTGTATGATATATAGGAGGCTGAGAGTGCGGTCTGTACAATAGAAAGGAGGCTGAGTGCGGTCTGTACGATATATAGGAGACTGAGTCTGTATGTGATATAGGATGCCAAGAGTACAGTCTGTATGATATATAGGAGGCTGAGAGTGCGGTCTGTACGATATATAGGAGGCTGAGAGTGCGGTCTGTACGATATATAGGAGGCTGAGAGTGCGGTCTGTATGATATATAGGAGGCTGAGAGTGCGGTCTGTACGATATATTGGAGGCTGAGAGTACAGTCTGTATGATATATAGGAGGCTGAGAGTGCGGTCTGTACAATAGAAAGGAGGCTGAGTGCGGTCTGTACGATATATAGGAGGCTGAGAGTGCGGTCTGTTCGATATATAGGAGGCTGAGAGTGCGGTCTGTTCGATATATAGGAGGCTGAGAGTGCGGTCTGTATGATATATTGGAGGCTGAGAGTGCGGTCTGTATGATATATTGGAGGCTGAGAGTGCGGTCTGTTCGATATATAGGAGGCTGAGAGTGCGGTCTGTACGATATATTGGAGGCTGAGAGTGCGGTCTGTACGATATATAGGAGACTGAGAGTGCGGTCTGTATGATATATTGGAGGCTGAGGGTGCGGTCTTTACGATATATAGGAGGCTGAGAGTGCGGTCTGTACGATATATAGGAGGCTGAGAGTGCGGTCTGTATGATATATTGGAGGCTGAGAGTGCGGTCTGTTCGATATATAGGAGGCTGAGAGTGCGGTCTGTACGATAGAAAGGAGGCTGAGTGCGGTCTGTACGATATATAGGAGGCTGAGAGTGCGGTCTGTACGATATATAGGAGGCTGAGAGTGCGGTCTGTACGATATATAGGAGGCTGAGAGTGCGGTCTGTACGATATATAGGAGGCTGAGAGTGCGGTCTGTACGATATATAGGAGGCTGAGAGTGCGGTCTGTACGATATATAGGAGGCTGAGAGTGCGGTCTGTACGATATATAGGAGGCTGAGAGTGCGGTCTGTACGATATATAGGAGGCTGAGAGTGCGGTCTGTACGATATATGGGAGGCTGAGAGTGCGGTCTGTATGATATATAGGAGGCTGAGAGTGCGGTCTGTACGATATATTGGAGGCTGAGAGTACAGTCTGTATGATATATAGGAGGCTGAGAGTGCGGTCTGTACAATAGAAAGGAGGCTGAGTGCGGTCTGTACGATATATAGGAGGCTGAGAGTGCGGTCTGTTCGATTATATAGGAGGCTGAGAGTGCGGTCTGTTCGATATATAGGAGGCTGAGAGTGCGGTCTGTACGATATATAGGAGGCTGAGAGTGCGGTCTGTATGATATATTGGAGGCTGAGAGTGCGGTCTGTTCGATATATAGGAGGCTGAGAGTGCGGTCTGTACGATATATTGGAGGCTGAGAGTGCGGTCTGTACGATATATAGGAGGCTGAGAGTGCGGTCTGTATGATATATTGGAGGCTGAGGGTGCGGTCTTTATGATATATAGGAGGCTGAGAGTGCGGTCTGTACGATATATAGGAGGCTGAGAGTGCGGTCTGTATGATATATTGGAGGCTGAGAGTGCGGTCTGTTCGATATATAGGAGGCTGAGAGTGCGGTCTGTACGATAGAAAGGAGGCTGAGTGCGGTCTGTACGATATATAGGAGGCTGAGAGTGCGGTCTGTACGATATATAGGAGGCTGAGAGTGCGGTCTGTACGATATATAGGAGGCTGAGAGTGCGGTCTGTACGATATATAGGAGGCTGAGAGTGCGGTCTGTACGATATATAGGAGGCTGAGAGTGCGGTCTGTACGATATATAGGAGGCTGAGAGTGCGGTCTGTACGATATATAGGAGGCTGAGAGTGCGGTCTGTACGATATATGGGAGGCTGAGAGTGCGGTCTGTATGATATATAGGAGGCTGAGAGTGCGGTCTGTACGATATATAGGAGGCTGAGAGTGCGGTCTGTATGATATATTGGAGGCTGAGAGTGCGGTCTGTTCGATATATAGGAGGCTGAGAGTGCGGTCTGTACGATAGAAAGGAGGCTGAGTGCGGTCTGTACGATATATAGGAGGCTGAGAGTGCGGTCTGTACGATATATAGGAGGCTGAGAGTGCGGTCTGTACGATATATAGGAGGCTGAGAGTGCGGTCTGTACGATATATAGGAGGCTGAGAGTGCGGTCTGTACGATATATAGGAGGCTGAGAGTGCGGTCTGTACGATATATAGGAGGCTGAGAGTGCGGTCTGTACGATATATAGGAGGCTGAGAGTGCGGTCTGTACGATATATAGGAGGCTGAGAGTGCGGTCTGTACGATATATGGGAGGCTGAGAGTGCGGTCTGTATGATATATAGGAGGCTGAGAGTGCGGTCTGTATGATATATAGGAGGCTGAGAGTGCGGTCTGTACGATATATGGGAGGCTGAGAGTGCGGTCTTTATAATATATAGGAGGCTGAGAGTGCGGTCTGTACAATAGAAAGGAGGCTGAGTGCGGTCTGTACGATATATTGGAGGCTGAGAGTGCGGTCTGTACGATATATAGGAGGCTGAGAGTGCGGTCTGTACGATATATTGGAGGCTGAGAGTGCGGTCTGTACGATATATAGGAGGCTGAGAATGCGGCCTGTACGATATATTGGAGGCTGAAAGTGCGGTCTGTACGATATATTGGAGGCTGAGAGTGCGGTCTTTACGATATATTGGAGGCTGAGAGTGCGGTCTGTATGATATATTGGAGGCTGAGAGTGCGGTCTGTACGATATATTGGAGGCTGAGAGTGCGGTCTGTACGATATATTGGAGGCTGAGAGTGCGGTCTGTACGATATATTGGAGGCTGAGAGTGCGGTCTGTATGATATATTGGAGGCTGAGAGTGCGGTCTGTATGATATATTGGAGGCTGAGGGTGCGGTCTTTACGATATATAGGAGGCTGAGGGTGCGGTCTTTACGATATATAGGAGGCTGAGAGTGCGGTCTGTACGATATATTGGAGGCTGAGAGTGCGGTCTGTACGATATATTGGAGGCTGAGAGTGCGGTCTGTATGATATATTGGAGGCTGAGAGTGCGGTCTGTACGATATATTGGAGGCTGAGAGTGCGATCTGTACGATATATTGGAGGCTGAGAGTGCGGTCTGTACGATATATTGGAGGCTGAGAGTGCGGTCTGTACGATATATTGGAGGCTGAGAGTGCGGTCTGTACGATATATTGGAGGCTGAGAGTGCGGTCTGTATGATATATTGGAGGCTGAGAGTGCGGTCTGTATGATATATTGGAGGCTGAGGGTGCGGTCTTTACGATATATAGGAGGCTGAGAGTGCGGTCTGTACGATATATTGGAGGCTGAGAGTGCGGTCTGTACGATATATTGGAGGCTGAGAGTGCGGTCTGTACGATATATTGGAGGCTGAGAGTGCGGTCTGTATGATATATTGGAGGCTGAGAGTGCGGTCTGTACGATATATTGGAGGCTGAGAGTGCGGTCTGTACGATATATTGGAGGCTGAGAGTGCGGTCTGTACGATATATTGGAGGCTGAGAGTGCGGTCTGTACGATATATAGGAGGCTGAGAGTGCGGTCTGTACGATATATTGGAGGCTGAGAGTGCGGTCTGTATGATATATTGGAGGCTGAGGGTGCGGTCTTTACGATATATAGGAGGCTGAGAGTGCGGTCTGTACGATATATTGGAGGCTGAGAGTGCGGTCTGTACGATATATTGGAGGCTGAGAGTGCGGTCTGTACGATATATTGGAGGCTGAGAGTGCGGTCTGTACGATATATTGGAGGCTGAGAGTGCGGTCTGTATGATATATTGGAGGCTGAGAGTGCGGTCTGTATGATACATTGGAGGCTGAGGGTGCGGTCTTTACGATATATAGGAGGCTGAGAGTGCGGTCTGTATGATATATTGGAGGCTGAGAGTGCGGTCTGTATGATATATTGGAGGCTGAGAGTGCGGCCTCTACGATATATTGGAGGCTGAGAGTGCGGTCTGTATGATATATTGGAGGCTGAGAGTGCGGTCTTTACGATATATAGGAGGCTGAGAGTGCGGTCTGTACGATATATTGGAGGCTGAGAGTGCGGTCTGTACGATATATTGGAGGCTGAGAGTGCGGTCTGTATGATATATTGGAGGCTGAGAGTGCGGTCTGTACGATATATTGGAGGCTGAGAGTGCGATCTGTACGATATATTGGAGGCTGAGAGTGCGGTCTGTACGATATATTGGAGGCTGAGAGTGCGGTCTGTACGATATATTGGAGGCTGAGAGTGCGGTCTGTACGATATATTGGAGGCTGAGAGTGCGGTCTGTATGATATATTGGAGGCTGAGAGTGCGGTCTGTATGATATATTGGAGGCTGAGGGTGCGGTCTTTACGATATATAGGAGGCTGAGAGTGCGGTCTGTACGATATATTGGAGGCTGAGAGTGCGGTCTGTACGATATATTGGAGGCTGAGAGTGCGGTCTGTACGATATATTGGAGGCTGAGAGTGCGGTCTGTATGATATATTGGAGGCTGAGAGTGCGGTCTGTACGATATATTGGAGGCTGAGAGTGCGGTCTGTACGATATATAGGAGGCTGAGAGTGCGGTCTGTATGATATATTGGAGGCTGAGAGTGCGGTCTGTATGATATATTGGAGGCTGAGGGTGCGGTCTTTACGATATATAGGAGGCTGAGAGTGCGGTCTGTATGATATATTGGAGGCTGAGAGTGCGGTCTGTACGATATATTGGAGGCTGAGAGTGCGGTCTGTACGATATATTGGAGGCTGAGAGTGCGGTCTGTACGATATATTGGAGGCTGAGAGTGCGGTCTGTATGATATATTGGAGGCTGAGAGTGCGGTTTGTATGATATATTGGAGGCTGAGGGTGCGGTCTTTACGATATATAGGAGGCTGAGAGTGCGGTCTGTATGATATATTGGAGGCTGAGAGTGCGGTCTGTATGATATATTGGAGGCTGAGAGTGCGGCCTGTACGATATATTGGAGGCTGAGAGTGCGGTCTGTATGATATATTGGAGGCTGAGAGTGCGGTCTGTATGATATATAGGAGGCTGAGAGTGCGGTCTGTTCGATATATAGGAGGCTGAGAGTGTGGTCTGTATGATATATTGGAGGCTGAGGGTGCGGTCTTTACGATATATAGGAGGCTGAGAGTGCGGTCTGTATGATATATAGGAGGCTGAGAGTGTGGTCTGTATGATATATTGGAGGCTGAGGGTGCGGTCTTTACGATATATAGGAGGCTGAGAGTGCGGTCTGTATGATATATAGGAGGCTGAGAGTGTGGTCTGTATGATATATTGGAGGCTGAGAGTGCGGTCTGTATGATATATAGGAGGCTGAGAGTGCGGTCTGTATGATATATAGGAGGCTGAGAGTGTGGTCTGTATGATATATTGGAGGCTGAGGGTGCGGTCTTTACGATATATAGGAGGCTGAGAGTGCGGTCTGTATGATATATAGGAGGCTGAGAGTGTGGTCTGTATGATATATTGGAGGCTGAGGGTGCGGTCTTTACGATATATAGGAGGCTGAGAGTGCGGTCTGTATGATATATAGGAGGCTGAGAGTGTGGTCTGTATGATATATTGGAGGCTGAGAGTGCGGTCTGTATGATATATAGGAGGCTGAGAGTGCGGTCTGTATGATATATAGGAGGCTGAGAGTGTGGTCTGTATGATATATTGGAGGCTGAGGGTGCGGTCTTTACGATATATAGGAGGCTGAGAGTGCGGTCTGTATGATATATAGGAGGCTGAGAGTGTGGTCTGTATGATATATTGGAGGCTGAGAGTGCGGTCTGTACGATATATAGGAGGCTGAGAGTGCGGTCTGTTCGATATATAGGAGGCTGAGAGTGTGGTCTGTATGATATATTGGAGGCTGAGGGTGCGGTCTTTACGATATATAGGAGGCTGAGAGTGCGGTCTGTATGATATATAGGAGGCTGAGAGTGTGGTCTGTATGATATATTGGAGGCTGAGGGTGCGGTCTTTACGATATATAGGAGGCTGAGAGTGCGGTCTGTATGATATATAGGAGGCTGAGAGTGTGGTCTGTATGATATATTGGAGGCTGAGAGTGCGGTCTGTATGACATATAGGAGGCTGAGAGTGCGGTCTGTATGATATATAGGAGGCTGAGAGTGTGGTCTGTATGATATATTGGAGGCTGAGAGTGCGGTCTGTATGATATATAGGAGGCTGAGAGTGCGGTCTGTATGATATATAGGAGGCTGAGAGTGCGGTCTGTACGATATATTGGAGGCTGAGAGTGCGGTCTATACGATATATTGGAGGCTGAGAGTGCGGTCTGTACGATATATTGGAGGCTGAGAGTGCGGTCTGTACGATATATAGGAGGCTGAGAGTGAGGTCTGTACGATATATTGGAGGCTGAGAGTGCGGTCTGTACGATATATAGGAGGCTGAGAGTGCAGTCTATGATATATTGGAGGCTGAGAGTGCGGTCTTTACGATATATAGGAGGCTGAGAGTGCGGTCTTTACGATATATAGGAGGCTGAGAGTGCGGTCTGTACGATATATTGGAGGCTGAGGGTGCGGTCTTTACGATATATAGGAGGCTGAGAGTGCGGTCTGTATGATATATTGGAGGCTGAGAGTGCGGTCTGTACGATATATTGGAGGCTGAGAGTGAGGTCTGTACGATATATAGGAGGCTGAGAGTGAGGTCTGTACGATATATTGGAGGCTGAGAGTGCGGTCTGTATGATATATAGGAGGCTGAGAGTGCAGTCTGTACGATATATAGGAGGCTGAGAGTGAGGTCTGTACGATATATAGGAGGCTGAGAGTGCGGTCTGTACGATATATTGGAGGCTGAGAGTGCGGTCTGTACGATATATAGGAGGCTGAGAGTGCAGTCTATGATATATTGGAGGCTGAGAGTGCGGTCTTTACGATATATAGGAGGCTGAGGGTGCGGTCTTTACGATATATAGGAGGCTGAGAGTGCGGTCTGTACGATATATTGGAGGCTGAGGGTGCGGTCTTTACGATATATAGGAGGCTGAGAGTGCGGTCTGTATGATATATTGGAGGCTGAGGGTGCGGTCTTTACGATATATAGGAGGCTGAGAGTGTGGTCTGTATGATATATAGGAGGCTGAGAGTGTGGTCTGTATGATATATTGGAGGCTGAGAGTGCGGTCTTTACGATATATTGGAGGCTGAGAGTGCGGTCTGTACGATATATAGGAGGCTGAGAGTGAGGTCTGTACGATATATTGGAGGCTGAGAGTGCGGTCTGTACGATATATAGGAGGCTGAGAGTGCAGTCTATGATATATTGGAGGCTGAGAGTGCGGTCTTTACGATATATAGGAGGCTGAGAGTGCGGTCTTTACGATATATAGGAGGCTGAGAGTGCGGTCTGTACGATATATTGGAGGCTGAGGGTGCGGTCTTTACGATATATAGGAGGCTGAGAGTGCGGTCTGTATGATATATTGGAGGCTGAGAGTGCGGTCTGTACGATATATTGGAGGCTGAGAGTGAGGTCTGTACGATATATAGGAGGCTGAGAGTGAGGTCTGTACGATATATTGGAGGCTGAGAGTGCGGTCTGTATGATATATAGGAGGCTGAGAGTGCAGTCTGTACGATATATAGGAGGCTGAGAGTGAGGTCTGTACGATATATAGGAGGCTGAGAGTGCGGTCTGTACGATATATTGGAGGCTGAGAGTGCGGTCTGTACGATATATAGGAGGCTGAGAGTGCAGTCTATGATATATTGGAGGCTGAGAGTGCGGTCTTTACGATATATAGGAGGCTGAGGGTGCGGTCTTTACGATATATAGGAGGCTGAGAGTGCGGTCTGTACGATATATTGGAGGCTGAGGGTGCGGTCTTTACGATATATAGGAGGCTGAGAGTGCGGTCTGTATGATATATTGGAGGCTGAGGGTGCGGTCTTTACGATATATAGGAGGCTGAGAGTGCGGTCTGTATGATATATAGGAGGCTGAGAGTGTGGTCTGTATGATATATTGGAGGCTGAGAGTGCGGTCTTTACGATATATAGGAGGCTGAGAGTGCGGTCTTTACGATATATTGGAGGCTGAGAGCGTTCTCTTTTGCACACTGTACAGCTTGCAAAAAGGCACACGTTTTAGTGGGAGAGGCCAAAAAATGAACACGTAATAAAACTGTTTATGGTAGCCATAGGGTGGGCCCTAGGCATCCCAGTCCGACCCTGTTCATCCAACAAGATTTTCTATTAGACTGTGAACTGTCCTTGTCTTGGTAAATAAAGTTTATTACATAGCTTGCCATTTTTATGGACAGTTTAAGTAGAAATGTTCAAATATATAAAACTCAAGGATATTTTATTAAAAAATAATTGTTTTTTTATCTTAGCAGATGACTATAACAGGAGATCAGAGGGACAGCTGACATCTTCAACTTTTAAATCTGATGATCTTGAGATCCTACGAGATAGAACTGAAGTGATTGCTGTTACTCCAGATATATCATTATCCATTCACAGCAAAGATTTCTCATCTGATCCTATGAAACAGGTCCCATCTTCTGATTCATTACTGACTACTAAGGAAAATCAAAGTCACAAAAGAGGCAATAAAAAGCCAACTGCTCCTAAAGCAAAGAAGTCATATTCATGTTCAGAATGTGGGAAGTATTTTACATGGAAATCACATTTTGTTACTCACCAGAGAACTCACGCAGGAGCGAAACCTTTTTCCTGTTCAGAAGCTGGGAAATATTTTGCACAGAAATCAAATTTAATTAACTACCAGAGAGCTCGTCCAGGGGAGAAGCCTTTTTCATGTTCAGAATGTGGGAAATGTTTTACAAAGAAATCAACATTTGTTACCCACCAGAGAACTCACACAGGGGAGAAGCCTTTTTCCTGTTCAGAATGTGGGAAATGTTTTGCAAAGAAATCAACTTTTGTTACCCACCAGAGAACTCATACAGGGGAGAAGCCTTTTTCCTGTTCAGAATGTGGGAAATATTTTGCACAGAAATCAACTTTTGTTACCCACCAGAGAACTCACACAGGGGAGAAACCTTTTTCATGTTCAGAATGTGGGAAATGTTTTAACAATAAATCCGATTGTGTTCATCACCAGAGAATTCACACTGGAGAAAAACCTTTTTCATGTTTAGAATGTGGGAAATGTTTTGCAAAGAAATCAACTTTTGTTACCCACCAGAGAACTCACACAGGGGAGAAGCTTTTTTCCTGTTCAGAATGTGGGAAATATTTTGCACAGAAATCAACTTTTGTTACCCACCAGAGAACTCACACAGGGGAGAAACCTTTTTCATGTTCAGAATGTGGAAAATGTTTTGCACATAAATCACAGTTTGTTACCCACCAAAGAAATCACACAGGGGAGAAGCCTTTTTCCTGTTCAGAATGTGGGAAATGTTTTGCACAGAAATCACAATTTGTTACCCACAGGAGAACTCACACAGGGGAGAAGCCTTTTTCATGTTCAGAATGTGGGAAATGTTTTAACAATAAATCCGATTGTGTTAATCACCAGAGAATCCACACAGGGGAGAAGCCTTTTTCTTGTTCAGAATGTGGGAAATGTTTTGCACGTAAATCACATTTTGTTATCCACCAAAGAACTCACACAGGGGAGAAGCCTTTTTCATGTTCAGAATGTGGGAAATGTTTTAACAATAAATCAGGTTGTGTTAAGCACCAGAGAACTCACACAGGGGAGAAGCCTTTTTTATGTTCAGAATGTGGGAAATGTTTTAAATGGAAAATAGATTTTGATCGCCATCAGAGAACTCACACAGAGGAGAAGCCTTTTTCCTGTTCAGAATGTGGGAAATATTTTAACCGGAAATCAGATTTGGTTAATCACCAAAGAACTCACACAGGGGAGAAGCCTTTTTCCTGTTCAGAATGTGGCAAATCTTTTAACTACAAAGGGAATCTTGATGAACACCAAAGAACCCACACAGGAGAGAAGCCTTTTTCATGTTCAGAATGTGGGAAACGTTTTACTCAGAAACCAAATCTTGTTAAACATCAGAGAATTCACACAGCAGAGAAGCCATATTCATGTTCAGAATGTGGGAAATATTTTAAATGGAAAATAAGTCTTGATAGCCATCAAAGAACCCACACAGGGGAGGAGCCTTTTTCATGTTCAGAATGTGGCAAATGTTTTAACAATAAATCAAATTGTGTTAAGCACCAGAGAACTCACACAGAGGAGAAGCCTTTTTCCTGTTAATGTGGGAAATATTTTAACCACAAAGCGCTCCTTGATCGCCATCAGAGCAGGCACACAGAAGTGAAGCCTTTTTCATTTTCTTAATGTTGGAAATATTTTACTTGGAAATCATCTGTTAATAAACATCAGAGTCGTCACATAGGGGAGAAGCCTTTTTTATATTCATAGTGTCGGAGTAGTTTTAACCCAAACTGAATCTTCTTAAATGGGTTGTCTCTTGTCATTCCTCATGTTTGCTGACATAAAACTAAACTTTATTAATTCCAAATGTAAAACTATACCCATAATTCACCCCCTGAAGGTTAGTCAGAAGGTGACTAATAGAAAAAAACATATACCCCACAGTTCAATATATCGGGTGAGGTGACGTATAAACACTCACTCTCCAAGCCTCTCATTTCTACGGGCTTCATCGTCCTCACCAAAGGCGACTCATCAGGAGACTATTTAATATTGACCTATATTCAAGCAAGACTAGACAAAAAAAACTAAAATCATGTATCATGTTATCCGAAACAGTCAGAAAACTAGCCCCATATTGGCAGATCCCAGACCTCAAACTATTTACTTCGGAAGCTTATAAGCCCCTCCAGTGTCAGGAATAGATAATATGATTTTGAATTTACCAAATGGCGGCAATGAAACAAAGAGTGAAAAATTTAAAGGGGTGTGAATACTTTCCATACCCACTGTAAAAATAACTCCTCTTTATTAGGTAAAGTATAAAAGAATTGCAGCATTTTCCGATACCCGTCGCGTCTCCATTTTTTATGATCTCGCATTGGGTGAGGGCTTATTTTTTACTTGCCGAGCTGATGTTTTTAATGGAGACCATTTTGATGCAGATACGATCTTGTGATCGGCCGTTATTGCATTTTAATGCAACGTTGCGGCAACCAAAAAAAGTAATTCTGGCGTTTTGACCTTTTTTCTCGTTACGCCATTTAGCGATCGGGTTAATTCTTTTTTATATTGATAGATCGGGCGATTCTGAACGCGGCTATAACAAGTATGTGTATGTTTGATTTTTTTATTGCTGTATTTTGAAAGAGGGGTGATTTGAACTTTTATATTTTTTTAACATTTTTAACTTTTTTTTACTTTTGGCATTGTGAAGACATACAGCATTGTATCTTAATTAACCAGATGAATATTTTTTAGCAAACGAAGAATAATAGAATGTTATCTGTATGTTGGCTTTAAATGTAAGTGTTGATTTCTGGTTGGTCAAGAAAACAGACTTTTGTTTGTGTCAGCCGGTAATATTGACATCCATACATCCAAAGGACAAGAGACAGGACAGCAGCCACAACATCATCACAAGGGACACGGATCTATCATTCTATAGGAAACAACCTAGGGGTTTTCAGCCGCGGTTGGAAGAATACAGATCTGCTCCATTGACCATTGCTGAACCATGGATACGTTTGGAGACGGGTTGTGATCCTCGGATCAACTGGCCTTGTATGGACTGTCAATTTCCTATGCTTGTCATTACCCCTGTGTGTGTGCGCCACAGGTGGAGTTGCGACCCTGGAAGATCTGTAGTCACAGCTGCTATTATCCTGGCGGGTCAGTGGAGGGTGAGACTCTGTAATGTTCCCCCTCTTGGGTATTTTTCTGGGACTGTTCTATGTGTTAGCATACAAAGAGATAAACTGCACGGCAGGGAAATCACGGCCGCCACATGTGCTCGGTGCGATACTGCTCAGTGAGCCATGACGACCTCATGTAACCGGACACTTCGGGTGCACACCAAGTAAAGAAAGTGTGGACCCGCAGAAGCGCAAAATGGCCGTCATCACTCGCATACTCCATCTCCCTGAGGACATGCTGTGAACTGCTTGATCAATAAAGAACAGACTTTTTACACTGGTGAGTGCCACCTCATCTTTTCTTCGTGTTCTATGTGTTATCTGCCTGTTCTGTGGTACAATAAAGCATGGCCACACTGTGTTACCCTCACCCTGTGTTGTCTGAGTAGCGTTTTGCCCAAGTTAAAAGGAGAGCGGGAGATCGGCGGGATGATCCCTGGTCCGTGCGGTTTTGGCTAGTGAGTGGATTTCATAGCAATCCGGCAGTGACAAGCATAGAGGTCTGCTGGAGACCTCTGGTTCTCATGCCAACCCATCGGTGACCCATGATCATGTGACGGGGTCACCGATGGGCGGGATTTCCGATGCGCTTGCTGGAAATGCGCATTAAATGCCGCTGTCAGAGGTTGTTCGGGGCAAATAGCAGCTGTTCAAAATAGCTGACGTGCCGGAAAAGATGTCGGCTCACCGCCGGAGCCCACATCAAAGGGAGGAAGTACATTTACACCCGGTGTCGGAAAGGGGTTAAAGGGGATTGTTTTTACAGAGACAGAAGTGGTAATCAATCATGTATACATACAGATAATTACAGAAATACACAGCTTCTAATGGTAAATAGTATAGAGTTACCACAAGAAAATATAATTTGTGTAAACCATGTGTAGATATAAAAATTCAGGCAAATGTCAAATGTTGTAGCTCCATCTAGTGGCCATGTGCAAAAGTGCCATCAGAGTAAAATGTTGGCGTGACACCTAATAGTGGTGGGGACATACCCCTGATGGCTTATTGGTGCAAACCGAGCGACCTGGGGCAAATGCCAATCAGAGGTCACAGGGAGCGAGTATACCCCACGTGGGTACATGCATCTGTGACGCCCCCGGGTGGTGTGTCACGTGCGGGATCCAGGAAACAGCGTCACACGCCATCCCGGGTAACTCTGCCTCCGGGTACCTCTGATTGGATGGTGTCACACCGAAGAGGAGTGACCGGAATGACACTGGATGGACTCGTCGCCATGGAGACCGGACTGGGCCACACCACGCGAGAGTTCAGCATCCCCAGTGAAGCAGGAGGTTCAGGATGAAAACCTGTTGGTAAGACCAAGATGAATAATGCTGCATAGAGCCATCTGGTAGTGATCAATCAGGTGAAGTGATAGTGAGGGGGGTCCGGAAACAGAACAATGCAGGTGAAAAGTGCCAAATGTGACCCCACCAAGTGACCAGTGAGAGTGCAACTGTGCAACGGGTAAGAAAAGAGAATAAACAGTGATATGGTAAAGATATAAAGAGAAAAGCAGCTTAATAACAGTGATGATAATAAAATCTATGGGAAGTGTTTGTGGTGAAGTGTATACACTCCTAGAAATGTTTCCTCTACAATATAGAGATATAAATGATCAGTATTAGGACGTGTAACAAAGAGGAATCTGTTATTATATAGAGAGAATGTAATGAGCAATAAATGACGGGAATAATCGGGAATGACATTGTTATTAATAATATAATGAGATCCCAGCACCTGACACTTCCCGGGATATATGGGCTTATATTAGAATCCCAATTACCAACTGGAAAGATAACAACAAAGGGAAAAGGGCGGAACAAAAAACAAGCCCCAAACACCTCATAACCCACAATGTAAGGGCAGAAAAATACCGGAAATATAAGTTTCTATTCACACTGCAATATTAGTCACATGTGATCTGTGTCTCTCCCAGGAGAAGTCATCACAGCGTCATTCCCCGTAATAACCGTATAGAGGAGTAAATGATCGCGGAGAGAGCGTCCATTGTTAGAATAGTGGGGAGACACAGATGGGATCCTGTTGTGAGTTCATTTTTCCCTTCACCAGTGAGGTCTGATGAACTCCCTCTTCTGGCGAAGGAAGATAGTGAGGCTGACTACCAAACAGCTGAGCAGGTAGATGATGACTGGGTCACAGGAACTGATGACTGGATATAAGGCAGCCGACGCCCTGCTGCCTTGCCGGTGATTTTCCTGCTGGATTCTTGGAGACCAGTCTGATTTCTGCTTCTCAAAGCGAAGTTTTGCTCTGCCTTTTGTACACTTTAGTTCTGGTTTTGTTTGCCTTGTTTTTTTTTGGAGTTCAGCCATCCCCGGCCGGGGGTGAGCTGAATTCCATTTTTTCTCTGATCTGTTGATCTCTGGCTCTGTCTTCAGAATATACCTGAGTGCTGATATAGTCTTTTGAAGCCTAGCGACTTCAGGGCCTGTTTCTCCTATCAGACGGTTGGGACATTTTTTGGATAGGGTTTTTTGCGGATTGCAGACAGCAGCTTTTCTATCCTGTCCTATTTAGTTAGCTTGGGCCCCATCATTTGCTCAACCTATCTTTCTATCTGTGTTAGTGTTTTTCATCTTGCTTCACCGTCATTATATGTTGGGGGCTGCCTATTGCTTTGGGGTCTGCTCTGGGGCAGTTTAGATTTCCCCTTTCTTTCTTTAGGCCTATTTAGTTCTCCGGCTGTGATCGAGGGGTCTAGGGCACCGTAGGAACCCCCCACGGCTACTGCTAGTTGTTGTGGATAGGATCAGGGGTCTGCAATCTGATAGCTGCCAACTTCTCTGGTTTTCTGGACTTAGCTATTATTTTTGTTTTTTCCTCCTTCGGTGACTCATCCATAACAGAATCACCGGCCATACCGCAGATCCTAGGGTACTCAATAGCAGGAAAGAATTGTAAAAAAAAAAAAAAAAAGAAGGTGTCAGAATTTCTTTGTGTATATTTTTTCCTCTATATCTCTGAGGCCGTAGGGGGAATTTTTTTTCTCTCAATGGAGAGGAAGCAATTGTCTGATCATGTGGAGCAGCTTGCTGCGGAAGTGCGGGGAATTTCCGCCTATCTTACTCATTCACATGCTGCTGAACCAAAGATCCCTACTCCTGATGTGTTTTTTGGGGATCGGTCTACATTTTTGAATTTCAAGAATAATTGCAAATTATTTTTTTGCCTTGAAGCCTAACTCGTCGGGGAGCTCCGCGCAGCGGGTTAAAATTGTCATCTCTTTGCTGTGCGGCAATCCCCAGGATTGGGCCTTTTCTTTGAAACCTGATGATCCTATTCTAAATAATGTGGATGCATTTTTGTCAAGCCTTGGGGTTGTTGTATGATGAACCTAATGCTATTGATCAAGCTGAGAAAGCCCTGTTGGCAGTGAGCCAGGGTCAGGATTCTGCAGAGTTATACTGTCAAAAATTCAGAAAGTGGGCAGTCCATACTACCTGGAATGATGGTGCCTTGGCAGCTCTCTTTCGGAAGGGTTTGTCAGAAACCGTAAAAGATACTATGGTGGGATTTCCTGTTCCCTCTGGTCTTGACGATTCTATGTCATTAGCCATTCAGGTTGATCGGCGTTTGCGTGAACGCAAGACCGCACGAGAGGTTTTGCCACCTGTTGAACAAATGTCTGAACCTATGCAATGTGATAGAGTTTTGTCCAGGGCGCAACGTCAGGAGTTCAGAAGGCATAATAAGCTGTGTTTTTTTTGTGGAGATGCCTCGCATATTATTTCTGTCTGCCCTAAACGAGAGAAACGTTGTGCTCACACGTTTTCTGTGGGTGGTGTTCAACCTAAGTTTCTTCTAGCAATTACTCTGATCTGCTCCCTGTCCACATTTTCCGCCAAGGCTTTTGTGGATTCGGGAGCAGCTCTGAACCTGATGGACTTGGATTTTACTAAACGTTGTGGATTTCCTATGACGCCTTTGCGGACGCCTATCCCTTTGAGGGGTATTGATGCGACTCCTTTGGCGAAAAATAAACCTCAGTTTTGGACCCAGGTGGTAATGCGGGTCGCCCCAGACCATCAAGAAAATTGCAGATTTTTGGTGTTGCATAATTTGCATGATACCATTGTTCTGGGGTTTCCCTGGTTGCAAATCCATAATCCAGTTTTGGATTGGAAATCTGTGTCTGTGGTGAGTTGGGGTTGTCGGTGTGCCCTTAGCGATGCTCCTGTTTTCTCCACCTCTCCCCAGTCGCATGATGTTCCTGACTATTTGGCTGACTTTTATGATGAATTTAGTGAGAATGAGTCTGTGTCTTTGCCTCCTCATAGGAGTTATGACTGTGCAATTGAGCTGAGCCCGGGGTGTAAATTTCCCAAGGGTCGTCTTTTCAATTTATCTGTACCCGAGCACGAGGCTATGCGATCCTATATTAAGGAGTCGTTGGAGAAGGGTCATATTAGACTATCCTCTTCACCTTTAGGTGCTGATTTTTTTTTCGTGGCTAAAAAAGATGGTTCATTAAGGCCTTGTATTGACTATCGTGCCCTCAACAAAATTTGTTAAATATCAGTATCCGTTACCCCTGATTTCTGATCTATTCTCCAGAGGTAAAGGTGCTTGCTGGTTTACCAAGCTTGACCTCTGGGGGGCGTATAATCTTATTCGCATTAAGCATGGGGATGAATGGAAGACGGCGTGTAATACTCCGGAGGGACATTTTGAGTACCTGGTGATGCCTTTTGGGCTCACTAATGCCCCTTCTGTCTTCCAATCCTTCATGAACGATATTTTCCGAGACTTTGTGGATAAATTTTTGATTATCTATTTGGATGATATTTTGATCTTTTCCAAGGATTGGGACTCCCATGTGGAACATGTTCGGACTGTGTTCCGGATTTTGAGGGAGAATTCCCTGTACTTCAAGGGATCGAAATGCCTTTTTGGGGTACAGAGGATTTCATTTTTGGGATTCATTTTGTCTCCGTCAACTATTGAAATGGACCCGGCCAAGGTACAGGCCATTTATGATTGGGTTCAGCCCACTTCTTTGAAGGCCCTTCAGAAGTTTTTGGTTTTGCTAATTTTTATCGGAAATTTATAGCTAATTTTTCTAGTATTGCCAGGCCATTGACTGATTTGACTAAGAAGGGAGCTGATGTGCTGAATTGGTCTCCGGAGGCTGTTTCTTCCTTTCAGGAGCTGAAGCGAAGATTCACTTCTGCTCCGGTTCTGCGGCAACCTGATGTCTCACTCCCGTTTCAGGTAGAGGTGGACGCCTCTGAGATTGGTGCAGGAGCTGTTTTGTCCCAAAAAGATCCTGTGACATCTAAAATGAATCCCTGTGCTTTCTTTTCCCGAAAGTTCTCCCCATCCGAACGTAACTATGATGTGGGGAATCGGGAACTGTTGGCCATGAAATGGGCATTTGAGGAGTGGAGACATTGGTTGGAGGGAGCTAAACACCAGGTCGTGGTCCTTACTGACCACAAGAATTTGATTTACCTAGAGTCGGCCAAACGCTTGAATCCTAGACAGGCTAGGTGGGCCTTGTTTTTCACACGTTTTGATTTTGTGGTCTCTTTTCTTCCTGGCACTAAGAATGTCAAGGCAGACGCCCTCTCTAGGAGTTTCTTTGCTGATTCTCCTGTTGCGACCAAGCCTGCTACCATCTTAGGCGAGGGGGTAGTTCTTTCTGCCATCTCGCCCGATTTGAGACGTGCTCTGGAAGAGTTTCAGGAGGACAAACCTGAGCGTTGTCCCAGTGGAAAGCTATATGTTCCTGACCAGTGAAGGAAGAGAGTGATGTCTGAAGTTCATTGCTCTGCATTGGCTGGTCATCCAGGTATTTTTGGTACTAGAGATCTGGTGAGTCGGTCTTTTTGGTGGCCCGCCTTGTCTCGTGATGTCAGGAATTTTGTGCAGTCCTGTGGGACTTGCTCCCGGTCTAAACCTTGTTCTCGCTCTAGTGGGTTGTTGATGCCTTTGCCGGTGCCCAAGAGGCCATGGACCCATATTTCAATGGATTTTATCTCTGATATGCCTGTCTCTCAGAGAATGACCGTTATTTGGGTGATTTGTGATAGATTCTCTAAGATGGTCCATCTTGTACCACTCCCTAAGTTGCCATCTTCCTCTGAGTTGGTGCCCTTGTTTTTGCAACAGGTAGTTCGCTTGCACGGGATTCCTGAGAACATTGTGTCTGACAGAGCAGTTCAGTTTGTGTCTAGATTTTGGAGGACTTTCTGTTCCAAGCTGGGAATTCAGTTGTCCTTCTCCTCTACGTTTCACCCTCAGACCAACGGGCAGACGGAGAGAACAAACCAGACTTTGGAGTCGTATTTGAGATGTTTTATTTCCGCTGATCAGGATGATTGGGTTTCATTTTTGCCCTTGGCCAAATTTGCTTTAAATAATAGAGCTAGTTCTGCCACTTTGTTGTCACCTTTTTTTTTGTAACTTTGGGTTTCATCCTCGATTTTCTTCAGGGCAGGTGGAGCCTTCTGCCTGCCCAGGTGTTGAGACTGTGGTGGAGAGAATGCACCAGATCTAGGACCAAGTGGTAGATAAGTTGTCTCTCTCCCAGGAAAAGGCCCAGCGGTTTTCCAACCGACATAGGACCATTGGTCCCCAGTTTAAGGTGGGTGATATGGTTTGGTTATCATCAAAAAATATCGCTATGAAGGTGGCTTCTCCTAAGTTTAAGCTTAGATTTATTGGACCTTACAAGATTTTGGAGATTATTAATCCGGTCTCTTTTCGGTTGGCTCTTCCTGTCACGTTTAAGATTCATAATGTGTTCCATAAGTCCTTGTTGAAGAGGTTTGTTGGTTTGGGGTGGCACCTCCTGACCCTGTATTGGTTGAAGGTAACATGGAGTATGAGGTAGAGAAGATACTGGATTCCCGTCTGGCTAGACGGAGACTCCAGTATTTGGTTAAGTGGAAGGGTTATAGTCAGGAGGATAATTACTGGGTCTCTGCCTCTGATATTCATGCCGAAAGATTGGTGCGTGCCTTTCATCGGGCTCACCCGGATCGCCCTGGTGGCATGGATGAGGGTTCGGTGACCCCTCCACAAGGGGGAGGTACTTTTGTGAGTTCATTTTTCCCTTCACCATTGAGGTCTGATGAACTCCCTCCTCTGGTGAAGGAAGGTAGTGAGACTGATTACCAAACACCTGGGCAGCTAGATGATAACTGGGTGGCTGGAATTGAGGACTGGATATAAGGCTGCAGACGCCCTTCTTCCTGGCTGGTGATTTTCCTGCTGGATTCTTGGAGACCAGTCTGATTTCTGCGTCTTAAAGCTAAGTTTTTCTGCTCTGCTTTGTACTCTTCAGTTTTGTTTTTGTTTTGCCTTGTTTTTTGGGAGTTCTGCCATCCCCGGCTGGGGGTGAGGTGAATTCCATTTTTGTCTCTGATCTTTTGCTTTGTCTTCAGAATATACCTGAGTACTGGTAGAGTCTTTTGAAGCCTAGCGACTTCATGGCCTGTTTTTCCTATCAGTCGGTTGGCTCATTTTGATAGGGTTTTTGCGGATGGCAGACAGCAGCTTTCCTATCCTGTCCTATGTAGTTAGCTTGGGCCCCATCATTTGCTCAACCTATCTTTCTATCTGTGTTAGTGTTTTCATCTTGCTTCACCGTCATTATATGTTGGGGGCTGCCTATTGCTTTGGGGGCTGCTCTGGGGCAGTTTAGTTTTTCCCCTTTCTGTCTTTAGGCTATGTAGCTCTCCGGCTGTGATCGAGGGGTCTAGGGCACCGTAGGAACCCCCCACGGCTACTGCTAGTTGTTGTGGATAGGTTCAGGGGTCTGCAATCCGATAGCTGCCAACCTCTCTGGTTTTTCTGGACTTAGCTGGTATTTTGTTTTTTCCTCCTTCGGTGACTCATCATAACACCCACCTCCACCTTGCTGGCGTCTGAGTCGGAGAGGAGCTCTCTGGCTTTACTGATCCAGCCTCGGGCCCATCCATCTGGCCCATCAAGATTCACTCTCATTTTATCAGTCCATAAAACCTTAGAAAAATCAGTCTTTACATATTCCTTGGCCTAGTCTTGACGTTTTATCTTATGTTTCTTGTTCAAAGGTGGTTGTTTTTCAGCCTTCCTTACCTTGGCCATGTCCCTGAGTATGGCACACCTTGAGCTTTTTGATACTCCAGCAACGTTGCAGCTCTGAAATATGGCAAAACTGGTGGCAAATGGCAACTTGGCAGCTTTACGCTTGATTTTCCTCAATTCATGGGCAGTTATTTTGAGCCTTTTTTTTATCAACACGTTTCTTGCGACCCTGTTGGCTATTTGCCATGAAACGCTTGATTGTCTGGTGATCACGCTTCAAAAGTTTGGCAATTTCAAGACTGCTGCATCCCTCTGCAAGACATCTTACAATTTTTGACTTTCATAGTCCGTCAAATCTCTCTTCTGACCCATTTTGCAAAAGGAAAGGAAGTTGCCTAATAATTAAGCACACCTTATCTAGGGTGTTGATGTCATTAGATCACACCCCTCATTACAGAGATGCAATCACCTGATTTACATAATTGACAGTTGGCTTTCAAGCCTATACAGCTTGGTGTAGGACAACATGTATAAAAAGGATGATGTAATCAAAATACTCATTTGCCTAATAATTCTGCACACAGTGTATATGGGGCCCATCATATACTAGAGCATCATATGGGGTTCATTATTTATGGGGAATCACATGGAGCCCATTATATGAAGCATTACATATGGGGACCAGTATATTTGGAGCATTATATGGGGCTCATCATACACTGGAGCATTATAAATGGGGCCCAATATACACTGGAGCATCATATGGGGCCCATTATATATGGAGCATTATATAGGCCCATCATACACTGGAGCATCATCCATGGGGACCATCATACACTGGAGCATTATAAATGGGGCCTATCATACACTGGAGCATCATATAGGGGCCCATTATACACGGGAGCATTATAAATGGGGCCCATCATACACTGGAGCATCATATACGGGGCCCATTATACACTGGAGCATCATATGGGGCCCATTTTATATGGAGCATTATACAGTATAGGCCCATCATACACTGGAGCATCATCCATGGGGGTCCAGCATATACTGAAGCATTATGTGGAGCTCATCATATACTGTATGGAACATTATATGGGATAAATTATTTATGGAGCAATATATGGGGATCATTATTCTGTATAGTGCACTATGTGGTGGCAATAATACTGTATGGAGGAATATACTGTCCAGTTTTTGAGATATTGTAGAATTTAAAATAGATACCACTCATGTAATGTAAGAAGTGAACTATTTGTCATTGTACTATACCTATATTTCTCTGCCGTATCGGAGCATCATGAATTGTGGTATGTGTTAAAGGGGCCCACTGGGACTTTTTGGCCTGGGGCCCACGAAAACCTGGAGCCAGCCCTGCCCCCCCACAACTTTAGCCAAATAACCCCCAGTTTTTTTTTTAAACACAAACTTTATTTCAAATTTTCATAAACAATGCACCGTTTCATATATTAAAACGTATTTCCAATAAACAGACAATAACTTAGCCTATCCTCCTCCCATCCAACCCTCCCTTAAGCTAACCCTAGTCATCGTACATTTTCGGTAACCCCCCCTCGCAACTTCGCACACACTATATGCCTAGACCACTTGGAAAACACAGATTATAATCACCACCTCTGTGATATAGCACCACGTGTTTTATCCCCCCGTCCCAACCCGGATCTTACACCTCACCTTCATTAATCACCTTCAATTTCCCCAAAGTGCCATGGATATCTTCCAATATATACCATTCTGTATACTTAAAGGGAGTTACTATTTTCCTTATTTCCTCTTCACCGCACTGTTGTACTATGAAATTCCTCCATTTTTTGAAAAATTTACCCGTCAGGCCCTCCTTATTCCTTTCCGCCTCCAGCTGTTCGATTCTGAGTAATGATTTAATCTGCCTCAACACCTCTTCCTCTGACGGCACACTTCCTTCAAGCCATTTGGACAATAAAGCCCTTTTGCCTATCATAGCCACTCCATGGAACAATTTTGGTAATTTGGGCCTCTGGTCCCCCCCTCCTGCTATTATTTGCCCCTTGTTCCTATAATGGAAGATCCACAGCAATGGATCCAGTTCGACTTCCACACTCCCCACTTTTTGTATAAATGTTTGCAATCTTTTCCAGAATTTCTGGCTCTCTGGGCATTGCCAGATCCCATGAAACAGGTCCGTTTTTGACCATTTACATTTGGGACATTGGATCACTCTGTTTATCTGTTGTGTATTTGGGATGTTAAAACCATAGATTGCTCTATGCATCAACCGAAATTGTGTATCCCTCCACCCTTCATTAATCACCTCCTTCCTCATCGTCATCCACCCCTGCAAGATCTTGTCCCCTACTTCGACGTCCTCTAATTGTCTTGCCCATGCTCTCCAGATTTGTTCTGGGCATATTGGAATCAAAACCTCCCTCATAGCTTTATATAAAGCTGAAATAGTGTTCTCATGTCGATCTTTCATAATAATTCGGTCCATGTCATTCGTCACCTCTTCCATACTAACATCCCTCAATTGTAACATTAACCCTTTTTCTATCTGTTTGTATTGAAGGATTTGGAATGTGGATAGCCCATATTTTGTCACGATTTCCTGGTATGTCAGCCATCTATTTTCCGTTTCATGTAATAGATCCGTCACCCCTTCTATCCCCTTATTCCTCCATTCTGAAAATAATTTATTGTCCCTTCCCTCTGGGAAATCTGGGAATTTCCATATATTGAGATGTTTGGAGATTCTCCAGGACAAACCGAATTTTTTCCTCACTGCTTTCCAAGCCATCACCGTATCTCTACATACCAGTGAGTGTTTGATTTTCTTCGGTATGTTAGCCAATGACGTGTGAAGTAATGCCCCTAAATTCCAGGGTTTACAAAACTCACTCTCTAAACGTATGTCTGAGTGCCCGTTTGTCTTCCTTAACCAGTCTATGGCGTGTCTCATCAGGCATGCCAAGTTATACCCTCTAATATTTGGCATTTTGATGCCTCCTTTTTCCAAAGATTGCATTAATTTTTCCGTTTTGATTCTTGGTCTTTTCCCCCTCTACAAGAATGTCGAGAATGCTTTATTCAGTCTATTTATGTCTGTATGCTTCAATAACATGGGGATTGTCTGCATTGGGTAGAGTAACTTTGGAAAACTCATCATCTTCAAAAGATGATTTCTACCTAGCAATGATAGCGGTAGCCCCTCCCACATCCTTAGTTCCCGTTCTATTTTCTTTATCAAAGGTTTGTAGTTCAATTCGTATATCGACGCTGTTGTACGTCCCATCTGTATTCCCAAATATTTAAGGTGAGACCGTGCTATCGGTATCCCAGAGATGCCATCTCTTGTTCCATCGGCAACCATCAATTGCATCTTTTGCTCACACAGAAACAAAATTTCACACTTTGCTCTGTTCAATTTAAAGCCTGATAAGCCCCCAAACTCCTCTATCTGTTTTATCACTTTTGGGAGATCCCTCTGAGGGTTGTTCATAAATAGTATGATATCATCCGCAAATAGGGCTGAACACAATTGTTCCTTCCCGACCCTAATACCTTCGAAACAATCTCCTTCATTTAACAGTCTAGACAATGTCTCAATGGCCAGATTAAACAGGAGGGGTGACAGTGGACATCCCTGTCTAGTCCCCTTGCTCAATGGGAAAGATCTTGACAGGAACCCGGGCGTCGCCACCCTCGCCTGAGGATTCGCATACAATACCCCTATGAATGTACGAAAGGCTCCCCTTATCCCCATGTTATCTAGTACCATCTCCAGCCATGTCCACCCCACGCTATCAAACGCTTTTTCAGCATCAAGTGTGACCATGGCTGGACACTCCTCCTTTCAAAGATCCCTATGTCTAATGGCATCCATTACCAGCATAGCCCTCCGCACATTCGTCACCGCTGCCCTCCCCTTAACGAACCCCGATTGTGCCGGTGATATTAAATTTGGTAGTATCTCCGCCAATCTATTGGCCATCAATTTGGCCAAGATTTTGAGATCTTGGTTTATTAATGAGATTGGCCTATAGTTTGCTGGGTTGTCTAGATTTCTGTCCCCCTTGGGTATCAATTTTATGTACGCAGTGTTAATGTGTCCCGAAATTCCACTTCCTCTCATTATTTTGTTATACATTCTAGTCAGGATCGGTGCTACCTGCTCTCTCATTACTTTATAAAATTCCCCATTAAACCCGTCAGGTCCCGGTGCCTTGTGTACGTTCAGATCTCCTATTGCCGTCTGTACTTCTTCTAATGTTATTTCTGCGTTCAATCTAGACAGCTCTTCCGTATTAATTTGCGTGAGTTTTATGTTTTTCAACCAGTCATTTTCCCTGCCAACCGTCTCTTCCCCCTTACTATATAATTTTGCATAGTAATCCCCCAGAATCTCAGTAATCTCTTGTGGGCTTGTCGATTTGCTCCCGTCAGGTCTAGTCATGTTAGTTATCAAAGTCATTGGTCGTCGACCTTTTGCCAGATTGGCCAATAGTCTCCCTGCCTTATTGCCAAATTTGTGTAAATCAACTTCCTGTTGTGATCGTATCAGATCCTCCCTTTTCCCCGCCCAAGATTGAAATTCCTGTCTTGCTGCTTTCCACTCCTCTTTTGACTCTTGTGTCTTGTTTTCTAGATACCATGTGTACTTCTCTCTGAGGGCCTCACTTGCAGCCTGGTATTGTTTGTGGGTATGTTTCCTAAGTTTAGCTACATGTCCCATCAATCTTCCCCTTAACTGTTTTTGCTGCTTCCCAAAACAACATTATATCCGCCTCATGTTCACTATTGGTTCTGCTATAGTCTTCCCACCATTCGTTCAGTGTTTTGGCAAATTCCTTGTCTCTAAGTAGAAACGACGGAAACCTCCACAAGTAGTCCGTCCCCCTCAGTGTTGTATCAGTGATTTCTAGAAGCACAGGGCTGTGATCCGATATCACCATATCTCCAATAGCCACATCCCTTACCCTATGCATCAGAAATTGGTCTACCAAAATGTAATCAATCCTGGACCACGCTTCGTGTGGATGCGAGTAGTGAGAATATTCCCGGTCATTTGGGTGAAGCATTCTCCAACTATCTTTTAAATTTGTGTCCTCCAAAAGCTTGACCATTAATCCTTTTACCTCCCTGATCGGTCTGCCGTCGTCTCTACTATATCTCTTATCTTCCCCCCTTGAAACCACTGCATTAAAGTCCCCTCCGACTATCCGTTTGAGTTCTGTGTCTTTTCCCAATTCAGTAGTGATAAAGTTAAAAAATGAAGTTTGTTCATTGTTAGGGGCGTATATGTTATATATATATCAAACTCTCCTCTATGGACTGGTAAGCTTAATGTGAATATACCTCCCTTCTTCATCATTGATCTGAGACACTATCGTGTGATTAAAATTTTTGTTAATTAGAATCATCACCCCTGCCTTTCGTCCCAGGAAGCCTGACCCAACTACTTTTCCCACCCATAGTTTCTGCATACGGAAGAAATCCCCCTGGGGTAGGTGTGTCTCCTGTAGTAATGCTATATCGACTTTCAGTCTTTTGAGTTGCCTCAATATCATCATGCGTTTATGTGGTGACTTCAGTCCTTTCACATTCCATGTCACTATTCTAACCATTGTCCCAATTTCTCAAGTATTTCACGTCGACATGTGGTATTTCATATGTGTGGTGTTGTGACCCCTCCAAGCGTTCAGTGCGCCTATAACGTTGCTTTCCCTGAACCCATCTGCTCATCCTAAATCTATTATCAACTAACAACCCCTCAACTGTCCCCCCCTTTACAGTCAATCGTCTCTTCACTTCCATTTTTTCTGTGATGCTCCTGGCTCCGCAACTCCCTCTCAGCTCACTGATTAGTAATTACCCATAGCCTATCCCCCATTCTTCTGCTCCCCACTATATCAAGGCAAGGCCTTCTTGGTCAATAATCTTGTCAACATACAATACCCCTTCCCTCCTTTCCCATACACCTTGTTTGGTGCCTCTGAACCCAATCTCCCTCTCCTTCCTAACGATATGGTCCTCCCAGCACCCAATAGAGAGATTTGGAAGAGAAGCCCGGACCCCCATGAACGCCAAAGCTCCTCTACCCCCCAGAGTATGCAGGATCCCGGGATCCATAGAGACCAAAGAGGAGGGGAGAATCAAAGAGAAGATGTAAGAAAAGGAAAAAAAAAATGTCCACCTCTACTTTCCGTCATTCCCCCCTCCCATAGGTCCCCCAGTTCGGTCCAAAATGATATATCTTCTCCTTAGAGTCTCTCTCAAGGCGCTCCCCTGCCCCGGTCTCCAGATTTGCGTGGCGGCGATCTTCTTTCCTTGGGATTCCTCGTATGGAGCTCCTTCCCCTCCTCTCTCCTCTCCCTCCATTCGTTCCGGCCCTCTTCTCGAACCTCCCCCTCACTTTCCCCGCATCGACCACCCCTCCTCCCCGAAGATTCTCTTGTCTGGTCACTTTCCTCCGCCTCCTCCATCCATCTCTCCGCCTCTTTCAAGTCCTTTGTCACAAAAAAGGATCCATCTTGTCTTGTCACTCTCAGTAGGGCAGGGTAGAGCAACTGGAACTTTATACCTTTGCGGTACAGTGTAGTGCAGATCTTGCTGAAGGTCTTCCTTTTCCGGGTGACCTCTGCCGAATAGTCTCCAAATATCAATACTTTATGTCCTTGTAAAAACAATGGGATCCTCCTTCCTCTAAATGCTCGCAGCAACTCTTCTTTGTCCTTATATTCCAGGTATTTTATTATGACTTGGTGCGGTCTGGCTGTTCCAGTCGCCCCCGCATTGTCTTCCTTCCCGCTCGTTCTCCACATGCCTGGATTCTCTCTTACAGGTCCCACTCTGTGCGCTCTTTCCACTCTGCAATTATGTGTCAGACCCAGCACCTTGGGGAGCTCTATTTCACAAATGTTATCCAATTGTCGCATGCTTATAGATTCCGGCAGCCCCACCAGCCTTAAATTGCTTCTCCTGGATCGATTTTCCAAATCCTCCAGTTTGTCTTTTATAGCCTGGGAGCCCTCCGACATCTCCTTCAACTGCTCCTTTAATGTTATCACCTCGTCCTCTGCAGCTGATATTCTTTGTTCCACCTCTGCCATCCTGGTTCCCTGCTGTGTGACCTGTTCTTTAATGGAGGATAGCGCAGCCCCCACCATAGCCTCCAGGGACTCTTTTATCCTGTCTGCCAGGTGCGTTGCCACTGCCCCAGCCAAACGGTCATAGTCTATCTGCATGTGTTATCTGGCTGCGCTGCTGGGCTGCCGACTTTTCGTTCTGCCTCTCCCCTTCCTCCTCCACCAGGCTCTGCTCACCTTCCTGCAGACCGCTGTATCCCGCGTCTGCCGCCATTTTATGGTCCCGTGCTGTGTGGTCTCCCTCTGCAGCTCCTTGCTTTAAGTGCTTGCCGCCACTCCGGAGAAGGTACCGCTCCATATACCGATATCTCCTGCTCCCTGCCTCTCGCTTTCCACTGTCTCTCGCGGCCGTGGGGTGTTCTGTGTCGGTCTTTGTAGCTGAGGATTGCACGGAGCTCTGTCTCCTGCGTCCTCACATCAGAGCGCCGGAACCGGAAGTCCAACCCCCAGTTTTTAATGGGTAACTATTATTATAAAGTAAATTAAAGTTGACAAGCTTAAGTAATAAGAATTGATGGCGTTGGTATTGCAATGGGCATTTTAGTTGTGTTTACAGTCCTCCACTCCCAGCCGACTTTTCTTCCCCATTGACTTGCACTGGGTTTCGTGTTTCAGTCGGACCTTCGACTTTTCCCGATATTCGGCCGATTTCGTTCGACTCGACTTTTGAGAAAGTCGGGTGACCCGAAAAAAGGCTATGTCGCTCATCTCTACTCCCAAGACCTCCTTCTCTCCTCCACACTTATTCGCTCCTCACCCAACCGCCTCCAAAACTTCTCCCGAATTGTCCCCATCCTCTGGAATTCTTTGCCCCAACACGTCCAGCTATCAACCACACTCGGATCCTTCAGACGGAACCTGAAAACCCATCTCTTCAGGAAAGCCTACAGCCTGCAATGATCCCCGCTGCCCCCTCACCACTACTGGAGCTACCACCTCACCATCACTGGAGCTGCTGCAACCCCCCAACCTACTGCCGCCTTCCCCATCCTGTAGAATGTAAGCTCGAAAGGGCAGGGTCCTCTCCCCTCTATATCAGTCTGTGATTGTTTGTTTACTGTAAGTGATATCTGTAATTTGTATGTAACCTCTTCTCATGTACAGCACCATGGAATCAATGGTGCTATATAAATAAATACTAATAATAAAAATAATAATATTGCACTCATTTCTTGACAGACCGCAGCATGGCCATTAGTTAGAAGCTGCTAATGATCTTTGGAGCAGGTAAGTTTTCCCTGAGTGGTACATATTGGGCCGTCTGAAGACTGAGTTTAGTCTAGGACAATTTGTCTGCACTACTAATTAACAGCAGTTACAATACCAAACTAAGGCAGTCCCTATAGGAGAAAAACAAGAATTATACTGTATTGTCACATACTATCTATTCCTGACACTGGAGGGGCTTATAAACTTACACAGTATATAGTTTGAGGTCTGGGATCTGCCAATATGGGGCTAGTTTTCTGGCTGTTTCGGATAACATGATACATGATTTTAGTTTTTTTTTGTCTGGTCTCACTTGAATATAGGTCAATATTAAATAGTCTCCTGATGAGTCGCCTTTGGTGAGGATGAAACCCGTAGAAAAGAGAGGCTTGGAGAGTGAGTGTGCATATGTCACCTCACCCTATATACTGAGATGTGGGATATTTGTTTTTTCTATTAGTAACCTTCTGACTAACCTTCAGGGGGTGAATTATGGGTATAGATTTACATTTGGAAGTAATAAAGTTTAATTTTATCCTTTTGTCAGCAAACATGAGGAATAACAAGAGATAATCCCTTTAAGAAGATCCAGGTTTGGTTAAAGCGATTCCAACATTCTGAACAAAAAAGGGTTCTCCCATATGTGACATCGCTGATGTTTATTAACAGTTGATTTCCAAGTAAAATATTTACCACATTAAGAAAATAAAAAAGGCTTCTCCCCTGTGTGACTGCTCTGATGGCGATCAAGAAGCGCTTTCTGGCTAAAACATTTCCCACATTCTGAACATGAAAAAGGCTTCTCCCCTGTGTGAGTCCTCTGGTGCCTAACCAATGTTGAGTTACGATTAAAACATTTCAAACATTCTAAACATGAAAAAGGCTTCTCCCCTGTGTGAATTCTCTGGTGAACAACAAGGTCTGATTTCTGTTTAAAACATTTCCTACATTCTGAACATGAAAAAGGCTTCTCCCCCGTGTGAATTCTCTGGTGACTATCAAGCTCTGATTTCTGTTTAAAACATTTCCTACATTCTGAACATGAAAAAGGCTTCTCCCCTGTGTGAATTCTCTGGTGAACAACAAGGTCTGATTTCTGATTAAAATATTTCTCACACTCTGAACAGGAAAAAGGCTTCTCCCCTGTGTGAGTCCCCTGGTGCCTAACCAATTTTGAGTTACGATTAAAACATTTCCCACATTCTGAACAGGAAAAAGGCTTCTCCCCTGTGTGAATTCTCTGGTGGTATACAAAATGTGATTTAGATGTAAAATATTTTCCACATTCTGAACAGGAAAATGACTGATTTGCGTTAGTAGCAGTTTGTTTTTTAATGCCTCTTTTGTGACTTTGATTTTCCTTAGTAGTCAGTAATGAATCAGAAGATGGGACCTGTTTCATAGGATCAGATGACAGATCTTGGCTGTGAATGGATGATGGTATATCTGGAGTAATAGCAATCACTTCATTTGTATCTTGTAGGATATTAAGATCATCAGATTTAAAAACTGAAGATGTCAGCTGTCCCTCTGATCTCCTGGTACAGTCATCTGCTAACATAATAAAATAGTACTTTTTAATAAAATATCCTTGAGTTTTATATTTTTGAACATTTCTACTTCACTTGATATTTTTATGGACAGTTTATGTAACAAAAACTTAAATTTACAAAACAATGACAGTTCACAGTCTAATAGAAAACCTTGTTGGATGAGCCAGTAGTGTGCGGTGTTCAACTGTTGGTTCATTCTGCCTCCCAAATGTCAAATATAAAGAAACTAATCAATGTTATGTAGGCGAAAATAATACCAATTCTCATCTCACAAAAAACAAGTCCCCACTCAGGTCCATCATCTGTCAATGGAAAAACAGAGGTTCCCGCACTATTAGTGGCTCAAAGGCTGCTGAAAAGCAACAAGGTTTCCATAAACCAATCCGGCAAAATCCGCTCTCACTTCGGAGTCTTGCAGTGTGCGCAAACAACATTTAGGATCCCTGTATTTAGCAATACTACAGTGAGAAGAACCCACTTAATTTGTGGTGTGTGTCTCCTGGAGCACAATCTGGGCACTATGTGCTGGGTAATAAAATGGCAAATGTGTAATTTTCACTCTCCAACATCCACTGCGTGTTAATTTCCAGAAAGTGGCTGTGGAGTCAAAATATTCACTCCTCCTAAGGATTATAACCCTCAGTGAATTAATTTATAAAATGGAATCACTTTATGGGGATTTCTACTATTCTGGTTTCTGTCATTTAGTTATATTAGGGCTTCTGCATATGGTGTGTCCAATCTCATCTGGGATCTGTTCCTGCTGTCCAGCTGGAGTAATCTGGTCCCTACTTCAGCCAATTGGAAAGTACCACACCCTACTAAAGCTCAAAGCACATGGCCGGAATCTGCCAGATACAGCGCTGTTCTCCTCTGGTTCAGTCCTCTGTGCTCAGCTTGCGGCTTGTGTATTTGTTTCCTGCTGTGACCGTGGCCCGTTTACTGACTACTCTTGTGTCTTCTGATTCTGTGTTCTGTCCTTCTGGTTCTGACCCAGCTACCTGACTATTCTTCTTGCCATCTAACACCACAGAATAGCAGGTAACACCATGGTCCAAGCCTAGGGGTCCCTGTGTAAGTCCAGATTCCATGTAAGGGTGTTATAGGGCGATGAGCAAGGCAATCCTTGGGATATGGAGAGTAGAGAAGATAGAGCCAAGCATGTTCATGGTGGACATCTTTTGAGCTGCCAGGTGACCATGAACAGAGCTCCCAATACATTGTGTCTGTAAACTATTCCTGCTAGATCTGCATTCAAATAGCTAAATATATATAACAAAAATGGGGCGCACCAACTGTACCAATCACAAATATATAAATGAAGGTTTAGGTGCAGCAACAGTGGAATAATAAACATGAGAAGAGAAGAAAAAGAACCACTGCAAATAGCGCACACTGAACCAGTACAAAAACAATGTTTTATTGATGCAGCAATACAATTAAAAACATAATAAAAACATATGAAGCATCCCACAATATATAACAGTGAAGTATGGCATATCACAATTATAGATTATGCTGTAATAACCTGTATATCAACCATGTGGTCCAACCTCACTGCAATAAATCACAACAACCACCCCATAAACCTGCTCATGGAGACCAAGGGCCCTAATATTGCACAATCACTGCATGAAATAATTCCATGCATGTGTCCCTAAATATTCACTGGTTAGGGCACACAGGCCATAATAAGCCAACAGCAATATGGCCAATGCCCACAATCCAATATTCAATTGTACCACACAAAAATTACTCCAGAGCAACCAATGATAAGGTCGCAGTGAAAATACAGCTATAACCAAGTGGGTGCTACACCCAGGATCATACCCCACGCGTATCGCCGCAACCCATGCGGCTTCATCAGGGGAGCTAAATAGCTAAATGGCGCTCCTTCCCTTCTGAAGACTTCCATGTGCCCAGACAGTAGTGTACAATTGTATGTAGGGATTAGTGCGAAGCTGGAAAATAATTTGTAAGATCCATTTGTTTCCTATTATCCTTTGTGAAGAATTCCAAACTTACCACCACATAAAGTGACACACGTCAGATATTAATAATGGGGCCTGATTAGGAACTACTGAAATGATCAAACTCCACAGTCTCCATCAGTAATAAATGAGCAGCTAGTGGTGAAACCTCTCTGGGGTAATTAGCGTATGGGTCTCGGAGACTTCACAATCTATACTATCCTAAGCTCCAATAATATTTTCTGTCAGATGAGTTTCAAGAAGAAATATTAGGCATTTAAAGAGAACTGTGTATAAGGCCGGTTTCACACGTCCAGATATTTTCGGTACCGGAGATGTCCATGTGTGTAATACTTGTGGTACATGTGTGACAACTGTGTGCAGCATCAGTACCACATGGACGGTCGGAAGGGAAGAAGCGCTACAGTAAGCGCTGTTCACCGGCGGCAGGTGCTGAAGACGCTCTCATCATTCTCCTCTGCTCTGTCGGCAGGGAGAATGATGAGAGTTATATTAAAGTCAGAATGATGACAGCAGGTGGCGGCTTTTGGGACTATTATTCCCATCAACCTACACCTGCTGCTAAGAACAGTGACAGCAGGAGCGGATGATGGGAGTATTCCTCACATTTAAAAAACTGCATGGGGTCCCCCCATTTTTGACAACAAACCTTGCTAAAGCTGACAACTGGGGGATGGTATTCTCAGGCTTGTAAGGGGCCAGCCTAAAAATAACAGCCCGCAGCTGCCCAGAAAAGGCACATCTATTAGATGCGCCAAATCTGGTGCTTTTCCCGGCTCTTCCCACTTTCCCTGTAGTGGTGGCAAATGGAGTTCATATTTGTGGGGTTGATGTCACCCTTGTATTGTCTGGTGACATCAAGTCCACGGCTTAGTAATGGAGAGGTGTCTATAAGACACCTATCCATTACTAATCCTATAGTTATATGGTAAAGACACAGCCAGAATAAAGTCTTATATTAGAAATAAAACAAAACACAGTTTTCATTTTTTATTTAACAATAACACAGAGAATTAGCTTGAACTGTGGTGACCTCATCACTGGCTATTTCCCACAGTCGTGAGGTCACTGCAGTTCAGCCTGGCTGGAAACCTCGATGATGTCACTTCTGGTTAATGATGTTGTGCTTGCAGCAGCTCATTCACCAGTGGTTCTCTGCCTGCATGGTTGCATCTTGGCACCGTCCAGGTTGAAAACGAATTATCCCCCAGACATGGATTACGGCGTGGGACAGAGCGACAGACAGGTATGGTATATTGTTGTATTTTATTTTTATTACAGAATGAGGTCTTCGGTGGAAATAGGCGTTAGGTGAGTATAACTGTGTTTGTTATTTTTAAATAGAAAAGGAAAACTGTTTAGTTTTATTGCTAATAAAAGGCTTTATTCTGGCTGTGTCTTTATTTTCCATGTAGCCAGGGCCGGACTGGGAGTGAAATTCAGCCCTGGCATTTGTAAGACCACAGGCCCACGTCTTGTACCCTCTGTAATCTTGCTCTCTAGATAGTCTAATACAGGTCAGCGGCCTACAATCACAACGTTTAGTGTTGTGGACCTGCAGAGCTGACAGCCACTGAATTATGGCCACTTTAGATGAGCCAATAATCATGAAATGTGGGATTGTAAGAGCGCGGCTTCCTGATTATCGGCTCATTTCAATAGCTCAGTAATCACCTGATGGAAGGAAAAATGATTATTAGTCACGGCTTAAAAATCCAGGTTCTTGGTGGCACATTGCTCGGGGTAAACAGGACATGCGCTCCTGAGAACAGGACAGTCTACGTGCACAGAACATATTACCAGTCGCTGTGTGCACAGAGAAGTGCGTCCTCCTGTGTGAACAGGCCGTAGAGGACACTGACTGACGTGTATATGGCTGGTCGGTGGTCGTGGACATGCTGGAGCACAGGAATGACAGGAAAGTCTCAGTCAGACAGCCGTTTCTCACGTCCATGTTCTCTCTGTGGTTTTCATTAGTTCTCTTCCATTATAGTCTATGGTGCTGCTCACAGGCTCATGTTCTTGCAGACTGTGTCTCCCCAAATAAAAATCAGACATTTTCATTTTTAATTGTTGTCACAGACACAATCCCCTCCACAAGTCTCTGAACCTGCGCCGATCACAGACCCCACATAGATCGCCCCAGTGCACACTCTGCGCGGATTAACACTGTAATGTATAGGAGAAGATTTTCATTCATTTAGTTTTTTTCATACGTGAAAATCACTAAAGTTCCCGTCTGGGGGCCGCACCCATCACCGGCCCATGTGTAGTGACTCATTAACCAGTTTATCGCTGCCTTGCCTTCCTTATAGAAGCAGCAGAGACTGGACAGATGGTTTTCATGCTGGGATGCCTGTATTTTGTGGCTGCAGAACCAAGGTAAGGGGATGTGCACACATCTTTGTCAGGCGGATTGAAGAAGCGCCACAAACCTGCCGCTAAACATGAACTTAGTGCACGGCAATGGAAAACCACATTGCTGTACCCGCTCCGTCTGTTACATCTTTTATCTGCTTCAGTGCTTGGAAACTGAGGCCATTAATAGAAGTAGCACATTCTGTCACCTGCAACTATAATAGAAACTATCGAGAAAAGACGCCGGTGGCACAAAAGACATGGCGCCTTCAGGTAAAAGACCGGAGACACTTTCCTGAAGCAGCTCTGCCCCCTGAAAAAAAACTGTGTGCACATACCCTAGATACAAACACAAGGCTACAGCACCCTGCAAACGCTGAGTACAAGAATCATTCTAAGGCCGGGGTCACACTAGGGTGTGTGATGCGAGAAACAACACCCAGCACTGCCACCGGCACTCGGACCGGAGTGTGCGGCTACATGGATTTCTAAGGGCCAATGCAGACGGCCATATATATCCTCTGATCTGAGAGAATCGGCCAATTATACTGTACAGCTGACACTTGGATCAGGATCTGACCCGAGTGTCAGCACAGTGTGGTCCGATTGTCTAGGATGAGAGATTCAGAGAACACTGAGGAAAAGATGGAGAACAAACTCTTCTCCATTGTGTCATCGGAGTGCAGTCCAGTGTTTTCCACGCACTCATTGTATTGCATTACTGAGCGTGATCAGAATATCATACGTTAACAATATATAACATATAACGCATGTTCCAACCCCATGGATAGAGACAAACACCTCGGTCGCCTCAGAAAGTCCTTTTTGAGTCAGGGCTACCATCCAAGAACAATAGAAAACCAAATTACAAGAGCCACCAGAATGTCAAGGAATCACCTGCCACATTACAAAGCTAAAGAAGAAAATAACCAGGAGCCTCTAGTGGTCACCTACAACCCAAATCTGGAGGTGCTAAAGGGAGCGGCACGGGAATTACAACCTTTACTACAAAACGATGCCCGATTACAATCCATGTTTCCAGACCCCCCACTACTGTGTTTTAGGCAGCCCCCTAATCTAAGAAGCATCATTGTCAGAAGCTCCCTGTCCTCTCCAACAGCTGCAGGAACCTTTCCTTGCAACCAGAAAAAATGTAAAACCTGTCCATTTATAATGACCACGGACAAGATAAAGATCCCCAACTCACATCAGGACTACAAGATCCCAGGTACTCTCAGCTGCATCACATCTAATGGGGTGTACTTAATTATTTGTACTAAATGTCCATCTGGGGGGTCTGTATGTGGGGAGACTGGGCAAACACTGAGAACAAGGATGAATTCTCATTGCCACACAATAAGAGAAAAAAGAAGGGATCTACCTGTGGCAAAACATTTTTGTATCCCCGGTCATAGCATGATGGACATTAAATTACTTGTATTAAAAGGTAACTTCAACTCTCAGAGAGACAGGAGGGTCTGGGAGTATAAATTTATGACAACTTTTGACACACTCAGTGCAGGAATGAATGTGTCGCATGGATTTATGTCTTTTTACATCAATTAAGGAATTTGCTCTTCAGACCTTCTGGGGTCATCACACAACACAGAACCAGATCCCAATCAGAGGGCAATAAAACCTTCACACTCCTAATCTATAAACTGTTCCAATATTTATGACAATTCTGCTAAATGTTACTTGTCTTGTCTGTTGCGTTATTTTTGTGCTGTTTTGTGTATAAATATGTGATTTTTCAGATGTTGCATTAGTCTAGCCTGATGAAGAGACCTGAGGAGTCTCGAAAGCTTGCAATGTGCTACCACCTTTTCAGTTAGCCATTAAAAGGTATCAACCACTGAGGACTCTCAATTCTAAATATTCTTTTATCTACTGGCTAACACGGTACAAAGTTATATATCTTTCCTGTATCAAAGTCATTTGAACAGTTTTGGGTGGAGGAGAATGTTGTGGTCTAGAGGCAAAATGGTGATCATGGTAATACGGCCGGACTACACCACCGATAAAGCAGCCACAGCCGGTGACTGAGAGGAATCTGTGACGTCTCTGCATTCAGTGGTTACTACTCACCTGGGTAGTTATATGTGGGAATCTCCTCTTTACACCGCTCATCACCCCTCACATATGTCTCTGTAGTATTAGTATGGGTCAGATCTTCACCCTGAAACAAATATTGTAAGAGTCACCGACAGATGGAGAAGTCCCATCTATGATCAGCTCTAATCCTGCCATCTCCAACGTTCTCATTACACAAGTATAAAACATATAATACTGGTGGATAAAACAAGACTGAGCACAAGACCTTCACAGCCGTCTACACATCATAGGGGAGATCTCCTGACACCTTCTCTCCATCTACCTGATGATCCTGAGGAGCACTGGGATCTTCTTGGTTACAGTCCTGTGGAAGAAGAGGACGGGGACATCTCTCTGGTGTTGTCCTCTTACTGGATAGATCTGGAGGAAACACATACAGGGACTGAATTCATTCTCTACATACAGATAATTATAGGCCGTGTGTATTTAGTCCTGTCTATTACCTGGTGATGTGAGGGGCTGGGGAACCTCCATTATGACGTTCTTGTACAGATCTCTGTGTCCTTCTAAATACTCCCACTCCTCCATGGAGAAATAGACGGCGACATCCTGACACCTTATAGGAACCTGACACATACAATGATACCGTCATCCCCCGATCCCTTCATAGTGTTACTGCATAATGTCCCAGCATTCCCAGCAGTGTCACCTCTCCAGTCAGCAGCTCAATCATCTTGTAGATGAGTTCTAGAATATTCTGGTCATTGATGTCCTCATGGATCAGGGGGTGAGGTGGAGGCCCCGTGATTGGGCTCAGGGGTCTTCCCCATCCCTCAGACACAGGGTCCTGACAGCGATCACTAGAGGTCTTCTTCACCACTGTGTAATCCTGGTTATGGAGAGACACATTAATAAATCTCACTACAGACATTTCCAGAGTCCTCACCTCTCCAGTTCTGTCCATCTGTTATTCCCATAGATAAGAATGATGTAATGTGACGTCATCAGAATCTCTCACCTCTCCAGTGAGACGGAAGAGGATCTCTAGGGTGAGGTGTAACATCCTCTCCGCCATCTTGTCTCTGTCCATATCCATCCTTGATGGGTAAATCAGGAAAATTCTCTTCTGTAGAAGATCTTCACTGAGAGGATCCGATATTGTAGAGACCTGAATGAGAAGAAGATGAGCCGATGTAACATCATAAGAATCCTGTGTAATAATACAATTACTGGAGATAATAAGGGAAACATATGAGGAGATTTATTATCTTACAGGGTTTAGTTTTCTTCCCTGACATCTACTAATAAAACCTATATATTTAGGCCACAGACAACAAGCAGTTTCCTCCTCGGAGTCGGCAGCTGAACACGTTCCTCATAGACTCATCAACGTCACCATCAATTCCCATCAGAGTGAAGGAACATCGCTCCTCTATTCAGCTCTATGGATCCAGGATGAAATCCACTGCGGCCCCTGCAAGAAAAGAGCGAAGTCTGGTGAGACCCCCGAGGCCGGAGATTTCTACAGCTGCTCTGTGCGCACAGGACCTGTGATGAGGTCACAGGAGGGGAGGAGTCAGGGGTCACATGATCAGGGGCCTCAGTGTGTGCAGGACTCTGCTGTGCTGGTTGTCATGGTGCTGGATGAGGGGAAGTTTCTGTGTGGGGTCAGGAGGAGTTTACAGGGTGGATGTAGCAGAGCCGTGTGTGTACGAGGTGCACGGAGCGGAGCCGTGTGTGTACGAGGTGTACGGAGCGGAGCCGCGTGTGTACGAGGTGTACGGAGCGGAGCCGTGTGTGTACGGTGTGTACGAGGTGTACGGAGCGGAGCCGTGTGTGTACGAGGTGTACGGAGCGGAGCCGTGTGTGTACGAGGTGTACGGAGCCGTGTGTGTACATGGTGTACGGAGCGGAGCCGTGTGTGTACATGGTGTACGGAGCGGAGCCGTGTGTGTACGAGGTGTACGGAGCAGAGCCGCGTGTGAACGAGGTGTACGGAGCGGAGCCGTGTGTACGAGGTGTACGGAGTGGAGCCGTGTGTGTACGAGGTGTACGGAGCGGAGCCGTGTGTGTACGAGGTGTACGGAGCGGAGCCCTGTGTGTACGAGGTGTACGGGGCGGAGCCGTGTGTGTACGAGGTGTACGGAGCGGAGCCGTGTGTGTACGAGGTGTACGGAGCCGTGTGTGTACATGGTGTACGGAGCGGAGCCCTGTGTGTACGAGGTGTACGGAGCAGAGCCGCGTGTGAACGAGGTGTACGGAGCGGAGCCGTGTGTACGAGGTGTACGGAGTGGAGCCGTGTGTGTACGAGGTGTACGGAGCGGAGCCGTGTGTGTACGAGGTGTACGGGGCGGAGCCGTGTGTGTACGAGGTGTACGGAGCGGAGACGTGTGTGTACGAGGTGTACGGAGCGGAGGCGTGTGTGTACGAGGTGTACGGAGCGGAGCCGTGTGTGTACGAGGTGTACGGAGCGGAGCCGTGTGTGTACGAGGTGTGCGGAGCGGAGCCGTGTGTGAACAAGGTGTACGGAGCGGAGCCGTGTTTGTGTGGACCCCTCTGTATACACCTGTATACCCCAAGCTTCAGTCACAGACCCCGCGTCTCTCACACTGTATACACCCGTATAGCCCAAGCTTCGGTCACAGACCCCTGTGTTCACTGTATACACCTGTTTATCCACAGTTTTGGTCGCAGACCCCTGTGCATACTGTATTCACCTGTATACCCCCAGCTTCGGTCGCAGACCCCTCTGTGTACGCTGTATACACCCGCATACCCCCCGTTTCGGTCGCAGACCCCTGTGTACACTGTATACACCTGTATACCCCCAGCTTCGATAACAGACCCCTGTGTGTATGCTGTATACACCCTTATACCCCCAGCTTCGGTCACAGACCCCCCCGTGTACGCTGTATACATCCGTATACCCCCAGCTTCGGTCACAGACCCCTCTGTGTATGCTGTATACACCCGTATACCCCCAGCTTCGGTCACAGACTCCTCTGTGTACGCTGTATACACCCGTATACCCCCAGCTTCGGTCACAGACCCCTCTGTGTATGCTGTATACACCCGTATACCCCCAGCTTCGGTCACAGACCCTGCATCTCTCACACTGTAGAACTGATGCCGGACACACACGGTAAAACTGCGGTCGTCGGTCTCTCATCTCTCGCACTTATACTGATAACATAAGATGGAGTCAGACGAACCCTCCTACAAAACGTGAGAACAAAGTCATTACTACAGGACTGTGTGAGAAAGGGATTTATTCTACAAGAAACGCTGGGGCCACAAATGAGAATAACATAATGTCGCTCATCTTCTCTTTCACCATAGATATTGACAGTGAGGGCGACTTCCACTTTGCTGCAATGTGGATTTTAGTGGCCATACATAAGCAGTTTACTAGCTTCTGAAAGCGTTCTGGAAGCCGGGAAGGCCTGGTTCCCAGTAAAAGGGTAGAAGGTTCCAGATCAACCGGTCCACCATACATCTGTGCTATCAGATGCTTCACCTTCTCCCAAAGCCCAGAAACCACCATACAAGACCACCAAATATGTCTCATGTCACCAGATATTCCACAGCCCCTAATACAGTCTCCCAAGATTTTAGGAAAAATGCTGTGAATTTTTTCCTGTACATAATAGACTCTGTGCAATAGTTTTAAGGAGGTCTCCACAAGGGAAGTCTGGTGACTGCCTCATGATAGGGTGTCACAGCTACGATACCATTCATCAATTGACTGTTCAAACCCCAGATCCTCCTCCCACTGTAACATATACTTCAAATTTTTTATCATCTTGTGGGGAATTTATAGCACAGTAGATCAATGAGAGATCGTTCCCCTGCCCAAAGGGTCATTTAGACATTTATTTTCAAAACTCGCCCTGAGTGTAGTACCGCTCGGGAGGATCTGCTTTGCAAAGTGGAAAGATCTGATTCGGTCGCATTACCTCCCTAACTGGAGGTTCAAATATTTGAACAAATTCCTGTCTGTCAAGTAAGATATTAAATGGGGAACACAAATGTTGAAGTATATGAATACCTTTCAGCTTCCTCCAAGAAAAAATTTGTGGCTCAAGGCCTGGCGGGAACATGGGGTTTTGTAATATAGCTGTCAGGGGAGAAGGGCTTGATTGTAAGTTATATTTAAACTTTCCTCCAAAGAAGCAACGAGTGGACTGTAAAAGGAGCCACATTCATTAACCCCCGTGGAAGTCGGTCTGTGGTCCACATTAGGCCTGATAAAGAGAATGGTTTGGAGAGAAATGATTCCAGAATAACCCATCTCGGACTATTGGGATATGAACACGCACTTATTAATGGAGCAATCTGTGCCGACTTGTAATAAAGTGTAAAATTAGGGAGGGATAAACCCCCTTCTTTTCTGTGACCGAACATAAGTTTTTGCACAATTCTGGGTTGTTTTCCGAGCCAAAGAAACTTAGACATCATAGAGTGTAACTGAGGGAACGTTCTGGCTGGTACCATAATTGGGAGGGACCTAAATAGATATAAGAAGTGAGGCAGTGACACCATTTTTAATGCCTGTATTCTGCCGAGCCAGGATAACTTTGAGGAAGCCCATCTATCGAGGTCTCTCTGGAAGTTTTGGATCTGTGGAGTGTAATTCCTCCTAAACAGAGGTGACCTGTTGGTTGTTAAGTTGATACCCAGATATGTTAGATAATGTTCTTTGTGTATAAACCCAAAATGGGAGGCTATATTAGTTTGCTCTTAGGAAAATTTACAAATAATGCTTCGGATTTATCAATGTTAATCTTTAACCCTGAGATCTTCTCAAATTCGTGAAGGAGGGAAAACAAGTGAGGGAGTGTAGTGTGGGGACTTATTAATGTTAGCAGGAGATCATCCGCAAAGAGGCTGACTTTATATTGGTCTCCCATATTCTCAGGGCCCAGGATATTCTGATCTCTCCTTATTGCTTCCACAATGGGTTCCATTGCAAGTGCAAAAAGATCCGGAGATAGAGGACAGCCCTGCCTGGTACCCTCTGAATATTAATTGGAGGGGGATGTGGTGACGGGAGTTTTACATAAGCGATAGGGCTATCATATAACAATTGGAGGCACTTTATAAGATTAGGGGAGAATCCGACTTCCGATAGAACCGTAAAGAGATATGTCCAGGACGCCGAATCGAAAGCCCTCTCAGTATCTAATGCAAGCAGGAGAAGTCGCTTTCGCTGTAGGTTAGTTGTATGAATAATATTTAACGCTCTCCTAATATTATCTGGGGCCTGTCGCGCTGGTATAAAACCAACCTGACCCCGATGGATGAGGTGAGGGAGGATTTTATTGATCCTGTCACAATGGATGTAAAGATTTTGAAGTCAATGTATAAGAGGGATATAGGTCTATAATTTGTGGTGAGATGATCTTTCTTAGGATTAGGGATTACGGTTACATGCGCCACGTAGAGCTCAGGGGGCAGCTGTGAGCCATTTAGTAGTGAATTACAGAGGTTTTTATATGTGGTGTCAGCACATCGCTGCATTTTTTATAATATATTGCTGTAAGACCATCCGGCCCCGGGGCCTTTCCTCTTTTTAGTTTTTTGGTTGTTGAAACTATTTCCTCCTCAGAGATGTGTAAATGGAGTTGTTGTGCCGCGGACTCAGTCAGGTTAGGTAGATGTAGTGTGTGAAGGAATGACTCCAGTAGTGAGGGGGGGTGATTGTGGGGGCGAATACAAACTCTGGGAGTATTCATTATAAGTGCTATACATGACATCGGGGTGGGCTGAGGTCTGACCCTTAGGGTCTTTTATAGAGGAGATTATATGCAGTGACTCTCTCATTCTGAGCTTACGAGCGGCATCTTATTAGGCTTATTGGCATGGTGATAAAACGCGGCTTTACTCCAAGTTAGCGCCTCTCCGTTCTGGTGGTGAGAATGGCGTCTAATTGTCATTTCATATCTTGTATTTGTGTAGATAAGTATAGGGGTGAAGAGCGCTGATTGGCCAATTCTCACTCCTGCAGTTTCTCCTCCAGTCTGGGCTGTAATTCAGACCTTTCTTCTTCCTGTCGGCCGATAACTTATCACAGAACCGGGAATAGATTTTCTGTGCGCGAGTCACATTGCTCCAAGTGAGGCCTCCTCCGCTGTGTGAGTTTAGGGGAAATTTGTTATATCTTCTCTTATAGCGGTTACATTAGAGATTTGGGCATTTTAGCTCCTGGTGTGGAGTCGATAGCACAATCATATGCCGCCATATAGTAGACGGCCGGTAACTGGGGAGAATTCCCTCATGTGTGGGGTCTATTTCCCTCCAGAGATATCACACGTTACATTCCACACATAACACTGTGTAGAGAAGGCGGCGCGGGGTAATTGTGCCAGTAGTGAGGGGAGAATAATGGCGGGAATGTCACTGACTGAGGAGAAGGCTCCATGGAGGTCTGCACTCCGGAGATCATGTGACCCCTGACTCCTCCCCTCCTGTGACCTCATCACAGGTCCTGTGCACAGAGCAGCCATATATGTGGAGTGCGGCTCTGCAGGTTAGTGATGGGCAGTCCGGCTCTTCTGCCTCCTTTCCCCACTTTTCTCACTCCTGTCCCTTCACTATAAAGCCTGGGCCTCATTATACAGCTGTACAGGGGTCTAGTGAAGGCTTTTTAGCCCTTTCCTCAGACTGTAGCTCCTGGGCACAGGCACTCACTCCTGTCCCTTCACTATAAAGCCTGGGCCTCATTATACAGCTGTACAGGGGTCTAGTGAAGGCTTTTTAGCCCTTTCCTCAGTCTGTAGCTCCTGGGATCAGGCCCTCACTCCTGTCCCTTCACTATAAAGCCTGTGCCTCATTATACAGCTGTACAGGGGTCTAGAGAAGGCTTTTTAGCCCTTTCCTCAGACTGTAGCTCCTGGGAACAGGCCCTGACTCCTGTCCCTTCACTATAAAGCCTGGGCCTCATTATACAGCTGTACAGGGGTCTAGTGAAGGCTTTTTAGCCCTTTCCTCAGACTGTAGCTCCTGGGAACAGGCCCTGACTCCTGTCCCTTCACTATAAAGCCTGGGCCTCATTATACAGCTGTACAGGGGTCTAGTGAAGGCTTTTTAGCCCTTTCCTCAGACTGTAGCTCCTGGGAACAGACCCTCACTCCTGTCCCTTCACTATAAAGCCTGGGCCTCATTATACAGCTGTACAGGGGTCTAGTGAAGGCTTTTTAGCCCTTTCCTCAGACTGTAGCTCCTGGGAACAGGCCCTCACTCCTGTCCCTTCACTATAAAGCCTGGGCCTCATTATACAGCTGTACAGGGGTGTAGTGAAGGCTTTTTAGCCCTTTCCTCAGACTGTAGCTCCTGGGAACAGTCCCTCACTCCTGTCCCTTCACTATAAAGCCTGGGCCTCATTATACAGCTGTACAGGGGTATAGTGAAGGCTTTTTAGCCCTTTCCTCAGACTGTAGCTCCTGGGAACAGGCCCTGACTCCTGTCCCTTCACTATAAAGCCTGGGCCTCATTATACAGCTGTACAGGGGTCTAGTGAAGGCTTTTTAGCCCTTTCCTCAGACTGTAGCTCCTGGGAACAGGCCCTCACTCCTGTCCCTTCACTATAAAGCCTGGGCCTCATTATACAGCTGTACAGGGGTCTAGTGAAGGCTTTTTAGCCCTTTCCTCAGACTGTAGCTCCTGGGAACAGGCCCTGACTCCTGTCCCTTCACTATAAAGCCTGGGCCTCATTATACAGCTGTACAGGGGTCTAGTGAAGGCTTTTTAGCCCTTTCCTCAGACTGCAGCTCCTGGGAACAGGCCCTGACTCCTGTCCCTTCACTATAAAGCCTGGGCCTCATTATACAGCTGTACAGGGGTCTAGTGAAGGCTTTTTAGCCCTTTCCTCAGACTGTAGCTCCTGGGAACAGGCCCTGACTCCTGTCCCTTCACTATAAAGCCTGGGCCTCATTATACAGCTGTACAGGGGTCTAGTGAAGGCTTTTTAGCCCTTTCCTCAGACTGTAGCTCCTGGGAACAGACCCTCACTCCTGTCCCTTCACTATAAAGCCTGGGCCTCATTATACAGCTGTACAGGGGTCTAGTGAAGGCTTTTTAGCCCTTTCCTCAGATTGTAGCTCCTGGGAACAGGCCCTCACTCCTGTCCCTTCACTATAAAGCCTGGGCCTCATTATACAGCTGTACAGGGGTGTAGTGAAGGCTTTTTAGCCCTTTCCTCAGACTGTAGCTCCTGGGAACAGTCCCTCACTCCTGTCCCTTCACTATAAAGCCTGGGCCTCATTATACAGCTGTACAGGGGTCTAGTGAAGGCTTTTTAGCCCTTTCCTCAGACTGCAGCTCCTGGGAACAGGCCCTGACTCCTGTCCCTTCACTATAAAGCCTGGGCCTCATTATACAGCTGTACAGGGGTCTAGTGAAGGCTTTTTAGCCCTTTCCTCAGACTGTAGCTCCTGGGAACAGACCCTCACTCCTGTCCCTTCACTATAAAGCCTGGGCCTCATTATACAGCTGTACAGGGGTCTAGTGAAGGCTTTTTAGCCCTTTCCTCAGACTGTAGCTCCTGGGAACAGGCCCTCACTCCTGTCCCTTCACTATAAAGCCTGGGCCTCATTATACAGCTGTACAGGGGTGTAGTGAAGGCTTTTTAGCCCTTTCCTCAGACTGTAGCTCCTGGGAACAGTCCCTCACTCCTGTCCCTTCACTATAAAGCCTGGGCCTCATAATACAGCTGTACAGGGGTCTAGTGAAGGCTTTTTAGCCCTTTCCTCAGACTGTAGCTCCTGGGAACAGGCCCTGACTCCTGTCCCTTCACTATAAAGCCTGGGCCTCATTATACAGCTGTACAGGGGTCTATTGAAGGCTTTTTAGCCCTTTCCTCAGACTGTAGCTCCTGGGAACAGTCCCTCACTCCTGTCCCTTCACTATAAAGCCTGGGCCTCATTATACAGCTGTACAGGGGTCTAGTGAAGGCTTTTTAGCCCTTTCCTCAGACTGTAGCTCCTGGGAACAGGCCCTGACTCCTGTCCCTTCACTATAAAGCCTGGGTCTCATTATACAGCTGTACATGGGTCTAGTGAAGGCTTTTTAGCCCATTCTTCAGACTGTAGCTCCTGGGAACAGGCCCTCACTCCTGTCCCTTCACTATAAAGCCTGGGCCTCATTATACAGCTGTACAGGGGTCTAGTGAAGGCTTTTTAGCTCTTTCCTCAGACTGTAGCTCCTGGGAACAGGCCCTGACTCCTGTCCCTTCACTATAAAGCCTGGGCCTCATTATACAGCTGTACAGGGGTCTAGTGAAGGCTTTTTAGCCCTTTCCTCAGACTGTAGCTCCTGGGAACAGGCGCTCACTCCTGTTCCTTCACTATAAAGCCTGGGCCTCATTATACAGCTGTACAGGGGTCTAGTGAAGGCTTTTTAGCCCTTTCCTCAGACTGTAGCTCCTAGTCACCATGTGATCTCACCATAACCCTAACAAGCTAATTAAGGTGTGAAATCTTGGTCAAAATTATCTCAGTACACAAATCTCCCAGGGTGCCCAAAGTTTTGCATCGCCCCTTTTTCCTTTTTGCAATTATGAAATTGTAAAAAAGTCTATATATATATTTTTATTATTATTTTTGTCTAAAATACAAAGGCCATGTGTCATCTTAGAGGTTCGGCCTTTTAGAGATCATTTCATCTTCATCTTACTGCTGCTCACAATAACAGTCATTTTGACCAGGGGCGCCCACACTTTTACATGCCGCTGTCAATGCTTCGTCCCGCTGGTGCTCAATATTTAATAGGGTCTTGCTATTAAACTTAATGAAAAGTTTGGTGAATTTCTTTGAGCTGTTATTACTAGAGATGAGCGAATATCGTCGGAGAAGTTGTTATTGGCTAATATCACTTACCGAATAGCTGCATCGGGACCCCGGATCCCTGGAGCGCTCCCGATAATCAGCTGCATGTGTCGCCCTCCATGCAGGTGCTGTGACTATCACACAGCGCGACACATGCAGCTGATTATCGGGAGCGCTCCAGCACACTGAGTCCTGCACACACTGAGGCCCCTGATCATGTGACCCCTGACTCCTCCCCTCCTGTGACCTCATCACAGGTCCGGTGGGCACAGAGCAGTCATATATGTGGTGGACACTCCTGGATCTTCTGCTTTCTGGGCCGGTTCCTCCTGTGAGTCCTATTAACCCTTTCGCTCTCTGTATTCTCCTTTCTGACAGGACAATATCTGAATTCGGACAGTGTGACAGGAATTTAAGCAATGTGGAAGGAAAAAATGACAATTTTACTTTATTTCCTCACAAAAATGTGACTTTACCCCAAAATTGTCAGCGTAACAAATCCTTATTTCCCCACTGTAGTCTGTAGACTCCATATACAGATCCCTTAAGTGTGAAAAGAGCTGAATTCCCCACTTAAGTTATTGCATTTTGGAAATTGCCCCCACTGGGAATTTATCTCCAGGTAAAGGCACAATTGTGTCTCCATGGGGGTTGTGCTCACAGCCCAACATCGTGTGGCCTCCAAAGAATGCCACCCCGCACCATTACTGACCACTGCCAAACCGGTCATGCTGAAGGATGTTACAGGCAGCAGATCGCTCTCCACGGCGTCTCCAGACTCTGTCACGGCTGTCACATGTGCTCAGTGTGAACCTGCTTCCATCTGTGAAGAGCACAGGGCGCCAGTGGTGAATTTGCCAATCCTGGTGTTCTGTGGCAAATGCCAAGTGTCCTGTACGGTGTTGGGCTGTGAGCACAACCCCCATCTGTGGACGTCAGGCCCTCAGACCATCCTAATGGAGTCAGTTTTTAACCATTTGTGCAGACACATGAACATTTGTGGCCTGCTGAAGATCATTTTGCAGGTCTCTGGCAGTGCTCCTCCTGTTCCTACTTGCACAAAGGTGGAGGTAGCAGTCCTGCTGCTGGGTTGTTGCCCTCCTACAGCCCCCTCCACATCTCCTGGTATCACCTCCAGCCTCTGGACACTACGCTGACAGACACAGCAAACTTTCTTGCCACAGCTCACATTGATGTGCCATCCTGGATGAGCTGCACTACCTGAGCCACTTGTGTGGGTTTTAGAGTCCGTCTCATGTTACCACGAGTGTGAAAGCACAACCAACATTCAAAAGTGACCGAAACAACAGCCAGAAAGCATTGGTACTGAGATGTGGTCTGTGGTCCCCACCTGCAGAACCACTCCTTTATTGAGGGTGTCTTGATAATTGCCAATAATTTCCATCTGTTGTCTATTCCATTTGCACAACAGCATGTGAAATTGATTGTCAATCAGTGTTGCTTCCTAAGTGGACAGTTTGATTTCACAGAAGTTTGATTTACTTGGAGTTATATTCTGTTGTTTAAGTGTTCCCTTTATTTTTTTGAACAGTGTATATAGAGAGATAGATTTTTTTTCTTTACGTTGGAGGATCCAATTCCAGCTATTGCTGTGTGATCTGTGATTTCTATCTACTCCACTGTGTACAGGATAATAGAGTATAATAAAGTAGTTATGGACGTGACGTTACTAACATTGTGCAGTGACTCTGCTTTCCATATAGTGATGGATATTTCTTGTTGCTGAAACTGTGATTTTTTTTCCACTTTAAACCTTTTTTAAACCCCTCTGATCAGTGCGATCATACAACATACAAGCCTCTGATGGCTCCGGTGATGCCCTGTACTACTGTATTGCCGTGTATCATCACTGCCTGTCAGTGTAATACTAACGGCCCCACACACATGAGATCAGAGTTGGCTGAACGGTCATTTGGCAGACGGCGATCTCTCCCGACTCCCCCATACACACAAATATTCCAGCTTTCCTGTGGTCTGTATGAGAGAGTCGCCTCCAGACTCCTCTAGCAGAGGATTATCTACAGGATGAACAGACGGATTATCCTCTGAAATTCAGGATGCCAGATCCTTCTCTGCCCTGACATCATCTGTCGGGAGGCCCCCAAATACATTATATGGTCGGCCAAACCCCCCGAAATCAGTGCTTTCATGGAACTTTAGTCTAATGTGTATGGGGGCGTTATAAGGTAACTTATTGGATGCTGCCTCTGGCCCGGCCTAATAGACCTTTCATACATTGCAGCCCAGACCCCATTATTAGGCATGTAAGTATCGGAGTAACTAGGCCGCCCCATACTATCGAGTACTTGGGGGCGGGGGGCATTCAGCCAAACTCTGTCACACCTTCTTAGATGCCATGTTTGCTTTTCACAGCAGCAAGTGGTTTTGTTGAAGCCTCATCTGTGCCGTCCCTGTGGTGTACATCTATGTTCTGGGGTCCAAAAAGATTCATTCCTATTTAATAAATGTTTAACATGTTAAAAATTATAAAATGTGTCTTCTGCTTTTTGCATATTTTTTTATTTTTACAAGAATTGTTGGCTCCAATTTTCTTTAGAAACATTTTAATATTGGCTGTTTCTGGAGTTTTTCTTGTAATATAGGAAAGCCTAAGGCCAGAAATAATCCCCATAAATCACTGTACATGGAGACTTTGGGATCAGATTATTTCTGGCCGTTGTGATTGTGGAAACAAAAAATCTTCTATAAAAGCCTCAAACTTCTGTGTGTGACTCAGAGCTGAGATCTAACGTGATAGAAGATTCCAGTGCGGGGAAGACGGGAAACCTTCATATAGACGGCCGGTGGGGATGGAGGCAGTGACCGACTCTGGCCACATCTGTCTCTAGAGCCGCAGTAGAAGATGAAGATGTCGTCCTCATCATGAAGGAGTTATTTCTCATGTCGCGTGTAATGAATATCTCCTGCAGTATTGCTAATGCCGATTCCAGTGTCGGTAATGAGACGAGAATTAGCGTTATGGAAGATGAGTCTATGAGGAACGTGTTCAGCTGCCGACTCCGAGGAGGAAACTGCTTGTTGTCTGGGGCCTAAATATATAGGTTTTATTAGTAGATGTCAGGGAAGAAAACTAAACCCTGTAAGATAATAAATCTCCTCATATGTTTCCCTTATTATCTCCAGTAATTGTATTATTACACAGGATTCTTATGATGTTACATCGGATCATCTTCTTCTCATTCAGGTCTCTACAATATTGGATCCTCTCAGTGAAGATCTTCTACAAAAGAGAATTTTCCTGATTTACCCATTAAGGATGGATATGGACAGAGACAAGATGGCGGAGAGGATGTTACACCTAACCCTAGAGATCCTCTTCCGTCTCACTGGAGAGGTGAGAGATTCTGATGACGTAACATTACTGTCATGATCCATGCTGGATCAGGATATATAAAAGCACTGGTAACCTTTTTTTTTCCCTAAGCTGTCCTTAAGTTTGGTTTTTGCCCCCGGTGGTGGTGAGCGTCATTGCAGTCTAGTTTCTTTAGTTAAGTGCACATGATTATAATGCAGGTGATTGCTGGCTCTGCTATAAAAGAGTCACAGGTGTTGCAATCAGTGTTGGTGATAGTGTTCATTTCAACCATCCTTGGTGGAGGAAGGATTTAGAGCGAGGTCCTGGCAACACTGTCTTAGCCCTGGTGTGAAAGGAGTTATAGGGGATTTCCTTAGCTCTGACAGAGCTTGGAGGCAGCGATTCAGTAGGAGAGCTGCATGCTGGTGGTGGACTCTGTTGCCAGGAACAAGTGCACCAGAGTAAAGCTAAGTGGTGTTTCCCTGTTTGTGTTTTTCCTTAGTGTGTATTAGTACAGCGGGGGGGGCAGTGCCTGCACCACCCAGCTCCCTAGCAACTTATAGGTGTAGGGTGTGCTGGGGCGACAGGTTCCTGATCGGTGCCCGGTGCGGAACCGGTATAGGGAACTTTAGGGACACTGACTCAGGGGAGTGCAGGAGGTCTCCACGTCCCCCTTTCCCTTTCGCAGGGCCCACCGTTGAAACTGTTTCCCTCCCCCTTGTCTTGTTTTAGTTACCGGCCTGCGAGCCATGTCACACAGGACGGGTCCACGTGACAATTACATCATTCTTATCTATGGGAATAACAGATGGACAGAACTGGAGAGGTGAGGACTCTGGAAATGTCTAGTGATTTATTAATGTTTCTCTCCATTACCAGGATTACACAGTGGTGAAGAAGACCTCTAGTGATCGCTGTCAGGACCCTGTGTCTGAGGGATGTGGAAGACCCCTGAGCCCAATCATGGGGCCTGCACCTCACCCCCTGATCCATGAGGACATCAATCACCAGAAGAACCTAGACCTCATCTACAAGATGATTGAGCTGCTGACTGGAGAGGTGACACTGCTGGGAATGCTGGAACATTATTATTATTTATTTATAAAGTACCATTGGTTCCATGGTGCTGTACATGAGAAGGGGTTCCATACAAATTACAGATATCATTTACAGTAAGCAAACTATCAATGACCAACTGATACAGAGGGGAAAGGACCCTGTCCTTTCGGGCTTACATGCAACAGGATGGTGGTGAAGGAGTCAGTAGGTTGGGGGGGTTGCAGCAGCTCCAGTGATGGTGAGGTGATATCTCCGGTAGTGGTGAGGAGGCAGTGGGGATCATTGCAAGCTGTAGGCTTTCCTGAAGAGGTGGGTTGTCAGGTTCCGTCTGAAGGATCCGAGTGTGGATGATAGCCGGACGTGTTGTGGCAGGGAATTCCAGAGGATGGGGGCTATTCAGGAGAAGTCTTGGAGGCGGTTGGGTGAGGAGCGAATAAGTGTGGAGGAGAGAAGGAGGTCTTGGGAGGACCAGAGATTACGTGATGGAAGGTATCGGGAGATTAGATCAGAGATGTATGGCGGAGACAGGTTATAGATGGCCTTGTAGGTCAGTATTAGTAATTTGAATTGGATACGCTGAGGGAATGGGAGCCAGTGAAGAGATTTGCAGAGGGGAGAAGCGGAGGAGTAGCGAGGAGAGAGATGAATTAGTCAGGCGCAGAGTTAAGGATGGACTGGAGAGGTGCAAGGGTGTTAGCAGGGAAGCCACAGAAAAGGATGTTGCAGTAGTCAAGGCGGGAGATGATGAGGGCATGCACAAGTAGTTTAGTAGATTGAGGGTTCAGGAAGGGACGGATTCTGGAAATATTTGAGCTGGAGGCGAAAGGAGATGGAGAGAGTTTGAATGTGAGTTTTTTTTGGTTTGAAGAAAAGGGTAGAGTCAAGGGTTATTCTAAGGCAGCGGACCTCCAGTAGGGGGGAAAGCGTGATGTCAATTGTTATGGAAAGGTCGGGTAAGGAAGATCTGTGAGATGGGGGAAAGATGATTAGTTCAGATTTGTCCACGTTGAGTTTGAGGAAGCGAGAGGAGAAGGAGGATATAGGTGATAGACACTCCGGGATTCTGGAGAGCAGAGAGGTGATGTCTGGGCCAGAGAGGTAGATCTGAGTATCATCGGCATAAAGGTGGTACTGGAATCCGTGGGACTTTGAGTTGCCCCAGGCCAAGTGTATAGATTGAGAAGAGTAGGGGTCCTAGAACAGAGCCTTGGGGTACTCGAACAGAGAGAGGGTGGGATGAGGAGGTAGTGTGGGAGTGGGAGACGCTGAATGTGCGGTTGGAAAGGTATGAGGAATTCCAGGATAGGGCGAGGTCTTTGATGCTGAAGGAGGAGAGGATCTGTAGTAGGAGGCAGTGGTCAAATGTGTCGAAAGCAGAGGACAGATCTAGAAGGAGGAGTATAGAGTATTGTCCGTTAGCTTTGGCTGTAAGTAGGTCGTTGGTAATTTTGGTCAGGGCTGGCTGTCTCAGTGGAATGATGGTGGCGGAAGCCAGATTTTAGATTGTCAAAGAGCAAGTTAGATGAGAGGTGGAAGGAAAGTTCAGCGTGGACATGCTGCTCCAGGAGTTTAGAAGTGAATGGGAGCAGCGATATTGGGCGATAGCTGGACGTGGCTGTTGGATCGAGGGTTGGCTTTTTAAGGATAGGCGTGATTGTGGCATGTTTGAAAGCGGAAGGGAAGGTACCAGAAGTTAGTGATAGGTTGAAGAGGTGGGTTAGGGATGGGATAAGTGTGGTGGTGAGGTTGGGGAGGAGGTGAGATGGCAATAGGGTCAAGTGCACAAGTGGTGAGGTGTGATTTGGAGAGAAGATGAGCAAGCTCCCCTTCAGTGATGTTAGATAAGGAGGTTATGGGGTTTGGGCATTGGTCTGGTGTGCAAAAGGGTTGTGGTGGTTGAGCAATAAAGACTTGCCATGTTTGGTCTATCTTGTTTCTGAAGTGTGCGGCAAAGTCCTCGGCAGAGATGAGGGAGGTTGGAGGGGGCAGTGGTGGGCGGAGGAGGGAGTTAAAAGTATTCAACAACTGTTTGGGGTTGTGGGATAAGGAAGATACAAGGGATGTAAAGAAGGCCTGTTTAGCAGACGTGAGGGCAGATTTGAATGCGAGTGTTGCTTGTTTGAGTGCAGTGAAGTCGTCTTGCGAATGCGTTTTCTTCCAGCGCCGTTCAGCAATTCTGGATGCTTGCCAAAGCTTTTTAGTGGTGTTATTGTGCCAGGGTTGTCTATTGATTCGTCGCACTCTGTTATGCATGATAGGGGCGATCGAGTCGATGGCTGATGCAAGAGTGGCATTATAGAAAGTAGTGGCATTGTCAGTGTCATGGAGTAAAGATATGGAGGACAGTGGTAAAATAGAGTCAGAGTGTGTGCGAGTGTCTAGATGTGAGGTTTCTGCGGGGGTGCGCATGCTGCTGGACATGGGTGACAGGAGGAGGACAGGGATGAGAAAGTGCGTAGATGGTGGTCAGATAGAGGGAGAGGGGAGGTGGTGAAGTTAGAAAGAGCAGAGGCGGGTGAACACCAGGTCTAATGTATGTATGTCCGTCTGTGTGGGTGGCTGAGGAGGACCACTGAGTAAGTCCAAAAGATGAAGTAAGGGACAGGAGTTTGGAGGCTGCTGAATGGTGGGTGTCATTGGGGATGTTGAAGTCACCCATGATGATGGTGGAAATGTCAGCAGAGAGAAAGTGAAGGAGCCAGGTGGAGAATTGGTTAATGAAGGCAGTGGTCGGGCCTGGAGGTCGGTATATGACGGCCACTTGGAGGTTGGAGGGAGAGTGGACTTCAAAAGAGGGGACGATAAGGGAGGGTAGAGGTGGGATTGGGTTGAAGGTGCAGTTGGAAAAAGGAGAAGGCCCACTCCTCCCGCATGTCTGTTGCCAGGGCGAGGAGTGTGGGTGAAGTGGAAGCTGCCGTAACACAGCGCAGCAGGGGAGGCTGTGTCAGAGGGTGTCAGCCATTCTTCGGTGAGGTCAAGTAAGGAAAAATTATGAGAGGTAAAGAGGTCGTGAATCACATGGAGTTTATTGCAGACGGAGCGGGCATTCCAGAGTGATCCAGAGAGTGGGAGCAGGGTGGTGGGTGTCAAGGGCACGGATTTGAGGTGGGAAAGATTTCTGGTGTTTGTGTTGATTTGGGAACGATAGAAAGGGGTAATAATTGGAGGTATGGGCTGTTGGGGTCCAGGGTTGGAAGATATGTCGCCAGCAGTGAGGAGAAGCAGAAAGAGGGAGAGCATGTGGGAGAAGGAGGGTGGGTGGCTTGTTTTGTATTTTATTAGGAGAGCTCTGAGATCGAGGAGCAGGTCAGCAGAGGAGGTCAGGTGGGGAGGCAAGAGGGAAGAAGAGATTATTATTTGGTTAGCGGGTGCTGGGGTTTGCGGATAGCGAAAGAGAGTGAGGAGTAGTGGAGCCAAAACTGTTTGTGCGTATGTCAGCATGGTGAGAGTAATTTAGAAGGCAAAAGAAATTTAGAACATGTAAACGCAGCGGTTAGTCGTACCTTCTGGTCACTTCAGGCTCATTTCAGATGTTATCCTTAGAAGACATCCTTGGAATAACAGACCGAGGTCAGGCTGACCTCTTAAGCCCCCGTCACACACAGCGAGATCGCTAGCGAGGTCGCTGCTGTGTCACAAGTTTTGTGACGCAACAGCGATCTCATCAGCGATCTCGCTGTGTGTGACGTATCAGCGACCGCCCCCCCGCCGGGTATCGCTGATCGTGCTCGAATGCCCTGGACATTTTTTTTGATCGTTGGTCTCCCGCTGGCCAGCACGCATCACTGCGTGTGGCAGCGGGAGACGATCGATCAGCGAACTGGAGCTGGTATCCAAGGTAAACCGCTGGTAACAAGCGCGCGTGTCGCTTAGTTACCCGCTGTGTACCTTGGATACCAGCTCCCAGCGCCAGCACGCTGGTTTCCATGGTACACAGCGGGTAACTAAGCGACGCGCATGCTTGTTACCCCCGTGTCGCTGGTCCTGATAGCTGATGAGATCTGCCTGTTTGGCAGCTCACCAGCGATCATATAGCAACACACCAGCGATCCTGACAAGGTCATATCGTTGTCGGGATCGCTGGTGCGTCGCTATGTGTGACGGGAGCTTTAGTCTGAATTTATACTAACTTAACAGCACCTGAAAGGGCCCAGGTGTGATCAGAAAGTGAGGAGCAGTAGGGGGACTGGATGCAGACACAGGAGATGATTAATTAGAAGTCACAAGAGGAAATGCAAAGGGAGATAGTATTGCAGCCATAACACATACCAGTGATAGCAGACAGATACAGGGGTGATTGGGGTTCAGGAAAGATGGGTGATGATGGTTTTGCAGCCAGAACACATACCTGTGGATGAAGCAGATCGATTGTCAGAGTGATAGTAATAGTGAAGCATAGTAATAATAATAATGAAGCATCTATAGCAGGGAGTCATTTTCAGGCATATTTCAGATGTTATCCTTAGAACGACATCCTTGGAATGACAGACCGACATTATACAGTAACACTATGAAGAGATCGGGGGATGACGGTATCATTGTATGTGTCAGGTTCCTATAAGGTGTCAGGATGTCGCTGTCTATTTCTCCATGGAGGAGTGGGAGTATTTAGAAGGACACAGAGATCTGTACAAGAACGTCATAATGGAGGTTCCCCAGCCCCTCACATCTCCAGGTAATAGACAGGACTAAATACACACGGCCTATAATTATCTGTATGTAGAGAATGAATTCAGTCCCTGTATGTGTTTCCTCCAGATCTATCCAGTAAGAGGACAACACCAGAGAGATGTCCCCGTCCTCTTCTTCCACAGGACTGTAACCAAGAAGATCCCAATGTTCCTCAGGATCATCAGGTAGATGTAGAGAAGGTGTCAGGAGATCTCCCCTATGATGTGTAGACGGCTGTGAAGGTCTTGTGCTCAGTCTTGTTTTATCCCCCAGTATTATATGTTTTATACTTGTGTAATGAGAACGGTGGAGATGGCAGGATTACAGCTGACACCAGTGACCGGAGGTAAACTTTTTACCTCCGATCACAACTGAGCAGTCATGCTGTGTTCTGACAGCGTGGGAACCGCGGCTCTGTGACCGGCAGGGATGATTTTACCGCCTATCAGAAGGGCTACACCGGTGTTTACCACACTGCCACACAGCTTGGGAAACACCGGCTTTTGTGTTGTGCATGTTTGGCTATATTCTGCGATTAAATCAGCAAATATTGCAAATTCAGAGATCGTGAATCGAACATTGAAATATTCGCTCATCTCTCGCCATAATACTGTGTGAGGTGCTGTGGGGCCGTCATACTGTGTGGGAGACCTCATACTGAGCTACATGGCCACACAGGAGAACAATTTCCTTGTGATGAGTCAGAAAGTGAGAAATCCAGGCCTTTGGTCTATCTGATTGCCGTCCTCCTGAATTGATATGGTGTTGTGTGCCAGGAGGGAGACATCGGATAGTACGTTCTGAAGGAAAGCAAAGATATAATGGCAGTAAGAATTCGGATTCCAGGCAGGGAGCATAGCGGAGACACAGAGCAGGAAGAGGTCATTAGCTCAGGTTTGCTGCACTATTGTGGCTTATAGTAAAGGTTATGTACCGCCGCATGGAACCGGAAAGTTCCTGACTGCATAATGCAGAAGAAGCATTCGTAAAGTGTTGCACCTGCCATCTGATGTGTATACTTCTCATCAAGTTCTTGTTAAGTGAAGGAAAGTCTATTTTTGAACTTTGGTCTCCCTCATTCATCTCCATACCATCTGGTCTGGGCCTACTACGACAGCATGCAATCTGCAGAGTCGGGATATATGACTCTGCCAAATATATATTTAACGGGTGGTGTAGAAAATTGCTTTGGAAAGGCTTCTGGGATCGACTTTGAGATTGCCCCTTGCAGACCTGGGGGGCTGGACCCTCATCTGACCTTGTTATCCATGGGCACACCGCTGGTGAAGGTTCCGTCTCTTCCTGCTGCACGCGCCATCTACTTACTCTGTGGTGACGTCACCGCTACCCGGTGTTCGGGCGGTGTGGAGATTTCCTTCTGAACAGCATCTGCGTCCTGCCTTAGTGTTGCCCCTTGCTGACCGGGGGGTTTTCGCCCTCCTCTGCTCAAGTTAAGGCAGGGCACATCGCTGAAGTTTCTGTGGAGGACTGCTGCGGGTGCCATCTTCCTCCACCTTCAGTAATGTCCCCAGGCGCGACCAAACAGCGACGCGGGATTTCCGTTACAGACAGACAGAATTAGACGATTATATATAGCTGACCCGTGGAAGCGCTGTTAGGCCGTCGTCAGAGTTTGCTCACTCCTTTCTTCAGCCCCCTGGCCATGAAGTTTTACACTTTTGCTACAAATAAACTACGGACTTTCAAAATGGATCAGTGAGTGCTGCAGTCCTTACTTTCTTTGGTGAAATTATATATATAGATAGATATGTGAATGTATATATATATTTGGCAGAGTCATATCTTCCGACTCTGCAGATTGCTGCTGTCATTGTATTATTACACAGGATTCTTATGATGTTACATCGGCTCATCTTCTTCTCATTCAGGTCTCTACAATATCGGATCCTCTCAGTGAAGATCTTCTACAAAAGAGAATTTTCCTGATTTACCCATCAAGGATGGATATGGACAGAGACAAGATGGCGGAGAGGATGTTACACCTCACCCTAGAGATCCTCTTCCGTCTCACTGGAGAGGTGAGAGATTCTGATGACGTCACATTACATCATTCTTATCTATGGGAATAACAGATGGACAGAACTGGAGAGGTGAGGACTCTGGAAATGTCTGTAGTGAGATTTATTAATGTGTCTCTCCATAACCAGGATTACACAGTGGTGAAGAAGACCTCTAGTGATCGCTGTCAGGACCCTGTGTCTGAGGGATGGGGAAGACCCCTGAGCCCAATCACGGGACCTCCACCTCACCCCCTGATCCATGAGGACGTCAATGACCAGAAGATCCTAGAACTCATTTACAAGATGATGGAGCTGCTGACTGGAGAGGTGACACTGCTGGGAATGCTGGGACATTATACGTTAACAGTATTGTCAGAGTGATAGTAATAGTGAAGCATAGTAATAATAATAATGAAGTATCTATAGCAGGGAGTCATTTTCAGGCATATTTCAGATGTTATCCTTAGAATGACATCCTTGGAATGACAGACCGACATTATACAGTAACACTATGAAGGGATCGGGGGATGACGGTATCATTGTATGTGTCAGGTTCCTATAAGGTGTCAGGATGTCGCTGTCTATTTCTCCATGGAGGAGTGGGAGTATTTAGAAGGACACAGAGATCTGTACAAGAACGTCATAATGGAGGTTCCCCAGTCCCTCACATCACCAGGTAATAGACAGGACTAAATACACACGGCCTATAATTATCTGTATGTAGAGAATGAATTCAGTCCCTGTATGTGTTTCCTCCAGATCTATCCAGTAAGAGGACAACACCAGAGAGATGTCCCCGTCCTCTTCTTCCACAGGACTGTAACCAAGAAGATCCCAATGTTCCTCAGGATCATCAGGTAGATGGAGAGAAGGTGTCAGGAGATCTCCCCTATGATGTGTAGACGGCTGTGAAGGTCTTGTGCTCAGTCTTGTTTTATCCACCAGTATTATATGTTTTATACTTGTGTAATGAGAACGGTGGAGATGGCAGGATTAGAGCTGATCATAGATGGGACTTCTCCATCTGTCGGTGACTTTTACAATATTTGTTTCAGGGTGAAGATCTGACCCATATTAATACTACAGAGACATATGTGAGAGATGATGAGTGGTGTAAAGAGGAGATTCCCACATATGACTACCCAGGTGAGTAGTAACCACTGAATGCAGAGAAGTCACAGATTATTCTCAGTCACCGGCTGTGGCTGCTTTATCGGTGGTGTAGTCCAGCCGTATTACCATGTTACCATTTTGACTCTAGACCACAGCATTCTCCTCCACCCAAAACAGTTCAAATGACTTTGGGCATTGAAAGCCCTTTTCTATAGAACTTACCACCTGGAGGATCCTCCTACCCCCTGGGATTAGTGTGAAGGTGATCCCTTAAAGCGATATCTATATGATTACTTGTACCTGACCCAATATAGGCCGAGTGCGCGCTTAAAGAGTCACACCGAATACAGAGTTAGGCCGGAATCAAACTACCGTGTGATACAAGAAACACATGAGTCTCTCACATCAACATCCGGCGCTGCTGCCTGTACTCAGGACTGGAGCTGCGGCTGCATAGAAATACATGGCTGTTGATGCGAGAGACTCGTGCGAGTTTCTCGCATCACACACAGTAGTGTGATCCCGGCCTTACATGTCTTCTCTTTTCTCAGTAAAGGCTTGCACACAACTGAAGTTTATTCTCAAGACAAAGAGACAGGAATTAGCCATTCTCTCCTTCACATTAGGAGACGCTGACCGTTACCTGCCCAGATCTGTAACTATAAAGCCAAATGACAGCGTACGTAGAATGTGCTGACAAGATAGAAAATCACTTGAAGAAAAATCTTATGCTGGGCCTGTAAGAGAAAGTGGAGGGTAATGATGCTGTTGGCTTCCTAGATCCCTGAGATCTTATCGGATGAATCTTCTCTCCCTTCTGTGCTGCGGAATGTCTCATGGTCCCTACAAGACCAGGTCCAGTCTTTCTGGCCAATCTTTCCTTTTATGATTAACAACAGTAAGGCTGCGTTCACACATCGCGTTTTTTTCGCGGTGGTTTTTACCGTGCGATTTTGCCACGAAAAAACAGCATCCCATGCAATCCTATAGGATTCTGCAATGCTGTGCTAATGCTACGGGTTTTCCCGCGGCGGAATCGCTTCGCGGTAAAATCCGCAGCATGCTCATTAATTTGCGGAATCGCGGCGATTCCTCCCACATAGGAATGCATTGTTCTGCTTACTTTCCGCATGTGGCTGTGCCCACCATGCGAAAAGTAAGCAGAACATTTGCAGATGTTACCCACGGTCCGGAGGAGAGGAGACTGTCCTCCAGGCTCTGGGTACCATATCCTTGTAAAAAATAGAATTAAAATGAAAAAATCGTCGGGTTATATTCACCTTCCGGCGTCCCGCGCAGCGTCCCCAGGACTCAGCAATACACGCGGCAGCTCCCGTTCCCAGTAATGCATTGCGATGCCTTTGCTGACGTCACGTGTCGCGATCATGTAGCGATCTCACGAGACCGCGACCTCAAAGGTCATTGCCGCAATGCATCACTGGGAACGGGACCTGCCGGAGGATCGCGGAGGCCTGGGGATGCTGCGCGGGACGCCGGAAGGTGAATATGGCCTGATTTTTTATTAATTTTTTTACTTACTATTTTTAACATTAGATCTTTTACTATTGATGCCGCATAGGCAGCCTCAATAGTAAAACGTTGGTCACACTCGTCAAACACTATGTTAGACAAGTGTGACCAACCTGTCAATCAGTTCTCCAAGCGATGCTACAGATCGCTTGGAAAATGCTAGCATTCTGCAAGCTAATTATGCTTGCAAAACGCTAGTTTTTCCGCCGGAAAATTGCGGGAATTTAAATTTCCCACGGAATGGAATTCCGGAATTCTCGCGGTAACTTCCACGGGAGTTCCGCAACGTGTGAACATAACCTCACTGCACATTTAGGCTAAGTGTGAATTTCTGTAGAATAACAGCAGAGTTTCCCTTTATCCTGACTTTTCAATTTGTATTAAAACCAACTAACTTCCAGGAGGATTGTGATAATCTCCAGGACAAACATTCCACCTGTGCCATGATAGATCTCTAAGCTGTGCGTGGCTGAGGGCTGTAATATACATTTATTCCCGCCTGCAGGAGATGTGTTGGCTCCAGCCCTGGTTTCATGGATTCACTCCACGTCATACATTACATTGTTTTCCATCCTAAGGAATTCAGATTACTGCACAATCTCTCCTGAAATGGGGAGCAATATTATTTTCTCTAATCTTCTGGTCAGGATCCATAGTAGCTCCAATGATCCACCATAAATGAGGGCAACTCTGGTTTACTGTTGTGTAATCTGTATTTGTAGTTTTCAGTTAATGAGATTCTCGTGCTCTGGGGCGGGGCTGTGGGTGGGGTTGTGGGCGGGGCTTTATGTTATACTCTGATTACATATTCATCTGTATTGGCTTATGACAGGTCGCTGACCCCTCACTGACCTGCCCCCATTATTACATAATGCATATAATAGCATTGATGTTATTGTTGACTAGAGGTGTGCCCGATGTTATCGCATCGAGAGGGAAGTGTGTGTGTGTGTACATGTGGGTGTGTGTGTACATATGGGTGTGTGTGTCCCGCAGCTGCCTGGGCACCCACCTCCGTGCAGTCACAGCCAGCAGAAAAGAGGGTGGTTTGTGGCCTGTGCTGGAGTTGTGTGTGTGAGTACATGTGTGTATATGTGTGTATGTGAGTACGTGTGTGTGTATGTACATGGTGGGCAGGCAGCGGCGGGGGGTTCTAGCAGCGGCCAGCTGGCAAGAAAGACAGTGGCTTGCGGCCTGTGCAGGAGATGGGGTGCGGCGTCACCAGAGGGCGCCCGCACCCCATCTCCAGCACAGGCCGCAAGCTGCGGTCTTTCCTGCCGGCTGTGACAGAGGTGGGTGTGCAGGCAGCGGCGGGTCCGGTGGTGGCGGGAGGGTCCCGGCGGTATCCCACTGGTGGTACTGTGGAAGGGCCTGGTATCACCAGCAGGTGCCATATTGGAATACCCATCACTTTGGTATTCCAATATGGCGGTTGGCGTACTTCCGGTGCGGCGCGGTGGATTGTGGGATTTGAGGACATCCAGACGGAAGTGGATGACAGACAATTTAAGGTAAATATATATATAGATAATGCCTATAATACTGTGGCTATTGTGAGGCTTAGAAAAAAAATTACATCCAGTAAAATGTCACCAGCGGCGCTTGTCCAGTAGCCTCTATCTCTTACTTATAGATGCTACTGTGCAGGCGCAGCCATCGCCGGTGACATTTTGCTGGATGTAATTTTTTTTCTTAGCCTCACAATAGCCACAATATTATGGGCATTATCACCAATAATATCAATGCTATTATATGCATTATGTAATAATGGGGGCAGGTCAGTGAGGGGTCAGCGACCTGTCATAGGCCAATACAGATGAATATGTAATCAGAGCACCACATAAAGCCCCGCCCACAGCCCCGCCCCAGAGCACCGACCCAGAGCAAGAGAATGTCATTAACTGAAAACTACAAATACAGATTACACAACAACCACAAGACGCATTTCATCACCAGGTATCATTGTAATCAGTATAACGGCGCCGACCTGACAGTGTCTGTAGGTTACTGAGCACAATCCGGCTGACAGGTTCCCTTTAAGACGTCTCCGCTCTGCACTATTATACACAGTTCTCTATAAATGTGTAATATTTCTCCATGAAACTCATCTGACAGAAAATATTGGAGCTTACGATAGTTTAGATTGTGACGTCACCGAGCCCCATACTCTAATTACCCCAGAGAGGTTTCACCACTAGCTGCTCATTTATTACTGATGGAGACTGTGGAGTTTGATCATTTCAGTAGATGTTATTGTCTATAGTCACAGTGTTTGATTACAGTAGTGTCCAAAATCCTCTGATTTAACCTCTTCCTGCAGCCAGATTTGTGTTCTTTATCAGGCCCCATTATTAATATCTGACGTGTGTCACTTTATGTGGTGATAAATTATTCACAAAGGATAATAGAAAACAAATGGATCTTACAAATTATTTTCCAGCTTCGCACTATACCCTACATACGGTTGTACACTACTGTCTGGGCACATGGCAGTGTTCAGAAGGGAAGGAGCGCCATTTAGCTATTTGAATGCAGATCTAGCTGGAATAGTTTGCAGACACAATGTATTGGGAGCATTGTTCGTGGTCACCTGGCAGCTCAAAAGATGTCCCCCATGAACATGCTTGGCTCTATCTCCTCTGCTTTCCATATCCCAAGGATTGCCTTGCTCATCGCCCTTTAACACCCTCACATGGAATCTGGACTTACACAGGGACCCCTTGGCTTGGACCATGGTGTTACCTGCTATTCTGTGGTGTTAGATGGCTATTCTGTGGTGTTAGATGTCCACCATGAACCTGCTTGGCACTTTCTTCTCTACTTTCCATATCCCAAGGATTGCCTTGCTCATCGCCCTTTAAGGCTGTTACATGAATCTGGACTTACACTGGGACCCCTAGGCTTGTACCATGTTGTTACCTGCTATTCTGTGGTGTTAGATGGCAAGCAGAATAGTCAGGTAGCTGGGTCAGAACCAGAAGGACAGAATCAGAAGACACAAGAGTAGTCAGTAAACGGGCCACGGTCACAGCAGGAGACAAACACACAAGCCGGAAGCTGAGCACAGAGGACTGAACCAGAGGAGAACAGCGCTGTATCTGGCAGATTCCGGCCATGTGCTTTGCGCTTTAGTAGGGTGTGGTACTTTCCAATTGGCTGAAGAAGGGAGCAGATTACTCCAGCTGGACAGCAGGAACAGATCCCAGATGAGATTGGACACACCATATGCAGAAGCCCTAATATAACTAAATGACAGAAAACCAGAATAGTAGAAATCCCCATAAAGTGATTCCATGTTATTAATTAATTCACTGAAGGTTATAATCTCTACACACGGGGTCAAAATTGTTGGTACCCCTCGTTTAATGACAGAAAAACCCACAATGGTCACAGAAATAACTTAAATCTGACAAAAGTAATAATAAATAAAAAATCTATGAAAATGAACAAATGAAAGTCAGACATTGCTTTTCTTTTCCAACAGTTTATTGAGTTTTTAAATTTAAAGTGTAGGGAGGGACGGAGAAGGAAGGGCAGGGAGGGGGGGAAGGAACGAGGAAAGAGGGAAGGAAAGGGGAAGGAGAACTCAAAACAGATCATACATAGACATTGCTTTTCAGCCATGCTTCTACAGAATGTGTAAATCGCAGTGTGTCCACTAATTTGCATCACAGGTGTCTACAATCCTGGAATCCGTGAGTGGCCTGTATAGAGGCTACAGATACTCCCTGTGCTGTGTGGTGACATGGTGCGTATCACACTCAACATGGACCAGAGAAAGCGAAGGAAAGAGTTGTCTCAGAAGATTAGAAAGAAAATTATACACAAACATGTTACAGGTAAAAGTTATAAGACCATCTCCAAGCAGCTTCATGTTCCTGTGACTAAAGTTGCACATATTATTCAGAAATTTAATATCCATTGGACTGTAGCCACCCTCCATGGACATGACCATATGAGGAAAATTGATGACAAACCAAAGAGACAGATAATACGAATGGTAACAGAGCCCAGAAAAATTTCTAAACAGATTAAAGGTGAACTTCAAGCTGAAGGAACATCAGTGTCAGATCCCACCATCTGTCGTATGAGCCAAAGTCGTCTTCATGGGAGATGACCAAGGAGGACACCATTGTTGAAAAAAAAATCATAAAAAAACAGACTGGAATTTGCCAAACTACATGTTGACAAGCTACAAATCTTCTGGGAGAATTTCCTATAGACAGATGAGATAAAAATGGAACTTTCTGGCAAGGCACATCAGCTCTATGTTCTCAGATGGAAAAATGAAGCATATCACAAAAAGAACACTGTCCCTGCTGTGAAACATGGAGGAGGCTCTGTTACGTTCTGGGGCTGCTTTGCTCTATCTGGCACAGGGTGTCTAGAATCTGTGCAGGGTACAATGAAATCTCAAGACTATCAAGGGATTCTAGAGAGAAATGTGCTGCCCAATGTCAGAAAGCTTGATCTCAGTCGCAGATCATGGATCTAGCAGCAGGATAATGACACACAATACTGGGCTAAAAAGACGCAAGAATGGCAAAGAGGAAAATATTGGACTATTCTGAAGTGGCCATTTATGAGCCCTGACCTAAATCCTAATGAGCATCTTTGAAAAGAGCTGAAACATGCCGTCTGTAAAAGGCAACCTACAAACACGAGACAACTGGGGCAGTTGCTCTTGAAGAGTGGGCCAAAATACATGTCGAGAGGAGCAGAAGTCTCATTGACAGTTACAGAAATCGTTTGATTGCCATGATTGCCTCAAAAGGTTGTGCAACAAAATATTTTAGTTAAGGGTGCCATCATTTCTGTCCAGGCCTATTTCATGAGTTTTACTTTTTTAAATTCTGTGGAAGCATGGCTGAAAAGCAATGTCAGACTTTCATTTGTTAATTTTCATAGATTTTTGATTTATTATTACTTTTGTAGGATTCAAGTTATTTCTGTGACCATTGTGGGTTTATCTGTCAGTAAACGAGGGGTACCAACAATTTTGACCACATGTCTAGGAGGAGTGAATATTTTGACTCCACAGCAACTTTCTGGAAATTAACACGTAGTGGATGTTGGAGAGTGAAAATTACACATTTGCCATTTTATTACCCAACACATAGTGCCCAGATTGTGCTCCAGGAGACACACACCACAAATTAAGTGGGTTCCTCTCACTATAATATTGCTAAATACAGGGATCCTAAATGTTGTTTGCGCACACTGCAAGACTCAGAAGTGAGAGCGGATTTTGCTGGATTGGTTTATGGAAACCTTGTTGCTTTTCAACAGCCTTTGAGCCACTAATAGTGCGGGAACCTCTGTTTTTCCATTGACAGATGATGGACCTGAGTGGGGACTTGTTTTTTTGTGAGATGAGAATTGGTATTATTTTCACCTACATAACATTGATTGGTTTCTTTTTATTTGATATTTGGGAGGCAGAATGAACCAACAGTTGAACACCGCACACTACTGGCTCATCCAACAAGGTTTTCTATTAGACTGTGAATTGTCATTGTCTTGGCAAATAATTAAAGTTCTTTACATAAACTGTCCATAAAAATGGCAAGCTAAGTAGAAATGTTCAAAAATATAAAACTCAAGGATATTTCATAAATAAATAATTGTTTTTTATCTTAGCAGATGACTGTACCAGGAGATCAGAGGGACAGCTGACATCTTCAATTTTTAAATCTGATAATCTTGAGATCCTACAAGATACAACTGAAGTGAATGCCATTACTCCTGATATATCATCATCTATTCACAGCAAAGATCTGTCATCTGATCCTATGAAACAGGTCCCATCTTCTGATTCATTACTGACTACTATGGAAAATCAAAGTCACAAAAGAGGCATTAAAAAACAAACTGTTCCTAAAGCAAAGAAGTCATTCTCATGTTCAGAATGTGGGAAATGTTTTACATGGAAATCGCATTTTGTTACTCACCAGAGAACTCACACAGGGGAGAAGCCTTTTTCCTGTTCAGAATGTGGGAAATGTTTTAACCAGAAATCAAATTTGGTTAATCACCATAGAACTCACACAGGGCAGAAGCCTTTTTCCTGTTCAGAATGTGGGAAATGTTTTAACCAGAAATCAGATTTGGTTAATCACCATAGAACTCACACAGGGGAGAAGCGTTTTTCCTGTTCAGAATGTGGGAAATGTTTTAACCAGAAATCAGATTTGGTTAATCACCATAAAACTCACACAGGGGAGAAGCCTTTTTGCTGTTCAGAATGTGGGAAATGTTTTGCACATAAATCACATTTTGTTAGACACCAGAGAATTCACACAGGGGAGAAGCCTTTTTCCTGTTCAGAATGTGGGAAATGTTTTAACAGGAAATCACAATTGGTTTATCACCATAGAACTCACACAGGGGAGAAGCCTTTTTCCTGTTCAGAATGTGGGAAATGTTTTAACCTGAAATCTGTTTTGGTTAATCACCATAAAACTCACACAGGGGAGAAGCCTTTTTGCTGTTCAGAATGTGGGAAATGTTTTGCACATAAATCACATTTTGTTAGACACCAGAAAATTCACACAGTGGAGAAGCCTTTTTCATGTTCAGAATGTGGGAAATGTTTTAACCAGAAATCAGATTTGGATAGTCACCATAGAACTCACACAGGGGTGAAGCGTTTTTCCTGTTCAGAATGTGGGAAATGTTTTAACCAGAAATCAGATTTGGTTAATCACCATAGAACTCACACAGGGGAGAAGCCTTTTTCCTGTTCAGAATGTGGGAAATGTTTTATACAGAAATCAAATTTTGTTACTCACCAGAGAACTCACACAGGAGAGAAGCCTTTTTGCTGTTCAGAATGTGGGAAATGTTATGCACATAAATCACACTTTGTTAAACACCAGAGAACTCACACAGGGGAGAAGCCTTTTTCATGTTCAGAATGTGGGAAATGTTTTAACCAGAAATCAGATTTGGTTAATCACCATAGAACTCACATAGGGGGGAAGCGTTTTTCCTGTTCAGAATGTGGGAAATATTTTGCACGTAAATCACTGCTTGTTACTCACCATAGAACTCACACAGGGGAGAAGCCTTTTTCCTGTTCAGAATGTGGGAAATGTTTTGCACATAAATCACTTTTTGTTAGACACCAGAGAACTCACACAGGGGAGAAGCCTTTTTCCTGTTCAGAATGTGGGAAATGTTTTAACTGGAAATCACAATTGGTTTACCACCATAGCACTCACACAGGGGAGAAGCCTTTTTCCTGTTCAGAATGTGGGAAATGTTTTATCCAGAAATCAGATTTGGTTAATCACCATAAAACTCACACAGGGGAGAAGCCTTTTTGCTGTTCAGAATGTGGGAAATGTTTTGCACATAAATCATATTTTGTTAGACACCAGAAAATTCACACAGGGGAGAAGCCTTTTTCATGTTCAGAATGTGGGAAATGCTTTTGCACTAAATCAGAGTGTGTTAGGCACCAGAGAACTCACCCAAGGGGAGAAACCTTTTTCATGTTCAGAACGTGTAACAATTTTTAACCAGAAAGGGAGTCTTGTTCCACACCAAATAACACACAGGGGAGAAGCCTTTTTCCTGTTCATAATCTGGGAAATATTTTAACCGGAAAGCATTTCTTGTTAGACATCAGAGAAGTCACACAGGGGAGAAGCCTTTTTTATTTTCTTAATGTGGGAAATATTTTACTTGGAAATCAGCTGTTAATAAACATCAGAAACGTCACATAGGGGAGAAGCCTTTTTTATGTTCATAATGTTGGAATAGTTTTAACCAAACTTGAATTTTTTTAAATGGGCTGTCTCTTGTCATTCCTCATGTTTGCTGACAAAGGGATAAAACAAAATTTTATTAATTCCAAATGTAAAACTATACCCATAATTCACCCCCTGAATATTAGTCAGTAGGTGACTAAGAGAAAAAAACATATACCCCACATTTCAGTATATAGGGTGAGGTGATGTATACACACTCACTCTCCAAGCCTCTTATTTCTACGTGTTTCATTGTGATCACCAAAGGCGTCATCAGGTGACTATTTAATATTGATCTATATTCAAGCGAGACTGGACAAAAAAAAATTAAAATCGTGTATCATGTTTTCCAAAACAGAAAACTAGCCACATATTGGCAGATCCCAGACTTCAAACTATATACTTCATAGTTTTTACATCACGAGGGACACGGATCTATCATTCTACAGGAAACAACCTAGGGGTCTTCAGCCTCGGTTGGAAGAATACAGATCTGCTCCATTGACTATCGTTGAACCATGGATACGTTTGGAGAAGCCAGGTTGTGATCCTCGGATCAACTGGCCTTGTACCTTGTATGGACTGAATGGATTGTCATCTTCCTACACTTGTCGTTACCTCCTCTCTGTGTGTGCCACAGGTGGGGTAGCGACCCTGGGAGCGAATCAGCGGAAGAGTGAGACTCTGTAATGTGCACTCTGTTGGGTATGTTGCTGGGACTGTTCTTTGTGTTATCTGCCTGTTGTGTGGTTCAGTAAAGCATTGCCACACTGTTTTACCCTCACTGTGTGTTGTCTGAGTAGCGTGATGCCCATGTTAAAGGGAGAGCCGGTGCTCGGTGGGACGATCCCTGATTCATGTGGTTTCAGCCAGCGGACCGCAGCACCCGCTGACCACCCCATGTCTTCACAGGCATGCTTCAATAGTCTCAATGTGAGGCTAGAAGCTGCTATAACCCGATCGGCTCTGCTACATACAGGCAATGATCAGATCACCTTTATGTAGCAGAGTTGCTCACTTGCTATGAGCGCCAACCACTGGGCAGCGCTCATAGGATCCGGCAGTGACAACCATAGAGGTCGGCTGGAGACTTCTGGTTGTCATGCCAACTCATCGGTGACCCGCGCTCATGTGACAGGGTCACCGATGTGCGGGATTTCTGGCCCATCATGTGCGAGAAAAGATGTAGGCTCAGCGCCGGTGCCCACATCAAAAGGACGGAGTCCGACATCAGTGTACATTTACACCCGATGTCACAAAGGGGTTAAAGGGGATTGTTTTTACAGACAGAAGTGGTAATCAATCATGTATACATACAAATAACTACAAAAATACACAGCTTCTAATGTTAAATAGTATAGAGTTAAGACAAGAAAATATAATTTGGGTAAATATAATTTGTGCAAAATATAATTTAAAACACAGCAAAGAGGCAGAGATGCTGACCTGCCCAGACCTCCAAACAAATGCACTGTCAGGGTGAGTGGGCCCATATAGTTTTTTTTAAATCAGATAAATTTTTATTTAACCAAATTTAAGGTACAAAACAAAAGAACAAAAATCGCAATGAGAACAGCATTAACAATGGACATTAGTTTCAGAAATTCCTTTCCCCTCCCCCCATTACATACAAGAGCAGCAAATAATGCATGGTGTAACCTAAGTTCAGGGTCATCTTCTCTCCACCCAAGGTGTCCACAGTGTCTCAGATGTTCTTTTGCCTTTTCTCTTAATGTAAATGTTTTTTTCCGTATTCACAATATAGTCAGATTGTCTGAAAAATTCCCTCAGTGTCGGCGGATCTTCATTTATCCAGTGTCTGGCGATCAGTTTTTGCGCAATATATAATAATCTAGCTAGAGCCACCTTATATTTATTATGTACCTGGACCTCCTCCACATATCCCAGTATACACACCACAGGATCCCTCTCAATCCTACAACCATACGCGCCTCCTATGGCATTACGCACCGCCGTCCAATATGGGTTCAGATTTGGACACTGCCATAACATATAGAGAACTCCAGCCCCCTCCATTCGGCACCGAGGACACTCAGAAGTCTGTCTCAGACCCGCTCTATACAGCCATCCAGGAGTCCTATATACTCTATGGAGTACATATATCTGCGAGAGTCTGCCCGGTTCACTCAGCGATAATTGGGGTATATATTCCATAATCACTTCCCATTTATCTTCCTCTATCCTACCCAACTCCTCCCATTTCCCCTGTGCTCTAATAGGATAATTATTTAAAAAAGTATGCATTAGATCCTTATAAATGCCCGACACTACCCCTTTTGTTCCCCCCTCTGCACAGACATAATCAATATATCCTTGTGAATCTCCATATTCATCGTCCTACTCTGCGTACCATAAGCATGCCTACACTGCCCATATTGAAATCTGCAGACCTCCCGTAGCCCATAATCTTCCTGGAACTTTCCAAACGGCACCAGTCTCTGCGCGTCCTGCACCTGAACCATGTACTGTATTCCCAGTCTCGTGCAATTTTTAAATTCTCCCATTTTAACAAATTCTGGTAGAGTCTCATTTTGCCATATCGGGGAAAAATTTGTCAAGTGTTCCAAACCCCTAATCTTTTTAATTGCCTCCCAGACTTTATGTATCAGCGCTAAAGTAGGATACATCAAACCCAACTTCCTAAACCTTCCTGCCTCCAACCCCTGAACCAAGGGATCCCTCCCCGTCACCTGGACCAAGACCCTTTGTATTGAACCAGCCCCAGACACATCCCTCCACCCCCTCATCTGTTGGCCCTGAGCAGCTAAGTAATAAATCCAAGGGTTCGGAAGCGCCAGTCCCCCTCCATCCTTGGGCCTCTGTAATATCTCCAGTCTGATCCTTGGCTGCTATTTTCCCACACAAGATCCCTAAATATAGAGTAAATAGCACGAAACCACCGCTTAGGGAACCAGATAGGGGCATTGTGCAAGGCGTATAGCAGTTGGGGCATCAAAATCATCTTAATCAGATTAATTCTTCCCACTACTGAAAGATACAGTTTACACCACACCCCTACTTTACTCCCAAACTTACTCAGCAGTGGAATCAGATTCAAATCTGCATAGCTCGAAATCAGAAGTGTCACCTGAATGCCCAGGTATTTAAACTGTCACACCACTGCCAACCTACTACCCTCCCCCGACACTGGCAAATCAACAACACAATCATCTACAGCCATGACAGTGGATTTTTCCCAGTTAATTTCTAATCCCGATATAGACCCAAATGTTTTAATAATTTCCATTGCTCTCAACAACGACTCTCCGGAATCCTCCAAATAAAGCAACACATCATCTGCATACAGTGATACTTTTTCTTCTACCAAGCCATATCTGAACCCTTTAACCGAAGCCATCCTCCTAATTGTCTGCTCCAGGGGCTCCACTGCCAATGCAAAAAGTAGCGGGGACAGCGGACACCAGGGGCTGGCTGGCACTTTTCAGCCTCGGGGGCAATCACAAGGCAGTGACCCTCGAGTTGTGGTGGCCCACCTCTGTCCTGCTTATCTCTGGTCGCTGCATTAAAGCAGCAGCAATGACAAGCTTTAAAGACAGGCTGGTACATAGATATGCGAACAGAACAAAGCTTGCTGCATAGATATGGGAGTAGAACCAAGCTTACTGCCTACATAGATACAGTAACAGAAGCAAGCTAACTACATAGACACAAGAACGGAACCAAGAATACTACTTAGATAAGGGAACTGAAACGAGCTTACTACAGCAATAAGGGAGCAGAGCCAAGCTTACTACAGAGATATGGGAGCAGAGCCAAGCTTACTACAGAGATATGGGAGCAGAACCGAGCATACTACAGAGATAAGCGAGTAGAACTGAGCTTACTACAGAGCTATGGGAGCAGATCCGAGCTTACTACAGAGATATGGGAGCAGAAATGAGCTTACTACAGAGATAAGCGAGAACTGAGCTTACTACAGAGCTATGGGAGCAGATCCGAGCTTAGACAGAGATATGGGAGCAGAAATGAGCTTACTACAGAGATATGGGAGCAGAACCGAGCATACTACAGAGATAAGCGAGTAGAACTGAGCTTACTACAGAGCTATGGGAGCAGATCCGAGCTTACTACAGAGATATGGGAGCAGAAATGAGCTTACTACAGAGATATGGGAGCAGAACAGAGCTTACTCCAGAGATATGGGAGCAGATCCGAGCTTACTACAGAGATATGGGAGCAGAAATGAGCTTACTACAGAGATATGGGAGCAGAACCGAGCATACTACAGAGATATGGGAGCAGAACCGAGCATACTACAGAGATAAGTGAGTAGAACTGAGCTTACTACAGAGATATGGGAGCAGATCCGAGCTTACTACAGAGATATGGGAGCAGAAATGATCTTACTACAGAGATATGGGAGCAGATCCGAGCTTACTACAGAGATATGGGAGCAGAACAGAGCTTACTACATGTCATCCCCTGAGGAAGAGGTTTTATGACCTCGAAACGCGTTGGGAAATAAATATATTAAATATACCACCTGTGAGGATTGATGGTCTGGCAGCGCACGTTTTGATCCATAAAAGTCCTATTAGTGAATCTGAAGATTTATGGCCACAGCGTGGTCATTTGGATGTGCAGCAAGCTGACCGCATTTCTTTATGCCTGTTACTCTCCTGTATACGGTGAGTATATACTACTATTTGATATCTTGATTTTCTCAGATAAGACCCTATTGCGCTTTTTTTCCTTGCAGTTCTAATTACAGAGATATGGGAGCAGAACAGAGCTTACTCCAGAGATATGGGAGCAGAAATGAGCTTACTACAGAGATATGGGAGCAGAACAGAGCTTACTACAGAGATATGGGAGCAGAAATGAGCTTACTACAGAGATATGGGAGCAGAACAGAGCTTACTACAGAGATATGGGAGCAGAAATGAGCTTACTACAGAGATATGGGAGCAGAACAGAGCTTACTACAGAGATATGGGAGCAGAAATGAGCTTACTACAGAGATATGGGAGCAGAACAGAGCTTACTACAGAGATATGGGAGCAGAAATGAGCTTACTACAGAGATATGGGAGCAGAACCGAGCTTACTCCAGAGATATGGGAGCAGAAATGAGCTTACTACAGAGATATGGGAGCAGAACAGAGCTTACTACAGAGATATGGGAGCAGAAATGAGCTTACTACAGAGATATGGGAGCAGAACAGAGCTTACTACAGAGATATGGGAGCAGAAATGAGCTTACTACAGAGATATGGGAGCAGAACAGAGCTTACTACAGAGATATGGGAGCAGAAATGAGCTTACTACAGAGATATGGGAGCAGAACCGAGCATACTACAGAGATAAGCGAGTAGAACTGAGCATACTACAGAGCTATGGGAGCAGATCCGAGCTTACTACAGAGATATGGGAGCAGAAATGAGCTTACTCCAGAGATATGGGAGCAGAACCGAGCATACTACAGAGATAAGCGAGTAGAACTGAGCTTACTACAGAGCTATGGGAGCAGATCCGAGCTTACTACAGAGATATGGGAGCAGAAATGATCTTACTACAGAGATATGGGAGCAGATCCGAGCTTACTACAGAGATAAGCGAGTAGAAATGATCTTACTACAGAGATATGGGAGCAGATCCGAGCTTACTCCAGAGATATGGGAGCAGAAATGAGCTTACTACAGAGATATGGGAGCAGAACAGAGCTTACTCCAGAGATATGGGAGCTGAACCGAGATTATTAAGTCTACTACATAAATACGGGAACAATACCAAGCTTACGGCATACATATGGTACCAGAATCTAGATTACTACATCGATACAGTACCAGAACCAAGCTTACTGCTTAGATATGGTACCATAACTGAGCTTACCTTCAAACATACAACTCCGGAAACACGGACATGTAAACACACAGTACGCAGGGGTGTTGCTAGGGTCCTAAAAGACCAGGGGTCCAAGCCCCAAAGTGCATGTTTCCCCATATGACCGCCCTATATCCATATAAAATAGCATCTGTAATTACAGTATATCACTGTTGCTAGCCAACAACACACAATGCAAAGACCAATATTATCAAAATGACTACTACAAAAGACCAAACAATACGGCTGCACAATGTCCACTATCATCACCAATACACAGAGAATACATAATAATATGACCATTATCTCTACATAACAAAACACTCTATACAAAGACCAATGATACCACCATACACCTTCTACTACATAATGACTGAAACACATTAACCTGTTACTAAATAAAAAAAATAAAAACACTACTAAAAAGAGCAATCTTACCACCTTACAGTAACTGTATATTGGTAGATACCAGTCCCACAGAACATACACGTGATTACAGTACAGTTTAACTTACACATGACGTTCTTTCTGATTCGGGTTGTTCACTTTTCCAGTCTTTTCCATCTGGCCCAGACCTCCATTACCACTTCTCCAGCCACAGCTTGTCTGCACAGATTACAATAAAAACACATTTAAAGCGACGTAGCCATCTATTTCCAACCTACAAAAACTCCCCACTCTGCGTGCACTTGCGGTGTGGAGCACTGACCCCAATATTTAAAAAATTATGGCATCATTAGGATTACTCCCTCCCCAAAAAATTCTATATAATATCCCAAGTGCCCCCTTCCAGCAACAAATACTCTTGAGTGTCCACTTAAAGTTAATAATGCCCCCCCCAACAAAAATAAATAATGGGACCTGAGTGCCCCTATCAAAACTAATAATGTCTCCTTTTATAATAAATAATGTCCTTTGAGTACCCACACAGCTCTGTATAGACAGAGTGATAGTCCTACAGCCCTCAATAAACAATATGATTTTCCCCAAAGCCCTTTATAATACATTGAGGACCCCAGAGCTCCCTATATATAGTAAAATGGCTACATAGCCCCTATATACAATATGATGTCCCCACTGCCCCCTATATATTGTATGAAGGTCCTCACTGTCCTATACGTATCATACAGTGGGGAAAAAAGTATTTAGTCAGCCACCAATTGTGCAAGTTCTCCCACTTAAAAAGATGACAGAGGCCTGTAATTGACATCATAGGTAGACCACAACTATGAGAGTCAAAATGAGAAAACAAATCCAGAAAATCACCTTGTCTGATTTGGCGGATCAGTTTTTTTTCCCATTGACTTGCATTACTGGCGGATCTTGACGGATGGGGATGGCCATCCGTTGAATCCGTTTTTTTGCGGATCCGCCATTTTTTTACCGTCCGCCGACATGCCCAGACGGAGCATGTAACGTTTTTTTGGCTGAATGATCCGCATTTTTGTATTGCGCATGCCCGGAGGCATGAACTCAGCCGGCAATTTAACCCTGAGATACTTTCTGGCGCACGGAAAAATTCTCCCTCTCTCTTTCTCTCTCTTTCTCTTCCCCAAACTGCGGTTCCTTAAAAATTCTTCAGCCAACGGATCAGTAAAAAAAACGGTCCGCTGCCGTCCGTTTGCATCAGTTACGAACGGATCCGCTTTCCGCCATTTTGGCGGATTGTAACTGACAAGAAAAAACTGACGTGTGAAACAGGCCTTAGAGGGACACATCAGTCACAGTCACATTAACATTTTAGATGTCTGTGAATGTGGATAAAACACATTTTCCCATACTTGCTGTGCTGGAGGAGCCTGCCTGGGCTGGAGGACACACGATCAGTAGTGCACTCAGTGGAGCGAGTCACGAGTGGACAGTTTGAGGCCTGGCTGAGGGCTGAGGCTCTCACTGTGTGAGCAATGGCGGCTGATCTCTGCCTCTTCTCCCAGATATGGCTGCGGACGGTTCAGAGACGTGCTTACGTAGCACGCTGTACACATGACCCACCCACCCGCCTCTCTCTGAACCTCGGCCACGTCTGTGCTGTCTCACTGTCTCAGTCAGCCTGCAGTGACAGTCTGACTCTGTGTGCAGTGACTGAGTGCCCCTCCCCATGTCTCTGTACTGCTACACAGTACTATAATGAATGATGCAACCTATGTGTGCTGCCGTGTCCTGCCCACCCCCCCTGTGTCAGTTAATGTGCTATGTGTGTGCGGCGGCCCGCCCCCCCGTGTCTGCTAATGCTATGATAATGTCACATAGCATTTAGCAGACACATGGAGGGAGGGCGAGTGGGCGGGGCGCCGCACACACATAGCCTATGTGTGTGTGGCTGCAGTAGTGCCCGGCCACCCGCCCAGCAACCCTGTCTCAGCTAATGCTAACCTATGCCTATGCTATGTCTGTGTGGCAGGCAGCCCGCCTGGCCCCCCTGTGTCTGCAGCTGCTAGTGCGGCGGCCGCTCTCCTCCTCCTGTCTCCAGTCCTCTGATGATGCCGACAGTACTATTATGTACACAACAAGCACTGTGGCCCTGTCCTTCTGCCAATTAACCGGCCCGGGGGGAAAATTCCTCCCTGCCACCCGGCCCAGCCCGCCACTGGTGGACACCCCTGCCTAGTCCCCCTATGAAGCGAAAAACTCCCAGACATTTGCCCATTAACTCTGACCCTAGCGGTCGGAAAAGTATATAGCAACCGTATCCATGAAATAAAGGTTGGCCCAAAACCAAAGCGTTCCAACACCCTCCAAAGATACTGTCACTCAACACTATCAAACGCTTTACACATGTCCAATGATACCACAACCCTACTGCCCCTATTGTCCGACGGGAGCTGCAAGTTCAGAAAAATTCTACGCAAATTAATCGCCGTAGACTTATTTGGCATAAAACCGGATTGGTCCGGATGGACAAGATCCTTAACCACACTCGCCAAACGGCTAGCCAAAATCATTACATCCACCGTCAGCAACGAGATGGGCCTATAAGATTCTGCCAACCCCGGATCTCTTCCCTATTTCGGAATGACCACCACCACCGCCTCCCTCATGGACGCCAGTAATTCACCCTCCCGAAGAGCCTCTTCAAAAACCTTTTGCAGTCTGAGTGTCACCATCTCAATTAATTGTTTGTAGATTTCACTCGGATATCATCTGCCCCCAGGGCCCTATTATTAGCCATAGATGTAACAGCCATTTCTATCTCTTCTTTTGTTATGGGCAGCTCCAGTCTCCCCCTATCACTGTCTTTAATCCTCGGGAGCCCTGCTTCCTGAAGAAAACCCTCTATGTCCCCAAATGAATCCCCCAATCCCGAAGAATATAACTGATTATAGAATCGTCTAAATTCCTCCAAAATACTCTGTGTCCCCCACCTCCCTTCCCTCATCAGTCTTCAATTTATATACATAAGACGATTCCCTCTGCGCCGCTACCGCCACTGACAACAGAGGCCCCACTTTTTCACCTTCATCATAAAATTGCATTTTCTGGAAGGCCCTCCTCCTCTCTGCTTTCCTCAGATACACCTTATTAACCTCTTCCTGTGCACCCCTTAGCCTACTCTGATTTTCTGCTGACGGGTCCAGTACCATATCCCTCTCCACCCTCTCCAAAGTTTCTATTATTTTCCTGTCTTCTAGCTGAGATTTCGACCTACACCTGGAAATGTCTCGAAACAAGAGACCCCTTAGGACCGCTTTCATAGCGTCCCACACCACCCGACTATCAGCACTCCCTTCATTAATCCGCCAATACTCCTCCAATTCTTCCTTTATAGTATTCATATCAATATATTCCAGCCACACTGGGTTCAGCTTCCACCCACCTCCCTTCCCATTCTTCCCCCCTACCCATCTAATGGACAATTCTAGAGGCTTATGGTCTGGAATCACCCTTGGGAGGTATTCCACACCACAGACCAGTTGTGTCATTAGTTCATGTCCCAGTGCCATATCTATTCGTGAGAGAGACCCATGTGTCGCCGAATAACAAGAGTAGCACACCGCGTTCTCATTCCTCACCCTCCACAGGTCCATCATTCCAATCTCTGTAATATAATTCCCAAGTACCGTCAGTTTCCTAATGCTTTTACCTGCACTCTGTTTAGGTCTATCCCGCCCCTCATCTATAACATTATTGACATCACCAATAATAAGTAATGGTAATCCCGTACCCCGCTTATATAATTCCATAACCTCACATAGCTTTGTCCCGCTACATGGCGGTGGTATGTACATAGCTACTATACATAGTGATTGCCCATAGATTCTACAAATAACAAAAATATACTGTCCTTCACTATCAACATGGCTTTCAATTTCTTCACATGGCGTAGACGCTCCTATTAATGGCGAGACCCCTCTAGCATATGAAGAATACGTGGAATGATATGCTCTCCCAATCCACCTCCTCTTCAACACCTCCACCTTTTCCCATAGTAAATGAGTCTCCTGGAGGCATAGAACTTTTTTTTCCATAAACTTTTTATTAAATTTAAATAAAGTCATTAACAACAAGGTAAAACAAAAAAATTAGTCTCACTGTGTCCTATATTATTATTCAGTTCGTCTTGCAATGTAGTGGGTCTCCAGCCAATAGTCGTGACTTGCGACTTATCATAAGAAAGATGTTTTGGCAGGGGCGTGGCTATGTAAGCGACGGAGTGAGGACGCGCTTTGTGGAAGCTCCTGTTATCCTGATAATATCCGGCCAGCGGACCCCTGCTTCGGCAGCACACTTGCCTGTCTTCTGACCCCTCTGGACTCGGGGCCGCTCCTGGACCCCCGCGGGAGAGCGGGGCTGGATTCTTCAGTGCCTGCGGCTCTGTGCACTTGGGCGGCCGGCGGGGCCTGCACAGGGCGCCGGTCATCTTGGAGGCGCGCGCTCTGCCTGTGAGAGATGCGGCGCCGGGCTCCATCGCTGCAGCGCTGAGGATGCCGGAGGACGGTGAGCGGACAATCTGACCAGTTGTGAGGGACAAGCGGTGTGTGCCCTGAAAAATTGGGCCCCGCGTCCCCCTCTTTACTATATCGCCTGCCCAGCCAGCGCCATAACTATAGGGATTTGGATCCCTCTCTAACTGTTGTCCCTGTGGGGTCCTGAGGGTCATTCCCTGGGCTGTGGGGGCCCTTGCCTGCCTCCTGGGGCTGGACATTACCTCCCTGTGAGACGCTGCGGGTCTGTGCTGCTCCTGGGACCCTGCAGCCATCATCTGATCATTATACCCTGTCTGTAACTCTGATTCAGAAGACTCCAGAGTGCACTGTTTCTAATACCCGGCTGTGCCCTATTGCTACTAAAATGAGTCGTTCCAAGGGGTCTGGAACAACGGCTGAAAGGCTAAAGGAATATGCCAGAATAGACCATGCTGAGGGCTCAAGATCTATTAAAAATAGTCCCTCACAAGCTCAGCGTAAGAGCCGCCCCTCTAAAGGTGGGGAAGAGAGTGAGGAGGAGGAATTAACCCTTAAACAGGCGTCCGAGCAACTCTTGCAGGCCATCTCCTTGACCAGGACATCTCGGTCTGGGAAGATAGAGGATGTATGCACCGAGGTGGGATGCCTCCGACAAGATATGCAAGCCATGAAGGGCCGCATTACGGAGGTGGAGACGTGGGTATCCCAGTTGAAGACACCATCACACCCATGGAAGCTAAACTAACGAAAGTGGCAGGCTCCATGAATGTGTGGAGGCAAAAAGCAGATGACCTGGAGAATAGAATGCGTCGGAACAACATCCGAATTATTGGCCTCCCGGAGCGATCGGAAGGACAACACCGGGAGCAATTCCTAGAAGACTGGCTTAAAACCACTTTGGGCGACGAATTCTCCTCAATCTTTGTGGTGGAAAGGGCTCACAGAGTCCCTACTAGGCCTCTTCCTCCGGGAGCCCCACCTAGACCCTTTCTGGCGCGCATCCTCAACTGCAGGGATAGAGACGTGGCTCTACGTCTGGCGCGGAAAAAGAGTCCTATCAAGTTCAACAATGCCACGATCTCGATTTTCCCGGATTTCTCTGCGGAACTCCAGAAACAACGGGCGCAGTTTACGGAGGTCAAAAGACATCTACGGGAGAGGAATGTTGTGTACTCGATGATTTACCCGGCCCGGCTCTGGGTGGTTCACCGGGGCTCTACTCTGTTTTTTACAGACCCGGCAAAGGCGGCGGAGTGGCTGCGATCCCATGGAGGGTCTGCTGAAAAAGAATCCTAATGCATCTATTGCTAGTTGGTATTTTTTTTTCTCTATTAATCGGCTGATTGGAGCTTTACTCGAAGGCGTCCAGGTTACCAACAATACCGGACACAGGGCTCAGTGATGGTATCCCCTTGTTTGTTTTGTGATGTGAGTACAGGACTCTGCTCCTACGTTGTTTGTTGTTTATTCACTTTGTTTTGTTTTTTTTTCCGTAGTGGTTTTTGGTATTTTTTAGGTTATAATTGCAGTCAACAACAATTTCAGTCTCTAGGTGATGTCTCTAAACTTTGCCCGGGTAATACTATGCACCATGTTCAGAGGAGTAAAATATGGAGTCGGAGTTAATATGTATGACATGGAATGTGAGGGAAATAAAAACTCCTCGAAAAAAGATCAAGGTCTTCTCACAGGTCAGACATTATCACCCTCACATTGTGGTCTTGGTGGAGACGCACCTGACTAGGGATACAGCGCGGTGAGTGCAGAAGCCCTGGGTACAATGGTCTGCCCATACATTCCATACCAGCTACTCGAGAGGGGTCTCACTGTTGGTACATAAAGACGTCAGATGGGAAGCGAGGGAGACTCGGAGGGATCCTGAGGGTGGTTTTATTTCTGTCCATGCATTGATAAACACCAGGAAATATGTGGTCTTATGTATTTATAACCCCCCTCCGGCTCGTATATCCATCCTGCAGAAGGCAATGAGTTTTTCCCTTAACTACCCAGACGCAGATGTTATTTGTATGGGCGACTTTAATATGGTCATGAACAACCACCTTGATAAATTTAGGCTGGATGATGAAGCGACTGGGGGGTCTTCTCCAACGACTACAACCCCATTTTCATCATTTATGGGGGGTGGTGGGTGGTTGGATTTGTGGAGGGTGCGTCACCCTGAGTTAAGGGAATACACTTGTCACTCATCCACTAAATGCTCTCTATCACGCATAGACTATATATTTGGTTCTGGCGGTCTGGCAATGCGGGTGGCTGATATAGAGCATGGAAGTAGGGGGATCTCAGACCATAGTCAGGTCATCCTTAAACTCAAATATGGGCAAGTAAACAGTGGGATAGCTTGGAAGTTTAATCCTTTCTGGTTAAAACTGATGGGGTCTCCTGACAGAACAATTGATCAGTTGAATTGCTTCATCGCGTCCCCCCCGGAACCCCAAGATATTAATTTATTCTGGGATGCCCTTAAGGCATACCTGAGGGGCTGTTTGTCCTCCACGATCTCTTATATTAAGCGGGTAACCGCAAGGAAGGATGATGAGGTGGAGCAACGTCTGAAAGACGCAGAGGCAGCGTATGTATCTAACCAAACTAGCGGGAACAGGATTGAGTGGCTGGCTGCCCAGAGGTTATATACTCAGCACGTGGACACTAAATCTAAGCGTAAATTATTCTTTACTCGTCAATCCTATTTTGAACTGGGGAACCAGGCGGGTACATTTTTGGCCTACCTGGTGCGCCAACATAACACCTCTAATATGATATTGCAAATTCGTAGGGTGGACGGTACATTGGTGTTTTCGACCGAGGATATTCTTGGCTGTTTTCAGGATTACTACAGGTCACTATATGAATCTAAAAGTGACTTTGACACTTTGGGGTGCTTAGACTATTTGTCAGATATATCATTCCCCACATTAAATTCGGAACAGCGGGCCCTTGTGGACACTGAGTTTACTGCAGAGGAGATAGATAACGCTATGACAGACATGGCTTCTGGGAAGGCCCCTGGACCTGATGGGTTACCTATTGAACTATATAGGAAGTACCGGGATATATTGACGCCACTCCTTGTAAAGGTATTTCGGGGAATATGGGAGGGGAATTCTATGCCTGAGTCCTTTTACGGGGCTAATATCATAGTGCTTCGGAAGGAGGGGAAGGACCCTTTAGAATGTGGATCCTATCGTCCCATTTCATTAGTGAATGTGCACTATAAAATTTTTACCAAGATTCTAGCTACCAGGCTGAATTCCATTATATTGAATCTCATACATCCAGATCAAATGGGCTTTATGCCTGGCAAAAGTACTTCTATCAACATCAGAAGAGTCCAGTCAATAGTCCAATATAGCTCCCTGGTGCCAGACAACAGATGGGCATTGGCATCGTTAGATGCTGCCAAGGCTTTTGACTCTCTTGAATGGCCTTTCCTCTCTGCATGTTTGCAAAGGTATCGCTTTGGCAATAAATTTATAACATGGATCAAAATATTATACATGAAACCTAAGGCCTGTATTATAATAAATAATTCTATATCTGAGTCTTTCGCGTTGCATAGCGGAACCCGTCAGGGTTGCCCTCTTTCCCCGGCTCTCTTCGCCCTTGTGATTGAGGCACTAGCAATACGTATAAGGTCCTTCCCTAATATCCGAGGTATAGATATAGCAGGCAGGGTAGATACCATAGGCCTATATGCTGATGATATGGTGATATTCTTGAATAATGTGGAAGAAACTTTACCGCAGGTGATATCCCTTATAGATAAATTTAGTAAATATTCAGGCTTACATATAAATTGGGAGAAGTCTGCCCTGTTACCCCTTTCCCATGCTCCGATTCCCCAGCTAGAGGCTCTCTCCTCGCTGCCTATTGTATCTAGTTTTAAATATCTGGGTATCCACATTTCTAATAATAGTATGCTTGATCTACAACTTAATGTCCACCCGCTGCTGGACCTAGTTAAAGCTAAATTTGGAGTAGGCTCCCATTATCTGTGGCTGGACGCATTAACCTGAGTAAAATGATATTACTCCCTAAATTTGCCTACTCGCTCCAGCACAGTGCGGTAGCGGTGCCCAAGTCCTTTTTTGTTAATCTTAATTCTCTGGTCACGTCCTTTATTTGGGGGAAAACTAGGCCCAAACTTAAATTGTCCACTTTACAAAGACCAAGAAAGGGAGGTGGGGCGGCACTGCCAGATTTTTTTCCTGTACTAATTAGCTGGGCAGGCTAAAGCATTAAATAAATGGATGCCGGGTAATTGCCTCCCTAATTCTGAAAGCCACCTACTTCACGCTGCACAAGCGGATTGCCCATTAGGTTTCCTTGAGTTGGAAAAAAACAGTGCTCCGCGTCTATTACCCCTGCTCCGGCTGACACGATTAATATGGAGGCAAATTAAGAAGGTAACAGGGTTTAAAGATGTTGTAGCTGAAATGCCCCTGTGGAGTAATAGCTATTTTCTGGAGCTGCTGAATCACCCGTCCGCCGTTTTTTGGGCTCAGTGTGGCATTTCTTCAGTAGGAGACTTGTATGACCAAGGGACCGTAAAGTCTTTTGAACAATTACAAGCCACGCATGATATTCCGAGGTCTCAGTTTTTTCGCTATCTGCAGCTGAGATCGGCTCTTCAATCACACATGAGGGATGGGGGTATGGACCGCACTATTTCATCTTTACCTCTGATAGGAATCCTTATTTCGCAGGGTCCCCAGGGTCTCATCTCCTCCTTGTACACATATATGCTGTCAGTAGGGGCAGAATCGGCCATAAGCTCTATAGAGATGAAGTGGGAACGACTCATCCCTGATGCGCAAAGAGAGGAGTGGGAGGAGATTCTGGAGTCTCCGATTGGAGTATCACCATCTATCAATAACAGAATGATACAGCTGTATATAATAAATCAATCATATTTGACTCCGTTGCGACTTTTTAGGATGGGTCGGCTTCAATCATCAGAATGTTTGCAATGTCACTCGCCAGATGCTGATTTTATCCATATGGTGTGGCAGTGTCCCATTATTCTACACTACTGGAAAGAGGTGACTACACTACTGACGTCCCTGGTGCAGGCCCCTGTCCCTCTAGAGCCATTGGTCTGCTTGTTTGGGGTGTGGGAGGAGGAGATTTGGGATCGCTATGCTGGGGTCTTCTTGCGCGAGATGCTGTTTATGACACGGAAGGTGCTGGCACTGAGGTGGATGGGGGGCTCATGTCCTTCCCTTAGGTTTTGGATCAAGTTGGTAAATTCAATTGTTCCATATGAGCGCACGCTATACCAAAACAGGGGATGCCCGGGTAAGTGTGAAGAGATCTGGGAGAGGTGGAATTCCTCTCACCTCACGTTGCAAGACTGAGACATCACAGGCGACACAATATGATATAGAAACCAGGCTGCGGAAATAGTAGATATTAGTTGATGTAGCGGTAGTTGTAGTTTAGGAATTTTTAGTTAGTTCTTATTGTTGCATGATATGACAAGGTTTGTGAAATTGGATTGATGTACATGTAGGGAAATACATAAACGGTTATCCTTTACATATGCTTGGAAGGAAAAGTACACATTACCTTGTTTATCTATAAGAGTCTGCAATCTCTTTGTATTATATTTTACTATGGATGGAGATATGTGTGCTTTGTATAATGCCTGTTATCATATGCCATTGTGTATGTTGTACATTCTTTGTACCCTGATATTTAATAAATGAATTTAAAAAAAAAAAAATTTTGGCAAGTCCCAAAAATTTATAAAATCCTCAAATTTATTTCACATATTTTAAAAGCTCATACAGGTTGGGGATACATCTCAACGCGTTTCTGGCAAAAGCCCTTATTCACTGAGATACAGATTCCTTATGATACATGATCTAAAAACAAATGGTAACCAACCGCTGATCAATGAACACACATGTTAGCAATCAATCACATTTTGAGAATAATTTGCATAATCAGCAAGCTAGATCCCAAGGAAAAAAAAACCAAAAACCTCCATAATCAAACCACCGGAATTTAATATAGTGTCATTTCTATCACTCATACCATTGGGGCATTTTGTGTCAGGTCTGATGATCCAAAGTCGTTCTCTTCGGAGGAGTTTTTCTTCCACTCACCGCCTCTGATAGGATTCTCCACTCTTTCTATCCCATAGAGTGAAACATTGGTTGTTCCCCCTTCTGTCTCTCTGCACAGTGTTTCCGGCTCCTGAGTAGGAGGCCTTCTTATCTCTGATGTTAGTAAAATGTTCTGTGTCCTTTTCTGTAATTTACGCATTGTGCGGCCCATGGATTTCATTTTACGTTCTTTGCAGAATATACAATACACGGCATGGTTTGTGCTACAATTGATGAATCTTCTGATCTCATTGGCGGCATCAATCTTTGGCGTTTGCAGGGTATACTGACACACGGCGCATTTGGGACATGCACATTTAATAAACCTCTGCAGCTTAGCCAAGGTTCTTTATCACTTTTTGGAGGCCTGTATAGACTTGGGGAAAGAGCAGCACCTACTGATCGCCCTTTTCTCGGCACACATACTAATCCATTTTTCAGGATTTTATATAAGTCCTGACCTTGGAATAATATAGGGACATATCTATGTACAATGTTATTATTTCCTGAAATTGGCCACTATATGGAGAACTAAAAATGGTTTTATTTTTCATTTTGTTATTACTTTGTTATTACTATTTGTACCGTCATCTCGAGTGTTTCTTTTTTATTGCTGTATCAGTTTGTTTCTTCCTGTGTCCCCATCAGTCTCGATGTCGCTGTCTCTGCTTGCTCATGGCATAGTGTGATGTCAGAGCGGTTTCTATAGATTCTATTTAGTCCCCATAAGGGATGAATTCGCAGTGTGTGCAGGGTGGCAGCTGTCCGCTCTAAGGGTGGTGTTCCCACTGATTTTCTATAGTGCCGATATCTGACTTTTTGTTGTTTTACATCTCCCATAAGAAACAAATCCAAGAGACTGATTTTACCCTGTGGTTCGGTATATGTAAATTTTACATTTACATCATTGGCATGGATATAGGATACAAAATGTGGGATTTTCTCCACTTGCCCGACCCATATTAATAGAACATCATCTAGATATCTCACATATAGCTCAAGGTCATTTTTGAATGGATTTTTGTCGGTAAAAATAATGTTTTCTTCCCACCACGATACAAAAAGTACCGCTAAAGATGGAGAGAAGCACGAGCCCATTGGGCAACCTTTGATTTGGAAGTAATATTCCTCATTGAACATAAAGTTATGCTGTAACAGATATTCAGTGCTGCGGAGAATAATGTTCTTTGTTTCATCCGTGTATCCGCTGTATTTTTGTAGGTTATGGAACACAGCAGTGCTAAGTTCTGTGGAATAGATGAGAACAGGTTCACCACATGTCAGGCATTTAGACTTTTCAGACCATTTTACATCTTTCATATAATCGATTACTGATGACGGATCTTTTATAACCTGGGCTTCTGGGAATGAATGGCTGTAGATAAAAATCTACCCATCGGCTTAAATTCTTATTCAAGGAAGACATGCTCGATATAATGGGACGCAGGGTGTAGGAAATCTAATTTATGGAATCCCATGGAATATTGGTGTTATCGGATTATCAGGTATAATATTGCAACTTATTTTATTAAAGAACACCCCCATTTTCTCTCCATCTTCAACCAGTTTACCCAGGGTTTTTCTGCACGATTCTGTAGGGTCAAATTGAATCCAGGAAATCATAAACCCATTTTCCATAAAGTTTCTTATCCATAAGGACAATGCAGCCGGCTTTATCGGATTTCTTAATCACCAGGTCATCTCTTTGGGATAAGCTGGTGATTGCTTTTTTCTTATTTTACCGAAAAGATTCCAAGGTAGAATGTATTTCAACTTTTCAGTCTTTAATTGAAAGAGATTTGATAGAACTTTCTCCAAAAAAATAAACAGAATGTATCACTCAAAAGAAATAATCTAACCATAGAGGAAAAACACCAATATTTCATGGGCTTCCAAAAACCCATAAATTAGAATTTCCTACACCCCTGCGTCCCATTATATCGAGCATGTCTTCCTTGAATGAGAATTTAAGACGATGGGTAGATTATCTACAGCCATTCATTCCCAGAATACCAGGTTATTTAAAAGATCCGTCATCAGTAATAGATTATACGAAAGATGTAAAATGGTCTGAAAAGTCTAAATTCACTCTAGCTATAATAATACCTATATAATGACTTTTCCCTTTGTGGGATTTTTGATAAAAAGGTTGACAACTAGTTGGACAACCCCTTCTCATTCCTCATGTTTGGTCCTGTTAGAATAAAAACACTTACACAAACCTCCCATGCTGGCACCGTCTCAGTGGTGTCGGCACTTGCGTTCTTTGGTCTCTTTTGAGGTTTTTACGTCATGTGAGCCCTGTGCCCAATCAGCGCTGACGTCACTGTCCCCACCTTCGGACAAATCAAGCATCATGAGGCCGTCAGAGAGCAGCCGCAGCCCTGGCTTCATGTTCATGTTCAATACGTCCGAAGGAAGGAACAGTGAAGCTGCCGCTGATTGGGTGCAGGGCTCGTGTGATGTGAGAACCTCACATAGGCCCCGGGACAGTGAGTCTCAACACCACTGAAGTGGAGCCGGCACGCCAGCGGAGTATGTGTGTTTTTATTTTAAAGAGGCCAAACATGAGGAACGAGTTCACTGAGAAAAAAAAAAGATGTATATACCGTATTTTTTGGACTATAAGACACACTTGGTTTTAGAGCAGGAAATTAGGAAAATAAATTAATGCAAAAAATGTGGTCAATTCTGTACTTAATATCCCCTATCCTGGTATATATGGTCCCCTCACCCCCATCCGATACACAACCCCCCCCATCCCTATCCTGGTATGCAGGGCCCCCATCTCGTCCTGGTATGCAGGGCCTCCTCCCCCATCCTGGTATGCATGGCACCATCAGAAAACATTAAAAAAAATTACACTTACCTACCCGGCGCTCCCTCACAGCGTCCTGCTCCAGTGTCAGTAACTGCTATATGCTTGTAAGCAGCACATGGCAGGGACATCATACGCTGCTCACAAGCAGAGCACAGCTGCCGCAGTACTCGCCAGGACTGTTCATCGGAGATCGCAGTGAGTACTCATTGCTCTTCAGTAGTGTGCAGAGTCAGCCACCGGCATCCTGCTGCTGCCAGTGGTCATGTGTGCCGCTACTTATGAGAAATGAATATTCATTGGATTCATTCATCAGGAGACTATTTAATATTGAACTATATTCAAGCGAGACTAGACGAAGAAAACCCTAAAATCATGTATCATGTTATCTGAAACAGTCAGAAAACTAGCCACATATTGGCAGACTCCAGCTTCAAACTATATACTTTGTAAGTTTATAAGCCCCTCCAGTGTCAGGAATAGATAGTATGTGAAAATACAGTATATACTGCTCAGGGAACACTTACCTTTCAGAGATAATTTCCATATTCATACTAAATAATGGCACAGATCCCCCAGACATTATGACTGCACATATCCCTAGTCTTTATACCGATATTGCACTCATTCCCTGACAGACCGCAGCATGGCCATTAGTTAGAAGCTGCTAATGATCTTTGGAGCAGGTAAGTTTTCCCTGAGTGGTACATATTGGGCCGTCTGAAGACTGAGTTTAGTCTAGGACAATTTGTCTGCACTACTAATTATCAGCAGTTACATTACCAAACTAGGGCAGTCCCTATAGGAGGAAAACACAAGAATTATACTGTATTGTCACATACTATCTATTCCGGACACTGGAGGGGCTTATAAACTTACACAGTATATAGTTTGAGGTCTGGGATCTGCCAATATGGGGCTAGTTTTCTGACTTTTTCAGATAACATGATACATGATTTTAGTTTTTTGTCTAGTCTCGCTTGAATATAGGTCAATATTAAATAGTCTCCTTATGAGTCGCCTTTGGAGAGGACGATGAAACCCATAGAAATGAGAGGCTTGGAGAGTGAGTGTGTATACGTCACCTCACCCTATATACTGAACTGTGGGGTACATGTTTTTTCTATTAGTCACCTATTAACTAACCTTCAGGGGGTGAATTATGGGTACAGTTTTACATTTGGAATTAATAAAGTTTAGTTTTATCATTTTGTCAGCAAACATGAGGAATGACAAGAGACAGCCCATTTAAGAAGATTCAATTTTGGTTAAATCTATTCCAACATTATGAACATAAAAAAGGCTTCTCCCCTATGTGACGTCTCTGATGTTTATTAACACTTGATTGCCAAGTAAAATATTTCCTATCTTAAGAAAATGAAAAAGGCTTCTCCTCTGTGTGACTGCTCTGATGTCTTACAAGAAGCGTTTTCTGGTTAAAACATTTCCCACATTCTGAACATGAATAAGGTTTCTCCCCTGTGTGACTTCTTTGGTGCCTAGCCAATTCTGATTTATTGATAAAACATTTCCCACATTTTGAACAGGAAAAAGGCCTCTCTCCTGTGTGAATTCTCTGGTGACTAAAAAGATGACATTTCTGGTTAAAAGTTTTCCCACATTCTGAACATGAAAAAGGTTTCTCCCCTGTATGAGTTCTTTGGTGATTAACCAATTGTGATTTCCGGTTAAAACATTTCCCACATTCTGAACAGGAAAAAGGCTTCTCCCCTGTGTGAGTTCTCTGGTGATTAACCAATTGTGATTTGCGGTTAAAACATTTCTCACACTCTGAACAGGAAAAAGGCTTAAATCCTGTGTGGAGTCTCTGGTGCTTAACACAATCTGATTTATTATTAAAACATTTCCCACATTCTGAACAGGAAAAAGGCTTCTCCCCTGTGTGAGTTCTCTGGTGAGTAATAAGATGCTCTTTCTTGTTAAAACATTTCCCACATTCTGAACAGGAAAAAGGCTTCTCCCCCGTGTGAGTTCTATGGTGATTAAACAAATCTGATTTCCGGTTAAAACATTTCCCACATTCTGAACAGGAAAAAGGCTTCTCCCCCGTGTGAATGCTCTGATGTCTAACAAGAATCGCTTTCCGGCTAAAACATATCCCACATTCTGAACAGGAAAAAGGCTTCTCCCCTGTGTGACTGCTCTGATGTCTAACAAGAATCGCTTTCTGACTATAACATTTCCCACATTCTGAACAGGAAAAAGGCTTCTCCCCCGTGTGACTGCTCTGATGTCTAACAAGAATCACTTTCTGGCTAAAACATTTCCCACATTCAGAACATGAAAAAGGCTTCTCTCCTGTGTGGATTCTCTGGTGCTTAACACATTCTGATTTACTGTTAAAACATTTCCCACATTTTGAACAGCAGAAAGGCTTCTCCCCTGTGTGAATTCTCTGGTGAGTAACAAAAAGAGATTTCTTGTTAAAACATTTCCCACATTCTGAACATGAAAATGACTTATTTACTTTAGGAGAAGTTTGTTTTTTACTGCTTTTTTTGTGACCTTGATTTCCCTTAGTAATCAGTAATGAGTCAGGAGATGGGACCTGTTTCATAGGACCAGATGACAGATCTTTGCTGTAAATAGATGATGATATATCTGGAGTAACAGCAATCACTTCAGTTGTATCTTGTAGGATCTCAAGATTATCAGATTTAAAAATTGAAGATGTCAACTGTCCATCTGATCTCCTGTTATAGTCATCTGCTAAGATAAAAAAACAATTTTTTTTAATAAAATATCCTTGAGTTTTATATTTTTGAACATTTCTACTTAAACTGTCCATAAAAATTGCAAGCTATGTAAAAAACTTTAATTATTTACCAAGACAATGACAGTTCACAGTCTAATAGAAAACCGTGTTGGATGAGCCAGTAGTTTGTGGTGTTCAACTGTTTGTTCATTCTGCCCCCCAAATATCGAATAAAAAGAAACCAATCAATGTTATGTAGTCGAAAGTAATACCAATTCTCATCTCACAAAAACAAGTCCCCACTCAGGTCCATCATTTGTTAATGGGAAAACAGATAAGGCAGGTTACAGTTAATGCTATAGATAGGGTTAGTGTTGGGGCTAAAGTTAGGGTTACTGTTAGGGTTACTGTTAGGCTAAAGTTAGGGTTTATTCTAAAGTTAGGGTTAGGCTAAAGAATTAGGCTTTTCTCAATTGTCTCCCAAATAATTTGGTCACGTCAGAGTTTTCTATTTCCAGAAAAAAAAAAAATAAAAACAAATAAAATGTCCCGTCAGTATTATAGTGCAGAGGAGGCTTATGCACTTTTATGTTCTGACAGTGAAGAAAGTGCAGTGTCAGATGGCGATGTGGATTTCGAGGGCTTTAGTAACAGCGACAGTGATAGCTCAGAAATGAGCAGTGATTCTGGTCCATCCTCACACACAAGGACCAGTACAACAAGAAGGACAAATAGCGCTTCTGGAGAAATGTCTCCAACTCAGGGAACAATGCCCAGTACTAGCGCTGTCCCTAGTGCTCGTGAATTGGCGCACACCAATGTCCAAGGGGCTTTGCCTCTTGATGTAGCATTTCCCAGATGGGAGGCTTCAGATTCGGCTACTCCATTCATCCCTAATTTTAATGCCATTCCTGGTATAAATGTGGAGGTGGAACATTTTGGACCAATTATTTTTTTTAATTTGTTTATGACAGATCGCTTGCTAGAGCATATTGTCCTACAAATTTATATGTGTCCCAATTTATCAGCCAGAATCCACGATCCTATTATGCTAGGTCAAATTTATGGACACCAACTAATGTCCTAGAAATGAAAACATTTTTAGGACTTACATTCGCTATGTGGCTTGTTAAAAAAACGAGCATTCGGTCCTATTGGTCCAACCGCCCTGTTCAAGCCACCCCTATGTTTTCTTCCATTCTTCCTAGGACCTATTATGAAAGCTTTTCGTATTTATGAGGGGAATGATAGCCAACTAAACCCACCAGGATGCCCTACTTATCTGTGGACATCTGGAAAAATCGTTTGGGAGCGGATAACTCCATTTTTACAAGAAGGCTACATTCTGTATGTTGATAACTATTACACCAGCATACCCCTATTAAAAAGTCTGGTTGAACATTAGGGGCTTGTGGGACCATTCGCAAAAACCATCAGGGGTTTCCACAATCAATGGTCAGCAAAAAGTTCTGAAAGGGGCAGTCAGGGGCTTTCCGCAATGGACAGCTGCTTGCCATTAAGTATAAGGATAAAAAAGATATTTTTATCCTGAGCTCGATCCACACAGATGCCACAAGTGCCACTTCAGACCAACAGGGATCCACTACTCCAAAACCTGTGTCTGTCATTGACTACCACAAATATATGGGGGTGTGGACCTTGCAGATCAGGTTCTACAGCCATACCAGGTATCAGACAAATCATATCTCTGGTATAAAAAGTTAGTCATGTATTTGTTTCAGGTGACCACATATAATTCTTTTGTGTTATACAAAAAAGCCGGAAATGCAGACACTTTCCTTGATTATCAGGAAAAGGTCACTGAAAATTTTGTTTTTGATAATTCTTTCCCCGCCAATCCTTTAGAATGTGAAGATGTCAGAAGACTCACTGAGCGACATTTTATTGCACTCATCCCAGTAACTGAGACAAGAAAGAACCCCAGAGAAGATGTCGTGTATGTTCCTAGAGAGGAATGAGGCATGATCCCCGCTATTATTACCCACAATGCCCATCACTGCCAGCCTTATGCCTCCATGACGGCTTTACAATCCTCCACACAGAACCACGTTTTTGAACTGTTTTGACATTCAAGCATTTGGTTTATTTAGTGACAGACACATTTGAGTGGAGCTGACTTAACAATTTCCGGGGGTAGGTGGGGGGAGGTCTCCAGAGACACGAGCTGGGCACAATATATTGGGCACTACCATGACATTGCTGCAATTTTTGCTCTGAAACTTCTACGTGTTTCTGGAAATCATCCATGTAGTGAAAATGGTCACTATATCCATAGATGAATTCCCAGAGGGGTGTCATTTCCAAAATGGGGTCACTTCAGGAGGTAATTCATCTCTGGGTGTAGTGACCATTTACCTATCTACGTATTTTCCAATGTAAAATCTGGGGTTAAAAACATTTTAGTGGTAAAAATGTAATTATTTTTTCTTCACTGCCCAATGGTATAATTTTCTATGGAACAGCTGTGGGGTCAGTATGCTCACTGCACCACTAGAAGAATTCATTCAGGGAAGTATTTGGTAAAATGCAGTCACTTTTGGGGGCTTATGCTGTTCTGGCACCTCAGGGGCTCTGACAATGTGACATGTCACCCACAAACAATTCCAGCAAAATCTGCTCTCCAATACGGCGCTCCTTCCCTTCCGAGCTCTGCCATGCGCCCAAACAGTGGATTACCCCCACATATGGGGTGTCAGCATACTCAGGACAAATTGCAAAACAACTTTTTGGGTCCAATTTCTACTGTTACCATTTTGGAAAAAACATTTGAGGTCGAAAAGTTCATTTTTTGTCCAAAAAATATGATTTTTTATTTTCACAACTCTATGTAACTAACTTCTGTGAAGCACTTGGGGCTTCACAGTGCTCACCACACATCTAGATAAGTTCCTTGGGGGGTTTAGTTTCCAAAATGGGGTCACTTCAATGTTTAGACACGTCATTGTCTCTGACAATGTGACATGTCACCCACAAACAATTCCAGCAAAATCTGCTCTCCAATATGGTGTCTCCCTCCCTTCCAAGCTTTGCCATGCTCCCAAACAGTAGTATTCTCCCACATATGGGGTATCTACGTGTTCAGGAGAAATTGCATGGAGCAATTTCTCCTCTTACCCTTATGAAAATGCAAAATATGGAGATGAAAAGATTTGTGAAAAATTGTATTTTTTATTTCCACGGCTCTACGTTATAAACTTCTGTGAAGCACCAGTGGTTTCAGCGTGCTCCATACACATCTATATAAGTTTCCTAAGGGGTCTAGTTTCTAAAATGGGGTCCCTTGTTGGCGGTTTCCACTGTTTAGGCACATTAGGGGCTCTCGAAATGTGACATGGCAACCGCTAATTAGTCCAGCATATTTTACATTCAAAAGTAAAATGGCGGCGCCTGCGCAGTAGCATCTATAAGTAAGAGATAGAGGCTACTGGACAGGCGCTGCTGGTGTCATTTTGCTAGATGTAATTTTTTTCTAAGCATCACAATAGCCACAATATTATAGTAATTATCACCAATAATATCAATGCTATTATATGCATTATGTAATAATGGGGGCAGGTCAGTGAGGGGTCAGCGACCTGTCATAAGCCAATACAGATGAATATGTAATCAGAGCACCACATAAAGCCCCACCCACAGCCCCACCCACAGCCCCGCCCCAGAGCACGAGAATCTCATTAACTGAAAACTACAAATGCAAATTAAACAACAGTAAACCAGAGTTGCTCTCATTTATGGTGGATCATTGGAGCTACTATGGATCCTGAGCAGAAGATTAAGTCTGCTGATTTCTATGCAGCCGCATCTCCGGTCCTGAGTACCAGCGGTAGCACCGGATGTTGATTACGAGAGATTCGTGCGAGTTTCTCGTATCACACAAGGTAGTGTGAATCCGGCCTAACTCTGTGTTCGGTGTGACTCTTTAAGCGCGCACTCGGCCTATATTGGGTCAGATACAAGCAATCATATAGATCTCGCTTTAAGGGATCACCCTCACACTAATACCAGGGAGTAGGTGGATCCTCCAGGTTGTAAGTTCTATAGAAAAGGGCTTTCACTGCCCAAAGTCATTTCAACAGTTTTGGGTGGAGGAGAATGTTGTGGTCTAGAGGCAAAATGGTGGTCATGGTAATACGTCCGGACTACACCACCGATAAAGCAGCCACAGCCGGTGACTGAGAGGAATCTGTGACTTCTCTGCATTCAGTGGTTACTACTCACCTGGGTAGTCATATGTGGGAATCTCCTCTTTACACCGCTCATCACCCCTCACATATGTCTCTGTAGTATTAATATGGGTCAGATCTTCACCCTGAAACAAATATTGTAAGAGTCACAGACAGATGGAGAAGTCCCATCTATGATCAGCTCTAATCCTGCCATCTCCACCGCTCTCATTACACAAGTATAAAACATATAATACTGGTGGATAAAACAACTGAGAACAAGACCTTCACAGCCGTCTACACATCATAGGGGAGATCTCCTGACACCTTCTCTCCATCTACCTGATGATCCTGAGGAGCACTGGGATCTTCTTGGTTACAGTCCTGTGGAAGAAGAGGTCGGGGACATCTCTCTGGTGTTGTCCTCTTACTGGAGAGATCTGGAGGAAACACATACAGGGACTGAATTCATTCTCTACATACAGATAATTATAGGCCGTGTGTATTTAGTCCTGTCTATTACCTGGTGATGTGAGGGGCTGGGGAACCTCCATTATGACGTTCTTGTATAGATCTCTGTGTCCTTCTAAATACTCCCACTCCTCCATGGAGAAATAGATAGCGACATCCTGACACCTTATAGGAACCTGACACATACAATGATACCATCATCCCCCGATCCCTTCATAGCATTACTGTATAATGTCCCAGCATTCCCAGCAGTGTCACCTCTCCAGTCAGCAGCTCAATCATCTTGTAGGTGAGATCTAGGATCTTCTGGTCATTGATGTCCTCATGGATCAGGGGGTGAGGTGGAGTCCCCGTGATTGGGCTCAGGAGACTTCCCCATCCCTCAGACACAGGGTCCTGACAGCGATCACTAGAGGTCTTCTTCACCACTGTGTAATCCTGGTTATGGAGAGACACATTAATAAATCTCACTAAAGACATTTCCAGAGTCCTCACCTCTCCAGTTCTGTCCATCTGTTATTCCCATAGATAAGAATGATGCAATGTGACTGTGGTGCCCCTGAGGGTTCAGTCGTCACAGAGGTACTGCACCTCCTCCTGAGGTGTGGTGCCCCACCATCCAGGTAAGGTGGAGACACCTGACCACGCTCCAACACCTGCATCCCACACAACATAGTAGTGTAGCAAAGCACCTTTGGTGGCTCCCTGCTTGGAACACGAACAACATGGGTGGTCCTAAGAAAAGAGCGCAAACTGTTCTGGGCCTCCCCTGCCTAAACTTCTATGCTACAGCAACATGGCCCACTCCCAGAGGGGTTCGTATACTGGCCTGTTATGGAGGAGTAGGAAGAAGATGCCGCCCCCAGAAGGAGGAGTGAAGCCCCATGGTGGGAAAGGAGCCCAGGAAGGAGAGAGAATGCCAGGACACCATGATGGAAGAAGGATGGAGGCCAAGAGAAAACGGTGTAGAAAAACAACTCTCTCCGAGACAGCACCTGCGGAGCCCATGGCCGCTGCGATACCAGTTGCAGGACCCGCCACAACCTCCAAGTCGATACTGCCACTGGATGCGGCCTGCCAGGAGGAGATACATGAGAGTCCCAGAGCAGCCTGTGGGGCAAGGGCTGTGTCCCCGCCCGGACCCGGCGTGGCCGCGCAGGTCCCTACCGGAGGCATCGGCAGGCACCAGTCCTGTGCCCGCTCAGATCCAGCTGTCACCCGCTCACCAAGCAGCTCCGGAGGTTGCAGCTGCCACCGTTCACCACCCGGTACCTGCACCGGAGCCAGAACATCACCAGGAGGCACCAGGTATGATCACTGCCCCTGCCATGATCCTGGTGCTGGGAACTGTACCTGTGGACCAAAATGGTCCAGTGCTTGCTCAGGTCTTAAGCGGCAGCACTCAAGTTTCACCAGCTGTCAGACCAAAAAGCAGAGCAGCGGAGATATCACCTGAAGCTGAGGAACAACACACATTGGTACAAGTTGCCACCCCTGCTGTACCCCAGGCAATGGTTCCATCAGCTGCCACCCCATCTACACAGGCAGCTCCAGCCACCACCTTAACTCCTTGGGAGCAGGAATACCTGCAATTTGTAGATCATCAACAGGAAGAGGAAAACCTGAAGTTTTCCCCTGGAAGCAGCCCAAGAAACCTGCTTCCACCACCCAAGGAGGAGACCCACATTAAGGAACATGTCCACGATAACTAACTGTTACCCAGGAGGGTATTAGCACCGTTGTGCCTTTTTGTTATCATGTTTTCTTCAGTTTTCTTTTTGCTTAGTTGCGTTGGCAGCATTTCTTATTGAACTGCAGAGATCATGGACAATGAGTGATCCACAAACTGTCCTTGTAAATAGTTGAGCCTCTTAAGGTGCCCTCTCTTGGTTTTACATAAGTCTTTTATAGATAAGAACTACCTCATCTTGGAGCATGGCTCCCACCCAAAGGACACTGCAAGAAATCCCGGCTGGGAGCGGTGTCCAACAAGTGCAAGAATTATTGACGTCTTAATGTGAAGTATTATATGATGTGCCTTAAAAATATTAATAGCAATAGAGTATAGTTATAGAACTTTATAGTGGTCTTTAATAAAAATGTTGATAGCAATAGAACAGATTTTATATAGAGTTTAGCTGGTAGTAATATCTAGGTATCTGATTAGGAGTGAATATTTTACAGAATTTAGACTTATGGTAGCACTTTGATAAGGATGTGTAAAATTTGAATAAAGATTTGAATACAGGTGACGAACCAGGCATCAGCGGTCTGACTAAGTAGTCTGTGAGATAAGATCCTGTGAGTGGGATGGATTGAAGGAAGTGCTGCAGCAGACCTCAGTGACCTGTGTCTGCTGGCACAGGAAAGAGATATTCAGAAAGCCTAATTCTCCATAGGAAAGATAGTTTTGTTCGGAACGTAAGGAGAAGAAGAGAACTAAGGACTAGGGTTAGAGCAGAGGCCTTCCTCAAGTTCTAAGCGAATGGCCGGGGTCCGGTCCCTGAGGTTGTATGGATACTAATGGTCCTGCAGCAGACACCGGAGGAATAGAAGTTGTCACCACTTTATTCCCACACAAGACTTGGGGGCACAACAGCAACGTGAGTGAGCCGGGACTTAGTAGCAATTAGTCCCCGAAGCAGGCTACAGCTGTCTGCCGTACAAGTAGAGTTCATAGGAACATCTGACAGGAGGAACTCCAGTGTAACTCAGTACTAGGAGTACTTCAAATAGGCGCTATAAGGGAGACGTTCAGGAAAGACATATGTTGGCGGAGTGTTGGAATGGAGTACTTCATCTTGCCTGGATGTTGGCTGAGCTCCTGACCTGGAGGACACGGCATGGATGCGGGCACCTGTACGTACAGCAGACTGTGAGTAAAGCTTTGGAACTACATGCCCTGGTGTCCTCCACTTATTCCTGCACCAACACACTCAGCACTGGTACATCTCTGTGCTTAACACCGCACCATCTCCCTCTTTTCACTGTCTCTATGTCTACTCTGCCCTGGGACTGCAGCCCTACCTGTGGAGGGCCACAACATCATTGCTGCACCACACCATCTGTCCCAGAGGATCTGTCTGCAACGTCGGCTTAAAATCTTCATTGCCGAACACCACAGGTGGCATCACGAATCATCCACTTATAAACTTTAATCATTATCCACAAGTACTTGCAATCATCCCCCTTTTACAATGGACGCCCAGGGCCACGGACCGGGTCACAGCTACAGTGACAACTCCCATTGAGATCAACGGGCCCGGTACCGAGTACCCCGCCTCCCTGGGTGAGGGCGATCCATGACGTCATCAGAATCTCTCACCTCTCCAGTGAGATGGAAGAGGATCTCTAGGGTGAGGTGTAACATCCTCTCCGTCATCTTGTCTCTGTCCATATCCATCCTTGATGGGTAAATCAGGAAAATTCTCTTTTGTAGAAGATCTTCACTGAGAGGATCCGATATTGTAGAATCCTGAATGAGAAGAAGATGATCCGATGTAACATCATAAGAATCCTGTGTAATAATACAATTACTGGAGATAATAAGGGAAACATATGAGGAGATTTATTATCTTACAGGGTTTAGATTTCTTCCCTGACATCTACTAATAAAACCTATATATTTAGGCCACAGACAACAAGCAGTTTCCTCCTCGGAGTCGGCAGCTGAACACGTTCCTCATAGACTCATCTTCCATAACGCTAATTCTCCTCTCATTACCGACACTGGAATCGGCATTAGCAATACTGCAGGAGATATTCATTACACGCGACATGAGAAATAACTCCTTCATGGTGAGGACGACATCTTCATCTTCTACTGCGGCTCTAGAGACAGATTTGGCCAGAGTCGGTCACTGACTCCATCCCCACCAGCCGTCTATATGAAGGTTTCCCGTCTTCCCCGCACTGGAATCTTCTATCACGTTAGATCTCAGCTCTGAGTCACACACAGAAGTTTGAGGCTTTTAGAAAAGATTTTTTGTTTCCACAATCACAACGGACAGAAATGATCTGATCCCAAAGTCTCCATGTACAGTGATTTATGGGGTTTATTTCTGGCCTTAGACTTTCCTATATTACAAGAAAAACACCAGAAAAAGCCGATATTAAAATGTTTCTAAAGAAAAATTGGCTCCAACTATTCTTGTAAGAAGAAAAAAATATGTAAAAAGCAGAAGACACATTTTATAAATTTTAACGTGAAACATTTATTAAAAAGAAATGAATCTTTTTGGGCCCCAGAACATAGATGTACACCGCAGGGACGGCACAGATGAGGCATCAACAAAAACCCTGAAAAGCAAACATGGCATCTAAGAAGGTGTGACAGAGTTTGGCTGAATGCCCCCCAAGTACTCGATAGTATGGGGCGGCCTAGTTACTGCGATACTTACATGCCTAATAATGGGGTCTGGGCTGCAATGTATGAAGGTCTATTAGGCCGGGCCAGAGGCAGCGTCCAATAAGTTACCTTATAACGCCCCCATACACATTAGACTAAAGTTCCATGAAAGCTCTGATTTCGGGGGGATTGGCCGACCATATAATGTATTTGGGGGCCTCCCGACAGATGATGTCAGGGCAGAGAAGGATCCGGCATCCTGAATTTCAGAGGATAATCAGTTTCCTCTTCCTGTAGATAATCCTCCGCTAGAGGAGTCTGGAGGCGACTCTCTCATACAGACCACAGGAAAGCTGGAATATTTGTGTGTATGGGGGAGTCGGGAGAGATCGCCGTCTGCCAAATGACCGTTCAGCCAACTCTGATCTCATGTGTATGGGGCCGTTAGTATTACACTGACAGGCAGTGATGATACACGGCACTACAGTAGTACAGGGCATCACCGGAGCCATCAGAGGCTTGTATGTTGTGTGATCGCACTGATCAGAGGGGTTTAAAAAAGGTTTAAAGTGGAAAAAATATCACAGTTTCAGCAACAAGAAATATCCATCACTATATGGAAAGCAGAGTCACTGCACAATGTTAGTTACGTCACATCCATAGCTACTTTATTATACTCTATTATCCTGTACACAGTGGAGTAGATAGAAATCACAGATCCCACAGCAATAGCTGGAATTGGGCCCTCCAACGTAAAGAAAAAAAAATCTCTATATATACACTGTTCAAAAAAATAAAGGGAACACTTAAACAACAGAATATAACTCCAAGTAAATCAAACTTCTGTGAAATCAAACTGTCCACTTAGGAAGCAACACTGATTGACAATCAATTTCACATGCTGTTGTGCAAATGGAATAGACAACAGATGGAAATTATTGGCAATTATCAAGACACCCTCAATAAAGGAGTGGTTCTGCAGGTGGGGACCACAGACCACATATCGGTACCAATGCTTTCTGGCTGATGTTTTGGTCACTTTTGAATGTTGGTTGTGCTTTCATACTTGTGGTAACATGAGACGGACTCTACAACACACACAAGTGGCTCAGGTAGTGCAGCTCATCCAGGATGGCACATCAATGCGAGCTGTAGCAAGGTTTGCTGTGTCTGTCAGCGTAGTGTCCAGAGGCTGGAGGTGAAACCAGGAGACAGGCCAGTACACCAGGAGATGTGGAGGGGGCCGTGTAAGGGCAACAACCCAGCAGCAGGACCGCTACCTCCACCTTTGTGCAAGGAGGAACAGGAGGAGCACTGCCAGAGCCCTGCAAAATGATCTTCAGCAGGCCACAAATGTTCATGTGTCTGCACAAATTGTTAGAAACTGACTCCATGAGGATGGTCTGAGGGCCTGACATCCACAGATGGGGGTTGTGCTCACAGCCCAACACCGTACAGGACGCTTGGCATTTGCCACAGAACACCAGGATTGGAAAATTCACCACAGGCGCCCTGTGCTCTTCACAGATGAAAGCAGGTTCACACTGAGCACATGTGACAGCCGTGACAGAGTCTGGAGACGCCGTGGAGAGCGATCTGCTGCCTGCAACATCCTTCAGCATGACTGGTTTGGCAGTGGTCAGTAATGGTGCGGGGTGGCATTTCTTTGGAGGCCACACGATGTTGGGCTGTGAGCACAACCCCCATGGAGACACAATTGTGCCTTTACCTGGAGATAAATTCCCAGTGGGGGCAATTTCCAAAATGCAATAACTTAAGTGGGGAATTCAGCTCTTTTCACACTTAAGGGATCTGTATATGGAGTCTACAAACTACAGTGGGGAAAATAAGGATTTGTTACGCTGACAATTTTGGGGCTAAAGTCACATTTTTGTGAGGAAATAAAGTACAATTGTCATTTTTTCCTTCCACATTGCTTAAATTCCTGTCACACTATCAGGATCCAGATATTGTCCTGTCAGAAAGGAGAATACAGCGAGTGAAAGGGTTAATAGGACTCACAGGAGGAACCGGCCCAGAAAGCAGAAGGTCCAGGAGTGTCCGCCACATATATGACTGCTCTGTGTACAGGACCTGTGATGAGGTCACAGGAGGGGAGGAGTCAGGGGTCACATGACCAGGGGCCTCAGTGTGTGCAGGACTCAGTGTGCTGGAGCGCTCCCGATAATCAGCTGCGTGTGTCGCGCTGTGTGATAGTCACAGCACCTGCATGGAGGGCGACACATGCAGCTGATTATCGGGAGCGCTCCAGGGATCCGGGGTCCCGATGCAGCTATTCGCTAAGTGATATCAGCCAATAACAACTTCTCCGACGATATTCGCTCATCTCTAGTAATAACAGCTCAAAGGAATTCACCGAACTTTTCATTAAGTTTAATAGTAAGACCCTATTAAATATTGAGCACCAGCGGGACGAAGCATTGACAGCGGCATGTAAAAGTGTGGGCGCCCCTGGTCAAAATGACCGTTATTGTGAGCAGTAGTAAGATGAAGATGAAATGATCTCTAAAAGGCCGAACCTCTAAGATGACACATGGCCTTTGTATTTTAGGCAAAAATAATAATAAAAAATTATATATAGAGAGAGAGACATTTATTACAATTTCATAATTTCAAAAAGGAAAAAGGGGCGATGCAAAACTTTGAGCACCCTGGGAGATTTGTGTAATGAGATAATTTTGACCAAGATTTCACACCTTAATTAGCTTGTTAGGGTTATGGTGAGATCACATGGTGACCAGGATCTACAGAATGAGGAAAGGGCTAAAAAGATTTCACTAGACCTCTGTACAGCTGTATAATGAGGCCCAGACTTTATAGTGAAGGGACAGGAGTGAGGGCCTGTTCCCAGGAGCTACAGTCTGAGGAAAGGGCTAAAAAGCCTTCACTAGACCCCTGTACAGCTGTATAATGAGGCCCAGGTTTTATAGTGAAGGGACAGGAGTGAGGGTCTGTTCCCAGTAGCTACAGTCTGAGGATATGGCTAAAAAGCCTTCACTAGACCCCTGTACAGCTGTATAATGAGGCCCGGGCTTTATAGTGAGGGGACAGAAGTGAGTGCCTGTTCCCAGGAGCTAGACTGAGGAGAGGGCTAAAAATCCTTCACTAGACCCCTGTACAGCTGTATAATGAGGCCCAGGCTTTATAGTGAAGGGACAGGAGTGAGGTCCTGTTCCCAGGAGCTACAGTCTGAGGAAAGGGCTAAAAAGCCTTCACTAGACCCCTGTACAGCTGTATAATGAGGCCCGGGCTTTAAAGTGAAGGGACAGGAGTGAGGGCCTGTTCCCAGGAGTTACAGTCTGAGGATATGGCTAAAAAGCCTTCACTAGACCCCTGTACAGCTGTATAATGAGGCCCAGGCTTTATAGTGAAGGGACAGGAGTGAGGGCCTGTTCCCAGGAGCTAGTCTGAGGAAAGGGCTAAAAAGCCTTCATTACACCCCTGTACAGCTGTATAATGAGGCCCAGGCTTTATAGCGAAGGGACAGGAGTGAGGGCCTGTTCCCAGGAGCTACAGTCTGGGGAAAGGGCTAAAAAGCCTTCACTAGACTCCTGTACAGCTGTATAATGAGGCCCAGGCTTTATAGTGAAGGGACAGGAGTGAGGGCCTGTGCCCAGGAGCTACAGTCTGAGGAAATGGCTAAAAAGCCTTCACTAGACCCCTGTACAGCTGTATAATGAGGCCCAGGCTTTATAGTGAAGGGACAGGAGTGAGCGCCTGTTCCCAGGAGCTACAGTCTGAGGAAATGGCTAAAAAGCCTTCACTAGACCCCTGTACAGCTGTATAATGAGACCCAGGCTTTATAGTGAAGGGACAGGAGTGAGGGCCTGTGCCCAGGAGCTACAGTCTGAGGAAATGGCTAAAAAGCCTTCACTAGACCCCTGTACAGCTGTATAATGAGGCCCAGGCTTTATAGTGAAGGGACAGGAGTGAGCGCCTGTTCCCAGGAGCTACAGTCTGAGGAAAGTTCTAAAAAGCCTTCACTAGACCCCTGTACAGCTGTATAATGAGGCCCAGGCTTTATAGTGAAGGGACAGGAGTGAGAGCCTGTTCCCAGGAGCTACAGTCTGAGGAAAGGGCTAAAAAGCCTTCACTAGACCCCTGTACAGCTGTATAATGAGGCCATGGCTTTATAGTGAAGGGACAGGAGTGAGGGCCTGTTCCCAGGAGTTACAGTCTGAGGAAAGGGCTAAAAAGCATTCACTAGACCCCTGTACAGCTGTATAATGAGGCCCAGGCTTTATAGTGAAGGGACAGGAGTGAGGGCCTGTTCCCAGGAGCTACAGTCTGGGGAAAGGGCTAAAAAGCCTTCACTAGACTCCTGTACAGCTGTATAATGAGGCCCAGGCTTTATAGTGAAGGGACAGGAGTGAGGGCCTGTGCCCAGGAGCTACAGTCTGAGGAAATGGCTAAAAAGCCTTCACTAGACCCCTGTACAGCTGTATAATGAGGCCCAGGCTTTAAAGTGAAGGGACAGGAGTAGTGTTGAGCATTCCGATACCGCAAGTATCGGGTATCGGCCGATACTTGCTGTATCGGAATTCCGATACCGACTTCCGATATTTTTTCAATATCGGAAGTCGGCATCGGAATCGGAAGTTGAAGTTCAAAGTTGATTGACAGCCGAAATGACATCATCATGATGCGCGGTGTGTGCGCATCATGATGCGCCGTCATTTCGGGCCTTCCGGGGGTCTCTGCCGGCCTGCCGGGGGGCTGTGTGGACTGCCCGGGGTCTGTACCGGCCTGCCGGGGGGCTGTGCCGGCCTGCCGGTGGTCTGTGCACCCTGTGGGGGTCTGTACCGGCCTGCCGGGGGGCTGTGCCGGCCTGCCGGTGGTCTGTGCACCCTGTGGGGGTCTGTACCGGCCTGCCGGGGGGCTGTGCCGGCCTGCCGGGGGGCTGTGCTGATGTCCGGGGGTCTGTGCAAGCATCGTCCGATGGGACTATAAGTCCCATCTGGCGATGCCTGCTACCATGACAGTGATTGACACATTAGCCAATGATGGGACAGTAGTAGTCCCATCATCCGGCTAATGTGTTAAATGTTAAAAAAAAAAAAAAAAAAATACTACATACATACTACATACATACTACATGCATGCTACATATATACTACATGCTACATACATACTACATATATACTACATGCATGCTACATACATACTGCATGCTACATACATACTACATGCTATATACATACCACATATATACTATATACATACTACATGCATGCTACATACATACCACATACATACTACATACATACTACATACATACTACATGCATGCTACATGCATGCTACATGCTACATACATAACACATATATATTACATGCATGCTACATACATACTACATGCTACATACATACCACATACATACCACATACATACTACATACATACTACATGCATGCTACATACATACTACATGCTACATACATACTACATATATACTACATGCATGCTACATACATACTATATGCTACATACATACTACATATATACTACATACATACTACATGCATGCTACATACATACTACATGCTACATACATACCACATACATACTACATACATACTACATGCTACATACATACTACATATATACTACATGCATGCTACATACATACTGCATGCTACATGCATGCTACATATATACTACATACATACTACATGCTACATACATACCACATATATACTACATACATACTACATACAATACATTCATACAATACATACATAGACATACAGTACATATAACATAGAGTAACATACTTACCAATACTTGTCACATTGTTCCCCGAAGCCATTGTCTTTTACGGAATAAATATTAACATAACAAACCACAAAAATACTCACCCACGATCCGAAGCAGTCCACGAGTGTGTCCCACGACGATCTTGGGTAGAGAACTGCAGCATCAGTTCCCACACAGCAATGGCATAAAGTGAGACTAGGGACTTTTTTTTTTTTAAGTGGCGGAGGAATACAGTGCGGAAGGATACCTACCTTCCGTCATTGGATTCCTGCAGCCCGTAGAGAACGGCAGCATCAGCTGATGCTGCAGTTCTCTACCCAAGATCGTCGTGGGACACACTCGTGGACTGCTTCGGATCGTGGGTGAGTATTTTTGTGGTTTGTTATGTTAATATTTATTCCGTAAAAGACAATGGCTTCGGGGAACAATGTGACAAGTATTGGTAAGTATGTTACTCTATGTTATATGTACTGTATGTCTATGTATGTATTGTATGAATGTATTGTATGTAGTATGTATGTAGTATATATGTGGTATGTATGTAGCATGTAGTATGTATGTAGTATGTATGTAGCATGCATGTAGCATGCAGTATGTATGTAGCATGTAGTATGTATGTAGCATGCATGTAGTATATATGTAGTATGTATGTAGCATGTAGTATGTATGTAGCATGCATGTAGTATATATGTAGTATGTATGTAGCATGTAGTATGTATGTAGTATGTATGTGGTATGTATGTAGCATGTAGTATGTATGTAGCATGCATGTAGTATGTATGTAGTATATATGTAGTATGTATGTAGTATATATGTAGTATGTATGTAGCATGTAGTATGTATGTAGCATGCATGTAGTATATATGTAGTATGTATGTATCATGCATGTAGTATGTATGTGGTATGTATGTGGTATGTATGTAGCATGTAGTATGTATGTAGTATGTATGTAGTATATATGTGGTATGTATGTAGCATGTAGTATGTATGTAGCATGCATGTAGTATATATGTGTTATGTATGTAGCATGTAGCATGCATGTAGCATGCATGTAGTATGCATGTAGTATGTATGTAGTATGTATGTGGTATGTATGTAGCATGCATGTAGTATGTATGTAGTATATATGTGGTATGTATGTAGCATGTAGTATGTATGTAGCATGCAGTATGTATGTAGCATGCATGTAGTATATATGTAGTATGTATGTAGCATATATGTAGTATGTATGTAGCATGTAGTATATATGTAGTATGCATGTTGCATGCATGTAGTATATATGTAGTATGTATGTTGCATGTAGTATATATGTAGTATGCATGTTGCATGCATGTAGTATATATGTAGTATGTATGTTGCATGTAGTATATATGTAGTATGAATGTAGCATGTATGTAGTATGTAGTATGAATGTAGCATGTATGTAGTATGTAATTTTTTTTTTTTTTTTTTTTTTTTTTTTACATTCAACACATTAGCCGGATGATGGGACTACTACTGTCCCATCATTGGCTAATGTGTCAATCACTGTCATGGTAGCAGGCATTGCCTGATGGGACTTGTAGTCCCATCGGACGATGCCTGCACAGACCCCCGAAGCCTGCACAGCCCCCCGGCAGGCCGGCACAGACCACCGGAGCCTGCACAGACCCCCTGGCAGGCCGGCACAGCCCCCCGAAAGGCCCGTACAGACCCCAGAGAGGCTGTACAAGGCAAAAACAGGGTTTTTCTTATTCCGATACCGGAAGTCCCATAGACTTGAATGGGACTTCCGGTATCGGAATCGGCGATACCGATACTTTTTTTTAAGATCGGCCGATCCATTCCGATCCGATACTTTGAAGTATCGGACGGTATCGCTCAACTCTAGACAGGAGTCAGCGCCTGTTCCCAGGAGCTACAGTCTGAGGAAATGGCTAAAAAGCCTTCACTAGACCCCTGTACAGCTGTATAATGAGGACCAGGCTTTATAGTGAAGGGACAGGAGTGAGGGCCTGTTCCCAGGAGCTACAGTCTGAGGAAAGGGCTAAAAAGCCTTCACTAGACCCCTGTACAGCTGTATAATGAGGCCCATGCTTTATAGTGAAGGGACAGGAGTGAGGGCCTGTTCCCAGGAGCTACAGTCTGAGGAAATGGCTAAAAAGCCTTCACTAGACCCCTGTACAGCTGTATAATGAGGCCCAGGCTTTATAGTGAAGGGACAGGAGTGAGCGCCTGTTCCCAGGAGCTACAGTCTGAGGAAAGGGCTAAAAAGCCTTCACTAGACCCCTGTACAGCTGTATAATGAGGCTCAGGCTTTATAGGGAAGGGACAGGAATGAGGGCCTGTTCCCAGGAGCTACAGTCTGAGGAGAGGGCTAAAAAGCCTTCACTAGACCCCTGTACAGCTGTATAATGAGGCTCAGGCTTTATAGGGAAGGGACAGGAGTGAGGGCCTGTTCCCAGGAGCTACAGTCTGAGGAGAGGGCTAAAAAGCCTTCACTAGACCCCTGTACAGCTGTATAATGAAGCCCAGGCATTATAGTGAAGGGACAGGAGTGAGGGCCTGTTCCCAGGAGCTACAGTCTGAGGAGAGGGCTAAAAAGCCTTCACTAGACCCCTGTACAGCTGTATAATGAGGTCCAGGCTTTATAGTGAAGGGACAGGAATGAGGGCCTGTTCCCAGGAGCTACAGTCTGAGGAGAGGGCTAAAAAGCCTTCACTAGACCCCTGTACAGCTGTATAATGAGACCCAGGCTTTATAGTGAAGGGACAGGAATGAGGGCCTGTTTCCAGGAGCTACAGTCTGAGGAGAGGGCTAAAAAGCATTCACTAGACCCCTGTACAGCTGTATAATGAGGCCCAGGCTTTATAGTGAAGGGACAGGAGTGAGGGCCTGTGCCCAGGAGCTACAGTCTGAAGAAAGGGCTAAAAAGCCTTCACTAGACCCCTGTACAGCTGTATAATGAGGCCCAGGCTTTATAGTGAAGGGACAGGAGTGAGGGCCTGTTCCCAGGAGCTACAGTCTGAGGAAAGGGCTAAAAAGCCTTCACTAGACTCCTGTACAGCTGTATAATGAGGCCCAGGCTTTATAGTGAAGGGACAGGAGTGAGGGCCTGTTCCCAGGAGCTACAGTCTGGGGAAAGGGCTAAAAAGCCTTCACTAGACTCCTGTACAGCTGTATAATGAGGCCCAGGCTTTATAGTGAAGGGACAGGAGTGAGGGCCTGTGCCCAGGAGCTACAGTCTGAGGAAATGGCTAAAAAGCCTTCACTAGACCCCTGTACAGCTGTATAATGAGGCCCAGGCTTTATAGTGAAGGGACAGGAGTGAGCGCCTGTTCCCAGGAGCTACAGTCTGAGGAAATGGCTAAAAAGCCTTCACTAGACCCCTGTACAGCTGTATAATGAGGACCAGGCTTTATAGTGAAGGGACAGGAGTGAGGGCCTGTTCCCAGGAGCTACAGTCTGAGGAAAGGGCTAAAAAGCCTTCACTAGACTCCTGTGCAGCTGTATAATGAGGCCCAGGCTTTATAGTGAAGGGACAGGAGTGAGGGCCTGTGCCCAGGAGCTACAGTCTGAGGAAATGGCTAAAAAGTCTTCACTAGACCCCTGTACAGCTGTATAATGAGGCCCAGGCTTTATAGTGAAGGGACAGGAGTGAGCGCCTGTTCCCAGGAGCTACAGTCTGAGGAAAGGGCTAAAAAGCCTTCACTAGACCCCTGTACAGCTGTATAATGAGGCCCAGGCTTTATAGTGAAGGGACAGGAGTGAAAGCCTGTTCCCAGGAGCTACAGTCTGAGGAAAGGGCTAAAAAGCCTTCACTAGACCCCTGTACAGCTGTATAATGAGGCCAGGGCTTTATAGTGAAGGGACAGGAGTGAGGGCCTGTTCCCAGGAGTTACAGTCTGAGGAAAGGGCTAAAAAGCATTCACTAGACCCCTGTACAGCTGTATAATGAGGCCCAGGCTTTATAGTGAAGGGACAGGAGTGAGGGCCTGTTCCCAGGAGCTACAGTCTGGGGAAAGGGCTAAAAAGCCTTCACTAGACTCCTGTACAGCTGTATAATGAGGCCCAGGCTTTATAGTGAAGGGACAGGAGTGAGGGCCTGTGCCCAGGAGCTACAGTCTGAGGAAATGGCTAAAAAGCCTTCACTAGACCCCTGTACAGCTGTATAATGAGGCCCAGGCTTTATAGTGAAGGGACAGGAGTGAGCGCCTGTTCCCAGGAGCTACAGTCTGAGGAAAGGGCTAAAAAGCCTTCACTAGACCCCTGTACAGCTGTATAATGAGGCCAGGGCTTTATAGTGAAGGGACAGGAGTGAGGGCCTGTTCCCAGGAGTTACAGTCTGAGGAAAGGGCTAAAAAGCATTCACTAGACCCCTGTACAGCTGTATAATGAGGCCCAGGCTTTATAGTGAAGGGACAGGAGTGAGGGCCTGTTCCCAGGAGCTACAGTCTGGGGAAAGGGCTAAAAAGCCTTCACTAGACTCCTGTACAGCTGTATAATGAGGCCCAGGCTTTATAGTGAAGGGACCGGAGTGAGGGCCTGTGCCCAGGAGCTACAGTCTGAGGAAATGGCTAAAAAGCCTTCACTAGACCCCTGTACAGCTGTATAATGAGGCCCAGGCTTTATAGTGAAGGGACAGGAGTGAGGGCCTGTTCCCAGGAGCTACAGTCTGAGGAAAGGGCTAAAAAGCCTTCACTAGACCCCTGTACAGCTGTATAATGAGGCCCAGGCTTTATAGTGAAGGGACAGGAGTGAGGGCCTGTTCCCAGGAGCTACAGTCTGGGGAAAGGGCTAAAAAGCCTTCACTAGACTCCTGTACAGCTGTATAATGAGGCCCAGGCTTTATAGTGAAGGGACAGGAGTGAGGGCCTGTGCCCAGGAGCTACAGTCTGAGGAAATGGCTAAAAAGCCTTCACTAGACCCCTGTACAGCTGTATAATGAGGCCCAGGCTTTATAGTGAAGGGACAGGAGTGAGGGCCTGTTCCCAGGAGCTACAGTCTGAGGAAAGGGCTAAAAAGCCTTCACTAGACCCCTGTACAGCTGTATAATGAGGCCCAGGCTTTATAGTGAAGGGACAGGAGTGAGGGCCTGTGCCCAGGAGCTACAGTCTGAGGAAAGGGGTAAAAAGCCTTCACTAGACCCCTGTACAGCTGTATAATGAGGCCCAGGCTTTATAGTGAAGGGACAGGAGTGAGGGTCTGTTCCCAGGAGCTACAGACTGAGGAAAGGGCTAAAAAGCCTTCACTAGACCCCTGTACAGCTGTATAATGAGGCCCAGGCTTTATAGTGAAGGGACAGGAGTGAGGGCCTGTGCCTAGGAGCTACAGTCTGAGGAAAGGGCTAAAAAGCCTTCACTAGACCCCTGTACAGCTGTATAATGAGGCCCAGGCTTTATAGTGAAGGGACAGGAGTGAGGGTCTGTTCCCAGGAGCTACAGACTGAGGAAAGGGCTAAAAAGCCTTCACTAGACCCCTGTACAGCTGTATAATGAGGCCCAGGCTTTATAGTGAAGGGACAGGAGGGAGAAAAGTGGGGAAAGGAGGCAGAAGAGCCGGACTGCCCATCACTAACCTGCAGAGCCGCACTCCACATATATGGCTGCTCTGTGCACAGGACCTGTGATGAGGTCACAGGAGGGGAGGAGTCAGGGGACACATGATCTCCGGAGTGCAGACCTCCATGGAGCCTTCTCCTCAGTCAGTGACATTCCCGCCATTATTCGCCCCTCACTACTGGCACAATTACCCCGCGCCGCCTTCTCTACACAGTGTTATGTGTGGAATGTAACGTGTGATTTCTCTGGAGGGAAATAGACCCCACACATGAGGGAATTCTCACCAGTTACCGGCCGTCTACTATATGGCGGCATATGATTGTGCTATCGACTCCACACCAGGAGCTAAAATGCCCAAATCTCTAATGTAACCGCTATAAGAGAAGATATAACAAATTTCCCCTAAACTCACACAGCGGAGGAGGCCTCACTTGGAGCAATGTGACTCGCGCACAGAAAATCTATTCCCGGTTCTGTGATTAAGTTATCGGCCGACAGGAAGAAGAAAGGTCTGAATTACAGCCCAGACTGGAGGAGAAACTGCAGGAGTGAGAATTGGCCAATCAGCGCTCTTCACCCCTATACTTATCTACACAAATACAAGATATGAAATGACAATTAGACGCCATTCTCACCACCAGAACGGAGAGGCGCTAACTTGGAGTAAAGCCGCGTTTTATCACCATGCCAATAAGCCTAATAAGATGCCGCTCGTAAGCTCAGAATGAGAGAGTCACTGCATATAATCTCCTCTATAAAAGACCCTAAGGGTCAGACCTCAGCCCACCCCGATGTCATGTATAGCACTTATAATGAATACTCCCAGAGTTTGTATTCGCCCCCACAATCCCCCCCCCCTCACTACTGGAGTCATTCCTTCACACACTACATCTACCTAACCTGACTGAGTCCGCGGCACAACAACTCCATTTACACATCTCTGAGGAGGAAATAGTTTCAACAATCAAAAAACTAAAAAGAGGAAAGGCCCCGGGGCCGGATGGTCTTACAGCAATATATTATAAAAAATGCAGCGATGTGCTGACACCACATATAAAAACCTCTGTAATTCACTACTAAATGGCTCACAGCTGCCCCCTGAGCTCTACGTGGCGCATGTAACCGTAATCCCTAATCCTAAGAAAGATCATCTCACAACAAATTATAGACCTACATCCCTCTTATACATTGACTTCAAAATCTTTACATCCATTGTGACTAACAGGACCAATAAAATCCTCCCTCACCTCATCCATCGGGGTCAGGTTGGTTTTATACCAGCGTGACAGGCCCCAGATAATATTAGGAGAGCGTTAAATATTATTCATACAACTAACCTACAGCGAAAGCGACTTCTCCTGCTCGCGTTAGATACTGAGAGGGCTTTCGATTCGGCGTCCTGGACATATCTCTTTACTGTTCTATCGGAAGTCGGATTCTCCCCTAATCTTATAAAGTGCCTCCAATTGTTATATGATAGCCCTATCGCTTATGTAAAACTCCCGTCACCACATCCCACTCCAATTAATATTCAGAGGGTACCAGGCAGGGCTGTCCTCTATCTCCGGATCTTTTTGCACTTGCAATGGAACCCAATGTGGAAGCAATAAGGAGAGATCAGAATATCCTGGGCCCTGAGAATATGGGAGACCAATATAAAGTCAGCCTCTTTGCGGATGATCTCCTGCTAACATTAATAAGTCCCCACACTACACTCCCTCACTTGTTTTCTCTCCTTCACGAATTTGAGAAGATCTCAGGGTTAAAGATTAACATTGATAAATCCAGAAGCATTATTTGTAAATTTTCCTAAGAGCAAACTAATATAGCCTCCCATTTTGGGTTTATACACAAAGAACATTATCTAACATATCTGGGTATCAACTTAACAGCCAACAGGTCACCTCTGTTTAGGTGGAGTTACACTCCACTGATCCAAAACTTCCAGAGGGACCTGGATAGATGGGCTTCCTCAAAGTTATCCTGGCCCGGCAGAACACATGCATTAAAAATGGTGTCACTGCCTCGCTTCTTATATCTATTTAGGTCCCTCCCAATTATGGTACCAGCCAGAACGTTCACTCATTCACACTCTATGATGTCTAAGTTTCTTTGGCTCGGAAAACAACCCAGAATTGTGCAAAAACTTATGTTCCATCACAGAAAAGAAGGGGGTTTATCCCTCCCTAGTTTTACACTTTATTACAAGTCGGCACAGATTGCTCCATTAATAAGTGCGTGTTCTTATCCCAATAGTCCGAGATGGGTTATTCTGGAATCATTTCTCTCCAAACCATTCTCTTTATCAGGCCTAATGTGGACCACAGACCGACTTCCACGGGGGTTAATGAATGTGGCTCCTTTTACAGTCCACTCGTTGCTTCTTTGGAGAAAAGTCCGGTTTAAATATAACTTACAATCAAGCCCTTCTCCCCTGACAGCTATATTACAAAACCCCATGTTCCTGCCTGGCCTTGAACCACAAATTTTTTCTTGGTGGAAGCTAAAAGGTATTCATATACTTAAACATTTGTGTTCCCCATTTAATATCTTACTTGACAGACAGGAATTTGTTCAAAAATTTGAACCTCTAGCTAGGGATTTCATAGAATCATAGAATCGTAGAGTTTTTAAGGGACCTCCTGGACCATCTGGTCCAACCCCCTGCTCAAAGCAGGATTCGCTAAATCATCCCAGTCAGATGTCTGTCCAGCCTCTGTTTGAAGACATCCATTGAAGGAGAACTCACCACTTCTCGTGGCAGCTTGTTCCACTCATTGATTACTCTAACTGTCAAAAAGTTTTTTCTAATATCTAATCTGTGTCTCTTCCCATTCAGTTTCCTCCCATTGCTTCTAGTCTTTCCTTGTGCAAATGAGAATAAAGTTGATCCTTCTACAATGTGACAGCCCTTTAGATATTTGTAGACAGCTATTAAGTCTCTTCTCAGTCTTCTCTTTTGCAAACTAAACAATCCCAAATCCTGCAACCTTTCCTCATAAGACAGGGTTTGCAGACCGGTCACCATTCTGGTCGCTCTTTTCTGAACTTGCTCCAGTTTGTTGATGTCTTTTTTAAAATGTGGTGCCCAAAACTGGACACAATATTCCAGATGAGGTCTGACCAAAGAGGAGTAGAGGGAAATAATGACTTCACGTGATCTAGACTGTATGCTTCTGTTAATACATCCTAGAATTGCATTTGCCTTTTTTGTTGCTGCATCACACTGTTGACTCATATTCAGTCTGTGATCTATTAGTATACCCAAGTCTTTTTCACATGTGCTGTTGGTTGGGCCTATTCCTCCCATTCTGTATATGCTTTTTTCTTTTTTATTGCCCAGATGTAGTACTTTGCATTTTTCCCTGTTAAAAACCATTCTGTTAGTTGCTGCCCACTTCTCCAGTTTATTTATATCTTTTTGAATCCTCTCTCTCTTCTCTAGAATTAGCTATCCCTCCTAGCTTTGTGTCATCAGCAAATTTCATCAGTTTACCCTCAATTCCTTCATCTAAATCATTGATAAAGATGTTGAACAATTCAGGGCCCAGGACAGAGCCCTGTGGTACCCCACTTGAGACATTCTTCCAACTGGATGTGCAGCCATTTGCGACCACTTTTTGGGTCCGATCACTAAGCCAGTTATGAATCCACCTAACAGTTGCCTTGTCCATTCCATACTTAGTCATTTTTTCAATAAGGATTGTATGAGATACTTTGTCAAATGCTTTGCTGAAGTCAAGATATACTATATCTACAGCATTTCCTTGATCCACCCAATCAGTGATTCTGTCATAGAAGGAAATTAAGTTAGTCTGATATGACTTATTAGTTACAAACCCATGCTGACTCTGTTTAATCACTTCATTCTTATCCAGGTACTGACATACATGTTGTTTAATAATTTGTTCATAGATCTTTCCTGGTATAGAAGTCAGACTCACCGGCCTATAGTTGCCTGGGTCCACCTTCTTCCCCTTTTTGAAGATAGGAACAACATTTGCTCTTCTCCAGTCTTCTGGCACTTCTCCTGTTCGCCAAGAATTTTCAAAGATTATGGAGAGGGGTTCAAAAATTTCTTCTGCTATCTCCTTCAGTACTCTGGGGTGTAATTCATCTGGACCTGGAGACTTGAATTCATTTAGGTTAGCTAAGTGTTTCCTCACTATCTTTCTGTTTATAGATATCCTGGATTCTTTAATTCCCTTAATAGGACAGTGAAGAACAGTTGATGTTACATTTCCTTTCTGAGAGAAAACAGATGCAAAATAGGAATTTAAAAGTTCGGCCTTCTCAACATCCTGTCTTACCATTTCATCATTTTCATCCTGTAAAAATCCTATAGCATCTTTGACTTTTCTTTTACTTTTGACATATCCCCAAAATCCTTTATTATTGCTTTTGACATCTCTTGCAAGACTCAATTCATTGTCAGCTTTAGATAATCTGATTTGTGCCCTGCAGGTTCTGCAGACAGCATTATATTCTTCTTTAGATATGCCTCCCTCTTTCCATTTTATAAACATTTTTTCTTCCTTTTTAGCATGTGCTTAAGTTCTGTGTTCATCCATCCTGGCTTCCTTAAATGCTTCCTATTCTTCCCTCTTTTCGGAATTGTTAACAATTGTGCTTTGAGAATTTCATTTTTCAAGATTTCCCATCCTTCCTGGACATTTTTGTCTTTAAGGATATCCAGCCATTGGATCCCTCCAATTCTCTTTCTGAATCCCTTAAAATCTGCCTTTCTGAAATCTAACCTTGACGTCTGAGTCTTCACAGGTCTTCCTCCTTTAGTTATCCAAAATTGTAAAATAGCATGGTCGCTACCTCCTAGGGTCCCAGCCACTTTTACCTCCTCAACCATTTTCTCCCTGTTTATAAGGATTAGATCCAAGGTAGCAGTTCCCCTTGTTTTCTCCCCTACCTTTTGGAAGATAAAGTTGTCAGCAAGAGAGGATAAGAATTTCCTTGACCTGTTAGTTTTGCCTGAGAGAGATTCCCAACAAATGTCTGGATAGTTGAAATCTCCCATGACCACTATGTCATATTTTTTGGAGAACTTGGCCATTTGATGCATAAAGAGTTCATCCATATCTTCAGCTTGCACAGGCAGCCTGTAGTAAATGCCTACAATGGTGTCCTTTCCATTGTTCTGTCCTTGTATTCTTACCCAAACAGTTTCCACAGAACTCCCAGTCTCTGAAGCTTCAATCTCTGTGCAGATATACGCCTTTCTAACATACAATGCGACACCCCCTCCTCGTTTATCAAGTCTGTTTCTTGGAAATAAGTTGTATCCTTCTAGTCTTGTATTCCAATCATGTGTATCATCCCACCAAGTTTCAGTGATTCCAATGACATCATATTTCTTTTCCTGTGTTAGTAGTTCCAATTCTCCTTGTTTGTTGCCCATGCTTTGTGCATTAGTATAGAAACATTTTAGTTTGTGATTGGTTTCTCTTTCTCCAATATTTTTATTAATTAGATTCTTTTGTCTTTGTTCTTCCTTTCCACTTCTAATAGCAGAGTTCTCAATAGCATTTGTCAGGTGTATGGCTTTTTCTGGTCTTTTGCTTCCCTTCCCATGTTGTTCTATTTTAAAGCTCTCCTTACAAGTGTAGCAAGGCGACTTCCAAATACATGCTTTCCAGTCTTCGTAAGGTGCACCCCATCTCTAGCAAGTAATCCATCGTAAAGGTAATTCACTCCATGATCCATAAATCCAAATCGTTGCTGACGGCACCATCGACGTAGCCAGTTGTTCACCTGCAGAATCTTATTCCATCTCGATTGAACCAGATCTCCCACTTTGCAAAGCAGATCCTCCCGAGCGGTACTACTCTCAGGGCAACCAGCTTTGAAAATTAATGTCTAAATGACCCTTTGGGCAGGGGAACGATCTCATTGATCTACTATGCAATAAATTCTCCACAAAATGATAAAAAATTGAAGTATATGTTACAGTGGGAAGAGGATCTGGGGTTTGAACAGTCAATTGATGAATGGTATCGTAGCTGTGACACCCTATCATGAGGTAGTCACCAGACTTCCCTTGTGGAGACCTCCTTAAAACTATTGCACAGAGTCTATTATGCACCGGAAAAATTTCACAGCATTTTTTCTAAAATCTCGGGAGACTGTTTTAGGGGCTGTGGAATATCTGGTGACATGAGACATATTTGGTGGTCTTGTATGGTGGTTTCTGGGCTTTGGGAGAAGGTGAAGCGTCTGATAGCACAGATGTATGGTGGACCGGTTGATCTGGAACCTTCTACCCTTTTACTGGGAACCAGGCCTTCCCGGCTTCCAGAAAGCTTTCAGAAGCTAGTAAACTACTTATGTATGGCCACTAAAATCCACATTACGGCAAAGTGGAAGTCGCCCTCACTGCCAAGATCTATGGTGAAAGAGAAGATGAACGACATTATGTTATTCTCATTTGTGGCCCCAGCGTTTCTTGTAGAATAAATCCCTTTCTCACACAGTCCTGTAGTAATGACTTTGTTCTCACGTTTTGTAGGAGGGTTCGTCTGACTCCATCTTATGTTATCAGTATAAGTGCGAGAGATGAGAGACCGACGACCGCAGTTTTACCGTGTGTGTCCGGCGTCAGTTCTACAGTGTGAGAGATGCGGGGTCTGTTACCGAAGCTGGGGGTATACGGGTGTATACAGCATACACAGAGGGGTCTGCGACCGAAGCTGTGGGTATACGGGTGTATACAGCGTCCACTGAGGGGTCTGTGACTGAAGCTGGGGGTATACGGGTGTATACAGCATACACAGAGGGGTCTGTGACCGAAGCTGGGGGTATACGGGTGTATACAGCATACACAGAGGGGTCTGTGACCGAAGCTGGGGGTATACGGGTGTATACAGCATACACAGAGGGGTCTGTGACCAAAGCTGGGGGTATACGGGTGTATACAGCGTACACAGGGGTCTGTGACCGAAGCTGGGGGTATACGGGTGTATACAGCATACACAGAGGGGTCTGTGACCGAAGATTGGGGTATACGGGTGTATACAGCATACACAGAGGGGTCTGTGACAAAAGTTGGGGGTATACGGGTGTATACAGAGTACACAGGGGACTGCGACCGAACCTGGGGGTATACGGGTGTATACAGTGTACACAGGGATCTGTTATCGAAGCTGGGGATATACGGGTGTATACAGCATACAGAGGGGTCTATGACCGAAGCTGGGGGTATACGGGTGTATACAGCGTACACAGGGGTCTGTTATCGAAGCTGGGGATATACGGGTGTATACAGCATACAGAGGGGTCTATGACCGAAGCTGGGGGTATACGGGTGTATACAGCGTACAAAGGGGGGTCCGTGACCAAAGCTGGGCGTATACAGGTGTATACAGCGTACACAGGGGGGTCCGTGACCAAAGCTGGGGGTATACAGGTGTATACAGCGTACACAGGGGTCTGCGACTCAACCTGGTGGTATACGGGTGTATACAGTGTACACAGGGGTTTGCGACTGAACCTGGTGGTATACGGGTGTATACAGTGTACACAGGGGTCTGCGACCAAAACTGGGCAAATACGGGTGTATAGTGAACACAGGGAGCTGTGACCGAATCTGGGGGTATAAGGTGTATACAGCATACACAGGGGTCAGCAACCGAAGCTGGGGGTATACGGGTGTGTACAGCGTACACAGAGTGGTCTGCGACTGAACCTGGTGGTATACGGGTGTATACAGCATACACAGAGGGGTCTGCGACCAAAACTGGGGAAATACGGGTGTATAGTGAACACTGGGAGCTGTGACCGAATCTGGGGGTATAAGGTGTATACAGTGAACACAGGGGTCTGCGACCGAGGCTGGGGGTATACGGGTGTATACAGCATGCACACAGGGTTCTGAGACTGAAGCTGGGGGTATACAGGTGTATACAGTGTGAGAGACGCGGGGTCTGTGACTGAAGCTGGGGGTATACAGGTGAATACAGTATACATAGGGGTCTGCGTCTGAAGCTGGGGGTATATGGATGAATACAGCGAACACAGGGGTCTCCGACCAAAACTGGGGATAAACAGGTGTATACAGTGAACACAGGGGTCTGTGACCGAAGCTGGGGGTATACGGGTGTATACAGCGTAAAGAGAGGGGTCTGTGATCGAAGCTGGGGATATACGGGTGTATACAGCATAAACACAGGGTTCTGAGACTGAAGCTGGGGGTATACAGGTGTATACAGTGTGAGAGACGCGGGGTCTGTGACTGAAGCTTGGTGTATCCAGTGTGCACAGGGGTCTGCGACCAAAGCTGGGGGTATACTGGTGAACACAGCGTATACAGAGGCATCTGCGACCGAAGCTGGGGGTATACAGGTGTATAAAGAGCACACTGAGGGGTCTGCGACCGAAGCTGGGGGAATACAGGTGTATACAGCGTACACTGAGGGGTCTGCAACTGAGGGGTCTGCTCCGTACACCTCGTACACACGCAGCTCCGCTCCGTACACCTTGTACACACGCGGCTCCGCTCCGTACACCTCGTACATACACGGCTCCGCTCCGTACACCTCGTACACACACGGCTCTGCTCCGTACACACACGGCTCCGCTCCATACACCTCGTACACACACGGCTCCGCTCCGTACACCTCGTACACACACGGCTCCGCTCCGTACACCTCGTACACACACGGCCCCGCCCCGTACACCTCGTACACACAAGGCTCCGCTCCGTACACCTCGTACACACGCGGCTCCGCTCCGTACACCTCGTACACACGCGGCTCCGCTCCGTACACCTCGTACACACGCGGCTCCGCTCCGTACACCTCGTGCACACACGGCTCCGCACCGTACACCTCGTGCACACGCGGCTCCGCTCCGTACACCTCGTGCACACGCGGCTCCGCTCCGTACACCTCGTACACACGCGGCTCCGCTCCGTACACCTCGTACACACGCGGCTCCGCTCCGTACACCTCGTACACACGTGGCTCCGCTCCGTACACCCCGTACACACACGGCTCCGCTCCGTACACCTCGTACACACAGGGTTCCGCTCCGTACACCTCGTACACACACGGCTCCGCTCCGTACACCTCGTACACACACGGCTCCGCTCCGTACACCTCGTACACACACGGCTCCGCTCCGTACACCCTGTACACACACGGCTCCGCTCCGTACACCTCGTACACACACGGCTCTGCTCCGTACACACACGGCTCCGCTCCATACACCTCGTACACACACGGCTCCGCTCCGTACACCTCGTACACACACGGCTCCGCTCCGTACACCTCGTACACACACGGCCCCGCCCCGTACACCTCGTACACACAAGGCTCCGCTCCGTACACCTCGTACACACGCGGCTCCGCTCCGTACACCTCGTACACACGCGGCTCCGCTCCGTACACCTCGTACACACGCGGCTCCGCTCCGTACACCTCGTGCACACACGGCTCCGCACCGTACACCTTGTGCACACGCGGCTCCGCTCCGTACACCTCGTGCACATGCGGCTCCGCTCCGTACACCTCGTACACACGCGGCTCCGCTCCGTACACACGCGGCTCCGCTCCGTACACCTCGTACACACGCGGCTCCGCTCCGTACACCTCGTACACACGCGGCTCCGCTCCGTACACCTCGTACACACGCGGCTCCGCTCCGTACACCTCTTACACACGCGGCTCCGCTCCGTACACCTCGTACACACGCGGCTCCGCTCCGTACACCTCGTACACACGCGGCTCCGCTCCGTACACCTCGTACACACAGGGCTCGGCTCCGTACACCTCGTACACACACGGCTCGGCTCCGTACACCTCGTACACACACGGCTCTGCTCCGTACACCCCGTACACACACGGCTCCGCTCCGTACACCTCGTACACACACGGCTCCGCTCCGTACACCCTGTACACACACGGCTCCGCTCCGTACACCTCGTACACACAGGGTTCCGCTCCGTACACCTCGTACACACACGTCTCCGCTCCGTACGCCTCGTACACACAGGGCTCCGCTCCGTACGCCTCGTACACACACGGCTCCGCTCCGTACACCTCGTACTCGCGCGGCTCCGCTCCGTACACCTCGTACACACGCGGCTCCGCTCCGTACACCTCGTATACGCGCGGCTCCGCTCCGTACACCTCGTACACACGCGGCTCCGCTCCGTACAACTCGTACACACACGGCTCCGCTCCGTACACCTCGTACACACACGGCTCCGCTCCGTACACCTCGTACACACACGGCTCCGCTCCGTACACCTCATACACACGGCTCCGCTCCGTACACCTCGTACACACGGCTCCGCTCCGTACACCTCGCACACACACGGCTCCGCTCCGTACACCTCGTACACACGCGGCTCCGCTCCGTACACCTCGTACACACACGGCTCCGCTCCGTACACCTCGTACACACGCAGCTCCGCTCCGTACACCTCGTACACACACGGCTCCGCTCCGTACACCTCATACACACGGCTCCGCTCCGTACACCTCGTACACACGGCTCCGCTCCGTACACCTCGCACACACACGGCTCCGCTCCGTACACCTCGTACACACGGCTCCGCTCCGTACACCTCGCACACACACGGCTCCGCTCCGTACACCTCGTACACACGCGGCTCCGCTCCGTACACCTCGTACACACACGGCTCCGCTCCGTACACCTCGTACACACGCGGCTCCGCTCCGTACACCTCGTACACACACGGCTCCGCTCCGTACACCTCATACACACGGCTCCGCTCCGTACACCTCGTACACGCGGCTCCGCTCCGTACACCTCGTACACACACGGCTCCGCTTCGTACACCTCGTACACACGCGGCTCCGCTCCGTACACCTCGTACACACGCGGCTCCGCTCCGTAAAACCTCGTACACACGCGGCTCCGCTCCGTACACCTCGTACACACGCTGCTCCTCTCCGTACACCTCGTACACACGCGGCTCCGCTCAGTACACCTCGTACACACGCGGCTCCGCTCCGTACACCTCGTACACACGTGGCTCCGCTCCGTACACCTCGTACACACGCGGCTCCGCTCCGTACACCTCTTACACACGGCTCCGCTCCGTACACCTCGTACACACGCGACTCCGCTCCGTACACCTCGTACACACGTGGCTCCGCTCCGTACACCTCGTACACACGCGGCTCCGCTCCGGACACCTTGTACACACGGCTCCGCTCCGTACACCTCGTACACACGCGGCTCCGCTCCGTACACCTCGTACACACACGGCTCTGCTCTGTACACCTCGCACACACATGGCTCCGCTCCGTACACCTCGTACACACACGGCTCCGCTCCGTACACCTCGTACACACGGCTCCGCTCCGTACACCTCGTACACACGCGGCTCCGCTCCGTACACCTCGTACACACACGGCTCCGCTCCGTACACCTCGTACACACGCAGCTCCGCTCCGTACACCTCGTACACACGCGGCTCCGCTCCGTACACCTCGTACACACGCGGCTCTGCTCCGTACACCTCATACACACTCGGCTCCGCTCCGTACACCTCGTACACACGCGGCTCCGCTCCGTACACCTCGTACACACGTGGCTCCGCTCCGTACACCTCATACACACATGGCTCCGCTCCGTACACCTCGTACACACGCGGCTCCGCTCCGTACACCTTGTACACACGGCTCCGCTCCGTACACCTCGTACACACGCGGCTCCGCTCCGTACACCTCGTACACACACGGCTCCGCTCCGTACACCTCGCACACACATGGCTCCGCTCCGTACACCTCGTACACACACGGCTCCGCTCCGTACACCTCGTACACATGGCTCCGCTCCGTACACCTCGTACACACGCGGCTCCGCTCCGTACACCTCGTACACACACGGCTCCGCTCCGTACACCTCGTACACGCGCGGCTCCGCTCCGTACACCTCGTACACACGCGGCTCCGCTCCGTACACACGCGGCTCCGCTCCGTACACCTCGTACACACGCGGCTCCGCTCCGTACACCTCATACACACACGGCTCCGCTCCGTACACCTCGTACACACGCGGCTCCGCTCCGTACACCTCGCACACACACGGCTCCGCTCCGTACACCTCGTACACACACGGCTCCGCTCCGTACACCTCGTACACACGGCTCCGCTCCGTACACCTCGTACACACGGCTCCGCTCCGTACACCTCGCACACACACGGCTCCGCTCCGTACACCTCGTACACACGCGGCTCCGCTCCGTACACCTCGTACACACACGGCTCCGCTCCGTACACCTCGTACACACGCGGCTCCGCTCCGTACACCTCGTACACACACGGCTCTGCTCCGTACACCTCATACACACGGCTCCGCTCCGTACACCTCGTACACACGGCTCCGCTCCGTACACCTCGCACACACACGGCTCCGCTCCGTACACCTCGTACACACGCGGCTCCGCTCCGTACACCTCGTACACACACGGCTCCGCTCCGTACACCTCGTACACACGCAGCTCCGCTCCGTACACCTCGTACACACGCGGCTCCGCTCCGTACACCTCGTACACACGCGGCTCTGCTCCGTACACCTCATACACACTCGGCTCCGCTCCGTACACCTCGTACACACGCGGCTCCGCTCCGTACACCTCGTACACACGTGGCTCCGCTCCGTACACCTCATACACACATGGCTCCGCTCCGTACACCTCGTACACACGCGGCTCCGCTCCGTACACCTTGTACACACGGCTCCGCTCCGTACACCTCGTACACACGCGGCTCCGCTCCGTACACCTCGTACACACACGGCTCCGCTCCGTACACCTCGCACACACATGGCTCCGCTCCGTACACCTCGTACACACACGGCTCCGCTCCGTACACCTCGTACACATGGCTCCGCTCCGTACACCTCGTACACACGCGGCTCCGCTCCGTACACCTCGTACACACACGGCTCCGCTCCGTACACCTCGTACACGCGCGGCTCCGCTCCGTACACCTCGTACACACGCGGCTCCGCTCCGTACACACGCGGCTCCGCTCCGTACACCTCGTACACACGCGGCTCCGCTCCGTACACCTCATACACACACGGCTCCGCTCCGTACACCTCGTACACACGCGGCTCCGCTCCGTACACCTCGCACACACACGGCTCCGCTCCGTACACCTCGTACACACACGGCTCCGCTCCGTACACCTCGTACACACGGCTCCGCTCCGTACACCTCGTACACACGGCTCCGCTCCGTACACCTCGCACACACACGGCTCCGCTCCGTACACCTCGTACACACGCGGCTCCGCTCCGTACACCTCGTACACACACGGCTCCGCTCCGTACACCTCGTACACACGCGGCTCCGCTCCGTACACCTCGTACACACACGGCTCTGCTCCGTACACCTCATACACACGGCTCCGCTCCGTACACCTCGTACACACGGCTCCGCTCCGTACACCTCGCACACACACGGCTCCGCTCCGTACACCTCGTACACACGCGGCTCCGCTCCGTACACCTCGTACACACACGGCTCCGCTCCGTACACCTCGTACACATGCGGCTCCGCTCCGTAAACCTCGTACACACACGGCTCCGCTCCGTACACCTCGTACACACGGCTCCGCTCCGTACACCTCGCACACACACGGCTCCGCTCCGTACACCTCGTACACACGCGGCTCCGCTCCGTACACCTCGTACACACACGGCTCCGCTCCGTACACCTCGTACACACGCTGCTCCGCTCCGTACACCTCGTACACACACGGCTCCGCTCCGTACACCTCGTACAAACGCGGCTCCGCTCCGTACACCTCGTACACACACGGCTCTGCTCTGTACACCTCGCACACACATGGCTCCGCTCCGTACACCTCGTACACACACGGCTCCGCTCCGTACACCTCGTACACACGCGGCTCCGCTCCGTATACCTCGTACACACACGGCTCTGCTCTGCACACCTCGTACACACGGCTCCGCTCTGTACATCTCGTACACACGCGGCTCCGCTCCGTACACCTCGTACACACACGGCTCTGCTCAGTACACCTCGCACACACAGGGCTCCGCTCCGTACACCTCGTACACACACGGCTCCGCTCCGTACATCTCGTACACACACGGCTCCGCTCCGTACACCTCGTACACACACGGCTCCGCTCCGTACACCTCGTACACACACGGCTCTGCTCTGTACACCTCGCACACACACGGCTCCGCTCCGTACACCTCGTACACACACGGCTCCGCTCCGTACACCTCGTACACACGCGGCTCCGCTCCGTACACCTCGTACACACACGGCTCTGCTCTGTACACCTCGTACACACGGCTCCGCTCTGTACATCTCGTACACACGCGGCTCCGCTCCGTACACCTCGTACACACACGGCTCTGCTCCGTACACCTCGTACACACAGGGCTCCGCTCCGTACACCTCGTACACACACGGCTCTGCTCTGTACACCTCGCACACACACGGCTCCGCTCCGTACATCTCGTACACACACGGCTCCGCTCCGTACACCTCGTACACACACGGCTCCGCTCCGTACACCTCGTACACACACGGCTCCGCTCCGTACACCTCATACACACGCGGCTCCGCTCCGTACACCTCGTACACACACGGCTCTGCTCTGTACACCTCGTACACACGGCTCCGCTCTGTACATCTCGTACACACGCGGCTCCGCTCCGTACACCTCGTACACACACGGCTCCGCTCCGTACACCTCGTACACACACGGCTCCGCTCCGTACACCTCGTACACACACGGCTCCGCTCCGTACACCTCGTACACACACGGCTCCGCTCCGTACACCTCGTACACACATGGCTCCGCTCCGTACACCTCATACACACACGGCTCCGCTCCGTACACCTCGTACACACGGCTCCGCTCCGTACACCTCGTACACACATGGCTCCGCTCCGTACACCTCGTACACACACGGCTCCGCTCCGCACACCTCGTATACACGGCTCCGCTCCGTACACCTCGTACACACAAGGCTCCGCTCCGTACACCTCGTACACACACGGCTCCGCTCCGCACACCTCGTACACACACGGCTCCGCTCCGTACACCTCGTACACACATGGCTCCGCTCCGTACACCTCGTACACACACGGCTCCGCTCCGTACACCTCGTACACACAGGGCTCCGCTCCGTACACCTCGTACACACACGGCTCGGCTCCGTACACCTTGTACACACACGGCTCCGCTCCGTACACCTTGTACACACATGGCTCCTCTCCGTACACCTCGTACACACACGGCTCCGCTCCGTACACCTCGTACACACACGGCTCCGCTCCGTACACCTCGTACACACACGGCTCCGCTCCGTACACCTCGTACACACACGGCTCCGCTCCGTACACCTCGTACACACACGGCTCCGCTCCGTACACCTTGTACACACACGGCTCCGCTCCGTACACCTTGTACACACATGGCTCCGCTCCGTACACCTCGTACACACATGGCTCCGCTCCGTACACCTCGTACACACACGGCTCCGCTCCGTACACCTCGTACACACATGGCTCCGCTCCGTACACCTCGTACACACACGGCTCCGCTCCGTACACCTCGTACACACATGGCTCCGCTCCGTACACCTCGTACACACATGGCTCCGCTCCGTACACCTCGTACACACAAGGCTCCGCTCCGTACACCTCGTACACACAGGGCTCCGCTCCGTACACCTCGTACACACATGGCTCCGCTCCGTACACCTCGTACACACACGGCTCCGCTCCGTACACCTTGTACACACACGGCTCCCCTCCGTACACCTCGTACACACACGGCTCCGCTCCGTACACCTCGTACACACGCTGCTCCTCTCCGTACACCTCGTACACACGCGGCTCCGCTCAGTACACCTCGTACACACGCGGCTCCGCTCAGTACACCTCGTACACACGCGGCTCCGCTCCGTACACCTCGTACACACGCGGCTCCGCTCCGTACACCTCGTACACACGTGGCTCCGCTCCGTACACCCCGTACACACACGGCTCCGCTCCGTACACCTCGTACACACAGGGTTCCGCTCCGTACACCTCGTACACACACGGCTCCGCTCCGTACACCTCGTACACACACGGCTCCGCTCCGTACACCTCGTACACACACGGCTCCGCTCCGTACACCCTGTACACACACGGCTCCGCTCCGTACACCTCGTACACACACGGCTCTGCTCCGTACACACACGGCTCCGCTCCATACACCTCGTACACACACGGCTCCGCTCCGTACACCTCGTACACACACGGCTCCGCTCCGTACACCTCGTACACACACGGCCCCGCCCCGTACACCTCGTACACACAAGGCTCCGCTCCGTACACCTCGTACACACGCGGCTCCGCTCCGTACACCTCGTACACACGCGGCTCCGCTCCGTACACCTCGTACACACGCGGCTCCGCTCCGTACACCTCGTGCACACACGGCTCCGCACCGTACACCTTGTGCACACGCGGCTCCGCTCCGTACACCTCGTGCACATGCGGCTCCGCTCCGTACACCTCGTACACACGCGGCTCCGCTCCGTACACACGCGGCTCCGCTCCGTACACCTCGTACACACGCGGCTCCGCTCCGTACACCTCGTACACACGCGGCTCCGCTCCGTACACCTCGTACACACGCGGCTCCGCTCCGTACACCTCTTACACACGCGGCTCCGCTCCGTACACCTCGTACACACGCGGCTCCGCTCCGTACACCTCGTACACACGCGGCTCCGCTCCGTACACCTCGTACACACAGGGCTCGGCTCCGTACACCTCGTACACACACGGCTCGGCTCCGTACACCTCGTACACACACGGCTCTGCTCCGTACACCCCGTACACACACGGCTCCGCTCCGTACACCTCGTACACACACGGCTCCGCTCCGTACACCCTGTACACACACGGCTCCGCTCCGTACACCTCGTACACACAGGGTTCCGCTCCGTACACCTCGTACACACACGTCTCCGCTCCGTACGCCTCGTACACACAGGGCTCCGCTCCGTACGCCTCGTACACACACGGCTCCGCTCCGTACACCTCGTACTCGCGCGGCTCCGCTCCGTACACCTCGTACACACGCGGCTCCGCTCCGTACACCTCGTATACGCGCGGCTCCGCTCCGTACACCTCGTACACACGCGGCTCCGCTCCGTACAACTCGTACACACACGGCTCCGCTCCGTACACCTCGTACACACACGGCTCCGCTCCGTACACCTCGTACACACACGGCTCCGCTCCGTACACCTCATACACACGGCTCCGCTCCGTACACCTCGTACACACGGCTCCGCTCCGTACACCTCGCACACACACGGCTCCGCTCCGTACACCTCGTACACACGCGGCTCCGCTCCGTACACCTCGTACACACACGGCTCCGCTCCGTACACCTCGTACACACGCAGCTCCGCTCCGTACACCTCGTACACACACGGCTCCGCTCCGTACACCTCATACACACGGCTCCGCTCCGTACACCTCGTACACACGGCTCCGCTCCGTACACCTCGCACACACACGGCTCCGCTCCGTACACCTCGTACACACGCGGCTCCGCTCCGTACACCTCGTACACACACGGCTCCGCTCCGTACACCTCGTACACACGCGGCTCCGCTCCGTACACCTCGTACACACGCGGCTCCGCTCCGTACACCTCATACACACGGCTCCGCTCCGTACACCTCGTACACACGGCTCCGCTCCGTACACCTTGCACACACACGGCTCCGCTCCGTACACCTCGTACACACGCGGCTCCGCTCCGTACACCTCGTACACACACGGCTCTGCTCCGTACACCCCGTACACACACGGCTCCGCTCCGTACACCTCGTACACACACGGCTCCGCTCCGTACACCCTGTACACACACGGCTCCGCTCCGTACACCTCGTACACACAGGGTTCCGCTCCGTACACCTCGTACACACACGTCTCCGCTCCGTACGCCTCGTACACACAGGGCTCCGCTCCGTACGCCTCGTACACACACGGCTCCGCTCCGTACACCTCGTACTCGCGCGGCTCCGCTCCGTACACCTCGTACACACGCGGCTCCGCTCCGTACACCTCGTATACGCGCGGCTCCGCTCCGTACACCTCGTACACACGCGGCTCCGCTCCGTACAACTCGTACACACACGGCTCCGCTCCGTACACCTCGTACACACACGGCTCCGCTCCGTACACCTCGTACACACACGGCTCCGCTCCGTACACCTCATACACACGGCTCCGCTCCGTACACCTCGTACACACGGCTCCGCTCCGTACACCTCGCACACACACGGCTCCGCTCCGTACACCTCGTACACACGCGGCTCCGCTCCGTACACCTCGTACACACACGGCTCCGCTCCGTACACCTCGTACACACGCAGCTCCGCTCCGTACACCTCGTACACACACGGCTCCGCTCCGTACACCTCATACACACGGCTCCGCTCCGTACACCTCGTACACACGGCTCCGCTCCGTACACCTCGCACACACACGGCTCCGCTCCGTACACCTCGTACACACGCGGCTCCGCTCCGTACACCTCGTACACACACGGCTCCGCTCCGTACACCTCGTACACACGCGGCTCCGCTCCGTACACCTCGTACACACGCGGCTCCGCTCCGTACACCTCATACACACGGCTCCGCTCCGTACACCTCGTACACACGGCTCCGCTCCGTACACCTTGCACACACACGGCTCCGCTCCGTACACCTCGTACACACGCGGCTCCGCTCCGTACACCTCGTACACACGGCTCCGCTCCGTACACCTCGCACACACACGGCTCCGCTCCGTACACCTCGTACACACGCGGCTCCGCTCCGTACACCTCGTACACACACGGCTCCGCTCCGTACACCTCGTACACACGCGGCTCCGCTCCGTACACCTCGTACACACACGGCTCCGCTCCGTACACCTCTTACACACGGCTCCGCTCCGTACACCTCGTACACGCGGCTCCGCTCCGTACACCTCGTACACACACGGCTCCGCTTCGTACACCTCGTACACACGCGGCTCCGCTCCGTACACCTCGTACACACGCGGCTCCGCTCCGTAAAACCTCGTACACACGGCTCCGCTCCGTACACCTCGCACACACACGGCTCCGCTCCGTACACCTCGTACACACGCGGCTCCGCTCCGTACACCTCGTACACACGCGGCTCCGCTCCGTACACCTCGTACACACGCTGCTCCTCTCCGTACACCTCGTACACACGCGGCTCCGCTCAGTACACCTCGTACACACGCGGCTCCGCTCCGTACACCTCGTACACACGTGGCTCCGCTCCGTACACCTCGTACACACGCGGCTCCGCTCCGTACACCTCTTACACACGGCTCCGCTCCGTACACCTCGTACACACGCGACTCCGCTCCGTACACCTCGTACACACGTGGCTCCGCTCCGTACACCTCGTACACACGCGGCTCCGCTCCGGACACCTTGTACACACGGCTCCGCTCCGTACACCTCGTACACACGCGGCTCCGCTCCGTACACCTCGTACACACACGGCTCTGCTCTGTACACCTCGCACACACATGGCTCCGCTCCGTACACCTCGTACACACACGGCTCCGCTCCGTACACCTCGTACACACGGCTCCGCTCCGTACACCTCGTACACACGCGGCTCCGCTCCGTACACCTCGTACACACACGGCTCCGCTCCGTACACCTCGTACACACGCGGCTCCGCTCCGTACACCTCGTACACACGCGGCTCCGCTCCGTACACCTCGTACACACGCGGCTCTGCTCCGTACACCTCATACACACTCGGCTCCGCTCCGTACACCTCGTACACACGCGGCTCCGCTCCGTACACCTCGTACACACGTGGCTCCGCTCCGTACACCTCATACACACATGGCTCCGCTCCGTACACCTCGTACACACGCGGCTCCGCTCCGTACACCTTGTACACACGGCTCCGCTCCGTACACCTCGTACACACGCGGCTCCGCTCCGTACACCTCGTACACACACGGCTCCGCTCCGTACACCTCGCACACACATGGCTCCGCTCCGTACACCTCGTACACACACGGCTCCGCTCCGTACACCTCGTACACATGGCTCCGCTCCGTACACCTCGTACACACGCGGCTCCGCTCCGTACACCTCGTACACACACGGCTCCGCTCCGTACACCTCGTACACGCGCGGCTCCGCTCCGTACACCTCGTACACACGCGGCTCCGCTCCGTACACACGCGGCTCCGCTCCGTACACCTCGTACACACGCGGCTCCGCTCCGTACACCTCATACACACACGGCTCCGCTCCGTACACCTCGTACACACGCGGCTCCGCTCCGTACACCTCGCACACACACGGCTCCGCTCCGTACACCTCGTACACACACGGCTCCGCTCCGTACACCTCGTACACACGGCTCCGCTCCGTACACCTCGTACACACGGCTCCGCTCCGTACACCTCGCACACACACGGCTCCGCTCCGTACACCTCGTACACACGCGGCTCCGCTCCGTACACCTCGTACACACACGGCTCCGCTCCGTACACCTCGTACACACGCGGCTCCGCTCCGTACACCTCGTACACACACGGCTCTGCTCCGTACACCTCATACACACGGCTCCGCTCCGTACACCTCGTACACACGGCTCCGCTCCGTACACCTCGCACACACACGGCTCCGCTCCGTACACCTCGTACACACGCGGCTCCGCTCCGTACACCTCGTACACACACGGCTCCGCTCCGTACACCTCGTACACACGCGGCTCCGCTCCGTAAACCTCGTACACACACGGCTCCGCTCCGTACACCTCGTACACACGGCTCCGCTCCGTACACCTCGCACACACGCGGCTCCGCTCCGTACACCTCGTACACACGCGGCTCCGCTCCGTACACCTCGTACACACACGGCTCCGCTCCGTACACCTCGTACACACGCTGCTCCGCTCCGTACACCTCGTACACACACGGCTCCGCTCCGTACACCTCGTACAAACGCGGCTCCGCTCCGTACACCTCGTACACACACGGCTCTGCTCCGTACACCTCGCACACACATGGCTCCGCTCCGTACACCTCGTACACACACGGCTCCGCTCCGTACACCTCGTACACACGCGGCTCCGCTCCGTACACCTCGTACACACACGGCTCTGCTCTGCACACCTCGTACACACGGCTCCGCTCTGTACATCTCGTACACACGCGGCTCCGCTCCGTACACCTCGTACACACACGGCTCCGCTCCGTACACCTCGTACACACACGGCTCCGCTCCGTACACCTCGTACACACACTGCTCCGCTCCGTACACCTCGTACACACGCGGCTCCGCTCCGTACACCTCGTACACACACGGCTCCGCTCCGTACACCTCGTACACACGCGGCTCCGCTCCGTACACCTCGTACACACGCGGCTCCGCTCCGTACACCTCGTACACACGCGGCTCTGCTCCGTACACCTCATACACACTTGGCTCCGCTCCGTACACCTCGTACACACGCGGCTCCGCTCCGTACACCTCGTACACACGTGGCTCCGCTCCGTACACCTCATACACACATGGCTCCGCTCCGTACACCTCGTACACACGCGGCTCCGCTCCGTACACCTTGTACACACGGCTCCGCTCCGTACACCTCGTACACACGCGGCTCCGCTCCGTACACCTCGTACACACACGGCTCCGCTCCGTACACCTCGCACACACATGGCTCCGCTCCGTACACCTCGTACACACACGGCTCCGCTCCGTACACCTCGTACACATGGCTCCGCTCCGTACACCTCGTACACACGCGGCTCCGCTCCGTACACCTCGTACACACACGGCTCCGCTCCGTACACCTCGTACACGCGCGGCTCCGCTCCGTACACCTCGTACACACGCGGCTCCGCTCCGTACACACGCGGCTCCGCTCCGTACACCTCGTACACACGCGGCTCCGCTCCGTACACCTCATACACACACGGCTCCGCTCCGTACACCTCGTACACACGCGGCTCCGCTCCGTACACCTCGCACACACACGGCTCCGCTCCGTACACCTCGTACACACACGGCTCCGCTCCGTACACCTCGTACACACGGCTCCGCTCCGTACACCTCGTACACACGGCTCCGCTCCGTACACCTCGCACACACACGGCTCCGCTCCGTACACCTCGTACACACGCGGCTCCGCTCCGTACACCTCGTACACACACGGCTCCGCTCCGTACACCTCGTACACACGCGGCTCCGCTCCGTACACCTCGTACACACACGGCTCTGCTCCGTACACCTCATACACACGGCTCCGCTCCGTACACCTCGTACACACGGCTCCGCTCCGTACACCTCGCACACACACGGCTCCGCTCCGTACACCTCGTACACACGCGGCTCCGCTCCGTACACCTCGTACACACACGGCTCCGCTCCGTACACCTCGTACACACGCGGCTCCGCTCCGTAAACCTCGTACACACACGGCTCCGCTCCGTACACCTCGTACACACGGCTCCGCTCCGTACACCTCGTACACACGCGGCTCCGCTCCGTAAACCTCGTACACACACGGCTCCGCTCCGTACACCTCGTACACACGGCTCCGCTCCGTACACCTCGCACACACACGGCTCCGCTCCGTACACCTCGTACACACGCGGCTCCGCTCCGTACACCTCGTACACACACGGCTCCGCTCCGTACACCTCGTACACACGCTGCTCCGCTCCGTACACCTCGTACACACACGGCTCCGCTCCGTACACCTCGTACAAACGCGGCTCCGCTCCGTACACCTCGTACACACACGGCTCTGCTCTGTACACCTCGCACACACATGGCTCCGCTCCGTACACCTCGTACACACACGGCTCCGCTCCGTACACCTCGTACACACGCGGCTCCGCTCCGTACACCTCGTACACACACGGCTCTGCTCTGCACACCTCGTACACACGGCTCCGCTCTGTACATCTCGTACACACGCGGCTCCGCTCCGTACACCTCGTACACACACGGCTCTGCTCAGTACACCTCGCACACACAGGGCTCCGCTCCGTACACCTCGTACACACACGGCTCCGCTCCGTACATCTCGTACACACACGGCTCCGCTCCGTACACCTCGTACACACACGGCTCCGCTCCGTACACCTCGTACACACACGGCTCTGCTCTGTACACCTCGCACACACACGGCTCCGCTCCGTACACCTCGTACACACACGGCTCCGCTCCGTACACCTCGTACACACGCGGCTCCGCTCCGTACACCTCGTACACACACGGCTCTGCTCTGTACACCTCGTACACACGGCTCCGCTCTGTACATCTCGTACACACGCGGCTCCGCTCCGTACACCTCGTACACACACGGCTCTGCTCCGTACACCTCGTACACACAGGGCTCCGCTCCGTACACCTCGTACACACACGGCTCTGCTCTGTACACCTCGCACACACACGGCTCCGCTCCGTACATCTCGTACACACACGGCTCCGCTCCGTACACCTCGTACACACACTGCTCCGCTCCGTACACCTCGTACACACACGGCTCCGCTCCGTACACCTCATACACACGCGGCTCCGCTCCGTACACCTCGTACACACACGGCTCTGCTCTGTACACCTCGTACACACGGCTCCGCTCTGTACATCTCGTACACACGCGGCTCCGCTCCGTACACCTCGTACACACACGGCTCCGCTCCGTACACCTCGTACACACACGGCTCCGCTCCGTACACCTCGTACACACACGGCTCCGCTCCGTACACCTCGTACACACATGGCTCCGCTCCGTACACCTCGTACACACATGGCTCCGCTCCGTACACCTCATACACACACGGCTCCGCTCCGTACACCTCGTACACACGGCTCCGCTCCGTACACCTCGTACACACATGGCTCCGCTCCGTACACCTCGTACACACACGGCTCCGCTCCGCACACCTCGTATACACGGCTCCGCTCCGTACACCTCGTACACACAAGGCTCCGCTCCGTACACCTCGTACACACACGGCTCCGCTCCGCACACCTCGTACACACACGGCTCCGCTCCGTACACCTCGTACACACATGGCTCCGCTCCGTACACCTCGTACACACACGGCTCCGCTCCGTACACCTCGTACACACAGGGCTCCGCTCCGTACACCTCGTACACACACGGCTCGGCTCCGTACACCTTGTACACACACGGCTCCGCTCCGTACACCTTGTACACACATGGCTCCTCTCCGTACACCTCGTACACACACGGCTCCGCTCCGTACACCTCGTACACACACGGCTCCGCTCCGTACACCTCGTACACACACGGCTCCGCTCCGTACACCTCGTACACACACGGCTCCGCTCCGTACACCTCGTACACACACGGCTCCGCTCCGTACACCTTGTACACACACGGCTCCGCTCCGTACACCTTGTACACACATGGCTCCGCTCCGTACACCTCGTACACACATGGCTCCGCTCCGTACACCTCGTACACACACGGCTCCGCTCCGTACACCTCGTACACACATGGCTCCGCTCCGTACACCTCGTACACACACGGCTCCGCTCCGTACACCTCGTACACACATGGCTCCGCTCCGTACACCTCGTACACACATGGCTCCGCTCCGTACACCTCGTACACACACGGCTCCGCTCCGTACACCTCGTACACACAGGGCTCCGCTCCGTACACCTCGTACACACACGGCTCCGCTCCGTACACCTCGTACACACACGGCTCCGCTCCGTACACCTTGTACACACACGGCTCCCCTCCGTACACCTCGTACACACACGCCTCTGCTACATCCACCCTGTAAACCCCTCCTGACCCCACACAGAAACTTCCCGTCATCCAGCACCATGACAACCAGCACAGCAGAGTCCTGCACACACTGAGGCCCCTGATTATGTGACCCCTGACTCCTCCCCTCCTGTGACCTCATCACAGGTCCTGTGCGCACAGAGCAGCCATCGTCGCTCCTGAATGATATTGTCCAGTGTAGGGCCTCGCCCTTTGCTGGTAACGCCCAGTTGTCAGTTTATTGTTATTTTCTAGGAGTTCTAGAATTTTACAAATAAGATTTCCTGGGCAGAGCGGTGGAGCTGTGACGGCTCACTGTGAGGATGCCCTGAAGGTTGTGTGTGGCTCCAGAACGTGGCTTCAGGACATATAGACGCTGGTGGCGTTCACCATCCACTTCTTCTCTAATCCACCACCACGTCAGCCTTGATGTTTCCGGCAGCTGAGCCGTTCCTGTAAGATCACAAGTCCGGGTTCTTACTTGTACTGAGAGTAAATCATCCTGCGCCGGTTTCACCCACCGAGCGCTTTTCTTTTTCTTCTGATCCTCGGCAGCTAAGCTGCACACGTCACGTCTCCTATGTGGATGTCTGTCACGGGGCTGAGGCATGACTTCACCTCCTCTGGGTAGACGAATGTGTCTGCTATTCACAGGACTTGGTGGGTAAATAAGACTAGGCCTGACTTCCTGGAGATATGTGTAGACTAGGCCTGATTTCCTGGAGATATGTATAGACCAGGCATGACTCGCTGGAGATATGTATAGACCAGGCCTGACTCGCTGTAGATATGTATAGACTAGGCCTGACTTGCTGGAGATATGTATAGACTAGGCATGACTCGCTGGAGATATGTGTAGACTAGGCCTGACTCGCTGGAGATATGTGTAGACTAGGCCTGACTCGCTGGAGATATGTGTAGACTAGGCCTGACTCGCTGGAGATATGTATAGACTAGGCATGACTCGCTGGAGATATGTATAGACTAGGCCTGACTTGCTGGAGATATGTGTAGACTAGGCATGACTCGCTGGAGATATGTATAGACTAGGCCTGACTTGCTGGAGATATGTATAGACTAGGCATGACTCGCTGGAGATATGTATAGACTAGGCCTGACTTGCTGGAGATATGTGTAGACTAGGCATGACTTGCTGGAGATATGTATAGGCTAGGCCTGACTCGCTGGAGATATGTGTAGACTAGGCATGACTTGCTGGAGATATGTGTAGACTAGGCATGACTTGCTGGAGATGTGTAGACTAGGCATGACTCGCTGGAGATATGTATAGACTAGGCCTGACTCGCTGGAGATATGTATAGACTAGGCCTGACTTGCTGGAGATATGTGTAAACTAGGCATGACTCGCTGGAGATGTGTAGACTAGGCATGACTCGCTGGAGATATGTGTAGACTAGGCATGACTCGCTGGAGATATGTACAGACTAGGCCTGACTCGCTGGAGATATGTGTAGACTAGGCCTGACTTGCTGGAGATATGTGTAGACTAGGCCTGACTTGCTGGAAATATGTATAGACTAGGCCTGACTTGCTGGAGATATGTGTAGACTAGGCATGACTCGCTGGAGATATGTGTAGACTAGGCATGACTCGCTGGAGATATGTGTAGACTAGGCCTGACTCGCTGGAGATATGTGTAGACTAGGCATGACTCGCTGGAGATATGTGTAGACTAGGCATGACTCCCAGGAGATATGTGTAGACTAGGCCTGACTTGCTGGAGATATGTGTAGACTAGGCCTGACTTGCTGGAGATATGTGTAGACCAGGCCTGACTTGCTGGAGATATGTGTAGACTAGGCCTGACTTGCTGGAGATATGTGTAGACTTGGCATGACTCGCTGGAGATATGTGTAGACTAGGCATGACTCCCTGGAGATATGTGTAGACTAGGCCTGACTTGCTGGAGACATGTGTAGACTAGGCATGACTTGCTGGAGATATGTATAGACTAGACCTGACTTGCTGGAGATATGTGTAGACTAGGCCTGACTTGCTGGAGATATGTGTAGACTAGGCCTGACTTGCTGGAGATATGTGTAGACTAGGCCTGACTTGGTGGAGATATGTATAGACTAGGCATGACTTGCTGGAGATATGTGTAGACTAGGCATGACTTGCTGGAGATATGTGTAGACTAGGCCTGACTTGGTGGAGATATGTATAGACTAGGCATGACTTGCTGGAGATATGTGTAGACTAGGCCTGACTTGCTGGAGATATGTGTAGGCTAGGCCTGACTTGCTGGAGATATGTGTAGGCTAGGCCTGACTTGCTGGAGATATGTGTAGACTAGGCCTGACTTGGTGGAGATATGTATAGACTAGGCATGACTTGCTGGAGATATGTGTAGACTAGGCATGACTTGCTGGAGATATGTGTAGACTAGGCATGACTTCCTGGAGATATGTATAGACTAGGCCTGACTTGCTGGAGATATGTGTAGGCTAGGCCTGACTTGCTGGAGATATGTGTAGACTAGGCCTGACTTGCTGGAGATATGTGTAGGCTAGGCCTGACTTGCTGGAGATATGTGTAGGCTAGGCCTGACTTGCTGGAGATATGTGTAGACTAGGCCTGACTTGGTGGAGATATGTATAGACTAGGCATGACTTGCTGGAGATATGTGTAGACTAGGCATGACTTGCTGGAGATATGTGTAGACTAGGCCTGACTTGCTGGAGATATGTTTAGACTAGGCATGACTCGCTGGAGATATGTGTAGACTAGGCCTGACTTGCTGGTGATATGTGTAGACTAGGCATGACTTGCTGGTGATATGTGTAGACTAGGCATGACTTGCTGGAGATATGTGTAGACCAGGCATGACTTGCTGGAGATATGTGTAGACTAGGCCTGACTTGCTGGTGATATGTGTAGACTAGGCATGACTTGCTGGAGATATGTATAGACTAGGCCTGACTTGCTGGAGATATGTGTAGACTAGGCATGACTTGCTGGAGATATGTATAGACTAGGCCTGACTTGCTGGAGATATGTGTAGACTAGGCATGACTTGCTGGAGATATGTGTAGACTAGGCCTTACTTGCTGGAGATATGTGTTGTCGGGATCCCTCAGATTACTCTTTCATCTGAAGGACCGATGTTCTTAGGTGTGAAGCACCATATGTCTCTAATCAATTGCTCCGTCGAGAAGGATAACACAGACACGGGCTGTATAATACCACTCGGGATGCCTGCCAAGACGCCTCTGGCTTATCAGTTAGGCTTCCGTCTTTTATAGTAAAGAATTTAAACATTTAAAGACATGCGCAGTACAAATGATTTCACAACTTGTTTTCTACAAAGAAAGTCACTTAGGCGAAAAAGCAGAGGTATTTGACCTTGGTTCACAAGGGAGATGTCTGAGACATCTCCTCGAAGAACAGATAAGGTTTTAAACAAGAGAATGCAACATAGACAGAACTCAATTTAACTCCTTCAGTTCCTATCATTCCCCCCTTTGACATCTTCATTTTCCACAGTCTGGAACACTGGATCCTGCAACAACAGCGGATAGTGGCTCGTTCACCAGGTACTATCCCAGGCCGACGGGTTGCCCAAGGGAGACAGGTCTTCTACCTTCTCCATCCCCCAGATACTGAAGCCACGTCCATCACTGCAAGAGTACGCTCCTTCATGCCAGAAATGAGATGTCAATCTAGGACTCAAAGGAATAATAATTAAATTCTTGTTGTTTACAGTCAAACTTCCTTATCTATTTCTACATCTTTTCTTGCATACAGAGATACACCAAAAAACAAGTTTCAATAGCACATATATTACGAAGATACAAACAACAATACGTAATAGACTTAGTATAATCCCAGCTATCCAGCCTCCAATACCCTTAAACCAATTAGCTGGATTAAGAAAGGAGAATGTATCTGACCACCAACTATCCTTAGTACGATCATTGTCTTTATTGTACTGATCTCTAAGTTTTTGAACATCCTCTATTTTCAATTTTAACTTTATAATGCTGTTGGGATCTATATAATGACAGCAAGCGGGTCCGATGACTTGACACATACCTCCTTGCGCTGCAGTTAAATAATCTAATACTATGGTATGCTGATTAGTGGCTATGATGAGCTGATTTTGGACAGCAACGGTGGTGTTCAATATATCCAATATATCCCATATTTGGTCATCTAAGTAATCTGTAGCTCTAACTAATTTATCCCACATTTAAGTAATCATAGGATAAATAAAAATAGAGCTGACAATTTTATTGGCCACACTCATCTGCACTATATGTGGTCTCCCAGAGAGGCGAGGTGTATTGTCAGCAGCTCTTTTGTACAACGTGTGTTTAGGTATGCTCTGAGTATTCAACTGGTCATTCGGAATAACAAAGGTAGCTGGAGTCAAACGACCCAGAGTACAAGCACCTTTTACCCCTACTGGCAACCATTTATATGCATTGTCTCCACATACCCAGTACATGTCACTAGGTAGGTCCCATAGGGCTGAATGTTGTAATACCAGTCTATGAACTAAATCTATGAACGCAGATACATTCTGAAGCATACACCAATTTGGAAGTTGTCCTTAAGGGCTACAATACCCTACATCGGGATTTCCACAGGTGGGAGTTCCTTTCTCATATCCAGATAACTCGTTACAAGGTATATTACTTGAAATATTAAAACAAGTTTCATTATTGCCCTGGGGAAATAAATTGGAATACTCCCAGGACGTATTATGCAACCTTCTTTCTAGCAGTATTGGTTTGAAGGCGTCAGTAGAGTGGGAAGTTACATTAAAACTAACTTGTAGGCCATACATTGGAATTTGCCCCAGGTAGGTTAATCGAGTTCTATTCCTGGGTACCCAAGCCCCCCTTTATATGCCAGATATTGAAGGTATGTGTTACTTCCTGAAAGATTACCCTGCCACCAAGGGTATCCTACCCATCCCACAATAGGTATTCCAACAGTTGTGTTCCATAACTTCACATTATTTGTGGCATTATTAGCGAGTGTATCAGAACAACTGGTCCAGGCAAATAATTCCTCGGGTGGCACAGGAATAACAAGGAACGGAATACTAGTGGCCGATATTGGTGAATGTGTGCAGATCCAGCAATCTGCTGGAGACTGAGTGTCTTTTGACCAATCATTTAGTATTTTTTCATGATGTTGTATAAACTTATTATTCAAGGACATTGGAGAATTTAAACTATCCCACGCAGCTACCATTATTACAGATAATGCAACAAAACCAAACCAAAACATTATGCACTCTTATGCTTTGTTAACTCCTGTGGCTAGTTTGCAATGCGATGCGTGGATCCAGGTTGGTCGTCCTTCCAACTTAACAGAAGTAGGCGTTGTTAGGAGTACTTGGTAAGGTCCTTGATATCGGGGTTCAAGGGTCTTTCTGGAGTGTTTCTTGACATATACGTAATCACCAGGTTGTAGACAGTGAGTTCCTTCCACACTATCTGGATCTCTGTCTGATTCAATTGTTTCAGGGACACCGAATCGTGGTACTAGTTCCATCACCAGTTTCTTTGCAGTAGCTCGAGCTGTAGCCGTTTTCACCGGGTAGGCCTCTGGCCATCCAGAGAAGAGATCTACACATACTAGGATATTTGCATACACTCCTACCTTGGTAGCTGTATGTCGTCAATCTGCCGTCTCTGAAACGGGTAGAGAGGCCTAGGTGTCGCTTTCTTAGGGACTTTTACTGTTTTACCTGGGTTGTGCTGTGCACAGATGAGGCATGATTGTACAAGTTTCGCGGCTGCGCAACTGAAGCCAGGAGCGATCCAGAAGGCATCTACCATGGCACACATGTGACTTTTTGAGGTGTGATTGGGGCCATGTGCTGCTTGCGCCATGATTGGGAACAGGGACTTTGGTGGGCACATTTTATCCTTATTCTCCCATACTCCATTTGAGTTCAGCTCAGCTCCCAGTCTCCCCCGGTGTACCTTCTCTGTTTGGGCAGCCTTTTGCTGGAGGGATTTCAGGACATCTAGACCCAATGTGGCTGGAATACGCTGACTCCCCGCCACCGTCCACTGCTCTCTCTAGGCCGCCTTGTGCTATTTTAGCAGCCTCGTTCGCCCTTCTATTGCCCTCTACCTCCACGGAGTCACCTTTGTGTGTGCTTTTACCTTGACAATGCCAACCTGGACTGGTAACATCAATGCCTCCATCAATTGTTTCACCAGCTCTGCATTTTTAATGGGCTTCGAATCTGTGAAAATATTAGCGACTTTACCTGCAGCGGCTCTACACGCCTCAGTGAGTGCCTTCAACTCTGCCTCCTGCGCCGACATGTGAGGAGAGAGTGGTTCCGCTCGGATTACCTCATGTGAGGATACTACTGCATATCCAGTGTAGAATCGTCCATCCTGGTGGTATCTGGGGCCATCTACAAAAAAGAAACTCAAAGTCTGCATTAGGAACAGGTTTTTCATGAATGTGTGCAAACCCAACTGTCTCCTGACTCATCAGTTCTATGCAGACATGTTCATGCGTCATGTCAAAGTATCCTTCCTCACTTGCCCATACGGTCACCAATTCCCCCTTTTCTGAATCCACAGGCAGGAGGGTGGCTGGATTCAGAACGTTACATCTTTTGAGGAGTGACATACTCAGGAATTAGTAGAGCACACTCAAGTCGGAGCTGTCTGGCCATAGACAGATGTTTTGGTTGAACTTGTAGGAGTATGGCATGGATCGTCAGTGTCATCTCACATGCCTTCCCTATTACGTCTCCACTGTTTTCCTTGTGCTCCAGCATACATGACAGGTCGTTTTATTGTCCTTGTTTGCTCAATTTCTTTAGCTACCTTAAGGAGGTCTTTCGGATCTACATGTCTCCATTCAGGTCTGACTGTCTGTACTGCGTCTCGTAAGTCTTTGTTCATACCGTCAATGAATGCATTCACCAGTATTCTAACATCAAGTGGGTTTATGCAAATGTACCCCATGTCTGCCCATTTCAGCTGTAACCGTCCAAGGTATATCTCTACTCTCTCTCTCCTCTTTGCTGTGTCACATTAGTCAGGAGTACAGACTGCTCTGATTGTTCCACTGCAGCCCATTGTCTTAGTGACTCACAGTACGTCTCCCCAGATCGTGCAGATTTATCATCCATGCCCCAAGCCTGATTCTTTGTCACATCTGTGTGTGTCTTAATTATATGATCTAGTGCGTCACCTGCCTTTAAACTCACCAACCTCTCTAGGTCTGCCCAGGTACACTTATATGTCTGCTGTACTTCCTTTATGTGTCTGTAAAACGGGAATGGTTGGTCTTCAGGGGCAGGCAGCTGCTTCAGTAAAGCTAGCTGGTCAGAGGGGCTCCAGGGATAATACACCTGTATCTTTCTTATTCTAGTCACACTTCTAGGTCCTGATGGGGTTGGCCGTCTGATGTCTACTGTCAGCTTACTCCTCAAGGGCCAATGTCCCCACTACCCACTATCCACACTATTATGTCAGCTTCTTATGATCTTGTCTGGATAGGATTTAGTGCAATTCTCTTAGGTCAGTAGCACAGGTCACACAAGTAGCTATTCAGTCTGGGTTTGTCTGAGTCTGACCACAGTGTTTACAAGTCCATCTATTTTGTCTGGGTCTCTGGTTACACTTTGTCAATCAAACATTCATACTACACCTTCCATACTGCTGCACATTCTCAAGCATCATTTATTCACTTGCTATTTTCTTCCCTTCTCTGTGCCTTTTTGTACATCCAAACATTCACACTCTGGTATTTTTGCCTTTTTCAATATTTGTCCCACTTGTTTTACTGCTTCCTTCCTTCTCTGTCTCTTGTAATTTGACACAATTTGCTATACAAATCAATCACACAACTAGAAGCAGGTTCAAACACATTAATGACCAAGCAATCACTTACAATTCCCTTCTAAATTAGGCACCATATCTTACTTTTAACTTCCAATCTTCAATTAAGTACTGTTGCTTTAAAATGCACAAATCTTTCAGCGTGTACCTTACGGATAGAATTACAGAGAATTTTGAGCACAGCTCACACTCAGCAGAGATAAGAGCGAAGGGAGAAGAAAAACTACGCAGCTCCATCCTTCACCCCTCCCGTCAGAATGCAGCGTCGTCCTTCACAGAATTCTGTAGTTCTTTAGACTTATCAAAATCAATTTCCACAAAGAAACTCAAAATCACGGGATTTCACTGTAAGAGCAGATAACTGTATAATGAGATTAACCATGCCTTGCCCTTTTTCTGGCCAAATGCATTCAGGAAACTTTACAATGTAATGCCACATATAACACGAACTATATCATTACTCAATTCATTCAGTCTCAGATGTAGATTTGAAATATCTATAACGCATCTGTCCGGGATTCCACCACAACTAGAAAGGTCACAAATCTCTTGACACAAAAATGATGTGTGATGATTCATTCATACGTGCTCATTCACTGATTTTTTTTTTTTTTTTTTTTTTTATACTCAATTACTCATCTCTCATCTTATTCAGAGGTTCTCATAGACATATATACAAGGATTCACACAGCCTGCCTATCTTGCACTTTGGATTTGATTAATACTTTTTCCAGGTTCTTTGCTGCACTACTTCCATATCTATCCTCAATTATATCACATAACCGATTTCCTTCTTCAGGTGTCTTTCCCTGACTGTTCCCCATCTTATCTTTTATTCTTATCCTGTCTCTCTTGTTGTCTTCCTGTTAGTCCCCTGCCTTAGGTGGTGTATTGGGTAAGCTCAAGACTAGGCTCTACTATACCTCGTTACCTTCTTCCTAAGGTGCTAACAGGCTAAATGGAGTGTCTGTTCCTCGGTGTACTACGTGTTTCGTGTACTTATATGCTAGGTAGCATCCGAACAGAAATACTCCCACAACACACAGGATTGTAAATAAAGTGTCCATCTACTGGGGTTCTTCAGTCATATCCTGTCACAGGCTCATTTCACGGTCCTGTGCTCATTCGGTCACACTCTTATCTGTCACAAGGTTTATTCGTAAAGGGTGTTGATTTAAGCTTAGGCGGTGACCTCCCCGAAAGGACGCTGTCACATGACCCAGTTAGGCAATATCACCACTCTTTGAACGAATACCTACTGTGCAGCTTATTTTTCTACTTTCCACAACCTTTCAAATCAAAGTAGCCATTCAACAACCTCCTCTATTCCTAGTGCGGAACCGTCTATTGTGAAAAACTTGTCCGTCCGGGCTGCGCAGTATGAACTGTTCACCCAGCCTTATATTCCATAATGTCAGACCTCTCCCATTTTGATTTGCATCAGCTCTTTTTCTAAAAATAGCTGTGCACACACAGAACCTACAGTAACCTCTCATTCGAGCAGAAATTACATATGCATGTCACACCCGATTTCCTCAGAGTTCTTATATGGACCTGATTTTACGGCCCCCTCCTCTACTAGATTCCCCTTTATACGGACCTTAGTTATAATGATAGATTATGAAGAGCAGAGAAGAGAAAAATTGATCTCTTACCTGGCCAGGTGTTTAGGTCTGCTGTTCACAATTTCATCAGTAACTGGAGTGGTCTGTAGATCGGGTAGTCTTGGAGAGGTGCCTATATCAGGTCCCTGTTTCGGGCGCCAGGAAACTGTCGGGATCCCTCAGATTACTCTTTCATCTGAAGGACCGATGTTCTTAGGTGTGAAGCATCATATGTCTCTAATTAAATCAGCTCCGTCGAGAAGAACTACACAGACACCAGCTGTATAATACCACTCGGGATGCCTCTCAAGACGCCTCTGGCTTATCAGTTAGGCTTCCGTCTTTTATAGTAAAGAATTTAAACATTTTACAGACATGCGCAGTACAAATGATTTTACAACTTGTTTTCGACAAAGAAAGTCATTTAGGCGAAAAAGCAGAGGTATTTGACCTTGGTTCACAAGGGAGATGTCTGAGACATCTCCTCGAAGAACAGATAAGGTTTTAAACAAGAGAATGCAACATAGACAGAACTCAATTTAACGCCTTCAGTTCCTATCAATAGTGAGGGGACAGGAGTGAGGGTCTGTTCCCAGGAGCTACAGTCTGAAGAAAGGGCTAAAAAGCCTTCACTAGACCCCTGTACAGCTGTATAATGAGGCCCAGGCTTTATAGTGAAGGGACAGGAGTGAGGGCCTGATCCCAGGAGCTACAGTCTGAGGAAAGGGCTAAAAAGCCTTCACTAGACCCCTGTACAGCTGTATAATGAGGCCCAGGCTTTATAGTGAAGGGACAGGAGTGAGGGCCTGTTCCCAGGAGCTACAGTCTGAGGAAAGGGCTAAAAAGCCTTCACTAGATCCCTGTACAGCTGTATAATGAGGCCCAGGCTTTATAGTGAAGGGACAGGAGTGAGGGCCTGTTCCCAGGAGCTACAGTCTGAGGAAAGGGCTAAAAATCCTTCACTAGACCCCTGTACAGCTGTATAATGAGGCCCAGGCTTTATAGTGAAGGGACAGGAGTGAGGGTCTGTTCCCAGGAGCTACAGTCTGAGGAAAGGGCTAAAAAGCCTTCACTAGACCCCTGTACAGCTGTATAATGAGACTCAGGCTTTATAGTGAAGGGACAGGAGTGAGGGCCTGTTCCCAGGAGCTACAGTCTGAGGAAAGGGCTAAAAAGCCTTCACTAGACCCCTGTACAGCTGTATAATGAGGCCCAGGCTTTATAGTGAAGGGACAGGAGTGAGGGCCTGTTCCCAGGAGCTACAGTCTGAGGAAAGGGCTAAAAAGCCTTCACTAGACCCCTGTACAGCTGTATAATGAGGCCCAGGCTTTATAGTGAAGGGACAGGAGGGAGAAAAGTGGGGAAAGGAGCCAGAAGAGCCGGACTGCCCATCACTAACCTGCAGAGCCGCACTCCACATATATGGCTGCTCTGTGCAGAGGACCTGTGATGAGGTCACAAAGGGGAGGAGTCAGGGGTCACATGATCAGGGGCCTCAGTGTGTGCAGGACTCTGCTGTGCTGGTTGTCATGGTGCTGGATGGGGGAAAAATAGCATCCCTGGCGGGACGCGGGAGGTGGATGTCAAAAATGGGACTTCCCGGCGGGAATCGAGACGGTTGGGAGCCGTGTGTGTACGAGGTGTACGGAGCGGAGCCGTGTGTGTACGAGGTGTACGGAGCTGCGTGTGTGTACGAGGTGTACAGAGCAGAGCCGTGTGTGTACGAGGTGTACGGAGCGGAGCCGCATGTGTACGAGGTGTACGGAGCCACGTGTGTACGGGGTTCAGCTCAGGTGGGGAAACATCTGAGTGGGCTCCTAACCAGGTGTTATGGTGGTGCCTCACATGCCCGCTCAGCACCTCCCTACTCACTATGGTCACTGCAGCTTCTCAGCATGTTGCTTCCATTTAGCCTTGGGGGATTGGCCAGTCTCTACAGGGATTTAACCCTGCCGTGTCCTTCACAGATTAGGTTCCCCAGCCTATCCTGTGCCGGCAGGTCCTATATTAGGTAGCTCCACCGTCCGCTCTCTGCTGGATGTTGGTTCCTAGGCAGTTCACTTTGCCTGTTGTTCCGCACACTTGTGTCTCTGACCCACCAATCAGCTGAGGTAGTCTTGGGGACTACCCTGGAGTAGTTCCTGGTGTCTACCGGCTTTCCGGCCTATCCTGTCCACCAGTAGCTCTAGTGAAGACCTGGTGGACTCCCAGTTACACCTCTCTAGGGTAAGCCTGGCCGATGGTGCAGTGGGTCCACATCCACCAGTGTTACACCAAGTAACTGTGCACACCTCACAACTTTTGAAGCACAGATAAAGGCACAGAGCATGCGGCGCACATAGCAGCAAACTTTGGCCTCACACTAATCCACGGCCATTTACCACTGCTTTCTCCCCCGGCAGGAGGAGTTGTCAGAGGGGCGCTGGTAGTGAGGGATATTCAGCAGACGCCTGAGACTGCAGGACGTAGACCCAAATCTGGGACTGACCGCTGTATCCGGGACAGTTGGGACTAGAGATGAGCAGGTGGATTCATGGCTCTCTGGTCCAGCGTGCGTGGGACCTGGGGATTATTTTTTGTGCCATCATTCACAGTCGGAGCCTCCAGAACGTTCTCCTCTTTATGTAGCGTCACTATACGACATCCGGCTTATTTGTGTCTGTAAGGCCGTGTTCACACATTGCAATACGGTGTTTTTTGTTTTCTGCAGGATCCGCACCATCTACAATAACGATCTTCTCCCCCTTATTTGATGCGTTCTTGGTGCAGAGGTGAAGCCGCGTTTTTATTGCGCTTTTTAGAGGACAGAAAAGCTTTGATTCTGCACTTAATAAAGTTTCTGCAGTTTTTTACCTGCGATTTTATTAGAGAGAGAAAAGCCCCAAATCCGCACAGATCAGCCGCGTGCCTTGGGCGCCCAGCGGGCGCCTTTTATGGTAAAGTAGTTTTTATTAAGGATTTATTTACATAAATGGGGTAAAGAAAAAGGGGAGACAGATTATAAATACCCAGTAATACAGACAAGAACCAAACAACAGCAAAAAAGAGAAATGTAAAGTCATGAAAGAGAGAGGCGGGAGAAAGGGGAGAAAGGGTTAAGGAGGAGAATGGGGAAGGAAAAATAGGGGTTTGTTAACCCCTTAGAGACCTTGCCCTTTTTCGTTTTTGCGTTTCTGTTTTTCGCTCCCCTTCTTCCCACAGCCATAACTTCTTTATGTCTCCGTCAGTATGGCCATGTTAGGGTTTGTTTGTTGCGGGACAAGTTGTGCTTTCGAACGACATCATTGGTTTCACCATATCGTGTACTCAAAAATGGGAAAAAATTCCAAGGGCGATGAAATTGCAAAAAAAGTGCAACTCCACAACTTTTTGGGGATTTTCTTTTTACCATATTCACCAATTGCTAAGACTGCCCTGCCATTATGATTCTCCAACTCATTACAAGGTCATAGACACCAAACAGGTCTCAGTTCTTTTTTATTTAAGTGGTGACAAAAAATCCAAAATTTGTTGGAAAAAAAATTGCGCCACTTTCTGAGACCCGTAGCGTCTGCATTTTTCATGATCTCGGGTTGGGTGGGGGCTTATTGTTTGCGCGCCGAGCTGATGTTTTTATTGATCCCATTTTGGTGCAGATACGATCTTTTGATCATCCGTTATTGCATTTTAATACAATGTCGCGGCGACCAAAACACCTTAATTCTGGCATTTTGCCTTTTTTTTTCACTACACCGTCTAGTGATCAGTTTGTTCCTTTCTTTATTGATAGATCAGGCGATTCTGAACGCGGCGATAACAAATTTGTGTATGTTTGGTTTTTCTATTGTTTTATTTTGAATGGGCCGAAAGGGGGGGGACATTATTATTAGTAATATTATAGGATGAAAAAATCTCTTATTCTCCTCTAGAATACAGAAACATCCATTGTACACAGCAGTGTATTTCTATCTGAATAATCTGCCTGTAGTCAGAGCCTGGAATATAGATCAAGTGCACACAATCCTGCAGTCACTTCACTGGAGCTTGTGGCTCAGCAGCTTACAGTGCCTGTCAGTAATGTTGAGGCTGTGGGTTTGGGATCTGGGAGTGTAACATAAAAAAATACATTTTTGTAATTGCTTATTATTTTTAATACTTTTATAGGAACAAAAAAATATATTTTTCTTCCCCTCAGTATACAGGCACCATAAAAAGCATTCTTATACACAATGTATTGCTATGGATATGTATACTCTGCTTCTGAGTTCACTGCTGGAAATATGACCAAATTCTCCCATCTCCAGCATTGTGAGCTGTGGCTCACTGGTAAAGCAGCAGCCTGTGGAGACTGAGATGGAAGCTCATACTCCTGGGGAGACCAATCACTGAAGGGAGAGGAAGTGAATCTATAATCTAATTTATGCACTTAGCAGAGAGAAGCGGCCAATCCCTCCGAGCAGGAGGAGCTACAGGAGCAATGAAAATGTCGGAGAGAGGAATATAGAGGTTGGGAGAACAGCTGAGACGGGACATGACAGTCCAGCTGAATCTGGGATGGTTGGGAGCTATGCAATTGAGAGGCTGTTGTGTCATTACCTTAACAAGGCGGTCCATGCTTGGAAATTCTACTAACATGAGTGGCCAAAATTCCTCCAGAAACTCACTGCCAGTTATTGCAAGCGCTTGATTGCAGTTGTTGCTGCTAAGAGTGGCCCAACCAGTTATAAGGTTTAGGGGCAATCACTTTTTCACACAGGGCCCTGAAGGTTTGGATTTCTTTTTCCCTATATAATAAAGATCTTCATTAAAAAACTGCATTTTGTGTTATCTTTGGCTAATATTTACATTTGTTTGGTGATCTGATACATGTGTGACAAACATGCCAAAGAATAGGAAATGTGTATGCATATGTCTATGTATACATATATACAGTGTGTGTGTATATTTATAGTGATGGTGAGGAGGCAGGGAGGAGTTTGTGTGAAAAATGGAGAAGGCGTGCTAAGTGCTGGCTCACAGGCCACTGCAACGCATAGTGGAGCTTGTAGTATTAGAGCGCAGTACACCGGGGGACAAGAAGTGATTGATAAACATCAGAGCTGCATCTGGCAGACACCAAGTGATGCTATCTGCCTTATAAAGGTATATATTACTATAATAAGAGTATGGATCCATTACTGGCACATAATGGTAAGATTAATGAATGCAAAATTAAACGAATTAGGGTAGTGGATAACTTTTAATATTTGGTGCAGACACCTTTGTTTGTAATTACAGAGGTCACGACCCATTTTCTATGTTCCAACTGAGGGAAGGAGGTTTTTGGCTAAAATCTTGCGATCCTTGACCCATCCATCCTCCCTTAAATACGGTGAAGTCATCTTGTCTGTTTTGCAGAAATACACCCCTAAAGTATGATGTTTCCCCCCCACCGTGCTTCATGGTTGGGACGGTGTTCTTGGATTTGCACTCATCCTTCTTCTTCCTCCAAACATGGCAGGTGGTGATGATAGCAAAAAGTTCTATGTTGGTGTTATCTGACCAAGTGACATTCTCCCTTGCCTCCTCGGGATCATCCAGTGTTATGAGTGAAGGAAGACACTAAATAAAAAATAAATAAAGTGCCTTCGCCACTCGGGGTCCACTGTGGGGTGGATGGAATAACCGCTGCTAAAAGAGGCAGAGCCCTAAGGCAGTAATGTGCACAGGGTTTTAGCTGCACCCAGTGCACTGAAGCAGACTGTTATATGCACAGAGCTGCAAACAAAAGCATAAATAACGCTGAGTCTGTACAGGGTCACAGACTTCCAGCGATGCAGATACGGTATTAAAGGTCACAGGAGTAGCCTTAAGCACCAGGACTACTCCTTCTAGACCTACCGTAAAAATAGGATGTGGAACATCGCAACTGCCAACGCCCGACAGGCTGCAACCGCAGCGCGGCGTGAACTGAGCCACAGAGAAAGCACCGCTATGCTGCAAGCGTGATGCAGGAAACGCTAGCTGCTGGCAAAGATGAAGCTTGAGCGCGCTGGCGCTAATACTGGCTGATGCCCAAACACTCACACAGACGTATTATCAGAGGGAAGGGGTTCTTAATAAGTCAGTCACCAGTCCAAGCATCCATCGCCATACATACAGCAGCCGTTTGAAAATACTAGCGCATGGCGGAACGGCCATGCGCACTTTTTATAGCATACGGGACCTGCCAGAAATCTCCAGGTCTCCAAAAGGAGCCAAAAGGATCCGGAGCAGGACCTGAGCACCTGACTCCTGAACTCCAGTGGGAGCTCGTCTCGTGAGCATGCTCAGAAGATGGCACAAAGGACTTAGCCTCTGGAGATAAATGTGAGAATCTGGATTCCTGCATAGGCATGGTAGAAACCAGATTCCTAACATCCAGATGGCTATTGGCAAACTTCTAATGGGCCTTGACATATGCTGGTGTGAGTAGCAGGACCTTGCGGCCCTGGAAGATATTAATCCATGATGGCATAATGTGCTTGTAGCTCTATTACCGGCACCCCTGCATGGTGGGACGCCAGCTTACTGCCTCAGACCCTCGGCACAATCCTCAGCGTTCTCCTGCTTCCTGGTTGTGTGAGCCCCGCAGCTCCAAGCGATGCACCTAGTACACACATGCGCGCATTCACCCATTCTTAAAGGGGCAGAGCAAGTATATATTATTATTATTATTATTATTATTATTTATTGTTATAGCGCCATTTATTCCATGGCGCTTTACATGTGAGGGGGGTATACATAAAAACAAGTACAATAATCTTAAACAGTATAAGTCATAACTGGTACAGGAGGAGAGAGGACCCTGCCCGCGAGGGCTCACAATCTTCAAGGGATGGGTGATAATACAGTAGGCGGGGGTAGAGCTGGTCGTGCAGCGGTTTGGTCGATCGGTGGTTACTGCAGGTTATAGGCTTGTCGGAAGAGGTGGGTCTTCAGGCTCTTTTTGAAGGTTTCGATGGTAGGTGAGAGTCTGATATGTTGTGGTAGAGAGTTCCAGAGTAGGGGTGATGCGCGAGAGAAATCTTGTATGCGATTGTGGGAAGAGGAGATAAAAGGGGAGTAGAGAAGGAGATCTTGTGAGGATCGGAGGTTGCGTGCAGGAAAGTACCGGGAGACGAGGTCACAGATGTATGGAGGAGACAAGTTGTGGATGGCTTTGTATGTCATGGTTAGGGTTTTGTAATGAAGTCTCTGGGCAATTGGGAGCCAGTGAAGGGATTGACAGAGGGGAGAAGCTGGGGAATAGCGGGGGGACAGGTGGATATACTAAATACTCTTAGCTTGTTGCTCAGAGATGTTTAGTATAATTACTACACCTGGAAGATGGCTTCCAGCTAATTACTGGGAGTCATCCTATATAAAAGACTCCCTCTCCCTTAGGGATTCGCCATGCAACGTGTAGAATCATTAGTCAGTAAGGTGTACTACTAGTGAGTTATGAGGTCCCCTGGTCCTGGTTTGGCTAGTGTCCTAAACCTGTATTCCTTGCCTCAGTGTGGCCAGTCCTGAATCCGTCATCCCCTGGTCCCAGAGCAGCCAGTGTCTGAAACTCATTCTGGTGTAGCACGTCCTGTATCCGTAGTCCCCTGGATCCAGAAAGGCCAGGGCCTGAATCTCATTCCCGGAGCGGCCAGTGCTTGAAGCTTGTCCATGAGTGGCCAGTGCCTGAACATTGTCATCTGCTCTGTGTTCGACCAAACCCTGTTCCAGTATCATAGACCAGAGTGTCTTAACCTTGCCCTAATCAGTGTCAGTAACCATTCTGTAGAGGTACCAGAACTTACTAGTCTGAACAGAGACGTATCCCTATTGAGTGTCAGTGAACCTGACCTCTGGGGTCTGCAGCTGCAATACTGGGTTCTGCCCAGGAGTGGTACCTGGCGGCTACCTGCAGGTCAGTCTGTATCCACCAGTGAACACTAGGTAGCTGATTAGCTATGCACACTTCCTGAGCAGGCCCGGTCCTGTGATCCCAGCTCTCTTCAGGTCATTGACCAAGTCTTACCATGTAGTTCTGGGTTGATTTCTGACCTTTCTCAGAATTTTCCTTACCCCACGAGACGAGATCTTGCATGTAGCCCCAGACCGAAGAAGACTGACAGTTAACTTGTGTTTCTTCCATTTTCTAATAATTTTGTCAACAATTGTTGCTTTCTCATCAAGCTGCTTGCCTTTTGTGCTGCAGCCCACCCCAGCCTTGTGCAGGTCTACAATTTTGTCCCTGGTGTCCTTAGACAGCTCTTTGGTCTTGGCCATGGTGGAGAGGTTGGCGTGTGACTGATTATCTGGAAAGGTGTCTTTTTGTGACGGACTCAGCTCCTGCTGAGCCCATTTTTTGAGTGGACCCTCTGGGTCATGGCACCCACCCACCGAGGGCGAGCTTACCTTGTGAGAATCCACCTCCTATACAGGGAGTGTCAGGGGCAAGACCAAGGGGGTGAGCCACCACGACTGCTGGGACCAGACGGCCAGCTCAGGGGACACTAGACGAGTGTCTGATGACAAGGACGAGCAGGAAGCAAGACGAGACAAGACGTAGGTGCAAGGTAACTTCATTAGGATAACTCAGGATCACATACAGTGTAAACAAGCAAAACGTGCAAGGTGCGTGCGTGGGGACGCCAAGGTCCATAGCATGGTATGTGCCAGGTGGCACGCCTAGGTACAGGTAACGGCACGATGGCATCGGACTCCGGACTGCTGGCAACGATCGACATCATCAAGGCATCAGGCTGCGGACATCAGCTCCGGACATCAGGCCGCAGTCATCCAGCTCATGATCTCTGGCAGCGATCGGCAGGTTCCGGACATCCGGCAGGCAAACCAGGTTTCAGGCAAGGAGGCACGACAGGTATCCAGGCATGGTGCGTGTTACAGAACACGCCGAGGTCTGAGGCTAGGTGCAAGGCAAGGTGCGTGTGTAGGGGACACGCCAGGGTTCAAGGCTAGGTGCAAAGCAAGGTGCGTGTGTAGGGGACACGCCAGGGTTCAAGGCTAGGTGCGTGTGTAGGGGACACGCCAGGGTTCACAAAACAAGACAGGGTGCGTGTGTGGAGACACGCCAAGGCAAGAGACAGAGTGCATGTGTAGAGACACGCCAAGGCACAAGGTACGAGACAGAGTGCGTGTGTAGAGACACGCCAAGGCACAAGGTACGAGACAGAGTCCTGAGCGTGCAAAGGGCACGCCAGGGTCAGGCGAGGCAGAGTCCTGCGCGTGCAGAGAGGCACGCCAGGAACAGGGTTCAAGGACCAGGCAAGACAGGAATCAGAGCAGAGCAAAGTTAACAAAGTGTTGTGCAAGAGTAGCACGAAAAGACACAGTGCGAGAACCAGCGTGAGTGCAAGGGAGCACGGAGACCACGGCTGGGAGCGCCGGCAGGTGGTACTGACGATGGCAGTTGCAGGCGGGCACGACTAGAGGCGGCACCGCCGCGGGGCCACGCAGCCAGATCACTATAGCACTGGACGGGGCACGGCTGAGGCACACAGGAGAGCATGGCTAGAGGCGGCACGGCTGAGGCACACCAGGCAGGCACAGATGACCAGTCACGTGCAAGGAGGCACAGAGCCACAAGGCAGGGCTAGGCAAAGACACAGGACAGAGACACGTACAGACAGTACGGCAAAGCCTAGTGCGAAAAGTGCAAGGGCGCACAAAACATCAGGGACAATACAAAGAACAAGGCAGAGACCTGCGCATGCAAAGAGCATGCCAGGGACAGGGACAGTCTAGCAGCGGAGCGTAGGCCGAAGCCCAGAGCCGGGCCAAGGCAGGGCCTTGGGACTAGACAAGGTACACAGGCGAGGCAGAGTCCTGCGCGTGCAGAGAGGCACGCCAGGGACAGGCGAGGCAGAGTCCTACGCGTGCAGAGAGGCACGCCAGGGACAGGCGAGGCAGAGTCCTGCGCGTGCAGAGAGGCACGCCAGGGACAGGCGAGGCAGAGTCCTGCGCGTGCAGAGAGGCACGCCAGGGACAGAGACTGAGGCAGGGTACCTGAAGCCACAAAGCAGAGCGAGACATGACACGAGGACAGAAACACGGAACAGAAGCAGAGCAAACAAGGACTACAAGGCAAAGCAGAGCAGGGACAGAACATGGCACGAGAGACAAACACTAGACAAGAGACGGAATACGAGCACGGAGCGTGTGCAGAGATGCACGACAGAGCAGAGTGCAAGGGCATAGAATAGAGGGAGCGCCCCACAGACCAAGCAGCCATGCAGGGACACCACACAATACTCAGGCCCAGAGCATAGGAAGGGGCGGCCTGATATAGGGCATAGCACCTCCTCTTCCAGGTCAGGACCAGGGGAGCACTTCCGGGTTCAGATCCACAGGATAACAGAGCGTAGTCACATGATCGGAGATCCAGACATGACGAGATGACTGCAGAATCAGTGCTGAAACCTAGACAGGTCACATGATCAGAGTTCCAGACATGACGAGATGATTACCGAACCAGACAGTGCAGGATCTTTAGGAAACGTCACATGATCAGCGTTCCAGACATGACGAGATGATTGCAGAACCAGACAGTGCAGGATCCAGGCAGGGACACATGATCAGGGACTCTAGACAAGACGAGAAGATCACAGAAGGCAGAGCAGAAACGCAGGCATCCTGCAGCTCAGACATGAGGTGAGTGTGCACACTGCTCTAGCGAACATGCCGGACAGCAGACAAGATATGCACATGCACATCACTCCAGGAGTTCTTGAGACAAAACAGACATGGCAGACATGACAAACATGGCGGACATGACACTTTTATACAGGTAACAAGTTCAAACCGGTTGCAATTAATACAGGTGAAAGCAGAGTAGAAGGGCTTTTTAAAGAAAAACTAAAAGGTCTATGAGAGTCTGAATTCTTGGTGGTTGGTCGGTGATCATATACTTATTTCATGCAATAACATGCAATTTCATTATTTTAAAATCATACAATGTGATTTTTTGCTTTTTTTATTTTTAGATTTTCTCTCACCGTTGAAGTGTACCTGTGATAAATATTACAGACTTCTCCATTCTTTGTAGGAGGGAAAACTTGCAAAATCGGCAGCGTATCAAATACTTATTTTCCGCACTGTGTCAGGATCTTGGCTGTACATGTCCTTAAAGATTCATTTCTTACATTCGCATCAAGACATTTTTCAACCAAACTGCGAAGTAGTGAGCGATGAGCACGGTGAGAGATTTCACCAAGATATTGCACCTATGGAAAAAAGAGATCAAGGACAATGGAATCCATCAATGCTTGTAGATAACGTTGGGCCATTGTAAGAGATGACCCGGTGCAGGAGTACAAGAGACAAGCAAAAAGAGTTGTCACTGAATGAGGACTGTTATGAATGAGTCACCGAGGAGGAAAAACAAAAACAAGCTAAGCCACAGAAAACTAGAGAGGTTGGTAACTAAGCGGATTGCAGACCCCTGATCCTATCCACACAACTAGCAGTAGCCGTGGAGCGTACCTACGATGATCCTAGGCGCCTTGTCACAGCCGGAGAACTAAATAAGCCTAAAGCAATAAAAGGGAAATCTAAACTGCCCCAGAGCAGACCCCAAAGCAATAGACAGCCCCCAAACATGTATTGTCGGTGAGACAAGATGAAAACACAAACTCAGATAGAAAAATAGGCTGAGCAAACGATGGGGCCCACACTAACTAGAAAGGACAGGAAAGGAAAGATGCTGTCTGCAATCACGCACAAAACCCTGCCAAAAAATGTCCAACACTTTCTGATAACAAAAACCCTGAAGTCGCTAGACTTCAATTCCCTTTATCAGCACTCTGGTATATTCTGAAGACAGAGCAAAAAGAGACCAATCTGATCTGGGACAAAAAACAAACTGGCATAAACAGAGACATAAGAATGGAAATTCAGCACAGCCCCAGCAGGGGCTGGCTGACCACAAAAACTGAGTAAACCAGACCAAATCTCATGTGAAAAAATAGCAGAGCACACTTAGCTTGAGAAGGCAGGAACAGAACTGGAATCCAGAACCTCAGGGCAGGAAAATCACCAGCACAAAATTAGGGAGTCGGCTGTCTTAAATCCAGTTAGAGACTCCTGATGTCCACTCACAGTCCTCCTCCTCAGGTGGCAGGTCTCTGCAATTTAGATCAGCTTCATTACCTACTGTCACCACTAGAGGGAGCCCAGATGGAGAACTCACGACTCCTCTGTCAACACAGCCAGCTCCACCACCCTCACCAGAAGCCAGAGGTAAACCAGAAAATGAGTTCACAACAGTGGACCAAATTTTATAATGCAATTTTTGTAACTGTTTATAATTCGTAATAGTGTTTAGATATGTTTTAGATATTGGAATTGCTGCTAAGCTTCCTCGAAGTATCAGACAATTGGCCTAACAAAATATCACGCATCTTTATATTTGCAAAATTAATGTTTCCGAGTCCTGAAACTTTTATGTATCAGTAACATGTAGCGGTAAAAGGAAAACTTGTAGATATCGTAGAAACAAGGGACAAGTAAAATTGTCATTGTCAGATCTGAATTCAGAAGGAGAGAATCATGAGGACATGGCTCGTTTCATAACTCAACCGGACAGCTTCTTTATAACCAATGAATTTTTATTAAATGTTAAACAGCTACAAGTCCTACAGTCAGCGCAGAGACCATAGAGTCGGTAATAGGGGAATCACATATGACTTGGCTCCTAGAGAAAAGGAAAAACCAAGGAAAACTGAAGCACAAAAAATAGGGATCATACGAACTAAGGGGGGAGAAGAGGGAAAGGTAGACATTGCTCCATGAAACTTTAAGCTGATTTTCATCATGCCGTAATTATTTAGTTTCTAATGCAGCGTAATACAATAAATAAGAGGAGTGGTGTTGTGTTTAACCCCTTTCTGACATCAGACGTACTATTCCGTCCATGTGCCCTGAGCCAATTTGACCATTGACGGAATAGTACGTCTCGGCGATCGGCCGCGCACACGGGTGGTGTGCGGCCGATCGCGGCCAGGTGTCAGCTGATTCTCACAGCTGACACCCAGCACTAAGTGCCAGGAGCAGTCACAGACCGATCCCGGCATTTTATCCCCCAAAATACTGCAATCGAACACAATCACAGCATTCCAGGAGCAGGCAGAGGGCTGACAGTCCCTCTGCCTTTGGATCAGAGACCCCACAACGTGATGCGAGGTCGCGATCACTGCCATGGTAACCTGATGTTGTCACCACCAGAGCAAAGAAACTTCCTTGTCATGCGCAGTGCAAGTCAGGAAGTCACTCAGTGTCAGGGCACTGAGTGCAGTGCTGACAGCTTCTATAGCAGGGGTGGGGAACCTCAGGCCCCAGGGCCATTTATGGCCCTCGATGACCTTTTATCAGGCCCTTTAGCAGATTCTCAGGGACTGCATTCTTGGGCAGGGAGCTGTATTGTGATTGCCAGAAGCTCATTAATTTCTTCTTGCTCTGTTAGCACACACACACAGTGTTCACTACTGAACATTGAAGGGCATACAATGAAAGATTAAGTCATGAAACCAGTGCCAGAGTCAGGATGTACTTTGTGGGCGGAGCTTGTACAGCCCCCGAAGGATGGTATAAATATCCAAATGGCCTTTGGAAGAAAGAAGATTCCCACCCCTGTTCTATAGCATGGGGATGCTGCTTCATCTGCCTGCCATAGAAGCGATCAGCCTGCAAAAAATGACTGTCCCATAGTGGGACAAAGTGTAAAAGATAGAATGAAATAAAAAAAAATGTAACTAATTGTAAAAATAGAAAAGAAAAAAAAAAAAAAATAATAATAATAAAAAAGTCAATATTTATTCTAACATTAAATATTTGAATTAAAAAAAATCTAAACAGTAAAAGTACACATATAAGGTATTGCCACGTCCATAACGACCCAACCTATAAAACTGTTCCACTAGGTAACCCCTTTAGTGAACACCATAAAAGCAAAGGCAAAAAACGCTTTGTCTTCATACCGCCATGCAAAAAGTGGAAAAACACGTGATCAATAAATAAACATGGTACCGCTGAAAACGTCATCTTGTCCCACAAAAAAAAGCCCCCATACAGTGTCATCAGCGGAAAAATAAAAAAGTTATAGCTCTCAGAAAAAAGCGATGAAAAAATAATTATTTTTTATATAAAATAGTTTTTATTGTATAAACATAAAAAATGATATAAATGAGGTATTGCTGTAATCGTACTGACCCGAAGAATAAAACTGCTTTATCAATTTTACCACACCTGGAACGGTATAAACGCCCCCCCCCCAAAAGAAATTCATGAATTGATGGTTTTTGTTCATTCTGCGTCCAAAAATCAGAAGAAAAAGCGATCAAAAAATGTCAAAAAATTATAGCTCTCAAAATGTGGTGATGCAAAAACTATTTTTACAATGAAAAGCGTCCTTTAGTGTGTGACAGCTGCCAAACGTAAAAACCCGCTATAACACCTCATTCACGTGTCCTGATATTTCTGGTACTGGTACTGTGGCGGCGATCGGCACAAGCAGGGGAGAATGATGAGAGTCGTGTTCAGCACCTGGCACTGGGGAACAGCGCTTACTGTAACGCTTCTTCCCCGATGCCGATGCGTGTCACATGAATGACATCCATGTGTTTTATGTGTGCACGTATGCTGGCCCACGCTGACATTCAAAATCGACGTCAGCGTGTTTTGCTCATGGACACACGGTCCGTGGAAACACACTGACATGTGCACAGACCCATTCTCTTGAATAGGCAAATAGCGCTCCGTTCCTCCCGAGTCTCTCCGCATGTCTGCCCAATGGTATAAAATTCTGTGACACACCTATGATGTCTATATGATCACTGCAAACCCTAGATGAATTCATTGATTGGCGTAATTCATAAAATGGGGTCAATTATAGGGGGTTCTGCTGTTCTGGCACCTCATGGGCTCTCCCAGTGTGTCATGACACCTGCAAACCATAACAGTAAAATCTAGCGCTCCTTCCCTTCTGAGCTCTGCCATGCACCTAAACAGTGGTTTACCCCCACATATGGGGTATCAGCGTACTCAGGACAATTTGCACAATAACTCTTGGGGTCCAATTTCTTCTGTTACCCTTGAGAAAATAAAAAATTGGCTTAGAAAAGATCATTTTTGTGGAAAAAAATATTTTTTACTTTTATGGCTCTACGTTATAAACTTCTGTGAAGCACTTGAGGTTCAAAGAGCTCACCACACATCTAGATAAGTTCCCTGGGGGGTCTAGTTTCCAAAATGGGGACACTTGTGGGGGGTTTCCACTGTTTAGGCACATCAGGGGCTCTCCAAACGGGACATGACACCATCAGACCATTCCATCAAAGTCTGCATTCTAAAACGTCACTACTTCCCTTCCGAGCCCCAATGTGCACCCATACAGTAGTTTTCTGCCACATATGGTGCATCAGCGTACTCAGGACAAATTGGACAACAACTTTTGGGGTCCAATTTCTACTGTTACCCTTGGGAAAATAAAATATTGGGGACTAAAAATCATGTTTGTAGAAAAAATGATTTTTATATTTTCACGCCCAGACGCTATAAACTTTAGTGAAACACCTGGGGGTTCAAAGTTCATATCACACATCTAGATAACTTCCTTGGGGGGGTGTATTTTCCAAAAAGGGGTCACTTGTGGGGGTTTCCAGTATTTAGGCACATCAGGGGCTCTCCAAACGCAACATGGCGTCCAATCTCAATTCCAGCCAATTTTGTGTTGAAAAATGTACAAAAATACTTGGCACTAGTGTTGAGCATTCCGATACCGCAAGTATCGGGTATCGGCCGATACTTGCTGTATCGGAATTCCGATACCGACTTCCGATATTTTTTCAATATCGGAAGTCGGCATCGGAATCGGAAGTTCAAAGTTGATTGACAGCCTGACGTCATCATGATGCGCGGTGTGTGCGCATCATGATGCGCCGTCATTTCGGGCCTTCCGGGGGTCTCTGCCGGCCTGCCGGGGGTCTGTGTGGACTGCCCGGGGTCTGTACCGGCCTGCCGGTGGTCTGTGCACCCTGTGGGGGTCTGTACCGGCCTGCCGGGGGGCTGTGCCGGCCTGCCGGTGGTCTGTGCACCCTGTGGGGGTCTGTACCGGCCTGCCGGGGGGCTGTGCCGGCCTGCCGGTGGTCTGTGCACCCTGTGGGGGTCTGTACCGGCCTGCCGGGGGGCTGTGCCGGCCTGCCGGGGGGCTGTGCTGATGTCCGGGGGTCTGTGCAAGCATCGTCCGATGGGACTATAAGTCCCATCTGGCGATGCCTGCTACCATGACAGTGATTGACACATTAGCCAATGATAGGACAGTAGTAGTCCCATCATCCGGCTAATGTGTTAAATGTTAAAAAAAAAAAAAAAAATACTACATACATACTACATGCATGCTACATACATACTACATGCTACATACACTCACTGGCCACTTTATTAGGTACACCTGTCCAACTGTGTGTTAAGACTTAATTTCTAATCAGCCAATCACATGGCGGCAACTCAGTGCATTTAGGCATGTAGACATGGTCAAGACAATCTCCTGCAGTTCAAACCGAGCATCGGTATGGGGAAGAAAGGTGATTTGAGTGCCTTTGAACGTGGCATGATTGTTGGTGCCAGAAGGGCTGGTCTGAGAATTTCAGAAACTGCTGATCTACTGGGATTTTCACGCACAACCATCTCTAGGGTTTACAGAGAATGGTCCGAAAAAGAAAAAAAATCCAGTGAGCGGCAGTTCTGTGGCCGGAAATGCCATGTTGATGCCAGAGGTCAGAGGAGAATGGGCAGACTGGTTCGAGCTGATAGAAAGGCAACAGTGACTCAAATTGCCACCCGTTACAACCAAGGTAGGCAGAAGAGCATCTCTGAACGCACAGTGCGTCGAACTTTGAGGCAGATGGGCTACAGCAGCAGAAGACCACACTGGGTACCACTCCTCTCAGCTAAGAACAGGAAACTGAGGCTACAATTTGCACAAGCTCATCGAAATTGGACAGTAGAAGATTGGAAAAACTTGCCTGGTCTGATGAGTCTCGATTTCTGCTGCGACATTCGGATGGTAGGGTCAGAATTTGGCGTAAACAACATGAAAGCATGGATCCATCCTGCCTTGTATCAACGGTTCAGGCTGGTGGTGGTGGTGTCATGGTGTGGGGAATTTTTTCTGGGCACTCTTTGGGCCCCTTGGTACCAATTGAGCATCGTTGCAACGCCACAGCCTACCTGAGTATTGTTGCTGACCATGTCCATCCCTTTATGACCACAATGTACCCAACATCTGATGGCTACTTTCAGCAGGATAATGCGCCATGTCATAAAGCTCGAATCATCTCAGATTGGTTTCTTGAACATGACAATGAGTTTACTGTACTCAAATGGCCTCCTCAGTCACCAGATCTCAATCCAATAGAGCATCTTTGGGATGTGGTGGAACGGGAGATTCGCATCAGGGATGTGCAGCCGACAAATCTGCGCCAACTGTGTGATGCCATCATGTCAATATGGTCCAAAATCTCTGAGGAATGCTTCCAGCACCTTGTTGAATCTCTGCCACGAAGAATTGAGGCAGTTCTGAAGGCAAAAGGGGGTCCAACCCCTTACTAGCATGGTGTACCTAATAAAGTGGCCAGTGAGTGTACATACTACATATATACTACATGCATGCTACATACATACTACATATATACTACATGCATGCTACATACATACTGCATGCTACATACATACTACATACATACATACTACATACATACCACATATATACTACATACATACTACATGCATGCTACATACATACTACATACATACTACATACATACTACATACATACTACATGCATGCTACATACATACTACATATATACTACATGCATGCTACATACATACTACATGCTACATACATACTACATACACTCACTGGCCACTTTATTAGGTACACCATGCTAGTAACGGGTTGGACCCCCTTTTGCCTTCAGAACTGCCTCAATTCTTCGTGGCAGAGATTCAACAAGGTGCTGGAAGCATTCCTCAGAGATTTTGGACCATATTGACATGATGGCATCACACAGTTGGCGCAGATTTGTCGGCTGCACATCCCTGATGCGAATCTCCCGTTCCACCACATCCCAAAGATGCTCTATTGGATTGAGATCTGGTGACTGAGGAGGCCATTTGAGTACAGTGAACTCATTGTCATGTTCAAGAAACCAATCTGAGATGATTCGAGCTTTATGACATGGCACATTATCCTGCTGAAAGTAGCCATCAGATGCCTGTTCTTAGCTGAGAGGAGTGGTACCCAGTGTGGTCTTCTGCTGCTGTAGCCCATCTGCCTCAAAGTTCGACGCACTGTGCGTTCAGAGATGCTCTTCTGCCTACCTTGGTTGTAACGGGTGGCAATTTGAGTCACTGTTGCCTTTCTATCAGCTCGAACCAGTCTGCCCATTCTCCTCTGACCTCTGGCATCAACAAGGCATTTCCGGCCACAGAACTGCCGCTCACTGGATTTTTTTTCTTTTTCGGACCATTCTCTGTAAACCCTAGAGATGGTTGTGCGTGAAAATCCCAGTAGATCAGCAGTTTCTGAAATACTCAGACCAGCCCTTCTGGCACCAACAATCATGCCACGTTCAAAGGCACTCAAATCACCTTTCTTCCCCATACTGATGCTCGGTTTGAACTGCAGGAGATTGTCTTGACCATGTCTACATGCCTAAATGCACTGAGTTGCCGCCATGTGATTGGCTGATTAGAAATTAAGTCTTAACACACAGTTGGACAGGTGTACCTAATAAAGTGGCCAGTGAGTGTATATACTACATACATACTACATGCATGCTACATACATACTACATGCTACATACATACTACATGCTACATACATACTACATATATACTACATACATACTACATGCATGCTACATGCATGCTACATATATACTACATGCATGCTACATACATACTACATGCTACATACATACTACATATATACTACATACATACTACAGACATGCTACATACATACTGCATGCTACATACATACTACATACATACTACATACATACTACATACATACCACATACATACTACATGCATGCTACATACATACCACATACATACTACATACATACTACATGCATGCTACATACATAACACATATATACTACATGCATGCTACATACATACTACATACATACTACATGCATGCTACATACATACTACATGCTACATACATACCACATACATACTACATACATGCTACATGCTACATACATACTACATATATACTACATGCATGCTACATACATACTGCATGCTGCATACATACTACATACATACTACATGCTACATACATACCACATATATACTACATACATACTACATACAATACATTCATACAATACATACATAGACATACAGTACATATAACATAGAGTAACATACTTACCAATACTTGTCACATTGTTCCCCGAAGCCATTGTCTTTTACGGAATAAATATTAACATAACAAACCACAAAAATACTCACCCACGATCCGAAGCAGTCCACGAGTGTGTCCCACGACGATCTTGGGTAGAGAACTGCAGCATCAGCTGATGCTGCCGTTCTCTACGGGCTGCAGGAATCCAATGACGGAAGGTAGGTATCCTTCCGCACTGTATTCCTCCACCACTTAAAAAAAAAAAAAGTCCCTAGTCTCACTTTATGCCATTGCTGCGTGGGAAATTCCCACACAGCAATGGCATAAAGTGAGACTAGGGACTTTTTTTTTTAAGTGGCGGAGGAATACAGTGCGGAAGGATACCTACCTTCCATCATTGGATTCCTGCAGCCCGTAGAGAACGGCATCCATCAGCTGATGCTGCAGTTCTCTACCCAAGATCGTCGTGGGACACACTCGTGGACTGCTTCGGATCGTGGGTGAGTATTTTTGTGGTTTGTTATGTTAATATTTATTCCGTAAAAGACAATGGCTTCGGGGAACAATGTGACAAGTATTGGTAAGTATGTTACTCTATGTTATATGTACTGTATGTCTATGTATGTATTGTATGAATGTATTGTATGTAGTATGTATGTAGTATATATGTGGTATGTATGTAGCATGTAGTATGCATGTAGTATGTATGTAGCATGCATGTAGTATGTATGTAGCATGCATGTAGTATGTATGTAGTATATATGTGGTATGTATGTAGCATGCATGTAGCATGCAGTATGTATGTAGCATGCATGTAGTATATATGTAGTATGTATGTAGCATGTAGTATGTATGTAGCATGCATGTAGTATGTATGTAGTATGTATGTAGCATGCATGTAGTATATATGTAGTATGTATGTAGCATGTAGTATGTATGTAGCATGCATGTAGTATATATGTAGTATGTATGTAGCATGTAGTATGTATGTAGTATGTATGTAGTATGTATGTGGTATGTATGTAGCATGTAGTATGTAGCATGCATGTAGTATATATGTGTTATGTATGTAGCATGTAGCATGCATGTAGTATGTATGTAGTATGTATGTGGTATGTATGTGGTATGTATGTAGCATGTAGTATGTAGCATGCATGTAGTATATATGTGTTATGTATGTAGCATGTAGCATGCATGTAGCATGCATGTAGTATGTATGTAGTATGTATGTAGTATGTATGTGGTATGTATGTAGCATGTAGCATGCATGTAGTATGTATGTAGTATATATGTGGTATGTATGTAGCATGTAGTATGTATGTAGCATGCAGTATGTATGTAGCATGCATGTAGTATATATGTAGTATGTATGTAGCATATATGTAGTATGTATGTAGCATGTAGTATATATGTAGTATGCATGTTGCATGCATGTAGTATATATGTAGTATGTATGTTGCATGTAGTATATATGTAGTATGCATGTTGCATGCATGTAGTATATATGTAGTATGTATGTTGCATGTAGTATATATGTAGTATGAATGTAGCATGTATGTAGTATGTAGTATGAATGTAGCATGTATGTAGTATGAATGTAGCATGTATGTAGTATGCATGTTGTATGTATGTAGCATGCATGTAGCATGTAATTTTTTTTTTATTTTTTTTTTTTTTTACAATCAACACATTAGCCGGATGATGGGACTACTACTGTCCCATCATTGGCTAATGTGTCAATCACTGTCATGGTAGCAGGCATCGCCCGATGGGACTTGTAGTCCCATCGGACGATGCCTGCACAGACCCCCGAAGCCTGCACAGACCACCGGCAGGCCTGCACAGCCCCCCGGAGCCTGCACAGACCACCGGCAGGCCGGCACAGCCCCCCGGCAGGCCGGCACAGCCCACCGGAGCCTGCACAGACCACCGGCAGGCCGACACAGCCCCCCGGCAGGCCGGCACAGACCACCGGAGCCTGCACAGACCCCCTGGCAGGCCGGCACAGCCCCCCGAAAGGCCCGTACAGACCCCAGAGAGGCTGTACAAGGCAAAAACAGGGTTTTTCTTATTCCGATACCGGAAGTCCCATAGACTTGAATGGGACTTCCGGTATCGGAATCGGCGATACCGATGCTTTTTTTTAAGATCGGCCGATCCATTCCGATCCGATACTTTGAAGTATCGGACGGTATCGCTCAACTCTACTTGGCACTCAAAAAATGAAGAAGCAGTATATTCTTTATTTAGCATCCAGACAAAAATAGACTCATATCGTATGAACGTTTTCGGTCCAACAACGGACCTTCATCAGAAAGGTTTTTTTGGTTTCTTTTGGTAGAAAACTGCAAAAGATACAGATAGGGTAATAGATATCCTTAGGTGGTAGCAAAGTCTATGCTGCTGGTATTATATAGAGGCTGGAGCACGAGTCTATCTGGTTGGAGTTAGATTAATGTGACTGGAGAAAGCAGGGCTACAGGAATGGGTTAACAGCGCTAGGAGTGCAGGCTCTGCAAACATACAGCGCTTAGTGCCCGCAGGAGGAATCCAGGGTGCCACCGTGTAAGGAGCACCCTGGATTCCTCCTGCAGGCAATAAGCGCTGTATGTTTGCAGAGCCTGCACTCCTAGCGCTGTTAACCCATTCCTGTAGCCCTGCTTTCTCCAGTCACATTAATCTAACTCCAACCAGATAGACTCGTGCTCCAGCCTCTATATAATACCAGCAGCATAGACTTTGCTACCACCTAAGGATATCTATTACCCTATCTGTATCTTTTGCAGTTTTCTACCAAAAGAAACCAAAAAAACCTTTCTGATGAAGGTCCGTTGTTGGACCGAAAACGTTCATACGATATGAGTCTATTTTTGTCTGGATGCTAAATAAAGAATATACTGCTTCTTCATATTTTGAGTGCTAAGTATTTTTGTACATATTTATGGGTTGGAAACCTTACTTGAGCACCGAACAACCTTCCTTTTTCTCTGGAGTGCCGTGTTCTTTTGCCTACTTTGTGTTGAAAAAGTCAAACGGCGCTCCTTCCCTTCCGAGCTCTACCATGCGCCCAAACAGTGGTTTACCCCCACATATCAGGTATCAGCGTACTCAGGACAAATTGCACAATAACTTTTGCAGTCCAAATTCTCCTGTTACCCTTGGGGAAAAAAATAATTGGATCTGAAGTAATGTTTTTATGAAAAAAGTTAAATGTTCATTTTTTTTTAAAACATTCCAAAAATTCCTGTGAAGCACCAGAAGGGTTAATAAACTTCTGACATGTGGTTTTGAGCACCTTGAGGGGTGCAGTTTTCAAAATGGTATCAGTTTTGGGTATTTTCTATCATATAGACCCCTCAAAGTGACTTCAAATTTGATGTGGTCCCTAAAAAAAAATGGTGTGGTAGAAATGAGAAATCGCTGGTCAACTTCTAACTCTTATAACTTTCTAACAAAAAAATTTTGGTTCCAAAATTGTGTTGATGTAAAGTAAACATGTGGGAAATGTTATTAAGTCTTTTGTGTGACATATCTGTGTGATTAAAGGGCATAAAAATTCAAAATTGGAAAATTGCACAATTTTCCACCAAATTTCCATTTTTTTCACAAATAAACGCAAATCATGTCAAAGAAATTTTACCACTAACATGAAGTAAAATATGTCATGAGAAAACAATGTCAGAATCACCGGGATCCATGGAAGTGTTCCAGAGTTATTATCTCATAAAGGGACAGTGGTCAGAATTGTAAAAATTGGCCCGGGCATTAACGTGCAAACCACCCTTGGGGGTAAAGGCGTTAATGGCTAACTTAAAATATGGTAACACATTGCAAGCTTTCCAGACTACTCAGGTATCTTCAGGGATAGAATAATACAAAATCTGAAGAATCACATAGCACAGACATAATGCAATAGGTAAGACAAATGACGTGAAGTAGAACTATCATTATGGGAGAGGGATAAACAGTGGTGGCCATAAATATTGGAACAGTTCATAGATTAGGAGTGTGAAAGTTTTATTGTCCCCTGATAGGGGTCTGGTTCTGTGTTGTGATGCCCCCACAGGGTCAGAGGAGAAAATTCCTTAATTGATATAAAAAGACATGAATCCATGCGACACATTCTTTCCTGCTTTGAGAGTGTCAAAGGCTGTCATGAGTTTATACTCCCAGATACTTCTGTTTCTCTGAGATTTGAAGTTACCTTTTTCATACAAGTAATTTCATGTCCATGGTGCTGTGATCAGGGCTACAAAAATGTTTTGCCACAAGTAGATCTATTCTTTTTTCTCTTATTGTGTAGTTGTGAGAATTCATCTTTGTCCTAAGTTTTTGCCCTGTCTCTCCCACATACAGACCCCCAGTTGGACAGTTGGTACAAATAATTAAGTACACCATTCTTAAATATTTGTGGAGCTACAACATTTGACATTTGCCTGCATTTTTATATCTACACATGGTTTACACAAATTATATTTTCTTGTCTTAACTCTATACTATTTACCATAAGAAGCTGTGTATTTTTGTAATTATCTGTATGTATACATGATTGATTACCACTTCAGTCTCTGTAAAAACAATCCCCTTTAATCCCTTTCCGACATTGGGCATAAATGTACGCCAACGTCGGACTCCCTTCCTTTGATGTGGGCTCCATCGCTGAGCCCACATCTTTTCCGACACATGTCAGCTGTCAACTACTCCACCTGTGGCACGCACACAGAGATGGGGTAACAACAAGTGTAGGAAGATGACAGTCCATTGAGTCCATACAAGGTGCAAGGCCAGTTGATCCGAGGATCCCAACCTTGCTTCTCCAAACGTATCCATGGATCAGCGATGGTCAATGGAGCAGATCTGTATTCTTCCAACCGAGGCTGAAAACCCCTAGGTTATTTCCTATAGAATGATAGATCCGTGTCCCTCGTAATGGAGTCATGATGTAAATGGCTGCGGCCCTGTCTCTGGTCCTTTTGGGATGTATGGATGTCTTGGCAGAATCTCTCTGGCTGTTTCTCTCTGAGATGCGACGGGTATCGGAAAATGGCGCAATTCTTTTATACTTTACCTAATAAAGAGGAGTTATTTTTACTGATAAATATTTGTTTTGGGTCATTTATTTTCTGTTGGTATTTGGTTTATTCTGTAAAACTTCCATATAATATTCTCACCTTGAATTTATCCTATAAAACTCCCATATAATATTCTCACCTTGAATTTATCCTATAAAACTCCCATTTAATATTCCATCTTGGACGCACGCCGCGTGCATCATGTTTTTGTACAATTTCTGAATAATATATATAGGTTTTCCTCATCTGAGTTATTTTTGAAGGTCAACAAAATACGATTTTCCTGTAATTCATTTCTCACGCTCTCGGTATAATAATGACTTTTCGCTGTGTGGGATTTTTGATAAAAAGGTTGACAACTAGTTGGACAACCCCTTCTCATTCCTCATGTTTGATCCTGTTAAAATAAAAACACTTACAAAAACCTCCCATGCTGGCTCCGTTTCAGCGGTGTCGGCACTTGCGTTCTTGGCACTTTTGAGGTTTTTACGTCATGTGAGCCATGTGCCCAATCAGCACTGACGTCACTGTCCCCACCTTCGGACACATCAAGCATCATGAGGCCGTCAGAGAGCAGCCGCAGCCCTGGCTTCATGTTCATGTTCAATATGTCCGAAGGAAGGAGCAGTGAAGATGCTGCTGATTGGGTGCAGGGCTCGTGTGATGTGAGAACCTCACATAAGCCCCGGGACAGTGAGTCTCAACACCGCTGAAGTGGAGCCGGCACGCCAGTGGAGTATGAGTGTTTTTATTTTAATGAGGCCAGACATAAGGAATGAGTTCACTGAGAAAAAAAAATATATATATAGCGTATTTTTTGGACTATAAGACACACCTAGGTTTAGAGGAAATTAGAAAAAAAATTGAAGCAAAAAATGTGGTCAATTCTGTACTTAATATCCCCTATCCTGGTATATATGGTCCCCTCATCCCTACCCTGGTATACATAGATCCCTCATCCCTACCCTGGTATACATAGATCCCTCATCCCTATCCTAATATGCAGGGTCCCATCCTATTGTGGCATGATTGGCCCCATCCCGCTCCTGGTATGCAGTGCCCCATCTCATCATAGTATGCATGGCCACCATCCTTATCCTGGTATGCAGGGCCCTCATCTCTTCCTAGTATATGCAGTGCACCATCACTATTCGGGTATGACTGGCCCCACATTCCAGTCCTGGTATTCATAGCCCAATCATTTTAATTGGCCCCCATCCTGGTATCCATGGCCCCATCACAAAACATTAAGAAAAAAGCATTACACTTACCTACCCGGCACTCCCTTGCTGAATCCTGCTCTGATACCAGCAACTGCTTTATGCTTGTAAGCAGCACATGGCAGGGACATAATGCGTTGCTCACAAGCAGAGCACAGCTGCAGGAGTACTCGCCGTTAAAACTATATCAACATTATGAACATAAAAAAGGTGTCTCTGATGCTTATTAACAGTTGATTTCCAAGTAAAACATTTCCCACATTAAGAAAATGAAAAAGGCTTCTCCTCTGTGTGACTGCTCTGATGTCTAACAAGAAGCGCTTTCCGGTTAAAATATTTCCCACAATCTGAACAGGAAAAAGGCTTCTCCCCTGTGTGAGTTCTATGGTGATTAACCAAATCTGATTTCTGGTTAAAACATTTCCCACATTCTGAACAGGAAAAAGGCTTCTCCCCTGTGTGAGTTCTGTGGTGAGTAACAAAATGTGATTTACGTGCAAAACATTTCCCACATTCTGAACAGGAAAAAGGCTTCTCCCCTGTGTGGCTTCTTTGATGGCGATCAAGACTTGTTTTCCATTTAAAACATTTCCCACATACTGAACATGAATATGGCTTCTCTCCTGTGTGAATTCTATGGTGTTCGTTAAGATTCCCTTTCTGGTTAAAACATTTCCCACATTCTGAACATGAAAAAGGCTTCTCTCCTGTGTGAGTTCTTTGATGTTCATTAAGATTCCCTTTGTGGTTAAAACAAAGACGAAAGAATCTAATTAATAAAAATATTGGAGAAAGAGAAACCAATCACAAACTAAAATGTTTCTATACTAATGCACAAAGCATGGGCAACAAACAAGGAGAATTGGAACTACTAACACAGGAAAAGAAATATGATGTCATTGGAATCACTGAAACTTGGTGGGACAATACACATGATTGGAATACAAGACTAGAAGGATACAACTTATTTGCAAGAAACAGACTTGATAAACGAGGAGGGGGTGTCGCATTGTATGTTCGAAACGTGTATATCTGCACAGAGATTGAAGCTTCAGAGACTGGGAGTTCTGTGGAAACTGTTTGGGTAAGAATACAAGGACAGAACAATGGAAAGGACACCATTGTAGGCATTTACTACAGGCCGCCTGTGCAAGCCGAAGATATAGATGAACTCTTTATGCATCAGATGGCCAAGTTCTCCAAAAAATATGACATAGTTGTCATGGGAGATTTCAACTATCCAGACATTTGTTGGGAATCTCTCTCAGGCAAAACTAACAGGTCAAGGAAATTCTTATCCTCTCTTGCTGACAACTTTATCTTCCAAAAGGTAAGGGAGAAAACAAGGAGAACTGCTACCTTGGATCTAATCCTTATAAACAGGGAGGAAATGGTTGAGGAGGTAAAAGTGGCTGGGACCCTAGGAGGTAGCGACCATGCTATTTTAGAATTTTGGATAACTAGAGGTGGAAGACCTGTGAAGACTCAGACGTCAAGGTTAGATTTCAGAAAGGCAGATTTTAAGTGATTCAGAAAGAGAATTGGAGGGATCCAATGGCTGGATATCCTTAAAGACAAAAATGTCCAGGAAGGATGGGAAATCTTGAAAAATGAAATTCTCAAAGCACAGTTGTTAACAATTCCGAAAAGAGGGAAGAATAGGAAGCATTTAAGGAAACCAGGATGGATGAACACAGAACTTAAGCACATGCTAAAAAGGAAGAAACAAATGTTTATAAAATGGAAAGAGGGAGGCATATCTAAAGAAGAATATAATGCTGTCTGCAGAACCTGCAGGGCACAAATCAGATTATCTAAAGCTGAAAATGAACTGAGGCTTGCAAGAGATGTCAAAAGCAATAATAAAGGATTTTGGGGATATGTCAAAAGTAAAAGAAAAGTCAAAGATGCTATAGGATTTTTACAGGATGAAAATGATGAAATGGTAAGACAGGATGTTGAGAAGGCTGAACTTTTAAATTCCTATTTTGCATCTGTTTTCTCTCAGAAAGGAAATGCAACATCAACTGTTATTCACTGTCCTATTAAGGGAATAGAAGAATCCAGGATATCTATAAACAGAAAGATAGTGAGGAAACACTTAGCTAACCTAAATGAATTCAAGTCTCCAGGTCCAGATGAATTACACCCCAGAGTACTGAAGGAGATAGCAGAAGAAATTTTTGAACCCCTCTCCATAATCTTTGAAAATTCTTGGAGAACAGGAGAAGTGCCAGAAGACTGGAGAAGAGCAAATGTTGTTCCTAGCTTCAAAAAGGGGAAGAAGGTGGACCCAGGCAACTATAGGCCGGTGAGTCTGACTTCTATACCAGGAAAGATCTTTGAACAAATTATTAAACAACATGTATGTCAATACCTGGATAAGAATGAAGTGATTAAACAGAGTCAGCATGGGTTTGTAACTAATAAGTCATGTCAGACTAACTTAATTTCCTTCTATGACGGTATCACTGATTGGGTGGATCAAGGAAATGCTGTAGATATAGTATATCTTGACTTCAGCAAAGCATTTGACAAAGTCTCTCATACAATCCTTATTGAAAAAATGACTAAGTATGGAATGGACAAGGCAACTGTTAGGTGGATTCATAACTGGCTTAGTGATCGGACCCAAAGAGTGGTCGTAAATGGCTGCACATCCAGTTGGAAGAATGTCTCAAGTGGGGTACCACAGGGCTCTGTCCTGGGCCCTGTATTGTTCAACATCTTTATCAACGATTTAGATGAAGGAATTGAGGGTAAACTGATTAAATTTGCTGATGACACAAAGCTAGGAGGGATAGCTAATACTAGGGAAGAGAGAGAGAGGATTCAAAAAGATTTAAATAAACTGGAGAAGTGGGCAGCAACTAACAGAATGGTTTTTAACAGGGAGAAATGCAAAGTACTACATCTGGGCAATAAAAATGAAAAACGCATATATAGAATGGGAGGAATAGGGCTAAGTGACAGCACATGTGAAAAAGACTTGGGTATACTAATAGATCACAGACTGAATATGAGTCAACAGTGTGATGCAGCAACAAAAAAGGCAAATGCAATTCTAGGATGTATTAACAGAAGCATACAGTCTAGATCACGTGAAGTCATTATTTCCCTCTACTCCTCTTTGGTCAGACCTCATCTGGAATATTGTGTCCAGTTTTGGGCACCACATTTTAAAAAAGACATCAACAAACTGGAGCAAGTTCAGAAAAGAGCGACCAGAATGGTGACCGGTCTGCAAACCCTGTCTTATGAGGAAAGGTTGCAGGATTTGGGAATGTTTAGTTTGCAAAAGAGAAGACTGAGAGGAGACTTAATAGCTGTCTACAAATATCTAAAGGGCTGTCACATTGTAGAAGGATCAACTTTATTCTCATTTGCACAAGGAAACATTTCCCACATTTTGAACAGGAAAAAGGTTTCTCCCCCGTGTGACTGCTCTGATGGCGATCAAGATGCCATTTCCGGTTAAAACATTTCCCACATTCTGAACAGGAAAAAGGCTTCTCCCCTGTGTGAGTTCTATGGTGCTTAACCAAATCTGATTTCTGCCTAAAACATTTCCCACATTCTGAACATGAGAATAACTTCTTTGCCTCAGGAGTAGTTTGTTTTTTATTGCCTCTTGTGTGACTTTGATTTTTCTTAGTAGTCAGTACTGAATCAGAAGATGGGATCTGTTTCATAGGATCAGATGACAGATCTTTGCTGTGAATGGATGATGATATATCTGGAGTAATAGCAATCACTTCAGTTGTATCTTGTAGGATCTCAAGATCATCAGATTTAAAAGTTGAAGATGTCAGCTGTCCCTCTGATCTCCTGGTACAGTCATCTGCTAGGATAAAAAAAACAATTATTTTTAATAAAATATCCTTGAGTTTTATATTTTTGAACATTTCTACTTAAACTGTCCATAAAAATGGCAAGCTATGTAAAAAACTATATTTACCAAGACAATGACAGTTCACAGTCTAATAGAAAACCTTGTTGGATGAGCCAGTAGTGTGCGGTGTTCAACTGTTTGTTCATTCTGCCTCCCAAATATCAAATATAAAGAAACCAATCAATGTTATGTAGGCGAAAATAATACCAATTCTCATCTCACAAAAAACAAGTCCCCACTCAGGTCCATCATCTGTCAATGGAAAAACAGAGGTTCCCACACTATTAGTGGCTCAAAGGCTGTTGAAAAGCAACAAGGTTTCTATAAACCGATCCAGCAAAATCCGCTCTCACTTCGGAGTCTTGCAGTGTGCGCAAACAACATTTAGGATCCCTGTATTTAGCAATATTATAGTGAGAAGAATCCACTTAATTTGCGGTGTCTCCTGGAGCACAATCTGGGCACTATGTGCTGGGTAAGAAAATGGCAAATGTGTAATTTTCACTCTACAACATCCACTGCATGTTAATTTCTGGAAAGTGGCTGTGCAGTCAAAATATTCACTCCTCCTACACAAGTGGTCTAAATTGTTGGTACCCCTTGTTTAATGACAGGATAACCCACAATGGTCACAGAAATAACTTGAATCTGACAAAAGTAGAAATAAATAAAAAATCTATGAAAATGAGCAAATGAAAGTCAGACATTGCTTTTCACCCAGGCTTCCACAGAATTAAAAAAAAATAAACCTCATGAAATAGACCTGGACAGAAATTATGGTACCCTTAACTTAACCTCTTCATGACTGCCAACGGTAGATAAACGTCGGCGCTAGCAGGACTTTGTGCAGCGCAGTCGTTTGTCTACGGTCGGCAGTTTTGTGCTCAATCGGGACCCCACGTACCTTATAACTAGGGGATTCTGCCGCACAACGCTTCCTGTGACCTTCGACCTCATTGAGATCTGATTGGTTCAGGTCCTTATGACGTCAGCGTCACACCAGCCAATGAGACAAATCACTAGGAGAGTTTGTTGTAGCAGTGAACTTTCCCGGGTGATCTGCCTCATATAAACGCTGTTTCTCCTCAGATCTCCTGTCAGTGAGAGATTATAGGAGAATCAGTGTTACAAGTGCTGCTGGGAACAGCTGTGTCAGTCAGCGATTGTGCTATAAAGTAAAAAACAGATAAGGCAGGTTAGGGTTAGTGCTATAGTTAGGGTTAATGTTGGGGCTAAAGTTAGGGTTGCTGTTAAGGTTACTGTTAGGGTTACTGTTAAGCTAAAGTTAGGGTTTATTCTAAAGTTAGGGTTAGACTAAAAAATTAGGCTTTTCTCAATTGTCTCCCCAATAATTTGGTCACGTCAGTCATGTCAGAGTTTTCTATTTCCGGTAAAAAAAATAAAAACGAATAAAATGGCCCGTCAGTGTTATAGTGTAGATGAGGCTTATGCACTTTTATGTTCTGACAGTGAAGAAAGTGCAGTGTCAGATGGCGATGTGGATTTCGAGGGCTTTAGTAGTAGCGACAGTGATAGCTCAGAAATGAGCAGTGATTCTGGTCCATCCTCACACACAAGGACCAGTACAACAAGAAGGACAAATAGCGCTTCTGGAGAAATGTCTCCAACTCAGGGAACAATGCCCAGTACTAGCGCTGTCCCTAGTGCTCGTGAATTGGCGCACACCAATGTCCAAGGGGCTTTGCCTCTTGATGTAGCATTTCCCAGATGGGAGGCTTTGGATTCAGCTACTCCATTCATCCCTAATTTTAATGCCATTCGTGGTATAAATGTGGAGGTGGAAAATTTTGGACCAATTATTTTTTTTAATTTGTTTCTGACAGATAGCTTGCTAGAGCATATTGTCCTACAAATTTATATGTGTCCCAATTCATCAGCCAGAATCCACAATCCTATTATGCTAGGTCAAATTTATGGACACCAACTAATGTCCTAGAATTTAAAACATTTTTAGGACTTACATTCGCTATGGGGCTTGTTAACAAACGAACATTCAGTCTTATTGGTCCAACCGCCCTGTTCAAGCCACCCCTATGTTTTCTGCCGTTCTTCCTAGGACCCGTTATGAAATGTTCATGAGATTTTGGCATTTTAACGACAATAGTCAATGCCTGCCCAGAAATGCCCCAGGACATGACAGACTATTCAAAATCAGACCCATCATCAAAGACTTGACAGAAAAGTTCTTAAAGCTCTACACCCCAACAGAAAACATTTCCATTGATGAGTCCCTTGTAAAATTCAAAGGAAGACTGCACCTCAAGCAACTTATTCCTTCTAAGAGGGCAAGGTTCGGAATAAAGCTCTATAAAATGTGCGAGAGTTCAACCGGATACACATCAGCTTTTCACATTTATGAGGGGAATGACAACAAACTAAACCCACCAGGAGGCCCTACTTATCTGGGGACATCTGGAAAAATGGTTTGGCAGCTACCTCTATTTAAAAGTCTGGTTGAACATAACATAGGGGCTTGTGGGACCATTCGCAAAAACCGTCAGGGGTTTCCACAATCATTGGTCAGCAAAAAGTTCTGAAAGAGGCAGTCAGGGGCTTTACGCAATGGAGAGCTGCTTGCCCTTAAGTACAAGGATAAATAAAATATATTTTTATCCTGAGCTCGATCCACACAGATGCCACAAGGGCCACTGCAGACCAACAGGGATCCACTACTCCAAAACCGGTGTCTGTCATTGACTACAACAAATATATGGGGTGTGGACCTTGAAGATCAGGTTCTACAGCCATACCAGGTATCAAGAGAATCATAGATCTGGTATAAAAAGTTAGTCATGTATTTGTTTCAGGTGGCCACATATAATTCTTTTGTGTTTTACAAAAAAGCCGGAAATGCAGATACTTTCCTTGATTATCAGGAAAAGGTCACTGAAAATCTTGTTTTTGAAAATGTTGTCCCCGCCAATCCTTTAGAATGTGAAGATGTCAGAAGACTCACTGAGCGACATTTTATTGCACTCATCCCAGTAACTGAAACAAGAAAGAACCCCAGAGAAGATGTCGTGTATGTTCCAAGAGAGGAATGAGGCATGATCCCCGCTATTATTACCCACAATGCCCATCACTGCCAGCCTTATGCCTCCATGACGGCTTTACAATCTTCCACACAGAACCACGTTTTTGAACTGTTTTGACATTCAAGCATTTGGTTTATTTAGTGACAGACACATTTGAGTAGAGCTGACTTAACAATTTCCGGGGGTAGGTGGGGGGAGGTCTCCAGAGACACAAGCTGGGCACAATATATTGGGCACTACAATGACATTTTTGCAATTTTTGCTATAAAACTTCTACTACGAGTTTCTGGAAATCAACCATGTAGTGAAAATGGTCACTATATCCATAGATGAATTCCCAGAGGGGTGTCATTTCCAAAATGGGGTCAATTCAGGGGGGGATTCTCTTGTTCTGGCACTTAGAGGCTCTCCAAAGTGCCATAAAAGCAGAATCCTCCCTGAAGTGACCCCCATTTTGGAAATGGGGTTAAAACAACATTTTAGTGGTAAAAATGTAATTTTTCTCTTCACTGCCCAATGGTATAATTTTCTATGGAACAGCTGTGGGGTCAGTATGCTCACTGCACCACTAGAAGAATTCATTCAGGGAAATATTTGGCAAAATGCAGTCACTTTTGGGGGCTTATGCTGTTCTGGCACCTCAGGGGCTCTGACAATGTGACATGTCACCCACAAACAATTCCAGCAAAATCTGCTCTCCAATAAGACGCTCCTTCCCTTCGGAGCGCTGCCATGCGCCCAAACAGTGGTTTACCTCCACAAATGCGGTGTCTGCATACTCAGAACAAATTGCACTACAACTTTTGGGGTCCAATTTCTCCTGTTACCCTTTGAAAAAAAATGGAGGGCGAAAAGATAATTTTTTGTTGTAAAAATATGATTTTTTTATTTTCATGGCTCTAGGTAATTAACTTCTATGAAGCACTTGGGGGTTCAAAGTGCCCACTACACATTTCCTTGGGGGGTCTAGTTTTCAAAATGGGGTCCCTTGTGGGGGGTTTCCACTGTTTAGGCACATCAGGGGCTCTCCAAACGTGACATGGCAACCGCTAATTATTCCAGCATATTTTACATTCAAAAAATCAAATGGCGCTCCTTCCCTTCCGAGCCCTGCCGTGCGCCCAAACAGTAGTTTTCCTCATATATGGGGTATCGGCATGCTCAGGAGAAATTGCAAAACAAAGTGTATAGTCCATTTTCTCCTGTTAACCTTGCGAAAGTAAGAAAAAATTAGGTGTAAAGGAAAATTTTTGTTATTTGTAAAGTAAATGTTTATTTTTCCTTCTACATTCCATTCATTCCTGTGAAGCACCTGAAGGGTTAATAAACTTCTTGAATGTGGTTTTGAGCACCTTGAGGGGTGCAGTATTTAGAATGGTGTCACTTTTGGGTATTTTCTGTCATATTTACCCCCTCGCTGTTTATCTTTTAACCCTTATAACTTCCTAACCAAAAAATTTGATATAGTTGATATAGACACTACTGCGCAGGCGCCGCCATCACCGGTGACATTGTGCTGGATGTAATTTTTTTCTAAGCCTCACAATAGCCACAATATTATAGACATTATCAACAATATCAATGCTATTATATGCATTATGTAATAATGGGGGCAGGTCAGGCTGGTTTCACACTTGCGTTTTTTTCCTATCTTTTACATGGGTGTGCATAGGTGCGCATACACATGCGTTTGTACACGTTTGTATGCGCATGCTTTTTTTGAAGTGTGCGCTTGGGCGCACAAAATGCATCCTGTTGCATTTTTTGTGTGTCCGACTTGCCCCAAAAAAACGCATGCACACGCAATGCGTTTTTCTACAGCTAAACACCCATTATAATCTATGGGTGCACACGTATGCGCAAAAAAAGCACCAAAACCCACAAAAAAACGCACAAACGCATGATGCGTTTTTTATGTGCGTTTGCACTGCGCACGGTGTGCAGCGCAAAAAAACGCAAGTGTGAAAGTAGCCTCAGTGAGGAATCAGCGACCTGTCATAAGCCAATACAGATGAATATGTAATCAGAGCACCACATAAAGCCCCGCCCACAGCCCCGCCCACAGCCCCGCCCCAGAGCACGAGAATCTCATTAACTGAAAACTACAAATACAGATTACACAACAGTAAACCAGAGTTGCCCTCATTTATGGTGGACCATTGGAGCTACTATGGATCCTGAGCAGAAGATTAGAGAAAATAATATTGCTCCCCATTTCAGGAGAGATTGTGCAGGAATCTGAATTCCTTAGGATCAGAAACAATGTAATTGGTTGTAAGTTCTATAGAAAAGGGCTTTCACTGCCCAAAGTCATTAGAACAGTTTTGGGTGGAGGAGAATGTTGTCGTCTAGAGGCAAAATGGTGATCATGGTAATACGGCCGGACTACACCACCGATAAAGCAGCCACAGCCGGTGACTGAGAGGAATCTGTGACTTCTCTGCATTCAGTGGTTACTACTCACCTGGGTAGTCATATGTGGGAATCTCCTCTTTACACCACTCATCACCCCTCACATATGTCTCTGTAGTATTAATATGGGTCAGATCTTCACCCTGAAACAAATATTGTAAAAGTCACCGACAGATGGAGAAGTCCCATCTATGATCAGCTCTAATCCTGCCATCTCCACCGCTCTCATCACACAAGTATAAAACATATAATACTGGTGGATAAAACAAGACTGAGCACAAGACCTTCACAGCCGTCTACACATCATAGGGGAGATCTCCTGACACCTTCTCTCCATCTACCTGATGATCCTGAGGAGCACTGGGATCTTCTTGGTTACAGTCCTGTGGAAGAAGAGGACGGGGACATCTCTCTGGTGTTGTCCTCTTACTGGATAGATCTGGAGGAAACACATACAGGGACTGAATTCATTCTCTACATACAGATAATTATAGGCCGTGTGTATTTAGTCCTGTCTATTACCTGGAGATGTGAGGGGCTGGGGAACCTCCATTATGACGTTCTTGTACAGATCTCTGTGTCCTTCTAAATACTCCCACTCCTCCATGGAGAAATAGACAGCGACATCCTGACACCTTATAGGAACCTGACACATACAATGATACCGTCATCCCCCCGATCCCTTCATAGTGTTACTGTATAATGTCCCAGCATTCCCAGCAGTGTCACCTCTCCAGTCAGCAGCTCAGTCATCTTGTAGGTGAGTTCTAGGATCTTCTGGTGATTGATGTCCTCATGGATCAGGGGGTGAGGTGGAGGCCCCGTGATTGGGCTCAGGGGTCTTCCCCATCCCTCAGACACAGGGTCCTGACAGCGATCACTAGAGGTCTTCTTCACCACTGTGTAATCCTGGTTATGGAGAGACACATTAATAAATCTCACTACAGACATTCCCAGAGTCCTCACCTCTCCAGTTCTGTCCATCTGTTATTCCCATAGATAAGAATGATGTAATGTGACGTCATCAGAATCTCTCACCTCTCCAGTGAGACGGAAGAGGATCTCTAGGGTGAGGTGTAATATCCTCTCCACCATCTTGTGTCCGTCCATATCCATCCTTGATGGGTAAATTTGCTGATGACACAAAGCTAGGAGGGATAGCTAATACTAGAGAAGAGAGAGAGAGGATTCAAAAAGATTTAAATAAACTGGAGAAATGGGCAGCAACTAACAGAATGGTTTTTAACAGGGAGAAATGCAAAGTACTACATCTGGGCAATAAAAATGAAAAAAGCATATACAGAATGGGAGGAATAGGCCTAAGCAACAGCACATGTGAAAAAGACTTGGGTATACTAATAGATCACAGACTGAATATGAGTCAAGAGTGTGATGCAGCAGCAAAAAAGGCAAATGCAATTCTAGGATGTATTAACAGAAGCATACAGTCTAGATCACGTGAAGTCATTATTTCCCTCTACTCCTCTTTGGTCAGACCTCATCTGGAATATTGTGTCCAGTTTTGGGCACCACATTTTAAAAAAGACATCAACAAACTGGAGCAAGTTCAGAAGAGAGCGACCAGAATGGTGACCGGTCTGCAAACCCTGTCTTATGAGGAAAGGTTGCAGGATTTGGGAATGTTTAGTTTGCAAAAGAGAAGACTGAGAGGAGACTTAATAGCGGTCTACAAGTATCTAAAGGGCTGTCACATTGTAGAAGGATCAACTTTATTCTCATTTGCACAAGGAAAGACTAGAAGCAATGGGATGAAACTGAATGGGAGGAGACACAGATTAGATATTAGAAAAAACTTTTTGACAGTTAGAGTGATCAATGAGTGGAACAGGCTGCCATGAGAAGTGGTGAGTTCTCCTTCAATGGAAGTCTTCAAACAGAGGCTGGACAGACATCTGACTGGGATGATTTAGCAAATCCTGCTTTGAGCAGGGGGTTGGACCAGATGGCCCAGGAGGTCCCATCCAACTCTACGATTCTATGATTCTATGAAATCAGGAAAATTCTCTTCTGTAGAAGATCTTCACTGAAAGGATCCGATATTGTAGAGACCTGAATGAGAAGAAGATGAGCCGATGTAACATCATAAGAATCCTGTGTAATAATACAATTACTGGAGATAATAAGGGAAACATATGAGGAGATTTATTATCTTACAGGGTTTAGTTTTCTCCCCTGACATCTACTAATAAAACCTATATATTTAGGCCACAGACAACAAGCAGTTTCCTCCTCGGAGTCGGCAGCTGAACACGTTCCTCATAGACTCATCTTCCATAACGCTAATTCTCGTCTCATTTCCGACACTGGAATCGGCATTAGCAATACTGCAGGAGATATTCATTACACGCGACAGGAGAAATAACTCCTTCATGATGAGGACGACATCTTCATCTTCTACTGCGGCTCTAGAGACAGATGTGGCCAGAGTCGGTCACTGACTCCATCCCCACCGGCCGTCTATATGAAGGTTTCCCGTCTTCCCCGCACTGGAATCTTCTATCTATATGTAATATATGGGTACAACCCCAAGAACACAGTGGGGGAAACATCATACTTTGGGGGGGCTTTTCTGTAAAGGGGACAGGACAACGGCAACGTATTGAAGGAAGGATGGATGGGGTCTTGTATCGGGAGATTTTGGCCAACAACCTCCTTCTCTCAGTAACAGCATTGAAGATGGGTGGAGGCTGGGTCTTCGAACAGAACAACGACCCGAAACACAGAGACAGGGAAACTAAGGAAAGAATAACACAGGGACCGAAAGGGTTAATAGGACTCACAGGAGGAACCGGCCCAGACAGCCGAAGATCCAGGAGGGTCCGCTACATATATGGCTGCTCTGTGCGCACAGGACCTGTGATGAGGTCACAGGAGGGGAGGAGTCAGGGGTCACATGATCAGGGGCCTCAGTGTGTGCAGGACTGGACTCTGCTGTGCGGAGGTGTGCGGAGGTTTACGGAGCGGAGCCATGTGTGTAAGAGGTGTACGGAGCGGAGCCATGTGTGTACGAGGTGTACGGAGCGGAGCTGCATGTACGAGGTGTACGGAGAGGAGCCGTGTGTGTACGAGGTGTACGGAGCGGAGCCGTGTGTGTATGAGGTGTACGGAGCGGAGCCCTGTGTGTACGAGGTGTACGGAGCGGAGCCGTGTGTGTACGAGGTGTACGGAGCTGAGCCGTGTGTGTACGAGGTGTACGGAGCGGAGCCGTGTGTGTACGAGGTGTAAGGAGCAGAGCCGTGTGTGTACGAGGTGTACGGAGAGGAGCCGTGTGTGTACGAGGTGTACGGAGAGGAGCCGTGTGTGTACAAGGTGTACGGAGCGGAGCCGTGTGTGTACGAGGTGTACGGAGCGGAGCCCTGTGTGTACGAGGTGTACGGAGCGGAGCTGCATGTACGAGGTGTACGGAGAGGAGCCGTGTGTGTACGAGGTGTACGGAGCGGAGCCGTGTGTGTATGAGGTGTACGGAGCGGAGCCCTGTGTGTACGAGGTGTACGGAGCGGAGCCGTGTGTGTACGAGGTGTACGGAGCTGAGCCGTGTGTGTACGAGGTGTACGGAGCGGAGCCGTGTGTGTACGAGGTGTAAGGAGCAGAGCCGTGTGTGTACGAGGTGTACGGAGAGGAGCCGTGTGTGTACGAGGTGTACGGAGAGGAGCCGTGTGTGTACAAGGTGTACGGAGCGGAGCCGTGTGTGTACGAGGTGTACGGAGCGGAGCCCTGTGTGTACGAGGTGTACGGAGCGGAGCCGTGTGTGTGTACGAGGTGTACAGAGCGGAGCCGCATGTGTACGAGGTGTATGGAGCGGAGCCGCGTGTGTACGAGGTGTACGGAGCGGAGCCGCGTGTGTACGAGGTGTACGGAGAGGAGCCGTGTGTGTACGAGGTGTACGGAGCGGAGCCGCGTGTGTACGAGGTGTACGGAGCAGAGCCTCGTGTGTACGAGGTTTACGGAGCGGAGCCGCGTGTATACGAGGTGTGCGGAGAGTAGCCGTGTGTGTACGAGGTGTACGGAGCGAAGCCGTGTGTGTATGAGGTGTACGGAGCGGAGCCCTGTGTGTACGAGGTGTACGGAGCGGAGCCGTGTGTGTACGAGGTGTACGGAGCTGAGCCGTGTGTGTACGAGGTGTGCGGAGTGGAGCCGTGTGTGTACGAGGTGTACGGAGCGGAGCCGCGTGTGTACGAGGTTTACGGAGCGGAGCCGCGTGTATACGAGGTGTGCGGAGAGGAGCCGTGTGTGTACGAGGTGTACGGAGCGGAGCCGTGTGTGTATGAGGTGTACGGAGCGGAGCCCTGTGTGTACGAGGTGTACGGAGCGGAGCCGTGTGTGTACGAGGTGTACGGAGCTGAGCCGTGTGTGTACGAGGTGTGCGGAGTGGAGCCGTGTGTGTACGAGGTGTACGGAGCTGAGCCGTGTGTGTACGAGGTGTAAGGAGCAGAGCCGTGTGTGTACGAGGTGTACGGAGAGGAGCCGTGTGTGTACGAGGTGTACGGAGAGGAGCCGTGTGTGTACAAGGTGTACGGAGCGGAGCCGTGTGTGTACGAGGTGTACGGAGCGGAGACGTGTGTGTACGGGGTGTACGGAGCGGAGCCGTGTGTGTGCGAGGTGTATGGAGCGGAGCCGTGTGTACGGGGTGTACGGAATGGAGCCGTGTGTACGGGGTGTGCGAGGTGTACGGAGCGGTGCCGTGTGTGTACGAGGTGTATGGAGCAGAGCCGTGTGTACGGGGTGTACGGAGCGGAGCCGTGTGTGTGCGAGGTGCACGGAGCAGAGCCGTGTGTGTACGAGGTGCACGGAGCTGAGCCATGTGTGTATGAGGTATACAGAGCGGCGCCATGTGTGTATGAGGTGTACGGAGCAGAGCCGTGTGTGTACGAGGCGTACGGAGCGGAGCTGTGTGAGTGTGTACAAGGTGTACGGAGCGGAGCCGCTTTTCTGTGGACCCCTCTGTATACCCCCATCTTTAGTCACAGACCCCTCTGTATACACCCGTATACACCCAGCTTCAGTCACAGACCCCTCTGTGTATGCTGTATCGGTCGCAGACCCCTCAGTGTGCTCTTTATACACCCGTATACCCCCAGCTTCGGTCGCAGACTCCTCAGTGTGCTCTGTATACACCCGTATACCCCCAGCTTCAGTCGCAGACCCCGCGTCTCACACTGTACACACCTGTATACCCCCAGCTTCAGTCTCAGACCCCTGTGTGTATGCTGTATACACCCGTATACCCCCAGCTTCAGTCGCAGACGCCTATGTGTACGCTGTATACACCCGTATACACCAATGTTCGGTCGCAGACCCCTCTGTGTACTCTGTATACACTTGTAAGCCCCCAGCTTCGGTCGCAGACCCCTCTGTGTATGCTGTATACACCCGTATACCCACAGCTTCAGTCTCAGACCCAGTGTCTCTCACACTGTATATATCCGTATACCCCTAGCTTCGGTCACAGACCCCTCTGTGTACACTGTATACACCCGTATACCCCCAGCTTCAGTCGCAGACCCCTCTGTGTACTCTGTATACACCCATATACCCCCAGCTTCGGTCTCAGACCCCTCAGTGTACGCTGTATACACCTGTATACCCCCAGCTTCGGGCGCAGACCCCTGTGTACGCTGTATACACCTGTATTCCCCCAGCTTCGGTCGCAGACTCCTCAGTGTGCTCTTTATACACCCGTACACCCCCAGCTTCGGTTGCAGACGCCTCTATGTATGCTGTATACACCCGTATACCCACAGCTTCAGTCACAAAACCCCTCAGTGTATGCTGTATACACCCATATACCTCCAGCTTCAGTCTCAGACCCCTGTGTGTATGCTGTATTATTATTATTATTATTTATTTATATAGCACCATTGGTTCCATGGTGCTGTACATGAGAAGGGGTTACATACAAATTACAGATATCACTTACAGTAAACAAACTAACAATGACAGACTGATACAGAGGGGAGAGAGGACCCTGCCCTTTCGGTCTGATATGCTACAGGATGGTGGGGAAGGAGACAGTAGGTTGGTGGGTTGCAGCGGTTCCAGTGTTGGTTGAGGTGATATCGCCGGTAGTGGTGAGAGAGAAGGAGGTAGCGGGGTCATTGCAGGCTGTAGGCTTTCTTGAAGAGGTGGGTTTTCAGGTTCCATCAGAAGGATCCAAATGTGGTTGATAGTCGGACTTGTTGGGGCAAAGAATTCCAGAGAATAGGGGCTATTCGGGAGAAGTCTTGGAGGGTATACACCCGTATACCCCCAGCTTCAGTCACAGACCCCTCTGTGTACGCTGTATACACCCGTATACCCCCAGCTTCAGTCGTAGACCCCTCTCTGTACTCTGTACACACCCGTATACCCCCAACTTCAGTCGCAGACCACTCTGTGTACACTGTATACACCCGTATACCCCCAGCTTCGGTCACAGACCCTTGTGTTCACTGTATACACCTGTATATCTCCAATTATGGTCGCAGACCACTGTGTACAATGTATACACCCAGATTCGGTCGCAGACCTCTCAGTGTATGCTGTATGCACCTGTATACCCCCAGCTTTGGTCACAGACCCCCCTGTGTATGATGTATACACCCATATACCCCCAGCTTCGGTCATAGACCCCTCTGTGTATGCTGTATACACCCGTATATCCCCAGCTTCGGTAGCAGACCCCTGTGTACACTATATACACCTGTATACCCCCAGCTTTGGTCACAGACCCCTGTGTACACTGTATACACCTGTATACCCCCAGGTTCGGTCGCAGAACCCTGTGTACTCTGTATACACCCGTATACCCCCAGCTTCGGTCGTAGACCCCTGTGTACACTGTATATACCCATATACCCCCAGCTTCGGTCACAGACCCTGCATCTCTCACACTATAGAACTGATGCCGGACACACACGGTAAAACTGTGGTCGTCGGTCTTCTCATCTCTCGCACTTATGCTGATAACATAAGATGGAGTCAGACGAACCCTCCTACAAAACATGAGAACAAAGTCATTACTACAGGACTGTGTGAAAAAGGGATTTATTCTACAAGAAACGCTGGGGCCACAAATGAGAATAACATAATGTCGTTCATCTTCTCTTTCACCACAGATATTGACAATGAGGGCGACTTCCACTTTTCCGCAATGTGGATTTTAGTGGCCATACATAAGTAGTTTACTAGCTTCTGAAAGCTTTTTGGAAGCCGGGAAGGCCTGGTTCCCAGTAAAAGGGTAGAAGGTTCCAGATCAACTGGTCAACCATACATCTGTGCTATCAGACGCTTCACCTTCTCCCAAAGCCCAGAAACCACCGTACAAGACCATCAAATATGTCTCATGTCACCAGATATTCCACAGCCAATAAAATAGTCTCCTGAGATTTTAGGAAAAATGCTGTGAATTTTTTCCAGTACATAATAGACTCTGTGCAATAGTTTTAAGGAGGTCTCAACAAGGGAAGTCTGGTGACTACCTTTCGATAGGGTGTCACAGCTACGATACCATTCATCAATTGACTATTCAAACCCCAGATCCTCCTCCCACTGTAACATAGTGTATACTTCAATTTTGTATCATCTTGTGGAGTATTTATAGCATAGTACAGTCATGGCCAAAAGTTTTGAGAATGACACAAATCTTAATTTTTTACAAAGTCTACTGCTTCATTTTTTCTAATGGCAATTTGCATATACTCCAGAATGTTATAAAGAGTGATCAGCTTAACAGCAATTACTTGGAAAGTCAATATTTGCCTAGAAAAGGAACTTTATCCCCCAAAACACATTTCAACATCATTGCAGCCCTGCCTTAAAAGGACCAGCTAACATCGCTTCAGTGATTGCTCCATTAACACAGGTGTGGGTGTTGATGAGGACAGGGCTGGAGATCAATCTGTCATGATTAAGTAAGAAAGACACCACTGGACACTTTAAAAGGAGGCTGGTGCTTGGCATCATTGTTTCTCTTCTGTTAACCATGGTTATCTCTAAAGAAACACGTGCAGTCATCATTGCACTGCACAAAAATGGCCTAACAGGGAAGAGTATCGCAGCTAGAAAGATTGCACCTCAGTCAACAATCTATCGCATCATCAAGAACTTCAAGGAGAGAGGTTCCCTTGTTGCCAAAAAGGGTCCAGGGCGCTCAAGAAAGACCAGCAAGTGCCAGGACCGTCTCTTAAAAGTGTTTCAGCTGCGGGATCGGGCTACCAGCAGTGCAGAGCTTGCTCAGTAATGGCAGCAGGCAGGTGTGAGTGCATCTGCACCCACTGTGAGGCGGAGACTCTTGGAGCAAGGCCTGGTCTCAAGGAGGGCAGCAAAGAAGCCACTTCTCTCCAGAAAAAACATCATGGACAGACTGATATTCTGCAAGAGGTACAGGGAGTGGACTGCTGAGGACTGGGGTAAAGTCATTTTCTCTGATGAATCCCCTTTTTGATTGTTTGGGACATCTGGAAAACGGCTTATTCGGAGAAGACGAGGTGAGCGCTACCACCAGTCTTGTCTCATGCCAACTGTCAAGCATCCTGAAACCATTCATGTGTGGGGTTGCTTCTCAGCCAAGGGAATGGGCTCTCTCTCAGTCTTGCCTAAAAACACAGCCATGAATAAAGAATGGTACCAGAATGTCCTCCGAGAGCAACTTCTCCCAACCGTCCAAGAGCAGTTTGGCGATCAACAATGCCTTTTTCAACATGATGGAGCACCTTGCCATAAAGCAAAGGTGATAACTAAATGGCTCAGGGAACAAAACATAGAGATTTTGGGACCATGGCCTGGAAACTCCCCAGATCTTAATCCCATTGAGAACTTGTGGTCAATCATCAAGAGACGGGTGGACAAACAAAAACCTTCAAATTCAGACAAAATAAAAGCATTGATTTTGCAAGAATGGACTATCAGTCAGGATTTGATCCAGAAGGTGATTGAGAGCATGCCAGGGAGAATTGCTGAGGTCCTGAAGAAGAAGGGTCAACACTGCAAATATTGACTTGCTGCATTAACTCATTCTAACTGTCAATATAACCTTTTGTTACTCATAATATTGTTGCAATTATATTTCTGTATGTGATAAAAACATCTGACAAAAATATATAAAAACCAGAGGCCAGCAGATCATGTGAAAATATAATATTTGTGTCATTCTCAAAACTTTTGGCCATGACTGTAGATCAATGAGATTGTTCCCCTGCCCAAAGGGTCATTTAGACATTTATTTTCAAAACTTGTTGCCCTGAGAGTAGTACCGCTTGGGAGGATCTGCTTTGCAAAGTGGGAGATCTGGTTCAGTCGCATTACCTCCCTAGCTGGAGGTTCAAATGTTTGAACAAATTCCTGTCTGTCAAGTAAGATATTAAATGGGGATCACAAATATTTTAGTATATGAATACCTTTCAGCTTCTACCAAGAAAACATTTGTGGCTCAAGGCCTGGCGGGAACATGGGGTTTTGTAATATAGCTGTCAGGGGAGAAGCGCTTGATTGTAAGTTATATTTAAACCTGACTTTCCTCCAAAGAAGCAACAAGTGGACTGTAAAAGGAGCCACATTCATTAACCCCAGTGGAAGTCGGTCTGTGGTCCACATTAGGCCTGATAAAGAGAATGGTTTGGAGAGAAATGATTCCAGAATAACCCATCTCGGACTATTGGGATATGAACACGCACTTATTAATGGAGCAATCTGTGCCGACTTGTAATAAAGTGTAAAATTAGGGAGGGATAAACCCCCTTCTTTTCTGTGACAGAACATAAGTTTTTGCACAATTCTGGGTTCTTTTCCGAGCCAAAGAAGCTTAGACATCATAGAGTGTGAATGAGTGAATGTTCTGGCTGGTACCATAATTGGGAGGGACCTAAATAGATATAAGAAGCGAGGCAGTGACACCATTTTTAATGCATGTATTCTGCCGGGCCAGGATAACTTTGAGGAAGCCCATCTATCCAGGTCCCTCTGGAAGTTTTGGATCAGTGGAGAGTAATTCCACCTAAACAGAGGTGACCTGTTGGCTGTTAAGTTGATACCCAGATATGTTAGATAATGTTCTTTGTGTATAAACCCAAAATGGGAGGCTATATTAGTTTGCTCTGTCTTAGGAAAATTTACAAATAATGCTTTGGGTTTATCAATGTTAATCTTTAACCCTGAGATCTTCTCAAATTCTTGAAGGAGAGAAAACAAGTGAGGGAGTGTAGTGTGGGGACTTATTAATGTTAGCAGGAGATCATCCGCAAAGAGGCTAACTTTATATTGGTCTCCCATATTCTCAGGGCCCAGGATATTCTGATCTCTCCTTATTGCTTCCACAATGGGTTCCATTGCAAGTGCAAAAAGATCCGGAGATAGAGGACAGCCCTGCCTGGTACCCTCTGAATATTAATTGGAGGGGGATGTGGTGACGGGAGTTTTACATAAGCGATAGGGCTATCATATAACAATTGGAGGCATTTTATAAGATTAGGGGAGAATCCGACTTCCGATAGAACCGTAAAGAGATATGTCCAGGACGCCGAATCGAAAGCCCTCTCAGTATCTAATGCAAGCAGGAGAAGTCGCTTTCGCTGTAGGTTTGTTGTATGAATAATATTTAACGCTCTCCTAATATTATCTGGGGCCTGTCGCGCTGGTATAAAACCAACCTGACCCTGATGGATGAGGTGAGGGAGGATTTTATTGATCCTGTTAGTCACAATGGATGTAAAGATTTTGAAGTCAATGTATAAGAGGGATATAGGTCTATAATTTGTGGTGAGATGATCTTTCTTAGGATTAGGGATTACGGTTACATGCGCCACGTAGAGCTCAGGGGGCAGCTGTGAGCCATTTAGTAGTGAATTACAGAGGTTTTTATATGTGGTGTCAGCACATCGCTGCATTTTTTATAATATATTGCTGTAAGACCATCCGGCCCCGGGGCCTTTCCTCTTTTTAGTTTTTTGATTGTTGAAACTATTTCCTCCTCAGAGATGTGTAAATGGAGTTGTTGTGCCGCGGACTCAGTCAGGTTAGGTAGATGTAGTGTGTGAAGGAATGACTCCAGTAGTGAGGGGGGTGATTGTGGGGGGAATACAAACTCTGGGGGTATTCATTATAAGTGCTATACATGACATCGGGGTGGGCTGAGATCTGACCCTTAGGGTCTTTTATAGAGGAGATTATATGCAGTGACTCTCTCATTCTGAGCTTACGAGCGGCATCTTATTAGGCTTATTGGCATGGTGATAAAACGCGGCTTTACTCCAAGTTAGCGTCTCTCCGTTCTGGTGGTGAGAATGGCGTCTAATTGTCATTTCATATCTTGTATTTGTGTAGATAAGTATAGGGGTGAAGAGCGCTGATTGGCCAATTCTCACTCCTGCAGTTTCTCCTCCAGTCTGGGCTGTAATTCAGACCTTTCTTCTTCCTGTCGGCCGATAACTTATCACAGAACCGGGAATAGATTTTCTGTGCGCGAGTCACATTGCTCCAAGTGAGGCCTCCTCCGCTGTGTGAGTTTAGGGGAAATTTGTTATATCTTCTCTTATAGCGGTTACATTAGAGATTTGGGCATTTTAGCTCCTGGTGTGGAGTCGATAGCACAATCATATGCCGCCATATAGTAGACGGCCGGTAACTGGTGAGAATTCCCTCCTGTGTGGGGTCTATTTCCCTCCAGAGAAATCACACGTTACATTCCACACATAACACTGTGTAGAGAAGGCGGCGCGGGGTAATTGTGCCAGTAGTGAGGGGCGAATAATGGCGGGAATGTCACTGACTGAGGAGAAGGCTCCATGGAGGTCTGCACTCCGGAGATCATGTGACCCCTGACTCCTCCCCTCCTGTGACCTCATCACAGGTCCTGTGCACAGAGGAGCCATATATGTGGAGTGCGGCTCTGCAGGTGGAGGTATGTGGAGATTCCCCATTACTGAGCGCAGGGGACATTAACCCCTTCTGCACTGAGACTCTTTATAAGAATCATCACGTTTCTGTTTCCTGTAATAGATACATACGACCCCACTATGGAGGACAGGCAGTGAGGAGACGGAGTGTTCCCATAGTACAGGGCCCCTTTCTTGGCCCCACACAGTGTAATGCCCCCATTATGCCCCTCTAAGCAGGGTTCTGCCCCACACCCAGCTGCCTCGGGCACTTTACCATGGCCGGTACCTCACATTCCTCCCCGCACCCCTTTCCTTTGGGGCTATGGCTACCGTGGCAGACACTGAGGCCCCTGATCATGTGACCCCTGACTCCTCCCCTCCTGTGACCTCATCACAGGTCCTGTGCGCACAGAGCAGTCATATATGTGGCGGACGCTCCTGGACCTTCTGCTTTCTGGGCCGGTTCCTCCTGTGAGTCCTATTAACCCTTTCGCTCCCTGTCTTCTCCTTTCTGACAGGACAATATCTGAATTCGGACAGTGTGACAGGAATTTCAGCAATGTGGAAGGAAAAAATGACAATTTTCCTGTTTTCCTCACAGAAATGTGACTTTCCCCCCAATGTATCATTGTCCTACAGGTGACAGGAGCGCTGAGGCCGCACAGTGCGCTGTGTCTCCTGAGTGCCGATACCCCACAGGCTCGGGAGGGAAGGGGCGCCATTGTGGCTGGGATAGACGGCGGACGCCGTGTGACGTGTGAAGAGCTCTGACACCAGAACAGCAGAGACCCCACAAGTGGCCCCATGTTACCCCCTCCACCTCTGGGGGGCTCATCTAGGGGGCAGGGAGGATTATTAACCCTCAGGGGTCACAGAATTGTGTAACATTGAGCGGAGGAATGAAATGTTCCCACTAAAATGTCGCTCTGTCCCCAAGTCTGTAATTATCACACGGGAGAAGAGGAGAAAACAGAAACCACTTGTTCCACAATTTCCCCTGAGCGCCGATACCCCATAAGGGGCCGGACACTCCTCAGGAGGGAAGGAGCGCCGTCTGACCGGGCAGAGTCTGCTCTTATGGTGTTAGGGGCCATGTCACATTCTCAGAGCCCCCAATAAGAGGCGCCATGTTACACCCGCCACCTCTCAATTACGCATCTTTCTCCTAGAATTTTATACCATTGGGCGATAAGGAAAAAATAATTACATTTTACCACAAAAAACAGTTTTCTCCCCAGAGCAGCCATAGAAGCTGTCAGTGCTGAGAGAGAGACTGGATTGTTACAGGAGCCTGAAGAAGGAGCCGCTGTGCTCTGCAAGCTGCAAACATACTATTATCTGGTGATAAAGGCGTCACTCCTAGAATACTTATATCATCATTGGGCAGAAAAGTCTTCACATCGATCTTGTAATATAGGAAAGTCTAAGGCCAGAAATAAACCCCATAAATCACTGTACATGGAGACTTTGGGATCAGATCATTTCTGTCTGTTGTGATTGTGGAAACAAAATATCTTTTCTAAAAGCCTCAAACTTCTGTGTGTGACTCAGAGCTGAGATCTAACGTGAGAGAAGATTACAGTGCGGGGAAGACGGGAAACCTTCATATAGACGGCCGGTGGGGATGGAGGCAGTGACCGACTCTGGCCAAACCTGTCTCTAGAGCCACAGTAGAAGATGAAGATGTCGTCCTCATCATGAAGGAGTTATTTCTCATGTCGCGTGTAATGAATATCTCCTGCAGTATTGCTAATGCCGATTCCAGTGTCGGTAATGAGACGAGAATTAGCGTTATGGAAGATGAGTCTATGAGGAACGTGTTCAGCTGCCGACTCCGAGGAGGAAACTGCTTGTTGTCTGTGGCCTAAATATATAGGTTTTATTAGTAGATGTCAGGGAAGAAAACTAAACCCTGTAAGATAATAAATCTCCTCATATGTTTCCCTTATTATCTCCAGTAATTGTATTATTACACAGGATTCTTATGATGTTACATCGGATCATCTTCTCATTCAGGTCTCTACAATATCGGATCCTCTCAGTGAAGATCTTCTACAGAAGAGAATTTTCCTGATTTACCCATCAAGGATGGATATGGACAGAGACAAGATGGCGGAGAGGATGTTACACCTCACCCTAGAGATCCTCTTCCGTCTCACTGGAGAGGTGAGAGATTCTGATGACGTCACATTACATCATTCTTATCTATGGGAATAACAGATGGACAGAACTGGAGAGGTGAGGACTCTGGAAATGTCTGTAGTGAGATTTATTAATGTGTCTCTCCATAACCAGGATTACACAGTGGTGAAGAAGACCTCTAGTGATCGCTGTCAGGACCCTGTGTCTGAGGGATGGGGAAGACCCCTGAGCCCAATCACGGGGCCTCCACCTCACCCCCTGATCCATGAGGACATCAATGACCAGAAGATCCTAGAACTCATCTACAAGATGATTGAGCTGCTGACTGGAGAGGTGACACTGCTGGGAATGCTGGGACATTATACAGTAACACTATGAAGGGATCGGGGGATGACGGTATCATTGTATGTGTCAGGTTCCTATAAGGTGTCAGGATGTCGCTGTCTATTTCTCCATGGAGGAGTGGGAGTATTTAGTAGGACACAGAGATCTGTATAAGAACGTCATAATGGAGGTTCCCCAGCCCCTCACATCTCCAGGTAATAGACAGGACTAAATACACACGGCCTATAATTATCTGTATGTAGAGAATGAATTCAGTCCCTGTATGTGTTTCCTCCAGATCTATCCAGTAAGAGGACAACACCAGAGAGATGTCCCCTTCCTCTTCTTCCACCGGACTGTAAACAAGAAGATCCCAGTGCTCCTCAGGATCCTCAGGTAGATGGAGAGGTGTCAGGAGATCTCCCCTATGATGTGTAGACGGCTGTGAAGGTCTTGTGCTCAGTCTTGTTTTATCCACCAGTATTATGTGTTTTATACTTGTGTAATGAGAACGGTGGAGATGGCAGGATTAGAGCTGGTCATAGATGGGACTTCTCCATCTGTCGGTGACTTTTACAATATTTGTTTCAGGGTGAAGATCTGACCCATATTAATACTACAGAGACATATGTGAGGGGTGATGAGTGGTATAAAGAGGAGATTCCCACATATGACTACCCAGGTGAGTAGTAACCACTGAATGCAGAGAAGTCACAGATTCCTCTCAGTCACCGGCTGTGGCTGCTTTATCGGTGGTGTAGTCCGGCCGTATTACCATGATCGCCATTTTGTCTCTAGACCACAACATTCTCCTCCACCCAAAACTGTTCAATTGACTTTGGGTATTGAAAGTCCTTTTCTATAGACCTTACAACCAATTACATTGTTTTTGATCCTAAGGAATTCAGATTACTGCACAATCTCTCCTGAAATGGGGAGCAATATTATTTTCTCTAATCTTCTGCTCAGGATTCATAGTAGCTCCAATGGTCCACCATAAATGAGGGCAACTCTGGTTTACTGTTGTGTAATCTGTATTTGTAGTTTTCAGTTAATGAGATTCTCGTGCTCTGGGGCGGGGCTGTGGGTGGGCTGTGGGTGGGGCTTTATGTGGTGCTCTGATTACATACTCATCTGTATTGGCTTATGACAGGTCGCTGACCCCTCACTGACCTGCCCCCATTATTACATAATGCATATAATAGCATTGATATTATTGTTGATAATGCCTATAATATTGTGGCTATTGTGAGGCTTAGAAAAAAATTACATCCAGCACAATGTCACCGGCGATGGCGGCGCCTGCACAGTAGCATCTATATCAACTGTATCAATTTTTTTCGTTAGGAAGTTATAAGGGTTAAAAGTTGACCAGCGATTTCTCATTTTTACAACAAAATTTACAACACCATTTTTTAGGGACCACCTCACATTTGAAGTGAGTTTTGGGGGTCAATATGACAGAAAATACCCAAAAGTGACACCATTGTAAAACTGCACCCCTCCAGGTGCTGAAAACCACATTCAAGAAGTTTATTAACCCTTCAGGGGCTTCACAGGAATAAATGGAATGTGGAAGAAAAAAACATTTACTTTTCTTTCACAAAAATTTTCCTTTAGACCTAATTTTTTTTCACTTTCGCAAGGGTAACAGGAGTAAATGGACAATACAATTTGTTGTGCAATTTCTCCTGAGCTCGCCGATACCCCATATGTGGGAGAATACTACTCTTTGGGCGCATGGCAGGGCTCGGAAGGGAAGGGGTGCCATATTGGAGAGCAGATTTTGCTGGAATTGTTTGTGGGTGACATGTCACATTGTCAGAGCCCCTGAGGTGCCAGAACAGCATAAGCCCCCAAAAGTGACTGCATTTTACCAAATACTTCCCTGAATGAATTCTTCTAGTGGTGCAGTGAGCATACTGACACCACAGCTGTTCCATAGAAAATTATACTATTGGGCAGTGAAGAAAAAATAATTACTGTATTTTTTCGGACTATAAGACGCACCCCAAATTTTCAAAAGGAAAATAGGGGAAAAAATATGCTAAATGGGGGTTCATCTATCAGTCTGAATTCACCTTACCGGGGGGAATCAGCACAGGTGCAAGAGTGGACACAGAGGTTGTTTGATGGTCCAGGCTGGTGTGGTGGCCTCCGGAAAATCCCATCCCAGGCTGGGGCGGCAGCGCTCTGTGCTGGGGCGGTGGCACTCTGTGTTGGGGCGGTGGCACTCTGTGCTGGGGCGGCAGCGCTCTGTGCTGGGGCGGTGGCACTCTGTGCTGGGGCGGTGGCACTCTGTGCTGGGGCGGTGGCTCTCTGTGCTGGGGCGGCGGCGCTCTGTGCTGGGGCGGCGGTGGCAGCGCTCTGTGCTGGGGCGGTGGCACTCTGTGCTGGGGTGGTGGCACTCTTTGCTGCGTGAGGGGCTCTGCCGCCATTATGTCAAAGCCAGAGGCCCCTGCTGCTCCATTGCTGTGATGCGGTGGCCTCCGGCAAAATGGCAGCTGGGGTGGCGCATGCTCACATTCAGATCTCGGCAACGAGATCTTGGGATGAGATCTGATTCTGAGCATGCGCCGCCCACAGTGGTAATTTTTCCGGAGACCACTGCGGGGGTCTCCGGGCTTTGACAAAATGCCGGCGGAGCCCTCCACGCAGCACAGAGCGCCGCCGCAACATTTGTAAGTATATTCCGACTATAAAACGCACCATTTCCACCCCCAAATTTCTTGGGAAAAAATGTGTCTTATAGTCTTATGGTATATTTTTACCACTAAAATGTTGTTTTACCCCAGATTTTACATTGGAAAATAGGTAGATAGGTAAATGTTCACTACACCCATAGATGAATTCACAGAGGGGTGTAATTTCCAATTCCCAGAGGGGTGTCATTTCCAAAATGGGGTCACTTCAGGGGGGAATCTGCTGTTATGGCACTTTGGAGATCCGCTAAGTGCCAGAACAACAGAATCCTCCTGAAGTGACCCCATTTTGGAAATTACACCCCTCTGAGAATTCATCTATAATAATAATCATTTTATTTCTATAGCGCCGACATATTCCGCAGCACTTTACATTTCAGAGGGGATTTGTACAGACAATAGACATTACAGCATAACAATAATCACATAGATCATAACATAACAGATACCAAGAGGAATGAGGGCCCTGCTCGCAAGCTTACAATCTATGAGGAAAGAGGGAGACACGAAAGGTGGGTGGTAACAGTTGCCCTGATTGTATGGACCAGCCATAATGTTAAGTGTGTAACAGTACAGACACAGAGGACTAATGGATGCATAAAGCATGTGGGAACATGATGCGGGGAACCTGGTTATGGTGCAACTTTTGGCTGTGCCACACAGGGATAGATTAGGTTAATGTGTTGAGGTGGTAGGACAGTCTGAATAAATGCATTTTAAGGGCACTATATCTATGGATATAGTGACCATTTTCACTACATGGATGATTTCCAGAAACACGTAGAGGAAGTTTTAGAGCAAAAATGTCATTGTAGTGCCCAATATATTGTGCCCAGCTTGTGTCTCTGGAGACCTCCCCCCACCTACCCCCGGAAATTGTTAAGTCCGCTCTACTCAAATGTGTCTGTCACTAAATAATCCAAATGCTTGAATGGCAAAACAGTTCAAAAACGTGGTTCTGTGTGGAAGATTGTAAAGCCGTCATGGAGGCATAAGGCTGGCAATGATGGGCATTGTGGGTAATAATAGCGGGTATCATGCCTCATTCCTCTCTAGGAACATACACGACATCTTCTCTGGGGGTTCTTTCTTGTTTCAGTTACTGGGATGAGTGCAATAAAATGTCGCTCAGTGAGTCTTTTAGAATCTGAAGATGTGAGAAGATTGGCGGGGACAAAATTATCAAAAACAAGATTTTCAGTGACCTTTTCCTGATAATCAAGGAAAGTGTCTGCATTTCCGTTTTTTTTGCATAACCCAAAAGATTTATATGTGGCTACGTTAAACAAATACATGACTAACTTTTTATACCAGATATATGGTTTTCTTGATACCTGGTATGGCTGTAAAACCTGATCTGCAAGGTCCACACCCCCACTTCCCTCCCTTATCCTCCCCTCTTTTGAAGTCCACTCTGTCTGCATCTATTCTCCCTCCAACCTCCAAGTGGCCGTCATATACCGACATCCAGGCCCGGCCACTGCCTTCATTGACCAATTCTTTACCTGGCTCCTTCACTTCCTCTCTGCTGACATTCCCACCATCATCATGGGTGACTTCAACATCCCCATTGACACCCACCAGTCAACTGCCTCCAAACTCCTGTCCCTTACTTCATCTTTTGGACTTACTCAGTGGTCCTCCTCAGCCACCCACACAGACGGACACACATTAGACCTGGTCTTCACCCGCCTCTGCTCTCTTTCTAACTTCACCACCTCCCCTCTTCCTCTATCCGACTCACTTTCTCATCCCTGTCCTCTCCTGTCATCCAAGTCCAGCAACATGTGCACCCCCGCAGAAACCTTGCACACCTAGACACCCACACGCTCTCTGACTCTATTCTACCACTGTCCTCCATATCCTCACTCCACGACACAGACACTGCCACTAATTTCTACAATGCCATCGACTCGGTCGCCCCTGTCATGCATAACAGAGTGCGACAAATCAATGGACAACCCTGGTACAATAACATCACTAAAATGCTTCAGCAAGCATCCAGAATTGCTGAACGGTGCTGGAAGAAAACACATTCTCAAGACGACTTCACTGCACTCAAACAAGCAACACTCGCATTCAAATCTGCCCTCACCTCTGCTAAACAGGCCTTCTTTACATCCCTTGTATCTTCCTTATCCCACAACCCCAAACAATTGTTCAATACTTTTAACTCCCTCCTCCGCCCACCACTGCCCCCTCCAACTTCCCTAATCTCTGCCGAGTACTTTGCCGCACACTTCAAAAACAAGATAGACCAAACACAGCAAGTCTTTATTGCCCAACCACCACAACCCCTTTGTATACCAGACCAATGCCCAAACCCCATAACCTCCTTATCTAACATCACTGAAGGGGAGCTTGCTCATCTTCTCTCCAAATCACACCTCACCACTTTTGCACTTGACCCTATCCCATCCCACCTCCTCCCCAACATCACCACCACTCTTATCCCATCCCTAACCCACCTCTTCAACCTATCACTAACTTCTGGTACCTTCCCTTCTGCTTTCAAACATGCCACAATCACGCCTATCCTTAAAAAGCCAACCCTCGATCCAACAGCCACGTCCAGCTATCGCCCAATATCACTGCTCCCGTTCGCATCTAAACTTCTGGAGCAGCATGTCCACGCTGAACTTTCCTCCCACCTCTCATCTAACTTGCTCTTTGACAATCTACAATCTGGCTTCCGCCCCCATCATTCCACTGAGACAGCCCTGACCAAAATTACCAACGACCTACTTGCAGCCAAAGCTAACGGACAATACTCTATACTTCTCCTTCTAGACCTGTCCTCTGCTTTCGACACAGTTGACCACTGCCTCCTACTACAGATCCTCTCCTCCTTTGGCATCAAAAACTTCGCCCTATCCTGGATCTCCTCATACCTTTCCAACCGCACATTCAGTGTCTCCCACTTCCACACTACCTCCTCATCCCACCCTCTCTCTGCTGGAGTCCCCCAAGGCTCTGTTCTAGGACCCCCACTCTTCTCAATCTACACACTTGGCCTGGGGCAACTCATAAAGTCCCACGGATTCCTGTGCCACCTTTATGCCGATGATACGCAGATCTACCTCTCTGGCCCAGACGTCACCTCTCTGCTCTCCAGAATCCCAGAGTGTCTATCAGCCATATCCTTCTTCTTCTCCTCTCACTTCCTCAAACTCAATGTGGACAAATCTGAACTAATCATCTTTCCACCATCTCACAGATCTTCCTTACCCGACCTTTCTATAACAATTGATGACATCATGCTTTCCCCCGTACCGGAGGTCCGCTGCCTCGGAGTAACCCTTGACTTTGCCCTGTCCTTCAAACCACACATCCAAGCTCTCTCCACCTCCTGTCGCCTCCAGCTCAAAAATATTTCCAGAATCCATCCCTTCCTCAACCCTCAATCTACTAAACTACTTGTGCATGCCCTCATCTCCCGCCTCGACTATTGCAACATCCTTTTCTGTGGCCTCCCTGCTTACACCCTCGAACCTCTCCAGTCCATCCTCAACTCTGCCGCCCGAGTAATTCATCTCTCTCCTCACTAATCCTCCGCTTCTCCCCTCTGCAAATCTCTTCACTGGCTCCCATTCCCTCAGCGTATCCAATTCAAATTACTAATACTGACCTACAAGGCCATCTGCAACCTGTCTCCTCCATACATCTCTGAACTAATCTCCCGATACCTTCCCTCACGTAATCTCCGGTCCTCCCAAGACCTCCTTCTCACCTCCACACATTCGTCCTCACCCAACTGCCTCCAAGACTTCTCACGAATAGCCCCCATCCTCTGGAATTCCCTGCCCCAACACGTCCGGCTAACCACACTCGGATCCATCAAACGGAACCTGAAAACCCAAGCCTACAGCCTGCAATCATCCCCACTGCCTCCTCACCACTACTGGAGCTACCGCCTCTCCATCACTGGAGCAGCTGCAACCCCCCAACTTACTGTCTCCTTCCCCACCATCCTGTAGCATGTAAGCCCACCATCGCCGGTGACATTTTTCTGGATGTCATTTTTTTTTCTAAGCCTCACAATAGCCATAATATTATAGGCATTATCACCAATAATATCAATGCTATTATATGCATTATGTAATAATGGGGGGCAGGTCAGTGAGGGATCAGCGACCTGTCATAAGCCAATACAGATGAATATGTAAGCAGAGCACCACATATTCATATTGTATAAAAGCGTCAAAATTTAAAAAAAGCATACATGAGGTATCGCTGTAATCGTATTAACCAGAAGAATAAAACCGCTTTATCAATTTTACCACACGCGGAACGGTGTAAACGCACCCCTCAGAAGAAATTCATGAAATGCTGTTTTTTTTGTTCATTTTGCGTCCCAAAAATCGGAATAAAAAGCGATCAAAAGATGTCACATATCCGAACATGATACCAATAAAAGCGTCAACTCGTCCCGCAAAAAATAAGACCTCACATGACTCTGTGGGCCAAAATATGGAAAAATTATAGCTCTCAAAATGTGGTGATGCAAAAACTATTTTTGCAATAAAAAGCGTCTTTTAGCGTGTGACAGCTGCCAAGCGTAAAAACCCGCAATAAATAGTAAATCAAACCCCCCGTTATCACCCCCTTAGTTAGGGAAAAATAATAAAATTAAAAGAAAATGTATTTATTTCCATTTTCCCATTTGGGTTAGGGTTAAGGCTAGGGCTAAGGTTAGGGTTATGGTTAGGGCTAGGGCTGAGATTAGGGTTAGGGGTGTGTTGGGGTTAGGGTTGGAGTTATAATTGGGGGGTTTCCACTGTTTGGGAACATCAGGTGCTCTCCAAACGCAACATGGCGTCTGATCTCAATTCCAGCCAATTCTGCGTTAAAAAAGTTAAACGGTGGTCCTTCCCTTCCAAGCTCTGCCATGCGCCCAAACAGTGGTTTACCCCTACATATGGGGTATCAGCCTACTCAGGAGAAATTGCACAACAACTTTTGGGGTCAAATTTCTCCTGTTACCCTTGGGGAAATAAAACATTAGGAGCAAAAATATCATTTTTGTCGAAAAAAATATAATTTTTTTTACTTGTATGGCTCTACATTATAAAGTTCTGTGAAGCACTTGGGGGTTCAAAGTGCTCACCACACATCTAGATAAATTCCTTGGGGGGGTCTAGTTTCCAAAATGGTGTCAATTGTGGGGGGTTTCCACTGCTTAGGCACATTAGGGGCTCTCCAAATGCAACATGGCGTCCGATCTCAATTCCAGCCAAAAAAGTAAAATGGCACTGCTTCCCTTCCGAGCTCTGCCATGCACCCAAATAGTGTTTTATCCCCACATATGGGGTATCAGCGTACTCAGGACAAATTGCACAATAACTTTTGGGGTCCTGTTTCCCTTGGGAAAATAAAAATTGTTGGTGAAAAGATCATTTTTTTGGCAAAAATATGTTTTTTTAATTGTACGGCTGTACATTATAAACTTCTGTGAAGCCCATGTGGGTTCATAGTTCTCACCACATATCTTGATAAGTTCGTTGGGGGGGTCTAGTTTCCAAAATGGGGTCACTTGTGGGGAGTTTCCACTGTTTGGGCACATCAGGGTCTCTCCAAATGTGACGTGGTGTCCGATCTCAATTCCAGCCAATTTTGTGTTGAAAAATTCAAACGGCGCTCGTTCCCTTCCGAGTTCTGCCATGCGTCGAAACAGTGGTTCCCCCCACATATCAGGTATCAGCGTACTCAGGACAAATTGCACAATAACTTTTCCAGTCCAATTTCTCCTGTTACCTTTGGTAAAATAAAAAAAATGGACCTGAAGTATTTTTTTGTGAAAAAAGTTAAATGTTCATTTTTTTAAAAACATTCAAAAAAATTCCTGTGAAGCACCTGAAGGGTTAATAAACTTCTTGATTGTGGTTTTGAGCACCTTGAGGGGTGCAGTTTTTAGAATGGTGTCACTTTTGGGTATTTTCTATCATATAGACCCCTCAACGTGGCTTCAAATGTGATGTGGTCCATAAAAATAAAATGGTGTTGTAAAAATGAGAAATCGCTGGTCAACTTTTAACCCTTATAACTTCCTAACAAAAAAACTTTTGGTTCCAAAATTGTGCTGATGTAAAGTAAACATGTGGGAAATGTTACTTATTGAGTTTTTTGTGTGCCATATCTCTGCGATTTAAGGGCATTAAAATTCAAAGTTGGAAAATTGCAAAAATTTTCGAAATTTTCACCAAATCTCCATTTTTTTCACAAATAAACGCAAATTATATGTATGAAATTTTACCACTAACATGAAGTGCAATATCTCACGAGAAAACAATGTCAGAATCACCAGGATCTATGAAAGCGTTCTAGAGTTATTACCTCATAAAGGGACAGTGGTCAGAATTGTAAAAATTGGCCTGGGCATTAAGGTGCAAACCACCATTGGGGGTAAAGGGGTTAAGAACTTTTCTGTCAAGTCTTTGATGATGGTTCCAATTTTGAATAGTCTGTCATGTTCTGGGGCATTTCTGGGCAGGCATTGACTATTGTTGTTAAAATGCTAAAATCTCATGAGCATCTCATAACGGGTCCTCGGAAGAACGGCAGAAAACATTGAGGTGGTTTGAACAGGGCGGTTGGACCAATAGGACAGAATGCTCATTTTTTTTAACAAGCCCCATAGCGAATGTAAGTCCTAAAATGTTTTCATTTCTAGACAGGAAAGATATATATCTTTGTACCGTGTTAGCCAGTAGATAGAAGAATATTTAGAATTGAGAGTCCTCAGTGGTTGATACCTTTTAATTTGGGCGGCACGGTGGCTCAGTGGTTCAAATCCCACCAAGGACAACATCTGCAAGGAGTTTGTATGTTCTCCCCGTGTTTGCGTGGGTTTCCTCCGGGTACTCTGGTTTCCTCCCACATTCTAAAGACATACTGATAGGGAATTCAGATTGTGAGCCCCATCGGGGACAGTGATGATAATGTGTGCAAACTGTAAAAGCGCTGCGGAATATGTTAGCGCTATATCAAAATAAAGATTATTAAGATTATTATTATTTTAATTTCTAACTGTTAGCCATTAAAAGGTATCAACCACTGAGGACTCTCAATTCTAAATATTCTTCTTTTATTTCTAGACATTTGTTGGTGTCCATAAATTCGACCTAACATAATAGGATTGTGGATTCTGGCAGATGAATTGGGACGCATATACATTTGTAGGACAATATGCTCTAGCAAGCTATCTCTCAGAAACAAATTTTTAAAAAAATTGGTCTGAAATTTTCCACCTCCACATTTATACCAGTAATGGCATTAAAATTAGAGATGAATGGAGTAGCCGAATCCGAAGCCTCCCATCTGGGAAATGCTACATCAAGAGGCAAAGCCCCTTGGACATTGGTGTGCGCCAATTCACGAGCACTAGGGACAGCGCTAGTACTGGGCATTGTTCCCTGAGTTGGAGACATTTCTCGAGAAGCGCTATTTGTCCTTCTTGTTGTACTGGTCCTTGTGTGTGAGGATGGACCAGAATCACTGCTCATTTCTGAGCTATCACTGTCGCTGCTACTAAAGCCCTCGAAATCTACATCACCATCTGACACTGCACTTTCTTCACTGTCAGAACATAAAAGTGCATAAGCCTCCTCTGTACTATAATACTGACCGGCCATTTTATTCTTTTTTTTTTTTTCCCGAAATAGAAAACTCTGACGTGACCAAATTATTGGGGAGACAATTGAGAAATGCCTAATTCTTTAGCCTACCCCTAACTTTAGAATAAACCTTAACTTTAGCCTAGCAGTAGCCCTAACACTAACCCTAACCATAGCACTAACCCTAACCTGCCTTATCTGTTTTTGTACTTTATAGCACAATCGCTGACACAGCTGTTACCAGCAGCACTTGTAACACTGTTTCTCCTCTAATCTCTCGCTGCTACCACAAACTTTCCTAGTGAATTGTATCATTGGCTAGTGTGATGCTGATGTCATCAGGACCTGAACCAATCAGGTCTAGATGAGGTCACAGGAAGCTTTGTGCGCCAGAATCCCCTCGTTATAAGGTATGTGGAGGTCCCGATGAGCACAAAACCGCCGACCGTAGACAAATTTCGGTACTGCACAAAGCCCTGCTAGCGCTAACGTTTATCTACTGTTGGCGGTTACAAAGCGGTTAAATTAAGGGTACCAAAATTTCTGTCCAGGCCTATTTCATGAGTTTTATTTTTTTTAAATTCTGTGGAAGCATGGTTGAAAAGCAATGTCTGACTTTCATTTGTTCATTTTCATAGATTTTTGATTTATTATTACTTTTGTCAGATTCAAGTTATTTCTGTGACCATTGTGGGTTTTTCTGTCATTAAACGAGGGGTACCAACAACATTGACCACGTGTGTAGGAGGAGTGAATATTTTGATTCCACAGTCACTTTCCGGAAATTAACACACAGTGGATGTTGGAGAGTGAAAATTACACATTTGTCATTTTCTTACCCAGCACATAGTGCCCAGATTGTGCTCCAGGAGACACCACAAATTAAGTGGGTTCTTCTCACTATAGTATTGCTAAATACAGAGATCCTAAATGTTGTTTGCGCACACTGCAAGACTCCGAAGTGAGAGCGGATTTTGCTGGATCGGTTTATAGAAACCTTGTTGCTTTTCAACAGCCTTTGAGCCACTAATAGTGTGGGAACCTCTGTTTTTCCAATGACAGATGATGGACCTGAGTGGGGACTTGTTTTTGTGAGATGAGAATTGGTATTATTTTTGTCTACATAACATTGATTGGTTTCTTTTTATTCGATATTTGGGAGGCAGAATGAACAAACAGTTGAACACCACACACTACTGGCTCATCCAACAAGGTTTTCTATTAGACTGTGAACTGTCATTGTCTTGGTAAATATTTAAAGTTTTTTACATAGCTTGCCATTTTTATGGAGAGTTTAAGTAGAAACATTCAAAAATATAAATATAAAACTCAAGGATATATTTTTTTTAAATTTGTTTTGATCTTAGCAGATGACTGTACCAGGAGATCAGATGGACAGCTGACATCTTCAATTTTTAAATCTGATGATCTTGAGATCCTACAAGATACAACTGAAGTGATTGCTATTACTCCAGATATATCATCATCCATTCACAGCAAAGATCTGTCATCTGATCCTTTGAAACAGGTCCCATTTTCTGATTCATTACCGACTACTAAAGGAAATCAAAGTCACAAAAAAGGCATTAAAAAACAAACTGCTCCTAAAGCAAAGAAGTCATTTTCATGTTCAGAATGTGAGAAATGTTTTATGTTGAAATCACGTCTTGTTAGACACCAAAGAACTCATGCAGGAGAGAAGCCTTTTTCATGTTCAGAATGTGGGAAATATTTTGCACATAAAACACATTTTGTTACACATCAGAGAACTCACACAGGGGAGAAGCCTTTTTCATGTTCAGAATGTTGGAAATATTTTGCACATAAATCACATTTTGTTATACATCAGAGAACTCACACAGGGGAGAAGCCTTTTTCATGTTCAGAATGTGGGAAATGCTATGCACATAAATCACATTTTGTTACACATCAGAGAACTCACACAGGGGAGAAGCCTTTTTCATGTTCAGAATGTGGGAAATGCTTTGCACATAAATCATATTTGGTTACACATCAGAGAACTCACACAGGGGAGAAACCTTTTTCATGTTCTTAATGTGGGAAATGTTTTACGTTTAAATCACGTCTTGTTAGACACCAAAGAACTCACACAGGAGAGAAGCCTTTTTCATGTTCAGAATGTGGGAAATGTTTTGCACATCAATCACTTTTTGTTACACATCAGAGAACTCACACAGGGGAGAAGCCTTTTTCATGCTCAGAATGTGGGAAATGTTTTTACCAGAAATCAGATTTGGTTAAGCACCATAGAACTCACACAGGGGAGAAGCCTTTCTCATGCTCAGAATGTGGGAAATGTTTTTACCAGAAATCAGATTTGGTTAAGCACCAGAGAACTCACACAGGGAGAAGCCTTTTTCCTGTTCAGATTGTGAGAAATGTTTTAACCAGAAATCACATTTTGTTACACACCAGAGAACTCACACAGGGGAGAAGCCTTTTTCCTGTTCTGAATGTGGGAAATGTTTTAACCAGAAAAGGAATCTTGATGAACACCAAAGAACTCACACAGGAGAGAAGCCTTTTTCATGTTCAGAATGTGGGAAATGTTTTACTGAGAATTCAAGTCTTGTTACACATGAGAGAATTCACACAGCAGATAAGCCATATTCATATTCAGAATGTGGGAAATATTTTAAATGTAAAATAAATCTTGATAGCCATCAAAGAACTCCCACAGGGAAGAAGCTTTTTTCCTGTTCAGAATGTGGGAAATGTTTTGCAGATAAATCACATTTTGTTACTCACCATAGAACTCACACAGGGGAGAAGCCTTTTTCCTGTTCAGAATGTGGGAAATATTTTAACCGGAAAGTGAATCTTGTTAGACATCAGAGCAGTCACACAGAGGAGAAGCCTTTTTCATTTTCTTAATGTGGGAAATATTTTACTTGGAAATCAACTGTTAATAAACATCAGAGATGTCACAAAGGGGAGAAGACTTTTTTATGTTCATAATGTTGGAATAGGTTTAACCAAAACTGAATCTTCTTAAATGGGTTGTCTCTTGTCATTCCTCATGTTTGCTGAAAAAAGAATAAAACTAAACTTTATTAATTCCAAATGTAAAGCTATACCTATAATTCACCCCCTGAAGGTTAGTCAGAAGGTGACTAATAGAAAAAACATGTACCCCACAGTTCAGTATATGGGGTGAGGTGACGTATACACACTCACTCTCCAAGCCTCTCATTTCTATGGGTTTCATCGTCCTCACCAAAGACGACTCTTTAATATTGACTTATATTGAAGTGAGACTAGGCAAAAAAAACTAAATTCATGTATCATGTTATCCAAAACAGTCAGACAACTAGCCACATATAGGCAGATCCCAGACCTCAAACTATATACTGTGTAAGTTTATAAGCCACTCCAGTGTCAGGAATAGATAGTATGTGACAATACAGTATAATTCTTGTGTTTTCTCCTATAGGGACTGCCCTAGTTTGGTAATGTAACTGCTGTTAATTAGTAGTGCAGACAAATTGTCCTAGACTAAACTCCGTTTTCAGACGGCCCAATATGTACCACTCAGGGAAAACTCACCTGCTCCAAAGATCATTAGCAGCTTCTAACTAATGGCCATGCTGCGGTCTGTCAAAGAATGAGTGCAATCTACATATATAATCACCAGTTGGGACATCCGGACGCTGTCCCTAAATCCCATAAGGCACCGTGCTTGTACAGGTGACATTTACTTCACTGCTATTCTCATGCATGCGCAGTAACAGCCACAACTGCGCGCTCTACCCGTGCATGAGCGGTAACGACGCGGCTGTTACTGTGCCTGCTTGGGGAATAGCGGTGATGTCTATGTTTTACTTGTGCAGCCGCAGTAATAGCCTTACGGCCATGAACTGCGCCTGCGCAAGTTACAGATATGTCACCACTCTTCCCAGTAACAGCCATAACTGCGCGGTGTACCCGCGCATGCATACTTACGATTTTTGATTACCTCATGCAGCACAAAATTCTCCACAGTCCCATCCTGTGTATCAATTTTGTCTACTATCTGAGGCACAAAAATACTGTCTACTACTGGTATGTACATAGTTCATATCACTGAGGCACTGCTTCTGGATTTTAACTGTACTGAACAAAAAAGTAATTAAAAATATTTGGACTCATCACCATTATGGCACAAAGAAAGCCAGTACCACGCCAATATGTACGTTCTTTTCATGACCTCAGCCAGCAGCAAATTCAACACAGTCCCATACTGTATAACAATTGTGTCTACTATCTGAGACACACAAGTACTCTCTACTTCTGGTAGGTACATACTTCATACCACTGAGACACTGCTTATGGATTTGTCATTTTAACTGTCCTAAAAAAAAAAAAAAAAACATTTTGGCCTTATCACCATCACAAGTCAATACACAGATTCTTAGGCCTCAAAACAAAAAATCATATAAATCCCTATCAAAAATACTTTACTGGTTAAAATAACCAGAAAACTGGTTGACACCAAAATAGTGACAAACAACAAACGAAAAAATGTGCTAAAAAAACATAAAATGTTTGATGATATACTGAAGTGCCTGGTATGCAACCTAAGCTCACACCTTCCTGAATGCGGAGGTTGGCACCCTAGGGGGGAACGTTGTGGTGCCCCCGCTCCACGATGGCTGTCCCTAGGGACCCTGCAGCCACTAGGGAGACCCACTACCCAATCTCTAGAGAGACCCCTATCAATAAACAAAGACCAGTCCTATGTCTAAGGAGACCCTAGATCCCCAAAGCAATGTAAAAACAAAGACCACATTAGGAAAACGGTAGCAAATATGATGCAGGATTAGAAGAGACTTTCCACAATCAATAGTTCATGATAAAGAAAAAAGGTCCAGCTTTGCAAAGTCAAGTCCAATTTATTGTTAAAAACAAGTCCAAAACAGAGCAAAAAATAGTGTGTTCACATGGAGTAACAAGTAGTAGATTACGCGTTTCGAACAATAGCTTGTTCTTTCTCTTCTTTGGTTTTGAGAAAGAACAAGCTATTGTTCGAAACGCTTAATCTACTACTTGTTACTCATGTGAGCACACCATTTTTTGCCCTGTTTTGGACTTGTTTTTAACAATAAATTGGACTTGAATTTGCAAAGCTGGACCTTTTTTCTTTTTCCTTGGTTACTGCGTGAAGACTGCATGTGGTCCGGGCTACCCACTACACATGCCTTCAGGTGAGCTGGCTTCTTTTTCTCTTTTTGAATAGTTCATGATGTCGGTGGAGCATGATTAAACCCACACAGATAAATCACTTAGTGGAAAAATGTGCAAAATAGCAACATTCACAAACAATAGACAAATGAAACAACAACAATGATGTCTCATAGCATATCAAAAACAATCTTGTAGATAGTGTCTCAAATCAGTGCCTATATTCCCGATGAGAGATAATATGCCACATAGTCTCAATACCTATACAGCCGGGAAATACAAAAGATCAAATAGGCACATAAAACAGAGAATGTTGTGATGGCACATTAAAGATTGATACTCATCTTATTAACCGCCACCTGCCATATGGAAATTAGTGCCTCAATGCGTTTCGCCCCTTTTGGCTCATCAGGAGGCTTGATGTAAAGATACCATGTGTCCCGATATGGTGTGAGTATGTGCTACTTACAAGCATAAGGCAGTTGCTAGCATCGGAGCAGGACACTGTGAGGGAGCGCCGGGTAGGTAAGTGTAATGTGTTTTTAAAATTTTTTTAATGTTTTCTGATGGGGCCATGCATACCAGGATGGAAGTGGGCGCCATTTATAAGGATTGGGCCATGCTTACCAGGACCGGGATGGGGGCCAATCATACCAGAATAGAGATGTGCCCTGCATACTAGGATGAGAGGGGGGCACTGCTTACAGGACGAGATTGGGGCCCTGCATTCTAGGATAGGGATGGGACCATGCATACTAGGATGAAATGAGGGCCCTGCACACCAGAACCGGGATGGGGTCCTGCATACCAGGACAAGATGGGGGCCCTGCATACCAAGATAAGGATGGGGCCATGCATACTAGGATGAGATGGGGGACCCTGCATACCAGGTTAGGGATGGGGCCATGCATACTAGGATAGGGATGAGGGCAACCTCACAGCTCACAGTGCATATCAGATCAAATGAGAATCATGAGGTCAAAGGAACTGGCCAAGGAGCTCAGATACAGAATTGTGGCAAGGCACAGATCTGGCCAAGGTTACAAAAGAATTTCTGCAGTACACAATGTTCCTAAGAGCACAGTGGCCACCATAATCTTGATACAGGAAAGATGTATATCTTTGTACCGTGTTAGCCAGTAGATAGAAAATTATTCAGAATTGAGAGTCCTCAGTGGTTGATACCATCTTTTCAGTTAGCCATTAAAAGGTAACACATTGCAAGCTTTCAAGACTACTCAGGTCTCTTCTTCAGGCTAAACTAATACAAAATCTGAAGAGTCACATTTATGCACAATACAACACAGAAAAAATGCAATAGATAAGACAAGTGACGTGAAGCAGAACTATCATGTGGCAAAACATTTTGGTATCCCTGATCACAGCAACATGGATATGAAATTACTGGTATTGAAAGGTAACTTCACATCTCAGAGAGAGAGACGTGTTTGGGAGTATAAATTTATGACGACCTTTGACACTCTCAGTGCTGGAATGAATGTGTCGCATGGATTTATGTCTTTTTACATCAATTAAGGAATTTGCTTTCAAGACCTTGTTGAGGCATCACAACACATTAGGAGACCCCAATCTGAGGACTATAAAACATCCGGACTCCTTATCTATGAACTGGTCCAATATTTATGTTTCTCCCTCCCCATAGTGATAGTTCTGCTTCACGTCACTTGTCTCATCTATTCCATTTTTTCTGTGTTGTATTGTGCATAAATATGTGATTCTTCAGATTTTGTATTAGTCTAGCCTGATGAAGAGACCTGAGTAGTCTCGAAAGCTTGCAATGTATTACCATCTTTTCAGTTAGCCATTAAAAGGTATCAACCACTGAGGACTCTCAATTCTAAATAATTTTCTATCTACTGGCTAACACGGTACAAAGATATACAGTACATCTTTCCTGTATCAAAATGGAGGATACCAGAATGTACCGCATCTTTATGGAACTAAAACCACTTCTGAAGAAACGTGCACAAATGGACAGCGACATTTTGTTTCTTATCTAAATGCAAAAAGGAGAATCTAATTCCCAAAGGACTCTGGATTACAAACCCAATTCTTTATACCTACAATACCCATTATGCACAAAACCTTTGTCACAGGACTTCTGAGAGACTAAGGTACCACCTTTTACATGTCTGCTACAGCATAAGGAGTAAAGTCCAGGGGCAATATGAAACTCTGAGGAAAACACTTACAGAAAGCACAGAGCAAAAATTACAACAATACTACAACAAACTACGGACCTTTCTGGTTCATAATAAGGAAAAGAAACTACACAGACCTCGCCTCAATTCAGGACTCTATACAAACAGATACAAAACCAATCCAAAACTTGACAACTTGGACAAACACTCCATTCCAGACACAAAAGCATCTAACTGTGTCATCACTCTCTCAGATTATAAACCCAACAAAGTGGAACTGGCCGTGCTTTCTAGAGGACTCTCATTTTGTCCCACTAAGGTCCTAGATAAAACTGAACTCCGCAGTGATATGGAACATTATTTCAGGAGACTGCGCCTGAGGGAATATTTCAGTGATACAGAAGATTCAGAAAACACTCAGACTGAAGGAAAAGGGATCCTAACAACTAGGAAAAGGTCAGACTGGACACCTCCACCTGGACGCAACCCTCATTTGGATAAATATATAGACTCCTTCAGACATTTGATAAAATCCACAATCATAGACACTAACAGGAGACAAGCATCCAACATCAGTGCCCAGGAGAGAAAGGCCATACGGTCTTTAAAAACCAACGAAGAAATCATCATTAAACCTACTGACAAGGGAGGTGCAATAGTCATGATGAATACGTCAGACTACATGAAGAAAGCAAACAGGCAACTTATGGACACACGCTACTATAGAAAATTGGAGTCGGATCCTACACAGGACTATTACAAGGAACTAAACAAGTTGGTATCTTGCCTTCCTGACCAGTCCATAAGAGTCGGCGATGACCTGATACCAGAGACTCCAAGAATAGGGACATTCTACATGCTTCCCAAAATCCACAAGTCTGGAAATCCAGGAAGACCAATTATTTCATGTGTGGGCACCCTTACTGAGCAGGTATCTGGATGGGTAGAGGGTATTCTTAAACCACTGGTGAAGGATACAACTAGCTACATTCAGGACACAACTGACCTATTGAATAAACTAGCAGCAATAGGTCCTCTACCAGAAGGAACCATCCTGGCCACCATGGATGTGGAATCTTTGTACTCTAATATCCCACACCAAGATGGATTAAATGCCTGCAAATTCTTCATGGAAAACACAGGGACTGATGCTGTGGTGAAACTTATAAAATTCATCCTCACCCACAATTACTTTGAATTTGACAACAAGATCTATCTACAAGAGACTGGCACAGCTATGGGAAGTAAAATGGCTCCACAGTATGCAAATCTTTTCATGGCCAAGCTTGAAAGCAACATTTTGTCCTCATGCCCCATCAGGCCCCTGGCCTACTACCGCTTCATTGATGATATTTTAATCATCTGGACGGAGTCTGAGCAACAGCTAAAGACCTTCCACGAACAGTTTAATCAATTTCATCCCACCATCAATTTAACACTCAACTACTCCAGCACTGAGATTAACTTTTTGGACACCATCATTAAGCTAAAAAACAATGAAATAGAGACATCCCTGTATCAAAAGCCAATAGACCATCCAACATACCTTAAATGGGACAGTTTCCATCCAAAACACATAAAGAACTCTATTATCTATAGCCAAGCCATCAGATACAATCGTATATGTTCCAACCCCATGGATAAAGCCAAACACCTTGGTCGCCTAAAAAAGACCTTTTTGAATCAGGGCTACCATCCAAGAACAATTGAAAACCAAATTACAAGAGCCACCAGAATGTCAAGGAATCACCTGCTACATTACAATGCTAAAGAAGAAAATAACCGGGTGCCTCTAGTGGTCACCTACAACCCAAATCTGGAGGTGCTATGGGGAGCTGCACGGAAATTACAACCTTTACTACAAAAAGATGCCCGATAACAGTCCATTTTTCCAGACCCCCACTGCTGTGTTTTAGGCAGCCCCCAAATTTAAGAAGCATCATTGTCAGAAGCTCCCTGTCCTCTCCAACAGCTGCAGGAACCTTTCCTTGCAACCAGAAAAAATGTAAAACCTGTCCATTTATAATGACCACGGACAAGATAAAGATCCCCAACTCACATCAGAACTACAAGATCCCAGGTACTTTCAGCTGCATTACATCTAATGTGGTGTACTTAATTATTTATACTAAATGTCCAACTGGGGGTCTGTATGTGGGGGAGACAGGGCAAAAGCTTAGAACAAGGATAAATGCTCATCGTCACACAATAAGAGAAAAAAGAATGGATCTACCTGTGGCAAAACATTTTTGTATCCCTGATCACAGCAACATGGATATGAAATTACTGGTATTGAAAGGTAACTTCACATCTCAGAGAGAGAGACGTGTTTGGGAGTATAAATTTGTGACGACCTTTGACACTCTCAGTGCTGGAATGAATGTGTCGCATGGATTTATGTCTTTTTACATCAATTAAGGAATTTGCTTTCAAGACCTTGTTGAGGCATCACAACACATTAGGAGACCCCAATCAGAGGACTATAAAACATCCGGACTCCTTATCTATGAACTGGTCCAATATTTATGTTTCTCCCTCTCCCATAGTGATAGTTCTGCTTCACGTCACTTCTTATCTATTGCATTTTTTCTGTGCTGTATTGTGCATAAATATGTGACTCTTCAGATTTTGTATTAGTCAAGCCTGAAGAAGAGACCTGAGTAGTTTCGAAAGCTTGCAATGTGTTACCATCTTTTCAGTTAGCCATTAAAAGGTATCAACCACTGAGGACTCTCAATTCTGAATAATTTTCCACCATAATCTTTAAATGGAAGAAGTTTGGGACCACCGGAAGTCTTCCTAGGCTTGGCCGTCCAGCCAAACTGAGCAATCGTGGGTGAAGAGCTTTGGTGAGAGAGGCAAAGAAAAACTCCCAAGATCACCGTAGCTGAGCTCCAGAGATGTAGTAAGGAGATGGGAGAAAGTTCCACAGAGTAAGCTATTACTGCAGCCCTCCACCAGTCAGGCCTTTATGGCAGAGTGTCCCAACGGAAGCCTCTCCTCAGTGTAAGACATATAAAAGCCTGCATAGAGTTTGATAAACACTTGAAGGACTCCCAGACTATGAGAAATAAGATTCTCTGGTCTGATAAGATGAAGCTAGACCTTTTTGGTGATAATTCTAACCGATATGTGTGGAGAAAACCACCAGGCACTGCTCATCACCTGCCCAATACAATCCCAACAGTGAAACGTGGTGGCAGCATCATGCTATGGGGGTGTTTTTCAGCTGCAGGGACAGGACTACTGATTGCAATTGAAGGAAACATGAACGGGGCCAAGTACAGAGGTATCCTGGAAGAAAACCTCTTCCAGAGTGCTCTAGACCTCAGACTTGGCCGAAGGTTCACCTTCCGACAAGACAATGACCATAAACACACAGCTAAAATAACAAAGGAGTGGCTTCCGAACAACTCTGTGACCTTTTTTGACTGGCCCAGCCAAAGCCCTGACCTTAACCCAATTAAGCATCTCTGGAGAGACCTGAAAATGGCTGTCCAACAACGTTCACCATCCAAGCTGACGGAAGTGGAGAGGATCTGCAAGGAAAAATGGCAGAGGATCCCCAAATCCAGGGGTGAAAAACTTGTTACGTCATTCCCAAGACTCATGGCTGTACTAGCTCAAAAGATGCTTCTACTCAATACTGAGCAAAGGGTCTGAATACCTATGACCATGTGATATTTCAGTTTTTCTTTTTTAACCCCTCTCTGCCATATGACGTACTATTCCATCCATGTGCCCTGGGACTTAATTCCCATGGACGGAATAGTACGTCATACGCAATCAGCCGTGCTCACGGGGGGGAGTGCGGCTGATCGCAGCCGGGTGTCAACTGATTATCACAGCTGACACCCGGCACTATGTGCCAGGTGAGGTCACGGACCGCTCCCACATTAACCCCTGTCACACTGCGATCAAACATGATCGCAGTGTTCCTATGGCAAAGGGAAGCATCGCGCAGGGAGGGGGCTCCTTGCGTGCTTCCCTGAGACCCTCAGAACAATGTGATGTGATCGCATTGTTCCAAGGGCCTCCTCCCTGCAGGCCCCTGGATCCAAGATGGCCTTGGGGTCCTTCCAGGTCCTGCAGGGAGGTGGCTTGTCAGTGCCTGCTGAGAACAGGTGTTGAGAAGCCTCCTACTCTGCATGTCAGATCGCTGATCTGATAAAGTGCTCTGCAAAGTGTTAGATCACTATATAGTAATGTCCCACAATGGAAAAAAGTTAAAAAAAAAAAAAATTAACATGTGTAAAAAATTTTTTTTAACAAAATCCTAAATAAAGAAAAAAAATCTATACCCCAATAAATTAATTTGATTATGAAAAAAAACATTAAAAGTACACATATTTTGTATCACCGCATCCATAACGACCCGCTCTATAAAACTGTCCCATTAGTTAACTCCTTTACTGAACCCCTTAAAAAAAAAAACACAAGGCAAACAATGCTTTATCATCATACCGCTGAACAAAAAGTGGAATAACATGCGATCAAAAAGACGGATATAAATAAACATGGTACCGCTGAAAACGTCATCTTGTCCAGCAAAAAACGAGCCAGCAAACAGCGTCATCAGCGAAAAAATATTATATTTAACTATAACTATATTAGTTATAGCTCGCAGAATAAAGTGATGCAAATACAATTATTTTTTATATAATTTGTTTTTATTGTATAAAAGCGCCAAAACATTAAAAAAAAGACATAAATGCGGTATCGCTGTAATCGTACTGACCTGCAGAATAAAACTGCTTTATCAATTTTACCACACGCGGAAAGATATAAACGCACCCCCCCAAATGAAATGCTGGTTTTTGTTCATTCTGCCTCCCAAAAATCGGAATAAAAAATGATCAAAAAATGTCATGTGCCCGAAAATGGTCCCAATAAATACGTCAGCTCGTCCTGAAAAAAACAAGACCTCACATGACTCGGTGGGTCAAAATATGGAAAAATTATAGCTCTCAAAATGTGGTGATGCAAAAACTATTTTTTGCAATAAAAAGTGTCTTTTAGTGTGTGACAGCTGTCAAACCTAAAAACCCGCTGTAAATAGTAAATCAAACCCCCCGTTATCACCCCCTTAGGGAAAAATAATAAAATTAAAGAAAAATGTATTTATTTCCATTTTCCCATTAGGGTTAGGGTTGGGGCTAAAGTTGTGATGATTCCTGGAGTGGACCCTCTGGGTCGTGGCGCCAACCCTCTCAGGGCGAGCTGGTCTAGTGAGGACCACCCCGTATACAGGGAGTGTCAGGGGAAAGCCCAAGGGGGTGAGGTACCATGACTGCTGGCACCAGGTGGCCGGCTCACAGGAGACATGAGTGAGTGTGTCTGCAGGAACGTGCAAAGCATGGACACAGGGACACGCCGGGTACAGGACGGTACAGGGCGAGTGTACGGAGGCACAGAGAGTACTGGACAATACAAGGCGAGTACATGGGAGTGCGTTAGATACAGGAAAGTGCAAGGCGAGTACACGAGAGCACGTATGGCGTGCACAGACAAGCACGCCCGGGTGCGAGCAAAGCAGGGCACGTGCAAAGGAACACGTCAGAGTATAGAGTTAGGCAGAAGGTGTGCCAGGAGATGCAACAGAGTACAGGATCAGAGCATGCGCCAGGAGGCACAACAAAGCGTAAGTCAGAGTGCAGGGTCAAAGCGTGTGCCAGGAGGCACAACCGAGCACAAGGCAGAGTACAGGATCAGAACGTGTGCCAGGAGGAACAACTGAACACAAGGCAGAGTACAGGATCAGAGCGTATGCCAGGAAGCACAACTGAGCACAAGGCAGAGGACAGGATCAGAGCGTGTGCCAGGAAGCACAACTGAGCACAAGGCAAAGGACAAGATCAGAGCGTGTGCCAGGAAGCACAACTGAGCACAAGGCAGAGGACAAGATCAGAGCGTGTGCCAGCAGGCACAACTGACACAGAGCAGAGGACCCGAATACAGAGTACAGCCAGGCAAGGACAAGGCAGACCAACCCAGGAAGCACAATAATAATCAGGCACATCCCATAGGAAGAGGCAGCCTGGCAAAGCACATGATCACCAGGACTTCCAGGTCAGGTCCTCCAATACCATAGAGAGGACAGGACCGGAGACCAAGCTGAGAAGAGCACACGTGCGCAAAAAGAACATGGTGCAAACATGAAGCTAAGTACGAGAGGTGCACGTGCGCACCCGACAGGACCCCCGGAGCGACCGCGACTCCGGAAGAGGTGACGTCGGGACCGAGGTCCCGCCCCCAGGTGAGAGCGGCATGACAGTACCCCCCCTTTATGCCTCCTCATTCTAAGGCTGGAGAGGAACTTAGACAAAATCTGGGGTGCGTGAATATTCTCCCTGGGTTCCCATGTCCTTTCTTCAGGGCCAAAACCCTTCCAATCAATTAAGAACAAGATTTTCCCTCTTACCTTCTTCATGGCCAAAATGTCATTCACCTCAAACTCATCCCCATGCCAACAGGCTGGGGGCCGTGGCCTGGAGAAGGAGGAAATCGGTTACGTACCACAGGTTTGAGGAGTGACACATGGAAGGAATTGGGAATACGGAGCGAAGGGGGTAACTTTAGCTTGTATGCAACATCATTAATACACCTGATGACCTCAAAAGGACCAATGTAGCGGGGACCCAATTTGTAAGATGGTACTTTAAGGCGGATGTATCTGGAGGAAAGCCACACCTTGTCACCAGGGAGATACGTAGGAGCAACCAGGCGCCTCTTGTTAGCGTGTAGTTTCATTCTGTCCTGCGCTTTCTCTAGAGCGGTTTTGGTCTCCTGCCATACCCTGGAGAACTCCACGGACAGAGAGTCGGCAGCAGGTACCCCAAGACAGGAAGCACCTGTAGAGGCACACTGGGATGCTGTCCAAAGACGAAGAAAGGAGACTTGGTGGACGGTTCACTGGAGTGGTTATTGTAGGCGAACTCAGCCCAAGGAAGTAGACTGACCCAGTCATTCTGATGGGCATTTGAAAAGTGCCGGAGATAGGATGTAAGGATTTGGATGGTATGTTCCACCTGCCCATTGGCTTGGGGGTGATAGGCGGAAGAGAAATCCAATGACACTTTCATGAGCCCGCATAGAGCTCTTCAGAACCGGAAGGTGAACTGGACACCTCTGTCCGACATGATGTGCAGAGGGAAGCCGTGAATTCTGAAGATGTGGAAAATGAAGATCTTCGCCAAGTCAGAAGCAGAGGGTAGACCGGGAAGAGGAATGAAATGGGCCATCTTCGAGAATCGTTCTACAACCACTAGGATCACTGTACAACCGGAGAAACAAGGCAAATCGTAATGAAATCCATGGCTATGTGCTGCCATGGAGCCGACGGTATAGGAAGCGGGAGCAGAAGACCAGAGGGTGGTTGTCTGGGTATCTTTCTGAGCGCAGGATGGGCAAGATGCCACAAAGTCTTTAACATTCTGGGAAAGGGAAGGCCACCAATAGTAGCGAGAGATAAGGGAAAAAGTATTTTTGACACCAACGTGGCTGGCAATCTTAGATGAATGTCCCCAGTTTAACACACGTTTTCGGTTGCTCTCAGCCACAAAGGTTCTTCCCGGAGGTAATGTGGTTAACTTGATAGGAGCCATGGTAATTACCTTGGACGGGTCAATGATATGAGAAGGTTCCTCTTCAATATCAGATGACAGGAAAGATCTTGATAACGCATCCGCTCTAACGTTTTATCGCCGGGTCGAAAATGTAGCTCAAAGTCAAAGCGCGCGAAGAACAAGGACCACCTGGCTTGTCAAGGGTTGAGCCTCTGAGCGGACTGGATGTACACCAGGTTCTTATGATCCGTGAAGATCTTGAACGGATGTATGTCACCTTCCAGTAAGTATCTCCATTCATCCAAGGCCAATTTAATGGCCAATAGCTCTTTGTCGCCAATGGAGTAGTTATGCTCAGTTGGGGAGAATACTTTAGAAGAGAAGCCACAGGTGACTAAACGTCCAGAAGAAGATTTCTGCAGAAGCACTGCGCCGGCCCCGGTAGAGGATGCCTCCACCTCGAGAGTGAAAGGTTTACTAACCTCTGGACAATGAAGCGCCGGAGCAGAGGTGAAGGCTTGTTTCACGGACTGGAAAGCATCTTCAGCCTCAGGGGGCCAAGAATTTGGGTTAGTTCCCTTGCGGATAAGGGATTAGATGGGGCGAACCAACGAGAAGAAATGGGGAATGAACTGTTGGTAGTAGTTCTCAAAACCAATGAAGCATTGGATTGTCTTCACCCCATGGGGCCGTGCCCAGTCGAGAACGGCGGACACCTTTGCCGGATCCATGCGTAGACCAGAGTCAGAGATAATATACCCCTAGAATAGCAAGGACGTCTGTTCAAAGGCACATTTCTCGAGCTTGGAGTAAAGGCGGTTCTCCCTCAGGTGCTGGAGGACTTGACGCATGTTCTTTTGTGAACAGAGAGATCTGGAGAAAACACGAGGATGTCGTCCAAATAGACTACCACACAGGAGTACAGCATATCCCGGAAGACGTCATTCACGAACTCCTGGAATACCGCTGGGGCATTGCAGAGGCCGAAGGGCATGACCAAGTACTCATATTGGCCGTCTCGGGTGTTAAAGGCGGTCTTCCACTTGTCACCAGAACGAATGCGGATCAAGTTGTAAGCTCCACGAAGATCCAGTATGGTGAAAATGCGAGCTCCTCTAAGCCGGTCAAAGAGCTCCGGGATCAATGGCAATGGGTACTTGTTCTTGACCATGATATCGTTCAGCCATCGGTAGTCTATGCAAGGACGGAGGGAGCCATCCTTCTTTTTGACAAAGAAAAACACCGCTCCTGAGGGTGAGGAGTACTTACGGATGAAACCTCTGGCAAGGTTCTCCTGGATATACTCAGACATGGCTTGGGTTTCAGCAGGGGAAAGTGGATATATTCTACCCCTGGGTGGGGTAGAACCAGGAATGAGGTCAATCGGACAATCGTATGGCTGATGGAGAGGCAGTCTCGGCCTCCTTTTTGTCAAAGACGTCTGCAAAGGACCAGTAAGCCGATGGCAAACCTGTAGATGCAGAGGACGGACAGGCAGGATTCATCGGATGGACGGGCAACAGGCACTTCTCCTGACAGAGCGGGCTCCAGCGGAGTATCTCGCCCGAACGCTAGTCCAGGGTAGGCTCATGAGTCCATAGCCAAGGGAGACCTAGAAGAAGCGTGTGACACATAGTTGACAAGATATGGAAGGTGATCTTCTCTCTGTGCAGGGGTCCGATCTGCAGCTCGATCTCTTCGGTGACCTAGGTAATGGTCTCCTGCAAGGGTGTACCATTGACCGAAACTATCGACTGAGGAGTCTCCTGAGATCAGGACACGAGAGGGAGGAGATAGGGGCCAATGATGACTGCAAGTTCTTCCTAAGTTTCTGGGTGTTAATGGCCTGTATGTTACTAAGTGTGGAAAGTGGGGGTGACCTGGGCGGGATGGCAGTTCTTGATAGAGAATAATAGAAGGTTGTGGTCAGAGAGCGGGAGAGGGGAGTTTGTGAAATCATTCACTGAGCAAAGCCGGGAGAAGACCAAGTCGAGGAAGTTTCCATCTTCATGCGTGGGGTAGTTAGTAAGCTGCGAGAGGCCTAAAGAGGAGGTTAGAGATAAAAAGTGAGAAGCAGATGTTGAGAGGGGAAGGGCAATGGGAATGTTGAAGTGTCCCATGATGAGGGTGGGGATGTCACAGGAGACATAGTGTGGAAGCCAGGTGGCAGTGATCCATAAACTGACGGGAGGGGCCCGGAGGACGATACACCACCACCACTTGCATGGAGAAGGGGACGTAGAGTCTGACAGCATGGACCTCAAAAGACGGGAAGACAAGTGAGGGTACTTGAGGGATAACCTGAAAGGTACATTTGGGTGATAGGAGCAAATCAACGCCTCCACCTGCTCTGTTGTCCGATCTTGGGGTATGAGAGAAGTGTAGTCCACCATATGAAAGAGCAGCAGCAGCGCTGGTGTCTGACTGCTGGATCCAGGTTTCAGTAAGAGCCAGAAGGTTAAGAGAATCGGAAAGGAAGAGGTCATGGATGAAGGAGAGTTTATTACACACTGAGCGAGAATTCCAAAGGGCACAATTAAAAGAGATAGAAGGCATGCAGGCAATATTAATAAGATTAGAGGGGTTTCTAAGTGTAGCAGTTGGGGGGTTTGACTTACTATGACATGGGGGGCCAGGGTTGGGAGAGATCATAGAATCATAGAATCGTAGAGTTGGAAGGGACCTCCTGGGCCATCTGGTCCAACCCCCTGCTCACAGCAGGATTTGCTAAATCATCCCAGACAGATGTCTGTCCAGCCTCTGTTTGAAGACTTCCATTGAAGGAGAAGTCACCACTTCTCATGGCAGTCTGTTCCACTCATTGATCACTCTAACTGTCAAAAAGTTTTTTCTAATATTTAATCTGTGTCTCCTCCCATTCAGTTTCATCCCATTGCTTCTAGTCTTTCCTTGTGCAAATGAGAATAAAGATAATCCTTCTACAATGTGACAGCCCTTTAGATATTTGTAGACAGCTATTAAGTCTCCTCTCAGTCTTCTCTTCTGCAAGCTAAACATTCCCAAATCCTGCAACCTTTCCTCATAAGACAGGGTTTGCAGACCGGTCACCATTCTGGTCGCTCTTTTCTGAACTTGCTCCAGTTTGTTGATGTCTTTTTTAAAATGTGGCACCCAAAACTGGACACAGTATTCCAGATGAGGTCTGACCAAAGAGGAGTAGAGGCCAATAATGACTTCACGTGATCTAGACTGTATGCTTCTGCTAATACATCCTAGAATTGCATTTGCCTTTTTTGCTGCTGCATCGCACTGTTGACTCATATTCAGTCTGTGATCTATTAGTATACCCAAGTCTTTTTCACATGTGCTGTTGCTTAGCCCTATTCCTCCCATTCTGTATATGCTTTTTTCATTTTTATTGCCCAGATGTAGTACTTTGCATTTTTCCCTGTTAAAAACCATTCTGTTAGTTGCTGCCCACTGCTCCAGTTTATTTATATCTTTTGGAATCCTCTCTCTCTCTTCTCTAGTATTATCTATCCCTCCTAGCTTTGTGTCTCCTGCAACTAGAAGAAGGAGGATAGAAAGAGTGGGCAGATGGCTAAGTGATTTGTGAGAGCGTCTCTTGTGTTGGATGGTGCGAGTGAAGGGATCAGTGCAGGTTTAGCAATGTGAAAAGAGCGTGAGTGCTATACAGAGGAGAGGAAAGGAGTGAGGGGCCAATATGTTTGAATTATAGAGAGTTAATGCAAGGGCAGTGGGTGTGAGTGAATGCAACAGCCAGGATATAAGTTTTATACAAATACATGTATATATTTGTGGTAGTCCAAATGTACAGGGAATAGATTTATTTGTCTTACCTGTCTCCTGCCCTGTCTAACTGCCATGTTATAACTGGCAGCGTACTTTGATACATGTACTTCGATTACATGTACATAAATGCCCCCCTGCATAAATGCCTTTCCCAGGCTAGCTCTGAATTTATAGAAGGCCAGTTCTAAGATCTTCCTTTTTTTTTCCTCTCCTTACTCGTTAGCAATCAATCAAACTAAGTTAAGACAGCAGGACACAATAAATGTATTTAGCAGATGAACAATTGTCCAGGCCTAAATGGATCATACACCACTTTGTAAAGTTACTTGACCTCAATAGCATAAGGGGACAAGCAGGGTAAGTTGAAATAACTATATTCCATTATATATGCTGCAAAGATGAATGATATAGGTTGGACATATGCAGGACTCAGTGAAGTTGCTGGAAATAGTTAAATACCATTATATATGCTGCAAAGATGAATGATATAGGTTGGACACATGCAGGACTCAGTTAAGGAATTATACACCACCATCGAGCGGAAGGACAGCATGGGCGTGGGACCCATCGACATCACCCTTCGCGACCTGTTAGTGACCTGATTACGAGACCCTCTGACTAAGCAGGCATTCTGAGAACAAGTCCAGGTAAATCCGAGTATGGCTTTCTCCAAGCCACGTTCACGGAGGTCTCCGTGAACACCATTGGAGAACCCCAGTGGGTGGAAGAAATGAAGCAGGAGCTGAAGAGCATCAGGGGAGAGCTAGCCGAGGTGAACAGAAGGGCCGAGGCCACCAGTGACCGGTCTGCTGGCCCGGGGCCCTGGGGGCCCCGCAATCCCAGGGGCAGTTGACCATCACGACCATGGGAGTGTTATGAATGCGGAGTACTCGGCCACTTCGCCCGGGAGTGTCCACGGCATGGGAGATACCCACCCCGGCAGCCATTAAACTAGAGGGCTCTGAGCTGGGGGGATGCCGCTCGGAGCCAAAAACCATGACATGGGGTGGTGGAAGTCCCGATGATCTGATCGCGAAGTGTCCAGAGGTATGGGCAGAGGTCGAAGGCCGTGCAGTACAATGCCTAATAGATACTGGGTCGCAAGTAACGACCATGCCAGAGACTTATCTTTTACAGCATTTTCCCGAGGCCGTGAGACCTCAGTGGAGGTCTGTGATAAAATTAGTAGCCGCCAACCAGCTACAGGTTCCTGTCGTTGGTGTAGTCTGAATGCAGATTTCGCTATGTGGCAAATCCCTCGGCCATCGGGGAGTGATCCTGACCCAGGGAGACACAAACAACAAACATCTGGTCACCCTGGGTATGAACATACTGCGGGAGTTCGGCAATCTACTCCTCAACAAGCCCACGCAAGAGACTTTGAACCAGTGGGGCTCCTGCATGCCCCAACGACGGGTCTTCCAGCAGTTGGTGCGGGGGGGCGTGAGTCCTCCAGGACTGCCAGGAGGGTGAGGTACTGGGGAAGGTGATTACGCCGGCAGCTCCTCCACTTGTGCTGCCACCTGGGCAGACCGTAGAGGCCTTACCTGTTCGGCCCCGGTGCCTTTGGAGGGAATGAAGATGCAGGTGGAGCCGTGCTTCTTGGAGCGCCTGCCCCCTGGAGTTCTGGTGGCCCGCACCCTAGCCACTGTGCAGAGGGGGACCATCCTGGTGCGATGCGTCAATCTAGATAACCACAATATCGTCCTGAAGCCTCGGGCTGAAATGGCGAAGCTAGTGAGGCCTTCGGAAGAAGTGCTACCAACTCCTGCGTTCCACTAAAGGTGCAGGCGGGGGACCATTGGGCGGTGTCTATCCAGTCTCTTCAGTCCACCGGGTCATCGACCGAAGAAAAGGGGCGAGCCATCCTGGAAAGAAAGGGAGCCGAACTCTCTGGCCTTACCCCGACCCAAATCCTTCAAGTAGAAACGCTGCTGGGACAGTACCAGGAGGTAGAGATGAGTGACTTTGCTTCCGGGAGGGTCGAGTCGGGTTTCGGACCACCCGACTTTACGAAAAGTCGAGTCGAACGAAATCGGCCGAAGTTGGAGTTCCGACCGAAACCCGACCCCAATGCAAGTCAATGGGGAATAAAAGTCGGCAGTGAGTGGAGGACAGGAAACACACCTACGGTGCCCATTTCAATGGCAACAACATCAATTCTTATTACTTAAGCTTGTCAACCTTAATTTACTTTATAATAATAGTAACGCATTGAAAACTGGGGGTTATTTGGCTAAAGTTGTGGGGGGGGGGGTTACAGCCCAGTTAGGGAGGTAGAAAAACTGGCATATGTTGAGGTGTAGGCTGGACGTTCAGTAGCTGCAAATGGAGGAATTGGAGAAGTCGGAGGAAGAGGAGGACAAAGCGAGACATATTGCTGGCAACCTATGTGTCATCAGGGGAAGGTGGTACAAAATCTTTTGAAACCCAGGCATGGTTAATTTTAATGAAGGTGAGTTCTACATTTTGGGTCAACAGCCGGGTCCTTCTTTCTGTCAGGATTGATCCAGCAGCACTGAAGACTCTTTCTGATAGCACACTACCAGCAGGGCAAGCGAGCTCCTGTGAGGCATATTGTGCCAATTCAGGCCAGGTGTCCAGTTTACAGGCCCAGTAGTCAAAGGGGAATGAACTGTGAGGGAGAACATCGATAGGGGAGAAGTAATTTTGAACCATAGTTGACAACTGCTGTCTCCTGTCTGTTGCAATCGATTCTGTATTACCAGTCATGTGAGCGTTACTCGAGAAATCAGTCTACAACATGGTCATGAAACCCCTTTCTCCAAAGCCACTTCGGCTGTGTGCACCACGAACACCTCTTCCATGTTTCCCAGTATGGCTCGTGGTAGAACCTGTACCGCTGCTGTGTGCTGGGAATGCAAACGGTTTAGCAGAGTTGCTTGTTTGTTCGCCAATATTAGCTCTAGGTTCTCCTGTGGCATGATGTTCTGTAATTTGCCTTTATAGCGTGGATTGAGGATGCTGGCCAACCAGTAGTCATCATCCTTCATAATTTTGGCAATGCGGGGCTCCCTTTTTAGGATCCGCAAGAGATAATCACACATGTGGGCCAGTGTTCCAGGTGTCAATGATGCACTGCCAGTGGTGGGTGGAGGAGCACTTTCTGCCAAATCCACATCCCTCCGGTCACGCACAAACCCTGTACCTGACCTTGGCAAGCCAACATTTTCTCTTGCCCCGAGAAGCATCCTCCTCCCCAAAATAATCATCCCCCTCATCCTCCTCCTCTTCCTCCTCCACCTCATCCAGGACAGTTCCCTGAGCAGACAATGCCTGACTGTCATCAAGGTTTCCCTCCTCTTACCAGCCATGTGCATTCCTCAAAACACTGAAGTACTTTACAGAGGTCTTTCAGCTTTGACCACTGCACACCAGACAACTCGATGTCTGCCCTCAAACTGCCTGCCCGTGTATCCTCCCACAAATGCATTACAGCCTGCCTCTGTTCGCACAGCCTCTCAACCACGTGCATGGTGGAGTTCCACCTTGTTGCAACGTCTATGATTAGGCCGTGCTTGGGGAAGTGGAGCGATCGCTGCAGCCTCTGCATACGACTGGAGTCTACAGGCGAGCGACGGATGTGCGAGCACAGTCTTCGCACGTTATAGAGCAGGGCTGGTAACTCCGGATAATTATTTATGAAGCACTGCACCACCAGGTTCAAGGTGTGAGCCAAGCAAGGTATGTCTGAGTTTTGCCAGGGCTATGGCCGCCACAAAATTACGTCCATTATTACGGACTACCTTGCCTGGCTCAAGATGTCCATGCCCAGCCATGACTCAGCAAGTAGTCGGCAAGTACCTCCGCGGTGTGTCTGTTGTCGCCCAAAGACATCATCTTTAAAACAGTCTGCTGACGCTTACCACTAGCTGTTCGACAGTGGGACACCTCGTGTGCAACACTGGCAGCTGCGGATGGAGTGCTCATGCGACTGTCAACGAGCTTTCGCTTCTGAAAGAGGAGGTGGTGGAGGGTTGAATGCCTACAGCCAACTGTTGCCTATACCGTGGGCTAGGCAGCACTGTCCCACCGCCGCTGTCCCCTGTGACATAGCGCTCTGATATTCAGTGGGCCTCACACAATCCAAAAGTGTCCAGTGTCCACTAGTGTGTGCAGAAATTCAAAATGTCTGTGATCCTGTAGTCACTTTTTTCACACCTGTGCCATCGAGCCTGTGACATAGCGCTCTAATATTCAGTGGGCCTCACACAATCCATAAGTGTCCAGTGTCCACTAGTGTGTGCAGAAATTCAAAATGTCTGTGATCCTGTAGTCACTTTTTTCACACCTGTGCCATCGAGCCTGTGACAGCGCTCTAATATTCAGTGGGCCTCATACAATCCATAAGTGTCCAGTGTCCACTAGTGTGTGCAGAAATTCAAAATCTCTGTGATACTGTAGTCACTTTTTTCACACCTGTGCCATCGAGCCTGTGACATAGCGCTCTAATATTCAGTGGGCCTCACACAATCCATAAGTGTCCAGTGTCCACTAGTGTGTGCAGAAATTAAAAATGTCTGTGATCCTGTAGTCACTTTTTTCACACCTGTGCCATCGAGCCTGTGACAGCGCTCTAATATTCAGTGGGCCTCACACAATCCATAAGTGTCCAGTGTCCAGTGTGTGCAGAAATTCAAAATCTCTGTGATCCTGTAGTCACTTTTTTCACACCTGTGCCATCAAGCCTGTGACATAGCGCTCTAATATTCAGTGGGCCTCACACAATCCATAAGTGTCCAGTGTCCACTAGTGTGTGTAGAAATTCAAAATCTCTGTGATCCTGTAGTCACTTTTTTCACACCTGTGCCATCGAGCCTGTGACATAGCGCTCTAATATTCAGTGGGCCTCACACAATCCATAAGTGTCCAGTATCCACTAGTGTGTGCAGAAATTCAAAATCTCTGTGATCCTGTAGTCACTTTTTTCACACCTGTGCCATCGAGCCTGTGACATAGTGCTCTGATATTCAGTGGGCCTCACACAATCCAAAAGTGTCCAGTGTCCACTAGTGTGTGCAGAAATTCAAAATCTCCCTTATCCTGTAGTGACTTTTTTCACACCTGTGCCATCGAGCCTGTGACATAGTGCTCTGATATTCAGTGGACCTCACACAATCCAAAAGTGTCCAGTGTCCACTAGTGTGTGCAGAAATTCAAAATCTCCCTTATCCTGTAGTCACTTTATTCACACCTGTGCCAACGAGCCTGTGACATAGCGCTCTAATATTCAGTGGGCCTCACACAATCCATAAGTGTCCAGTGTCCACTAGTGTGTGCAGAAATTCAAAATCTCTGTGATCCTGTAGTCACTTTTTTCACACCTGTGCCATCGAGCCTGTGACATAGCGCTCTAATATTCAGTGGGCCTCACACAATCCATAAGTGTCCAGTGTCCACTAGTGTGTGCAGAAATTCAAAATCTCTGTGATCCTGTAGTCACATTTTTCACACCTGTGCCATCGAGCCTGTGACAGCGCTCTAATATTCAGTGGGCCTCACACAATCCATAAGTGTCCAGTGTCCACTAGTGTGTGCAGAAATTCAAAATTTCTGTGATCCTGTAGTCACTTTTTTCACACCTGTGCCATCGAGCCTGTGACAGCGCTCTGATATTCAGTGGGCCTCACACAATCCAAAAGTGTCCAGTGTCCACTATTGTGTGCAGAAATTCAAAATCTCTGTGATCCTGTAGTCACTTTTTTCACACCTGTGCCATCGAGCCTGTGACATAGCGCTCTAATATTCAGTGGGCCTCACACAATCCATAAGTGTCCAGTGTCCACTAGTGTGTGCAGAAATTCAAAATGTCTGTGATCCTGTAGTCACTTTTTTCACGCCTGTGCCATCGAGCCTGTGACATAGCGCTCTAATATTCAGTGGGCCTCACACAATCCATAAGTGTCCAGTGTCCACTAGTGTGTGCAGAAATTCAAAATCTCTGTGATCCTGTAGTCACTTTTTTCACACCTGTGCCATCGAGCCTGTGACATAGTGCTCTGATATTCAGTGGGCCTCACACAATCCAAAAGTGTCCAGTGTCCACTAGTGTGTGCAGAAATTCAAAATCTCCCTTATCCTGTAGTCACTTTTTTCACACCTGTGCCATTGAGCCTGTGACATAGTGCTCTGATATTCAGTGGGCCTCACACAATCCAAAAGTGTCCAGTGTCCACTAGTGTGTGCAGAAATTCAAAATCTCCCTTATCCTGTAGTCACTTTTTTCACATCTGTGCCATCGAGCCTGTGACATAGCGCTCTGATATTCAGTGGGCCTCACACAATCCATAAGTGTCCAGTGTCCACAAGTGTGTGCAGAAATTGAAAATCTCCCCTGTCCTATAGACACCTTGTACCTTGTTTTACATTACTATATAGTTTGTTGGATTTTGTCTACATTTCTACAAAAAATGAGGAAGGCTGGTGGAAGAGGTCGTGGAATTAGGCAGGGGTTGGCAGCTGGTAATGATGGTGTTGGTGGTGGATCTGATGGTAGTGGCAAGATCCAAATAGGACCGAATGCAGGAGGTGTTGAGCCTGCGTCATCGTCTGGCTCCACAAGGCCTCGAAGGCTTAGTTTTCTAGGAGTTGGCAAACCGCTTTTAAAGCCAGAGCTTCAGGAAAAAGTTTTGTCTTACATTGCTGACTCAGCCTCCAGCTCTATCGCCTCCTCTTCTGAAGTTGTAAAAAGTAAAAGCACTGAGTCGTCATTGGAGGCTCATGTTCATGAACCACACCTTTCCTTGTGTCCTTCACCCCAACCAAGATTGAAGGATGACGCAGGCCATACTACTGATTACTCCATGGAGCTGTTTTCACATACCATGCCTGGATTATCAAGTGAAATGGCGAATTACCCAGGCCAAGATGAATCTGACATGGAGTGCACTGATGCACAGCCGCTGATAGATGATTCTGCTGGTACATTCACTCAGAGCACTACATTGTCCTCGCAGTGTACAGAGCCAGATTCTGACCCTGATGAGACTCAGGTGCCCCTTCCCGCACACTATACCACCATACACGGTGACACAGAGGAAGGTGCACATGACATAGAAGAGGTGATGGATGACCCAGTTGTTGACCCAGATTGGCATCCATTGGGGGAAGAGGGTGCTGCTTCCAATAGCTCAGATGAGGAGCATCCACAGCAGACATCGACATCGCCACAGCTGTTATCTGGCAGGCCCGGAGCACTCCAAAGACAGGTTCCAAAAATCAAAAGAGTTGCTGGACAGCTTGTCCAGAGGGTCAAAAGATCACAGCGTGCTAGGCCGCAAAATGTCTGCCAAAGTAGGAAGAGTGCAGTGTGGCACTTTTTTGAACAAAATCCTCATGATCAGGCCAAGGTTATCTGTAAGAAGTGCGCAAAGACCTTTAGCCGAGGGAAAAATCTGAAAAATTTGAATACCAGTTGCATGCTTAGACATTTAACCACCATGCACTTGCAAGCGTGGACACAACACCAAACCTCAAGTGCCACATGTGCAACTGATCACAAAGAAGGTAGTCAGCAACGCTACATTGTTTCCCCCACTGTAAGCCCACCGGTTAGCACAGCAGCAAATGTTGAGGTGTCGTTGCAAGGCCACAGCAGTCAGGGAATCCCACTGTTATATCAACGAAAGACTGATTCTAGGCCATCAGAAAGAACACCAACTCCATCACCATCATCAATCCTCTCTCAGTCCGCCCTGTCCACCGCTACTTCCACCATATGCAGCTCTCAAGTCCAGCTCACCCTCCCAGACACTATTAGTAGGTCAAAAAAGTACTCAGTCTCTCATCCGCGTACACTGGGTTTGAACGCCCACATTGCCAAACTAATCTCGTTTGAGATGATGCCCTATCGGTTGGTGAAAAGCGTTGCTTTTCGCGAACTCATGGCCTATGCAGTACCACGCTATGACCTACCCAGTCGCCACTTCTTCTCTCGCAAAGCCATCCCAGCCCTCCACCATCATGTGAAAGACCGCATTGTCCATGCACTCAAGCAGTCAGTGAGTGGAAAGGTGCACCTCACAACTGATGCATGGTCCAGTCGGCATGGCCAGGGCCGTTACGTGTCCATCACTGCGCACTGGGTTAATGTGGTGGATGCAGGGTCCACAGGGGACAGCTGTGGTGGGACAGTGCTGCCTAGCCCACGGTATAGGAAACAGTTGGCTGTAGGCGTTCGACCCTCCTCCTCCTCCTGAAGTGAAAGCTCGTCCACAGAGCGCAGTCGTACGAGCACTCCATCTGCAGCTGCCACTGTTGCACACGAGGTGTCCCCCTATCGAGCAGCTAGTGGAAAGCATCAGCAGGCTGTGTTGCAGATGATGTGTTTGGGCGACAGACACACCGCCGAGGTGCTGGCCGAGTACTTGAAGAGACAAACTGAGTCATGGCTGGGCAGTGTACATCTTGAGGCAGGCAAGGTAGTTAGTGATAACGGCCGTAATTTTGTGGCAGCCATAGCCCTTTCAAAACTTAGCCACATACCTTGCTTGGCTCACACCTTGAACCTGGTGGTGCAGTGCTTCCTCAAAAATTATCCGGAGTTAACAGCCCTGCTCCAGAACGTGCAAAGACTGTGCGCGCACATCCGCCGGTCGCCTGTACACTCCATTCGTATGCAGAAGCTGCAGCGATTGCTCCACCTTCCCAACCACCGCCTCATTATTGACATTGCAACAAGGTGGAACTCCACCCTGCACATGGTTGAGCGTCTGTGCGAGCAGAGGCAGGCCATAATGCATTTGTGGGAGGATACACGGCCAGGCACTTTGAGAGCAGACATGGAGTTGACAGGTGTGCAGTGGTCGAAGCTGAAAGACCTCTGTAAAGTCCTTCAGTGTTTTGAGGAATGCACACGGCTGGTAAGCGCAGACGACGCCATCCTAAGCATGAGCATCCCACTTATGCGTCTGCTCATGCAAACTTTGACGCACCTTAAGGAGCAGGCGTCTGCAGCCAATGTTGACGAGGAGGGAATCCTTGATGACATTCAGCCATTGTCTGCTCAGGGACCTCTCCTGGACGAGGTGGAGGAAGAAGAGGAGGAGGAGGATGATGGGGATGATTACTTAGGGGAGAAGGATGCATCTCGTGGGGCAAGTGAAAATGTTGGCGTGGCAAGGTCTGGTACAGGGTTTGTGCGTGACTGGAGGGATGTGGATTTGCCAGAAAGTGCTCCTCCAACCAGCACTCGCAGTGCATCATTGACACCGGGAACATTGGCCCACATGTCAGATTATGCCTTGCAGATCCTAAAAAGGCACCCCCGCATTGCCAAAATGATGAAGGATGACGACTACTGGTTGGCCAGCATCCTGGATCCACGCTATAAAGGCAAATTACAAAACATCATGCCACACGAGAACCTTGACCTAATATTGGCTAATAAACAAGCAACTCTGGTAAATCGGTTGCTTGAGGCATTCCCAGCACACAGCAGCGGTGATGGTTCTCACACGAGCCGTACGGGCCGGGGGCAGCTTGGCAGAGGTGTTCGTGGTGCACACAGCAGAAGTGGCGTTGGAGACAGGGGTTTCATGACAATGTTGTGGACTGATTTTTCAAGTAGCACTCACACAACTGGTAATACTGCATCGATGGAAAGTGACAGGAGACAGCAGTTGTCAACTATGGTTACAAACTACTTTTCCTCCCATATCGATGTTCTCCCACACAGGTCATTCCCCTTTGACTATTGGGCCGCTAAACTGGACACCTGGCCTGAATTGGCACAATATTCCTTACAGGAGCTCGCTTGCCCAGCTGCAAGTGTGCTATCGGAAAGAGTCTTCAGTGCAGCTGGATCAATCCTGACAGAAAAAAGGACCCGTCTGTCAACCCAAAATGTGGATGATCTAACCTTCATTAAAATGAACCATGCATGGGTTTCCAAGGATTTTGTCCCACCTTCCCCTGATGACACATAGGGTGACAGAAAAATGGCTTGCTTTGGTCCACCTCTTCCTGGGACTTGACCTATTTCGCCTTTTGCATCAGCTGAATGTCCAACATCAACATATGCCACTTTCAAAAACTCCCTAACTGTGCTGCCTCCCCCCCCATGGCCGTGGTCACCAACTAGCGCACGACACCGTGCGAGTGCCGTTGCCCTGGACAGGTGGGTAGGCTGACTCTTGGGCGCGGGCACTGGCACAGGGTCCCTCATAGTGCAATCAAGTGTCTCTGACGGTGGTGGTGCACACCCGCCGTCAGACACACCGCCATACTATGAGGGGCCCAGTGCCAGTACCGACGCCCACGAGTGGGCCCCCCTTGCTTGGGCAGGGCCCCAGCATTTGCAATCTTTACCTCTCCCTGCTCCTCCGCTGTGTAGTCTGGGCCGTCAAATCCATACTGTGCCTGACACCGTCTGAGCCTGCCTCCTGATGTATAGACATATATTTTGAATGTGTACGCTATCCATACATGTTATCTGGGGATACGGTACCCTTTCTCACCTTTGTGCAATCACGTGCAAGCCATACTGGGCCTAACACCGTCTGAGCCTGCCTCCTGATGTATAGACATATATTTTGAATGTGTACGCTATCCATACATGTTATCCGGGGATACGGTACCCTTTCTCACCTTTGTGCAATCACGTGCAAGCCATACTGGGCCTAACACCATCTGAGCCTGCCTCCTGATGTATAGACATATATTTTGAATGTGTACGCTATCCATACATGTTATCCGGGGATACGGTACCCTTTCTCACCTTTGTGCAATCACGTGAAAGCCATACTGGGCCTAACACCATCTGAGCCTGCCTCCTGATGTATAGACATATATTTTGAATGTGTACACTATGCTATCCATACATGTTATCTGGGGATACGGTACCCTTTCTCACCTTTGTGCAATCACGTGTAATCCATACTGGGTGTGAGAACGGCTGGCGAGCTGTTAAGCAAGCTACAGCACCTGTGGTTTGCACACGTAAGTTTTTCATTTTTTCAGGAATGACGGTTAGGCCTAATTCCGGAACTGCGGTTGACCTGCACTTACTGGGAAATCATCGTTCGCGGGTAATAATTGTAATCACAGATCCCCATCACTAACGTTGTTCAGCGGGTTATCTGCACCTGTAAGCGACAAACGCTGGCCTTTTCAGTGTAGCGCACATGCAGCCACGGACATGTAAGGGCATGACACACCAGTTATTGGCCAATCTCATGTGCCAGAGCCTCACGTGTCCCTCTAGTAAGCCGGACTCGGACCGCGGGGCATGACGGAGTCTCGTTCGTTAACGGAATTAAGCTTGCAATGTGTGCATCTGTTCTGTAGCTGGCATGGTTGAGGTTTCCCAGGTGGAGTCGAATTTAACCGTAGGCTCCACTCCTGGTGGTGCCCTTCTGGACATTCCTTTAAGGTTCAGCTTTGCAACCATACTGCCCACGTAAAACAAACACTTTGCCTTCATGAACGCTGGTTGGAGGGTCATGACTCGTGGGAATTATGCCGCCCAATCAGTTAACCTGCTAGAGAGATCCTTCGTTGCTCCCAAGCATGACATCACAATCCCTAGGAGGAAGGTAATGCCACTGTGGCGACCGTACTCCTGGGGGCAACACAAGTGCACTGATGCCCAGCCATTGCTCGATGAATCTGCTGGTACATTGACCCAGACCACTACATTCCCCTCGCACGCTACACGGCCTGAATCTGACCCTGATGAAACTCAGGTTACCCTTCCCATATACAGTTCCATCTTACATGGTGAAAAAGAGGAAGCTGCAGATGAAAGTGCAGGTTCGGCCCACCCACCATCAGACACACCACCGTACTATCAGGGGCCCTGTGCCAGTGCTGTCGCCAACGAGTGGGCCCCCCCTGCTTGCTCAGGATCACAGCACTTGCAAGGTTGAAACACTGTGCAGTGAGATGGAAGATGGGGATGAGGAGGAGTCCAGACTAGTACAGGGATTCCCTAGCGAGGAGACTTATTTCATTGTTTTCAATGTTGGGACAGCAATTTTTGGGGAGCACTATACGCTGGAGAATGATAGATGGGGCCCACCATACACTGGAACATTCCAAAGGTGGACATCAGACACTGGAGCAGCATTTACAGGGCCCATTATACACTAGAGCATTAGAAATGGGGCCCATTATGTTTGGAGCATTATTTGGGCCCATAAGACAGTGGAGCTTCATCCATGGGGACCAACATATACTGTAGCATTATGTGGAGCTCATCATATACTGTTTCAAACATTATATGGGACCAATGATTCTGTATGGAGAAATAGATGGGCCTTGTCATGAGATGTAAAAAGTGAGGTATTTTTCATTGTACTATACCGCTATTTCTCTGCCGTATCGGAGCATGATGAGTTGTGGTATGTGTTAAAGGGGCACTCTTTCGCCCAGGGCACATGAAAACCTGGAGCCAGCCCTACCCCCCACAACTTTAGCCAAATAACCCCCATTTTTCAGTGCGTAACTTGTATTATGAAGATAATTAAGGTTGACAAGCTTAAGTAAGAAGAATTGATGCTTTTGGCATTCAAATGGGCACTGTAGGTGTGTTTCCTGTCCTCCTCTCACTGCCGACTTTTATTCCCCATTGACTTACATTGGGTTTCTTGTTTCAGGACGACCCCGATTTTTCCCTATAGTCGGCCGATCTTGCTTGACCCGACTTTTGGAAAAGTCGGGTTTCACAAAATGAAACTCGACCCTAACAAACCAAAAGTCGCTCAACTCTACTTATTAACTCATTTTTTGTCTACCAGGTCTTTTGTGTCTCTACATATGCATAGCATTCTCTGCATGGTGCTGTCAATAGCTACTTAGGTGTCAGGTGCAGGCCCTTTTTACTATTAACATGGATGCCATTGTATGGTAACTATATTTATTACTAACTCTTGCAGGTTGTCCTGTATTCACATTATCATTCTTATACAGGCTTTTCTGTGTGGGAGAGTCATTACATCATTATTTCATGACATCACTTGTTTGCTTTTCTTGCAGTTTTAATTGTTTTTAACTTGGATACTGTGTTTGTTCTATATATGTTACAGAACCCCCCAGCACACCGAATAGGAGATGTATGCCCTTAATGCAGCAACCGACCGGCTGCGACCCCCTGGGCAGAGGTAAACAAGATGTCCGACTTCTGACCTCCTCCCACCTTTGTAAATCCCACGGCTATTGTAAAGCGGGAGTCACACACAGCAATCGCGCTAGCAATATCACTGCTGAGTCACAACTTTTGTGACGTAACAGCGATCTCACCAGCGAGATCGCTGTGTGTGACAGCGATCAGCGACCGGCCCCCCTGCCGGTATCGCTGATTGCTGTAATAAACCTCTGGACATTTTTTTGGTCGCTGGTCTCCCGCTGGCCAGCACGCATCGCTGCGTGTGACAGGCGGGAGACCAGCGATCAGCTGTAAAAAATAGAATTAAAATAAAAAATATTGTTATTCTCACCTTCTGACGTCCCGCGCAGCATTCCCGCCTCTCTCCACGCTTAGTGCGAGAACACTGGTAAGGGGAGGGAACCAGAGAAGGGATACCTATTGTGCCCTATGTGCTGGAATTCCGGGACCGCCTACAGGAGCTGACTCAGGCTGTACGTGGGATGAAAACTTGAAAAAGAAGAAAAAATCCAAAAAAATCAAGAGAAAACCAGACAGGCCTAAATACATCTGCACTCACCAGGGTGCAGCGGACCCAAGTAAAATGGCAACTGCACAGGTGCAATACCAAATGAAATAGCCAGCCTACAATCAGGGATTGGTCATGTGGTACACCGGTACAAAAAAATAATCCACATGTGGCAGTTTTCACACAGGGAATGCAGAGCTTCTGGTTCACAGCCTCTTAGTAACACCATATAGGGGGGCTGCCCAGTGCCAACTAGAATGTATCCCGTGTGAAAAGAGGCCACAGTAAGCAGAACCATTTGGGCCCAACTGCACCCTGAAAAAATATACAGTGCACAAAAACATATCAATATATATAAGGTATTGGTTGATATTATGGCCATAATACGGAAGCTGGCAAACTGCGTCAAAGTTCCTTACACTTGCCAGTCCTACTATAACATGAAAACCTCAAAAAGAGGAAAAAATCCTCCAAAAAAATCAAGAGAAAACCAGACAGGCCTAAATACATCTGCACTCACCAGGGTGCAGCAGACCCAAGTAAAATGGCAACTGCACAGGTGCAATAATACCAATTGAAATAGCCAGCCTACAATCAGGGATTGGCCATGTCTATTTTTTCCTCTTTTTCTCTGGGGCCGTAGGAGGATTTTTTCTCTAATGGAGATTAAGCAATTGCCTGATCATGTGGAGCAGCTCGCTGCTGAAGTGCGGGGAATTTCCACCTATCTCACTCAGTCACATGCTGTTGAACCAAAAATCCCTACTCCTGATGTGTTTACTGGGGATCGGTCTAAATTATTGAATTTTAAGAATAATTGTAAATTATTTCTTGCCTTGAAGCCTAACTCATCGGGGAGCTCTGTGCAGCAGGTTAAAATTGTCATCTCCTCACGGTGCGGCGATCCCCAGGATTGGGCTTTTTCTCTGACACCTGAAAATCCTATTCTGACTAATGTGGACACATTTTTTCAAGCCTTGGGGTTGTTGTATGATGAACCTAATGCTATTGATCAAGCTGAAAAAACCCTATTGTCATTGAACCAGGGTCAGGATTCTGCAGAGTTATACTGTCAAAAATTCCGAAAGTGGCCGATCCTTACTACATGCAATGATGGTGCATTGGCAGCTCTCTTTCGGAAGGGTTTATCAGAAACCGTAAAACATGTTATGGTGGGATTTCCTGTTCCCTCTGATCTTGATGAGTCTATGTCATTAGCCATTCAAGTTGATTGGCATTTATGTGAACGTAAAACTACACGGGAGGCGCTGCCACCTTTTGAACAAACGTCTGAACCTATGCAATGTGATAGGGCTTTGTCTAGGGCGCAACGTCAGGAGTTTAGAAGGCGTAATAAGCTGTGTTTTTTCTGTGGAGACGCCTCTCATACTATTTCTGTCTGCCCTAAACGAGAGAAACGTTTTGCACACACATTTTCTGTGGGCGGTGTACAACCTAAGTTTCTTTTGGCAATTACTCTGATCTGCTCCTTATCCACATTTTCCGCTTTTGTAGATTCAGGAGCAGCTTTGAATCTGATGGTTTTGGACTTTGCTAAACGTTGTGGTTTTCCCATGATACCTCTGTGGATGCCTATTCCTTTGAGGGGTATTGATGCTACTCCTTTGGCGGAAAATAAACCCCAGTTCTGGACCCAGGTGATAATGCTAGTTGCCCAAGACCACCAAGAAAATTGTAAATTTTTGGTGCTGCACAACTTGCATGATACTATTGTTCTGGGTTTTCCCTGGTGGCAAACTCATAATCCAGTTTTGGATTGGAAATCTGTGTCTGTGGTGAGTTGGGGTTGTCAGTGTGTTCTTAGGGACACTCCTGTTTTCTCCACCTCTCCTCAGTCTCATGATATTCCTGATTATTTGGCTGATTTTTCTGATGTATTTAGTGAGAGTAAGTCTGCGTCTTTGCCTCCTCATAGGAGTTATGACTGTGCAATTGAGTTGATGCCTGGGTGTAAATTTCCCAAGGGTCAGCTTTTCAACTTATCAGTACCCGAACATGATGCTATGCGATCCTATATTAAGGAGTCGTTGGAGAAGGGTCATATTAGACCATCCTCTTCACCCTTAGGTGCTGGTTTTTTTTGTGGCCAAGAAAGATGGTTCATTAAGACCTTGTATTGACTATCGTTCCCTTAACAAGATGATGGTTAAATATCAGTATCCGTTACCCCTGATTTCTGATTTATTCTCCAGAGTTAAAAGTGCCTGCTGGTTTACTAAGCTTGACCTCAGGGGGGCGTATAATCTTATTCGCATCAAGCATGGGGATGAATGGAAGACGGCGTTTAATACTCCGGAGGGACATTTTGAGTACCTAGTGATTCCTTTTGGGCTCACTAGTGCCCCTTCTGTCTTCCAATCCTTTATGAATGATATTTTCCGTGACTTTGTGGATAAGTTTTTGATCATCTATCTGGATATTTTGATCTTTTCCAGTGATTGGGATTCTCATGTGGAACATGTCAGGACTGTGTTCCGGATTTTGAGGGAGAATTCCCTGCTTGTTAAGGGATCGAAATGCCTCTTTGGTGTACAGAGGATTTCATTATTGGGATTTATGTTGTCTCCGCCGACTATTGAAATGGACCCGGCAAAGGTACAGGCCGTTTATGATTGGGTTCAGCCCACTTCTTTGAAGGCTCTCCAGAAGTTTTTGGGTTTTGCTAATTTCTATCGTAAATTTATAGCTAATTTTTCTGGTATTGTCAAACCACTGACTGATTTGACCAAGAAAGGCGCTGATGTGCTGAATTGGTCTCCAGAGGCCGTCTCGGCATTTCAGGAGCCTAAGCGGAGATTCACTTCTGCTCCGGTTTTACGGCAACCTGATGTCTCACTTCCATTTCAGGTGGAGGTAGATGCTTCTGAGATTGTTGCAGGAGCCGTTTTGTCCCCAAAAGATCCTGTGACTTCTAAAATGAATCCCTGTGCCTTCTTTTCTCAAAAGTTCTCCCCATCTGAACGTAACTATGATGTGGGGAATCGGGAATTGTTGGCCATGAAATCGACATTTGAAGAGTGGAGACATTGGTTGGAGGGAGCTAGACATCAAGTTGTGGTCCTCACTGACCACAAGAATTTGATTTATCTGGTGTCGGCCAAACGCTTGAATCCTAGACAGGCTAGGTGGGCCTTGTTTTTCGCTCGTTTTAATTTTGTGGTCTCTTTTCTTCCGGGCACTAAGAATATTAAGGCAGACGCCCTTTCTAGGAGTTTCTTTGTTGATTCTCTTATTGTGACCGAGCCTACTACTATACTAGGTGAGGGGGTACTTTCTGCCATTTTGCCCAATTTGAGATGCGCCCTGGAGGAATTTCAGGAGGATAAACCTGAGCATTGTCCAATGGGAAAATTGTATGTTCCTGACCAGTGGAGGAAGAGAGTGATGTCTGAAGTTCATTGCTCCGCATTGGCTGGTCATCCAGGTATTTTTGGTACCAGAGATTTGGTGATTCGGTCTTTTTGATGGCCTGCCTTATCTCGTGATGTCAGGAATTTTGTGCAGTCCTGTGGGACTTGTTCTCGGTCTAAACCGTGTTCTCGTTCTAGTGGGTTGTTGATGCCCCTGCCGGTGCCCAAGAGGCCATGGACCCATATCTCAATGGATTTTATTTCTGATCTTCCTGTCTCTCACAGAATGACTTATCTGGGTGATTTGTGATAGATTTTTAAAGATGGTCCATCTTGTATCACCCCCAAAGTTGCCATCTTCCTCAGAGTTGGTGCCCTTGTTTTTACAACAGGTGGTTCGGTTGCATGGGATTCCTGAGAACATTGTGTCGGATAGGAGTCCAGTTTGTTTCCAGATTCTGGAAAGCCTTTTGTTCCAATCTGGGAATTCAGTTATCTTTCTCCTCTGCATTTCATCCTCAGACCAATGGGCAGACTGAGAGAACAAACCAGACTTTGGAGTCCTAATTGAGATGTTTGATATCTGCTGATCAGGATAACTGGGTCTCATTTTTGCCCTTGGCCGAATTTGCGCTAAACAATAGAGCTAGTTCTGCCACTTTGATGTCGCCCTTTTTCTGTAACTTTGGGTTTCATCCTCGATTTTCTTCAGGGCAAGTGGAATCTTCAACCTGCCCAGGTGTGGACACTGTGGTAGAGTAGAGAGAATGTAGCAGATTTTGGACCAAGTGGTGGATAAGTTGTCACTCTCTCAGGAAAAGGCCCAGCGGTTTTCCAACCGGCATAGGACCATTGGTCCCCGGTTTAAAGTGGGTGATATGGTTTGGTTGTCGTCAAAGAATATCTCTATGAAGGTTGCGACTCCAAAGTTCAAGCCAAGATTTATTGAACCTTATAAGATCTTGGAGATTCTTAATCCTGTTTCTTTTCGATTGGCTCTTCCAGTTACGTTTAAAATCCATAACGTGTTTCATAAGTCTCTGTTGAAGAGGTTTGTTGAGCCAGTATTTCCTATGGCGGCACCTCCTGACCCTGTATTGATTAAAGGCAATGTGGAAAATGAGGTAGAGAAAATATTGGATTCTCGTTTGGTTAGACAGAGACTCCAGTATTTGGTCAAATGGAAGGGTTATGGCCAGGAGGATAATTCTTGGGTCTCTGCCTCTGACATTCATGCCATTAGATTGGTTCGTGCTTTTCACCGGCCCATCCTGAACGGTCTGGTGGCGTCGATGAGGGTTCGGTGACCTCTCCTCAAGGGGGGGTACTGTTGCGAACTCATTTTCTGGTCTGCCTCTGGTTTCTGGTGAGGGAGCTGGTTGTGCTGACAGAGGAGTTGTGAGTTCTCTTTCCAGGCTCCCTCTGGTGGTGGCAGGAGGTAATGAAGCTGATATAATTAAGAGACCTGCCATCTGATGAGATTGGACATCTGGAGTCTCAGACTGGATTTAAGACAGCCGACTCCCTATTCCCATGCTGGTGATTTTTTCCTGCCTCCTGAGGTCTTGGTTTCCAGTTCAGTTCCTGCCTTCTCAAGCTAAGTGTTCTCTGCTAATGTTCACATTTGTTTTGGTTTGGTCTATTCAGTTTTTTGTGTGGTCAGCCAGCCCCGGCTGCGGCTGTGCTGAAGTTCCATTCTTATGTCACTGTATGTGCCAGCCGCTTTGTCCCTTATTAGATTGGCCTCTTTTTGCTCTGTTTTCAGAATATGCCAGAGTGCTGATATAGTGGGAGAAGTCTAGTGACTTCAGGGTATTTTTTGTTATCAGAAGTATTGGACATTTTTGCAGGTTTTTTTTTTGGCGTGAATGTATCTTTCCTTTCCTGTCCTTTCTAGTTAGTGTGGGCCCCATCGTTTGCTCAGCCTATTTTCCTACCTGTTTGTGCTTTCATCTTGTCTCACTGTCAATACATGTGTGGGGGCTGTCTATTCATTTGGGGTCTGCTCTGGGGCAGTTTAGATTCCCCCTTTCCTTGCTTTTGGCTTATTTAGTCCTCCGGCTGTGACGAGGCATCTTGAATCATCGTAGGTACGCTCCACGGCTGCTGTTAGTTGTGTAGTTAGGATCAGGGTTCTGCAATCCACGTAGTTAACAACCTCTCTGGGTTTCTGTGACTTAGCTTGGTCTTGTTTTCCTCCTCGGTGACCCATTCATAACAGGTACATTCTGTCTCCCATGCAAAAGATTGTGTGTGCTGTTCTGCCAGCACTGGAGAGGGGAGGGCTGTTTTCCTGCACGTGTGCTGAGCTGAAGCTGCTGCAGGAAGCTGGCGTGCCTGGCTGTGTGAAAAGAAGACGCGCAGCCTGTGTCTGACTAAACTTATGATTGTGTGGACTCTTCTGGGGATAACAAAGGTGGCTGTCCTGTGTTATTGTGAGGAGCCACGAAGAAATACAAGAAAGGAATCTGCCATTTTCAAGGAGCATCTCCAGGACCCTCAAGCAAGTAGACCACGTTTCAGAGTTTCCAGAAAGACGTGCGCACCATCTTACAGTACTGCTGGGGGACCCCGAGACTAGACTGAGACTTCAATGTTACTGCGAGTTTTAACCCCTTGTGTGTATGTTAGGGCTTAGGATAGGCTGCAATAGACAAAGCACGGCAGCTGTGTGGCCTGCGTAGCAGAGGCCAGTGAGGCTATAGTTAAAGTAGCATCATACTGCGTTTACTGTGTTGTTTTGCCTGATGGAAAATATATTGTTCTGTAATAGTTGGAGCACCATGCTATTTGATGGCCCAGCTAAAAAATATCACTCTTGTAAACTGTCTTGTGTCATTGCATACCTCTGCTTACACCTATCACTTCATTCCTTGCCTGTCCATAAATTAACCATGTTGTTTGCACATCATCTTGTGTACCGTAGTCTCCCCAGCCATTGCTTCACATACACAACCTCGATATGCCAGCTCACCCCTGTATATGCCACGCACAGCCTCCATATGCCAGCTCATCCCTGTATATGCCACACACAACCTCCATATACCAGCTCACCCCTGTATATGCCACGCACAACCTCCATATACCAGCTCACCCCTGTATATGCCACGCACAACCTCCATATGCCAGCTCTCCTTGTATGTCATACACAACCTCCATATGCCAGCTCACCCCTGTATATGCCACACACAACCTCCATATGCCAGATCACTCCTATATATGCCATGCACAACCTCCATATGCCAGCTCCCCCTGTATATGTCAAGCACAACCTCCATATGCCAGCTCACCCCTGTACAGTCATATGTAAAAGTTTGGGCACCCCTATTAATGTTAACCTTTTTTCTTTATAACAATTTTGGTTTTTGCAACAGCTATTTCAGTTTCATATATCTAATAACTGATTTACTCAGTTATATTTCTGGATTCAAATGAGGTTTATTGTACTAACAGAAAATGTGCAATCTGCATTTAAACAAAATTTGACCAGTGCAAAAGTATGGGCACCCTTATCATTTTCTTGATTTGAACACTCCCAACTATTTTTTACTGACTTCCTGAAGCACTAAATTGGTTTTGTAACCTCATTGAGCTTTGAACTTCATAGCCAGGTGTATCAAATCATGAGAAAAGGTATTTCAAGTGGCCACTTGCAAGTAGTTCTCCTATTTGATTCTCCTATGAAGAGTGGCATCATGGGCTCCTCAAAACAACTCTCAAATGATCTGAAAACAAAGATTATTCAACATAGCTTTTCAGGGGAAGGATACAAAAAGTTGTCTCAGAGATTTAACCTGTCAGTTTCCACTGTGAGGAATATAGTAAGGAAATGGAAGAACACAGGTACAGTTCTTGTTAAGCCCAGAAGTGGCAGGCCAAGAAAAATATCAGAAAGGCAGAGAAGAAGAATGGTGAGAACAGTCAAGGACAATCCACAGACCACCTCCAAAGACCGGCAGCCTCATCTTGCTGCAGATGGTGTCACTGTGCATCGGTCAACAATACAGCGCATGCATAACGCCTTTTTGTATGACCAAACAACTCAATCTTTGTTTCATCAGTCCACAGGACCTTCTTCCAAAATGTAACTGGCTTGTCCAAATGTGCTTTTGCATACCTCAGGCGACTCTGTTTGTGGCGTGCTTGCAGAAACGGCTTCTTTCGCATCACTCTCCCATACAGCTTCTCCTTGTGCAAAGTGCGCTGTATTGTTGACCGATGCACAGTGACACCATCTGCAGCAAGATGATGCTGCAGGTCTTTGGAGGTGGTCTGTGGATTGTCCTTGACTGTTCTCACCATTCTTCTTCTCTGCCTTTCTGATATTTTTCTTGGCCTGCCACTTCTGGGCTTAACAAGAACTGTACCTGTGTTCTTCCATTTCCTTACTATGTTCCTCACAGTGGAAACTGACAGGTTAAATCTCTGAGACAACTTTTTGTATCCTTCCCCTGAAAAGCTATGTTGAATAATCTTTGTTTTCAGATCATTTGAGAGTTGTTTTGAGGACTTGCAAGTGGCCACTTGAAATACCTTTTCTCATGATTTGATACACCTGGCTATGAAGTTCAAAGCTCAATGAGATTACAAAACCAATTTAGTGCTTCAGGAAGTCAGTAAAAAGTAGTTAGGAGTGTTCAAATCAAGAAAATGATAAGGGTGCCCATACTTTTGCACCGGTCAAATTTTGTTTAAATGCAGATTGCACATTTTCTGTTAGTACAATAAACCTCATTTGAATCCAGAAATATAACTGAGTCCATCAGTTATTAGATATATGAAACTGAAATAGCTGTTGCAAAAACCAAAATTGTTATAAAGAAAAAAGGTTAACATTAATAGGGGTGCCCAAACTTTTACATATGACTGTATATGCAATGCGCAACTTCCATATGCTACTTCCCCGACTCATACCATCAATCACCTCTCATATTTTTACCTCTGTACAAAAAGCAGTATTCCTGGCCCTTCACCTCTGCAGATCTGATAGTTACCAATGGATGATGTCGCCACCCACTCCTGTCTTCTCTGAAGCACCCCTGGTATACAGCAGGTCATCATCAGCAGACAGCAGCTCGTCGTGTCTCCATCAGGCAGCAGTTCGTCGGGTCTCCAGGAGCTTGTCCGGTATCCTGTCCTGATCTCCTGCAGCTCCTCTTGTATGCACAGTGTGACCATCTGAGACCTGTTATGCCGGAAGTGAACAGTACAGCATCCGGCATAATAGAGCTAGCGATAGAGTAAAGGGAGCTTAGCGGAAAACATCTTTTCACATAATTTTCATTTTTATAATAAATTATCAAAAATCACGGCACCTGCCCATTAATCTCATTTCAACGTTGACAGTGAAACTCTCTTAGGATACATTTTACTCTATGATGGCACTTTTGCACAGTCACTAGATGGAGCTCCATTTGCCTGTATTTTTATATCTACACATGATTTACACAAATTATATTTTCTTGTCTTAACTATATCCTATTTAACATTAGAAGCTGTGTTTTGTAATTATTTGTAAGTATACATGATTACCAATTCTGTCTCTGTAAAAACAACCACCTTTAACCCCTCTCTGACATCAGGCGTAAATGTACGCCATTGTCAAACTCCCTCCTTTTGATGTGGGCTCCAGCGCTGAGCCCACATCTTTTCTGGCAAGTCAGCAAGCGTGCCGGAAATCACACCCTTCAGTGACCCCGTCATGATTGTGGGTCACCGATGCGTTGGCCTCCAGCAGAAGTCTATGGTTGTCACTGCCGAATTGCTATGAGCGCCGCCCACTAGCCAAAAACGCATGGACCATGGAATGTCCTGCCGAACTCCCATTCTCCTTATAACATGGGCAAAATGTTATTCAGGCAACACAGGGTGAGGGTAAAACAGTGGCAATGCTTTATTGTACCACAAAACAGGCAGATAAAACATAGAACAGTCCCAGCACAGTACTCAAGATGGTGCACATTACTGAGTCTCACCCTTCCACTGACTCGCCGAGGTGATAGCAGCTGTGACTACAGATCTTCCAGGGTCGCTACCTCACCTGTGGCACGCACACAAAGAGGAGGTAATGACAAGCGTAGGAAGATGACAGTCCATACAAGGCCAGTTGATTTGAAGATCACAATCTGGCTTCTCCAAATGTATCCATGGTTCAGTGATGGTCAATGGAGTAGATCTGTATTCTTCCAACCGAGGCTGAAAACCCCTAGGTTGTTTCCTATAGAATGATACATCCGTGTCCCTCGTAATGGAGTCATGCTGTAAAATGGCTGCTGTCCTGTCTCTGGTCCTTTTAAGATGTATGGATGTCTTGGCAGAATCTCTGCCTGTTTCGCTCTCTGTCTCTTTCTACAGAGAAAGAGAAACCAATCACAAACTAAAATGCTTCTATACTAATGCACAAAGCATGGGCAACAAACAAGGAGAATTGGAACTACTAACACAGGAAAAGAAATATGATGTCATTGGAATCACTGAAACTTGGTGGGACAATACACATGATTGGAATACAAGACTAGAAGGATACAACTTATTTGCAAGAAACAGACTTGATAAACGAGGAGGGGGTGTCGCATTGTATGTTAGAAACACGTATATCTGCACAGAGATTGAAGCTTCAGAGACTGGGAGTTCTGTGGAAACTGTTTGGGTAAGAATACAAGGACAGAACAATGGAAAGGACACCATTGTAGGCATTTACTACAGGCCGCCTGTGCAAGCTGAAGATATGGATGAACTCTTTATGCATCAAATGGCCAAGTTCTCCAAAAAAATATGACATAGTTGTCATGGGAGATTTCAACTATCCAGACATTTGTTGGGAATCTCTCTCAGGCAAAACTAACAGGTCAAGGAAATTCTTATCCTCTCTTGCTGACAACTTTATCTTCCAAAAGGTAGGGGAGAAAACAAGGGGAACTGCTACCTTGGATCTAATCCTTATAAACAGGGAGGAAATGGTTGAGGAGGTAAAAGTGGCTGGGACCCTAGGAGGTAGTGACCATGCTATTTTAGAATTTTGGATAACTAGAGGCGGAAGACCTGTGAAGACTCAGACGTCAAGTTTAGATTTCAGAAAGGCAGATTTTAAGGGATTCAGAAAGATTATTGGAGGGATCCAATGGCTGGATATCCTGAAAGACAAAAATGTCCAGGAGGGATGGGAAATCTTGAAAAATGAAATTCTCAAAGCACAGTTGTTAACAATTCCGAAAAGAGGGAAGAATAGGAAGCATTTAAGGAAACCAGGATGGATGAACACAGAACTTAAGCACATGCTAAAAAGGAAGAAAAAATGTTTATAAAATGGAAAGAGAGAGGCATATCTAAAGAAGAATATAATGCTGTCTGCAGAACCTGCAGGGCACAAATCAGATTAGCTAAAGCTGAAAATGAATTGAGGCTTGCAAGAAATGTCAAAAACAATAACAAAGGATTTTGGGGATATGTCAAAAGTAAAAGAAAAGTCAAAGATGCTATAGGATTTTTACAGGATGAAAATGATGAAATGGTAAGACAGGATGTTGAGAAGGCTGAACTTTTAAATTCCTATTTTGCATCTGTTTTCTCTCAGAAAGGAAATGTAACATCAACTGTTATTCACTGTTCTATTAAGGGAATAGAAGAATCCAGGATATCTATAAACAGAAAGATAGTGAGGAAACACTTAGCTAACCTAAATGAATTCAAGTCTCCAGGTCCAGATGAATTACACCCGAGTACTGAAGGAGATAGCAGAAGAAATTTTTGAACCCCTCTCCATAATCTTTGAAAATTCTTGGAGAACAGGAGAAGTGCCAGAAGACTGGAGAAGAGCAAATGTTGTTCCTATCTTCAAAAAGGGGAAGAAGGTGGACCCAGGGAACTATAGGCCGGTGAGTCTGACTTCTATACCAGGAAAGATCTTTGAACAAATTATTAAACAACATGTATGTCAATACCTGGATAAGAATGAAGTGATTAAACAGAGTCAGCATGGGTTTGTAACTAATAAGTCATGTCAGACTAACTTAATTTCCTTCTATGATGGTATCACTGATTGGGTGGATCAAGGAAATGCTGTAGATATAGTATATCTTGACTTCAGCAAAGCATTTGACAAAGTCTCTCATACAATCCTTATTGAAAAAAATGACTAAGTATGGAATGGACAAGGCAACTGTTAGGTGGATTCATAACTGGCTTAGTGATCGGACCCAAAGAGTGGTCGTAAATGGCTGCACATCCAGTTGGAAGAATGTCTCAAGTGGGGTACCACAGGGCTCTGTCCTGGGCCCTGTATTGTTCAACATCTTTATCAACGATTTAGATGAAGGAATTGAGAGTAAACTGATTAAATTTGCTGATGACACAAAGCTAGGAGGGATAGCTAATACTAGAGAAGAGAGAGAGGATTCAAAAAGATTTAAATAAACTGGAGAAGTGGGCAGCAACTAACAGAATGGTTTTTAACAGGGAGAAATGCAAAGTACTACATCTGGGCAATAAAAATGAAAAAAGCATATATAGAATGGGAGGAATAGGGCTAAGTGACAGCACATGTGAAAAAGACTTGGGTATACTAATAGATCACAGACTGAATATGAGTCAACAGTGTGATGCAGCAGCAAAAAAGGCAAGTGAAGTCTCTGATGTTTATTAACAGTTGATTTCCAAGTAAAACATTTCCCACATTATGAAAATGAAAAAGGTTTCTCCTCTGTGTGACTGCTCTGATGTCTAACAAGAAGCGCTCTCTGGTTAAAATATTTTCCACATTAACAGGAAAAAGGCTTCTCTCCTGTGTGAGTTCCATGGTGATTAACCAATAGTGATTTTCGGATAAAACATTTCCCACATTCTGAACATGAATTTGGCTTCTCTGCTGTGTGGGTTTTTTGGTGTGCATCAAGATTGCCTTTCTGGTTAAAACATTTCCCACATTCTGAACAGGAAAAAGGCTTCTCTCCTGTGTGGGTTTTTTGGTGCTTAACACAATCTGATTTATTGTTAAAACATTTCCCACATTCTGAACAGGAAAAAGGCTTCTCCCCTGTGTGAATTCTCTCATGTGTAACAAGACTTGAATTCTGAGTAAAACATTTCCCACATTCTGAACATGAATATGGCTTCTCTGCTGTGTGGGTTTTTTGGTGTGCATCAAGATTCCCTTTCTGGCTAAAACATTTCCCACATTCTGAACAGGAAAAAGGCTTCTCTCCTGTGTGGATTCTCTGGTGCTTAACACAAGCTGATTTATTGTTAAAACATTTCCCACATTCTAAACATGAAAAAGGCTTCTCTCCTTTGTGAGTTCTTTGGTGTTCATCAAGATTCCCTTTCTGGTTAAAACATTTCCCACATTCTGAACAGGAAAAAGGCTTCTCCCCTGTGTGAGTTCTATGGTGACTAATAAGAGTCCCTTTGTGGTTAAAACATTTCCCACATTCTGAACAGGAAAAAGGCTCCTTCCCTGTGTGAGTTCTATGGTGATTAACCAATTGTGATTTCCATTTAAAACATTTCCCACATTCTGAACATGAATATGGCTTCTCTTCTCTGTGAATTCTCTGATGTGCAATAAGAGTTGAATTCTGAGTAAAACATTTCCCACATTCTGAACATGAATATGGCTTCTCACCTGTGTGAGTTCTATGGTGATCAACCAATTGTGATTTCCACTTAAAATATTTCCCACATTCTGAACATGAAAACGGCTTCTCCCCTGTGTGAGTTCTATGGTGATTAACCAATTGTGATTTCTGGTTAAAACATTTCCCACATTCTGAACATGAATATGGCTTCTCTTCTCTGTGAATTCTCTGATGTGTAACAAGACTTGAATTCTGAGTAAAACATTTCCCACATTCTGAACATGAAAAAGGCTTCTCTCCTGTGTGGGTTTTTTGGTGTGCATCAAGATGCCCTTTCTGGTTAAAACATTTCCCACATTCTGAACAGGAAAAAGGCTTCTCCCCTGTGTGAGTTCTATGGTGACTAATAAGATTCCCTTTGTGGTTAAAACATTTCCCACATTGTGAACATGAGAATGGCTTCTTTGCTTTAGGAGCAGTGTGTTTTTTAATGCCTCTTTTGTGACTTTGATTTTCCTTAATAGTCAGTAATGAATCAGAAGATGGGACCTGTTTCATAGGATCAGATGACAGATCTTTGCTGTGAATGGATGATGATATATCTGGAGTAATGGCATTCACTTCATCTGTCAATGGAAAAACAGATAAGGCAGGTTACAGTTATTGCAAAAGTTAGGGTTACTGTTAGGCAAAAGTAAGGGTTATTGTTAGGGTTACTGTTAGGCTAAAGTTAGACTAAAGTTAGGGTTAAATGGTTAAAATGGTCCGTCAGTATTATAGTGCAGAGGAGGCTTATGCACTTTTAATGTTCTAACAGTGAAGAAAGTGCAGGGTCAGATGGCGATGTGGATTTTGAGGGCTTTAGTAGCAGCGACAGTAATAGATCAGAAATGAGCAGTGATTCTGGTCCATCCTCACACACAAGGACCAGTACAACAAGAAGGACAAAGAGCGCTTCTGGAGAAATGTCTCCAACTCAGGGAACAATGCCCAGTACTAGCGCTGTCCCTAGTGCTCTTGAATTGGCGCACACCAATGACAAATTGCACTACAACTTTTGGGGTCCAATTTCTCCTGTTACCCTTTGGAAAAAAAAAATGGAGGGCGAAAAGATCATTTTTTTGTGGAAAAAAAAAGACTATTTTCACGGCTCTACGTAATTAACTTCTAAGAATCACTTGGAAGCTCAAAACGCCCATCACACATTTCCTTGGGGGGGTCTAGTTTCCAAAATGGGGTCACTTGTTGTGGGTTTCCACTGTTTAGGCACATCAGGGGCTCTACAAACACGACATGGCAACCACTAATTATTCCAGCATATTTTACATTCAAAAAGTTAAATGGCGCTCTTTCCCTTCTCAGCCCTGCAGTGTGCCCAAACAGTAGATTTCCCCCACATATGGGGTATCATCGGCATGCTCAGGAGAAATTGAAAAACAAAATGTATAATCCATTTTCTCCTGTTACCCTTGCGAAAGAAAAAAAAATTAGGTCTAAAGGAAATTTCTTGTTATAGAAATGTTTATTTTTTCCTTCCACATTCCATTCATTCCTGTGAAGCACCTGAAGGGTTAATAACCTTCTTGAATGTGGTTTTGAGCACCTTGAGGGGTGCAGTTTTTTGAATGGTGACACTTTTGGGTATTTTCTGTCATATTGACCCCCCAAACTCACTTCAAATGTGAGGTGGTCCCTAAAAAAATGGTTTTGTAAATTTTGTTGTAAAAATGAGAAATCGCTGGTCAACTTTTAACTCTTATAACTTCCTAACAAAAAAAAATTGTTTCCAAAATTGTGGTGATGTAAAGTAAACATGTGGGAAATGTTATTTATTAACTATTTTGTGCGATATGACTGATTTAAGAGCATTCAAAAATGTGAAAAATTTTTGAAATTTCCTTTTTTAACAAATAAACGCAAGTCATATCAGATAAATGTTACCACTATCATAAAGTACAATATGTCACAAGAAAACAGTCTCACAATCGCCAGGATTCGTTGAAGCATTTTAGAGTTATGACCTCATAGAGTGACACTGGTCAGAGCTGAAAAAATTGGTCACAAAGGCAAAAACAGGCTCTGGCGTGAAAGGGTTAATATTTTGTTGCACAACCTTTTGAGGCAATCACTGCGATCAAACGCTTCCTGTAACTGTCAATGAGACTTATGTGGTGCTCTGATTACATGTTCATCTGTATTGGCTTATGACAGGTCGCTGACCCCTCACTGACCTGCCCCCATTATTACATAATGCATATAATAGCATTGATATTATTGGTGATAATGCCTATAATATTGTGGCTATTGTGAGGCTTAGAAAAAAAATTACATCCAGCAAATTGTCACCGGCGATGGCGGCGCCTGCGTAGTAGCGTCTATAAGAGACTACACCCATCACTGTCCCCAATCTCCTCTTTTTCTGTACTGATCTGGCTGTTCATCACTACAACGACATTCTTAGAAGCACCCTTGACCAAGTAGCGCCCCTCACCCTCAGAACTTCCAAACACAGAGTAAAACAACCCTGGCTCACATCGCAAACTCAACTTCTCCAGCGATGCTCTAGGTGTGCTGAACGCCTATGGAAAGAAACCTGCACACCAGAAGACTTCATCCACTTCAAATTTATGTTAAGAACCTATAACGCTGCCCTTCACCTCGCCAAACAGAACTACTTCACCACCCTGATCTCTTCACTAGCCAACAACCCCAAGAAACTTTTTGACACCTTTTACTCCCTCCTCAGGCCAAAAGCACAAGCCCCTATCACAGACATTTGTACTGATCACCAGGCCTCCTGTTATGATTGAGTCACCGTAGGAGGCAAAAACAGAAATGCTCGCTAAGTCCAGAAAACCAGAGAAGTTGGCAGCTAACGGATTGCAGACCCCTGAACTTAACAACACAACTAGCAGTAGCCGTGGGGGGTTCCTACGGTGCACTAGACCCTTCGATCACAGCCGGAGAAATAAATAGGCCTAAAGAAAGAAAGGGGAAATCTAAACTGCCCCAGAGCAGACCCCAAAGCAATAGGCAGCCCCCCACAAATAATGACGGTGAAGCAAGATGAAAACACTAACACAGACAGAAAGATAGGCTGAGCAAAGACGGGGCCCAAACTAACTACATAGGAAAGGACAGGAAGGCTGCTGTCTGCAATCCGTGAAAAACCCTATGAAAATAAGAGCCAACAGACTGACAGTGAAAAAGGCCCTGAAGACGCTAGGCTTCAAAAAGCTATGTCAGCACTCAGGCATATACTGAAGACAGAGCTATAGGCACAAGGGGAATCAGCTCACCCCAGCAGGGAATGGCAGAATCCAGAAAAGCAAGGAAAACAAAAACAAAACACAGATGCAACAGGCAAAGCAAAAAACTTAGCTTTAGGAGAGCAGGAATCAGACTAGTGTCCTAGAAGTCCACAGAGAAATCACCCGCAGGGCAGAAGGGCGTTGTCCGCCTTATATCCAGTCAGAGACTCCACTCAGCCAGTCATCATCATTAGTCTCAGATGCCTGATAATCAAGCTCACTACCATTCCTTACCAGAAGAGGGAGTTCCTCGGGCCTCAGTGTTGAAGGGAAAAATGAACTCACAACAGTACCTCCCCCTTGAGGAGGGGTCACCGAACCCTCAACCACGCCACCAGGGCGATCAGGGTGAGCCCGATGAAAGGCACACACCAATCTTATGGCATGAATATCAGAGGCAGAGACCCAGGAATTATCCTCCTGACCATAACCCTTCCACTTAACCAAATACTGGAGTCTCCGTCTAGCCAGACGGGAATCCAGTACTTTCTCTACCTCATATTCCATGTTACCTTCAACCAATACAGGATCTGGAGGTGCCACCCCCGGAACAACAGGTTCAACAAACCTCTTCAACAAAGACTTATGGAACACATTATGGATTTTAAATGTGACAGGAAGAGCCAAACGAAAAGAGACCGGATTAATAATCTCCAAAATCTTGTAAGGTCCAATAAATCTAGGCTTAAACTTAGGAGAAGCCACCTTCATAGCAATATTTTTTGATGATAACCACACCATATCACCAACCTTAAACTGGGGACCAATGGTCCTATGTCGGTTGGAAAACCGCTGGGCCTTTTCCTGGGAGAGAGATAACTTATCCACCACTTGGTCCCAGATCTGGTGCATTCTCTCCACCACAGTGTCAACACCTGGGCAGGCAGAGGGCTCCACCTGCCCTGAAGAAAATAGAGGATGAAACCCAAAGTTACAAAAAAAAGGTGACATCAAAGTGGCAGAACTAGCTCTATTATTTAAAGCAAATTTGGCCAAGGGCAAAAATGAAACCCAATCATCCTGATCAGCGGAAATAAAACATCTCAAATATGACTCCAAGGTCTGGTTTGATCTCTCTGTCTGCCCATTGGTCTGAGGGTGAAACACAGAGGAGAAGGACAACTGAATACCCAGCTTGGAACAGAAAGTCCTCCAAAATCTAGAAACAAACTGAACTCCTCTGTCAGACACAATGTTCTCAGGAATCCCATGCAAGCGAACCACCTGTTGCAAAAACAAGGGCACCAACTCAGAAGAGGACGGCAACTTCGGGAGTGGTACAAGATGAACCATCTTAGAGAACCTATCACAAATCACCCAAATAACAGTCATCCTTTGAGAGACAGGCATATCAGAGATGAAATCCATTGAAATATGGGTCCATGGCCTCTTGGGGACAGGCAAAGGCATCAACAACCCACTAGAGCGAGAACACGATTTAAACCGGGAGCACGTCCCACAGGACTGCACAAAATTCCTGACATCACGAGACAAGGAGGGCCACCAAAGGGACCGACTCACCAGATCTCTAGTACCAAAAATACCTGGATGACCAGCCAAAGCAGAGCAATGAACTTCAGACATCACTCTCTTCTTCCACTGGTCAGGAACATACAACTTTCCACTGGGACAACGCTCAGGTTTGTCCTCCTGGAACTCTTTCAGAGCAAGTCTCAAATCGGGCGAGATGGCAGAAAAAACCACCCCTTCGCCTAAGATGGTAGCAGGCTTGGTCACCACAGGAGAATCAGCAAAGAAGCTCCTAGAGAGGGCGTCAGCCTTGACATTCTTAGTTCCAGGAAGAAAAGAAACCACAAAATCAAAACGTGTAAAAAACAAGGCCCACCTAGCCTGTCTAGGGTTCAAGCGCTTAGCCGACTCTAGGTAAATCAAATTCTTGTGGTCAGTGAGGACCACGACTTGATGCTTAGCTCCCTCCAACCAATGTCTCCACTCCTCAAATGCCCATTTCATGGCCAGCAGTTCCCGATTCCCCACATCATAGTTACGTTCAGATGGAGAGAACTTTCAGGAAAAGAAAGCACAGGGGATTCATTTTAGATGTTACAGGATCCTTTTGGGACAAAACAGCTCCTGCATCAATCTCAGAAGCATCCACCTCTACCTGGAACGGAAACGAGACATCAGGCTGCCGCAAAACCGGGGCGGAGGTGAATCTTCGCTTCAGCTCCTGAAAGGAAGAAACAGCCTCTGGAGACCAATTTAACACATCAGCACCCTTCTTAGTCAAATCAGTCAATGGCTTGGCAATACTAGAAAATTTTGGTAGAAATTTCCGATAAAAATTAGCAAAACCCAAAAACTTCTGGAGGTCCTTCAAAGAAGTGGGCTGAACCCAATCGTAAATGGCCTGTACCTTGGCCGGGTCCATTTCAATAGTTGACGGAGACAAAATAAATCCCAAAAAAGAAATCCTCTGTACTCCAAAAAGGCATTTAGATCCTTTGACATACAGGGAATTCTCCCTCAAGATCCGGAACACAGTCCGAATATGTTCCACATGAGAATCCCAATCCTTGGAGAAAATCAAAATATCATCCAGATAGATAATCAAAAATTTATCGACAAAATCTCGGAAAATATCGTTCATGAAACACTGGAAGACAGAAGGGGCATTAGTGAGCCCAAAAGGCATCACCAGGTAATCAAAATGTCCCTCCGGAGTATTAAACGCCGTCTTCCATTCATCCCCATGCTTAATGCGAATAAGATTATACGCCCCCCTGAGGTCAAGCTTGGTAAACCAGCAAGCACCTTTAACTCTGGAGAATAGATCCGAAATCAAGGGTAACGGATACTGATATTTAACAGTAATCTTGTTGAGGGGACGATAATCAATACAAGGTCTTAATGATCCATCCTTTTTGGCTACAAAAAAAAAAAAACCGGCACCTAAGGGTGATGAGGATGGTCTAATGTGACCCTTCTCCAACGCCTCCTTAATATAGGATCGCATAGCCTCGTGCTCGGGTACAGATAAATTGAAGAGCCGACCCTTGGGAAATTTACACCCCGGGCTCAGCTCAATTGCACAGTCATAACTCCTATGAGGAGGCAGAGACGCAGACTCTTTCTCACTAAATACATCCTAAAAGTCCTCCAAATATTCAGGAACATCATGTGACTGAGGAGAGGTGGAAAACACCGGAGCCTCATAAAAGGCACACCGACAACCCCAACTCACCACAGACACAGATTTCCAATCCAAAACTGGATTATGAATTTGTAACCAGGGAAACCCCAGAACAATGGTATCATGCAGATTATGCAACACCAAAAACCTGCAATTTTCTTGATGGTCTGGGGCAACCCGCATTACCACCTGGGTCCAAAACTGAGGTTTATTTTTAGCCAAAGGAATAGCATCAATCCCCCTCAAAGGGATAGGAGTCTGCAGAGGTGTCATCGGAAATCCACAACGTTTAGCAAAATCCAAGTCCATTAGATTTAGGGCTGCCCCCGAATCCACAAAAGCCTTGGCGGAAAATGTGGACAGGGAGCAGATCAGAGTAATAGCAAGAAGAAACTTAGGTTGAACACCACCAACAGAAAACGTGTGTGCAAAGCATTTCTCTCGTTTAGGACAGACAGAAATAATATGCGAGGCATCTCCACAGAAAAAACACAACTTATTACGCCTTCTGAACTCCTGACGCTGCTCTCTGGACAAAACTCTATCACATTGCATAGGTTCAGACATTTGTTCAACAGTTGGCAACACCTCTCGTGCAGTTTTGCGTTCACGCAAACGCCGATCAACCTGAATGGCTAATGACATAGAATCGTCAAGACCAGAGGGAACAGGAAATCCCACCATAGTATCTTTTACGGCTTCTGACAAACCCTTCCGAAAGAGAGCAGCCAAGGCATTATCATTCCAGGTAGTAAGTACCGCCCACTTTCGGAATTTTTGACAGTACAATTCTGCAGAATCTCGACCCTGGTTCAATGCCAGCAGAGTCTTTTCAGCCTGATCAATGGCATTAGGTTCGTCATACAACAACCCCAAGGCTTGAAAGAATGCATTCACATGTCAGAATAGGATCATCTGGTTTCAAAGAAAATGCCCAATCCTGGGGATCGCCACGCAGCAAAGAGATGACAATTTTAACCTGCTGCGCGGAGCTCCCTGACGAATTGGACTTCAAGGCAAAAAATAGTTTACAATTATTTTTGAAATTCAAAAATTTAGATCGATCCCCAAAAAATACATCAGGTGTAGGAATCTTTGGTTCAGCAGAATGTGAATGAGCAAGGTAGGCGGAAATTCCCCACACTTCCGCAGCGAGCTGCTCCACACGATCAGACAATTGCTTTATCTCCATCGAGAGAAAAAAAAATTCCCCCTACGGCCTCAGAGATATAGAGGAAAAAATATACACACTTTTTTTTTTTTTTTTTACAATTCTTTCCTGCTATTGAGTACCCTAGGATCTGCGGTACGGCGGGTGATTCTGTTATGATTGAGTCACCGTAGGAGGCAAAAACAGAAATGCTTGCTAAGTCCAGAAAACCAGAGAAGTTGGCAGCTAACGGATTGCAGACCCCTGAACTTAACAACACAACTAGCAGTAGCCGTGGGGGGTTCCTACGGTGCCCTAGACCCCTCGATCACAGCCGGAGAAATAAATAGGCCTAAAGAAAGAAAGGGGAAATCTAAACTGCCCCAGAGCAGACCCCAGAGCAATAGGCAGCCCCCCACAAATAATGACGGTGAAGCAAGATGAAAACACTAACACAATAGGCACAAGGGGAATCAGCTCACCCCAGCAGGGAATGGCAGAATCCAGAAAAGCAAGGAAAACAAAAACAAAACACAGAAGCAACAGGCAAAGCAAAAAACTTAGCTTTAGGAGAGCAGGAATCAGACTGGTGTCCTAGAAGTCCACAGAGAAATCACCCGCAGGGCAGAAAGGCGTTGTCCGCCTTATATCCAGTCAGAGACTCCACTCAGCCAGTCATCATTAGTCTCAGATGCCTGATAATCAAGCTCACTACCATTCCTTACCAGAAGAGGGAGTTCCTCGGGCCTCAGTGTTGAAGGGAAAAATGAACTCACAACAGCCTCCCACTTTACAGAAAAAATAGATAATATCCGTCAGGAAATCTGCACCCAACCACCAAGTGCTGTGATTCCCATGGCTCACTTTCCACATTTGATCCCATCACAGAAGAAGTCTCCAGACTCCTGTCTTCTTCTCGTCCGACTACATGCACGACCGACCCCATTCCCTCACATCTCCTCCAGTCTCTCTCTCCAGTCATCATAGCTCACCTAACTACAATCTTTAACCTCTCCTCGGGCATTTTCCCATCCTCCTTCAAACAAGCCATCGTTACTCCATTACTAAAGAAACCCGCTATCAACCCATCCTGCACTAACTACAGACCAGTCTCCAATCTCCCCTTCATCTCTAGACTTTTGCAGCGCCTAGTCTACTCCCGGCTTACCCATTACCTCTCCACTCACTTCCTCCTAGACTCTTCACAGTCCGGCTTCCGCCCCTACATTTGACTTAAACTGCACTCAAAGTGACCAATGACCTTCTGACAGCAAAACGTAATGGTCACCACTCTCTGCTCATTCTTCTTGACCTTTCTGCATCTTTCGACACTGCTGACCACCGTCTCCTACAGTCTAGGCTCCAATCACTGGGCATTAAGGACACTGCTCTCTCCTGGTTCTCTTCCTATCTTTCCGACTGCTCCTTCAGAGTTTTGTTCTCTGGCTCCACGTCATCTCCTATTCCTCTCAATGTCGGGTACCTCAGGGCTCAGTCCTTGGCCCTCTTCTCTCTCTACACCGCCCCAATTGGACAAACCATCAGCAGATTTCTCTTTCAGTAACATCTTTATGCTGATGACACACAATTATACACCTCATCCCCCCACCTTACCCCCGCTGTACTACAGAACGCCAGTGACTGTCTGCCCGCAGTCTCCAACATCATGTCTGCTCTCTATCTGAAACTCAACCTCTCAAAAACTGAAATTCTTCTGCTCCTGCCATCTACTAACCTCCCTATATCTGACATTTCCCTCTCCGTGGGTGGCACCATAATAATGCCCTGGCAGCAGGCGCGCTGTCTGGGTGTTATGTTTGACACCAATCTCTCCTTCACATCCCATATACAATCTCATGCCCGCTATTGCCGCTTACACCTAAAGAACATCTCTAGAATCCGCCTTATCACCATGGAAACAACAAAAACCCTCACTGTAGCATTGATCCACTCCCGCCTGGATTATGGGCAGCATGGTGGCTCAGTGGATAGCACTGCAGCCTTGCAGCCGCTGTAGTCCTGGGTTCAAATCCCACCAAGGACAACATCTGCAAGGAGTTTGTATGTTCTCCCAGTGTTTGCGTGGGTTTCCTCCAGGTACTCCGGTTTCCTCCGACATTCCAAAGACATACTGATAGGGAATTTAGATTGTGAGCCCCATTGGGGACAGTGATGATAATGTGTGCAAACTGTAAAGCGCTGCGGAATATGTTAGCGCTATATAAAAATAAAGATTATTACTGCAATGCTCTATTAATTGGCCTCCCCATTACTCTACTATCCCCTCTCCAGTCCATCCTTAATGCAGCAGCCAGGGACATCTATCTGACTAATCGGCACTCGGACATGTCCGCTCTTTGCCAATCCTTACATTGGCTGCCCATTCATTATAGGATCCAATTCAAAGTACTTGTTCTCAACCACAAAGCTCTCCACAGTGCGGCACTCCCCTACATCTCCTCCCTCATTTCTGTCTATCGGACTGACTGTTGCGCTCTGCAAACGACTTTCGACTAGCATCTGCACTAAGTACCTCCCACTCCTGACTCCAAGACTTCTCCTGCGCTGCGCCAATCTTTTGGAATGCTCTACCCCAAGAAATGACTATCCACAATTTGCATAGTCTCAGGCGTTCCTTTAAAACACATTTGTTCAGAGCGGCCTATCACGTTCACTTTGTCAAAGTCACTGTATGTGTAAGTGCGCGTGTGTGGCCCATTCACTATCTCCATCCATCCCTCACTCCCACAAGATGGTTGGACCATCATTGTAAATACACACCTGTACTCTGTATCTCCCCCACCTCATTGTAGATTGTAAGCTCTCACCAGCAAGGGCGGCTGATTTTGCTTTAATTATTGTATTGTTAACATTGTTACTTATGACTTGTGTTTTGAAACTGTTAAACTGTAAAGCGCTGAGGAATATGCTGGCGCTATATAAAGATTATTATTATTATATAAAAATGGGGGGCAGGTCAGTGAGGGATCAGTGACCTGTCATAAGCCAATACAGATGAATATGTAATCAGAGCACCACATAAAGCCCCGCCCACAGCCCCACCCACAGGCACGCCCACAGCCCCGCCCCAGAGCACGAGAATCTCATTAACTGAAAGCTACAAATACAGATTACACAACAGTAAACCAGAGTTGCCCTAATTTATGGTAGAACATTGGAGCTACTATGAATCCTGAGCAGAAGATTAGAGAAAATAATATTGCTCCCCATTTCAGGAGAGATTGTGCAGTAATCTGAATTCCTTAGGATCAAAAACAATGTAATTTATGACGTGGAGTGAATCCATGACACCAGGGCTGGAGCCAACACATCTCCTGCAGGCGGGAATAAATGTATATTACAGCCCTCAGCCACGCACAGCTTAGAGATATATCATGGCACAGGCGGAATGTTTGTCCTGGAGATTATCACAATCCTCCTTGAAGTTAGTTGGTTTTAATACAAATGGAAAAGTCAGGATAAAGGGAAACTCTGCTGTTATTGGACAGAAATTCACACTTGGCCTCACTGCACATTTACTGGTGTCGCTCATAAAAGGGAAGTTTGGCCAGAAAGACTGGACCTGGTCTTGTAGGGACCATGAGACATTCAGCAGCACAGAAGGGAGAGAAGATTCATCCGAAAAGATCTCAGGGATCTAGGAAGCCAACAGCATCATTACCCTCCGCTTTCTCTTACAGGCCCAGCATAAGATTTTTCTTCAAGTGATTTTCTATCTTGTCAGCATATTCTACGTACGCTGTCATTTGGCTTTATAGTTACAGATCTGAGCAGGTAACGGTCAGCGTCTCCTAATGTGAAGGAGAGAATGGCTAATGAAATCAATTATTAACCCTTATATAAGTCAGTTCAGATATGGTGTACCAAGATGGCGTCTGTGTCTTCAGACAACACCCTGGAAGAATCCTTGGAATGCAGAAGCTGAGATACTGGATACCATATATGGAAGTGAAGATGAAATGGACCTATCATAGACTGACACTGGCTCCTCAGAAGATTGTGTGACACCCATTTCCTGTCTCTCTGTCATAAGAATAAACTTCAGTTGTGTGCAAGCCTTTGCTGAGAAAGGAGTAGACATCTAACTCTGTGTTCAGTGTGACTCTTGAAGCGTGCACTCGGCCTATATTGGGTGAGGTACAAGCAATCATATAGATCTCGCTTTAAGGGATCACCCTCACACTAATCCCAGGGGTTGTGTGGATCCTCCAGGTGGGAAGTTCTATAGAAAAGGGCTTTCACTGCCCAAAGCCATTTGAACAGTTTTGGGTGGAGGAGAATGTTGTGGTCTAGAGGCAAAATGGTGATCATGGTAATACGGCCGGACTACACCACCGATAAAGCAGCCACAGCCGGTGACTGAGAGGAATCTGTGACTTCTCTGCATTCAGTGGTTACTACTCACCTGGGTAGTCATATGTGGGAATCTCCTCTTTACACCGCTCATCATCTCTCACATATGTCTCTGTAGTATTAATATGGGTCAGATCTTCACCCTGAAACAAATATTGTAAAAGTCACAGACAGATGGAGACATCCCATCTATGATCAGCTCTAATCCTGCCATCTCCACCGTTCTCATTACACAAGTACAAAACATATAATACTGGTGGTTAAAACAAGACTGAGCACAAGACCTTCACAGCCGCCTACACATCATAGGGGAGATCTCCTGACACCTTCTCTCCATCTACCTGATGATCCTGAGGAGCACTGGGATCTTCTTGGTTACAGTCCTGTGGAAGAAGAGGACGGGGACATCTCTCTGGTGTTGTCCTCTTACTGGATAGATCTGGAGGAAACACATACAGGGACTGAATTCATTCTCTACATACAGATAATTATAGGCCGTGTGTATTTAGTCCTGTCTATTACCTGGAGATGTGAGGGGCTGGGGAACCTCCATTATGACGTTCTTGTACAGATCGCTGTGTCCTTCTAAATACTCCCACTCCTCCATGGAGAAATAGACAGCGACATCCTGACACCTTATAGGAACCTGACACATACAATGATACCGTCATCCCCCGATCCCTTCATAGTGTTACTGTATAATGTCCCAGCATTCCCAGCAGTGTCACCTCTCCAGTCAGCAGCTCAATCATCTTGTAGGTGAGTTCTAGGATCTTCTGGTCATTGATGTCCTCATGGATCAGGGGGTGAGGTGGAGGCCCCGTGATTGGGCTCAGGGGTCTTCCCCATCCCTCAGACACAGGGTCCTGACAGCGATCACTAGAGGTCTTCTTCACCACTGTGTAATCCTGGTTATGGAGAGACGCATGAATAAATCTCACTACAGACATTCCCAGAGTCCTCACCTCTCCAGTTCTGTCCACCTGTTATTCCCATAGATAAGAATGATGTAATGTGACGTCATCAGAATCTCTCACCTCTCCAGTGAGACGGAAGAGGATCTCTAGGGTGAGGTGTAATATCCTCTCCGCCATCTTGTCTCTGTCCATATCCATCCTTGATGGGTAAACCAGGAAAATTCTCTTTTGTAGAAGATCTTCACTGAGAGGATCCGATATTGAAGAGACCTGAATGAGAAGAAGATGATCCGATGTAACATCATAAGAATCCTGTGTAATAATACAATTACTGGAGATAATAAGGGAAACATATGAGGAGATTTATTATCTTACAGGGTTTAGTTTTCTCCCCTGACATCTACTAATAAAACCTATATATTTAGGCCACAGACAACAAGCAGTTTCCTCCTCGGAGTCGGCAGCTGAACACGTTCCTCATAGACTCATCTTCCATAACGCTAATTCTCATCTCATTACCGACACTGGAATCGGCATTAGCAATACTGCAGGAGAGATTCATTACACGCGACATGAGAAATAACTCCTTCATGATGAGGACGACATCTTCATCTTCTACTGCGGCTCTAGAGACAGATTTGGCCAGAGTCGGTCACTGCCTCCATCCCCACCGGCCGTCTATATGAAGGTTTCCCGTCTTCCCCGCACTGGAATCTTCTCTCACGTTAGATCTCAGCTCTGAGTCACACACAGAAGTTTGAGGCTTTTAGAAAAGATTTTTTGTTTCCACAAACACAACGGACAGAAATGATCTGATCCCAAAGTCTCCATGTACAGTGATTTATGGGGATTATTTCTGGCCTTAGGCTTTCCTATATTACAAGAAAAACTCCAGAAAAATCTGATATTAAAACGTTTCTAATGAAAAATTGGCTCCAACAATTCTTGTAAAAAGAAAAACAAAGCAGAAGACACATTTTACTATTTTTTAACAAGCGAAACTTTTTTTTGTTTTTTTTTACAAATTAACTCTTTTTGGAACCATAACATAGATGAACACCGCAGGGACGGCACAGGAGCGGCTGCAACAAAAAACATGGCAGTTTAAAGGGAAGAAGCCATCAAAGCCGGATGTGGCCTTGGCGTGCGTTCCACATGCCGCATGTGGCATTGGCGTGCGTTCCACATGCCGATTGTGGCATTGGCGTGCGTTCCACATGCCGATTGTGGCATTGGCGTGCGTTCCACATGCCGATTGTGGCATTGGCGTGCGTTCCACATGCCGATTGTGGCATTGGCGTGCGTTCCACATGCCGATTGTGGCATTGGCGTGCGTTCCACATGCCGATTGTGGCATTGGCGTGCGTTCCACATGCCGATTGTGGCATTGGCGTGCGTTCCACATGCCGGACATAAATGGCTGTGGACCGCGCGTCATCAAGCCAAATCTGTTGCATATTCTACTTCTATGTGGTTCAAGAAACCACAAGTTATTTTGGCGTGCGTTCCACTTAATGGAAACACTAGGTTGTGGAGTGCACGCCTCTGCCTCATGGGACACAATTAGTTCGCCTTTGAGTGTCGCAGATTTTTTCCTTGCAGCTCACGCACCTTTATGGCACCCTGGCGTGTGTTTCAACCACCGGAAGTACCATGGTATGTATTTCATACTCCCAACCCCCCCCCCCTTTAGCTCAGCACTATGGCCCCTCACCTCCTATCACAAGGATAAGTCCCCTGATGACTCAGCATGGAAGAAACGCGTTGGGCCCTTCCATGGGGGTGTGCAGGGCTTGTTTAGCACAGGGGGAGCTGTGGACGGTCAGGGGGAATCTTGGGGATAGACTACTGTTAGCCCTTTAGGGTCTTGTAGGGCATTTTCTTCCCCTTGTCCTATATGGATCATCCTGGACCCAAGATCTCCTTTTCCTCCCGCACCCCCTTCATAAATTGCTGAGCTTGTGCCTTTCCTCACTTATTGCTCTGGCATATTTCGGGTGGTAACTCTATTAATGTCATCCAGATTCCAGTCATTACTGTTATATGCAGCCAGAACCTGTCAGTCGTTGTTTGCGGGGTTCTGTGGGATTCTCCCAGATCCATAATGTGAGATTCTGGGACTTGCTGGTTGCAGTTCGGCCATTGCAAGTGGGAATCATTCCTCCTGATCGGGCTGTGCTCCTCACGCCCCTTTGTGACTTCACCCAAACATGTATATTCATTCACTCTGGGGGACACAAAATTGTTTTTATCCTACTATCTTACTAAAGGTTATGTTTTATCTCCCGTCCACCACACTCCAGCTGTGATGGAAATATATACATTTCATACAGATCTCACTTGCATATATCCTTATATACTGATAGACACATTTTCATAGCCATCTTGAACCTTATAATCAATTGCTGAAAATGACCTACTAACCCCATGAGCCAGTCTGGAGAACCAGCATAGTCTCGTGGTAGCATTGTCTTGTGATATATCAGCCAGCCATGGGAAAGGAGGAAGTTGGACCAGATGCACTAGCTGATATCGGAGGTTTGCTGACATTGCAAGACAATGCATAAGAGTAAATCAAATGATGCTAAATCACCATCATGTCGGACACTGCCATATAAGTTCATTTACTCAAATAGCCAATAGCATTAAAACACAAGCCTTATGTTAATTGACTAACCACTCCTTTCTGTATGTAATGATAAAACCATATATGTGCAATAAACCAGCAGAGTCCTGCTGGAAAGAGAAACTGCTAACAAGGTGTTTAGGGTGTCTTTTCTGTTGAGCGCTCAATGAGACTGTTCTAATTAGGACAGGCCGCAGCACACAGAGATATATCTATCTAAATTTCCATATCATCTGGCACAGAGACGCGTGGCTGTGGACGAAACGCACGGGGACCCTGCTGACCAGAGAGACGGAGGTGCCGACTAAGGCCTTGGCTCGTGGGGACGGAGATTTGCGCAACTCCATAAGTAAGGTAAGAAAATCTGGTTATCTTACCTGAATGTCCCCTGTGCCCAGTCCGGGTCTGTACCTCTAGCCGGCCAGGTGTGGTCACCACCGCATTCCCAGGTAGTGTAAAAGTCCACACCCATAACCAAACCCTGGGATAAGCCAAGGTGTCTGCTTTGTGTCCTGTTTGTGTCTAGATCCGGGAGAGAGCTGGTGGAACTGTGATTGATTGTGCATGTGGTTGCTGGGAAACCGATATCTGAGAGATTCAACTTCCCCTGCTAAGTCCTCACAAATAAACCTGTACACAGGGAGGACAGGAGAGGCCTATCCAGGTATGGGTTGTGGGGGCTTAGAGAGATATCACTAGTCTAGTCTCCTATCAAGCTATCACATATACACCCATGCATCGGAAGGGACAGGAGCACCCAGATCGCCAGGTACGTGGTGGTGTTTAGCTTGGGGGAGATATCGCAAGCCAAATCACTTGACAGGTTGCCACCGATTCACCTGTACATCGGAAGGACAGGAGAGGCCGGCCAGGTACAGATGGTGGCAATTTTGTGGGAGTTAAAACGGATTCCTGCTACCGGCGGGACGACCGGTACAGTGTGTTAACATTCCCGGGTGACCGAGCGCAGTACACCCAGTGTGATTGGCAGTTGTTGGTTACCAGAGCTGCTTGTGCTACGTGTCACTAAAGAGGGCCTCGATTTCTCCCCGGACCTCTATATGTGCATCAACCTGTAAATTCACTGCTGTTCTCCATGAAGATCTGAAGCAGAAAGTTTTTTTCCTTTCCTTTTACACTTCCTCTTTTGCCCGTGGGGTGCGTCTGATATTTTTCATATTGTCACATTTGTTCTGTACTCTGCTTTTCCCTTGTTTTATCTTGCATTTGGTGGAAGTTTTTTACTGTAGTGTGAGAATTTTTGGGAATGCTGGGTTGTTGAATATATACCATTGTCTCAGTTTGCTCTTTTGTTTCCATTGTTCTCAGAAGATTTTACTGAGAGACGCAGGCAGAGGAAAGGGGAAGTGTGTGTATCCTCCATTTGTGCACGGACATTTTATTGTTGGAAGTTTTACTGAATTTTGGATTTTTGATTTCTTTTTGGAGGTGTTCTTTCCAAGTTTTTCCAACTTCCTGATTATTCTGTTTTCTTTTTTCTCCATTTTCTGAGTTTTTATTAGTTTTCCATTTTCTTTTGAAGCTTTTATAAATATTGTTTTTTTTTTTGCTTTTTTCTTTCCTTTTTAAGCAAGTTTAAAAAAGGGTTGTGAAGTTTTAATCACTTTTTTTTGAAGTTTTTGGAATAGACATAGTACGTGTTATTCAGAAAGTTAAGTATGTAGATTTACAGGGGCAGCTTTTAAGCTGCAGCATGGCATAATGTATTGAGAAGAAAAAAGGGAAGTTATTTAGTTGAGCTGAATTGAAGTCCGCGTTTTATAAAGTGGCAGCGGATTTACAGCATAGAAGTACTGAGAGTTAAGTGAACAGGAAAGGATTATTTTTACGTGTACAAGAGAGAAAAAGGTGTTTTCAGCGGAATCCTAAGCTGTGCCGTCTGTGAGGCACCCCGCCCCCCCCCCCCCGGGAGAAGGCACAAGTCCAAGCATGCCTTCTCTGACTGCAGAAAAAGTGAAGGAGTCCGCTCCTCCCATCTCTCGCCTCCCTCCATCTCCACTCATCTATATTTCCTCCTCCCTCATCTTTTCCCTCTGTCTTTCCTCCTCCTTCATCCCCCTCCTCTTCTCTCTCCCCTCCTCTTCTATCACCTTCCTCCTCCCTCTTTCTTTTTTCATCTCCCCACCTTTCCACTCTCTCCTTTACCCCTCCCTGCTCCTCGCCCTCTCCGTTCATTGTCCCCAGCTGGGCCAGTGCCAAATCCAGAAAATGAGGTGTCCTTATCTCCACAGGGCACCCTCTCTAAAGAGCCAGCTATGATACCAGGAGAAGAAAGTGAAACACTCCCTACACATAACACCACAGGTGCCCCCCCAATACAACAGCTAGCAGAAGGGAGGTGTGAGTCATCAGCGTCTGCTGCTGCTGGGTCTTACAATGAGGATCCTAAGTGCCAGGCAGACCTGCAACCTCAGAAGGGGGGAGCACCCACACAATGTCACAGTTTCTCCTCTGATGAATATGAAGAGGGGACATCATACATGCTGCCCAGTACTAGGTGAAGAAACCCACAGACACCAAGTAGGCAGGGGCAGATAGAGCCAGAACTCTTACACTATGTGCCATTCACCCCTCTGAAAAATCTGCCAGACCCAGATATGGACCCCATGCCATTTTACCGAAGAATGTAGCAGAGCCAGCAAACATCTGCAATCTGGATTGATCTGTGGTCCATAATGGAATTAAAAGCAGGTGAAACACTCTGGCCAATCATGAAGGAACACTTCAAGCTTCCATCAGAATTAGATGTGCACTCCTGGGAGTCAGGATCAAAGCTAATTGAGCAGCTCAGAGAGTGGGCCGAAGCCAGACAAGCACTCAGCCTACATAACATGAGCCAAGCCGAGACAGAGTCTGTAGACAAGTTTCATGGCAGAGTGAGGCAAATATTCCAAGACTTAGGCTTCACTATTCATGATCAGATACACAGACAAATGTTGGCAGAGGCCTTTAGGCATGGACTAAGAGAACCAATCAAGAAGCTGCTGACAGTGACCAGGCCTGAGTACAGGTCAATAGCCGTAGATGCCCTGCTCGCAGTATCCAGAAGAATTCAGTCCCACCCAGGAGTGCGCAAGATAGCCCCTCCTATGGTGGCCACCGATGTGGAAGAGCACCCACCCTGCAGGGATGGGAGACCCATCAGGTGTTACAACTGAGGCAACCTTGGTCATGTCCAGAACCAGTGCACAGCACCCCTGGCAGCCCAGGACATCACGCAGGGGAATAGGCCAAGCAAGAAACACAGGAAACAGTGAAGAACCCTGTCTATAGGACAGAGGCAAGCCAGGTCCGCAAGACATCACGCCCCTGACATGTAAAACTCCATCAGCGGACCCAATACCTCAAATCTCCGGGGGTTTTCATATCTTTCCTTGTGGACACTGGTGCAGTCAGAAGTGTGATGAGGCATGTGACACATAGCGACTCACCAGCGATCCCGACAACGATATCACCTTGTCAGGATCGCTGGTGTGTCGCTACATGATCGCCGGTGAGCTGTCAAACAGGCAGCTTCACCAGCGATCAGTACCAGCGACACGCGGGTAACAAGCGACGCACGTCGCTTAGTTACCCGCATTGTATTTTAGTTACCAGCGTGCTGATGCAGGGAGCTGGTAACCAAGGTACACATCGGGTTTCTAAGGGGGGCGCGCGCCCCTTAGAAACCCGATGTGTACCTTGGTTACCAGCTCCAGCTCGCTGGTCTCCCGCCTGTCACACGCAGCAATGCGTGCTGGCCAGCGGGAGACCAGCGACCCCAAAAATGTCCAGATGTTTCAACAACGATCAGCGATACCCGGCAGAGGGGCCGGTCGCTGATAGCTGTCACACACAATGATCTCGCTGGTGAGATGGCTGTTGCGTCACAAAACTTGTGACTCAGCAGCGATCTCGCTAGCGAGATCGCTATGTGTGATGGGGGCTTTACAAGCCCCTGAGCGTGTGGACACAGCCAGGACACTCCATCCTGTTTCAGTTTATGGTGAAGACCAGCCCACCCCACCTGATGAGAGACATTGACATGACAATTTCTCCACCTCTGACCCAAGAAGAATCCATCATGCTGGTTGCCCTACAAGAGCCTCGAACAACCGGTGCAAGCCTACTCAAGGAGGTGCTGGATATAGTACCCAATAGCCTGTGGCCCAAGGGAGACTTCAAGTTGCGCCAGGGTGGGTGTCACTAAAGTCTGGAACTCCGTACCCTCACAATGCCCAGCATCCCCTGTCCACCACCCAGAGTCAAACTGTCTCTGACCAACTGGAGGTCTGAGTGGAATCGCTGTTCAACAAACGGCCTAAGAACTTTGGTATGGGCCAGGAAATTTTCAACCCAAAGGGACCTTACACGCTTCATGAAATGGCTGCACTGTTTCCGGCTCCAGAGGATCATCTTGGACAAGATTCTGAAGGTGCTCCCTGAAGTTTATCCAGGCCCTTGACCAGAAGAAGGCCACTCAGCTCCTCAAACTGGTTAACAAATTCTGACCTGAGATCAAGCTGGGTGAAAGGAACGGCTGCTGGCTGGTAAAGAATGTGAAAAATGAGGATGAATGAACTCATGAAGATCAACATCCAACACTGCGGAGACACCATCACGTTTCTCAACGCAGTGATTCTAGAGCAATGCCCCCCATCCCTTATGGGAAATTATGTAAAAACATGCAAAACAAGCCGCGGAGACACCATCACGTTTCTCAACGCAAGCAATAACTAGCCAGGTCTTTCCCCGGGAAGGAACAACCACGGGAAGCGCAGTCTCCAATGAAGGAAACCACCTATGCCAAAACATGGTATCCATCCACAGACAGCTGTTTCGGGGTATTGCCCCTCATCAGTGTGGAGTAGGAAAATGGCCAGTAGGAGCAATATCTAGAGGCATAGGTGGTTTCCTTCATTGGAGACTGCCCTTCCCGTGGTTGTTCCTTCCCAGGGAAAGTCCTGGCTAGTCATTGCTTGCGTTGAGAAACATGTGATGGTGTATCCGCGGCTTGTGTTTTGCATGTTTTTACATATTTCCCATAAGGGATGGGGGCATTGCTCTAGAATCACTGCGTTGAGAAACATATGATGGTGTCTCCGCAGTGTTGGATGTTAATCTCCATGAGTTCATTCATCCTCATTTTTCACAGTCTTCTACTAGACATTGCTCCTACTGGCCAGTTTCCTACTCCACACTGATGAGGGGCAATACCCCGAAACAGCTGTCTGTGGATGGATACCATGTTTTGGCATAGGTGGTTTCCTTCACTGGAGACTGCCCTTCCCGTGGTTGTTCCTTCCCGGGGAAAGACCTGGCTAGTCATTGCTTGCATTGAGAAACGTGATGGTGTCTCCTCGGCTTGTGTTTTGGCTGGTAAAGAAGACGTCCCAGCAAAAAGACCCCCTGTGATCTGAGCAGGGGTTACCACAATGACCGCCTTGGTGGAGAGCAAGAAAGCTCAGCTGGACGTCATCTCTGATGAAGAGGACCCCAGTAAACGGCTTGTTTCCCTGCCGGCTCTGTGCCAGAAGATGGTAGTCCCTCACGGAATTGTGAAGAGCAAGGCCAGATTGAGCCGCCTCGTCCATAGGAATCATCGTGCAGTCCCAGCTTTTCCCGATCAGGAGGAAACCTGTGAAAGGAGAAGCAGCCAGGTTCAGAATGGTGCATGACCTGAGGGCTGTGAACAAAGCAACCATGTTTGAAACCCCAGTTGTGCCAGATCTGCACACTCTGCAGTCAAACATGCCAGTCACAGCAACAGTGCTCACGGTGATGGATCTGTCCAATGCTTCCTTCAATGTTCACCTAGACGACCTGAAAACGCATAAGGGGGGTGCAGAACACATGGACAGTGATGCCCAAGAGGGCCCAGAACAGCCTTTCACAGCTCACCAAAGCATTGTCCTTCATCCTCGTCAACTGGATTGCAGAACATGCAGAAGTCATCGACATCTCTACCTGCATAGCCCTTTCGTCTCCTCTACTCTACCTGGTGGAGCAGCAACGCAAGTTCTGGAAAAACAGAGTCCAGGTGTCAAAAGCAAGTTACGTTCCTGAAGACACCGTATTGCCGGCCAGACAAACCGCTTGACAGATGACCGGAAGACCGCTGAGGAGAAGATGGCTGATGCAGGCCTTCCTTGGTCTAGTCTCGTACTGCAGAACTTGGATCCCTGGTGCTCCAGTCTTAATGCAGCCTCTGTACAATTGCATCAACGCATTGCAGCCTTCATCTCGTACAGGAAACTGAAAGACTCCATAGTCTCTGTGCCAGCTCCAGGCCTCCCTGACTACGAGAAGCCATTCCATCTTTACCGAATGGAAAAAGAAGGTCATGCCACTGAGGAAAACCAGAGGCCTCTAGACTAACTCTCCGCTGGCCTGGATCCAGTTGCAAGGGGGGGTCCCTCCTGCATGAAAACAATATTTGCAGCACACGCCCTCCTGGACAAGGCTGCTGATGTCATTATTGGACAACCAATGGAGATTCTCTCTCCACCACTCTTCAGTGCTCTCAGCCGTTGCCTGACTCTACTCCCACTCCCAAGGGGGGGGATGCAGATACGTCTTCCACCGCCATTCTACTCCCACTCCCAAGAGGGGAATGCGGATAAGGACTCTTCAGAGAAAAATCTGCAGGATACCGTAGATCTGCAGTAACCAGCAATCAAGACATCCTATGGTCCAGAAGTCTGTCAGCCCAAGAAGCAGAACTGATAGCGCTGATGAAAGTACTCGCTTGGCATGGCACACGACTTCGGACCCATCTGGGCTGCAAGAGACTTCATCATAGCAAGCGGGTCAACCGTGAAGCATCATGGTGCAATCAGAGACCTGCTGGATGCTCTTCAACTTCTAAAAGTGGTGGCAGTGTTAAAGGTCAAGGCACACGGAAAACTGAACACAGTAGAGGCATGGGGTATCGACATGGCAGCCAAAGGAAGACCATATTGAAAAGTGGGAGAGTTCATAGAGCCCGGACGGCAACTACATAACGACTGAAGACGAGAAAACCTGACAAAAAATGACGTTCTGGGATCTGTTCAAGAAGTAGTAGGACCAGACCCCAAAGGAAAGCTGGATGCTGAAGGGAAAAAGCACTGAACTCCAAAACCCTGTCTACCTCAAGGCACACCCAGTCTACCTCAAAGTATGTACCCTATGGTGGTTCAATGGATACATCGCCCCCGCACAGAATTGAAGACACAGATGAATGACCTGATTGGTCTGGACTCCCACCTTAACAGCCAAATTTCCAGCAGATGTCTAGCACCTGACAAATGCAACATTGGGCGAGTGGAAAAAGTTCTCCCACATCATCTGGCCTGAAGCTTTCCCAGTAAGAAACCAGTTGGTGAAGACTACTGCAAAGAAGCTACAGTCATGGCCAAAAGTTTTGAGAATGACACAAATATTATATTTTCACATGATCTGCTGGCCTCTGGTTTTTATGTGTGTTTGTCAGATGTTTTTATCACATACAGAAATATAATTGCAATCATATTATGAGTAGCAAAAGGTTATATTGACAGTTAGAATGAGTTAATGCAGCAAGTCAATATTTGCAGTGTTGACCCTTCTTCTTCAGGACCTCAGCAATTCTCCCTGGCATGCTCTCAATCAACTTCTGTATCAAATCCTGACTGATAGTCCATTCTTGCAAAATCAATGCTTTTATTTTGTCTGAATTTGAAGCTTTTTGTTTGTCCACCCGTCTCTTGATGATTGACCACAAGTTCTCAATGGGATTAAGATCTGGGGAGTTTCCAGGCCATGGTCCCAAAATCTCTATGTTTTGTTCCCTGAGCCATTTAGTTATCACCTTTGCTTTATGGCAAGGTGCTCCATCATGTTGAAAAAGGCATTGTTGATCGCCAAACTGCTCTTGGACGGTTGGGAGAAGTTGCTCTTGGAGGACATTCTGGTACCATTCTTTATTCATGGCTGTGGTTTTAGGCAAGACTGAGAGAGAGCCCATTCCCTTGGCTGAGAAGCAACCCCACACATGAATGGTTTCAGGATGCTTGACAGTTGGCATGAGACAAGACTGGTGGTAGCGCTCACCTGGTCTTCTCTGAATAAGCCGTTTTCCAGATATCCCAAACAATCGAAAAGGGGATTCATCAGAGAAAATGACTTTACCCCAGTCCTCAGCAGTCCACTCCCTGTACCTCTTGCAGAATATCAGTCTGTCCATGATGTTTTTCCTGGAGAGAAGTGGCTTCTTTGCTGCCCTCCTTGAGACCAGGCCTTGCTTCAAGAGTCTCCGCCTCACAGTGCGTGCAGATGCACTCACACCTGCCTGCTGCCATTCCTGAGCAAGCTCTGCACTGCTGGTAGCCCGATCCCGCAGCTGAAACACTTTTAAGAGACGGTCCTGGCGCTTGCTGGTCTTTCTTGGGCGCCCTGGAGCCTTTTTGGCAACAAGGGAACCTCTTCTCCTTGAAGTTCTTGATGATGCGATAGATTGTTGACTGAGGTGCAATCTTTCTAGCTGCGATACTCTTCCCTTTTAGGCCATTTTTGTGCAGTGCAATCATGACTGCACGTGTTTCTTTAGAGATAACCATGGTTAACAGAAGAGAAACAATGATGCCAAGCACCAGCCTCCTTTTAAAGTGTCCAGTGGTGCCATTCTTACTTAATCATGACAGATTGATCTCCAGCTCTGTCCTCATCAACACCCACACCTGTGTTAATGGAGCAATCACTGAAATGATGTTAGCTGGTCCTTTTAGGGCAGGGCTGCAATGATGTTGAAATGTGTTTTGGGGGATAAAGTTCATTTTCTAGGCAAATATTGACTTTGCAAGTAATTGCTGTTAAGCTGATCACTCTTTATAACATTCTGGAGTATATGCAAATTGCCATTAGAAAAAATGAAGCAGTAGACTTTGTAAAAATTAATATTTGTGTCATTCTCAAAACTTTTGGCCATGATTGTACTCTCAAAAATAGTGTGCAGATATGGGGTTCCAGAAGTAATAGCAAGTGATCAAGGACCCACATTCACAGTAAACCTGACACAAGAGATCCGATCAGCAGTAGGGTCAGACTTAGGCCTACACATTTCCCACCATCCCGCACCATAGACTAAGTGGGACACTTAAGAGCAGCATGCTAAAAAATTGCCCAAGAGACAAACCATGGCATTAGACACTCCCATAGGCTCAGTAAAAGCTGTCACCAATATTACATTTTATTTGGGTCTAAACTCAGGTTAAGGGTATTCTTCCCAGCAGTTGACTATGCAAAGTGATACTTTGCTTGTGTAATTGAATTTATCAAGAATCTTGCTAATGTCCACTCTCGAGTTTCTTCTTCATGGCCAGGTCCAGATTCGGTGCCTGGTATGCACGCCCTGAAGTCAGGAGACGGAGTGTTGGTGGAAAAAGTTTGTAAGGAGAGCACTCGATTCCAGATTTGATGGCGCTTCTCCAAGTGCTGACGCCACAAACCTGGAGGGAGAACCCCCACCTGGATCCACGCATCGCATTGCAAGAAATCTCTCATACCAAGAGATACACCTGAGCTGGAATGATGCTGTGGAAGCCCTACCTGACTGAATTACCTACCCGCTAGAGAATACACACCACTGACTGCATAGACTGCTAAGAGACTTTACAATGCAATGAACCCCCGCTAGGGACAGACCTCCTGACCGCCCATTTACAAAAGTCTGTATGGAGGGGGGGCGTATGCATCAGGCATGCGACAACCCACTGGCAGCATAGAAGAGCTGCAGCGCTTGTGACAGGAGCAGGATTCTTAGGGCAAGTGATATCTAAGGGGGGATTGTGATGGAAATATATTTCATATAGATCTCACTTGCATATATCCTTATATACATATATATACACATACATATATATATACACATACATATACACACACAACATACAACAGCTCTGGCTCCGCCCCTGTCCACCACGTGCCAGCTCCGCCCCCGTCCGCCACGTGCCAGCTCTGCCCTTGTCCGCCACGTGCCAGCTCTGCCCCCGTCCGCCACGTGCCAGCTCAGGCTCCACCCCGTCCGCCACGTGCCAGCTCAGGCTCCACCCCGTCCGCCACGCCCCAGCTCAGGCTCCGCCCCGTTCGCCACGCCCCAGCTCCGCCCCCGTTCGCCACGTGCCAGCTCAGGCTCCACCCCGTCCGCCACGCCCCAGCTCAGGCTCCGCCCCATCCGCCCCCGTTCGCCACGCGCCAGCTCCGCTCCCGTCCGCCACGCGCCAGCTCAGGCTCCGCCCCGTCCACCAGGCACCAGCTCCGCCCCCGTCCGCCAAGCGCCAGCTCAGGCTCCGCCCCGTCCCAGCTCAGGCTCTGCCCCGTCCGCCAAGCGCCAGCTCAGGCTTCGCCCCTTCCGCCATGCGCCAGCTCAGGCTTCGCCCCGTCCGCCATGCGCCAGCTCCGCCCCCGTTCGCCACGCGCCAGCTCAGGCTCCGCCCTGTCCGCCACGCGCCAGCTCAGGCTCCGCCTCATCCACCAGGCGCCAGCTCCGCCCCCGTCCGCCAAGCGCCAGCTCAGGCTCCGCCCCGTCCGCCATGCCCCAGCTCAGGCTTCGCCCCGTCCGCCATGCGCCAGCTCAGGCTCCGCCCCGTCCGCCATGCGCCAGCTCAGGCTCCGCCCCGTCCACAAAGCGCCAGCTCAGGCTTCGCCCCCGTCCGCCGCCTAAGGCTCCGCCCCGTCCCAGCTCCGCCCCCGTCCGCCAAGCGCCAGCTCAGGCTCCGCCCCGTCCACAAAGCGCCAGCTCAGGCTTCGCCCCCGTCCGCCGCCTAAGGCTCCGCCCCGTCCCAGCTCCGCCCCCGTCCGCCAAGCGCCAGCTCAGGCTCCGCCCCGTCCACAAAGCGCCATTTCAGGCTTCGCCCCGTCCGCCGCCTAAGGCTCCGCCCCGTCCCAGCTCCGCCCCCGTCCGCCAAGCGCCAGCTCAGGCTCCGCCCCGTCTGCCATGCCCCAGCTCAGGCTTCGCCCCGTCCGCCATGCCCCAGCTCAGGCTTCGCCCCGTGCGCCATGCGCCACCTCAGGCTCCGCCCCGTCCGCCAAGCGCCAGCTCAGGCTCCGCCCCGTCCGCCATGCGCCAGCTCAGGCTTCGCCCCGTCCGCCAAGCGCCAGCTCAGGCTCCGCCCCGTCCGCCATGCCCCAGCTCAGACTCCGCCCCGTCCGCCAAGCGCCAGCTCAGGCTTCGCCCCGTCCGCCATGCGCCAGCTCAGGCTCCGCCCCGTCCGCCATGCCCCAGCTCAGGCTCCGCCCCGTCCGCCAAGCGCCAGCTCAGGCTTCGCCCCGTCCGCCAAGCGCCAGCTCAGGCTCCGCCCCGTCCGCCATGCCCCAGCTCAGGCTCCGCCCCGTCCGCCAAGCGCCAGCTCAGGCTTCGCCCCGTCCGCCATGCGCCAGCTCAGGCTCCGCCCCGTCCACAAAGCGCCAGCTCAGGCTTCGCCCCCTCCGCCAAGCACCAGCTCCGCCCCCGTCCGACGCCTAAGGCTCCGCCCCGTCCCAGCTCCGCCCCCGTCTGCCACGCTCCGGCTCCGCCCCCGTCCGCCACGCGCCAGCTCTCCCTCCCCCCTCCACACACCGTCTCCCTTCTGTCCTCTGCGGGGTGTCGCCGCTCCCTCCTCCGCGCTCTTCCCGGCTGACTGCTCCGCTCCTCTGCTGCGCGCTCTCCACACTGCTCTCCTGTCGCTCCACACAAGAGCGATGTGATACCGGAAGTGAGCCGCTTCTACTTCCGGTTACAGCTGTTAAAAAAAAAAAAAAAAAAGTAGAGGCTAAATCCAAGTCGGCTTGGAGCTGTGCTGACGTCGTGCCCATGTGACCAGAAGGGGCGGGGCCTCCTCCTCCATGGAGCAGAGCAGCACACAGGAAGCTGCCGGTGTCATGGCAGGTAAGTGGATGTTCATGCACGAGCTGGGAGGGGGTGATGTTGCTTGCATGGGGCTGCATGCTGGAGGAGGGTCTGCCTGGGGAGAAAGGGGTGATGTTGCTTACATGGGGCTGCATGTGCATGCTGGAGGGGGGTCTGCCTGGGAAGAAGGGGGTGATGCTTACATGGGGCTGCATGCTGGAGTTGGGTCTGCCTGGGGAGAAGGGGGCTTACATGGGGCTGCATGCTGGAGGAGGGTCTGCCTGGGGAGAAGGGGGTGATGCTTACATGGGGCTGCATGCTGGAGGAGGGTCTGCCTGGGAGAAGGGGGTGATGTTGCTTACATGGGGCTGCATGCTGGAGGAGGGTCTGCCTGGGGAGAAGGGGGTGATGTTGCTTACATGGGGCTGCATGCTGGAGGAGGGTCTGCCTGGGGAGAAGGGGGTGATGTTGCTTACATGGGGCTGCATGCTGGAGGAGGGTCTGCCTGGGGAGAAGGGGGTAATGTTGCTTGCATGGGGCTGCATGCTGGAGGAGGGTCTGCCTGGGATGAAGGGGTGATGCTTACATGGGGCTGCATGCTGGAGGAGGGTCTGCCTGGGGAGAATGGGGTGATGCTTACATGGGGCTGCATGCTGGAGGAGGGTCTGCCTGGGGAGAAGGGGGTGATGTTGCTTGCATGGGGCTGTGTGCATGCTGGAAGAGGGTCTGCCTGGGGAGAAGGGGGTGATGCTTACATGGGGCTGCATGCTGGAGGAGGGTCTGCCTGGGGAGAAGGGGGTGATGTTGCTTACATGGGGCTGCATGCTGGAGGAGGGTCTGCCTGGGGAGAAGGGGGTGATGTTGCTAACATGGGGCTGCATGCTGGAGGAGGGTCTGCCTGGGGAGAAGGGGGTGATGTTGCTTGCATGGGGCTGCATGTTCATGCTGGAGGGGGGCTGCTTGGGGAGAAGGGGGTAATGTTGCTTGCATGGGGCTGCATGTTCATGCTGGAGGGGGGTCTGCCTAGGGAGAAGGGGGTGATGTTGCTTGCATGGGGCTGCGTGCTGGAGGGGGGGTCTGCCTGGGGAGAAGGGGGTGATGTTCCTTACCTGGGGCTGCATGTTCATGCTGGAGGGTGGTCTGCCTGGGGAGAAGGGGGTGATGCTTGCATGGGGCTGCGTGCGCATGCTGGAGGGGGGGACTGCCTAGGGAGAAGGGGGTGATGTTGCTTGCATGGGGCTGCATGTTCATGCTGGAGGGTGGTCTGCCTGGGAAGAAGGGGGTGATGTTGTTTGCATGGGGCTGCATGCTGGAGGAGGGTCTGCCTGGGATGAAGGGGGTGATGCTTACATGGGGCTGCATGCTGGAAGAGGGTCTGCCTGGGAAGAAGGGGGTGATGTTGCTTACATGGGGCTGCATGCTGGAGGAGGGTCTGCCTGGGAAGAAGGGGGTGATGTTGCTTACATGGGGCTGCATGCTGGAGGAGGGTCTGCCTGGGAAGAAGGGGGTGATGTTGCTTGCATGGGGCCGCATGCTGGAGGGGGGGGTCTAGGGAGAAGGGGGTGATGTTGCTTGCATGGGGCTGCATGCTGGAGGGGGGGTCTGCCTGGGGAGAAGGGGGTGATGTTTGCATGGGGCTGCATGCTGGAGGAGGGTCTGCCTGGGGAGAAGGGGGTGATGCTTGCATGGGGCTGCATGCTGGAGGGGGGGTCTGCCTGGGAAGAAGGGGGTGATGTTGCTTGCATGGGGCTGTGTGTGCATGCTGGAGGGGGGGGTCTGCCTGGGAAGAAGAGGGTGATGTTGCTTGCATGGGGCTGCATGCTGGAGGAGGGTCTGCCTGGGGAGAAGGGGGTGATGTTGCTTACATGGGGCTGCATGCTGGAGGAGGGTCTGCCTGGAGAGAAGGGGGTAATGTTGCGTGCATGGGGCTGCATGTTCATGCTGGAGGAGGGGTCTGCCTGGGGAGAAGGGGGTGATGCTTGCATGGGGCTGCATGCTGGAGGGGGGGTCTGCCTGGGGAGAAGGGGGTGATGTTGTTTGCATGGGGCTGCATGCTGGAGGAGGGTCTGCCTGGGAAGAAGGGGGTCATGTTGCTTGCATGGGGCTGTGTGTGCATGCTGGAGGGGGGGTCTGCCTGGGAAGAAGAGGGTGATGTTGCTTGCATGGGGCTGCATGCTGGAGGAGGGTCTGCCTGGGGAGAAGGGGGTGATGCTTACATGGGGCTGCATGCTGGAGGAGGGTCTGCCTGGGAAGAAGGCGGTGATGTTGCTTGCATGGGGCTGCATGTGTATGCTGGAGGGTGGTCTGCCTGGGAAGAAGGGGGTGATGTTGCTTGCATGGGGCTGCATGCTGGAGGAGGGTCTGCCTGGGGAGAAGGGGTTGATGTTGCTTGCATGGGGCTGCATGCTGGAGGAGGGTCTGCCTGGGGAGAAGGGGGTGATGTTGCTTACATGGGGCTGCATGCTGGAGGAGGGTCTGCCTTGGGAGAAGGGGGTGATGTTGCTTGCATGGGGCTGCGTGTGCTTGCTGGAGGGGGTTGTCTGCCTGGGAAGAAGGGGTGATGTTGCATGGGGCTGCGTGTGCATGCTGGAGGGGGGGTCTGCCTGGGAAGAAGGGGTGATGTTGCTTGCATGGGGCTGCATGTTCATGCTGGAGGGGGGGTCTGCCTGGGGAGAAGGGGTTGATGTTGCTTGCATGGGGCTGCATGTTCATGCTGGAGGGGGGGTCTGCCTGGGGAGAAGGGGTTGATGTTGCTTGCATGGGTCTGCGTGTGCATGCTGGAGGGGGGGTCTGCCTGGGGAGAAGGGGGTGATGTTGCTTGCATGGGGCTGCATGTTCATGCTGGAGGGGGGGTCTGCCTGGGGAGAAGGGGTTGATGTTGCTTGCATGGGGCTGTGTGTGCATGCTGGAGGGGGGGTCTGCCTGGGGAGAAGGGGGTGATGTTGCTTGCATGGGGCTGCATGTGCATGCTGGAGGGGGGGTCTGCCTGGGGAGAAGGGGGTGATGTTGCTTGCATGGGGCTGCGTGGCACAGTCACACGAAGGTCACCATGAGTTGATGGTCTAGTGGGATGGTGAATATTGGAGGCCGACGGACCAGGGGCCGCCAGCGTTGGGGGGCTGGTAGTTTTTTTTTTTTTCTCACTGAGTAGTAGTTTTTTCCACTGAGGCTTGATGGTGAGAGCCTCATCAGCTAGTGCTGCAGCTTCCTCCACAGTGGCTGGTCTCCTTTCATGCACCCATTCCCGCATCTCAGCGGGGCACTTGAAGTAAAACTGCTCTTTTAGGATGACTTGGAGGAAGGTCTCCCAAGTTAAGGCCTCCTCTCCCTCCAGCCAGCGATGACATATTTGTTTGAGTCTGTGGGCATACATCTTGAAGGACACTTCCTCATTACAGGCTAAAGTACGAAACTGGGTCCTGTAAGTGTCTGGGTCACAGCATAATGTTCTAGAATAGTCTGTTTAATCTCCGCATACTCACAGTTCCACCGAGGGTCCATAGCTCTATAGGCTCCGGCAGCTCCACCCTCTAAGAGCCCCACCAGATGTCGGACTCGCTCCCTTTCCGGGACTTCCATTAATCGACACTGATGCTCAATGTCACCTGAAGCCTCATTAAACGGCTTGAAGTTTTTTTGGGACACTCTGGAGAGTTCCCTCATGGTGGGTGCTGGGGTTGCAGTCTGTCTGGAGCTTCTAGCTGCTTCCACAGCGAGCTGCCTCTCCAGCAATGCCCTCTCTTGAGCTCTATGAATGGCCTCCCTCTTATCTTCTATGGTAGCCTCTTCTCCCAGCAATGCCGACTCCTCCTCGTACCACACAACCCACTGACTTTTTTGGGTATTTACCTCCGGCTGCAGCCTTTCCTCCGTTTGCTGTGGAGATCCTTCCTCAGCGTCATCTTGCAGGCGATCTCCTTCCAAAGCCTCAATCAGCTGCTCCTCGGAGAGTCCCTTGTAGCTGACTCCCAGTTCACGGGCCTTTGTTTGTAGGTTCACCGCAGTCCAGTTCTTGTACTCTGCGGTGCTGGTTCCAGATGTTGATGGGCCGTTGTCCTCCATTCCTTCTGCTCTGATCCCAGCGCTGCCAACCAATTTGTGATGGGGTATACGACAGAGCAAGAAGGGACAACTGGCGAGGGACGATCCAATGAGATTTATTAAGGCAGGGAGCATACAACATCAAATATCCATAATGTCCTTGGAGTCCATGAGAAGTCCACAATAAGTCCACACAATGGAAACAAATCCGGGCGCCTCACGATGGTCCTTGTGCCGGATACGATAACAATAATCCTTGCAATAGTCCACAGGATTCCACACAATCCCACGGACGTCACGAGCTGGCCTCAACTCAGTTCGTGACTCCTTCCACGTCCGCACTCAAATCACAACTGAACTTAAAACAAGAATGTATTGTCAGGGCTCCTGGGATCAGCCCATCTGAAGGGGGTAGGGGTCACACCTACTATTCAATGGTTTGGTTCATCAGAAGATTCTAGAAATGTAAGGGCTCCACTGAGTCTACAGGATGTGTATTGTAGGTTATCTTCTGCTTAGGAAAACAATAGCCAAAGTTCCACTAGCTGTTGACACAAGCCTAAATTAGATTATGGTCCAGGTACATCACAAGACATTGCAAAGTATTGGGGGAAGGAAACATGGTTAACCAGAGAAACGTTAAATGACATATTATACAAAATACAGGACAGGGCAAAACTACAAATCATGACAATATTATTGCAGATACAGACTGTACGGGCTCCTGTCAGGTATATATTATTGTAGATACAGACTGTACGGGCTCCTGTCAGGTATATATTATTGTAGATACAGACTGTATGGCTCCTGTCAGGTATATGTTATTGTAGATACAGACTGTATGGGCTCCTGTCAGGTATATATTATTGTAGATATAGACTGTACGGGCTCCTGTCAGGTATATATTATTGTAGATATAGACTGTACGGGCTCCTGTCAGGTATATATTATTGTAGATATAGACTGTCTGGGCTCCTGTCAGGTATATATTATTGTAGATATAGACTGTATGGGCTCCTGTCAGGTATATATTATTGTAGATATAGATTGTATGGGCTCCTGTCAGGTATATATTATTGTAGATACAGACTGTATGGCTCCTGTCAGGTATATATTATTGTAGATACAGACTGTACGGGCTCCTGTCAGGTATATATTATTGTAGATACAGACTGTACGGGCTCCTGTCAGGTATATATTATTGTAGATACAGACTGTATGGGCTCCTGTCAGGTATATGTTATTGTAGATATAGACTGTACGGGCTCTTGTCAGGTATATATTATTGTAGATACAGACTGTACGGGCTCCTGTCAGGTATATATTATTGTAGATACAGACTGTACGGGCTCCTGTCAGGTATATATTATTGTAGATACAGACTGTACGGGCTCCTGTCAGGTATATATTATTGTAGATACAGACTGTATGGCTCCTGTCAGGTATATATTATTGTAGATACAGACTGTATGGCTCCTGTCAGGTATATATTATTGTAGATACAGACTGTATGGCTCCTGTCAGGTATATATTATTGTAGATGGACTGTACGGACTCCTGTCAGGTATATATTATTGTAGATACAGACTGTATGGCTCCTGTCAGGTATATATTATTGTAGATACAGACTGTACGGGCTCCTGTCAGGTATATATTATTGTAGATATAGACTGTACGGGCTCCTGTCAGGTATATATTATTGTAGATATAGACTGTACGGGCTCCTGTCAGGTATATATTATTGTAGATACAGACTGTATGGCTCCTGTCAGGCATATATTATTGTAGATGGACTGTACGGACTCCTGTCAGGTATATATTATTGTAGATACAGACTGTATGGCTCCTGTCAGGTATATATTATTGTAGATACAGACTGTACGGGCTCCTGTCAGGTATATATTATTGTAGATATAGACTGTACGGGCTCCTGTCAGGTATATATTATTGTAGATACAGACTGTATGGGCTCCTGTCAGGTATATATTATTGTAGATACAGACTGTATGGCTCCTGTCAGGTATATATTATTGTAGATGGACTGTACGGACTCCTGTCAGGTATATATTATTGTAGATATAGACTGTATGGCTCCTGTCAGGTATATATTATTGTAGATACAGACTGTACGGGCTCCTGTCAGGTATATATTATTGTAGATATAGACTGTATGGGCTCCTGTCAGGTATATATTATTGTAGATACAGACTGTATGGGCTCCTGTCAGGTATATATTATTGTAGATATAGACTGTACGGGCTCCTGTCAGGTATATATTATTGTAGATATAGACTGTCTGGGCTCCTGTCAGGTATATGTTATTGTAGATATAGACTGTACGGGCTCCTGTCAGGTATATATTATTGTAGATATAGACTGTACGGGCTCCTGTCAGGCATATATTAGTGATGATTAGTGTTGAGCATTCCGATACCGCAAGTATCGGGTATCGGCCGATATTAGCGGTATCGGAATTCCGATACTTAATTCCGATACTTTTGTCATATCGGATTCCGGAATCGGAATCGGAATAGGAAGTTCCCATCATGCTATGAGCCTGCTTGCTTTGATTAAGCCAATGGGAATCCTCCGAAGTGTGGGCACATCCTGTTAGGCATGTAGGCATGTTAACTATTGGCATGGCTGTGATTGGCTGCCGAAATGATGTCATGATGCACTATAAAAGCCACCGCAGCCGCCATTTCTGGTCACTCTGCTGTGAATTCAGTTAGGGACAGGCTGCTGTAGAAGACTGTGAGGGACAGTTAGAAATAGCGATTCCACCAAACATCTAGTGCTTTACCCAGGCTACATAAACCACCACTGTAGCCTTCTTTGCCCTAGCAGCAGTGTTCACAGCTGTCTGCAAGGGCTGTGTGAGTGCAGCTCACGCTGTGGAGTGGGGCCTGCAGCCACGTCAGGCTGTAGGCCACCCAGTGTGATCACTGCTGCCTCATACATCTTTTATTTTTTGAGCTGCATTTTTTACATAATTTCAATCTAGTGTGCTTCCATCCGTATCCATATACGTTGGTTGCAAACACTAGTAGTAGACAGCGGAGCCTTTCTGCAGCCTTTCAGTGCTAGTGTCCACTTTGCTGCACTGTTCACGGCTGTCTGAGAGGTCTCTGACTGTGTGTGAGTGCAGCTCACGCTGAGTAGTGTGTCCTGCAGCTACGTCTGGCTGTAGGACGCTCAGCGTGCGTCAGTGCCTCACACATATTTTTATTTGAGTGCAGCTCATTTTTTCTTCTATTAGTGTGCATCCATCCGTCTCCATCTACGGTGGTTGCAAACACTATAAAGGAGTACACAGCGGAGCCTTTCTGCAGCCTGTCAGTGCCAGTGCCCACTTAGCTGCACTGTTGACGGCTGTCTGAGAGGCCTCTGACTGTGTGTGAGTGCAGCTCACGCTGAGTAGAGTGTCCTGCAGCTACGTCTGGTTGTAGGACGCTCAACGTGCGTCACTGCCTCACACATATTTGTCTTTGAGTGCAGCTCATTTTTTCTTCTCCTATTAGTGTGCATCCATCCGTATCCATCAACATTGGTTGGTTGCAAACACTATATAGGAGTAGATAGAGGAGCCTTTTTTTCTGGCTTGTGCCCTGCCGGCGCAGCCAGATTAGTATTACCCAATTTTTTTGGAGCCTCATCTTTTGCATTGTAGGTTACCTGCCTGCATTGTAATAGCTCCAAAAAGTTGGTGATACTATCAGTTTCAATTCTTTGTTCACATACTTTGAGTTTGTTTCCAACAAAGAAACCACAAAAAAAGTTCACCAAACACTACATTTTGAACTTGTGTAGGCCACATCAGCTCCTATTAAAGTCTAGTCCACACACACACACACTTCATAAAATTAGTGTTTCTTGTACCTGTAACCAGCTGTTCAGGAATAAGCACACTAAGGCCCCCCTTTGTACTTTTTTGCCTATCTTAAGCAGTCTTGCAAGATGAAGAAGGCAGGGAGTAAGGCGCGTGGGCGTGGAGTTTCAGCAGGGAGAGGACGTGGGGATTCTACAGGTAGAGGACGTGGGGATTCTGGGCCTGCTGCGGGCACCAGTGGATCAGCATCCCCCAGTTTTAGCAGGCAACAGTCCTTTATGCGCAGCTTTGTAGGACCTCAACGTACCCCACTGCTGCGGGAGGAACAAATTGAAGCCGTTGTCGGATGGATGGCAGCTAACGCATCGACTTCAATTACTTCCGCATCCTCTCAGGGTCAGAGCACCGAAGAGCAACCATCTGTCTCTTCACCACCTGCCAAAGTGCCCAGGCAGTCAGAGAGACATGGACAGGAGCCATCACAGTCTCTACTTCTGTTCTCGGAATCTGTTGGCTTGGAAAGAGGGGGCCAGCCAAGCAGCATTCCTGAATGTGAAGAAGAGGGAGTATGCAGTGATGCGCAACTTCTTTGTCCCTCTGAATCTGAAGAGGCGAGTGTGCCAGTGCCTATGGTCAGCACACCTCAGTACGCATCAGATGATGACGAGACTCAGTTGCCACTTTCTGGTGCGTACGGTGCTGGCGAGACAACCCCGGAGAAGCAGCTGTTTGAAGAGGGGAGGGAAGATGATGAGGTCCTTGACCCATCATGGCGTGAGCAACAGGAAGGTGGTGGGAGCAGCTCGGAGGAAGAGATTCCCCTACCGGCCAAAACAGGAGGCAGAGGGAGGGGGAAGACTTGGTTGCCTGTACCCTCCACTTCGGCACCCGTTAGGAGCATTCCTCCTTCCAAAGGCAAACCGGGCGCTCACAAGAGTTGCAGTGCGTGGTCCTTTTTTGACACAGTTGCAGATGACATTTGCTTTGTCAAATGCAAGCTGTGTCATCAGAGAGTCAAAAGAGGGAGAAATGTCAGCAACCTCAATACCACAAATATGTGGAAACATGTGCGCACCAAGCACGAGTTGGAGTTGCAGAGACACCCTGAAGACGTAGGCCAACGTACAGCACCACCTACCACCTCTTCAGTTCGTGTTGGGCCCTCTTCCTCCAGCTCACACACTGCTGGTTCGGCTTCCTCACAGGATCGCCAAGGAAGAACCTCTGCCACTGTTGTCCGGAGACCCTGTCAGATTCCACCCATAGCAGCACGTTCCCATCCATCACAGCCATCGGTAGCACAGGCATGGGATAAAAGGCGCCCTTACTCGGCAAACCATCCCCGAGCACAGTCTCTGAATGCTGGCATTGCCAAACTTCTGGCAGTTGAAATGCTGTCATTCAGGCTGGTGGACACTGACACCTTCCGGGACTTAATGGCATTGGCAGTCCCCCAATACAACGTGCCCAGCCGCTTTTATTTCAGCAGGCGAGCCGTCCCTGCCCTGCAGAAACATGTTGAGGGCAAAATAAAACATGCGCTACTAAACGCCGTTAGTAGCAAGGTCCACCTGACCACCGATGCGTGGACCAGTAACCATGGACAGGGACGATACCTTTCCCTCACTGCCCACTGGGTCAATGTTGTGGAGCCGGGTACGGATCTGGAGAGTGGAGCTGTACTTGTTCTTCCAACGCCACGGATTGCAGGACTCCAGTCTGTACACATAGACTCCTCCTCCTACTCAAGTTCCTCAGAAACAGCAGAGCAGGAGCCTGTTACGACCGATATGAGCACAGCCGTGGCCAAACGTCAACAGGCTGTACTCAAATTAATTTCTTTGGGGAATCGAAGCCACACAGCGCAGGAGCTCTGGAATGCTATCAAGCTGGAGAGCGATGTGTGGTTTGGGCCAGCGAATCTCCAGCCGGGCTTGGTAGTGTGTGACAATGGCCGAAATCTGGTGGCAGCTCTTGGCCTAGGCAACCTCACACACATCCCATGTCTGGCACATGTTCTTAACTTGGTCGTGCAGAGCTTTCTGAGGGACTATCCGGATCTTGCTGCACTGTTGCACAAGGTCCGCATAGAGTGCGCTCACTTGCGACGTTCCAGCACGGCAAGATCGCGCCTCGCTGCTCTGCAGCGACGATTTGGCATTCCGGAACATCGCATCATATGTGACCTACCCACCCGGTGGAATTCAACGTTACATATGTTGGAGCGGTTGTGTGAGCAGCAGGCAGCAGTCATGGAGTACCAGCTGCATCAGGCGCAAACAAGTCGCACTGTGCGCCGTTCACACTTCAGCACCATTGAGTGGGCCTCTATGAAGGACATCTGCCTCGTTTTGCGTGCCTTCGATGAATCCACGCGGATGGCGAGTGCAGATGATGCACTAGTCAGCATGACTGTCCCCCTTATCTGCCTGCTTCAGAAACACTGCAAGCACTAAGGGATGAGGTTTCAGAAGAGGTGGAGGATGAGGAGTCCCAAATGCCATCTGCTTCTGGACAGTCTGCGCTACGTGTTTCCTCACAAAGGCCTAGGCAGGGGACACTTTGTGAGGAGGATGAGGAGGAGTCGATGGAGGAGGAAGACATCTCTCCAGAGGAGGGAGGTACACAAACCTCTACTCAGTATGTACAGCGAGGGTGGGGTGATGCAGAGCAGGCCGAGGTCACGCCTCAAACAGGGGACAGCGGTTCTTTGGCAGTTGGGAGTCTGCAGCACATGGTTGATTTCATGCTGCAGTGCCTGAGAAGCGACCGCCGCATCGCCCACATTCTCGTCTCGGCTGATTATTGGGTGTACACCCTCCTAGATCCTCGCTACCGGGACAGCGTACAAAGGCTCATACCAACGTTGAACCGGGAGCGTAAAATGCGGGAGTACGAAGAGTCACTGGTGCAGTCCATAATGTTTTCCATTCCACCCGACAGCATTGTTGCTAGTGCTTTACAAAGCAGCTCTGTGCGTCGAGGCAGTGGAGGAAACTGCACAAAGAGGGAGCAGAGGCAGCGCCGCAGCACAAGGCAAGACCACTATGGCCCAAATGTGGCAAAGTTTTGTGTGTCCACCACAATTGTCTACACCATCAGCGACGCCTCGAGTCAGCAGGAGGCAACGCTTCCGTCAGATGGTGTCAGACTACATGTCTTGCCCTGTCGCTGTACTCCCAGATGGCTCTTCCCCCTTCAAGTTTTGGGTCTCTAAGCTGGATACATGGCCAGAGCTTAGCCAGTATGCATTGGAGGTGCTGGCTTGCCCTGCTGCCAGTGTATTATCGGAACGTGTCTTTAGTGCCGCAGGTGGTGTACTAACAGACCGTCGCACGCGACTATCTTCCGATAATGTTGACCGGCTGACTTTTCTGAAAATGAACAAGGCCTGGATCTCCAAAGACTTTGCCATTCCTCTTACAGACTAAATTAGTGGTTGGCAACTGTATCCAGGTCTGCTGGTGTGTTCATTTTTCTACCACCTGAACTATAATCCCTTTGCTTCAACAGCCAGTTGTCGCTCAGATGTGTCGTCTGCACAGAGAAACACACTAGCTCCTGTGTTAGTGGGGTTCAGTAATGCCAGCTGATCCCCTGCTGTGTGGACGGCAAAGTCACCAGCTCCATCAACATTCAAACCACTACTGATTTTTAACCGTGCCCAACTTAGGTCTCTGGCTCCACTGTCTCTACTATTTCCCCTGACCTCCAACCCCGCCATCTACATCTCTGAAGTGGCGTCAGCACAATCTACACTTGTTCCTGTGTTCCTGTGGCTCAGTCCCATCAGTTTATCCCCTGATGTGTGTCCGGCAAGGTCTCCTGCTCTGTCCACATTCCCATAACCAGTAGTGGGAATGAGGACAGAGCTGGCGAACTTGCCGGACAAACATCAGGGGATCAACTGACGGGACTGAGCACCAGTAACACAGGAACAAGTGTAGATTGTGCTGACGCCACTTCAGAGATGTAGCTGGCGGGGTTGGAGGCCAGGGTAAATAGTAGAGACAGTGGAGCCAGAGGCCTAAGTGGAGCATGGTTAGAATCAGTAGTAGTCCACAACCTCCATAAAAACCGCTGCCCATTGGCCTCTGCATGCGGCATGCGTAATCCTGGGCTCCAACAGCTTCAGTTGGTGTTCAGAAGTGTCGTCTCCACAGAGCCAAACACCTTCGTTAGAGTGTTAGTGGGGTTCAGCACTGCCAGCTGTTCCCCTGCTGTGGAGATGGCAAGTCTCCTGCTGCCTTCACCTGCCAAAATCCAGTAGGCCCCAGCCTGCTCCTCGCCTAATCCTGGGCTCCAACAGCGTCAGTTGGTGTTCAGAAGTGTCGTCTCCACAGAGCCAAACACATTCGTTCAAGTGTTAGTGGGGTTCATCATTGCCAGCTGATCCCCTGCTGTGGAGATGGCAGTCTCTCCTGCTGTCTCCGCATTACAAAGACAGTAGGCCTCTGCCTACACCCTCCTATTTTCTGGGCTTCAACACAGCCAGTTGTAGTTCGGAAGTGCCGTCCACACGGAAAGAGATACTTGCTCCCGTGTCTCAGTGGGGTTCAGTAACGTCAGCTGATCCCCTGCTGTGTGGATGGCAGTCTCTCCTGCTGTCACCTCAATCAAAATACAGTAGGCCTCTGCCTACACCCTCCTATTTCCTGGGCTTCAACACAGCCAGTTGTAGTTCGGAAGTGCCGTCCACACGGAAAGAGATACTTGCTCCCGTGTCTCAGTGGGGTTCAGTAACGTCAGCTGATCCCCTGCTGTGTGGATGGCAGTCTCTCCTGCTGTCACTTCAATCAAAAGACAGTAGGCCTCTGCCTACACCCTCCTATTTCCTGGGCTTCAACACAGCCAGTTGTAGTTCGGAAGTGCCGTCCACACGGAAAGAGATACTTGCTCCCGTGTCTCAGTGGGGTTCAGTAACGTCAGCTGATCCCCTGCTGTGTGGATGGCAGTCTCTCCTGCTGTCACCTCAATCAAAATACAGTAGGCCTCTGCCTACACCCTCCTATTTCCTGGGCTTCAACACAGCCAGTTGTAGTTCGGAAGTGCCGTCCACACGGAAAGAGATACTTGCTCCCGTGTCTCAGTGGGGTTCAGTAACGTCAGCTGATCCCCTGCTGTGTGGATGGCAGTCTCTCCTGCTGTCACCTCAATCAAAATACAGTAGGCCTCTGCCTACACCCTCCTATTTCCTGGGCTTCAACACAGCCAGTTGTAGTTCGGAAGTGGCGTCCACACGGAAAGAGATACTTGCTCCCGTGTCTCAGTGGGGTTCAGTAACGTCAGCTGATCCCCTGCTGTGTGGATGGCAGTCTCTCCTGCTGTCACCTCAATCAAAAGACAGTAGGCCTCTGCCTACACCCTCCTATTTCCTGGGCTTCAACACAGCCAGTTGTAGTTCGGAAGTGCCGTCCACACGGAAAGAGATACTTGCTCCCGTGTCTCAGTGGGGTTCAGTAACGTCAGCTGATCCCCTGCTGTGTGGATGGCAGTCTCTCCTGCTGTAAACTCATTCAAAATACAGTAGGCCTCTGCCTACACCCTCCTATTTCCTGGGCTTCAACACAGCCAGTTGTAGTTCGGAAGTGGCGTCCACACGGAAAGAGATACTTGCTCCCGTGTCTCAGTGGGGTTCAGTAATGTCAGCTGATCCCCTGCTGTGTGGATGGCAAAGTCTCCTGCTGCCTACACAGTCGTACCACTACTGATTTTTAACCGTGCTCCAATTAGGCCTGTGGCTCCACTGTCTCTCGTATTTCCCCTGTCCTCCAACCCTGCCAGTTACAGCTCCGAAGTGGCGTCTGCACAATCCACACTTGTTCCTGTGTTACAGGTGTTCAGTCCGGTCAGTTAATCCCCTGATGTGTGTCCGGCAATGTCGCCTGCTCTGTCCACATTCGGAATGTGGACAGAGCAGGCGACATTGCCGGACACACATCAGGGGATTAACTGACCGGACTGAACACCTGTAACACAGGAACAAGTGTGGATTGTGCAGACGCCACTTCGGAGCTGTAACTGGCAGGGTTGGAGGACAGGGGAAATACGAAAATCAGTGAAGCCACAGGCCTAAGTGGAGCTTGGTTCAAATTAGTAGTCTACAACCGATCTTAAAATTTCTTCAATGCAGCCTAAGCCTGCTCCGTGCTTGTCCCTGGGCTTCAACACAGCCAGTTGTTGCTCGGAAGTGCCGTCTTCACAGAGTAAAACACTAGCTCCTGTGTTTGTGGGGTTCAGTAACGTCAGCTGTTCCCCTGCTGTTTTGATGGCAATCTGTCCTGCTGCCTCCCAATTGACAGCACATCAGGCCTCAGCCTGCTAAGTGCTTGTCCTGGGCTCCAACATCGCCAGTTGCTGCTCATAACTGACTTTGGCACGGGTACTCCCTCCTGCCCAGCTTGGTTCCAGCCCTGCCTGCTGTTTCCGGGAAGTGTCAATGTCAGTTTGCCACCCCAAGTTGCCATGTCGTGTTGCGGTTGGGTTAGCCGAGGCTAGGGTGCCAGCAGTTTAGGTGCTTCCTATGTGGACTGCGGGTTCTGGTAAGAAAGGTTTGTTCCATAGTGCCAGTAGGACAAGCACCCCCTGTAGGACTGTGTGATTCGGTAACTGCGGCCAGCTTGCGGCATGCCAACTTTGCTTTTCAGGGGTAACTTCTGATACCCCTCCGGGTGCCAGTACCGTCAGCTGGTTCAAGAGGACAAAGAACAGGAAGACAACCACCAAGATGCAGAACAACAAGAGAGAGAAGACAAAGAAGCATAAAAAAAACAAAGCAGAAGAACATTAAGCATAAGACTAATACTCTGAGCAAATGATATTATCTTATTTATAAGCAGAAGAAGACTAAGCAGTGTATGGGGGTGAGTCCGTTCCTCCTCGTGGTGCCCCTGGAAAAGGCCTGCTGCTGCAGGCCAAACTGAACGCGGACAAATCCTGTTGTAAATCTTTTGTGACAGGCAGAACGGAAGGTGTAAACTTCTAACTTTTCTAGATAACAACTACAGGAATGCCTGACACAAACAAGAATATGATGAAGAAGAATAGGAAGAAGATGAATAAGCTGAATATGTAGAATAATAATTGTTGAATATGAAGAATATGAAGAATGGAAGAAGAAGAATAAGAAGAATAAGAATAAGAATAAGAAGAATAAGATCTTTGTAACTCCTAACATCTTTAAAAAAAAAGTTTAATTCCTGCTATTCCATTTGATTGGGCTAAACCTCTATGGCTTTAATGTCTCCTCCACCTCCCACAATACATTCTACATTATTCTTAGTTGTTTTTCTTCATGTAGAATTAACCTACAAGGAAAGAAAGGGTTTTTTTTAATTCCGATATTTTGGCCCCATTGACTTGCATTGGTTCCCGGTATCGGAATCGGCGATACCGATACTTTTTTTAAAGATCGGCCGATCCATTCCGATCCGATATTTTCAAGTATCGGCTGGTATCGCTCAACTCTAGTGATGATATCAGACTGTGTGGGCTCCTGTCAGGTATATATTATTGTAGATATAGACTGTACGGGCTCCTGTCAGGTATATATTATTGTAGATACAGACTGTATGGGCTCCTGTCAGGTATATATTATTGTAGATATAGACTGTATGGATCCTGTCAGGTATATATTATTGTAGATATAGACTGTACGGGCTCCTGTCAGGTATATATTATTGTAGATATAGACTGTACGGGCTCCTGTCAGGTATATATTATTGTAGATACAGACTGTATGGGCTCCTGTCAGGTATATATTATTGTAGATATAGACTGTATGGATCCTGTCAGGTATATATTATTGTAGATATAGACTGTACGGGCTCCTGTCAGGTATATATTATTGTAGATATAGACTGTACGGGCTCCTGTCAGGTATATATTATTGTAGATACAGACTGTATGGCTCCTGTCAGGTATATATTATTGTAGATATAGACTGTATGGGCTCCTGTCAGGTATATATTAGTGATGATATCAGAATGTATGGGCTCCTGTCAGGTATATATTATTGTAGATACAGACTGTATGGCTCCTGTCAGGTATATATTATTGTAGATACAGACTGTACGGGCTCCTGTCAGGTATATATTATTGTAGATACAGACTGTATGGCTCCTGTCAGGTATATATTATTGTAGATACAGACTGTACGGGCTCCTGTCAGGTATATATTATTGTAGATATAGACTGTATGGGCTCCTGTCAGGTATATATTATTGTAGATAGACTGTACGGGCTCCTGTCAGGTATATATTATTGTAGATACAGACTGTACGGGCTCCTGTCAGGTATATATTATTGTAGATACAGACTGTACGGGCTCCTGTCAGGTATATATTATTGTAGATATAGACTGTATGGGCTCCTGACAGGTATATTTTAGTGGTGATATCAGAATGTATGGGCCTGTCAGGTGTATAGTTGTGCTCAAAAGTTTACATAGCCTGGCAGAATTATTGCTTTCTTGGCCTTTTTTCAGAGAATATGAATGATAAAGTCTTGATGTTTTCTCCACTCATGGTTAGTGTTTGGGTGAAGCCATTTATTGTCATACTACTGTGTTTTCTCTTTTTTTAAGTATGACAACCCAAAACATCCAAATTACCCTGATCATAGTTTACATACCGCATTTTTTGTAATACCATGTATAGCCCCCTCTAATATCAATTGACTGCTTGAAGTCGTTTGTGGTAGTTATGGATAAGGTTCTTTATTTTCTCAGATGGTAAAGCTGACCACTCTGACCACCAAAAGGTTTTGATGTTATCATTCATATTCTCTGAAAAAAGGCCAAGAAAGCAAAAGTTCTACGGCGGTATGTAAACTTTTGAGCACAATTGTATCAGTGATGACATCGGAATGGAGTATAAAGAGAGAAAAAAAACTCTGCATCACCATTAAAAAATAGAAATAAACGAAAAACTTTATTCAAAACATTAAAATAGAGAGAAAGAGAGAGAGATCCGGCACCCAGAAAGAATTTCGGGTTAAATCAGTGTCTGGAGGATCCGCCAGAGAAAAAAAACGTTGCAAGCTCCGTTTTGAAATCTTTGAGGATGGTGACGGACAGCAACTTTTGGCGGATCCGCAAAAAAAACGGATGCAACGGACGCCAATCCGTCAATAATGGAAGTCAATGGTGAAAAAAACGGATCCTCAAAAGAAAATTGCGGATCCGTTTTTTTCAAAACCTGGCGGATTGTGACTGATTGTAAAAAAACTGAAGTGTGAAAGAGGCCTAACAGCTGTCAATGATCTCCCGCCCACACTGAAAAAATATTGGAACATTTGTTAATAGTGAGCTGTACTGCAGGTTGTGAGTTCAGAAGCAGAGGATATAAGTACAGAGATGCATTGCTATGTACTATGTATCTCTATGTTCCTATATTGTACAGTTGAAGAAAATATTTTTTTCATATAAAATAAACTTTAAAAAATGCCAATTTCAATAACCTTTTCATCCCCCCAGTATTTTTTATCTTTAATGACCAGACCACTCCTGGGAAGTTTCACCACTGTACCATGTTTTCTCCATTTGTGGATAATGGGTCTCAAGGTGGTTCGCTGGAATATCAAAGCTTTAGAAATGGCTTTATAACCTTCTCCAGACTGATAGATCTGAATTACTTTCCATCTCATTTGTTCATGCATTTCTTTGGATCGCAGCATGATGTCTACTTTTTGAGGATCTTTTTGTCTACTTCACTTTGTCAGGCAGGTCCTATTTAAGTGATTTTTTGATTGAGGATAGGTGTGGCAGTAATCAGGCCTGGGTAGGGCTACGGAAACTGAACTTTGCTTTTCGAAGATGTGACAAACCACAGTTAAAAAAAAAAAAAAAAAAAGTAGGGGGCAATAACTTTCACACAGGGCCCTGTATTTTCTTCCCAATAAATAATAAAGACCTTCATTTACAAATTGAATTTTGTTTACTTGTGCTGTCAAATATTTTAATTTGTTTGTTACTCTGAAACATTTAAGTATGACAAACATGCAAGAGAGTAAAAAACCAGGAGGGGTGGGCAAAAAGTATTTCACATCACTGTACACTACCGGGCCACACAGATCTTTATATGAAGATCTCCTGTATATACAGTAATGACCACCTACAAGTAATGACTTAACCCCTTCCCGACCAGTGGCAGCGTATGCGTCATGAAAGTCGGTGCCAATCCGACCAATGACGCATATGCTGTGTCATGGATTTAAAGTCCCCCTGCGGGTCGGGTGCCCGGGGTCAATGAAAGGTCACCCAACCCGCAGATACAGGGGGCTTTGTACTTCACCGGGGGGGTGGCTTCGCCCCCACGTGGCTACGATCGCTCTGATTGGCTGTTAAAAGTGAAACAGCCAATCAGCGATAGTAATATTTCATCAATGAAATTTGATGAAATATTACAAACCAGCCATGGCCGATGCTGCAGTAGCATCGAACATGGCTGAAGACACCAATCTGACCCCCCCACACGGTTAACGGGGTTGATCTGCCCCCCGCCGCTGAATGACAGTAGCGATCGGCTGCCGCTGTCATCATCTGCTCCCCCCACCTTCCGATCACCTCCCCTCCCACCCCCTGGTACCTTTCCAAGTGCTGCTCCCGGTGTCCCGCGGTCCCAGATCATGGGCACTGCCATCTTAGAAAATGGCAGGCGCATGCGCAGTGCGCCCACCAGAATCTGCGGCTGCAGATTTCATTCATTCATTTTGATCACTGTGACAAACTTTAACAGCGATCAAAGTAAATAAACCCCCCCTTTATCACCCCCATAGGTAGCCACATATAATGAAATAAAGAACATATTTTTATTTTTCCATTATGGTTAGGGTTGAAATTAGGGTTAGGGTGCAACTAGAGTTTCAGATGGAATTTGTGTTAGAATTAGGGTTAGGGGTGTTTTGGGGTTAGGGTTGGGATTAGGGGTGTGTTGGGGTTAGGGTTGTGGTTAGGGGTGTATTGGGATTAGGGTTGGAGTTAGAATTGAGTGGTTTCCACTATTTAGGCACATCACAGGGGGTCTCCAAACACGTCATGGTGCCACCATTGATTCCAGCCAATTTTGCTTTCCAAAAGTCAAACGGTGCTCACCCCCTTCCAGGCCCCGACGTGTGTCCAAACAGTGGTTTACCCCAACATATGGGGTATCAGCGTACTCAGGACAAATTGCACAACAACTTTGGGGGGCTAATTTCTCCTATTACCCTTAGGAAAATAAAAAGTAGCGTGCTAAAAAATCATTTTTGATTAAAAAAAGATTATTTTCACTGCTGTTATAAACTTTTGTAAAGCACTTGGGGTTTCAAAGTGATCACTAGACATCTAGATACGTTCTTTAAGGGGTCTAGTTTCCAAAATGGTGTTACTTGTAGGGGGTTTTCACTGTTTAGGCACACAGGGGCTCTCCAAACGTGACATGGCGTCCAATAACGATTGGAGCTACCGTAATTTTCCATTCAAAAAGTCAAATGGAGCTCCTTCCCTTCTATGCACCGAAACAGTGGTTTATGACCACATATGAGGTATCCGTGCACTCAGGAGAAATTGGCCAAAAAATTTTAGGATCCATTTTATCCTGTTGCCCATGTGAAAATGAAAAAACTGAGGCTAAAGGAAAATTTTTGTGAAAAAAAGTAATTTTTTTTAAGGATCAATTTGTGAAGCACCTGGGGGTTCAAAGTGGTCACTATGCATCTAGATAAGTTCCTTGGGGGGGTCTAGTTTCCAAAATGGGGTCAGTTGTGGGGAGCTCCAATGTTTAGGCACACAGGGGCTCTCCAAACACGACATGGCAACCGCTAAATATTCCAGCATATTTTCCATTCAAAAAGTCAAATGGCGCTCCATCCCTTCTGAGCCCTGCTGTGCACCCAAAAAAGTATCCATGTACTCAGATATTGCCCAACAAATTTTAGGATCCATTTTATCCTGTTGCCCATGTGAAAATAAAAAAAAAAAAAATTGATGCTAAAATTTTTGTTGGAAAAATTAAAATGTCCATTTTTTCCTTCCACGTTGGTTTAGTTCCTGTGACGCACCTGAAGGGTTACTAATCTTCCTGAATGTAGTTTTGAGTAGCTTGAGGGGTGCAGTTTTTAGAATGGTGTCACTTTTGGGTGTTTTCTGCCATATAGACCCCTCAAAGTGACTTCAAATGTGAGGTGGTCCCTAAAAAAATTTTTTTTTTTTTTTGTAAATTTTGTTGTAAAAATGAGAAATCACTGGTCAACTTTTAACCCTTTTAACTTCCTAACAAAAAAAAAATTTGTTTCCAAAATTGTGCTGATGTAAAGTAGACATGTGGGAAATGTTATAGTCTCTGGTTTAACAGAATAAAAATTCAAAATTTGAAAATTGCAAAATTTGCCAAATTTCTGATTTTATCACAAATAAACGCAAAAATTATCGACCTAAATTTACCACTAACATGAAGCTAAATATGTCACGAAAAAATAATCTCAGAATCGCTAGGATCTGTTGGAAGTGTTCCAGAGTTATTACCTCATAAAGGGACACTGGTCATAATTGCAAAAAATGGCCTGGTCATTAAGGTCAAAATAGGCTTGGTCATGAAGGGGTTAAAATACAATGACCAACTTTCTACTCTGCTTTCTGTGCCACTTTGAGGCATGGCAGGCACAACGTAGGAATGTTCTCCCATGTGGTCTGATGTCTGGCGGGTACAGTCTCGAAACGTCCTCACGTGTTGTCTGAGGCACGGTCTCAAAACGTCCTCACTAGAGTTGAGCGAAACGGGTCGAAAAAATTCAAAAGTCGCCGACTTTTGGCAAAGTCGGGTTTCATGAAACGAAACCCGACCCTAGGATGAGGTCGGCCACGAGGTCGGCGACTTACGCGCCAAAGTCGCGTTTCAAAAGTTTGTTTTGCGCTCTTTTTCAGCCAATCAGGATCCACGGACACTGTGGGCAACGTGATGACCTAGGCACGGGTCACCACCATCTTTCAGAAGGGCATGCAAGTGATTGGCTTGCTTTGGTGGGCGTCACAGGGGGTATAAAAGGGCGTGCACGCCGACCGCCATCTTACTTCTGCCGATCTTAGTATAGGGAGAGGTTGCTGCTGATTCTGTAGGGAGAGCGTTAGGCAGGGAAGAAGACAAAAAAACTGCTTCTGCTGCTAGCGATTTGGCCTGCACAACACACAAGTCACTGTGTGTGCAGTGCAAGGGGAGGCTATATAGTGGTGTATCAGTGGTGTTGGTTGTTGGGCTGCCTTTTAAGGCTTCCTGACACGCTGGCATTGCTGTTTACCCACTGCTCCGCAAACTGCTTTTTTAAAAGCAATCCAATCTCCCTTATCCTCTAGTCACTTTTGTCACAGCTGTGCCATCGAGCGTGTCACATAGCGCTCAGATATCAGTGGGCCTCACACAATCCACAAGTGTCCAGTGTCCAAAAGTGTGCGCAGAGATTCAAAATCTCCATTATCCTCTCGTCACTTTGGTCACAGGCAGCTGTGCCATCGAGCGTGTCACATAGCGCTCAGATATCAGTGGGCCTCACACAATCCACAAGTGTCCAGTGTCCAAAAGTGTGCGCAGAGATTCAAAATCTCCATTATCCTCTCGTCACTTTGGTCACAGGCAGCTGTGCCATCGAGCGTGTCACATAGCGCTCAGATATCAGTGGGCCTCACACAATCCACAAGTGTCCAGTGTCCAAAAGTGTGCGCAGAGATTCAAAATCTCCATTATCCTCTCGTCACTTTGGTCACAGGCAGCTGTGCCATCGAGCGTGTCACATAGCGCTCAGATATCAGTGGGCCTCACACAATCCACAAGTGTCCAGTGTCCAAAAGTGTGCGCAGAGATTCAAAATCTCCATTATCCTCTCGTCACTTTGGTCACAGGCAGCTGTGCCATCGAGCGTGTCACATAGCGCTCAGATATCAGTGGGCCTCACACAATCCACAAGTGTCCAGTGTCCAAAAGTGTGCGCAGAGATTCAAAATCTCCATTATCCTCTCGTCACTTTGGTCACAGGCAGCTGTGCCATCGAGCATGTCACATAGCGCTCAGATATCAGTGGGCCTCACACAATCCAAAAGTGTCCACTGTCCACAAGTGTGTGCAGAAATTCTAAATCTCCCCTGTCCTATAGACACCTTGTACCTTGTTTTACATTACTATATAGTTTGTTGGATTTTGTCTACATTTCTACCAAAAATGAGGAAGGCTGGTGGAAGAGGCCGTGGAATTGGGCGGGGGTTGGCAGCTGGTAATGATGGTGTTGGTGGTGGATCTGATGGTAGTGGCAAGAGCAAAATAGGACCGAATGCAGGAGGTGCTGACCCTGTGTCATCGTCTGTCTACATAAGGCCTCGAACGCTTAGTTTTCTAGGAGTTGGCAAACCGCTTTTAAAGGCAGAGCATCAGGAAAAAGTTTTGTCTTACATTGCTGACTCAGCCTCCAGCTCTATCGCCTCCTCTTCTTCAGTTGTAAAAAGTAAAAGCACTGAGTCGTCATTGGAGGCTCATGTTCATGAACCACACCTTTCCTTGTGTCCTTCACCCCAACCAAGATTGAAGGATGACGCAGGCCATACTGCTGTTTTCACATACCATGCCTGGATTATCAAGTCAAATGGTGAATTACCCAGGCCAAGATGAATCTGACATGGAGTGCACTGATGCACAGCCGCTGATGGATGATTCTGCTGGTACATTCACTCAGAGCACTACATTGTCCTCGCAGTGTACAGAGCCAGATTTTGACCCTGATGAGACTCAGGTGCCCCTTCCCGCACACTATACCACCATACACGGTGACACAGAGAAAGGTGCACATGACATAGAAGAGGAGGTGATGGATGACCCAGTTGTTGACCCAGATTGGCATCCATTGGGGGAAGAGAGTGCTGCTTCCAATAGCTCAGATGAGGAGCATCCACAGCAGACATCGACATCACAACAGCTGTTATCTGGCAGGCCCGGAGCACTCCAAAGACAGGTTCCAAACATCAAAAGAGTTGCTGGACAGCTTGTCCAGAGGGTCAAAAGATCACAGCGTGCTAGGCCGCAAAATGTCTGCCAAAGTAGGAAGAGTGCAGTGTGGCACTTTTTTGAACAAAATCCTCATGATCAGGCCAAGGTTATCTGTAAGAAGTGCGCAAAGACCTTTAGCCAAGGGAAAAATCTGAAAAATTTGAATACCAGTTGCATGCTTAGACATTTAACCAGCATGCACTTGCAAGCGTGGACACAACACCAAACCTCAACTGCCACATGTGCAACTGATCACAACGAAGGTAGTCAGCAACGCTACATTGTTTCCCCCACTGTAAGCCCACCGGTTAGCACAGCAGCAAATGTTGAGGTGTCGTTGCAAGGCCACAGCAGTCAGGGAATCCCACTGTTATATCAACGAAAGACTGATTCTAGGCCATCAGAAAGAACACCAACTCCATCACCATCATCAACCCTCTCTCAGTCCGCCCTGTCCACCGCTACTTCCACCATATGCAGCTCTCAAGTCCAGCTCACCCTCCCAGACACTATGAGTAGGTCAAGAAAGTACTCAGTCTCTCATCCGCGTACACTGGGTTTGAACGCCCACATTGCCAAACTAATCTCGTTTGAGATGATGCCCTTTCGGTTGGTGGAAAGCACAGCTTTCCGCGAACTCATGGCCTATGGAGTACCACGCTATGACCTACCCAGTCGCCACTTCTCTCGCAAAGCCATCCCAGCCCTCCACCATCATGTGAAAGACCGCATTGTCCATGCACTCAAGCAGTCAGTGAGCGGAAAGGTGCACCTCACAACTGATGCATGGTCCAGTCGGCATGGCCAGGGCCGTTACGTGTCCATCACTGCACACTGGGTTAATGTGGTGGATGCAGGGTCCACAGGGGACAGCGGTGGTGTGACAGTGCTGCCTAGCCCACGGTATAGGAAACAGTTGGCTGTAGGCGTTCGACCCTCCTCCTCCTCCTCCAGAAGCGAAAGCTCGTCCACAGAGCGCAGTCGTACGAGCACTCCATCTGCAGCTGCCACTGTTGCACACGATGTGTCCCCCTATCGAGCAGCTAGTGGAAAGCGTCAGCAGGTTGTGTTGCAGATGATGTGTGTCTGTCGCCCAAACACCGCCGAGGTGCTGGCCGAGTACTTGAAGCGACAAACTGAGTCATGGCTGGGTAGTGTACATCTTGAGGCAGGCAAGGTAGTTAGTGATAACGGGCGTAATTTTGTGGCAGCCATAGACCGTTCAAAACTCAGCCACATACCTTGCTTGGCTCACACCTTGAACCTGGTGGTGCAGTGCTTCCTCAAAAATTATCCGGAGTTAACAGCCTTGCTCCAGAAGGTGCGAAGACTGCGCGCACATCCGCCGGTCGCCTGTACACTCCGTTCGTATGCAGAAGCTGCAGCGATTGCTCCACCTTCCCAACCACCGCCTCATTATCGACATTGCAACAAGGTGGAACTCCACCCTGCACATGGTGGAGCGGCTGTGCGAGCAGAGGCAGGCCATAATGCATTTGTGGGAGGATACACGGCCAGGCACTTTGAGAGCAGACATGGAGTTGACAGGTGTGCAGTGGTCGAAGCTGAAAGACCTTTGTAAAGTCCTTCAGTGTTTTGAGGAATGCACACGGCTGGTAAGCGCAGATGACGCCATCCTAAGCATGAGCATCCCACTTATGCGTCTGCTCATGCAAACTTTGACGCACCTTAAGGAGCAGGCGTCTGCAGCCAATGTTGATGAGGAGGAAGAGGAGGAGGGAGTCCTTGATGACATTCAGCCATTGTCTGCTCAGGGACCTCTCCTGGACGAGGTGGAGGAAGAAGAGGAGGAGGAGGAGGATGGGGATGATTACTTAGGGGAGGAGGATGCATCTCGTGGGGCAAGTGAAAATGTTGGCGTGGCAAGGTCTGGTACAGGGTTTGTGCGTGACTGGAGGGATGTGGATTTGCCAGAAAGTGCTCCTCCACCCAGCACTCGCAGTGCATCATTGACACCGGGAACATTGGCCCACATGTCAGATTATGCCTTGCGGATCCTAAAAAGGGACCCCCGCATTGCCAAAATGATGAACGATGACGACTACTGGTTGGCCAGCATCCTGGATCCACGCTATAAAGGCAAATTACAAAACATCATGCCACAGGAGAACCTTGACCTAATATTGGCTAATAAACAAGCAACTCTGGTAAATCGGTTGCTTGAGGCATTCCCAGCACACAGCAGCGGTGATGGTTCTCACACGAGCCGTACGGGCCGGGGGCAGCTTGGCAGAGGTGTTCGTGGTGCACACAGCAGAAGTGGCGTTGGAGACAGGGGTTTCATGACAATGTTGTGGACTGATTTTTCAAATACCGCTCACACAACTGGTAATACTGCATCGATGGAAAGTGACAGGAGACAGCAGTTGTCAACTATGGTTACAAACTACTTTTCCTCCCATATCGATGTTCTCCCACACAGGTCATTCCCCTTTGACTATTGGGCCGCTAAACTGGACACCTGGCCTGAATTGGCCCAATATGCCTTACAGGAGCTCGCTTGCCCAGCTGCAAGTGTGCTATCGGAAAGAGTCTTCAGTGCAGCTGGATCAATCCTGACAGAAAAAAGGACCCGTCTGTCAACCCAAAATGTGGATGATCTAACCTTCATTAAAATGAACCACGCATGGGTTTCCAAGGATTTTGTCCCACCTTCCCCTGATGACACATAGGGTGACAGAAAAATGGCTTGCTTTGGTCCACCTCTTCCTGGTACTTCACCTATTTCGCCTTTTGCATCAGCTGAATGTCCAACATCAACATATGCCACTTTCTAAAACTCCCTAACTGTGCTGCCTCCCCCCCCCCATGGCCGGGGTCACCACCTAGCGCACGACACCGTGCGAGTGCCGTTGCCCTGGACAGGTGGGTAGGCCGACTCTTAGGCGCGGGCACTGGCACAGGGTCCCTCATAGTGCAATCAAGTGTCTCTGACGGTGGTGGTGCACACCCGCAGTCAGACACACCGCTGTACTATGAGGGGCCCAGTGCCAGTACCGACGCCCACGAGTGGGCCCGCCTTGCTTGGGCAGGGCCCCAGCATTTGCAATCTTTACCTCTCCCTGCTCCTCCGCTGTGTAATCTGGGCCGTCAAATCCATACTGTGCCTGACACCGTCTGAGCCTGCCTCCTGAGACATATATTTTGAATGTGTACGCTATCCATACATGTTATCCAGGGATACGGTACCCTTTCTAACCTTTGTGCAATCACGTGCAATCCATACTGGGCCTAACACCGTCTGAGCCTGCCTCCTGAGACATATATTTTGAATGTGTACGCTATCCATACATGTTATCCGGGGATACGGTACCCTTTCTAACCTTTGTGCAATCACGTGCAATCCATACTGGGCCTAACACCGTCTGAGCCTGCCTCCTGAGACATATATTTTGAATGTGTACGCTATCCATACATGTTATCCGGGGATACGGTACCCTTTCTAACCTTTGTGCAATCACGTGCAATCCATACTGGGCCTAACACCGTCTGAGCCTGCCTCCTGAGACATATATTTTGAATGTGTACGCTATCCATACATGTTATCCGGGGATACGGTACCCTTTCTAACCTTTGTGCAATCACGTGCAATCCATACTGGGCCTAACACCGTCTGAGCCTGCCTCCTGAGACATATATTTTGAATGTGTACGCTATCCATACATGTTATCCGGGGATACGGTACCCTTTCTAACCTTTGTGCAATCACGTGCAATCCATACTGGGGCTAACACCGTCTGAGCCTGCCTCCTGAGACATATATTTTGAATGTGTACGCTATCCATACATGTTATCCAGGGATACGGTACCCTTTCTAACCTTTGTGCAATCACGTGCAATCCATACTGGGCGTGAGAACGGCTGGCGAGCTGTTAAGCAAGCTACAGCACCTGTCCAGACAAGTACAGGGATTCCCTAGCGAGGAGACTTATTTGATTGTTTTCAATGTTGGGACAGCAATTTTTGGGGAGCACTATACTCTGGAGAATGATAGATGGGGCCCACCATACACTGGAACATTCCAAAGGTGGACATCAGACACTGGAGCAGCATTTACAGGGCCCATTATACACTAGAGCATTAGAAATGGGGCCCATTATGTTTGGAGCATTATTTGGGCCCATAAGACAGTGGAGCTTCATCCATGGGGACCAACATATACTGTAGCATTATGTGGAGCTCATCATATACTGTTTCAAACATTATATGGGACCAATGATTCTGTATGGAGAAATAGATGGGCCTCGTCATGAGATGTAAAAAGTGAAGTATTTTTCATTGTACTATACCGCTATTTCTCTGCCGTATCGGAGCATGATGAGTTGTGGTATGTGTTAAAGGGGCGCTCTTTCGCCCAGGGCACATGAAAACCTGCAGCCAGCCCTCCCCCCCCCCCCCCCAACTTTAGCCAAATAACCCCCATTTTTCAGTGCGTAACTTATATTATGAAGTTAATTAAGGTTGACAAGCTTAAGTAAGAAGAATTGATGCTTTTGGCATTCAAATGGGCACTGTAGGTGTGTTTCCTGTCCTCTCACTGCCGACTTTTATTCCCCATTGACTTACATTGGGTTTCGTGTTTCGGGACGACCCCGACTTTTCCCTATAATCAGACGATCTTGCTCGACCCGACTTTTGGAAAAGTCGGGTTTCACGAAACGAAACGCGACCCTAAAAAACCAAAAGTCGCTCAACTCTAGTCCTCACGTGTTGTCTGAGGCACGGTCTCGAAACGTCCTCACGTGTGGTCTGAGGCACGGTCTCGAAACGTCCTCACGTGTGGTCTGAGGCACGGTCTCGAAACGTCCTCACGTGTGGTCTGAGGCACGGTCTCGAAACGTCCTCACGTGTGGTCTGAGGCACGGTCTCGAAACGTCCTCACGTGTGGTCTGAGGCACGGTCTCGAAACGTCCTCACGTGTGGTCTGAGGCACGGTCTCGAAACGTCCTCACGTGTGGTCTGAGGCACGGTCTCGAAACGTCCTCACGTGTGGTCTGAGGCACGGTCTCGAAACGTCCTCACGTGTGGTCTGAGGCAAATGTGAACATCTTATACTCACCTACAGGGCGGTCTGGTATTGTGTTTGTCACTGTTCTTCTTCCAGTACAGTCCTCCTTCCCGTGGATGATGCGTCCTACATCATCCACACAACCTCCCCCATGATGCTTCGGTGCAGGAACACGTCTCTGCCCTGCCGATCACAAAGCAAAGTACTGCAAAGCACAAAGAGAAGTCTGCACCGAAGCGCGATGTAAGACACTGTGTGGATGCACTTAGGACGCGTCGTCGACTCAAAGAAGGATAGGAGGAGGCACCGGATTAAGACAAGCGAAGCCCATTGGATGGGGGTGCCCCAAGGGCAAATCTAATAAAAAAAAAAAAAAAAAAAAAAAGTTATGCAGATTGGCATTCTAGAATGTTGTGTGTATATATAAGGGCATTCAGATAGTGGACGTGCTTTATAAAATGCTGTATATAGAGGGTATACAGGTAGTGGTCGTACTATATACACAGCATTCTAGAATGCTGTATATGGCGACATACAGGTAGTGGTAGTACTTTATACGGGGGGGGCATAAAAATGATTGAATACCCTGTAGTAAACAGCAATAATGCATGAAAATATAAGGTACTTGGGTAACACGCTCGATTTAAAAAAAATGCAGAAGCCATAAGCCATCTACCACTTCACAGTGACCCTAATTGGGACAGTGATAACTAATATTAAAACCCTTTATATATTGATGTGGTTTCCCATTCCTGTGTCCACTATTTGGGCCTAATCCTTCTCAGTCCTTATCCACAAGCACATCACAGGACAAAGCGGTAAGGTTTTTAATATTAGTTAGGACTGTCCCAATTACGTCACCGTGAAGTGGTGGGATGGCTTTGGCTTTTTTAATAAAGAACATGTTAACTAAATCTCCTATATTATTTTCACGCACTGTGCCATTTACTGCAGGGTATTCAATCATGTTTGTGTTTTTTTTCTGTTCAGTGGCCAGTGTGAACGCGCGCTTACACGCTCCATGCACACCAGTTTGTATCGTTTTTTATGGGGAATCCTGGTGACATGTTCCCTTTAGGCAGGTTTACATCTATGCAGATTGTACAAGTGAACTTCACTGTCTCAAAAGTGGTTTACCTGTTTAAGGCTAGTTTCACACTAGTGTATCTAAATGCAGCGCACGGCGCCACTAAGCCCCTCCTCCTCCGGTCATCTCCTACTATCGCACATCACTGCATGCGATCTGCGCACCCTACCTTTAGCATAGGGTGCGCAGACTGTGTGCTAGTAGGATTTTGCGTGTGCTGCGCCCTTTTGACGGTGCGCCGAGCGCACCATGTTGCATTTTGGGGCGCTTGGCGCACAGTCAAAAAGAGCGCAGCGCACGCAAAATCCTACTAGCGCAGTCTGCGCACCCTATGCTCAAGATAGGGGGCGCAGATGGCATGCAGCGATGTGCGATAGTAGATGACCAGAGGGGGCGCCGTGCACTGCGTGTAGATACGCTAGTGTGAAACTAGCCTAACCCAGTTATTACAGTACCTTCCATGTGTTACACAGATGCATCATGGGCTTGTCCATGCATGAAATAAAAGGCTAAATTACAACATGGAGATCAGAGCAGTGTTTTATTTACATTCAGAACCAGTTTAAGAGGAACAAATTAAGATTTCCCACAGAAATCTCAGACTTTTACTTACAGAAATATTGGCTAAATAACATTCTTACATATATAGAAACCTTTAATTTTATAAAAGTGCATTTTTTTGCATTGAAAAATTTTGCTTGTTTCATGCAATGCATTTCTTATGTATTGTACAACTGTAATATGCTGTTGGTGCATGCGGGCAGGACTGATGGATCTGTGGCTCGGCCCCCCATGGCCTGTTTCCGGTGTCTAGGACCAGATACCATAATACCAGCCTTGAATAGAAGGAGACAGCAACCAACCCTGAGAGACATCCAAGGTGGGAACGCCCCGTCATGCCAAAGGGAGTCTGCTAGATCCAGGCGTAGTAGACCAGCGCTGATGGGTTTGTGGACGCCAGGAGGGGGTTGGGCCTGAAGGAAGGTTTCTTTTCCTGGCGGGTAGGAGAGTTGTCCTGTTGGTTGCTTTTTTGGACTGAACATTTCCGAAACCACAATTGGACTGTGCACCTCTTGGGAAGCAGGAGTTTAGGCTTCTGTTGCCGAAGAAAAGTACTCTTACCCTGATAGGTAGAGGGCAGGAAGCACTAGAAAGTTGGCGTGCATGATTGTTCAGGGCGCAGGTGGTGTGGCCCGGCCACCAGAGGCTAGACGAGAGCCTGGATTTTTAAGAGTAGGGTCGCAGGAGCCTCTGTCAAACGTGGAGGCCGCATGAATAGGAAGGTTTCCCCAGGAGATGTCCATATTGCTCAGGGGAAAACTAGGACATATTTGTCTTGTCCCTTCATTTTTTTAATGGAGCCCCCTCACTGCCTGGTAGGATATACCTGTCCTGAAGATTTCAAATCCTAACCTTTACACAGACTTTCAGGCGACTGGCAGGTAACGGGATTTGTCTTCCCTCCCTACTCTATCTGGATATGGGGGGGCGAGAGGGTAGGGGGATTAGTGGCAAGGACTGTCCGCCGGAAAACCGCAAACACTCTTGATGTGTTAGGGCCCTGCCTCGTAGACCACAGATGATATGGTAGTGACAATTCTAGGTGGGAGATCAGAGTGATAACTCCACTCTGTCGCCCTTAAACGCCATATCTGAAAGAAAAAGGGAAATCATTAATAAAAAAAATCAAGACCTAAGGCAGAAACCAGCCTGGGTGGTCCGGACCCATGTCTGCCTCCTACTGACACTAAGCGAAAACGGATTAGCTTCATGCCAGTTGGTGGTGTACCCTCCAAGCATAAGCAGCATACAAACATAGCTTTTTGTGTGCCCAAATGAAGCATTAACCACCCCGCACACCAACCAGAAGGCCACTCAGGGTAACCCCCCCCCTGTCCAATCATAAACCTCCACCTCACACTAATCAGTGGACCCCACAGGATAAACCCATCAAAGCCCAAATGCTCCCTTCCCCCAAGCATAAATCCCCATCAGATGCCCGCTCAAGCATAAATCCCCATCATGCACCCTCCACCCCCAAGCAAAACCCCTCATCGGACGTCCACACACCCCCAAGCGCGCAAGCCCCCATCGGACGTCCCCACGCCCCCACCGGACGTCCCCACGCCCCCACCGGACGTCCCCACGCCCCCACCGGATGTCCCCACGCCCCCACCGGATGTCCCCACGCCCCCACCGGACGTCCCCACGCCCCCACCGGACGTCCCCACGCCCCCATCGGACGTCCCCACGCCCCCATGCGCACAAGCCCCCATCGGACGTCCCCACGCCCCCAAGCGCACAAGCCCCCATCGGACGTCCCCACGCCCCCAAGCGCACAAGCCCCCATCGGACGTCCCCACGCCCCCAAGCGCACAAGCCCCCATCGGACGTCCCCACGCCCCCAAGCGCACAAGCCCCCATCGGACGTCCCCACGCCCCCAAGCGCACAAGCCCCCATCGGACGTCCCCACGCCCCCAAGCGCACAAGCCCCCATCGGACGTCCACACGCCCCCAAGCGCACAAGCCCCCATCGGACGTCCACACGCCCCCAAGCGCACAAGCCCCCATCGGACGTCCACACGCCCCCAAGCGCACAAGCCCCCATCGGACGTCCACACGCCCCCAAGCGCACAAGCCCCCATCGGACGTCCACACGCCCCCAAGCGCACAAGCCCCCATCGGACGTCCACACGCCCCCAAGCGCACAAGCCCCCATCGGACGTCCACACGCCCCCAAGCATAAGCCCCCATCGGACGTCCACACGCCCCCAAGCATAAGCCCCCATCGGACGTCCACACGCCCCCAAGCATAAACCCCCATCGGACGTCCACACGCCTCCAAGCATAAGCCCCCATCGGACGTCCACACGCCTCCAAGCATAAGCCCCCATCGGACGTCCACACGCCCCCAAGCATAAGCCCCCATCGGACGTCCACACGCCCCCAAGCATAAGCCCCCATCGGACGTCCACACGCCCCCAAGCATAAGCCCCCATCGGACGTCCACACGCCCCCAAGCATAAGCCCCCATCGGACGTCCACACGCCCCCAAGCATAAGCCCCCATCGGACGTCCACACGCCCCCAAGCATAAGCCCCCATCGGACGTCCACACGCCCCCAAGCATAAGCCCCCATCGGACGTCCACACGCCCCCAAGCATAAGCCCCCATCGGACGTCCACACGCCCCCAAGCATAAGCCCCCATCGGACGTCCACACGCCCCCAAGCATAAGCCCCCATCGGACGTCCACCCCCCCCGGCATAAACCCCTATCGGACGTCCACCCCCTTAAGCCTAAGCCCCTATCGGACGTCCACCCCCCTTAAGCCCCTATTGGATGCCATTCCCAGCATAAAACCATCATTGGACATTCACCCCCCGCATAAAACCTCATCGAACGTCGACCCCTGACCCCTCCCCAGCATAAACCTCATCGGACGTCCACCCCCTCCCAGCATAAGTCCCATCGGATGTCCAGCTTCCCCATCATAAACCCCCATCGGATGTCCATCCCCCGTCGGATGTCCATCCCCCGAAAGTATAAACCCCCACCAGATGGCACCTCTTCCCCAAACAAAAAGCCCTACCAGTCGAGCGCCTACCCCAAAATAAATCCACCCCTTTCAAGTCACAACAGATGCAGACAGGCCCCTTCGCCCTAGCATCAAGTCCCCAAGACACCACAATTGCGCATTAAATCCCCCCCCGTCCCAAGATCCCAACCAGACCAGGAGGCGTTAATGCACGCTTGTGGGGTCTGTTTGTCCCCGGGGGGCCCTACTGGGGATAATGCACGCTCGTGGGGTCTGGTTGGGCTTCTGGGGGTCGATTAACGCATGCTTGTGGGGTCTGGTAGGGCCCCGGGGAAGGGTTGATGCATGCTTGAGAGGTCTGGTTGGGCCCTGCATTAGACCCCCAAGGAGCCCACCAGACCACAAACGCATGCATTAACCCCCTCCCCGTGAGCCCAACCAGACACACAAGTGTGAATTAAACCCTCCGCGCTTGTGGGATCTGGTGGGCTTCTGGGGTGGGTTAATGCAGGGTCCACTCAGACCCCGCAAACGTGCATTAACCCCCCCAGGGCCCAACTAGACCCCAAAAGCATGCATTAACCACCCCTGGAGCCCAACCAAACCACAAAAACGTGCAATAATCCCCCCCACAGTAAGGAGCCCACCCAGACCCCACAAGCATGCATTAATCCCGCCAGAAACCCAAACAGAACCCACAAGCGTACATTAAAAACCCCTGAGATCCAACCAGAACCCATAAGCGTGCATTAATCCCCCGGGAGCCCAACCAGACCTCACAAACGTGCATTAACCCCCCCCCCCGGGACTACCCAACCCTGCGTGTGCATTAACCTCCCCCCCGGGACCCAACCAAACACGGCAAGCGTGCATTAACCCCCCCCCCCCGGGACCCAACCAAACACGGCAAGCGTGCATTAAACCCCCCCCCCCCGGGACCCAACCAAACACGGCAAGCGTGCATTAACCCCCCCCCGGGACCCAACCAAACACGGCAAGAGTGAATTAACCCCCCCCGGGACCCAATTAACCCCCCCCCGGGACCCAACCAAACACAGCAAGCGTGCATTAACCCCCCCGGGACCCAACCAAACACGGCAAGCGTGCATTAACCCCCCCGGGACCCAACCAAACACGGCAAGCGTGCATTAACCCCCCGGGACCCAACCAAACACGGCAAGCGTGCATTAACCCCCCCCGGGGCCCAACCAGACACGGCAAGCGTGCATTAACCCTCCTGGGAGCCCAAGCAGACCCCACAAGCATGCATTAGTACCCCCCGAAGTACAACCAGAGCCCACAAGCGTGCATTAACCCCCAACCAGACCCCACAAGCATGCATCATTAACCCCCCTCTCCCAGGACTGCCAGACACCCCAAGCGTGCATCATTAACCCTCTCTCCCGGGATTGCCAGACACCCCAAGCATGCATCATTAACTCCCCTCTCCCGGGACTGCCAGACACCCCAAGCGTGCATCATTAAACCCCCTCTCCCGGGACTACCAGACACCACAAGCGTGCATCATCAACCCTCCTCTCCCGGGACTACCAGACACCACAAGCGTGCATCATCAACCCTCCTCTCCCGGGACTACCAGACACCACAAGCGTGCATCATCAACCTTCCTCTCCCGGGACTACCAGACACCACAAGCGTGCATCATCAACCCTCCTCTCCCGGGACTACCAGACACCACAAGCGTGCATCATCAACCCTCCTCTCCCGGGACTACCAGACACCACAAGCGTGCATCATCAACCCTCCTCTCCCGGGACTACCAGACACCACAAGCGTGCATCATCAACCCTCCTCTCCCAGGACTACCAGACACCACAAGCGTGCATCATCAACCCTCCTCTCCCGGGACTACCAGACACCACAAGCGTGCATTAACCCCCCTCTCCCAGGACTACCAGACACCACAAGCGTGCATTAACCCCCCTCTCCCGGGACTACCAGACACCACAAGCGTGCATTAACCCCTCTCTCCCGGGACCAGCAGACACCAGAAACGTGCACTAACACACCCTGTACCCAGCCAGACCACGGGAGCATGCATTAACACCCCCCCCCCCCGGAGACCCAACCAGACCCCTCAGACGTGCATTAACCCCCCCCAGGACAAACAGACCCCACAAGCCAGCCTTAGCCCCCCTGGGAGCCCAAGCAGACCCCACAAGTGTGCATTAACCCCCACCCCCCTGACAAAACAGACCCTGCAAGCATGCATTAACCCCCCCTGGGAGCCAAAAGCAGACCTCACATGCATGCATTAGTACCCCCCGAAGTACAACCAGATCCCACAAGCGTGCATTAACCCCCACCCCCAACCAGACCCCACAAACATGCATTAGTAACCCCCCCCAAGTACAACCAGACCCCCACAAGCGTGCATTAACCCCCACCCCCTGCCCCAAACAGACCCCAGAAGCATGCATTAGTACCCCCCGAAGTACAACCAGACCCCACAAGCATGCATTAACCCACCAGACCCGTAAGCGTGCATTAACCCCCACCCCCCAAACAGACCCCACAAGCATATATTAGAACCCCCCCAAAGTACAACCAGACCCCACAAGCATGCATTAACCCCCCACCCCGACCCCACAAGCATGCATTAGAACCCCCCAAAGTACAACCAGACCCCACAAGCGTGCATTAACACCAGGGCTGTGGAGTCGGAGTCGTGGAGTCAGTCGGTGCTCATTTTGGTGGAGTTGGAGTCGGTATAAAATGGACCGACTCCTAAAATATATAATAAATTGGGTACAGTAATTCAATGCAGGATGTGCTGAATATTTTTTCATAGGATTTTAGGAAAGTTATGAAATGTCCTATAAATGGCTGTTATATTCCTGATCTAAGGCTACATTCACACACAGCGTTTTCCCTGTGTTTTTTGAGGATACGTTTTTCAGTTGCAAAAGCTGATCATCTTTTTAAAAAACCGCATCACCTGAAAGGTTTTTGAGCTCATAGATAATGTTTTCAATAGCAAAAGCAGATTAGAAATCTGCTCTATCTATCCATTTATCCATATCTGTCTATCCATATCATATATGTACCAAAAAGAATGAAAACCGGGTAGTACACCAATATATATTCTGTTCTATCTAAATATCTTGATTATTGTATCATAGAAATGATTAAATGTCTGAGGTTCACATTGTACTACAATAAATTTTTCACTTAAATATAAGCAATATGTGTGGGAGTCGGAGTCGTGGAGTCGGAGTTGGTGTAAGGGAAATTGAGGAGTCGGAGTCGCAGATTTGGCTTACCGACTCCACAGCCCTGATTAACACCCCACCCCCCTTCCCCAACCAGATCCCACAAGCATGCATTAGTACCCCCCGAAGTACAACCAGACCCCACAAGTGTGCATTATATACCCCAAGCCCCCTGCCCCAAACAGACCCCACAAGCATGCATGAACCCCTCTGGGAGCCCAAGCAGACCCCACAAGCATTAACCCTTCCAGACCCTAAACAGACCCCGTAAGCGTGCATTAACCCCCCCAGACCCCACCAGCGTGCATTAATCCCCCCCTCCCCTCCGGGAGCCCAACAGCTCCCAGGTAAGCCCCCAAATCCCACTAGTTAGCCCCAAGTATCAGCCCCATCAACCAAACATCTAAGAAGACACCAACCTGTTACTAAACCCTCCTGTCTGTCACCGACGCGGCTGACCTAACTCCACACTGCTCACAGACGCCGGCATCAGAGAGACAGCCAAGACAGTATGTAATGTAGGCTTCTCTCTCTGCACCAGAAGGTACAGACACTTGTAATGGCGTCTTCTCTTCCTGCCTTTGCTGTCAGAACACGCCCCCCTGGTATGACACGCCCCCAGAAGCTGACATCACACCTGGAAGGAGCCCATACAGTCTAGCATTTACCATAAAGCCTGGGCCTCATTACACAGCTGTACAGGGGTCTAGTGAAGGCTTTTTAGCCCTTTCCTCAGACTGTAGCTCCTGGGAACAGGCCCTCACTCCTGTCCCTTCACTATAAAGCCTGGGCCTCATTATACAGCTGTACAGGGGTCTAGTGAAGGCTTTTTAGCCCTTTCCTCAGACTGTAGCTCCTGGGAACAGGCCCTCACTCCTGTCCCTTCACTATAAAGCCTGGGCCTCATTATACAGCTGTACAGGGGTCTAGTGAAGGCTTTTTAGCCCTTTCCTCAGACTGTAGCTCCTGGGAACAGGCCCTCACTCCTGTCCCTTCACTATAAAGCCTGGGCCTCATTATACAGCTGTACAGGGGTCTAGTGAAGGCTTTTTAGCCCTTTCCTCAGACTGTAGCTCCTGGGCACAGGCCCTCACTCCTGTCCCTTCACTATAAAGCCTGGACCTCATTATACAGCTGTACAGGGGTCTAGTGAAGGCTTTTTAGCCCTTTCCTCAGACTGTAGCTCCTGGGAACAGGCCCTCACTCCTGTCCCTTCACTATAAAGCCTGGGCCTCATTATACAGCTGTACAGGGGTCTAGTGAAGGCTTTTTAGCCCTTTCCTCAGACTGTAGCTCCTGGGCACAGACCTTCACTCCTGTCCCTTCACTATAAAGCCTGGGCCTCATTATACAGCTGTACAGGGGTCTAGTGAAGGCTTTTTAGCCCTTTCCTCAGACTGTAGCTCCTGGGCACAGGCCCTCACTCCTGTCCCTTCACTATAAAGCCTGGGCCTCATTATACAGCTGTACAGGGGTCTAGTGAAGGCTTTTTAGCCCTTTCCTCAGACTGTAGCTCCTGGGAACAGGCCCTCACTCCTGACCCCTCACTATAAAGCCTGGGCCTCATTATACAGCTGTACAGGGGTCTAGTGAAGGCTTTTTAGCCCTTTCCTCAGACTGTAGCTCCTGGGAACAGGCCCTCACTCCTGTCCCTTCACTATAAAGCCTGGGCCTCATTATAAAGCTGTACAGGGGTCTAGTGAAGGCTTTTTAGCCCTTTCCTCAGACTGTAGCTCCTGGGCACAGGCCCTCACTCCTGTCCCTTCACTATAAAGCCTGGACCTCATTATATAGCTGTACAGGGGTCTAGTGAAGGCTTTTTAGCCCTTTCCTCAGACTGTAGCTCCTGGGAACAGGCCCTCACTCCTGTCCCTTCACTATAAAGCCTGGGCCTCATTATACAGCTGTACAGGGGTCTAGTGAAGGCTTTTTAGCCCTTTCCTCAGAATGTAGCTCCTGGGCACAGGCCCTCACTCCTGTCCCTTCACTATAAAGCCTGGGCCTCATTATACAGCTGTACAGGGGTCTAGTGAAGGCTTTTTAGCCCTTTCCTCAGACTGTAGCTCCTGGGAACAGGCCCTCACTCCTGACCCCTCACTATAAAGCCTGGGCCTCATTATACAGCTGTACAGGGGTCTAGTGAAGGCTTTTTAGCCCTTTCCTCAGACTGTAGCTCCTGGGAACAGGCCCTCACTCCTGTTCCTTCACTATAAAGCCTGGGCCTCATTATACAGCTGTACAGGGGTCTAGTGAAGGCTTTTTAGCCCTTTCCTCAGACTGTAGCTCCTGGGCACAGACCCTCACTCCTGTCCCTTCACTATAAAGCCTGGGCCTCATTATACAGCTGTACAGGGGTCTAGTGAAGGCTTTTTAGCCCTTTCCTCAGACTGTAGCTCCTGGGCACAGGCCCTCACTCCAGTCCCTTCACTATAAAGCCTGGGCCTCATTGTACAGCTGTACAGGGGTCTAGTGAAGGCTTTTTATCCCTTTCCTCAGACTGTAGCTCCTGGGCACAGGCCCTCACTCCTGTCCCTTCACTATAAAGCCTGGGCCTCATTATACAGCTGTACAGGGGTCTAGTGAAGGCTTTTTAGCCCTTTCCTCAGAATGTAGCTCCTGGGCACAGGCCCTCACTCCTGTCCCTTCACTATAAAGCCTGGGCCTCATTATACAGCTGTACAGGGGTCTAGTGAAGGCTTTTTAGCCCTTTCCTCAGACTGTAGCTCCTGGGAACAGGCCCTCACTCCTGACCCCTCACTATAAAGCCTGGGCCTCATTATACAGCTGTACAGGGGTCTAGTGAAGGCTTTTTAGCCCTTTCCTCAGACTGTAGCTCCTGGGAACAGGCCCTCACTCCTGTTCCTTCACTATAAAGCCTGGGCCTCATTATACAGCTGTACAGGGGTCTAGTGAAGGCTTTTTAGCCCTTTCCTCAGACTGTAGCTCCTGGGCACAGACCCTCACTCCTGTCCCTTCACTATAAAGCCTGGGCCTCATTATACAGCTGTACAGGGGTCTAGTGAAGGCTTTTTAGCCCTTTCCTCAGACTGTAGCTCCTGGGCACAGGCCCTCACTCCAGTCCCTTCACTATAAAGCCTGGGCCTCATTGTACAGCTGTACAGGGGTCTAGTGAAGGCTTTTTATCCCTTTCCTCAGACTGTAGCTCCTGGGCACAGGCCCTCACTCCTGTCCCTTCACTATAAAGCCTGGGCCTCATTATACAGCTGTACAGGGGTCTAGTGAAGGCTTTTTATCCCTTTCCTCAGTCTGTAGGTCCTGGGAACAGGCCCTCACTCCTGTCCCTTCACTATAAAGCCTGGGCCTCATTATACAGCTGTAATTATGAAATTGTAATAAATGTGTCTCTCTATATATATTTTTATTCTTATTATTATTTTTGCCTAAAATACAAAGGCCATGTGTCATCTTAGAGGTTCGGCCTTTTAGAGATCATTTCATCTTCATCTTACTGCTCACAATAACGGTCATTTTGACCAGGGGCGCCCACACTTTTACATGCCGCTGTCAATGCTTCATCCCGCTGGTGCTCAATATTTAATAGGGTCTCGCTATTAAACTTAATGAAAAGTTCGGTGAATTTCTTTGAGCTGTTATTACTAGAGATGAGCGAATATCGTCGGAGAAGTTGTTATTGGCTGATATCACTTACCGAATAGCTGCATCGGGACCCCGGATCCCTGGAGCGCTCCCGATAATCAGCTGCATGTGTCGCTCTCCTTGCAGGTGCTGTGACTATCACACAGCGCGACACACGCAGCTGATTATCGGGAGCGCTCCAGCACACTGAGTCCTGCACACACTGAGGCCCCGATCATGTGACCCCTGACTCCTCCCCTCCTGTGACCTCATCACAGGTCCTGTGTGCACAGAGCAGTCATATATGTGGCGGACACTCCTGGACCTTCTGCTTTCTGGGCCGGTTCCTCCTGTGAGTCCTATTAACCCTTTCGCTCCCTGTTTTCTCCTTTCTGACAGGACAATATCTGAATTCGGATAGTGTGAGAGGAATTTAAGCAATGTGGAAGGAAAAAATGACAATTTTACTATTTTTCCTCACAAAAATGTGACTTTACCCCAAAATTGGCAGCGTAACAAATCCTTATTTCCCCACTGTAGTTTGTAGACTCCATATACAGATCCCTTAACCCCTTTCTGACATGAGACGTACTATCCTGTCCAGCGTCGGACTGGAACACCTTGGGCCCACCAGAGAAAATCATTCTTGGGGCCCACTATGTAGCTACATAGAAAGAAATACAAGACCACCAATTGTGCGGTAAAACGCGCTAATATCCGGGTATATATAAGGCAGTACAGGTCTTAGTTATGTAGCAGGAGTTGGGGTAGCCTCCCTAATAGAATATAATGCAGCCATCTCATAGAATATAATGTAGCCCCCTCATAGGGTATAATACTGCCCCCCTCATAGGGTATAATGCTGCCCCCTCATAGGGTATAATGCTGCCCCCTCATAGGGTATAATGCTTCCCCCTCATAGGGTATAATGCTGCCCCCCTCATAGGGTATAATGCACCCCCTCATAGGGTATAATGCTGCCCCCTCATAGGGTATAATGCTGCCCCCTCATAGGGTATAATGCTTCCCCTACTCATAGGGTATAATGCTGCCCCCCTCATAGGGTATAATGCACCCCCACATAGGGTATAATGTACCTCCTCATAGAATATAATGCTGCCCCCTCATAGGGTATAACACTAGATAAATAGATAGATAGAAGATAGATAATGGATAAATAGATACTGTAGATATAGAGATAGATATATAGAAATAGATAGAGAGAGAGATAGGTAGATAGGTAGGGGATAAATAGATAGATCGATAGATAGATATGAAGATAATAGATATAGAGATAGATGGATAGATAGATAAAGGATAAATAGATCTATGGATAGATGATAGATGGATAGATATAAAGATAATATACATATAGATAGATATAGATAGCTATAGATAGGTATAGAGATAGATAGAGATAGATATAGATAGATAGATACAGAGATAGATATAGAGATAGATATAGATAGTCTATCTCTATATCTATCTATCTCTGTATCTATCTCTTTATCTATCTATATCTATCTAAATCTATCTCTATATCTATCTCTATATGTAAGATAGAGACAGATATAGAAATAGAGATAGATAGATATACAGATAGAAATAGATAGATATAGAGAGAGATATAGATAGCTAGAGATAGAAATAGAGATAGATAGATATAGAGAGAGATATATAGAGAGATATAGATAGCTAGAGATAGAAATAGAGAGATTAATAGATATGGGGATATAGATAGATAGAGATGGATAGAGAGATATAGATAGAGATAGATAGAGAGATTGCTATAGGGATAGATATAGAGATAGACAGACAGATAGATATAGAGATAGATATAGAGATAGATAGATATAGATAGATAGATATACAGATAGAGATAGATAGATATAGAGAGAGATATAGATAGAGATAGATATACAGATAGAAATAGATAGAGAGATATAGAGAGATAGATAGATATAGAGATACTGTAGATAGATATAGAGATAGATAGATAGATGGATAAGATAGATAGATGAATATAGAGATAGATGGATATAGAGATAGATAAAAAAAAATCACAATACTCACCTCTCCTCCTCGCTCCCACGCTGATGCCGGCTTCAGACTCAGGAGCTGTCCCATCTGCCAGACACACAGCGGGTGCACGATGGTGACGTCATCGCGCATCGGCTGTGAGTCAGGAGCAGAGGGGACTGATGGGAGAGAGACGCTCTCTCTTCCACTGCAATTGAGGGCGGGGCCGGCTGCCTAGGCTGGGGGCGGGGCCCCGGGGAGTGGAGACCAAGAGTGAAATGATATTCACTGCTTCGCAGTGAATATTCATTTCTCTTTAGTAGCTGGGACAGGGGCTCCTGCCTCCTGACACCCGCTGCTGCTCCGCTGGCAGGGCCCCCATAGCAGCTGTGTGGCACTGGCTGGGAGCCCCTGGAGCAGTGGGGGCCCAAGGCAACTGCTGGCCCTGTATGCCAGCAGGGGCCAGGGCCCACCGGAGAATCCTCCGGCTCCCCGGTGGGCCAGTCCGACGCTGATCCCGTTCCTGGGACCCGGGCCCCTATGCCCATGGACGGGATAGTACGTCTACAGCGATCAGCGGCGCCCACGGGGTGAGCGCCGCTGATCGCGGCCGGGTGTCAGCTGATTATCACAGCTGACACCCGGCACAATGTGTCAGGGGCGGTCACGGACCGCCCCCGACACGTTAACCCCTTGCACACCGTGATCAAACATGATCGCGGTGTACCGGGGGTTAAAGGGAAGCATCGGCAGGGAGGGGGCTCCCTCCATGCTTCCCTGAGCCCCCCACGGCAGCGCAATGTGCAGCGCTGCTGCGGGGGGCTCCTTCCCTGCAGGCCCCCGAATCCAAGATGGCGTCGGGGGCCTGCAGGGAGCCGGCTTCCTCAGTGCCTGCAAAGCGCAGGCATGAGGAAACCTGTGTAGTGTCTGTGACAGATTGGTGATCTGTGATGTGACAGATCAGCGATCTGTCACAGCACAGTGATGTCCCACCTGGGACAATATAATAAAGTGAAAAAAAAAAAAAAAAAAGTGTAAAAATAATTTTAAAAAAATCGCCAAATAAATTAGAAAAAAAAAAAAATATTCCCCCAATAAATTCATTTTTTGGAAATAAAAAAAACCCAAAACAATAAAAGTTCACATATTAAGTATCGCCGCGTCCGTAACGACCTGCCCTATAAAACTGTCCCATTTGTTAACCCCTTTAGTGAACCCCTTAAAAAATAAAAATAAAAAACAAAGCAAAAAAAAATGATTTATCATACCGCCAAACAAAAAGTGCAATAACGCACGATCAAAAAGACGCATATAAATATCCATGGTACCGCTGAAAACGTCATCTTGTCCCGCAAAAAACGATCCGCCACACAGCATCATCAGCGAAAAAATAAAAAAGTTTTAGCTCGCAGAATAAAGCGATGGAAAAATAATTATTTTTTATATAAAATAGTCTTCATTGCATAAAACCGACAAAACATAAAAAAACGACCTAAATGAGGTATCGCTGTAACCGTACTGACCCGAAGAATAAAACCGCTTTATCAATTTTACCGCACGCAGAACGGTGTAAACGCACCCCCCAAAAGAAATTCATGAAACGCTGGTTTTTGTTCATTCTGCGTCCCAAAAATCAGAATAAAAAGCGATCAAAAAATGTCACGTGCCCGAAAATGGTACCAATAAAAATGTCAACTCGTCCCGCAAAGAATAAGACCACACATGACTCGGTGGGTCAAAATACGGAAAAATTATAGCTCTCAGTATGTGGTGATGCAAAAACTATTTTTACAATAAAAAGCGTCTTTTAGCGTATGACAGCTGCCAAACATAAAAACCACCATAAATAGTAAGTCAAACCCCCCGTTATCACCCCCTTAGGGAAAAATAATAAAATAAAAAGAAAATGTATTTATTTCCCTTTTCCCATTAGGGTTAGGGCTAGGGTTAGGGTTAGGGCTGAGATTAGGGTTAGGGGTGTGTTGGGGTTAGGGATGGAGTTAGAATTGGGGGTTTCCACTGTTTGGGCACATCAGGTGCTCTCCAAATGCAACATGGCGTCTGATCTCAATTCCAGCCAATTCTGCGTTGAAAAAGTTAAATGGTGCTCCTTCCCTTCCAAGCTATTCCATGCGCCCAAACAGTGTTTTACCCCCACATATAGGGTATCAGCCTCCTCAGGACAAATTGCAAAACATCTTTTGGGGTCCAATTTCTCCTGTTACCATTAGGAAAATAAAAAATTGGGGGCAAAAATATCATTTTTGTGGAAAAATATAATTTTTTTATTTTCACGCCCTGGCGTTATAAACTTCTGTGAAGCACTTGGGGGTTCAAAGTGCTCACCACACATCTAGATAAGTTCCGTGGGGGGTCTAGTGTCCAAAGTGGGGACACTTGTGGGGAGTTTCAATAGTTTAGGTACCTCAGGGGCTCTCCAAACGCACATGACACCCGCAGACCATTCCATCAGTCTGCATTCGAAAACGTCACTACTTCCCTTCCGAGCCCCAACGTGTGCCCATACAATAGTTTTCTCCCACATATGGGGTATCAGCGTACTCAGGACAAATTGGACAACAACTTTTAGGGTCCAATTTCTCTTGTTACCCTTGGGAAAATACAAAAATTGGGGACTAATTGATCATGTTTGTGGAAAAAATACAATTTTTTTTATTTTCATGCCCAGGCATTATAAACTTCTGTGAAGCCCTTGGGGGTTCAAAGTGCTCACCACACATCTAGATAAGTTCCTTGGGGGGTCTAGTTTCAAAAATGGTGTCATTTGTGGGGGGGTTTCCACTGTTTTGGTACATCAGGGGTTTTCTACTCACGACATGGTGTCCGATCTCAATTCCAGCCAAAAACGTCAAATGGCGCTTCTTCCCTTCCAAGCTCTGCCATGCGCCCAAATTGTGGTTTACCCCCACATGTGGGGTATCAGCGTACTCAGGACAAATTGCACAATAACTTTTAGGGTCCTGTTACCCTTGGAAAAATAAGAATTGAGGGTGAAAAGATCATTTTTGTGGAAAAAATATGATTTTTTAATTGTACGGCTGTATGTTATAAACTTCTGTGAAGCCCTTGGGGGTTCAAAGTTCTCACCACATATCTAGATAAGTTCCTTAGGGGGTCTAGTTTCCAAAATGGTGTCATTTGTGGGGGTTTCTACTGTTTTAGTACATCAGGGGTTTGCCAATCGCGACATGGTGTCCGATCTCAATTCCAGCCAAAAACGTCAAATGGCGCTGCTTCCCTTCCAAGCTCTGCCATGCGCCCAAATAGTGGTTTACCCTCACATGTGGGGTATCAGCGTACTCAGGACAAATTGCACAATAACTTTTAGGGTCCTGTTACCCTTGGGAAAATAAAAATTGGGGGTGAAAAGATCATTTTTGTGGAAAAAATATGATTTTTTAATTGTACCGCTGTACGTTATAAACTTCTGTGAAACCCTTGTGGGTTCAAAGTTCTCACCACATATCTAGATAAGTTCCTTAGGGGGTCTAGTTTCCAAAATGGTGTCATTTGTGGGGGGTTTCTACTGTTTTGGTACATCAGGGGTTTTCCAATCGTGACATGGTGTCCAATCTCAATTCCAGCCAAAAACGTCAAATGGCGCTGCTTCACTTCTGAGCTCTGCCATGCCCCCAAATAGTGGTTTACCCCCACATGTGGGGTATCAGCGTACTCAGGACAAATTGCCCAATAACTTTTAGGGTCCTGTTACCCTTGGGAAAATAAAAATTGGGGGTGAAAAGATCATTTTTGTGGAAAAAATGTGATTTTTTAATTGTACCGCTGTACGTTATAAACTTCTGTGAAGCCTTTGTGGGTTCAAAGTTTTCACCACATATCTAGATAAGTTCCTTGGGGGGTCTAGTTTCCAAAATGGGGTCACTTGTGGGGGGTTTCCACTGTTTAGGTACATCAGGGGCTCTCCAAACGTGACATGGCGTCCGATCTGAATTCCAGCCAATTTTGCATTGAAAAAGTCAAACGGCGCTCCTTCCATTCTGAGCTCTGCCATGCACCGAAACAGTGGTTCCCCCCCACATATCAGGTATCAGCGTACTCAGGATAAATTGCACAATAAGTTTTGCAGTCCAATTTCTCCTGTTACCCTTGGTAAAATAAAAAAAATTGAACCTGAAGTATTTTTTTTGTGGAAAAAAGTTAGAGGTTCATTTTTTTTTTTTTTTTAAATATTCAAAAAATTCCTGTGACGCACCTAAAGGGTTAATAAACTTCTTGAATGTGGTTTTGAGCACCTTAAGGGGTGCAGTTTTTAGAATGGTGTCACTTTGGGGTATTTTCTATCATATAGACCCCTCAAAGTGGCTTCAAATGTGATGTGGTCCCTAAAAATAAAATGGTGTGAAATGAGAAATCGCTGGTCAATTTTTAACCCTTATAACTTCCTAACAAAAAAAAATTTTGGTTCCAAAATTGTGCTGATGTAGAGTAAACATGTGGGAAATGTTACTTATCAAGTTTTTTGTGTGCCGTATCTCTGTGATTTAAGGACATAAAAATTCAAAGTTGAAAAATTGCGAAATATTCAAAATTTTCTCCAAATTTCTGTTTTTTTTACAAATAAACGCAAGTTATTTGAATGAAATTTTACCACTATCATGAAGTACAATATGTCACGAGAAAACAATGTCAGAATCACCGGGATCCATAGAAGCGTTCCAGAGTTATGACCTCATAAAGGGACAGTGGTCAGAATTGTAAAAATTGGCCCGGTCATGAACGTGCAAACCACCCTTGGGGGTGAAGGGGTTAATATCGGCTTTTTCTAGAATTTTCCTTGTAATATAGGAAAGCCCAAGGCCAGAAATAATCCCCATAAATCACTGTACATGGAGACTTTGGGATCAGATCATTTCTGTCCGCGTTGATTGTGGAAACAAAAAATCTTTTCTAAAAAGCCTCAAACTTCTGTGTGTGACTCAGAGCTGAGATCTACAGTGATAGAAGATTCCAGTGCGGGGAAGACGGGAAACCTTCATATAGACGGCCGGTGGGGATGGAGGCAGTGACCGACTCTGGCCAAATATGTTTCTAGAGCTGTAGTAGAAAATGAAGTCGTCCTCATCATGAAGGAGTTATTTCTCATGTCAATGTAAGGGGGTGAAGCACCGAAGGAGCCGAGGGGGAATTTCCTTCCTAGCTCCGTGCCCAGAACCATCGAGCAGGGCATTAGGTTCCCCAGGGGATGCTTTAAGGGACTGCGCGAGTACCAGGAACAGGAAGAGGGCATGACAGAGAGCGGGAGAATTGGGCACGCTTTCAGCAGAGCAGCGCAGGGACGGGAGCAGAGAGGATGCTGACAGAGGAGAGGACAGGAGACAGGCACAGCGACTGAACACTGAGGGACCGCAGACACAGGCGCTGAGCACTGAGTACGAGAAGCCTGTCCCTGCACCTCTTGGAGGGCTGGTTGCTCCCCTCCTGTTAGAGACTATCTCACACCGACAGACTGTGCGCCCTGACAAGACGCTTCCCTGCAGTGAGGCGCTGCTTCATCCTGAGACGCTTCCCTGTGATCGAGGAACATACGGTAACGTGACACTGACCTGCCAAGAGAGACTGTCGCAGGCAGAGCCCCTGACCCTGGTGAGGGAACGTCGCTGCCGCAGCAGAGGGAAGAACCTTGCATACAGGGGGATACCGCCATCTGCATACCCCTTGAGTTCTCACGTTAACCTCCCATATGCCAGTTGGACTATACCTAGGACCCCAGAGACAGATGACATAAAGCACCCCTGGTGCCTGGGTGCCTACGTGGGAGAAGAGTGATCTCTATAAGCAAGATCTCCAGGAACTGATAAGTTTCATCCCCATAAGAGAATAACTGTCTGTTGTTTTACACTTCTGTTATTTCTTCAGTCTCTTATATCACCTGTTACAGCATTTTCTCTGTTACATTATATGTTCACTAGATATTCTCCCTGTAAATAAACCTCCCCTTTTACTGTTGGTCTGCCTGCTCCATGGTGACATATATTCCTCCTGCACGTTATTACATTTGGTGTAGTCGGCAGGATGTCACACGAAGACACGGACAGAGCGGACCAAGCAGTCAGAGAAGGCCCCAAGACCAGCATCTGGGTCCCCCTCCCAGGGCCGTGGGGTACTCGGTACCGGGTCGGTGTCGGCGGGATGTGTCACAGCAGCGTTGATCCGGTCCGTGGCCCTGGGCGCCCAAGTAATGGGGAATGCAATTGTGGAATGTAGTTAGATGAATAGTTTGTGACGCCACCTGTGGTGTTCGGCAAGTGAGATGTTAGGCCAACGCTGCATGCAGATCCTCTGGGGCTAGTGGTGTGTTGCAGCCAAGATGGTGAAGCTCCCCACAGTCCTCTCTGAGTGACTTCCTCCCTCAGACTCCCCGTCTGACTGACCTCTAATCCTAAACCTCCCCGCTCTTTTATATATTCTAATTCCACCCGCCTCCCAGCACGTTTAGTGTTCCAAGCAGGGAGCCACCAAAGGTGCTCTGCTACACTCTAAGCAAGGAGCCGCAATGTGGCTTTGCTGAACTACTCTGTTGTGTGGGATGCGAGTGTTGGAGTGTGGTCGGGAGCCTCCAACTTACCTGGATGGTGGGGCACCACACCTCAGGAGGAGGTGCAGTACCTCTGTGGCGGCTGAGCCTCAGGGGCGCCACACATCTCCTTGGGGGCCATGTTGAATAACCTGCCGAGGTTTACAGGGAATAATGTTTTGTTATGGAACTGGACAGAGAGAATTCAGGGGTTACTGAGGATGCACCCCTTGGCACCAGCCCTAGAGGCAGAAATAGCCTTGATGGCCCTAGAGGGGGAGGCACGGGACTCTGTCATGCACAGACCCCCCTAGAAAGAAATACTCTGCAGAAAGTGTTACGTATCTTAGAGGAGACACATGGGGACCCCACTGACGTAGGGGAACTACGGATGTGACTGTTCCATCGGGTGCAAAGAGAAGGGGAGACAGTGACACAGTTTATGAACTCCCTACAAGAGCTTCACACTGCTATCAAAAGAAAGGACGGGGTAGGTGTAGGGGCAGTAGACATGGTGCTCAGAGACCAGATGGTGACAGGGTTACGTGACGGAATGCTGAAGGAGGCTATGCGAGAACGCCTGCGGGTGAAGCCAGGCATGACCTTTTCTGAAGTAGGTAGCGAGGCGCGCACGCGTGAGCAAGAGCAGGATGTGACAGGCTCGGTGGGAAAGGTGCAGAGTGGGGAGGCAGCTAGCACTGAAGACAAAGTCCCCCGATGGGTGGAAGACCTGAGGATGGAGATCAGTCAGTTCCGAGAGGAAATGGCGACTACCAGGAGGGCCCAGGCAGAGGGGCCCGAATCACGGATGCGGGGAAGAGGAGCTGTTCCCCGAAGAGAAGCTACAGCTACCCCGAGAAGATGCCCTCTCACATGCTATACTTGTGGAGAGCCCGGTCATATTGCCCGGTGGTGTCCCCAGCGGAGCCGACCATCCCCGCGGCTCCCGTTAAACTAGGGGGCTCCGAGCGCGAGGGACACCGCGAGAAGAGCAGAGGAAGAGTGAAAACAGTCCCACTAACCTTGTTTCCATGTGCCCCTTGGTTTGGGCCGAAATCAACGGGAGAGCTGTGCGATGCCTGGTAGATACCAGGTCACAAGTGACAACCATGCCTGAAAAATTTTTTTGTAGACACTTCACGGAGGCACTGCGACCTGAGTGGGGCCCAGTCATTAGACTTACGGCAGCCAATCACCTACCCATCCCGGTCGCAGGGGTGGTGTGGCTGAACATAGAAGTCCGTGGAAAAGATGTGGGAAGAAAAGGAGCAGTATTGGTAGATGGAGAAGCCGCTCGGGACCATACTGTGACCCTGGGCATGAACGTTCTTAAAGACCTCAGAAGCTTACTACTCAACAAGACCCCAGATCAATTCTTACGACAGTGGAGTGATCAGACCCCACAGAAGAAGGTCTTTCAACAACTGATCCGGGCAGCACGGGTCCGGGAAATCTGCAGCGGTGGAAAGGAACTAGGCAAAGTCTTCATCCCTGCTTCTGTGAATCGAGTGCTACCCCCTGGACAGACCGTGCTTCCCCTGCCAGTGCGAGCAGGAGTCCCACTAGAAGGAGCGGAGGTGCAGGTGGAGCCTAGCCCAGCCGACCAATTGACGTCAGGGGTACTAGTCGCACGGACCCTCGCCACTGTGCGAAACGGCACCGTCCTCGTGCGCTGTGTGAACTTGGGAGAGACTGATGTGACCCTGGCTCCCAGAGCAGAATTGGCCCACATTCTAGGTGTACCAGACGAGCTGGTGCCCTCCGAAACAGCGCAGTTGACCACCAAAGCGGAAGACCCATGGTTGGTGGTGGAGGTTGCCCCAGATCCCTAGATGTTACAAGAAGGCCGCCGGATACTAGAGCAAATGCGGGCAGAACTCTCAGAAATGCCCTCTCACCAGATTCCCCAGGTGGAGGCCTTGCTGGGGAAGTTCCAGGAGGTGTTCGCAAAGGATGACGATGATTTTGGACGCACGACGGCCATTACCCATGAGATACCCACTGGGGACCCGGCACCGATACGGGAGAGATATCGCCAGATACCCCCACAAATGTATCAGGAGGTTAAGGGAATGCTGTCACAGATGCTGAAGAAGGGAGTAATCCATGAGAGCCAGAGCCCGTGGGCTGCCCCCATCGTCTTGGTGTGGAAAAAAGATGGAACTCTACGTTTCTGTGTGGATTACCGCCGGCTCAACGCTTGCACAGTGCGAGATTCATATCCACTGCCACGGATAGAGGAGTCCCTGTCAGCACTGGGAAACGCCTGATATTTTTCCACACTAGACCTGGCCAGCGGGTACTGGCAAGTACCCATGTCTGATCAAGACCAAGCCAAGACGGCCTTCATTCTCCCAATGGGACTATTTGAGTTCGCCCGCATGCCCTTTGGGCTGGCCAACGCCCCGGGAACATTTCAGCGTCTCATGGAGCGGTGTCTGGGGGACCTGAACTTCGAAGCCACCCTGATTTACCTTGATGATATAAACATCTTTGCCCCCACCGTTGAAGAACACCTCCGGAGACTGGAGCAAGTTCTGAGTCGGCTACAAAAATTTGGTTTGAAGGTGAAACCCCAGAAATGCCACCTCTACTGAACACAAATTGACTGTCTGGGGCATGTGGTCTCCGCTGAGGGAGTGAAGTCCTCGCAGGAGAAGATCGCTGCGGTGCAAGAGTGGCCGACCCCAAAAACCGTGAAGGATGTACGAGCGTTCCTAGGACTCACAGGATACTTCCGGCGCTTTGTAAACGATTTCGCCCGCATCGCAAACCCCCTCCTCGAATTGCTGAAAGGAGTACCCTCATGTGCGAAGAACAGGAATGTGCCTTGGGGAGAACAACAAGAGAAGGCATTCCAAGCCCTGAAGAAGGCCCTGACTGAGGCCCCGGTGTTGGCCTATGCTGATTTCACCCAGCCGTTCGTCTTGCACACTGATGGAAGTCTACTAGGACTCGGGGCAGTACTCTCACAGATGCAGGACGGGAAGGAGCGTGTCATCACGTACGCCAGTAGCTCCTTACATGATTCCAAAAGAAATCCGGAAAATTACAGCTCGTTCAAGCTGGAGCTGATGGCACTGGTGTGGGCGATGACTGAAAAGTTTGCAGAGTATCCGGCTGGCTCGGAAGTACACATGCGTAAGGGTAACAATCCGTTGGCCCACCTCGAAACAGCCAAGCTTGGGGCCTTAGAACAAAGGTGGGTGGCACGAATGGCAAAATTCCGGTACAGGATCTCCTACAGAAGAGGAGTGGAAAATACTCATGCTGATGCCCTTTCGAGAGTAAACTACCGGCCACAAGCGCCCAGCCGGGATGAAGAGTTGGAGGCTATTGAGGTTCCAGAATTTGGAGGGGCTGCCAGGACGGTGGCAGCGATGCGGGAAACAGCTCAGGAGAGTACACCCGAGAATTTGTTGGAACAACCCCGTGATGAGTGGGTCCGGATGCAGCAAGAAGATCGAGAGATAGCCCAGCTGAGGCGGTGGCTCGTAGCCGAACAGATGCCCGTCCAGAGTGAGCGAGCAGACATGCCCCCTGAGATGTTGAAAATGGTGCGCCAGTGGGAACAGCTACAGTTACGGGATGGAAACTTGCACAGGAAAGTGTACCTACAATCTGAACTGGGCTTCGTTTGGCAAACGACCATCCCCTTGTCCCTGGTTGAGCCGGTGGCTAAGGAAGCACACGAGAAGGGAGCACACTTCGGGACGGAAAAAACATTTCAGTGGCTGCAACGGTTGTTCTATCACCCCCACATGAGGACCGTCATGGAGAAAGTATGTCAGCAGTGCCGAAATTGTGAACTAGTTAAGCCACCAGAACAGCGAGCCCCCACAGAAACGGTGAGGTCCTCTGCACCCATGGAGCTACTGGCCGTAGACTACTTGATGATTGGCCCAGCACACCAGGGCTATGAACATTGCCTGGTGATGATCGATCACTGCTCCAAATTTGCTGTGGTCCCACCCACTCGGGACCAGACTGCCGAATCTGCGGCCCATGCTATCTGTAAATACTTCATTCAAGTATACGGGTGTCCCAAGCGAATCCATTCGGATCAAGGGGCCTGCTTTCTGAGGAAGGTGATGGAAGAGTTGCATCACTTGTACAAAATCGATAAGTCTCGGACCACCCCTTACCATCCACAGGGGAACGGAGATTGTGAGAGGTTCAACCGCACCCTGATCCAAATGCTGAGGAAACTTGAAGATCAGAAAGCACTCTGGACTGAGTCTGTCCCCGAATTGGTGTGGGCATACAATAACCGTCAACACAGTACCACAGGGTTCACACCCTATTCACTGTTCTTCGGCCGACCCGGGAAGGGACTGATTGAATTGGCGTTAGAGCACGAGGAGGACTACCCGCGGACGGGGGTGTACTCCTGGGTTCGAGAGCATCGTCGCCGGTAGCCGGACGGCCATTCAACGGTTGGTGCAGAATCGGCTCCGGGGGTTGGAACACCCGCAGGTCCCTCCCCAGAAAGGGACAGCCCTACGTCCAGGGGATTGAGTCTTAATCAGAGAGAAGCGCCCTAACAGCAAATTGGGGTGTCGGTGGGAGAAGAGCCCGTATAGGGGGAAGCGACGGCTCGGGAGGCGAGGACTCTTCTACGAAGTTCAGCCTGAAGCAGGTGAAGAACTCCCCACTCATACATTACATCGGAATATGCTGCGTCTCTGTTTGTCTCAAGATCTTCCAGTGGTGCCAGCTGTCCCAGCGCCCCCGGTGGCTGAACCCGTGTTCGTTCCTGAAGCAAAGAAGACGGAGACTCTCTACTCCTTCACGGAGATGCAGAAACTGGGCTGGTGCCTGAAGCGACGGAAGTAACTGAGGAGGCTCCAACTTCCACTTTTCCGGTGGCTGATTCCACTACCTCCACTGATCTGAGACGTTCTGAGGAATCAACAGCAGGTGTGCCCCCCAGACGCTACAATCAGGACGAATTCATTTGGCAGCAAATTGTACGAGGTCTGGACGATTGTCAGCAAAAACTCCAGAAACTGTCGCCCATGGAATGGCGAGCTCACAGAGAGGGGGAATGTAAGGGGGTGAAGCACCGAAGGAGCCGAGGGGGAGTTGCCTTCCTAGCTCCGTGCCCGGGACCATCGAGCAGGGCATTAGGCTCCCCGGGGGATGCTTTGGGGGACTGCGTGAGTACCAGGAACAGGAAGAGGGCAGGACGGAGATCGGGAGAATTGGGCGCGCTTTCAGCAGAGCAGCGCATGGACGGGAGCAGAGAGGATGCTGACAGAGGAGAGGACAGGAGACAGGCGCAGCGACTGAACACTGAGGAACCGCAGACACAGGCGCTGAGCATTGAGTACGAGAAGCCTGTCCCTGCACCTCTTGGAGGGCTGGTCGCTCCCCTCCTGTTAGAGACTATCTCACACCGACAGACTGCACGCACTGACAAGACGCTCCCCTGCAGTGAGGCGCTGCTTAATTCTGAGATGCTTCCCTGTGACCGAGGAACATACGGTAACGTGACTCTGACCTGCCAAGAGAGACTGTCGCAGGCAGAGCCCCTGACCCTGGTGAGGGAACGCCGTTGCCGCAGCAGAGGGAGGAACCTTGCATACAGGGGGATACCGCCATCCGCATACCCCTTGAGCTCTCACGTTAACCCCCCCATACGCCAGTTGGACTATACCTAGGACCCCAGAGACAGATGACATCAAGCACCCCTGGTGCCTGGGTGCCTACGTGGGACAAGAGTGATCTCTACAAGCAAGATCTCCAGGAACTGATACGTTTCATCCCCATAAGAGAATATCTGTCTGTTATTTTACACTTGTTATTTCTTCAGTCTCTGTTATCACCTGTTATAGCATTTTCTCTGTTACATTATATGTTCACCAGATATTCTCCCTGTAAATAAACCTCCCCTTTTACTGTTGGTCTGCCTGCTCTGTGGTGACATATATTCCTCCTGCGCGTTATTACATCACGTGTAATGAATATCTCCTGCAGTATTGGTAATGCCGATTCCAGAGTCGGTAATGAGACGAGAATTAGCGTTATGGAAGATGAGTCTATGAGGAACGTGTTCAACTGCCGACTCCGAGGAGGAAACTGCTTGTTGTCTGTGGCCTAAATATATAGGTTTTATTAGTAGATGTCAGGGAAGAAAACTAAACCCTGTAAAATAATAAATCTCATATGTTTCCCTTATTATCTCCAGTAATTGTATTATTACACAGGATTCTTATGATGTTACATCGGATCATCTTCTCATTCAGGTCTCTACAATATCGGATCCTCTCAGTGAAGATCTTCTACAAAAGAGAATTTTCGTGATTTACCCATCAAGAATGGATATGGACAGAGACAAGATGGCGGAGAGGATGTTACACCTCACCCTAGAGATCCTCTTCCGTCTCACTGGAGAGGTGAGAGATTCTGATGACGTCACATTACATCATTCTTATCTATGGGAATAACAGATGGACAGAACTGGAGAGGTGAGGACTCCGGAAATGTCTGTTGTGAGATTTATTAATGTGTCTCTCCATAACCAAGATTACACAGTGGTGAAGAAGACCTCTACTGATCGCTGTCAGGACCCTGTGTCTGAGGGATGGGGAAGACCCCTGAGCCTAATCACGGGACCTCCACCTCACCCCCTGATCCATGAGGACATCAATGACCAGAAGAACCTAGAACTCACCTACAAGATGATTGAGCTGCTGACTGGAGAGGTGACACTGCTGGGAATGCTGGGACATTATACAGTAACACTAGGAAGGGATCGGGGGGATGATGGTATCATTGTATGTGTTAGGTTCCTATAAGGTGTCAGGATGTCGCTGTCTATTTCTCCATGGAGGAGTGGGAGTATTTAGAAGGACACAAAGATCTGTACAAGAACGTCATAATGGAGGTGCCCCAGCCCCTCACATCACCAGGTAATAGACAGGACTAAATACACACGGCCTATAATTATCTGTATGTAGAGAATGAATTCAGTCCCTGTATGTGTTTCCTCCAGATCTATCCAGTAAGAGGACAACACCAGAGAGATGTCCCCGTCCTCTTCTTCCACAGGACTGTAACCAAGAAGATCCCAATGTTCCTCAGGATCATCAGGTAGATGGAGAGAAGGTGTCAGGAGATCTCCCCTATGATGTGTGGACGGCTGTGAAGGTCTTGTGCTCAGTCTTGTTTTATCCACTAGTATTATATGTTTTATACTTGTGTAATGAGAACGGTGGAGATGGCAGGATTAGAGCTGATCATAGATGGGACTTCTCCATCTGTCTGTGACTCTTACAATATTTATTTCAGGGTGAAGATCTGACCCATATTAATACTACAGAGACATATGTGAGGGGTGATGAGTGGTGTAAAGAGGAGATTCCCACATATGACTACCCAGGTGAGTAGTGACCACTGAATGCAGAGAAGTCACAGATTCTTCTCGGTCACCGGCTGTGGCTGCTTTATCGGTGGTGTAGTCCGGCCGTATTATCATGATCACCATTTTCCCTCTAGGCCACAACATTCTCCTCCACCCAAAACTGTTCAAATGACTTTGGGCATAGAAAACCCTTTTCTATAGAACTTACGACCTGGAGTATCCACCTATCCCCTGGGATTAGGAGACGCTGACCGTTACCTGCCCAGATCTGTAACTATAAAGCCAAATGACAGCGTACGTAGAATGTGCTGACAGGTTAGGATATCACTTGAAGAAAAATATTATGATGGGTCTGTAAGAGAAAGTGGAGGGTAATGATGCTGTTGGCTTCCTAGATCCCTGAGATCTTATCGGATGAATCTTCTCTCCCTTCTGTGCTGCTGAATGTCTCATGGTCCCACACATAACCCGATGGCTTCAGGTCTCGTCATCCTGTTCGTGACGCCAAGATTGGAGCACCCTCACTCACCAGGGCCATGGGGTACTCGGTACCGGGCCGGTTGATCTTCTCAACGGGGGGTCGTCACGGCAGCAGTGACCCGGTCCGTGGCCCTGGGGCTCCATTACAAAGGGGGGTTGTTTCAGTGTGCTTATGGTGGTGAAAGTTTATAAGTGATTCGTGACGCCACCTGTTGTGTTCGGCAATAGAGATGTAAGCCGACGCTGCAGACAGATCCTCTGGGACAGATGGTGTGGTGCAGCAATGATGTTATAGCCCTCCACAGGCAGGGCTGCAGTCCCAGGGCAGTGTGGGTGAAGTGACACTTAGATGGTGTAGTGTCAGGCGCAAGAGATGTAGTCGTGCTGGGCAGGTTGGCGCAGGAATAAGTGGATGACATCAGGCATGCAGTTCCAAAGCTTTACTCACAGTCTGTTGCAGGTACAGGTGCCCGCATCCGTGCCTTGTCCTCCGGGTCAGGAGCTCAGCCAACATCCAGGCAAGATGAAGTACTCCCTTCCAACACTCCGCCAACATATGTGCCTTTTCTGAACGTCTCCTCTTATAGCGCCTAAGAATGAAGTACTCCTAGTACTGGGAAGAAAACAAGAAAACAAAAACAGGATAACAAAAAGAAGGCACAACGTTGCAAATACCCTCCTGGGTAACGAGAGTTAGTTTAAGTCGACATTATGGCTAGTTGTCCCCTCCTGGGGTTCTGGAAGCTGGTTGCTTGGGCTGCTTCCAGGGGAGATGCTCTGGGTGTCCTCATCCTGTTGCTGATGGCCTACCAATCGCAGGTACTCCTCTTCCCAAGGGGTGAGATTGGGAGTGGTTGGGGTAAAGGAAAGGGCGACTGAAACATCGACTGCCTGCGGGGATGGCGTGTCAACTATTGCCGATGGTACCCCTGCTGCCACCAACGACTCAGCAAATGTTATCGCCGGTACCGCCGAGTTTTGTTCTTCTAGGTCCATCGGGACCTCAGCGAGCGGCACCGCGACCTGGGGTCGTCGGCAGGGGGCAATCAGACCATTCTTAGTCACTGGCGCCATTCCTAGCACGAGGGTCATGTCAGGCGCGGTAATCATATACCTTGCGCTTCCCGACAAGGAGGCTCCGGTCCCGGCGCAGGTACATGGCAGCAAACAGCGGCGGCCGCTACTCCCGGAGTTGCCTGCGGAGCGGGTTGCAGCTGGATCCGAGCCGGGGCAAGGTTGGTTTCGGCCAAAGCCGTCGGTAAAGGCCTGCGCGGCCGCGCCGGGTCCGGGCAGGGACACGGCCCCTGTCCATTCTGTTCCGGGATCCTCATATACCTCCTCCGGGCAGGCCTCATCCAGTGGCAATATCTGTTTTGAGGCGGCGACGGGCGCTGCAGATGGTATCTCAGCGGGCGTATACTCCGCAGGGGCGGCCTGAGGGCGAGCTGCTTTTCCTCCCCACATTCCTCTGGCTTCTCCTCTCCATCCATCATGGTGTTCTGGTGTTCTTCCCGCCTCGGCACTTTTTCCGCCTCTGGCTTCCGCTCCTCCTTCTGGGGGACGGCGTCTTCTTCCAACTCCTCCTCCATACCAAGCCAGTATACGAACCACTCGGGGGTGGACCATGTTGCTGTCGCATAGAAGTTCAGACAGGGGAGGCCCAGGACAGTCTGCGCTCTTTTCTTAGGACCACCCATAGTGTCACGCGCTTCTTCACCGCGCTGGCGGCCATTTTCAGCATTCATCCAACAGTCTACCAAGTTAGGTCTTCCACACATTTCCAAAAGTTTTAAGTCCAACAAATCTCAGGCACACATAACCCGATGGCTTCAGGTCTCGTCATCCTGTTCGTGACGCCAAGATTGGAGCACCCTCACTCACCAGGGCCATGGGGTACTCGGTACCGGGCCGGTTGATCTTCTCAACGGGGTGTCGTCACGGCAGCAGTGACCCGGTCCGTGGCCCTGGGGCTCCATTACAAAGGGGGGTTGTTTCAGTGTGCTTATGGTGGTGAAAGTTTATAAGTGATTCGTGACGCCACCTGTGGTGTTCGGCAATAGAGATGTAAGCCGACGCTGCAGACAGATCCTCTGGGACAGATGGTGTGGTGCAGCAATGATGTTATAGCCCTCCACAGGCAGGGCTGTAGTCCCAAGGCAGTGTGGGTGAAGTGACACTTAGATGGTGTAGTGTCAGGCGCAAGAGATGTAGTCATGCTGGGCAGGTTGGCCCAGGAATAAGCGGAGGACACCAGGCATGCAGTTCCAAAGCTTTACTCAGTCTGTTGCAGGTACAGGTGCCCGCATCCGTGCCGTGTCCTCTGGGTCAGGAGCTCAGCCAACATCCAGGCAAGATGAAGTACTCCCTTCCAACACTCCGCCAACATATGTGCTTTTTCTGAACGTCTCCTCTTATAGCGCCTAAGAATGAAGTACTCCTAGTACTGAGTTACACTGGAGTTCCTCCTGTCAAATGTTCCTATGAACTCTACTTGTACGGCAGACAGCTGTAGCCTGCTTCGGGGACACCTTGCTACTGAGTCCCGGCTCACTAATATGTTGCTGTTGTGCCCCCAAGTCTTGTGTGGGAATAAAGTGGTCACTACTTCTATTCCTCTGGTGTCTGCTGCAGGACCATTAGTATCCGTACCACCTCGGGGACCGGACCCCGGACTTGCGCTTAGAACTTGAAAAGGGTTCTCCTCTAACCCTGGTCCTTGTTCTCTTATTCTCCTCATGTTCCATGCTAATCCTTCTTCCCAATGGAGAATCAAGCTTCCTTTCTCTCTCTCTTTCCTGTGCCAGCAGACCCAGATCACTGTGGCCTGCTGCAGCACTTCCTTCTTCCATCCCTCTCCCGGGGATCTTCTCTGTCTCACACTCTGTCCGTCTACATCCTCACTCTCTGACTGAGTGCAAGGACTGACTGCCTGAACTCAGCTCTTCCCGCTCTTTTAGGTGAACTAAACTCCACCCACCTCCCAGCACGTTTCGTGTTCCAAGCAGGGAGCCACCAAGGGGTGCTATGCTACACTCCAAGCAGGGAGCCGCCGAAGGTGCTTTGCTACACTACTTTGTGGTGTGGGGTGCAGGTGTTGGAGCATGGTCAGGTGTCTCCACCTTACCTGGATGGTGGGGTACCACACCTCAGGAGGAGGTGCAGTACCTCTGTGGCGACTGAACCCACAGGGGCGCCGCACTTACCTACCCCGCACTCCCTCGCAGCGTCCTGCTCCGTTGCCAGCAACTGCTATATGCTTGTAAGCAGCGCATGGCATGGACATCACAAGCAGAGCACAGCTGCCAGGACTATGCACGCAAAGGGCAGTGAGTATTCATTTCTCTTCAGTAGTGCACAGTGTCAGCCTCCGGCTCCCTGCTGCTACCGGCGGTCACATGTGCCGCTACTTAAGATAAATGAATATTCATGAATTCTCACTGTTCTCAGCGCTGCTTACAAGCATAAAGCAGTTGCTGGCACCGGAGCAGTACGCTGTAAGGGAGCCACCGGGTAGGTAAGTGTAATGGTTTGTTTTTTTAATGTTTTGTGATGGGGCCCTGCATACCAGGACGAGCTGGGGCCCTGCATACCAGGACGAGATGGGGCCATGCATACCAGGATGAGATGGGGCCCTGCATACCAGGATAGGGATGGGACCATGCATACTAGGACGAGATGGGGGCCCTGTATATCAGGACGACATGCGGCTATGCATGCCAGGACGAGATAAGGCGGCATGCATACTAGGATGAGATGGGGGCCCTGCATACCAGGACAGGATGGGGGCCATGTATACCAGGATAGCGATGAGGGGGCAATGTGTATCAGAATGGGGGTGAGGGGACCATATATGCCAGGATAAGGGATATTAAGTACAGAATTGACCACATTTTTTGCTTCAATTTTTTTCCTAATTTCTTCCTCTAAAACCTAGGTGCGTCTTATGGTCCAAAAAATACGGTAACTTCAAGGAGGATTGTGATAAACTACAGGACAAACATTACACCTGTGCCATGATATATCTCTATGCTGTGCATGGCTGATGGCTGTAATATACATTTATTCCCGCCTGCAGGACATGTGTTGGCTCCAGCCCTGGTTTCATAGATTTACTAAATGTCATGAATTACATTATATTTTCCATCCTAAGGAATTCAGATTACTGCACAATCTCTCCTGAAATGGGGGCGCTAATACTTTCTCTACTCTTCTGATCAGGATTCATAGTGGCTCCAATGGTCCACCATAAACGAGTGCAACTCCGGTTTAGTGTTCTCCCCTCGTACATACGTTGTTGTTGGGCATGTAACATATTTTTTATTCTATGTCATTTTTTTAACCTGTTCCTTCTGTATGATAGTTTGATTGTGGTGGGATCGGCCTTCCTGCCTAATGTGAGTCTGTAACTCCCTGATAGTCTTGAAAAAAGCTCTCCATTGCCTCTTCCAAATGCCTAAGATCTAAATTTAAAGTGCCCCTGTCTGCAGGATTGTGCTCAGTAACCTACAGACACTGTCAGGTCAGCGCCGTTATACTGATTACAGTGATACCTGGTGATGAAATCCGTCTTGTGGTTGTTGTTTAATCTTTATTTGTAGTTTTCAGTTAATGAGATTCTCGTGCTCTGGGGCGGGGCTGTGGGTTGGGCTGTGGGCGTGGCTTTATGTGGTGTGAGGATTACATATTCATCTGTCCAAAAAATAAGGAAAAGAGCAGCACGAAAAGGCCATAGTCCTGTTTCTTGCCTGCATTTATCCTGCCCTCACAAACCTTGTCCATGTATGCTTTTCTGAAATAAGGGACTTAGGTTTTCTTATGATGCTGTAAACGGAGTGTGCTGCTTTTTTCCTTATTTTTTGGATTGTCTCGTGTGCTTCTTCAAGCAAGCACCTTTACTACCGTGCTTTCACCCTGCAAAGTGTTGCTGATTCAGAGTCCACCCACTCCACCAGTAAGTTGACTGTTTCTTATTGCCATTCTATTTTTTTCTTTTTGATTTACATATTTATCTGTATTGGCTTATGACAGGTCGCTGACCCCTCACTGACCTGCCCCCATTATTACATAATGCATATAATAGTGTTGATATTATTGTTGATAATGCCTATAATACTGTGGCTATTGGGAGGCTTAGAAAAAAAAATTTACAAATGACACTGGCGGCGCCTGTCCAGTAGCCTCTATCGCTTACTTATAGATGCTACTGCGCAAGTGCCGCCATCGCCAGTGACATTTTTCTGGATGTAATTTTTTATGTAAAATAGGGGGCAGGTCACTGAAGGATCAGTGTCATAAGCCAATACAGATGAATATTTACGCAGAGCAACACATAAGGCCCCGCCCACAGCCCAACCCACAGCCACTCCCACAACCCACCCCGAAGCACGAGAATCTCATTAACTGAAAACTACAAATACAGATTAAACAATAACCAGCCCCCAGATGCCCAGAAAAGGCATATCTATTAGATGCGCCAATTCTGATGCTTTGCCCGGCTCTTCCCACTTGCCCTGTAGCGGTGGCAAGTGGGGTTCATATTTGTGGGGTTGATGTCACCCTTGTAATGTCAGGTGACATCAAGCCCATGGCTTAGTAATGGAAAGGTGTCTATCCATTACTAACCCCATAGCTACATGGTAAATAAAGACACAGTCAGAATAAAGTCTTTTATTAGAAATAAAACAAAACGTTTTTTTCTTTTTTAATTAAAAATAACAAACACAGTTATACTCACCTAACGGCTATTTCCACCAAAGACCTCGTTCTGTAATAAAAGTAAAATAAAAAAACAACAATATACCATACCTGTCTGTCGCTCTGTCCCACGCCGTAATCCATGTCTGGAGGATAATTAGTTTTCAACCTGGACGGTGCCAAGATGCGACCGTCCAGGCTAAGAACCACTGGTGAATGAGCTGCTGTAAGCGCAGTATCATTGACCAGCAGTGACATCATCAAGGTTTCCATCCAGGCTAAACCGCAGTGGCCACAGGACCAAGGGAAAAAGTCAGTGATGAAGTCACCACAGTTCAAGCTAAGTGACTTCACAGCAGATCACCGTGAGAATTCTCTGTTAGCTTTAAATAAAAAAACAAAAACTGTGTTTTGTTTTATTTCTAATAAAAGACTTTATTCTGGCTGTGTCTTTATTCACCATATAACTATAATATTAGTAATGGAAAGGTGTCTTATAGACACCTCTCCATTACTATGTCGTGGGCTTGATGTCACCTGACAATACAAGGGTGACATAAACCCCACAAATATCAACCCCACTCTCCACCACTACAGGGCAAGTGGGAAGAGCCGGGCAAAGCGCCAGAATTGGCGCATCTAATAGATATGCCTTTTCTGGGCAGCTGTGGGCTGCTATTTTTAGGCTAGGGGTCAATATCCATGGCCCCTTACTAGCATGAGAATACCAGCCCCCAGTTGTCATCTTTAGCAAGGCTGTTTATCAAAAATGATGAGGACCCCACGCCGTTTTTTTAAAATTATTTCTTTAATAAAAAAAACAGTGTGGGGACCCCTCTATTCTTGATAACCAGCCTTGCTGAAGCTGACAGCAGAGGGTTGCAGCCCCCAGTTGTGAGTTTTCCAGACTGGTTATAGAAAATACAAGGGAACCCATGCCGTTTTTTCATTCATTTATTTAGTTATAGCGCAGGCGGTGAGTGAGGAATACTCCCATCATCCGCTCCTGCTGTCACTGTTCTTAGCAGCAGCAGGTGCAGGTTGATGGGAGTAATAGTCCCAAAAGCCCCCACCTGCTGTCATCATTCTGACTTTTATATAACTCTCATTATTCTCCCCGCTGGCAGAGCAGGGGAGAATGATGAGAGCGTCTTCAGCACCCGCCGGGGAACAGCGCTTACGGTAGCGCTTCTTCCCTGTCGGCCATCCTTGTGGTACTGATGCTGCAAACGGGCGGCACATAGGTGTCACACATGTGCCACAAGTATTACACACATGGACATCTCCGGTACCAGAAATATCAGGACGTGTGAAACCGGCCTTATACACAGTTCTCTTTAAATCCCTAATATTTCTTCTTGAATCTCATCTGACAGAAAATATTGGAGCTTACGATAGTATAGATTGTGAAGTCTCTGAGACCCATACTCTAATTACACCAGAGAGGTTTCACCACTAGTTACTCATTTATTACTGATGGAGACTGTGGAGTTTGATCATTTCAGTAGTTCCTAATCAGGCCCCATTATTAATATCTGACGTGTGTTACTTTATGTGGTGGTAAGTTTGGAATTCTTCACAAAGAATAATAGAAAACAAATGGATCTTACAAATTATTCTCCAGCTTCGCACTATACCCTACATACGGTTGTACACTACTGTCTGGGCACATGGCAGTGTTCAGAAGGGAAGGAGCGCCATTTAGCTATATGAATGCAGATCTTGCTGGAATAATTTGTAGACACAATGTATTGGGAGCACTGTTCATGGTCAACTGGCAGCTCAAAAGATGTCCACCATGAACATGCTTGGCTCTATCTTCTCTGCTTGCCATATCCCAAGGATTGCCTTGCTCATCGCCCTTTAACACCCTCACATGGAATCTGGACTTATACAGGGACCCCTAGGCTTGGACCATGGTGTTACCTGCTATTCTGTGGTGTTAGATGGCAAGTGGAATAGTCAGGTAGCTGGGTCAGAATCAGAAGGACAGAATACAGAATCAGAAGACGCAAGAGTAGTCAGTAAACGGGCCACGGTCACAACAGGAAACAAATACACAAGCCACAAGCTGAGCACAGAGGACTGAACCAGAGGAGAACAGCGCTGTATCTGGCAGATTCCGGCCATGTGCTTTGCGCTTTAGTAGGGTGTGGTACTTTCCAATTGGCTGAAGTAGGGAGCAGATTACTCCAGCTGGACAGCAGGAACAGATCCCAGATGAGATTGGACACACCATATGCAGAAGCCCTAATATAACTAAATGACAGAAAACCAGAATAGTAGAAATCCCCATAAAGTGATTCCATTTTATAAATCAATTCACTGAGGGTTATAATCCTTAGGAGGAGTGAATATTTTGACTCCACAGCCACTTTCTGGAAATTAACACGCAGTTGATGCTGGAGAGTGAAAATTACACATCTGCCATTTTATTACCCTGCACATAGTGCCCAGATTGTGCTCCAGGAGACACCGCAAATTAAGTGGATTCTTCTCAATATAATATTGCTAAATACAGGTGTAACACCCCTTTATGGCTACCACTGTACCCTGGGTGTTATGGGGGGTCTCACCTCTTCTGTACACAGTATTGTGAGGAAAGAGGGAGACACAAGCGCAATATAGGGTCTTATCCCACAAATAAAGTAAGCGGTTTGACAAAAAACTGCTCACCTGGTAGTAGGTATTGAAAGCATGTATAGATAAGGGCTGCTGCAGATCCAAAAGTCGGTCACCGACTATCTGAAACAAAACTCTGCAAAGGAATATGTGGATTTCGTCCGCGCTGCCCAAATGATGAAATTCCAGAGGTTGATAAAGTTTGACAGTGGTTTATTCTACGCGTTTCAAGGTTTTTTGCAACCTCTTCTTCAGGAAATGCCACCTCTTCTGTACACAGTGCCTCCCCCCGAATCTTGATTGGAGCTCTGTCTCTGGGCTGCAGAAGGACAGTTATCTTCTGCCAGGGGCTGATTCGGGAAACCCCTGCCACAGCTCGGAACACACTCAGGAAGCAGGAGTAAAACAGTTTAACAAATTTATTGTTATGAAGCAGAATTAAAATGGATTTACAGGAATAAACATACAATGTGATTTACTGTGCTCTATAAAAGTCATATACCCATCACAGACTAATTAAACCCCAACCCTGCAGATATAACGTGGCCAATTCCCCCTCTTTTGCATTTACTTAGTTCGACCATTGGGGCCCAGTTGCCGCGGATGTTGGCGCGCAAAGGAAGGTTGGCGCGCAAAGTAGAAAACGTAGGTGCACTTAAATGAATGTTGCTGTCAATAGTCTCGGTCGCAGTGTACTCACTGTAAGTCGCGCTGATAGTATCACAAGTCTCAGCAGAACACTCACTGTGTCTCCAAAAATCAGAGGATTCTTTAGATTCCAGCTGAGGGCTGCAGGATTTAGACCTTTATCCGATGGGAGTGCTGGCAGAACTCTCTGGATCTTTGCTCTCTCCGGCAACACTGGTATCTCCGCGGGGTCCCCCACACTCTGCAACTTAGGGGAATCAAGATCCACACTGCTCTGTTTCTCATAACCAGCAGCAGCAGCCACGTTTTCTCTCCTCTCCCTCTTTACTTTCACTTTCTCCTCAGCGTCCTCCCCCAAGTCCCTCCTCCCTTCTATCATCTCACTGGAACAAGGATCCTTGGGAGTTGTAGTCTTCTGCCACTCAGGAGAAAAACGATTAGTGTCTGTAGGTCTCTGTTTAACAGCCACTGCAAAACTCTTCTTAGAGTCTGTAAGCTCCAGCATGCCGGTAGATGCTCTGACAGTTCCCTGTGCATGTGTTACACAGGGATCCTAAATGTTGTTTGCGCACACTGCAAGACTCCGAACTGAGAGCGGATTTTGCTGGATTAGTTTATAGAAACCTTGTTGCTTTTCAACAGCCTTTGAGCCACTAATAGTGTGGGAACCTCTGGTTTTTCCATTGACAGATGATCGACTTGAGTGGGGACTTGTTTTTTGTGAGATGAGAATAGGTATTATTTTCGCCTAGGTAACATTGATTGGTTTCTTTTTAATTGATATTTGGGAGGCAGAATGAACAAACAGTTGAACACCGCACACTACTGGTTCATCCAACAAGGTTTTCTATTACACTGTGAACTGTCATTGTCTTGGTCAATAAAGTTTTTTACATAGCTTGCCATTATTATGGACAGTTTAAGTAGAAATGTTCAAAAATATAAAACTCAAGGATATTTTAATAAAAAGTAATTGTTTTGTTTTTATCTTAGCAGATGACTGTACCAGGAGATCGAAAGGGACAGCTGACATCATCATTTTTTAAATCTGATGATCTTCAGATCCTAGAAGATACAACTGAAGTGATTGCTGTTACTCCAGATATACCATCATCCATTCACAGCAAAGATCTGTCATCTGATCCTATGAAACAGGTCCCATCTTCTGATTCATTACTGACTACTAAGGGAAATCAAAGTCACAAAAGAGGCAATAAAAAACAAACTGCTCCTAAAGCAAAGAAGCCATTTTCCTGTTCAGAATGTGGGAAATATTTTGCACAAAAATCAAATTTTGTTACCCACCAGAGAACTCACACAGGGGAGAAGCCTTTTTCTTGTTCAGAATGTGGGAAATGTTTTAACAATAAATCAGATTGTATTAAGCACCAGAGAATTCACACAGGGGAGAAACCATTTTCATGTTCAGAATGTGGGAAATGTTTTGCACATAAATCAAATTTTGTTACCCACCAGAGAACTCACACAGGGGAGAAGCCCTTTTCATGTTTAGAATGTGGGAAATGTTTTGCACAGAAATCAAGTTTTGTTACCCACCAGAGAACTCACACAGGGGAGAAGCCTTTTTCATGTTCAGAATGTGGGAAATGTTTAAGCAATAAATCAGTTTGCGTTAAGCACCAGAGAACTCACACAGGGGAGAAGCCTTTTTCCTGTTAATGTGGGAAATATTTTACCCAGAAAGCGCTTCTTGATCGCCATCAGAGCAGTCACGCAGAGGAGAAGCCTTTTTCATTTTCTTAATATTTTACTTGGAAATCAACTGTTAATAAACATCAGAGATGTCACATAGGGGAGAATACTTTTTTATATTCATAATGTTGGAATAGTTTTAAACAAAATTGAATCTTCTTAACCCTGCTGTTCTGTTCGCATTTGCTATACACTTGTACTGTTCCCGGGTCAATATGACCCGACCTATTAATTCTTGATTTTTCGCTACTCTAATTGTTTTATTTGAATACTTTTTTCATTGAAATACTGTATGTGAACATGGTTGATCATAAGCAAATGAAAATTTTAAATTCAAACTTAATTTTTTTTTTTTTTTTCATAAAAAGGTTACATAGGCTTTTTGCAATTATCTTCGATTGTTGACATTCTGCACACAAATAATAAAGAAGCTTTGCATTACTATTACTAAAACATGAAATTTAACTTTTTGAAAACAAATTTTATAAATCAACAAATGAAAAATCATAAAAACTTCAACCATTTTAGAAAGAAAAAAGAAAAAACTGAACATGTTCATGCGTTTTTACACAATAATAAGACACATGTCCTTTACACAGATATTTTGAACATCCAGCACATGTCAGATTAGTCTTATTGTCACAGGAAGATGGACAGAAGCTACATCTCTTCCTTTTTTTGCTGGTAGCTGTGCTGGTGGAGGCCGTGGATGTGGAGTGTCTTTCTTGAGCATGCTGGACACTTTTTACAATGGCTGTTGCTCCGTCACTTCTGGGGGTCACTTTTCTGCTCTCAATATATGGCCTCACCAGGGTTTTTCCCAATTCCTCAAGAAATAATCTTCTTTTATACAGCTTATTCCGGTTCCAATCGGGGTCGATTTCTCTCCATAAGACAAATGCATTGTATGCAGAAACGTCCAGTATGTTATAAAATAAAATCATTGGCCACCGATTGGTTTTGCGTTTGCATGTATATGTTGATATTGCTTGGTCTAAAGTATCAACTGCTCCCTTTGTGGCATTATAATCCAAAATAATGTCAGGCTTTCTGTCTTCTCTATCACTTACGGCATTGTCATGGTGCATTGTGCTCATTAGAATTACCTGTTTGTTTGTTTTTGGAACATAAGAAACAACAGTTGTATTTCCAGAAAAATAAAAAGTAGAACTGTACACCTCTCTCTTGCTAAGGATACCTTGCGGTAGTTCAGGTTTGTTTTTTCTCATAGTACCCAGCATGGTAAGTTGTTTTTTCTTCAACATCTGGCCTAGTTGATAGGATGTAAAAAAGTTGTCACATGTGACATTTTGTCCTTTTAGTCCATGAGTCAAATCTAGAACAACACGCATACCCTGATTTTTTTCAGGTCTTTCATCAGGGGTTTTTCCTGTATACACTTGAACATTTAGAGCATATGAACTTTTGCTGTCACAAAAGTACACATAAAAAAACATAACTTTTGCAGTCAGAAATAATCAGAGACCTGTAGAACAGTATAAAATGCTATCGGGTCATATTGACCCGAACAGTACAAGTGTAACAATCAGTGTGTAGCAAAAAGTAAACAAAAAACAAAATGTAGAGCTCCACAAATGAGGAGAAGTCAAGGAACCACTAGTTTCAAATCCTCATTAAAAAAAATCTGCAGGGTCTCAAAAATCATTTTGGGTCATATTGACCCGAACAGTACAGCAGGGTTAAATGGGTTGTCTCTTGTCATTCCTCATGATTGCAGACAAAAGGATAAAACTAAACTTTATTAATTCCAAATGTAAAACTATACCCATAATTCACCCCTGAAGGTTAGTCAATAGGTGACATATACCCCACATCTCAGTATATAGGGTGAGGTGACATATACACTCACTCTCCAAGCCTCTTATTTCTACGGGTTTCATCGTCCTCACCAAAGACGACTCATCAAGAGACTATTTAATATTGACCTGCAGTTAGGTCCATATATATTTGGACAGAGACAACATTTTTCTAATTTTGGTTCTAGACATTACCACAATGAATTTTAAACAAAACAATTCAGATGCAGTTGAAGTTCAGAGTTTCAGCTTTCATTTGAGGGTATCCACATTAACATTGGATGAAGGGTTTAGGAGTTTCAGCTCCTTAACATGTGCCACCCTGTTTTTAAAGGGACCAAAAGTAATTGGACAGATTAAATAATTGTAAATAAAATGTTCATTTCTAGTACTTGGTTGAAGACCCTTTGTTGGCAATGACTGCCTGAAGTCTTGGACTCATGGACATCACCAGACGCTGTGTTTCCTCCTTTTTGATGCTCGGCCAGGCCTTCACTGCGGTGGTTTTCAGGCCTTCACTGAGGTGGTTTTCAGTTGCTGTTTGTTTGTTGGCCTTTCTGTCTGAAGTTTAGTCTGTAACAAGTGAAATGCATGCTCAATTGGGTTGAGATCAGGTGACTGACTTGGCCATTCAAGGATATTCCACTTCTTTGCTTTAATAAACTCCTGGGTTGCTTTGGCTTTTTGTTTTGGGTCATTGCCCATCTGTAGTATGAAACGACGAGCAATCAGTTTGGCTGCATTTGGCTGGATCTGAGCACACAGTATGGCTCTGAATACCTCAGAATTCATTCGGCTGCTTCTGTCCTGTGTCACATCATCAATAAACACTAGTGACCCAGTGCCACTGGCAGCCATGCATGCCCAAGCCACCACACTGCCTCCGCCGTGTTTTACAGATGATGTGGTATGCTTTGGATCATGAGCTGTACCAAGCCTTCACCATACTTTTCTCTTTCCATCATTCTGGTAGAGGTTGATCTTGGTGTCATCTGTCCAAAGAATGTTCTTCCAGAACTGTGCTGGCTTTTTTAGATGTTTTTTTAGCAAAGTCCAGTCTAGCCTTTTTATTCTTGATGCTTATGAGTGGCTTGCACCATGCAGTGAACCCTCTGTATTCACTTTCATGCAGTCTTCTCTTTATGGTAGATTTGGATATTGATTCGCCGACCTCCTGGAGAGTGTTGGTCACTTGGTTGGCTGTTGTGAAGGGGTTTCTCTTCACCATGGAGACTATTCTGCGATCATCCACCACTGTTGTCTTCCGTGGGCCCCAGGTCTTTTTGCATTGATGAGTTCACCAGTGCTTTCTTTCTTTCTCAGGATGTACCAAACTGTAGATTTTGCCACTCCTAATGTTGTAGCAATTTCTCGGATGGGTTTTTTCTGTTTTTGCAGCTTAAAGATGGCTTGTTTCACCTGCATGGAGAGCTCCTTTGACCGCTTGTTTCCTTCACAGCAAAACCTTCCAAATGCAAGCACCACACCTCAAATCAACTCCAGGCCTTTTATCTGCTTAATTGAGAATAACACAATGAAGGGATTGCCCACACCTGTCCATGAAATAGCCTTGGAGTCAATTGTCCAATTACTTTTGGTCCCTTTAAAAACAGGGTCGCACATGTTAAGGAGCTGAAACTCCTAAACCCTTCATCCAATGTTAATGTGGATAGCCTCAAATGAAAGCTGAAGGTCTGAACTTCAACTGCATCTGAATTGTTTTGCTTAAAATTCATCGTGGTAATGTCTAGAACCAAAATTAGAAAAATGTTGTCTCAGTTCAAATATATATAGACCTAACTGTATATTCAAGCGAAACTAAACGAAAAAATGAAGACTAAAATCATGTATCATGTTATCTGAAACAGTCAGAAAACTAGCCACATATTGGCAGATCCCAGACCTCAAACTATATACTTCGGAAGCTTATAAGCCACTCCAGTGTCAGGAATAGATAGTATGAATTTGAATTTACCAAGTGGCTGCAATGAAACAAAGAGTGAAAAATATAAAGGGGTCTGAATACTTTCCATTCCCCCTGTATCAGTAAAAATAACTCCTCTTTATTAGGTAAAGTTTAAAAGAATTGCGCCATTTTCCGATACCCGTCGCGTCTCCATTTTTCATGACCTCGGGTTGGGTGAAGGCTTATTTTTTGTGTGCCGAGCTGACGTTATTAATGAATACCATTTTGGTGCAGATACGATCTTTTGGTCGTCCTTTATTGCATTTTAATGCAATGTTGCGGCGACCAAAAAAAAGTAATTCTGGCGTTTTGACATTTTTTCTTGTTACGCCATTTCACGATCGGGTTAGTTATTTTTTATAGTGATAGATCGGGCGATTCTGAACCCTTCTATAACAAATATGTATATGTTTGATTTTGTTATTGTTTTATTTTGAAAGTGGCGAAAGGGGGGTGATTTGAACTTTTATTTTTTTTTTATATTTTTAAAAATATTTTTTTTACTTTTGGCATTGTCATACACACAGAACAAAAAGAACGATCCAAAAGTCCAGCAATTGATGTGAAAAATTCATAAAAAGTTCTTTATTATAATAGGAACATGAAAGAAGGCTAAAACACCACAACGTGATTATAGCTTACAAAACTAATGACGCTGACTCATCACACAAATATCCCATATATAAGACCAATAAGAGTCTAATAGCTTTGCATATAAAGACAAGGTAATCTCTCCTGAGCCTATTGACATATCATGTACCATAATGTATGTGCCTATAACAAAGGGCACTCATATTAGCATAGAAAGTTAACAATCAATGAGATAAACATACCTAAGGAATCCACTTATTGCAAGAGCAGGCAGCAGGAGAGGAGAGATAGAAGCGGTCAGAGTACAGGCGTCTTCCCGACGCGCGTTTCGGAGCGCTATGCTCCTTCTTCAGGGGGCATTGTGAAGACATACAGCATTGTATCTTAATTAACCAGATGACTATTTTTTAGCAATGAAGAATAATAGAATGTTATCTGTATGTTGGCTTTCAAATCTAAGTGTTGATTTCTAATTGGTCAAGAAAACAGACTTTTGTTTGTGTAAGCCTGAAATATTGACTTTTATTGTGCGCTTATCCTTTAATAGGTTATAGGAAGTTTCGCCCCCAGCAGCTCGCCCCCAGGTACATTTCACCCCCTCACATTTCACCCCTATCATTTCACCCCCAGGAAGATTCGCCCCCAGCATTTCGCCCCTGGATGTTTCGCCCCTAGCATTTTGCCCCTGGATGTTTCGCCCCCAGCAGTTTGCCCCCGGATGTTTCGTCCCCAACAGCAGTTTGCCCCCGGATGTTTCGCCCCAGCAGTTCGCCCCCGGATGTTTTGCCCCCGTATTTTTTCGTTCCGGCAGTTCGATCCCAAATGGTTTGCCCCCAGATGTTTCGCCCCCCGATTTTTCACCCCTGGATGTTTTGCCCCCAGCAGTTTGCCCCCGGATGCTTCGCCCTCGGATGTTTGTACCGTTTTGCCCCCACAATTTTGCATTTGGATGTTTCACAAGTTTGTCCTTGTGGTTCATAAATTCCCGTCCGTCATCAATCCACATGTCACAAAAGTACTGTACAGAGTGCTGCACTTTTGTGACTTGTTAAATCTGTAAACCTCACAACTGATTGAATTATAGTGTCAGAGCATTTTGCCCGCACTTTTAACAAGCCATTTTCCAAAATGTTTCATGTCATTCTCCGCAAGGAGAAACAGTACTTCTTGGATATCGGTCAGACGCCTCTAACCCAGCCATACCAGATCTCACACTTTGCACTGACGAGGGGCAGTACCCCGAAACACAGTGTTTGCAAATTGAGATTCTCATTTTGGCTTTTATCCTAAGTCATGTAACAAGGCTCGTTAAAGGGTCGACATTGACTTTTAGGATTGCTACTTCCAATAGGTGGCACTAGAGTTCTAGCCCTCTTCCTCTCTGAAGAGACAATTTACATATTTCCCAGAGGAGCATTGCGGCTTTAAGTCTCCTCATCTCGGCATGTTTAGCATGTCATTCTCCGCAAGGAGAAACAATACTTCTTGGATATAAAACATTTTTGTGTTGCAAAAACATAACACGAAAAAAATAAACAGATTCAAAAAATGTAGTGTGAATGAGGCCTGATTTAGGTGGGGAATGTAAACCACTCAAAAATCCAAACATTTTGTGACCTTTTTCCTGACCCAGCCCTGACCTGCTTTTTTGCAAGTTTTGTTGCAGATGTAACAATTTTCATGTCGGGTGTCCTGCAAGTTACATTAGACGAGCTCTTATTCCATCGTTACATCAGAATACAGCAGTGTCAATGATCTCTACAAAGCTTCCACAGCAAGTCACTGTCTACAAGTATGAAGTCAGTTCTATCCAAACGTGGGAAGAAGTTGGTCTACGAGAATCACATTTACGTATGTTCCAAACGGACGGCTGACGATGTCCATTCCATCTGGGTCTGTGAAAAACGGTCGACTTGCAAGTAACCAATCCCCACAACCACGCAGCACAAGCAGCAGGACCTGACGCAATCCGACTCGTCAATGAGGCGGTCACCAGGGCAAGGACCACACCGGAGACACCACCACAGATTCTCACAGAAGGCATCTCAGGAGCCCATGCTAATGTTGTAGCACTTCTCCCAAAGAAAGCATCACTGAAGAGAACAATGCAATGATCAAGGCGACTTGGCAATATTCCAAGGTTGCCCCAAACCCTTGATCCACTTGTTATTCCCCAGGAGTTCCAGGAGATCAGTATTGATGGTATCCAGCAGCAGTTCCTTCTGCTTGACTCTGGTGAGCATTTAACATTTCCATAAAGCAGAATCATTGCAAAGTTTATGTTGCACAAATGTGAAAAATTATATATTACACAGTGCTGATATAGAACACTATGTGATTTTTTTTTGTCTTAACCCCTTCATGACCCAGCCTATTTTGACCTTAATGACCTGGCCATTTTTTACACTTCTGACCAATTTCCCTTTATGAGGTAATGACTCAGGAACGCTTCAACGCATCCTAGCGATTCTGAGATTGCTTTTTCGTGACATATTGGGCTTCATGTTAGTGGTAAATTTAGGTCGATAATTTTTGCCTTTATTTGTGAAAAAAACGGAAATTTGGCAAAAATGTTGCAATTTTCAAATTTTTTAATTTTATTTTGTTAAACCAGACAGTTATGTGACACAAAATAGTTAATAAATAACATTTCCCACATGTCTACTGTACATTAGCACAATTTTGGAGACAAATTTTTTTTTGTTAGGACGTTATAAGGGTTAAAAGTTGACCAGCGATTTCTCATTTTTACAAACAAATTTACAAAACCATTTTTTTTAGGGACCACCTCACATTTGAAGTCACTTTGAGAGGTGTGTATGGCAGAAAATACCCAAAAGTGACACCATTCTTAAAACTGCAGCCCTCAGCCTACTCAAAACTACATTCAAGAAGGTTACAGGTGCTTCACAGGAGCTAAAGCAACGTGGAAGGAAAAAATGGACATTTTAATTTTTCCAACAAAAATGTTCTTTTAGCATCAATTTTTTCATTTTCTCATGGGTAACAGGATAAAATGGATCCTAAAATTTGTTGGGCAATTTCTCCTGAGTACACCAATACCTATGTGGTCATAAACCACTGTTTGGGCACACGGCAGGGCTCAGAAGGGAAGGAGTGCCATTTGACTTTTTGAATGGAAAATATGCTGGAATATTTAGCGGTTGCCATGTCACTGTCCCTGTGTGCCTAAACATTGGAGCTCCCCCACAAGTGACCCCATTTTGGAACTAGACCCTCCAAGGAATTTATCTAGATGCATAGTGAGAACTTTGAACCCCCAGGTGCTTTACAAATTGATCTGTAAAAAATAAAGGACCTTTTTTTCACAAAAAATTTCTTTTAGCCTCAGTTTTTTCATTTTCACATGGGCAACATCATAAAATGGATCCTAAAATTTGTTGGGCAATTTCTCCTGGTTACACCGATACCTCATATGTGTCATAAACCACTGTTTGGGCGCACGGCAGGGCCTGGAAGGGAAGGAGCACCATTTGACTTTTATGTAAAATTAGCTCCAATCATTAGCGGACACCATGTCGTGTTTGGAGAGCCCCTGTGTGCCTAAACTTTGGAGCTCCTCCACAAATGACCCTATTTTGGAAACTAGACCCACTAAGGAACTTATCTAGATGTGTTGTGAGCACTTTGAACCCCCACTTTTAGCCCACTATTTTTTATTTTCACAATGGTAACAGGAGAAATTGGACCACAAAAGTTGTTGTCCAGTTTGTCCGGAGTATGCTGGTACCCCATATTTGGGGGGACCACTGTTTGGGCACACGTCGGAAGTAGTGACGTTTTGAAATGCCGACTTGATGGAATGGTTTGCGGGTGTCATGTTAAGTTTGCAGAGCCTCTGATGTGCCTAAACAGTGGAAACCCCTGACAAGTGACCCCATTTTGGAAACTAGACCACCCAGGGAACTTATCTAGATGTGTGGTGAGCACTTTAAACTCCCAAGTGCTTCACAGTTTATAAAGTAGAGCCATGAAAATAAAAAATCTTTTTTTCCTCAAAAAATGATATTTTAATCCACAATTTTTTATCTTCACAAGGGTAACAGGAGAAATTGGACCCCAAAAGTTGTTGTATAGTTTGTCCTGCGTACACTGGTACCCAATATGTGGGGGGGAACCACTGTTCAGGCACACGTCGGGGCTCGGAACGGAAGTAGTGATGTTTTGAAATGTCAACTTTGATGGAATGGTCTGCAGGCATCATGTACGTTTGCAGAGCCCCTGATGTGCCTAAACAGAGGAAACTCCACAAGTGACCCAATTTTGGAAACTAGACCCCCCAAGGAACTTATCTATATGTGTGGTGAGCATTTTGACCCCCAAGTGCTTAACAGAAGTTTATAACGCAGAGCTGTGAAAATAAAAAATCATTTTTTTCCTCAAAAAATGATTTTTAGCCCACAATTTTTTATTTTCACAAGGGTAACAGGAGAAATTGGACCCCAAAATTTGTTGTCCAGTTTGTCCTGAGTACGCCGATACCCCATATGTGGGGGAGGACCACTGTTTGGGCACACATCGGGACTCGGAAGGGAAGTAGTGACGTTTTGAAATACCGACTTGATGGAATGGTCTGCGGGCGTCATGTTACGTTTGCAGAGCCTCTGATGTGCCTAATCTGTGGAAACCCCCCCCACAAGTGACCCCATTTTGGAAATTAGACCACCTAAGGAACTTATCTAGATGTGTGGTGAGCGCTTTGAACCCCCAAGTGCTTCACAGAAGTTTATAACGCAGAGCCGTGAAAATAAAAAATCATTTTTTTTCCACAAAAATAATTTTTTTTAGCCCTCAATTTTTTATTTTCCCAAGGGTAACAGGAGAAATTAGACCCCCAAAGTTGTGCAATTTTTCCTGAGTACGCTTATACCCCATATGTGAGGGTAAATCACTGTTTGGGTACACGTCGGGGCTCGGAATGGACGGAGTAATGTTTGACTTTTTGAACGTAAAATTGGCTGGAATAAATGGTGGCGCCATGTCACGTTTGGAGACCCTGTGATGTGCCTAAACAGTGGAACCCCTCAATTCTAACTCTAACCCCAACACACCCTTAACCCTAATCGCAACCCTAATCATAACCCTAACCCCAACACACCCCTAACCCTAATCCCAACTCTAACCCTAACCACAAGCCTAGCCCTAATCCCAACCCCAAGCCACCCCTAACTCCACCCCTAACCCTAATTCTAACCCTATCCCTAATTCCAACCCTAACCCTATTTCTAACCCTATTTCTAACCCTAACCCTATCTCTAACCCTAATTCCAACCCTAACCTTAATTACAACCCTAACCCTAATTCTAACTGTAATGGAAAAATAAAAAAAAATTTTTATATTATTATATGTCCCTACCTATGGGGGTGATAAAGGGTGGGTGTATTTACTTTTTTTTATTTTGATCACTGTGAGAGTTTATCACAGTGATCAAAATGAAAAAATGAATCTGCAGCATTGCAGATTCGACAGGCGCACTGCGCATGTGACAGCTGTTTTCCAAGATGGCGGCGCCCATGATCCGAGACGGCGGGACACCGGGACGGCCAGAGGGACTTTGTAAGTACTGTGGGGGGTGAGGGGGGGATCGGAAGGTGAGGGGGAGCGGAGGGAAGGGGGGCAGATGATGACGGCGGCGACCGATCGCAGCCGTCTGTCGGTGGCGGGGGCCGATCGCCCCCACCAGTCGGTGTGGGGGGGTCGGGTCTCGGTCTCCAGCCATGGCAGATGCTATTGCAGTATCGGCCATGGCTGGATTGTAATCTTTCACCAAATTTCATTGGTGAAATATTACAAATCGCTCTGATTGGCTGTTTCACTTTTACCAGCCAATCTGAGCGATCGTAGGCATGTGGGGGCTAAGCCATGCCCCCTGAGGTTAACTATAAAGTGTCCTCTGTGTGCGGGTCGGGTGACCTTTCAGTGACCCCGGTCACCCGACCCACAGGGGGGCAATCAATTCAAGACGCCACATAGGCATGATGGGTCATATTGGCACGACTTTTCATGACGCCTATGTGGCGTCAAAGGTCGGAAGGGGGTAAAGGGAAACTTTGAGGATAGTATAATGTAGGATGAGGCCTAATAATTCCAACTATGCCTCACTTGTTTATTTGCAGTCTGAGTCTCTGCTCAGCTTCAAAGTAGAAGTCCTGCCTTTGAGATACAGTGGTCTGCCATGTTCATAAGCAGAGTGGCAACCTTGTCCACCAACCATGATTTGCAGGTATCCAGCCATTGTCAATCACAGCCAGAGGACAAGGTTGTCGCATCAGACCAGCACCAATAGATGTCAATTTTAGTGTAGAATTTTCTGCTTTAAATTAGCTGCAGATTATCTATTGCAACTCCTTAGTGCATGTGAATGGACCTTAAGGATTCATTAACATGTCTCCTAACCTCTGTGGATTGTCCATGACTGTAGATCTACAGCTACTCTGGTGGAGATAATTCTACACCAAAATCTCTATTTAGCTCTATGGATTTAGGTGCAGGTTTTAGTGCAGGATTTTAGCCCCTTGTCTGAATGGCTGGAATCTTCTTTGCATACTGGCAGCATACATTCACATGCAGGGACATAAGTAGCTTGGCCCTGGCCCCATAACAAAGTTATGCCTCCTGACTAAGCTGTTTAGGGCGAAACGTACGTTGAGGTTGCAGGGTGGGACTCCTGCAGGGGCACCTACCTTTTGCTGTCGGCACCATGACTTCAGGTATAATATTTCACCCTCATTAGTGGGTATGCTTAGATAATTCATTTGGGCTCTTTGTTAGGCTAGTTTCACACTTGCGTTTTTTTGCTGCACGTTTTTTGCGCAAAAAAACGCATGAAAAAAACGCATACAAACGCATACAAATGCTGCGTTTTTTCCAGCATTTTTATGCGCATGCTGGAAAAAAATGCAGCGTTTTTATGTGTTTGTATGCGTTTTTAGTGCGTTTGCGTTTTTTCTACATTTTTTTTCCTCAACCAAAAAAATCAAGATAACAATTATTAGGGTTGGGGTTATGGTTAGGTTAAGGGTTAGGGTTAGGTTAAGGGTTAGTATGGTCAGGGTTTAGGGTTAAGGGTTAGGGTTAGGTTAAGGGTTAGGGTTGGGTTAAGGGTTAGGGGTGGGTTAAGGGTTAGGGTAAGGGTTAGTTAGGGTTAGTAGTACTATCCCAAACCCTAACCCTTAACCCAACCCTAACCCTTAACCTAACCCTAACCCCTAACCTTTAACCTAACCCTACAAACCCTAACCCTAAATCCTGACCATACTAACCCTAACTAACCCTAACCCTTAACCTAACCCTAAACCTTGACTTTACTAACCCTAACTCATCCTAACCTTTACCATAACCATTGTACAAAAAAAAACGCATGCACAAAAAAACGCATAAAAAACGCATGTATATGCGCAATATGCGCACCCATAGACTTATAATGGGTTTCTTGCTGTAAAAAAACGCAATGCGTGCGCATGCGTTTTTTTGGGGCAAGTTGGACGCTCAAAAAATGCAACAAGGTGCAGTTTGTGCGCCCGAGCGCACAGTAAAAAAACGCATGCGCGCAAAAACGCATAAAAAAACGCATTCACATAAGCGCATCCCATGCAAAATATAGGGAAAAAAAACGCATGCGTTTTTCAGCGCTATAAAAGTGTGCAAAAAAACGCAAGTGTGAAACCAGCCTTAGACATGTGTCTGGACTGATTATTAGCCATTCAGTGGTAGTGTTATTTATACTGTTATTCTATTACTATTTTATACGGACTATGCAGTCCAGACATGTGTATATCTACTTATGACTAAGGTTCCTTGTAACTGGAATAGAGGTGGTATATTTAGATACTTACATTGTTAAAGCGCCTTCCATAATATATAGTCAGTTGCTGACTTATTTGAACCTTCAGCCATTTCTAGGTGTTCATTGTTCAGTGAGTCCTTTATGGGTTCTGTGATGAGGTTTCACGCTGTGTATCAATTCTCACAAAAAAAAAATATGTATTTTTTTTGTTATGACTTGTTATCATAGACATTGTTAGTATTTTACTAAATAAATTTTGTACTGAATTAAAAAATCCTTTTATGGTGATCTCATTTCTATATAGTTATATCTATTTAATAGAATATGTGCTCACATTTTGGTTATATGTTATACCCATGATTGTGTTTATGAAGCTACAGCTTCAAATTTAGAGGATTAGCTTGTTGGTGCAAAAAGTTTTGAAGGGGCCTGGGCCCCCCTTCCTCCGCGATGCCCTGCCCCTGTTGCCACGCCCCCTGCCAACAGCCTGAAATGAAGTTCCAATGCTGAATTAGTGCTGGGAAGAGGGTACACCGTGCTCCGGTAGGTGCCGGTCACCTACCGGAGCATGGCAGGGGGTGAATTAATATTCACCACCTGCTGCCACACGCTGCGTTCCTCTGCTTTGATACAGGACCTGGAACGATGTATGCAATCATGTGATCGCTCACATCTCAGGATCTGCATCTAACCCCAACCCTGCAGCAGCAGGCAGTATTAATTTATCCTTGCCAGGCTCCAGTAGGTGACAGGCACCTACCAGAGGATGGTAGATACAGGGGGCCCGCTGTTCATGGGCGCATTACAACCCTCGGCGGCAGGCCCGACGGCCCGAGGGCAGTGGCGTCCCCTGCCTACATGGTAGGTACGCCACTGCTGCCCTGCATCCATGTGGATGGGATTTAGACCTTTATGCTGCATATGACCCCAACCTAATGAACCGTTGAGTTAGCATGCTTTTTCTTCACAAATACTTCTTACATGTTTGCTTGTTTTTCCTGATGTAAACCTTTTATTTTCATGGAATTCTGCATTTTGCTAGTTTCTGCTGCCGTTAATCCTTTCACGACTTTGAAAATGTGACATTTTTGAAGCATTTTTAAACAGGAATATATCACAGTTATTCACCAAGGGCCACACCAATTTATGGTTGTCCCCGAAGGGCCGTTTGTTACTCTGCAGGTTCTGTAGAAGCTGGTTAACCACCACTTTAGTTCAGCAAAGCCAATATCTCAGTTCTGCAGCGATCGTTGGTGGGATTAACCCTGTAGTCAGTCAACAGTCCCCCTGCTTAAATACATAGCCTGCATTAAAGGGGTATTCTCATGCCGAACAGCAAAATAAGGCAGCATGCTTTCAGCAATCATGGGAAGGAGAAACAGATGCTATAATTACTTACTAAATGGGAAACTGCTGGGGAAATCAGACATGGAAAAAGACTTAGTCATCTTAGTCAATAAGAAGCTAAATTGGAGTGCCCAGTGTCAGGCAGCTGCCACCAAAGCAAATCGGGTCATGGGATGCATTAGAAGAGGTCTGGGGACACGAGATGAAAACATAATTCTCCCTCTGTACAAATCACTTGTCAGACCACACTTGGAGTATTGTGTGTAATTTTGGACGCCAGTGCTCAAGAAAGACTTTACTGAACTTGAAAGGGTTCAAAGGCGGGCTACTAAAATGATAAATGGAGTTGGTTCACTACAATACCCAGAAAGGGTATTTACTCTAGAAAAGAGAAGACTTAGGGGAGACCTAATATATATGTACAAGTATATCAGAGGGCAATACAGAGATCTCTCCAATGCACTGTTTGTACCAAGGACTGTGACAAGAACACGGGGGCATTCTCTTCGTTTGGAGGAAAGACAATTTCTGCACCAGCATAGAAGAGGGTTCTTCACGGTAAGTGCAGTGAGGCTCTGGAATTCTCTTCCTGAGGAAGTGGTGATGGCCAACTCACTGAATGAATTTAAGAAAGGAATGGATGCTTTTCTTGTGAGTAACAGTATAGAAGGTTACGAATAACAGAATATTATAGGTAGATGGTTGACCCAGCTTAGGGGAAGGAATTTTTTTCCCTATGGAGAAAATTGGCTTCTACTCTGTGCGTTTTTTTGCCTTCCCCAGGATCAACAATGCAGAACAGCTGCACTAAAAATAGGCTGAACTAGATGGACATAAGGTCTTCCTTCAGCCTTCAAAACTATGTTACTATGATCTTCTCCTCCTAGTACTTACCTAGAGGTCTTCTGCTCATCTTTGCCTGATCTTCTCCTGGCTGTGTGGGCTGGCGATCGCCATGCTGGATCTGGAGGCCACGAGTCCTCTTCTTCTTTCCAGCATCCTCTTCTTCTGCCTGATCTCATTGCAGCACTGCGCATGCGCAGCAGTGTCATGGTGACAGGAGAGGCATCCTGCCCCCTGGATTGACTGATGAATGGGACAGGAGTGACGTCATGTCAGTGAGTGGCCAGGAGACATTTGGCCTCACTTCCACGACATTCTTCATGTTTCATGGATCAGTGATCCAGGCAAGATGAAAAGACAGCCGGAAGCAGGAGAAGAAGACACAGGGAACCGCTAGACTGTACTCCGGGACCCAAGGAGCTGCAGTTGCGACAGGGAAGTATGTGAGTTTTTTTTGTGTTCTAGGGTGATAATACTCCTTTAAGGCCAGCCAGAAGAGCTACTGAAAAGGCAGCCACAAGAATCCCCAGCAATTGGAGTCCTGTATATTTTACCCCCAGGTATGTTCAGCTCTAGATGTTTTGTTCCCTGCATGTTGTTTTGTTCCCTGCAAGCTGAGGGTGAAACATCTGGGGTCAAAATGCTAGGGGCAAAACATCAGATGGCAAAACATCCAGGGACAAAATTCTGTAGGTGAAACATCCGGGGGAAAACTGCTGGGAGTGAAACATCCAGGGGTGAACTGAGGGGGGTGAAAAATCCTTGGGCGAACTGCTGGGGTGAAACATCCTTGGGCGAAACATCTAGGGGCGAACGGCTGTGCCCCCGCACATATCGCCCCCAGCAGTTTCTCGCCCAGCAGTTCCCCCCGGATGTTTCACCCCCAGCAGTTCGCCCCTGGGGAAACATCCTGGGGGCCAAATGCTGGGGACGAAATGTGGGGGGGGCGAAATGTACCCGGGGGCGAAACATCCAAATCCCCCGATACACATGGCCCCCCTCATCCCTATACTGGTATGCATGGATCTCTCATCCATATCCTGGTATGCATGGATCCCTCATCCCTATCCTGGCAGGAATGATCACCCTCATCACTATCCTATCCTGGTATGCATGGTCCCCATCTTTAACCTGGTATGCATGGCCCCATCTCGCCCTGGTATATAGGTTGCCCATCTCGTCGTAGTATGCAGGGCCCCATCTCGTCCTGGTATGCAGCGCCCCATCCTTATTCTGGTATGATTGGCACCCATCCCGGTCCTGGTATGCATGGCCCCATCAGAAAACATAAAAAAAAATTACAATTACCTACCCGGCGCTCCTTCATAGCGTCCTGCTCCGATGTCAGCAACTGCTTTATGCTTATAAGCAGCACATGGCATGGATGTCATACGTTGCTCACAAGCAGAGCTCAGCTGCCGGAGTACTCACCGGGACTGTGCGCACAGAGAGCAGTGAGTATTCATTCCTCTTCAGTAGCGCGCAGTGTCAGCCACCGGCTTCCTGCTGCTGCCGGCGGTCACGTGTGCCGCTACTTAAGAGAAATGAATATTCATTGGATTCATCATTCATTCATTAGGAGACTATTTAATACTGAACCATATTCAAGCGGGACTAGACGAAGAAAACCCTAAAACCATGTATCATGTTATCTGAAACAGTCAGAAAACTAGCCACATATTGGCCGACCGCAGACCTCAAACTATATACTGTGTAAGTTTACGAGATGGACTAAATGTATAGACTTGTTAGGAGACTATGTAGAAAAATAAATTTTTTTTTTTTTACTATATTCATTGTGTTTATTATTCATTATCATTACTTTTGGATCGCCCCTCGTATAAGCCCCTCCAGTGTCAGGAATAGATAGTATGTGACAATCCCGTATATACCGCTCAGGGAACACTTACCTTTCAGAGATAATTTCCATATTCATACTAAATAATGGCACAGATCTCCCAGACATTATGACTGCACATATCCCTAGTCTTTATACCGATATTGCACTCATTCCCTGACAGACCGCAGCATGGCCATTAGTTAGAAGCTGCTAATGATCTTTGGAGCAGGTAAGTTTTCCCTGAGTGGTACATATTGGGCCGTCTGAAGACTGAGTTTAGTCTAGGACAATTTGTCTGCACTACTAATTAACAGCAGTTACATTACCAAACTAGGGCAGTCCCTATAGGAGAAAAACCCAAGAATTATACTGTATTGTCACATACTATCTATTCCTGACACTGGAGGGGCTTATAAACTTACACAGTATATAGTCTGAGGTCTGGAATCTGCCAATATGGGGCTGGTTTTCTGACTGTTTTGGATAACATGATTTTAGTTTTTTTTGTCTAGTCTCGCTTGAATATAGGTCAATATTAAATAGTCTCCTGATGAGTCGCCTTTGAGGACGATGAAGCCCATAGAAATGAGAGGTTGGAGAGTGAGTGTGTATACGTCACCTCACCCTATGTACTGAACTGTGGGGTACATGTTTTTACTATTAGTCACCTACTGACTAACCCTCAGGGGGTGAATTATGGGTATAGTTTTACATTTGGAATTAATAAAGTTTAGTTTTATCCTTTTGTCAGCAAACATGAGGAATGACAAGAGACAACCCATTTGAGAAGATTCAGTTTTGGTTAAAACTATTCCAACATTATGAACATAAAAAAGGCTTCTCTCCTATGTGACGTCTGTGATGTTTATTAACGGTTGATTTTCAAGTAAAATATTTCCCACATTAACAGGAAAAAGGCTTCTCCCCTGTGTCAGCTCTATGGTGATTAACTAAATCTGATTTCTGGTTAAAACATTTCCCACATTCTGAACAGGAAAAAAGCTTCTCTCCTGTGTGGGTTCTTTGGTGTTCATCAAGATTCCCTTTCTGGTTAAAACATTTCCCACATTCTGAACAGGAGAAAGGCCTCTCCCCTGTGTGAGATCTTTGGTGTCTAACAAAACGTGATTTCTCGTTAAAACATTTCCCACATTCTGAACAGGAAAAAGGCTTCTCCCCTGTGTGGGTTCTTTGATGGCGATCAAGACTTGTTTTCCATTTAAAACCTTTCCCACATTCTGAACATGAATATGGCTTCTCTGCTGTGTGAATTCTCTGATGTCTAACAAGACTTGAATTCTGAGTAAAACATTTCCCACATTCTGAACATGAAAAAGGCTTCTCTCCTGTGTGGGTTCTTTGGTGTTCATCAAGACTCCCTTTCTGGATAAAACATTTCCCACATTCTGAACAGGAAAAAGGCTTCTCCCCTGTGTGAGTTCTCTGGTGAGTAACAAAATGAGATTTCTTGTTAAAACAATGCCCACATTCTGAACATGAATATGGCTTCTCTGCTGTGTGAATTCTCTGATGTGTAACAAGACTTGAATTCCGGTTAAAACATTTTCCACATTCTGAACAGGAAAAAGGCTTCTCCCCTGTGTGAGTTCTATGGTGATTAACAAGCAGTGATTTATATGCAAAACATTTCCCACATTCTGAACATGAAAATGACTTCTTTGTGTTAGGAGCAGTTTGTTTTTTATTGCCTCTTTTTTGACTTTGATTTTCCTTAGTAGTCAGTAATGAATCAGAAGATGGGGCCTGTTTCATAGGATCAGATGACAGAACTTTGCTGTGAATGGATGATGATATATCTGGAGTAATAGCAATCACTTCAGTTGTATCTTGTAGGATCTCAAGATCATCAGATTTGAAAATTGAAGATGTCAGCTGTCCCTCTGATCTCCTGGTACAGTCATCTGCTAAGATAAAAAACAAATTTTTTTAATAAAATATCCTTGAGTTTTATATTTTTGAATGTTTCTACTTAAACTGTCCATAAAAATGGCAAGCTATGTAAAAAACTTTGATTATTTACCAAGACAATGACAGTTCACAGTCTAATAGAAAACCTTGTTGGATGAGCCAGTAGTGTGTGGTGTTCAACTGTTTGTTCATTCTGCCTCACAAATATCGAATAAAAAGAAACCAATCAATGTAGGCGAAAATAATACCAATTCTCATCTCAGAAAAACAAGACCCCACTCAGGTCCATCATCTGTCAATAGAAAAACAGATAAGGCAGGTTACAGTCAATGCTATAGTTAGGGTTAGTGTTGGGGCTAAAGTCAGGGTTTATTCTAAAGTTAGGGTTAGGCTAAAGAATTTTGCTTTTCTCAATTGTTTACCCAATAATTTAATCACGTCAGTCACGTCAGAGTTTTGTTTCCGGAAAAAAAAATAAAAACAAATAAAATGGCCGGTCAGTATTATAGGGAGGCTTATGCACTTTTATGTTCTGACAGTGAAGAAAGTGCAGTGTCAGATGGCGATGTGGATTTCGAGGGCTTTAGTAGCAGCGACAGTGATAGCTCAGAAATGAGCAGTGATTCTGGTCCATCCTCACACAAGGACCAGTACAACAAGAAGGACAAATAGCGCTTCTGGAGAAATGTCTCCAACTCAGGGAGCAATGCCCAGTACTAGCGCTGTCCCTAGTGCTCGTGAATTGGCGCACACCAATGTCCAAGGGGCTTTGCCTCTTGATGCAGCATTTCCCAGATGGGAGGCTTCGGATTCTGCTACTCCATTCATCCCTCATTTTAATGCCATTCCTGGTATAAATGTGGAGGTGGAAAATTTTGGACCAATTATTTTTTTAAAAATACATAAAATTCATTTGCGCTTACATGGAAAGCCGAGGGTATACTCAGTACATGTGCCTCTTATTCATATAAATTGATAGTAAGGTTTGGATAAATTAAAGTGATTAGTGACTACTAAAAATAATTTTTTATAAAAAATGGTGTTTTTGGTCCTAATTAGAAGTATTAAAGATAAAAAAGGCAACAGTCCAAGGAATCCTAAGCAGCTGAAAGATATCTGTCTTAATTGGTGACAGGACTGGTGGTTTTGGGAGCTAAATGTTCACATCAAAATGCAAATTAATGAATGCAAGCATAGAGCCATACCTGAGATCATGAATAGTAGCGGTTGGAAAGAGTGAGAAATGTAGGTAACTTGGTCCTTTTTTCAACGGTGATGATAGCGCTGAAAGTTCCCGTCCACAGACAGATGTCTGAGTCTCCAATCACATGTAGTTACTGCTGATGCCGTAAATCCTGAGATCAAGGCTGTCTTCCAGCGAAGAGTGCACGTGGACGTGCTGTCAGGAGCAAAGTCTGAAGAGCAACGATGGATAATCTGACACAGTGGGTTCTGTCACGGCCAATGACAGCCCACCCGCCGCGTAATCGTCGTTGCAAGACGGTAATTTAGGCAGTGTGTCTGGATCTTTGGGAAATTTACACATTGGAAAAATATCTGACCTTTAACTGTGTACCAAAGGGACTGAGGGTACACAAAACACTAACAGGAGATATTGGAGACCCAGAAATCTTAATGGAATGGGATGCCATGTTTCACGATTTTTCGAAAAGAGCAGTCTCCTTTATTATAGAGAAAAGGAGGAAAGAATTAATGAGGGTGCGTAAAGAAATTATTGATCTATTTGAGGAGATTAAGCCTTATGAATTTCATCCAGAAATCATACATCTTTCCGATAATATCAAAAAGAGGTTACGCAATAAGGAAAATGAAATTATGGAGAAAAACGTAAAAAATTTGGGAGGGATTTTTCTACCACCATCATAGATAAAACTACATTAGTAACAGTATCGGAACATGGAAATGAACAAAGTATTAATCGGGATGGGGACTGCCAATCTTCCAAATTATTGACTTTGGATGAGATACAAGGAGGGGACACTACTCTCTTCACCTCCAGTGAGAGGTTCTCCATTCACCTGACCTCAGATATGGAAAACCCTACATGCAATGAAGTACCCATTGAAGAAGTATTGGCAACAATGCATATGGAAGAACCTCCTAATATATCAACACCAGTAACCTCTATAAGTTCTCAGAATAGATTTACAGTTCTGGACAATTTAGATAATACCCCCTCTACATCTAGGGACAAGCAACCACGGAAAATCACTGATAAACCAGGTCCCAAATTACAGAGGAAACAACCAGTAAAAACAAAACAGAGCCACCTTCCTTTTTTTCAGGTGGGACTAAAACGAAACCCAAAAGGGGATGTAGGGGCGGGCAATTTACCAAAAAAAAGAATCAGTCAACATATTCAGCAAAAATCAACCAAACACTAATATCTGAACAGAAAATATTTAATTTAAGCCGACACCCTCTACAAGACAATGAACTTTGTTTACTAAAGAAAGGTTTGAAGTATGCTCCCAGTGCCAAGTTCAACAAATTTCAGGCATTTATTGGGATCAAATTATTTATGAGGAAATTGGCTTTGAAAAAGCATTATATGAAAAAGAATAATATTGGAATTAATCCCAACATCTCCCCTTGCGTAACCGACCCCTATCAGCATACTGCTTTAAAGAAAAAAATCGAACTTTAACCCGCTTCAAGAATATTCAGAAGCCTTTGAAGCATTCCAAAGTAATGTTATACATGAGATCAGAAAAGTATCTGAAAAAAGATGCAATAAATTTAAACGCAATTTGTCTTATCAAGAAACCAAAGCTCTGAGACAATTACAGTGGAATAAGGAACTAACAATATGACCGGCAGACAAGGGCGGGGGTATAGTGATACTTAATACTTCAGACTATGAGAACGAATCTTCCCGCATTCTTGGTGATACAAATACCTATAAAGTATTACTTAACCCCTTCACCCCCAAGGGTGGTTTGCACGTTCATGACAGGGCCAATTTTTACAATTCTGACCACTGTACCTTTATGAGGTCATAACTCTCGAACGCTTCCATGGATCCCGGTGATTCTGACATTGTTTTCTCGTGACATATTGTACTTCATGATAGTGGTAAAATTTCATTCAAATAACTTGCGTTTATTTGTGAGAAAAACGGAAATTTGGCGAAAATTTTGAAAATTTCGCACTTTTCCAACTTTGAATTTTTATGCCCTTAAATCACAGAGATACGGCACACAAAAAACTTGATAACTAACATTTCCCACATGTTTACTTTACATCAGCACAATTTTGGAACCAAAATTTTTTTTTGTTAGGAAGTTATAAGGGTTAAAAGTTGACCAGCGATTTCTCATTTTTACAACACCATTTTATTTTTAGGACCACATCACATTTGAAGCCACTTTGAGGGGTCTATATGATAGAAAATACACAAAAGTGACACCATTCTAAAAACTGCACCCCTTAAGGTGCTCAAAACCACATTCAAGAAGTTTATTAACCCTTTAGGTGCGTCACAGGAATTTTTTTGAATATTTAAAAAAAAATGAACATCTAACTTTTTTTCATAAAAAAAATACTTCAGGTTCAATTTTTTTTATTTTACCAAGGGTAACAGGAGAAATTGAACTGCAAAAGTTATTGTGCAATTTGTCCTGAGTACGCAGATACCTGATATGTGGGGGGGAACGACTGTTTCGGCGCATGGCAGAGCTCAGAATGGAAGGAGCGCCGTTTGACTTTTTCAATGCAAAATTGGCTGGAATTCAGATTGGACGCCATGTCACGTTTGGAGAGTCCCTGATGTACCTAAACAGTGGAAACCCCCTACAAGTGACCCCATTTTGGAAACTAGATCCCCCAAGGAACTTATCTAGATATGTGGTGAGAACTTTGAACCCACAAGGGCTTTACAGAAGTTTATAACGTACAGCGGTACAATTAAAAAATCATATTTTTTCCACAAAAATGATCTTTTCACCCCAATTTTTATTTTCCCAAGGGTAGCAGGACCCTAAAAGTTATTGTGCAATTTGTCCTGAGTACGCTGATACCCCACATGTGGGGGTAAACCACTATTTGGGCGCATGGCAGAGCTCGGAAGGGAAGCAGCACCATTTGACGTTTTTGGCTGGAATTGAGATCGGACACCATGTCGCGTTTGGAAAACCCCTGATGTACCAAAACAGTGGAAACCCCCCACAAATGACACCATTTTGGAAAATAGACCCCCTAAGGAACTTATCTAGATGTGTGGTGAGAACTTTGAACCCCCATGGGCTTCACAGAAGTTTATAACATAAAGCCATACAATTAAAAAATCATATTTTTTCAACAAAAATGATCTTTTCACCCTCAATTCTTATTCTTCCAAGGGTAACAGGACCCTAAAAGTTATTGTGCAATTTGTCCTGAGTACGCCGATACCCCACATGTGGGGGTAAACCACTATTTGGGCGCATGGCAGAGCTCGGAAGGGAAGCAGCGCCATTTGACTTTTTGGCTGGAATTGAGATCGGACACCATGTCGCGTTTGGGAAAACCCCTGATGTACCAAAACAGTGGAAACCCCCCACAAATGACACCATTTTGGAAACTAGACCCCCTAAGGAACTTATCTAGATGTGTGGTGAGAACTTTGAACCCCCATGGGCTTCACAGAAGTTTATAACATAAAGCCATACAATTAAAAAATCATATTTTTTCCACAAAAATGATCTTTTCACCCTCAATTCTTATTTTTCCAAGGGTAACAGGACCCTAAAAGTTATTGTGCAATTTGTCCTGAGTACGCTGATACCCCACATGTGGGGGTAAACCACTATTTGGGCGCATGGCAGAGCTCGGAAGGGAAGCAGCGCCATTTGACGTTTTTGGCTGGAATTGAGATCGGACACCATGTCGCGTTTGGAAAACTCCTGATGTACCAAAACAGTGGAACCCCCCCACAAATGACACCATTTTGGAAACTACACCCCCTAAGGAACTTATCTAGATGTGTGGTGAGCACTTTGACCCCCCCAGTGCTTCACAGAAGTTTACAACGCCCGGGCGTGAAAATAAAAAATTCGTATTTTTTCCACAAACATGATCTTTTAGTCACCATTTTTTTATTTTCCCAAGGGTACCAGGAGAAATTGGACCCCAAAAGTTGTTGTCCAATTTGTCCTGAGTATGCTGCTACCCCATATGTGGGAGAAAACTACTGTATGGGCACACGTCGGGGCTCGGAAGGGAAGTAGTGACGTTTTGGAATGCAGACTTTGATGGAATGGTCTGCGGGTGTCATGTTGCCTTTGGAGAGCCCCTAATGTACCTAAACAGTGGAAACCCCCCACAAATGACACCATTTTGTAAACTAGACCCCCCAAGGAACTTATCTAGATGTGTGGTGAGCACTTTGACCCCCCCAGTGCTTCACAGAAGTTTACAACGCCCGGGCGTGAAAATAAAAAATTCGTATTTTTTCCACAAACATGATCTTTTAGTCACCATTTTTTTATTTTCCCAAGGGTACCAGGAGAAATTGGACCCCAAAAGTTGTTGTCCAATTTGTCCTGAGTACGCTGCTACCCCATATGTGGGAGAAAACTACTGTATGGGCACACGTCGGGGCTCGGAAGGGAAGTAGTGACGTTTTGGAATGCAGACTTTGATGGAATGGTCTGCGGGTGTCATGTTGCCTTTGGAGAGCCCCTAATGTACCTAAGCAGTGGAAACCCCCCACAAATGACACCATTTTGTAAACTAGACCCCCCAAGGAAATTATCTAGATGTGTGGTGAGCACTTTGACCCCCCCAGTGCTTCACAGAAGTTTACAACGCCCGGGCGTGAAAATAAAAAATTTGTATTTTTTCCACAAACATGATCTTTTAGTCACCATTTTTTTATTTTCCCAAGGGTACCAGGAGAAATTGGACCCCAAAAGTTGTTGTCCAATTTGTCCTGAGTACGCTGACACCCCATATGTGGGAGAAAACTACTGTATGGACACACGTCGGGGCTCGGAAGGGAAGCAGTGACGTTTTGGAATGCAGACTTTGATGGAATGGTCTGCGGGTGTCATGTGCGTTTGGAGAGCCCCTGATGTACCTAAACTATTGAAACTCCCCACAAGTGACCCCATTTTGGACACTAGACCCCCCACGGAACTTATCTAGATGTGTGGTGAGCACTTTGAACCCCCAAGTGCTTCACAGAAGTTTATAACACTCGGATGTGAAAATAAAAAAATCATTTTTTTCCACAAAAATTATATTTTTGCCCCCAATTTTTTATTTTCCTAAGGGTAACAGGAGAAATTGGACCCCAAAAATTGTTTTGCAATTTGTCCTGAGTAGGCTGCTACCCTACATGTGGGGGTAAAACACTGTTTGGGCGCATAGCAGAGCTTGGAAGGGAAGGAGCACCATTTGACTTTTTCAACTCAGAATTGGCTGGAATTGAGATCAGACGCCATGTTGCATTTGGAGAGCCCCTGATGTGCCCAAACAGTGGAAACCCCCAATTCTAACTCCAACCCGAACCCCAACACGCCCCTAACCCTAGCCCTAACCCTAGCCCTAACCCTAGCCCTATCCCTAACCCTAGCCCTAACCCTAGCCCTAACTCTACCCCAACCCTACCCCAACACACCCCTAGCCCTAACCCTAATGGAAAAATGGAAATAAATACATTTTTTTTATTTTATTATTTTTCCCTAACTAAGGGGGTGATAACGGGGGGTTTGATTTTACTATTTATGGCGGTTTTTATATTTGGCAGCTGTCGCACGCTAAAAGACGCTTTTTATTGTAAAAATAGTTTTTGCATCACCACATATTGAGAGCTATAATTTTTCCGTATTTTGACCCACCGAGTCATGTGAGGTCTTATTTTTTGCGGGACGAGTTGACGTTTTTATTGGTACCATTTTCGGGCACATGAAATTTTTTGATCGCTTTTTATTCCGATTTTTGGGACGCAGAATGAACAAAAACCAGCGTTTCATGAATTTCTTTTGGGGGGGGTGCGTTTACACCGTTCCGCGTGCGGTAAAATTGATAAAGCGGTTTTATTCTTCGGGTCAGTACGGTTACAGCGATACCTCATTTAGGTCTTTTTTTATGTTTTTGTCGGTTTTATGCAATGAAAACTATTTTATATAAAAAATAATTATTTTTGCATCGCTTTATTCTGCGAGTTATAACTTTTTTTTATTTTTTCGCTGATGATGCTGTGTGGCAGCTTGTTTTTTGCGGGACAAGATGTCGTTTTCAGCGGTACCATGGATATTTATATGCGTCTTTTTGATCGCGCGTTATTGCACTTTTTGTTTGGCGGTATGATAATAAATCATTATTTTTTGCTTCGTTTTTTATTTTTATTTTTTAAGGGGTTCGCTAAAGGGGTTAACTAATGGGACAGTTTTATAGGGCAGGTCATTACGGACGCGGCGATACCTAATATGTGTACTTTTATTGTTTTTTTTTTTTATTATTTTCAAAAAATGAATTTATTGGGGAATATTTTTTTTTTTTTTTTTTTTACTAATTTATTTGGCGATTTTTTTAAATTTATTTTTACACTTTTTTTTAATTTTTTTTTTTACTTTATTACATAGTCCCAGGTGGGACATCACTGTCCTGTGACAGATCGCTGATCTGTCACATCACAGATCACTGTGACAGATCAGCAATCTGTCACAGGCAGTGCACAAGGCTTCCTCATGCCTGCGCTTTGCAGGCACTGAGGAAGCCAGCTTCCCCAGGCCCCCGTCGCCATCTTGGATTCGGGGGCCTGGAGGAAAGGAGCCCCCCGCAGCAGCGCTGCACATTGCGCTGCCGTGGGGGGCTCAGGGAAGCACGGAGGGAGCCCCCTCCCTGCCGATGCTTCCCTTTAACTCCCGGTACACCGCGATCGCGTTTGATCGCGGTGTGCAAGGGGTTAACGTGTCGGGGGCGGTCCGTGACCGCCCCTGACACATTGTGCCGGGTGTCAGCTGTGATAATCAGCTGACACCCGGCCGCGATCAGCGGCGCTCACCACGTGGGCGCCGCTGATCGCGGTAGACGTACTATCCCGTCCCCGGTCATACGGGCCCGGGTACCGTGGACGGGATAGTACGTCTCATGTCAGGAAGGGGTTAATGACCCCTCTGATATATATCTAATAGAAATGCGTGACTTGATTAAGAGGGGCCTTATGAATGGGCTCCTCAACAAGCAAGAATTTGATTTTATAGATACTCCATGTCCAAAAGTTCCCTATTTTTATTACTTACCGAAAGTGCACAAAGACCTAAAAAATCCACCCGGGAGACCAATTATTTCTGCTATTGGGGGTCTAACATCAAATTTATCTAAATTTGTGGACTGTCATTTACAACCATTGATACCGAAACTTCCAGCATATCTTAAAGACAGTACCCACATTTTAAATATTCTAATGGATGTAAAATGGCGTGAACATTACATTATAGGTACAATGGATATCACCTCTCTATATACTGTCATTCAGCACCAGAAAGGTTGTGAAGCGGTTAGGTACTTTTTGGGGATGGTAGACACATTACCCCATGACCAAATTGATTTTATTTTAGAATGTATTAATTTTATTTTAACTCATAATTATTTTAAATTCGGGATGCACTACTACTCCCAGCAGTGGGGTACAGCCATGGGTACCAGGTTCGCTCCTAGCTATGCAAATCTGTATGTCGGACGATGGGAACATGAAACCATCTATCCGGGAGGCAAGCTACGGGCGAACCTGGTACTTTGGCATCGTTTTATAGACGATATTATATTTATATGGTCTGGTGGTCCTGATTCACTGAAACAATTTTTTAATGAACTTAATAAAAATATGTATTTTTTAAAATTTTCTATGACCACCAGCACTAGTGAGATCAACTTTCTTGATTTAAAGATCTTTACAGAAGATAATAAAATAATGACACGAGCATACCATAAGCCCACTGATTCTAATGACTTTATATCATTGGATAGCTGCCATCTACCCAGCTGGCTATTGAACGTCCCGAAAAGTCAGCTAATAAGAGCACATCGGAACTGCTCCAAAAAAGAGGACTTTAATCAAGAGGCAGTGGCTATGATAGATAGGTTTGCCAATAAGGGATAAGATCGAGAGTTTTTACAAAAAACGAAAGAAACAGTAGAGAAAATACTGAGGGAACAGCTGTTACAACCATGCAAGCAGAAAAATGAATATGCAGCTGTAGAGGACATACCTAAAATCATACAATACAATGCAAATAGTGCAATTCTCAAGAAAATTGTTAAGAGAAATTGGAATATTTTGAGAAATGATAGGATTATAGGAGAATCTTTACCACCATATCCTAAATTTATTTTTCGCAAAGCGCAAAACCTGGGCAATATGATAGCCCCCTCTATTTCTAAACCTTTCGAAACGGGCAGTAATAATGAGGTTACACTACCAGCCGGTTTTTTTCCCTGTAAAAAATGTGGACCTTGCAAAAAACTGGCCAATAAGAAACAAAAGTCAATTGCCAATAAATTTGCAGAGCTACACATAAAGGAGTTTATCACATGCAACTCAACTGGTGTTATATATGGTATTACTTGCCCTTGTGGCAAGATATACATTGGCCGTACTATACGCCCGATGCATATTCGAATAGCTGAGCATTTGCGCAATATTACTAACAGATTTACTGGCCACCCACTCTCTCAGCATTTCCTTACCCACCATGGGGGTTCTATTAAGGGCATTATAACCACTGGTATATGAATAGTTAAAAGGAGCTGGAGGAAAGGGAACTTTATTCAGCAAATGTCCAGGGAGGAGAGTAAAATTATTTTTGAGATGAACACCTTGATCCCGAATGGCCTAAACAGTGAAATTGAGCTGTTCGCTTTTAATGTCTGAACTTAGTCATAGGAGAGCCGTGGATATATAAGCACTGATAGAACTCTAACGGACCTTCTCTGATGAAGGAATCCGCTGATTCTGAAACGCGTCAGAAATTTGTCAGGTCCAACCAGTGCCTGCTAACCATTCACGTGCTTTTACACGTGGCCGTGACGTCACGCAGGGTCCTGCACTATCCAGGCATACCCTGTTGGTTTACTATCCAGACACGCTGCCTAAATTACCGTCTTGCAACGACGATTACGCGGCGGGTGGGCTATCTGTCATTGGCCGTGACAGAACCCATTGTGTCAGATTATCCATCGTTGCTCTTCAGACTTTGCTCCTGACAGCACGTCCACGTGCACTCTTCGCTGGAAGACAGCCTTGATCTCAGGATTTACGGCATCAGCAGTAACTACATGTGATTGGAGACTCAGACATCTGTCTGTGGACGGGAACTTTCAGCGCTATCATCACCGTTGAAAAAAGGACCAAGTTACCTACATTTCTCACTCTTTCCAACCGCTACTATTCATGATCTCAGGTATGGCTCTATGCTTGCATTCATTAATTTGCATTTTGATGTGAACATTTAGCTCCCAAAACCACCAGTCCTGTCACCAATTAAGACATATCTTTCAGCTGCTTAGGATTCCTTGGACTGTTGCCTTTTTTATCTTTAATACTTCTAATTAGGACCAAAAACACCATTTTTTATAAAAAATTATTTTTAGTAGTCACTAATCACTTTAATTTATCCAAACCTTACTATCAATTTATATGAATAAGAGGCACATGTACTGAGTATACCCTCGGCTTTCCATGTAAGCGCAAATTAATTTTATGTATTTTTGATTTTTACCCTGGGACTTTTTTAGTGGCACTGTCTACATTTTGCTGCTATTGGAGCCGGTATCCGAGTTGCATGCGCCTAATATTATTTTTATCTACCAATTATTTTTTTAATTTGTTTCTGACAGACAGCTTGCTAGAGCATATTGTCCTACAAATTTATAAGCGTCCCAATTCATCAGCCAGAATCCACAATCCTATTATGCTAGGTCACATTTATGGAACCAACTAATGTCCTAGAAATGAAAACATTTTTAGGACTTATATTCGCTATGGGGCTTGTTAAATAAACGAGCATTCGGTCCTATTGGTCCAACCGCCCTGTTCAAGCCACCCCTATGTTTTCTGCTGTTCTTCCTAGGACCCGTTATGAAATGCTCATGAGATTTTGGCATTTTAACGACAATAGTCAATGCCTGCCCAGAAATGCCCCAGAACATGACAGACTATTCAAAATCAGACCTATCATCGAAGACTTGACATAAAAGTTCTTAAAGCTTTACACCCCAACAGAAAACATTTCCATTGATGAGTCCCTTGTAAAATTCAAAGGAAGACTGCACCTCAAGCCATTTATTCCTTCTAAGAGGGCAAGGTTCGGAATAAAGCTCTATAAAATGTGCGAGAGTTCAACCGGATACACATCAGCTTTTCACATTTATGAGGGGAAAGACAGCGAACTAAACCCACCAGGAGGCCCTACTTATCTGGGGACATCTGGAAAAATCGTTTGGGAGCTGATAACTCCATTTTTACAAAAAGGCTACAATCTGTATGTTGACAACTACTACACCAGTATACCCCTATTTAAAAGTCTGGTTGAACAAAACATAGGGACTTGTGGGACCATTCGCAAAAACCGTCAGGGGTTTCCACAATGATTGGTCAAAGAAAATTTCCGAAAGGGGCAGTCAGGGGCTTTACACAATGGAGAGCTGCTTGCGCTTAAGTATAAGGATAAAAAAAGATATTTTTATCCTGAGCTCGATCCACACAGATGCCACAAGCGCCACTGCAGACCAACAGGGATCCACTACTCCAAAACCTGTGTCTGTCATTGACTACAACAAATATATGGGGTGTGGACCTTGCAGATCAGGTTCTACAGCCATACCAGGTATCAAGAAAATCATATATCTGGCATAAAAAGTTAGTCATGTATTTTTTTTCAGGTGGCCACATATAATTCTTTTGAGTTATACAAAAAAGCAGGAAATGCAGATACTTTCCTTGATTATCAGGAAAAGGTCACTGAAAATCTTGTTTTTGATAATTTTGTCCCCGCCAACCCTTTAGAATGTGAAGATGTCAGAAGACTCACTGAGCGACATTTTATTGTACTCATCCCAGGGACTGAAACAAGAAAGAACCCCCAGAGAAGATGTCGTGTATGTTCCAAGAGAGGAATGAGGCATGATACCCGCTATTATTACCCACAATGCCCATCATTGCCAGCCTTATGCCTCCATGTCTGCTTTAACCCCCAAGGGTGGTTTCCACGTTCATGACCGGGCCAATTTTTACAATTCTGACCACTGTCCCTTTATGAGTTAATAACTCTGAAACGCTTCCATGGATCCCGGTGATTCTGACAATGTTTTCTCATGACATATTGTTCTTCATGTTAGTGGTAAAATTTTATTCAAATAACTTGTGTTTGTGAAACAATGGAAATTTGGCAAAAATTTTGAAAATTTCGCAGTTTTCCAAATTTGAATTTTTATGCCTTTAAATCACAGAGATACGACACACAAAATACTTAATAAGTAACATTTCCCACATATTTACTTTACATCAGCACAATTTTGGAACCAAAATTTTTTTTTGTTAGGAAGTTATAAGGGTTAAAAGTTGACCAGCGATTTCTCATTTTTACAACACCATTTTATTTTTACGGACCACATCACATTTGAAGTCACTTTGAGGGGTCTACATGATAGAAAATGCCCAAAAGTGACACCATTCTAAAAACTGCACCCCTCAAGGTGTTCAAAACCACATTCATGAAGTTTATTAACCCTTCAGGTGCTTCACATGAATTTTTTTAATGTTTAAAAAAAAGAACATTTAACTTTTTTTCATAAAAAAATTACGTCAGGTTCAATTTTTTTTTATTTTACCAAGGGTAACAGGATAAATTGGACTGCTAAAGTTATTGTGCAATTTATCCTGAGTACACTGATACCTGATATGTGGGGGGGAACCACTGTTCGGGCACATGGCAGAGCTCAGAAGGGAAGGAGCGCCGTTTGACTTTTTCAATGTAAAATTGCCTGGAATTCAGATCGGACACCATTTCACGTTTGGAGAGCCCCTGATGAACCTAAACAGTGGAAACCCCCTACAAGTGACCCCATTTTGGAAACTAGACCCCCCCAAGGAACTTATCTAGATATGTGGTGAGAACTTTGAACCCACAAGGGCTTCACAGAAGTTTATAATGTACAGCCGTACAATTAAAAAAATCATATTTTTTTCCACAAAAATGATCTTTTCACCCCCAATTTTTATTTTCCCAAGGGTAAGAGGACCCTAAAAGTTATTGTGCAATTTCTCCTGAGTACGCTGATACCCCATATGTGGGAGTAAACGACTATTTGGGCGCATGGCAGAGCTCAGAAGGGAAGCAGCGCCATTTGGCTTTTTTGGCTGGAATTGAGATCGGACACCATGTCGCATTTGGAAAGCCCCTGATGTGCCAAAACAGTGGAAACCCCCCACAAATGACACCAATTTTCCCCACAAATAACACCAATTTGGAAACTAGACCCCCCAAGGAACTTATCTAGATGTGTGGTGAGCACTTTGAAAGCCCAAGGGCTTCACAGAAGATTATAACGCCCGGGCGTGAAAATAAAAAAATCATATTTTTTCCACAAACATGATCTTTTAGTCCCCAATTTTTTTATTTTCCCAAGGGTAACAGGAGAAATTGGACCCCAAAAGTTGTTATCCAATTTTTCTTGAGTACGCTGATACCCAATATGTGGGCACACGTCGGGGCTCGGAAGGGAAGTAGTGACGTTTTGGAATGCAGACTTTGATGGAATGGTCTGCTGGTGTCATGTGCGTTTGGAGAGCCCCTGATGTACCTAAACTATTGAAACTCCCCACAAGTGACCCCATTTTGGAAACTAGACCCCCCACGGAACTTATTTAGATGTGTGGTGAGCACTTTGAACCCCCAAGAGATTCACAGAAGTTTATAACACCCAGGCGTGAAAATAAAAAAATCATTTTTTTCCACAAAAATTATGTTTTTGCCCCCAATTTTCTATCTTCCTAAGGGTAACAGTATAATTTGGACCCCAAAAGTTGTTTTGCAATTTGTCCTGAGTAGGCTGATATCCCATATGTGGGGGTAAAACACTGTTGGGGCGCATGGCAGAGCTTGGAAGGGAAGGAGCACCGTTGACTCTTTCAGCGCAGAATTGGCTGGAATTGAGATCAGATGCCAGGTTGCGTTTGGAGAGCCCCTGATGTGCCCAAACAGTGGAAACCCCCAATTTTAACTCCAACCCTAACCCCAACACACCCCTAACCCTAATCTCAGCCCAGACCCTAACCCTAATGGGAAAATGGAAATAAATACATTTTCTTTTAATTTTATTATTTTTCCCTAACTAAGGGGGTGATAGCGGGGGGTTTGATTTACTATTTATGGCGGTTTTTATGTTTGGCAGCTGTCACACGCTAAAAGACGCTTTTTATTGTAAAAATAGTTTTTGTATCACCACATATTGAGAGCTATAACTTTTCCATATTTTGACCCACCCAGTCATGTGAGGTCTTATTTTTTGCGGTACGAGTTGACGGTTTTATTGGTACCATTTTCGGGCACGTGACATTTTTTGATCGTTTTATTCCGATTTTTGGGATGCAAAATGAACAAAAACCAGCATCTCAAGAATTTCTTTTGGGGGGGGGGGGGGGGCGTTTACAACGTTCCGCGTGCGGTGAAATTGATAAGGCAGGTTTATTCTTCGGGTCTGTACGATTACAGCGATACCTCATTTATGTCTTTTTTTATGTTTTGTTGGTTTTATGCAATAAAAACAATTTTATATAAAAAATAATTATTCTTGCATCGCTTTTTTCTGCGAGCTATAACTTTTTTATTTTTTCGCTGATGATACTATGTGGTGGCTCGTTTTTTGCGGGACAAGATGACGTTTTCATCGGTACCATGGATATTTATATCTGTCTTTTTGATTGCGCGTTATTGCACTTTTTGTTCGGCGGTATGATAATAAAGCATTGTTTTTTGCCTTGTTTGTTTTTATAAGGAGTTCACTAAAGGGGTTAACTAGGGCGACAGTTTTATAGGACTGGTCGTTACGGACGCGGAGATATTAAATATGTGTACTTTTATTGTTTTGGGTTTTTTTTTTATTTCCAAAAAATGAATTTATTAGGGAATATATATATTTTTTTTAATTTATTTAGTGATTTTTTTACAAATTATTTTTACACTTCTTTTTTTTTTTTTTTTTTTACTTTATTACATTGTCCCAGGGGGGACATAACTGTCACATCACAGATCGTTGTGACAGATCAGCGATCTGTCACAGTCAGTGCTGCAGGCTTCCTCATGCTGGCGCTTTGCAGGCTCTGAGGAAGTCAGCTCCCTGCAGGCCCCCGAAGGTCCCCGCCGCCATTTTGGATCCGGGGACGTGCAGGGAAGGAGGCCCCCGCAGCAGCACTGCACATTGCGCTGCTGCGGGGGTCTCAGGGAAGCACGGAGGGAGCCCCCTCCCTGCCGATGCTTCCCTAAACTCCTGGTCCACTGCGATCGTGTTTGATTGCAGTGTGCCAGGGGTTAACATGTCGGGGGTGGTCCGTGACCGCCCCCGACACATAGTGCCGGGTGTCAGCTGTGATAATCAGCTGACACCCGGCCGCGATCAGCGGCACTCACCACGTAGTAACCCGTCCATGGGCAGAGGGGCCCGGGTCCCATGGATGGGATAGTACATCAGATGGCAGAAAGGGGTTAAAATCTTCCACACAGAACCACGTTTTTGAACTGTTTTGACATTCAAGCATTTGGATTATTTGGTAACAGACACATTTGAGTAGAGCTGACTTAACAATTTCCGGGGGTAGGTGGGGGGAGGTCTCCAGAGACACAAGCTGGGCACAATATGTTGGGCACTACAATGACATTTTTGCAATTTTTGCTCTGAAACTTCTACTACGAGTTTCTGGAAATCATCCATGTAGTGAAAATAATAATAATAATAATAATCTTTATTTATATAGCGCCAACATATTCTGTAGCGCTTTACAGTTTAACAGTTTCAAAACACAAGTCATAAGTAACAACATTAACAATACAATAAATAAAGCAAAATAAGACGAAATAAGTCGCCCCTGCTGGTGAGAGCTTACACTCTACAATGAGGTGGGGGAGACACAGAGTACAGGGGTGTATTTACAATGGTGTATTTATAATGATGGTCCAGCCATCTTGAAGGAGTGAAGGATGGATGGAGATAGTGAATGGGCTACGCACGCACACTTACACAGAGAATGACTTTGATTAGTGAATGTGATAGGCCGCTCTGAACAAATGTGTTTTGAGGGAGCGCCTAAAACTGTGCAAATTGTGGTTAGTCCTAATTTCTTGGGGTAGAGTATTCCAGAGGATAGGAGCAGCACGGGAGAAGTCTTGGAGTCGGGAGTGGGAGGTACGGATTAGTGCAGAGATTAGTCGAAAGTCGCTTGCAGAGCGCAGCGATCGGCTGGGCCGATAGACAGAAATGAAGGAGGAGATGTAGGGGGGTGCCGCCCCGTGGAGAGCTTTGTGGGTGAGAACAAGCACTTTGAATTGGATCCTATAATGAATGGGCAGCCAATGTAAGGACTGGCGAAGAGAGGACACGTCCGAGTACCGATTACCCAGATGGACGATCCTGGCCGCTGCATTAAGTATGGACTGGAGAGGGGATAGTCGAGTGACGGGGAGGCCAATTAAGAGAGCATTGCAGTAATCCAGGCGGGAGTGGATCAATGCAACAGTGAGGGTTTTTGTCGTTCCCATGGTGAGAAAAGGGCGGATTCTAGAGATGTTCTTTAAGTGTAAGCGGCAAGAGCGGGCAAGAGATTGTATATGGAATGTGAAGGAGAGATTGGTGTCAAACATAACAGCGCGCCTGCTGCCGGGGTGTTATTGTGGTGCCACTGACGGAGAGGGAAATGTCAGATTTAGGGAGGTTTTTTTTTAATCAGATAAATTTTTATTAATATTACCAATTACATCATATGCATGACATCAAGCAATTTTTTTTAACATACAATCATGTTTATATTAACAAAACTTCCCCCTCCCTTTCCCCCCCCCCCGAGATCCCTTCGGTGTCTTCCCCGATCCTCGTCCAGTACACTTTCCATCATCCATATATATAGTTATGCAATGTGCGTATCTTCCATAGCCAATGCCACCCTCCCACCCCTCTAACTCCAATCTACCCATGGCTGCCATATCTTGTGAAACACCTCAAGTTTATTTCTCTTAGTATAGATACTTTTTTCCAATGAAATTATATGCTCCGCCTGCACAAGAAATTCCCGTCTAGTCGGGGGCTCTTCCCTGATCCAAAACCGGGCAATCAATTTCCTTGCTATGAACAACAGTCTGGCAATCGCCAATTTGACCATAGCCGTCACTTCCAATTCTTCAACAAAACCTAGAATACAAATCAAAGGGTCCCTGGGGATTTCACATCTATATATCCATTTGATCCGATTCAGTACAACTGTCCAGTATGTAGACAATCTGGGGCAACACCACAGCATGTGCATCATATCTGCCCGTTCCTGCGAACATCGTGGACAATCGGAATCAGACCTCAAACCCATCTTGAACAATCTATCAGGAGTTCTATAAGCTCTATGAATTACATACAGTTGAGACATCCTCCCAGGTTCGCTCATAGATATCTTAGGCACATATTCTAAAATAGATTCCCATCTATCATCCCCTATATCTCCCAGTTCAGCTTCCCACTTCGCTCTAGCCTTGATGGGATGACTAGCTAGAAAAGTAAAAAGTAAATCTCTGTACACCTCCGAGATTGCCCCCTTCGTCTCGCTGTTCCCCAAAATGGAGGCCAGCGCGACATCAGTCTGGATCTCAACAGGCCTCACCTGGCACTGTGACCGATATGCATGCTGAATTCTTTTATACTGATACAAATTAAAATGTGGAAGCTGGAACTCCGATTGTAGCTCTATGAATGATTTTAGTCTCCCCTGATCCACAAGCTGACTCATCCTTCTGATTCCTGCCTTTCTCCAAAGCCCAAATCCCTCCATTCGTTGGAACTCTTGCAAATTAATGTTATCCCATACTGGAGAGTATTTAGTAAGGCCCGTGACCCCCCTAATTTGTTTAACTTTCTCCCATACCTTATGAATAAGGAAAACCGTAGGAAACCTAGAGCCAAATTTAAGAAACCGCCCCCCTTCCAAGCTCTCTCCCAGAGGCCATTTCCCAAACAGCTTTCTCAAACTACTGGGCGATTGATCCTGTCCCGTCTCCTCCCCCCATCCTCCCATATGCTGACATTGTGCCGCTAGAAAATACACCCAGGGATTAGGAAGCGCCAACCCCCCGTCCTCTTTTGGCCTCTGCAACGTTTCTTGTTTAAACCGTGGGCTTTTTCCCCCCCATATTAGGTCGCCGAACAACGATTTAATTTTACCGAACCTACTCTGTGGGATCCAAATTGGAGAATTATGCAATACATATAGCAGCTGCGGCATCACAATCATTTTAAGAAGATTCACCCTTCCAATCACCGAGAGATGTAATTTGTTCCACGCCGAGACCTTAGAGCGAATTTTTTGTTACAGAGGGCTTAAATTGAGTTCTTCAAAACTACTCAAAGGAAGGGCGATCTGTATCCCCAGATATTTAAATCTCGAAATTACTCTCAATTTCGGTGATATTTCAATCTCCCCAATATCTCCATCCACCGTATCAATGGGCATAATGCACGATTTATCCCAGTTAATTTTGAGTCCGGAAAATTCCCCAAATTCCTCAATTAATGTCATCACATTATCCAAATTCTCCCCAGAGTCCCCCAGGTATAACAGAATATCGTCAGCGTACAAAGACACCTTCTCCTCCTTCCCACCATAAACAAATCCCTTTATCTCTTGTGTATTCCTTATTTTAATGGCCAGAGGCTCCACGGCGAGGGCGAACAGCAACGGAGATAATGGGCATCCCTGTCTCATACCCCTATGTAGTGAGAAACTGTCAGATAATTTATTGTTTACTCTGATTTTTGCCGTTGGAGAGGAGTAAAGCAACCCCACCCAAGACATAAACCTAGGCCCGAATCCGAAGCCCAACAAGACCGACCACAAGTACTTCCATTCTACGCAATCAAAAGCCTTATGTGCATCCAAAGACACCACCACTCTTTTTCCCGCATTATCGGCCGGAATTTGCATATTTAAATATAATCTTCTTAGATTGATTGCTGTAGATTTATTGGGCATAAAACCCGATTGATCTGGGTGAATTATTTTAGCCACCACACGGGTCAACCTGTTGGCCAAGGCCTTTGCCAAAATCTTTATATCTGCCGTAAGGAGTGAGATCGGTCTGTAGGACTCCGGATCCAAAGGGTCTCTATCGGCTTTGGGAATGACCACAACTATGGCCTCTCTCATAGAAGTAGGCAACAGTCCCCTCCCCAACGATTCATCAAATACCGTCACCAAATTATTTATTACTTCTTCATTAAGTATTTTATAGACCTCCGTCGGAATACCATCTGCCCCTGGGGCCTTATTACCCACCATGTCCGCCAATGCCACCCTCAGCTCCTCCGCCGTAAGCGGCCTATCCATCCACTCTCTATCTTCATCCCCCAATCTAGGAAACTCAATCGCCCCCAAATAACTATCCATCTCCTCTTGACCTTTATGTACCTGTGAGGAATATAACTCACTGTAAAACTGTTTAAATACTTCCAAGATTTGATCCCCCTGTGAAACCACGATACCTTTCTTATTTTTAATTGCATATACATGGGAGGATTCCCGCTGTGCCGACGCCACCACCGAGAACAGGTGCCCCACTTTTTCACCCTCCGCGTAGAATGCCTCATTCTGAAATGCCTGCCGTCTCTCTGCCTTACGGATATGAAGTTTATTAACTTCCGATTGGGCCACTTTCATACGGGTCTGCGTATCTGCATTACTCTGCGCACTCAATGCCTCCTCCGCTGCCCTTAGTTCCTCCATCACTGCTTTATCTTGATTTTGAGACTTGGTCTTATATCTAGATACTTCTCTGAATAAAATCCCTCTCAAAAAGGCCTTCATAGTATCCCAGACTATATGGCACTCGGCACTACCTTCATTTATCCTAAAAAATTCTCCCAATTCCTCTCCTACCTTTTCCATATCCAGCAACCGTAACCAAAAGGGGTGAATCTTCCATCCCATTCCTGTCAACCTTCCTCGTCCTCCCAATTGTAGAGACACCAACAGTGGGCAATGATCCGATAGGACCCTGGGCAGATATTCCACTTCCTGTACCAAATCATTCATTCCCTCATTTCCCAAAGCCACATCGATGCGAGACAATGATCCATATGTCGCCGAGTAACACGAATAAATATATTTCTCCATATTCCGAACTCTCCACAAGTCTAACCAACCAATTTCCCTCATGTAATGTCCAAAAGGTGTCACGTTCCCCCCTTCCCACCCCCCGTGTGTTTACCTTTATCCCAATGATCATTTGCAATATTATTCACATCACCTACTACGAGCAGCGGGACTCCCATCCATTTCCCAGATAAGTCCAGAATTTCCTGTATCTTTTTTCTAGAGAATGGTGGAGGGATATACAAGGACACAATACATAATAATCTATTCAAAATTTTACATACAATAAACACGTATTGCCCGTCCCTATCTATTATAGCCTCCACTTCTTCATATGGAGTAGAATTGTGGATTAACACCGACACTCCCCTTGCATAGGCCGAGTACGTCGAATGATACGCCTTCCTCACCCATCTTTTTTGTAACATAGCTACTTTATCATTTACCAGGTGCGTCTCTTAGAGGCAAATCACTGAGGGCCTCAGTTTCAGCATATATTGTAAAATTGCACCCCGTTTTGAAGCGTTAGCGAGACCCCTAACATTCCAGCTCAGAATCTTAATCTTATCCCCCATGATATGTTGCAATGCTGTTAAGGGGAGAATATATGGCACATGAATATATACAAGAATCAAAACTGTACCACTATATAGTGGCTTTGCTGAATAATAGGACCATGTTGCTTTAAGATACTTCTGATTTTCTGCTGAATTATTTCTGTGCATGACCCACCTAGGCTTCATGTAAACATTAGACACGTTATAACTAGAATCTCGGTCTTCCCCCCCCACCTTCCCACCTCCAGCCCCTATCTCAACTTCCCAACTAGAATGAACTCCCCTCCCCCTCCCCCCCCCCTCCCGGATTTAGGGAGGTTAGTAGACGGCGGGAGCAGAAGTTCAGTTTTGGAGAGGTTGAGTTTCAGATAGAGAGCGGACATGATATTGGAGACTGCGGACAGACAGTCACTGGCGTTCTGTAGTACAGCGGGGGTAAGGTCGGGGAATGACGTGTATAGTTGTGTGTCATCAGCATAAAGATGGTACTGAAAGCCAAATCTGCTGATGGTCTGTCCAATTGGGGCTGTGTAGAGAGAGAAGAGAAGGGGGCCAAGGACTGAGCCCTGAGGTACCCCGACAGCAAGAGGAAGAGGAGATGAAGTGGAGCCAGAGAACAAAACACTGAAGGAGCGGTCAGAGAGATAGGAAGAGAACCAGGAGAGAGCAGTGTCCTTAATGCCTAGTGACTGGAGCCTATGGAGTAGGAGACGGTGGTCAACAGTATCGAAAGCTGCAGATAGGTCAAGAAGATTGAGCAGAGAGTGGTCACCATTACGTTTTGCTGTCAGAAGGTCATTGGTCACTTTGATGAGTGCAGTTTCAGTCGAATGAAGGGGGCGGAAGCCGGACTGTGAAGGGTCTAGAAGGGAGTGAGTGGAGAGGTAACGGGTAAGGCGGGAGTAGACAAGGCGCTCCAAAAGTTTAGAGATGAAGGGGAGATTGGAGACTGGTCTGTAGTTGTATGTGCAGGATGGGTCGAGAGCGGGTTTCTTTAGTATTGGAGTAACGATGGCGTGTTTGAAGGAGGATGGGAAAATGCCCGAGGAGAGGGAGAGATTAAAGATTGTAGTTAGGTGGGTTGTGACGACTGGAGAGAGAGACTGGAGGAGATGTGAGGGAATAGGATCGGTAGTGCATGTAGTCGGACGAGAAGAAGAGAGGAGTCTGGAGACTTCTTCTTCTGTAATGGGATCAAATGTGGAAAGTGAGCCAGGGGAGATGCAGGAAGGGATGGGAGTCACAGCACTTGGTGGTTGGGAGCAGATTTCTTGACGGATATTATCTATTTTTTCTGTAAAGTGGGAGGCCAGGTCATCAGCACAAATGTCTGTGATAGGGGCTTGTGCTTTTGGCCTGAGGAGGGAGTGAAAAGTGTCAAAAAGTTTCTTGGGGTTGTTGGCTAGTGAGGAGATCAGGGTGGTGAAGTAGGTCTGTTTGGCAAGGTGAAGGGCAGCGGTATAGGTTCTTAACATAAATTTGAAGTGGATGAAGTCTTCTGGTGTGCGGGTTTTTCTCCATAGGCGTTGAGCACTCCTAGAGCATCACTGGAGAAGTTTAGTTTGCGATGTGAGCCAAGGCTGTTTTACTCTGTGCTTGGAGGTTCTGAGGGTGAGGGGCGCTACCTGGTCAAGGGTGCTTCTAAGAGTGTCATTGTAGTGATGAACAGCCAGATTAGGACAGGAAGAAGAGGAGATTGGGGACAGTGATGAGTGTAGGGAGTCTGAAAGTGTCTGAGGGTTAATGGCTTGTAGATTTCTGGCTGTGTGGTAGGTAGGAGTGAGCTGGGGTGGGCGAGGATTTGTGAGCGTGAAGGAGAGAATGTTGTGGTCAGAGAGTGGAAGCGGTGAGTTATTTAGGTCACTATAATGACCTAAATGAAAATGGTCACTATATCCATACATGAATTCTCAGAGGGGTGTAATTTCTGGAAAGGGGTCACTTCAGAGAGGATTCTGTTGTTCTGGCACTTAGCGGCTCTCCAAAGTGCCACAACAGCAGAATCCCCCCTGAAGTGACCCCATTTTGGAAATGACACCCCTCTGGGAATTGGAAATGACACCCCTCTGTGAATTCATCTATGGTTGTAGTGACCATTTACCTATCTACCTAATTTCCAATGTAATATCTGGGGTTAAAACAACATTTTAGTCGTAAAAACGTACCATATTTTTCGGACTATAAGACGCACTTTTTCCCAAAAAATTTTGTGGGGAAATGGGGGTGTGTCTTATATTAGGAATATACTTACAAATGCTGTGGCGGCGGCACTCTGTGCTGCGTGGAGGGCTCCACCGGAATTTTGTCAAAGTCCAGAGATCCCCGCAGTTCCATTGCTGCGATGCGGTGGTCTCCAGAAAAATGGCCGCTGTGAACGGCCCATGCTCAGATTCAGAACTCGCCCCGAGATCTCGTTGCCAAGATCTGAATCTGAGCATGCGCCGCCCCCAGCTGCCATTCTCCCGGAGGCCACCGCATCGCAACAATGGAGCTGCAGCGGCCTCCGCCTTTGACAAAATGGCGGCGGAGCCACCCCACGCAGCACAGAGAGCCGCTGCCCCAGCACAGAGCGCTGCCGCCGCCACAGAACACAGTGCTGCCACCGCTCCAGCACAGAGCACTGCTGCCGCACCAGCTGGGATGGGATTTTCAGGGGCTCTGACAATGTGACATGTCACCCACAAACAATTCCAGCAAAATCTGCTCTCCAATATGGTGCTCATTCCCTTCTGAGTTCTGCCATGCACCCAAACAGTAGTATTCTCCCACACATGGGGTACCGGCGAGCTCAGGAGAAACTGCACAACAAACTGTATGGAGCAATTTCTCCTGTTACCCTTATGAAAATGCAAAATATGGAGCTCAAAAGATTTGTGAAAAATCTTATTTTTTTATTGCCACGGCTCTACGATATAAACTTCTGTGAAGAACCTGTGGGTTCAAGGTGCTCAATACACATCTGGATAGGTTCCCTAGGGGGTCTAGTTTCCAAAATGGGGTCCCTTGTTGGGGGTCTCCACTGTTTAGGCACATCAGGGGCTCTCCAAACGTGGCATGGCAACAGCTAATTATTCCAGCATATTTTACATTCAAAAAGTCAAATGGCGCTCCTTCCCTTCCGAGCCCTGCCGTGCACCCAGACAGTAGATTTCCCCCACTTATGGGGTATCGGCATGCTCAGGAGAAATTCTAAAACAAAATGTATAATCCATTTTCTCCTGTTACCCTTGCAAAAGTAAAAAAAAATTAGGTGCAAATGAAAATTTTTATTAAATTAGTAAATGTTTATTATTTCCTTCCACATTCCATTCATTCCTGTGAAGCACCTGAAGGGTTAATAAACTTCTTGAATGTGGTTTTGAGCACCTTGAGGGGTGCAGTCTTTAGAATGGGGTCACTTTTGGGTATTTTCTGTCATATTGACCCCCCAAACTCACTTAAAATGTGAAGTGGTCCCTAAAAAAATGGTTTTGTAAATTTTGTTGTAAAAATGAGAAATCGCTGTTTAACTTTTAACCCTTATAACTTACTAACCAAAAAATTTGATATAGTTGATATAGAGGCTACTGCGCAGGAACCGCCATCACCAGTGACATTTTGTTGGATGTAATTTTTTTCTAAGCCTCACAATAGTCACAATAGTATCAACAATAATATCAACACTATTATATGCATTATGTAAAAATGGGGGGCAGGTCAGTGAGGGGTCAGCGACCTGTCATAAGCCAATACAGATGAATATGTAATCAGAGCACCACATAAAGCCCTGCCCACAGCCCCGCCCACAGCCCCGCCCCAGAGCACGAGAATCTCATTACTGAAAACTACAAATACAGATTACACAACAGTAAACCAGAGTTGCCCTCATTTATGGTGGATCATTGGAGCTACTATGGATCCTGACCAGAAGATTAGAGAAAATAATATTGCTCCCCATTTCAGGAGAGATTGTGCAGTAATCTGAATTCCTTAGGATCAAAAACAATGTAATTGGCTGTAAGTTCTATAGAAAAGAGCTTTCAATGCCCAAAGTCATTTGAACAGTTTTGGGTGGAGGAGAATGTTGTGGTCTAGAGGCAAAATGGTGATCATGGTAATACGGCCGGACTACACCACCGATAAAGCAGCCACAGCCGGTGACTGAGAGGAATCTGTGACTTCTCTGCATTCAGTGGTTACTACTCACCTGAGTAGTCATATGTGGGAATCTCCTCTTTACACCACTCATCACCCCTCACATATGTCTCTGTAGTGTTAATATGGGTCAGATCTTCACCCTGAAACAAATATTGTAAAGTCACCGACAGATGGAGAAGTCCCATCTATGATCAGCACTAATCCTGCCATCTCCACCGCTCTCATTACACAAGTATAAAACATATAATACTGGTGGATAAAACAAGACTGAGCACAAGACCTTCACAGCCGTCTACACATCATAGGGGCGATCTCCTGACACCTTCTCTCCATCTACCTGATGATCCTGAGGAGCACTGGGATCTTCTTGGTTACAGTCCTGTGGAAGAAGAGGACGGGGACATCTCTCTGGCGTTGTCCTCTTACTGGATAGATCTGGAGGAAACACATACAGGGACTGAATTCATTCTCTACATACAGATAATTATAGGCCGTGTGTATTTAGTCCTGTCTATTACCTGGAGATGTGAGGGGCTGGGGAACCTCCATTATGACGTTCTCGTACAGATCTCTGTGTCCTTCTAAATACTCCCACTCCTCCATGGAGAAATAGACGGCGACATCCTGACACCTTAGAGGAACCTGACACATACAATGATACCGTCATCCCCCGATCCCTTCATAGTGTTACTGTATAATGTCCCAGCATTCCCAGCAGTGTCACCTCTCCAGTCAGCAGCTCAATCATCTTGTAGGTGAGTTCTAGGATCTTCTGGTCATTGATGTCCTCATGGATCAGGGGCTGAGGTGGAGGCCCCGTGATTGGGCTCAGGAGTCTTCCCCATCCCTCAGACACAGGGTCCTGACAGCGATCACTAGAGGTCTTCTTCACCACTGTGTAATCCTGGTTATGGAGAGACACATTAATAAATCTCACTACAGACATTTCCAGAGTCCTCACCTCTCCAGTTCTGTCCATCTGTTTTTCCCATAGATAAGAATGATGTAATGTGACGTCATCAGAATCTCTCACCTCTCCAGTGAGACGGAAGAGGATCTCTAGGGTGAGGTGTAACATCCTCTCCGCCATCTTGTCTCTGTCCATATCCATCCCTGATGGGTAAATCAGGAAAATTCTCTTCTGTAGAAGATCTTCCCTGAGAGGATCCGATATTGTAGAGACCTGAATGAGAAGAAGATGATCCGATGTAACATCATAAGAATCCTGTGTAATAATACAATTACTGGAGATAATAAGGGAAACATATGAGGAGATTTATTATTTTACAGGGTTTAGTTTTCTTCCCTGACATCTACTAATAAAACCTATATATTTAGGCCACAGACAACAAGCAGTTTCCTCCTCGGAGTCGGCAGCTGAACACGTTCCTCATAGACTCATCTTCCATAACGCTAATTCTCGTCTCATTACCGACACTGGAATCGGCATTAGCGATACTGCAGGAGATATTCATTACACGCGACATGAGAAATAACTCCTTCATGATGAGGACGACATCTCCATCTTCTACTACGGCTCTAGAGACAGATTTGGCCAGAGTCGGTCACTGCCTCCATCCCCACCGGCCGTCTATATGAAGGTTTCCCGTCTTCCCCGCACTGGAATCTTCTGTCATGTTAGATAGACCAGAAAAAGCCATACACCTGACAAATGCTATTGAGAACTCTGCTATTAGAAGTGGAAAGGAAGAACAAAGACAAAAGAATCTAAATAATAAAAATATTGGAGAAAGAGAAACCAATCACAAACTAAAATGTTTCTATACAAAGCATGGGCAACAAACAAGGAGAATTGGAACTACTAACACAGGAAAAGAAATATGATGTCATTGGAATCACTGACACTTGGTGGGACAATACACATGATTGGAATACAAGACTAGAAGGATCCAACTTATTTGCAAGAAACAGACTTGTTAAACGAGGAGGAGGTGTCACATTGTATGTTAGAAACGCGTATATCTGCACAGAGATTGAAGCTTCAGAGACTGGGAGTTCTGTGGAAACTGTTTGGGTAAGAATACAAGTACAGAACAATGGAAAGGACACCATTGTAGGCATTTACTACAGGCCGCCTGTTCAAGCTGAAGATATGGATGAACTCTTTATGCATCAAATGGCCAAGTTCTCCAAAAAAATAGGTATTAGACCTACCGGTAATGATGTTTCCAGGAGTCCATCCTGACAGCACCATGGAGGACGTCCTCCTCCTTACAGGGACAGGAAAGCACACGAGAGGTTAAAAGCCCATGTCCCACCCCCTTTCCCTCAGTGATTTGACAAGTACCACAAGGTGGATGATACTAGAAACGGTTTAATGAAACGATCATATTACAGCATATGACATGACATAATACATTGTAGTATAACACAACCGGGAGGGAACTACCCGTGCTGACAGGATGGACTCCTGGAAACATCATTACCGGTAGGTCTAATACCTATTTTCCAGGACGTCCACCTGACAGCACCATGGAGAGTACCAAAGCACCTCCTCAGGGTGGGATTACCGCCTGGAGAACTTTCCTCCCAAATGCGGTTTGTTGACCAGCTAACACATCTAGCTTGTAGTGTTTGCAGAAGGTATTAAGACTAGCCCAGGTTGCCGCTCGACAGATCTGATCAACTGACGCCCCTGCTCGGCCCATGAGGCCGATACCGCCCTCGTAGAGTGGGCTTTTATGGAGTCTGGCGGGCTGGCGCCTTCAGCTTGGTAGGCATCCGAGATTACTGAGGTAATCCAACGCGCGATGGACGCCTTAGAGGCCTTCTTCCCCTTATTCTTACCCCCAAAGAGGACAAACAGGTTTGGGTCGACGTGCCAACTATTGGTGGCCTCTAAGTAGCCTATAACTGCGCGCCTCACGTCTAGCGAGTGGAGCCGCTGCTCCTTCTTATTTCGGGGGTTATCGCAGAAAGAGGGTAACACTACCTCCTGGTTCAGATTTTTTGTAGAGGCTACCTTCGGGGTAAATGCCGGGTCTAATCTTAGGATTATACGGTCCTCTCTTATCTGGAGGTATGGGTCCTTAGTGGATAGGGCCTGGATCTCCCCTATTCTTTTGGCCGTGGTAATGGCTACTAGGAAGGCCGTTTTACGAGTGAGAGCAGGGATGGTTATCTTCTCACTAAGGGCGAAAGTGTCTGAGCAGAGGAACCGAAGTACCAGGCCCAGGTCCCATGGCGGGGTGAGCTGCCTGATCGTGGGGCGCAGGCGCTGTGTGGCTCTTATAAACCTTATTACCCAGGGATGTGCAGCTAACTGGTAATCGAAGAAGGCGCTCAAAGCTGAAACCTGGACTTTTAGAGTGCTGGGCCTGAGGCCTCTGTTAAAACCTGCCTGCAGGAACCCTAGTATGTTAGGGAGATCAGGGGTGCCTGCCACGAGCTCGGACCTGCCCCCCTCCAGACAGAATTTTTTCCATATCTTCCGATAAATTGCCGACGTTACCGGCTTCCTACTGGCCTGAAGGGTGGAGATGACCTGATCCGACAGTCCTTTTGCCTTCAGGATGTCCCTCTCAGGATCCAAGCCGATACATGGAGTCTTGCTGGGTCTGGGTGGTGGATCGGGCCCTGGTGGATGATGTTCTTCCACGGGGGTAATTCGACAGGGCCTTCTACTGCCATGGCTCCTAGAAGGGGAAACCAGCTTCTCCTCGGCCAGTACGGCACTATCACCATCACTCTTGCATGGTCTTCGCGTATCTTCCTGAGCACTGCCGGTATGAGGGCCAGTGGTGGGAATGCATAAGAGAGGGATTCTCCCCAAGTCTGACTCAGGGCGTCTACGCCTTCTGGATGGTCCATCGGATTTAGGGAGTAGAATCTGGGAACCTTCGAGTTCTTCCGGCTTGCGAAAAGATCTATACTGGGGGTCCCCCAGCGCTGACAAAGCTGGTCGAAGATCTCTATGTTCAACTCCCACTCCGTCGGGTGGATCTGTTGTCTGCTCAGGTAGTCTGCCACTTCGTTTTGGGAACCTTCTAGGTGTACCGCGGTCACGGATCGGACTGTTCGTTCTGCCCACGTGAATATCTTTTCCGCCAGTGCCTGTAGCGGTTGATGTCTGGTTCCTCCCTGGTGTTTCAGGAATGCCACTGTTGTTATATTGTCGGATAATATGCGGACATGACGACTCTTTAGTGCCGACCGGTTTCTTCGCAACGCTTCCCAGACCGCGAAGAGTTCCCTGAAATTGGAGGATCTGGCCTTGATGCTTGCTGGCCACTTCCCCTGGAAGATCTTTCCTTCTATGTGGGCTCCCCATCCCCACGCACTTGCGTCTGTGGTGACTACCACGTATGGAGAGGTTGTCCATTGCACGCCCACCTGAAGGTTCCTGGACTGTGTCCACCAGCGAAGGGACTCTTTCACTCGTTCTGGCAGCCTTAGGGGTTTGTCTAGTGACGCCTGACTTCTGTCCCACCTTGCGAGGATTTCTCTTTGTAACGATTGCGAGTGGAATTGGGCCCATCGGACACACTGGATGCAGGCCGTCATGAGGCCCAGGACCTCCATTGCTTCTCTTATGGAGCATTGACGCTTCAACAGGCCTCTGGTTCTGGCCTGAATGGTCTTCTGCTTCTGCTCGGGTAGCCATGATATTCTGTCGGCTGAGTCTAGGAGGACTCCCAGGAATACTTTTCTGGTGTCTGGTGTGAGGTCCGACTTCTCCCAGTTGATCACCCAGCCCAGGAACTCCATTACGGTAGTTGTTCGGATCCTGTCTCGGATGAGCGCTTCTTTGGATCTTGCCACCAGCAAGAAGTCGTCCAGGTATGGAACAATCACGATACCCTGATCTCTCAGGTAGGCCACCACCTCTACCACCAGTTTCGTAAAGATTCTGGGAGCTGAGGCCAGCCCGAATGGAAGACCCTGGAACTGGAAATGGCAGGTCCGGGCTGGTGAGCTGATCGCGAACCTTAGTAGGCTTTGGGAGGAGGGATGGATAGGGACCTGGTAGTATGCCTTTTTTAGGTCTAGGGTGCACATAACTGCGTCCCTGTCTATTAGGGGAATTGCGGACCGGATGGATTCCATCCGGAACCTCCTGTATCTGACCCAAGTATTTAGTGGCTTCAGGTTTATGATGGTGCGGGCCTCGCCTGATTGCAAACAGGGAAGAGTAGTGCCCTCTCTCTCTTTCTGACGGTGAAACTGGCATTATGACCCCTGAATTTAACATGTCCTGAAGATCCGACCACATTGCGGAGTCCTCCCGGATCATGGTGGGGGCAATATATCTGTCGGGGGGGATGTGAATAGAGCTCTATCCTGTAGCCTTCCCTGATGGTTCTGAGGACCCACTGATTGTTGGTGACTCGGGACCAGTTTGCTGCAAAGTGGCGAAGTCTCCCCCCAATGCCTATGGCGTCATTGTCTCCTCGACCTAGATGTTGATGCAAATGGGGGACCTCTGTTCCTCCCACCTTGGCTGAAGGGGCCTTTGTAGGAGCTTCTATTAGACCTCACCCGACCCCTAAACTCCGACTGTCCTCTGAAGAAGGAGCCTCTCTGAAAGGACTGGGGCCGCCTGGGTTTTCCCTCCGGGAATCCCTTATTCTTATCGGACACCAGCTCTAGGATATTATCAAGGGCTGGACCAAACACCCTCAGGCCTGAGAAAGGGATGGCACATAACCCTTCTAAATCAAAGCTATCCCCCGACCAGGACTTAAGCCAGACTGCTCTCCGGGCCGCATTAGAGAGGGAGCTGTTTCTGGCCGCGAACCTTACTGATTCAGCCGACGAATCCGACAGGAATGCCGTGGCTGATTTTAAGAGAGGAAGAGATGCTAGTATCTCTGACCTCGGGGTCTTGTCGGTTAGGTGTTCCTCCAACTGCCCCATCCACAAGAACACAGACCTGGCCACCGAGGTGGCTGCTATGTTGGCTCTAATCAGGGCCGCCGACGTCTCCCATGCTCTTTTTAACAAGACGTCCGCCTTTCTATCCATCGGTCTCGAAGACCTGATGAGTCCTCGGATGGGATAGCAGTCTTTTTAGTAACCTTGGCGACTGGGACATCTATCTTAGGGACTTCTTCCCACGCCCGAGTTTCCTCGGGATCGAAAGGCAGTCTATTTTTAAAGTCTCGGGAGAGTGTCAACCAACGTTCTGCTTACTTCCACTCCTCCTGGATCATTGCTTTGATATGTTCGCTTACAGGGAACACCACCTGTTTGCGGGACACCAGTCCTCCAAACATTAAGTCCTGTCTGGACTGTGGTTTAGGGACTTCTTCCATCTGCATGGTATTTCTGACTGCGTGAACCAGCTCGTCCGTATCCTCCAGTCTGAATAGGTACTTCCTGCTCTGATCCTGTCTATCCCCCAGGATCTCGCCTTCTTCCTCCTGGTCTGAGTCCCAGAAGTCGGATTCCTCGCTAGGGCTCACTTCTGATACTGGATCAGGTTCCCACCTTGGACGCTTGCGACTTGGCCCAGGGCTGGGGGACTGACGCCGGGCTGTAGAGGCCTGAATCTCTTCCCTTATCAGCGACCTCATTTCGGAAAGGAGGGATGGCTGTTCCTCGCCTATGACCCTGGAGGTACAGGGTCCGCATAGGGTCTTGCAATAGGTGTCTGGCAGCTTTGCTCTGCACACCGGACATCTGACCGATTTGGAGGTGGCCTTTGCCGGATCCTTCCCTGAGGGGGATCCTGCCGGGATTCCCTTTTCCTAGTAATATAAGGGGCACCTATTCAGATCTGGGCTGCGGGGATGGGAGGGGAGGGTGGTCTGCGCTATGCGCACTTACCCCTCCACCGGCTGCAGCGTTGCCTTCCATCCTGCTCCAGGCTCAAGCTGCTGAGTATCCAATCACCAACAAATGCAGTCACACAGCCTAGAATGCCTGTGGCGACCCTGGAGGCGCTGTGGTCCAGGAGCGCACGCGCCCTGGATTTGAAACCGGCGTCTGACGTCATCGGATGTGACGCTGGTAAGCCGCGCCTCCACTTCCTGTCGGGCTTCTGCACGCGACCGCGCTCGGTCCCCGGTGCCCGCCGCCTGCAGGGAAACCACCTCCCCGCCTGCCATGGCGTTCCGCTGGCGGCTCCCAGCGCGCCAGTCGTCGGCGCCATCCTGCGGGTACTCGGCCCGCCGCGGGGCCCGGCTCTTCTGCCCGGGTAGTCAGGCTGGCAGCCCCAATTGCGCCTTCTTCTGTCGGTGCCCGCTCGGCCAGCCGCCTGCAGGGAGCCGACCCGTCCTGGAGCCGAGAGCCTCCCACCGGGAGGAACGGCTCCCTCCAGGAGCGTCGTCCTGCTCCTGGCCTTTGGAGCAGAGGGACTCCCCATCGGGGAGTTTCGGCCCCGGGACCTCTTGACAGTGGAAGGATTGGACCGGCCGCACGATCCCCTGAGCCCCTCCGGTAAGCTCTCGTGTGTCCCTCCATGCAGGGACAGGAAAACACTGAGGGAAAGGGGGTGGGACATGGGCTTTTAACCTCCCGTGTGCTTTCCTGTCCCTGTAAGGAGGAGGAGGACGTCCTCCATGGTGCTGTCAGGTGGACGTCCTGGAAATATGACATAGTTGTCATGGGAGATTTCAACTATCCAGACATTTGTTGGGAATCTCTCTCAGGCAAAACTAACAGGTCAAGGAAATTCTTATCCTCTCTTGCTGACAACTTTATCTTCCAAAACGTAGGGGAGAAAACAAGGGGAACTGCTACCTTGGACCTAATCCTTATAAACAGGGAGGAAATGGTTGAGGAGGTAAAAGTGGCTGGGACCCTAGGAGGTAGCGACCATGCTATTTTAGAATTTTGGATAACTAGAGGAGGAAGACCTGTGAAGACTCAGACGTCAAGGTTAGATTTCAGAAAGGCAGATTTTAAGGGATTCAGAAAGAGAATTGGTGGGATCCAATGGCTGGATATCCTTAAAGACAAAAATGGCCAGGAAGGATGGGAAATCTTGAAAAATGAAATTCTCAAAGCACAATTGTTACCAATCCAAAAAGAGGGAAGAATAGGAAGCATTTAAGGAAGCCAGGATGGATGAACACAGAACTTAAGCACATGCTAAAAAGGAAGAAAAAAATGTTTATAAAATGGAAAGAGGGAGGCATATCTAAAGAAGAATCTAATGCTGTCTGCAGAACCTGCAGGGCACAAATCAGATTTACTAAAGCTGACAATGAATTGAGGCTTGCAAGAGATGTCAAAAGCAGTAATAAAGGATTGTGGGGATATGTCAAAAGTAAAAGAAAAGTCAAAGATGCTATAGGATTTTTACAGGATGAAAATGATGAAATGGTAAGACAGGATGTTGAGAAGGCCGAACTTTTAAATTCCTATTTTGCATTTGTTTTCTCTCAGAAAGGAAGTGTAACATCAACTGTTCTTCACTGTCCTATTAAGGGAATAGAAGAATCCAGGATATCTATAAACAGAAAGATAGTGAGGAAACACTTAGCTAACCTAAATGAATTCAAGTCTCCAGGTCCAGATGAATTACACCCCAGAGTACTGAAGGAGATAGCAGAGGAAATTTTTGAACCCCTCTCCATAATCTTTGAAAATTCTTGGAGAACAGGAGAAGTCCCAGAAGACTGGAGAAGAGCAAATGTTGTTCCTATCTTCAAGAAGGGGAAGAAGGTGGACCCAGGCAACTATAGGCCGGTGAGTCTGACTTCCATACCAGGAAAGATCTTTGAACAAATTATTAAACAACATGTATGTTTGTACCTGGATAAGAATGAAGTGATTAAACAGAGTCAGCATGGGTTTGTAACTAATAAGTCATGTCAGACTAACTTAATTTCCTTCTATGACGGTATCACTGATTGGGTGGATCAAGGAAATGCTGTAGATATAGTATATCTTGACTTCAGCAAAGCATTTGACAAAGTATCTCATACAATCCTTATTGAAAAAATGACTAAGTATGGAATGGACAAGGCAACTGTTAGGTGGATTCATAACTGGCTTGGTGATCGGACCCAAAGAGTGGTCGTAAATGGCTGCACATCCAGTTGGAAGAATGTCTCAAGTGGGGTACCACAGGGCTCTGTCCTGGGCCCTGTATTGTTCAACATCTTTATCAACGATTTAGATGAAGGAATTGAGGGTAAACTGATTAAATTTGCTGATGACACAAAGCTAGGAGGGATAGCTAATACTAGAGAGGAGAGAGAGAGGATTCAAAAAGATATAAATAAACTGGAGCAGTGGGCAGCAACTAACAGAATGGTTTTTAACAGGGAAAAATGCAAAGTACTACATCTGGGCAATAAAAATGAAAAAAGCATATATAGAATGGGAGGAGTAGGGCTAAGCAACAGCACATGTGAAAAAGACTTGGGTATACTAATAGATAACAGATTGAATATGAGTCAACAGTGTGATGCAGCAGCAAAAAAGGCAAATGCCACTTTAAATACCTTTTCTCATGATTTGATACACCTGGCTAAGAAGTTCAAAGCTCAATGAGGTTACAAAACCAATTTAGTGCTTCAGGAAGTCAGTAAAAAGTAGTTAGGAGTGTTCAAATCAAGAAAATGATAAGGGTGCCCATACATTTGCACCGGTCAAATTTTGTTTAAATGCAGATTGCACATTTTCTGTTAGTACAATAAACCTCATTTGAATCCAGAAATATAACTGAGTCCATCAGTTATTAGATATATGAAACTGAAATACCTGTTGCAAAAACCAAAATTGTTATAAAGAAAAAAGGTTAACATTAATAAGGGTGCCCAAACTTTTACATATGACTGTATATAATGAGGCCCAGGCTTTACAGTGAAGGGACAGGAGTGAGGGCCTGATCCCAGGAGCTACAGTCTGAGGAAAGGGCTAAAAAGCCTTCACTAGACCCCTGTACAGCTGTACAATGAGGCCCAGGCTTTATAGTGAAGGGACAGGTGTGAGGGCCTGTTCCCAGGAGCTACAGACTGAGGAAAGGGCTAAAAAGCCTTCACTAGACCCCTGTACAGCTGTATAATGAGGCCCAGGCTTTATAGTGAAGGGACAGGAGTTAGGGCCTGTGCCCAGTAGCTACAGTCTGAGGAAAGGGCTAAAAAGCCTTCACTAGACCCCTGTACAGCTGTATAATGAGGTCCAGGCTTTATAGTGAAGGGACAGGAGTGAGGGCCTGTGCCCAGGAGCTACAGTCTGAGGAAAGGGCTAAAAAACCTTCACTAGACCCCTGTACAGCTGTATAATGAGGCCCAGGCTTATAGTGAAGGGACAGGAGTGAGGGCCTGTGCCCAGGAGCTACAGTCTGAGGAAAAGGCTAAAAAACCTTCACTAGACCCCTGTACAGCTGTATAATGAGGCCCAGGCTTTATAGTGAAGGGACAGGAGTGAGGGCCTGTGCCCAGGAGCTACAGTCTGAGGAAAAGGCTAAAAAACCTTCACTAGACCCCTGTACAGCTGTATAATGAGGCCCAGGCTTTATAGTGAAGGGACAGGAGTGAGGGCCTGTGCTCAGGAGCTAGTCTGAGGAAAGGGCTAAAAAACCTTCACTAGACCCCTGTACAGCTGTATAATGAGGCCCAGGCTTTATAGTGAAGGGACAGGAGTGAGGGCCTGTGCCCAGGAGCTACAGTCTGAGGAAAAGGCTAAAAAACCTTCATTAGACCCCTGTACAGCTGTATAATGAGGCCCAGGCTTTATAGTGAAGGGACAGGAGTGAGGGCCTGTGCTCAGGAGCTAGTCTGAGGAAAGGGCTAAAAAGCCTTCACTAGACCCCTGTGCAGCTGTATAATGAGGCCCAGGCTTCATAGTGAAGGGACAGGAGTGAGGGCCTGTTCCAAGGAGCTACAGTCTGAGGAAAGGGCTAAAAAGCCTTCACTAGACCCCTGTGCAGCTGTATAATGAGGCCCAGGCTTCATAGTGAAGGGACAGGAGTGAGGGCCTGATCCCAGGAGCTACAGTCTGAGGAAAGAGCTAAAAAGCCTTCACTAGACCCCTGTACAGCTGTATAATGAGGCCCAGGCTTTATAGTGAAGGGACAGGAGTGAGGGCCTGTTTCCAGGAGCTACAGTCTGAGGAAAGGGCTAAAAAGCCTTCACTAGACCCCTGTACAGCTGTATAATGAGGCCCAGGCTTTATAGTGAAGGGACAGGAGTGAGGGCCTGTTCCAAGGAGCTACAGTCTGAGGAAAGGGCTAAAAAGCCTTCACTAGACCCCTGTACAGCTGTATAATGAGGCCCAGGCTTTATAGTGAAGGGACAGGAGTGAGGGCCTGTGCTCAGGAGCTAGTCTGAGGAAAGGGCTAAAAAACCTTCACTAGACCCCTGTACAGCTGTATAATGAGGCCCAGGCTTTATAGTGAAGGGACAGGAGTGAGGGCCTGTGCCCAGGAGCTACAGTCTGAGGAAAAGGCTAAAAAACCTTCATTAGACCCCTGTACAGCTGTATAATGAGGCCCAGGCTTTATAGTGAAGGGACAGGAGTGAGGGCCTGTGCTCAGGAGCTAGTCTGAGGAAAGGGCTAAAAAGCCTTCACTAGACCCCTGTGCAGCTGTATAATGAGGCCCAGGCTTCATAGTGAAGGGACAGGAGTGAGGGCCTGTTCCAAGGAGCTACAGTCTGAGGAAAGGGCTAAAAAGCCTTCACTAGACCCCTGTGCAGCTGTATAATGAGGCCCAGGCTTCATAGTGAAGGGACAGGAGTGAGGGCCTGATCCCAGGAGCTACAGTCTGAGGAAAGGGCTAAAAAGCCTTCACTAGACCCCTGTACAGCTGTATAATGAGGCCCAGGCTTTATAGTGAAGGGACAGGAGTGAGGGCCTGATCCCAGGAGCTACAGTCTGAGGAAAGAGCTAAAAAGCCTTCACTAGACCCCTGTACAGCTGTATAATGAGGCCCAGGCTTTATAGTGAAGGGACAGGAGTGAGGGCCTGTTCCCAGGAGCTACAGTCTGAGGAAAGGGTTAAAAAGCCTTCACTAGACCCCTGTACAGCTGTATAATGAGGCCCAGGCTTTATAGTGAAGGGACAGGAGTGAGGGCCTGTTTCCAGGAGCTACAGTCTGAGGAAAGGGCTAAAAAGCCTTCACTAGACCCCTGTACAGCTGTATAATGAGGCCCAGGCTTTATAGTGAAGGGACAGGAGTGAGGGCCTGATCCCAGGAGCTACAGTCTGAGGAAAGAGCTAAAAAGCCTTCACTAGACCCCTGTACAGCTGTATAATGAGGCCCAGGCTTTATAGTGAAGGGACAGGAGTGAGGGCCTGTTCCCAGGAGCTACAGTCTGAGGAAAGGGTTAAAAAGCCTTCACTAGACCCCTGTACAGCTGTATAATGAGGCCCAGGCTTTATAGTGAAGGGACAGGAGTGAGGGCCTGTTCCCAGGAGCTACAGTCTGAGGAAAGGGCTAAAAAGCCTTCACTAGACCCCTGTACAGCTGTATAATGAGGCCCAGGCTTTATAGTGAAGGGACAGGAGTGAGGGCCTGTGCCCAGGAGCTACAGTCTGAGGAAAGGGCTAAAAGCCTTCACTAGTCCCCTGTACAGCTGTATAATGAGGCCCAGGCTTTATAGTGAAGGGACAGGAGGGAGAAAAGTGGAGAAAGGAGCCAGAAGAGCCGGACTGCCCATCACTAACCTGCAGAGCCGCACTCCACATATATGGCTGCTCTGTGCGCACAGGACCTGTGATGAGGTCACAGGAGGGGAGGAGTCAGGGGTCACATGATCAGGGGCCTCAGTGTGTGCAGGACTCTGCTGTGCTGGTTGTCATGGTGCTGGATGAGGGGAAGTTTCTGTGTGGGGTCAGGAGGGGTTTACAGGGTGGATGTAGCAGAGCCGTGTGTGTACGAGGTGTACGGAGCGGAGCCGCGTGTGTACGAGGTGTACGGAGCGGAGCCGCGTGTGTACGAGGTGTACGGAGCGGAGCCGCGTGTGTACGAGGTGTACGGAGCGGAGCCGCGTGTGTACGAGGTGTACGGAGCGGAGCCGCGTGTGTACGAGGTGTACGGAGCGGAGCCGCGTGTGTACGAGGTGTACGGAGCGGAGCCGCGTGTGTACGAGGTGTACGGAGCGGAGCCGCGTGTGTACGAGGTGTACGGAGCGGAGCCCTGTGTGTACGAGGTGTACGGAGCGGAGCCGCGTGTGTACGAGGTGTACGGAGCGGAGCCGCGTGTGTACGAGGTGTACGGAGCGGAGCCGCGTGTGTACGAGGTGTACGGAGCGCAGCCGCGTGTGTACGAGGTGTACGGAGCGCAGCCGCGTGTGTACGAGGTGTACGGAGCGGAGCCGCGTGTGTACGAGGTGTACGGAGCGGAGCCGCGTGTGTACGAGGTGCACGGAGCGGAGCCGCGTGTGTACGAGGTGCACGGAGCGGAGCCGCGTGTGTACGAGGTGCACGGAGCGGAGCCGCGTGTGTACGAGGTGCACGGAGAGGAGCCGCGTGTCTACGAGGTGTACGGAGCGGAGCCGCGTGTGTACGAGGTGCACGGAGCGGAGCCGCGTGTGTACGAGGTGCACGGAGCGGAGCCGCGTGTGTACGAGGTGCACGGAGCGGAGCCGCGTGTCTACGAGGTGCACGGAGCGGAGCCGCGTGTCTACGAGGTGCACGGAGCGGAGCCGCGTGTGTACGAGGTGCACGGAGCGGAGCCGCGTGTGTACGAGGTGCACGGAGCGGAGCCGCGTGTGTACGAGGTGCACGGAGCGGAGCCGCGTGTGTACGAGGTGCACGGAGCGGAGCCGCGTGTGTACGAGGTGCACGGAGCGGAGCCGCGTGTGTACGAGGTGCACGGAGCGGAGCCGCGTGTGTACGAGGTGCACGGAGCGGAGCCGCGTGTGTACGAGGTGCACGGAGCGGAGCCGCGTGTGTACGAGGTGTACGGAGCGGAGCCGCGTGTGTAAGGTGTAATGTTTTAGAATCAAATTTTTCAATTTCACAGAGAGTAAAATGGAGCCACAGTTTACACAGAAATTTCTCCCAAACCTGAGGCCAGGAATGACTGCACACGGCCGGGCTCCAATGGGGAGAATCACTGTTTTGCTTTTGGAGCAATTTGGCAGTCCTCGCTTGTGGGGCCAATTGTAAGGCCCCCAATGATTGTAGACAACATACAATCCCCTAAAGTGACCCCATTTCAGACACTGTACCCATCAGGGAAGTCATCTAAGGGTGTAATGGGCATTTTTATTTTACAGGTGTCACTGATTTCTTTACCACTTGCTGTGAAGATAATATTACATTTGTTCCGAGGTGCAGCGCGGGGTTCAGCGCAGGGACATCTGAGTGGGCTCCTAACCAGATGTTATGGTGGTCCCTCACATGCCCTCTCAGCGCCTCCCTACTCACTATGGCCACTGCAGCTTCTCAGCATGTTGCTTCCATTTAGCCTTGGGGGATTGGCCAGTCTCTACAGGAATTTAACCCTGCTGTGTCCTTCACAAATTAGGTTCCCCAGCCTATCCCGTGCCGGCAGATCCTATATTAGGCAGCTCCACCATCCGCTTTCTGCTGGATGTTGGTTCCTAGGCAGTTCACTTTGCCTGTTGCACCTCACACTTATGTCTCTGACCCACCAATCAGCTGAGGTAGTCTTGGGGACTACCCTGGAGTAGTTCCTGGTGTCTACCAGCTGTCCAGCCTATCCTCTCCACCAGTAACTCTAGTGAAGTCCTGGTGGACACCTACTTACACCTCTCTAGGGTAAGCCTGGCCGATGGTGCAGTGGGTCCACATCCACCAGTGTTACACCAAGTAACTGTGCACACCTCACAACTTTTGAAGCACAGATAGAGGCACAGATCATGCGGCGCACATAGCAGCAAATTTTGGCCTCACCCTAATCCATGGCCATTTACCACTGCTTTCTCTACCGGCAGGAGGAGTTGTCAGAGGGGCGCTGGTAGTGAGGGAAATTCAGCAGACGCCTGAGACTGCAGGGCGTAGACCCAAATCCGGGACTGACCGCTGTATCCGGGACAGTTGGGAGTACAGATGAGCAGGTGGATTCATGGGTCTCTGGTCCAGCGTGCGTGGGACCTGGGGATTATTTTTTGTGCCGTCATTCACAGTCGGAGCCTCCAGAACGTTCTCCTCTTTATGTAGCGTCACTATACGACACCCGGCTTATTTGTGTCTGTAAGGCCGTGTTCACACACTGCAGAAATACGGTGTTTTTTGTTTTCTGCAGGATCCGCACCGTCTACAATAACGATCTTCTCTCCCTTATTTGATGCTTTCTTGGTGCAGATGTGAAGCCGCGTTTTTATTGCGCTTTTTAGAGGACAGAAAAGCTTTGATTCTGCACTTAATAAAGTTTCTGCAGTTTTTTACCTGCGATTTTATTAGAGTGAGAAAAGCCCCAAATCCGCACAGATCAGCCGCGTGCCTTGGGCGCACAGCAGGCGCCTTTTATGGTAAAGTAGTTTTTATTAAGGATTTATTTACATAAATGGGGTAAAGAAAAAGTGGAGACAGATTATAAATACCCAGTAATACAGAGAAGAACCAAACAACAGCAAAAAAGAGAAATGTAAAGTCATGAAAGACAGAGGCAGAATAAAGGGGAGAAAGGGTTAAGGAGGAGACTGGGGAAGAAAAAATAGGGTTTGTTAACCCCTTGGAGACCTTGCCCTTTTTCGTTTTTGCGTTTCTGTTTTTCGCTCCCCTTCTTCCCACAGACATAACTTTTTTATGTCTCCGTCAGTATGGCCATGTTAGGGCTTGTTTTTTGCGGGTCAAGTTGTGCTTTGGAACGACATCATTGGTTTTACCATATCGTGTACTCAAAAATGGGAAAAAAATTCCAAGTGCGGTGAAATTGCAAAAAAAAGTGTAATGCCAAAAATTTTTTTGGATTTACTTTCTACCATATTCACCAAATGCTAAGACTGCCCTGCCATTATGATTCTCCAAGTCATTCCAGGTTCATAGACACCAAACAGGTCTCAGTTCTTTTGTATTTAAGTGGTGAAAAAAAATCCAAAATTTGTTGGAAAAAAAATGCGCCATTTTCTGAGGTCCGTAGCGTCTCCATTTTTCATGATCTTGGATTGGGTGAGGGCTTATTGTTTGCGCGCTGAGCTGATGTTTTTATTGATCCCATGTTGGTGCAGATACGATCTTTTGAACATCCGTTATTACATTTTAATTCAATGTCGCAGCAACCAAAAAACCTTAATTCTGGCATTTTGCCTTTTTTTCTCACTACACCGTCTAGTGATCGGGTTGTTCCTTTTTTTTATTGATAGATCGGGCGATTCTGAACGCGGCGATACCTAATTTGTGTATGTTTGGTTTTTCTATTGTTTTATTTTGAGTGGGGTGAAAGGGGGGGATTTAAACTTTTATATTTTTTTATATTTTTAAAAACTTTTTTTTCACTTTTGGCCTGCTTCAATAGTTTCCATGGGAGACTAGAAGCTGCCATAACTCGATCGGCTCTGCTACGTACAGGCGATGATCAGGTCACCTGTATGTAGCAGAATACATCACCTGAGCAGACGTGTGCTGGGAAAGATGCGGGCTCACCACCGGAGCCGACATCAAAGGGAGAGAAGCTACCTGCACCGTACTAGTACGGTCATGGAGGGGTTAAGGAAAATGGGGAAAAGGGAAAAATGAAAGGGATAGAAAGAAAATGAAAAAGATTGGTCTGCACCGGATAGGCCGGGAAAGGGGTTACGGGACACATGTAATACCTTATATATAAAACATTTAAGAGGCGGGAGGGGAAGAGAAGGAATGGGAAAGGCGAGGAAAGAAAAGGGGAGAAAGGAAGAACAGCTGTAACCAGGCGGAGAGACGAGAATCTAGAGGAATACTGACTGTTACACCATGGAAGATACTGAGTGTTGGAGTCTGATAGCGCCGCAGTTCTCATGAAATCTGCGCTCTCTGTGGTCTGAAGACCCTGCGGACCTCTGGGGCTTTGATGCGTTTTCCCATTATAGGCTTCTTCTGAAAAAAACATATTAAGAAAAAAATGTATGAAGAGAAAACCGCCATCACATTTATAAGCGCAGAATCAAAGCTTTTCTGTACTAATAAAAGAGTGTTAAATGCGGCTTCATATCTGCCAAAAAACATCAAATATGGAGGAAAATGCAAAAAAGAAGAAGCGCAGCAAACGCACAATAATCAGGGAGGATTGTCACTACGTCATCTGGGTCAGACATTTACAGAAGAAAGAACGCAGCATTTACGCTACGTGTGAACACGTCCTCCGCATCACAGCTTTATCACATTATTTTATGGGTTTTATAGAGAAAAATATCAATTACACATTTTGTTTCTCCCGTAATTTACCGATTCCTGTAAATAATCTGATCGCTGTGTTCTGCGGGTCACTACAGTTATATTGGCACAACTATGTCCGGGTTATTCACTGATTTGTGATGCTTATTATTTAAAAAACGCATTAAAATGACATTTTTTTTCATTATCAAGTGTTTTTCATTATTATTAGTAATGTTATAGGATGAAAAAATCTCTTATTCTCCTAGAATACAGAAACATCCATTGTACACAGCAGTGTATTTCTATCAGAATAATCTGCCTGTAGTCAGAGCCTGGAATATGGATCAAGTGCACACAATCCTGCAGTCACTTCACCGGAGCTTGTGGCTCAGCAGCTTACAGTGCCTGTCAGTAATGTTGAGGCTGTGGGTTCAGGATCTGGGAGTGTAACATTAAAAAATATTATTTTAAATACTTTTATAGGAACAAAAATATATATTTTTCTTCCCCTCAGTATACAGGCACCATAAAAAAAGCATTCTTATACACAATGTATTGCTATGGATATGTATACTCTGCTTCTGAGTTCATTGCCGGCAATATAGCGGTCAATATGACCAAATTCTCCCATCTCCAGCATTGTGAGCTGTGGCTCACTGGTAAAACAGCAGCCTGTGGAGACTGAGATGGAAGCTCATACTCCTGGGGAGACCAATCACTGAAGGGAGAGGAAGTGAATCTATAATCTAATTTATGCACTTAGCAGAGAAGCGGCCAATCCCTCCGAGCAGGAAGAGCTACAGGAGCAATGAAAATGTCAGAGAGAGGAATATAGAGGTTGGGAGAACAGCTGAGATGGGACATGACAGTCCAGCTGAATCTGGGATGGTTGGGAGCTATGCAATTGAAACGCTGTTGTGTCATTACCTTAACAAGGCGGTCCATGCTCGGAAATTCTGCTAAGATGAGTGGCCAAAATTCCTCCAGAAACTTACTGCCAGTTATTGCAAGCGCTTGATTGCAGTTGTTGCTACTAAGAGTGGCCCAACCAGTTATAAGGTTTAGGGACAATCACTTTTTCACACAGGGCCCTGAAGGTTTGGATTTCTTTTTCCCCATATAATAAAGATCTTCATTAAAAAACTGCATTTTGTGTTATCTTTGGCTAATATTTACATTTGTTTGGTGATCTGATACATGTAAGTGTGACAAACATGCCAAAGAATAGGAAATGTGTATGCATATGTCTATGTATACATATATACAGTGTGTGTGTATATATGGTGATGGTGAGGAGGCAGGGAGGAGTTTGTGTGGAAAATGGAGAAGGCGTGCTAAGTGCTGGCTCACAGGCCACTGCAACGCATAGCGGAGCTTGTAGTATTAGAGCGCAGTACGCCGGGGGACAAGAAGTGATTGATAAACATCAGAGCTGCATCTGGCAGACACCAAGTGATGCTATCTGCCTTATAAAGGTATATATTACTATAATAAGAGTATGGATCCATTACTGGCACATAATAGTAAGATTAATGAATACAAAATTAAACGAATTAGGGTAGTGGATAACTGTTTTAATATTTGGTGCAGACACCTTTGTTTGTAATTACAGAGGTCAGACGTTTCCTGTAGTTCTTGACCAAGTTTGCACACACTGCAGCAGGGATTTTAACCCATACTTCCATACAGATCTCCTAATCTTTCAGGTTTCAGGGCTGTCGCTGGGCAACATTGATTTTAAGCTCCCGCCAAAGATTTTCTATTGGGTTCAGGATTTGAGACACGCCAGGACCTTGAAATGCTTCTTAGTTCCTCTTGCTGTGTGTTTTGGGTCTTGGGTCATTGCCATGCTGGAGGACCCAGCCACGACCCATTTTCTATGTTCCAACTGAGGGAAGGAGGTTTTTGGCTAAAATCTCGCGATCCTTGACCCATCCATCCTCCCTTAAATATGGTGAAGTCATCTTGTCTGTTTTGCAGAAAGACACCCCTAAAGTATGATGTTTCCGCCCACCGTGCTTCATGGTTGGGATTGTGTTCTTGGATTTGCACTCATCTTTCTTCTTCCTCCAAACATGGCGGGTGGTGATGATAGCAAAAAGTTCTATTTTGGTCTTATCTGACCAAGTGACATTCTCGCTTGCCTCCTCTGGATCATCCATTGTTATGAGTGAAGGAAGACACTAAATAAAAAATAAATAAATTGCCTTCGTCACTCAGGGTCCACCATGCGGTGGATGGAATAACCGCTGCTAAAAGAGGCAGAGCACTAAGGCGGTAATGTGCACAGGGTTTTAGCTGTACCCAGTGCACTGAAGCAGACTGTTATATGCACAGAGCTGCAAACAAAAGCATAAATAACGCTGAGTCTGTACAGGGTCACAGACTTCCAGTGATGCAGATACGGTATTAAAGGTCACGGAAGTAGCCTTAAACACCAGGACTACTCCTTCTAGACCTACCGTAAAAATAGGATGCGGAACGTCACAACTGCGAACGCCCGACAGGCTGCAACCGCAGCGCGGCGTGAACTGAGCCGCAGAGAAAGCACCGCTATGCTGCAAGCGCGATGCAGGACGCTAGCTGCTGGCAAAGATGAAGCTGGAGTGCGCTGGTGCTGACGCTAATACTGACAGACGCCCAAACACTCACACAGACGTATTATCAGAGGGAAGGGGTTCTTAATAAGTCAGTCACCAGTCCAAGCATCCATCACCATACATACAGCAGCCGTATGAATCATAGAATCATAGAATCGTAGAGTTGGAAGGGACCTCCTGGGCCATCTGGTCCAACCCCCTGCTCAAAGCAGGATTCGCTAAATCATCCCAGTCAGATGTCTGTCCAGCCTCTGTTTGAAGACTTCCATTGAAGGAGAACTCACCACTTCTCGTGGCAGCCTGTTCCACTCATTGATCACTCTAACTGTCAAAAAGTTTTTTCTAATATCTAATCTGTGTCTCCTCCCATTCAGTTTCATCCCATTGCTTCTAGTCTTTCCTTGTGCAAATGAGAATAAAGTTGATCCTTCTACAATGTGACAGCCCTTGAGATATTTGTAGACAGCTATTAAGTCTCCTCTCAGTCTTCTCTTTTGCAAACTAAACATTCCCAAATCCTGCAACCTTTCCTCATAAGACAGGGTTTGCAGACCGGTCACCATTCTGGTCGCTCTTTTCTGAACTTGCTCCAGTTTGTTGATGTCTTTTTTAAAATGTGGTGCCCAAAACTGGACACAATATTCCAGATGAGGTCTGACCAAAGAGGAGTAGAGGGAAATAATGACTTCACGTGCTCTAGACTGTATGCTTCTGTTAATACATCCTAGAATTGCATTTGCCTTTTTTGCTGCTGCATCACACTGTTGACTCATATTCAGTCTGTGATCTATTAGTATACCCAAGTCTTTTTCACATGTGCTGTCACTTAGCCCTATTCCTCCCATACTATATATGCTTTTTTTATTTTTATTGCCCAGATGTAGTACTTTGCATTTCTCCCTGTTAAAAACCATTCTGTTAGTTGCTGCCCACTTCTCCAGTTTATTTAAATCTTTTTGAATCCTCTCTCTCTCTTCTCTAGTATTAGCTATCCCTCCTAGCTTTGTGTCATCAGTAGAGTTGAGCGATACCGTCCGATACTTCAAAGTATCGTATCGGATGGTATCGGCCGATCTTTAAAAAAAGTATCGGTATCGCCGATTCCGATACCGGAAGTCCCATTCAAGTCTATGGGACTTCCGGTATCGGAATAAGAAAAACCCTTTCCTGCCCTTGTACAGCCTCTCTGGGGTCTGTACGGGCCTTTCGGGGGGCTGTGCCGGCCTGCCAGGGGGTCTGTGCAGGCTCCGGTGGTCTGTGCCGGCCTGCCGGTGGTCTGTGCAGGCTCCGGGGGGCTGTGCCGGCCTGCCGGGGGGCTGTGCCGGCCTGCCGGGGGGCTGTGCAGGCTCCGGGGGGCTGTGCCGGCCTGCCGGGGGGCTGTGCCGGCCTGCCGGGGGGCTGTGCAGGCTCCGGGGGTCTGTGCAGGCATCGTCCGATGGGACTACAAGTCCCATCGGGCGATGCCTGCTACCATGACAGTGATTGACACATTAGCCAATGATGGGACAGTAGTAGTCCCATCATCCGGCTAATGTGTTAAATGTAAAAAAAAAAAAAAAATTACATGCTACATACATACAACATGCATACTACATACATGCTACATTCATACTACATACTACATACATGCTACATTCATACTACATACTACATACATGCTACATTCATACTACATAAATACTACATGCAACATACATACTACATATATACTACATGCATGCTACATACATACTACATATATACTACATGCATGCTACATACATACTGCATGCTACATACATACCACATATATACTACATACATACTACATGCATGCTACATACATAACACATATATACTACATGCATGCTACATACATACTACATGCTACATACTACATATATACTACATGCATGCTACATACTACATGCTACATACATACTACATATATACTACATGCATGCTACATACATACTGCATGCTACATGCATGCTACATACATACTACATGCTACATACATACTACATATATACTACATACATACTACATACATACTACATGCATGCTACATGCATGCTACATACATACCACATACATAACACATATATACTACATGCATGCTACATACATACTACATGCTACATACATACCATATACATACTACATGCATGCTACATACATACTACATGCATGCTACATACATACTACATGCATGCTACATACATACTACATGCTACATACATACTACATATATACTACATGCATGCTACATACATACTACATGCTACATACATACTACATATATACTACATGCATGCTACATACTACATGCTACATACATACTACATATATACTACATGCATGCTACATACATACTACATGCATGCTACATACATACTACATGCTACATACATACCACATACATACTACATATATACTACATGCATGCTACATACATACTGCATGCTACATGCATGCTACATACATACTACATACATACTACATACATACTACATGCTACATACATACCACATATATACTACATACATACAATACATTCATACAATACATACATAGACATACAGTACATATAACATAGAGTAACATACTTACCAATACTTGTCACATTGTTCCCCGAAGCCATTGTCTTTTCCGGAATAAATATTAACATAACAAACCACAAAAATATTCACCCACGATCCGAAGCAGTCCACGAGTGTGTCCCACGACGATCTTGGGTAGAGAACTGCAGCATCAGCTGTTGCTGCCGTTCTCTACGGGCTGCAGGAATCCAATGACGGAAGGTAGATATCCTTTCGCACTTTATTCCTCCGCCACTTAAAAAAAAAAAAGTCCCTAGTCTCACTTTATGCCATTGCTGTGTGGGAAATTCCCACGCAGCAATGGCATAAAGTGAGACTAGGGACTTTTTTTTTTTAAGTGGCGGAGGAATACAGTGCGGAAGGATACCTACCTTCCGTCATTGGATTCCTGCAGCCCGTAGAGAACGGCAGCATCATCTGATGCTGCAGTTCTCTACCCAAGATCGTCGTGGGACACACTCGTGGACTGCTTCGGATCGTGGGTGAGTATTTTTGTGGTTTGTTATGTTAATATTTATTCCAGAAACGACAATGGCTTCGGGGAACAATGTGACAAGTATTGGTAAGTATGTTACTCTATGTTATATGTACTGTATGTCTATGTATGTATTGTATGAATGTATTGTATGTATGTAGTATATATGTGGTATGTATGTAGCATGTAGTATGTATGTAGTATGTATGTAGCATGCATGTAGCATGTAGTATGTATGTAGCATGCATGTAGCATGTAGTATGTATGTAGCATGCATGTAGTATATATGTAGTATGTATGTAGCATGCATGTAGTATATATGTAGCATGTATGTAGTATGTATGTGGTATGTATGTAGCATGTAGTATGTATGTAGCATGCATGTAGTATATATGTAGTATGTATGTAGCATGTAGTATGTATGTAGTATGTATGTAGTATGTATGTGGTATGTAGCATGCATGTAGTATATATGTAGTATGTATGTAGCATGTAGTATGTATGTAGTATGTATGTAGTATGTATGTGGTATGTATGTAGCATGTAGTATGTATGTAGCATGCATGTAGTATATATGTAGTATGTATGTAGCATGTAGTATGTATGTAGTATGTATGTAGTATGTATGTGGTATGTATGTAGCATGTAGCATGCATGTAGTATGTATGTATGTATGTGGTATGTATGTAGCATGTAGTATGTATGTAGCATGCATGTAGTATGTATGTAGCATGCATGTAGTATGTATGTAGTATGTATGTAGTATGTATGTAGCATGCAGTATGTATGTAGCATGTATGTAGTATGTATGTAGTATATATGTAGTATGTAGTATGTATGTAGCATGCATGTAGTATATATGTAGTATGTATGTAGTATGTATGTAGTATGTATGTAGCATGCAGTATGTATGTAGCATGTATGTAGTATGTATGTAGTATATATGTAGTATGTATGTAGCATGCATGTAGTATGTATGTAGCATGTAGTATGTATGTAGCATGCATGTAGTATGTATGTAGCATGTATGTAGTATGTATGTAGTATATATGTAGTATGTATGTAGCATGTAGTATGTATGTAGCATGCATGTAGTATGTATGTAGTATTTTTTTTTTTTTTTTTAACATTTAACACATTAGCCGGATGATGGGACTACTACTGTCCCATCATTGGCTAATGTGTCAATCACTGTCATGGTAGCAGGCATCGCCCGATGGGACTTGTAGTCCCATCGGACGATGCTTGCACAGACCCCCGGACATCAGCACAGCCCCCCGGCAGGCCGGCACAGCCCCCCGGCAGGCCGGTACAGACCCCCACAGGGTGCACAGACCACCGGCAGGCCGGCACAGCCCCCCGGCAGGCCGGTACAGACCCCGGGCAGTCCACACAGCCCCCCGGCAGGCCGGCACAGCCCCCCGGCAGGCCGGCAGAGACCCCCGGAAGGCCCGAAATGACGGCGCATCATGATGCGCACACACCGCGCATCATGATGACGTCAGGCCGTCAATCAACTGAACTTCCGATTCCGATGCCGAATTCCGATATTGAAAAAATATCGGAAGTCGGTATCGGAATTCCGATACAGCAAGTATCGGCCGATACCCGATACTTGCGGTATCGGAATGCTCAACACTAGTCATCAGCAAATTTAATCAGTTTACCCTCAATTCCTTCATCTAAATCGTTGATAAAGATGTTGAACAATACAGGGCCCAGGACAGAGCCCTGTGGTACCCCACTTGAGACATTCTTCCAACTGGATGTGCAGCCATTTACGACCACTCTTTGGGTCCGATCACTAAGCCAGTTATGAATCCACCTAACAGTTGCCTTGTCCATTGCATACTTAGTCATTTTTTCAATAAGGATTGTATGAGAGACTTTGTCAAATGCTTTGCTGAAGTCAAGATATACTATATCTACAGCATTTCCCTGATCCACCCAATCAGTGATTCCGTCATAGAAGGAAATTAAGTTAGTCTGACATGACTTATTAGTTACAAACCCATGCTGACTCTGTTTAATCACTTCATTCTTATCCAGGTATTGACATACATGTTGTTTAATAATTTGTTCAAAGATCTTTCCTGGTATAGAAGTCAGACTCACCGGCCTATAGTTGCCTGGGTCCACCTTCTTCCCCTTTTTGAAGATAGGAACAACATTTGCTCTTCTCCAGTCTTCTGGCACTTCTCCTGTTCTCCAAGAATTTTCAAAGATTATGGAGAGGGGTTCAAAAATTTCTTCTGCTATCTCCTTCAGTACTCTGGGGTGTAATTCATCTGGACCTGGAGACTTGAATTCATTTAGGTTAGCTAAGTGTTTCCTCACTATCTTTCTGTTTATAGATATCCTGGATTCTTCTATTCCCTTAATAGGACAGTGAATAACAGTTGATGTTACATTTCCTTTCTGAGAGAAAACAGATGCAAAATAGGAATTTAAAAGTTCAGCCTTCTCAACATCCTGTCTTACCATTTCATCATTTTCATCCTGTAAAAACCCTATAGCATCTTTGACTTTTCTTTTACTTTTGACATATCCCCAAAATCCTTTATTATTGCTTTTGACATCTCTTGCAAGCCTCAATTCATTTTCAGCTTTGGATAATCTGATTTGTGCCCTGCAGGTTCTGCAGACAGCATTATATTCTTCTTTAGATATGCCTCCCTCTTTCCATTTTATAAACATTTTTTTCTTCCTTTTTAGCATGTGCTTAAGTTCTGTGTTCATCCATCCTGGTTTCTTTAAATGCTTCCTATCTTTATCTTCCTGCTTCCCTCTTTTCGGAATTGTTAAAAACTGTGCTTTGAGAATTTCATTTTTCAAGATTTCCCATCCTTCCTGGACATTTTTGTCTTTAAGGATATCCAGCCATTGGATCCCTCCAATTCTCTTTCTGAATCCCTTAAAATCTGCCTTTCTGAAATCTAACCTTGACGTCTGAGTCTTCACAGGTCTTCCGCCTCTAGTTATCCAAAATTCTAAAATAGCATGGTCGCTACCTCCTAGGGTCCCAGCCACTTTTACCTCCTCAACCATTTCCTCCCTGTTTATAAGGATTAGATCCAAGGTAGCAGTTCCCCTTGTTTTCTCCCTTGAAAATACTAGCGCATGGCGGAACGGCCATGAGCACTTTTTATAGCGTACGGAACCTGCCAGAAATCTCCAGGTCTCCAAAAGGAGCCAATAGGATCCGGAGCAGGACCTGAGCACCTGACTCCTGAACTCCAGTGGGAGCTCATCTCGTGAGCATGCTCAGAAGATGGCACAAAGGACTTAGCCTCTGGAGATAAATGTGAGAATCTGGATTCCTGCATAGGCATGGTAGAAACCAGATTCCTAACATACAGATGGCCATTGGCAAACTTCTAATGGGCCTTGACATATGCTGGTGTGAGTAGCAGGACCTTGCGTGCCCTGGAAGATGTTAATCCATGATGGCATAGTGTGCTTGTAGCTCTATTACCGGAACCCCTGCATGGTGGGACGCCAGCTTACTCACTGCCTCAGACCCTCGGCACAATCCTCAGCGCTCTCCTGCTTCCTGGTTGTGTGAGCCCCGCAGCTCCCAGCGGTGCACCTAGTACACACATGCGCGCACTAAAGGGGCAGAGCAAGTATATACTAAATACCCTTAGCTTGTTACTCAGAGATATTTAGTATAATTACTACGCCTGGAAGATGGCTTCCAGCTAATTGCTGGGAGTCATCCTATATAAAAGACTCCCTCTCCCTTAGGGATTCGCCATGCGACGTGTAGAATCATTAGTCAGTAAGGTGTACTACTAGTGAGTTATGCGGTCCCCTGGTCCTAGTTTGGCTAGTGTCCTAAACCTGTATTCCTTGCCCCAGTGTGGCCAGTAGTGTTGAGCATTCCGATACCGCAAGTATCGGGGATCATACACTTATTTCATGCAATAACATGCAATTTCATTATTTTAAAATCATACAGTGTGATTTTCTGTTTTTTATTTTTAGATTTTCTGTCACCATTGAAGTGTACCTGTGATAAATACTGTGACTTCTCCATTCTTTGTAGGAGGGAAAACTTGCAAACCGGCAGCGTATCAAATACTTATTTTCCGCACTGTGTCAGGATCTTGGCTGTACAGGTCATTAAAGATTCATTTCTTACATTCGCATCGACATTTTTCAACCAAACTGTGAAGTCGTGAGCGATGAGCACGGTGAGAGATTTCACCAAGATATTGCACCTATGGAAAAAAGAGATCAAGGACAATGGAATCCATCAATGCTTGTAGATAACGTTGGACCATTGTAAGAGATGACCCGGTGCAGGAGTACAAGACACAAGAAAAAGAGCCGTCACTGAATGAGGGCCACAGCTTATAATGCAATTTCTGTGACTGTGTGTAATCCGTAATAGTGTTTAGATATGTCTTAGATATTGGAATTGCTGCTAAGCTTCCTCTAAGTATCAGACAATTGGCCTAACAAAATATTACGCATCTTTATATTTGCAAAAATAATGTTTCCGAGTCCTGAAACTATTATGTATCAATAACATGTAGCGGTAAAAGGAAAACTTGTAGATATCGTAGAAACAAGGGACAAGTAAAATTGTCATTGTCAGACCTGAATTCAGAAGGGGAGAATCAGGAGGACACGGCTCGTTTCATAACTCAACCGGACAGCTTCTTTATAACCAATGAATTTTTATTAAATGTTAAACAGCTACAAGTCCTACAGTCAGCGCAGAGACCATAGAGTCGGTGATAGGGGCATCACATATGACTTGGCTCCTAGAGAAAAGGAAAAACAAGGAAAACTGAAGCACAAAAAATAGGGATCATACGAACTAAGGGGGGGTAAGAGGGAAAGGTATACATTGCTCCATGAAACTTTAAGCTGATTTTCATCATGCGGTAATTATTTAGTTTCAAAGGCAGCGTAATACAATAAATAAGAGGGGTGGTGTTGTGAGTTCATTCTCTGGTTCACCAGTTGTGAGTTCTCCTTCCAGACTCCCTCTGGTGGTAACAGGAGGTAGTGAGGATGATTTGATCGCTGGAGATCTGCCACCTGAGAATGAGGATGACGATTGGATCTCAGGAGTCTCAGATTGGATTTAATACAGCCGACGCCCTATTCAGTTGCTGGTGATTCCTTCTGGCTTGTCAGCTCTTGGTTTTCAGCTCTGTTCCAGTCATCTAAGCCAAGTTTTTCTGCTAATGTTCACACTTGATTTTGTTGGTCTATTCAGTTTTTTGTGTGGTCAGCCAGCCCCTGCTGAGGGCTGTGCCGAATTTCCACTCTTATTTATCAGTATTTTGCCAATTTGCTTTTTGTCCCGTACTAGTTTGGTCTCTTTTTGCTCTGTCTCAGAATATTTGAGAGTGCTGATATAGTGGGAGAAGTCTAGTGACTTCAGGGTTAATTTTGCTATCAGAAGTGTTGGACATTATTTTTGTAGGGTTTTTTGCAGTGTCTTTCCTTTCCTTTCCTCTCTAGTTAGTTTGGGCCCCATCGCTTGCTCAACCTATTTTCCTGCCTGTGTTTGTGCTTTCATCTTGTTTCACCGTCAATACATGTGTGGGGGCTATCTATTCCTTTGTGGTCTGCTCTGGGGCAGTTAGTTTTCCCCTTTTCATGCTTCAGGCTTATTTAGTCCTCCGGCCGTGACGGGCGTCTAGGAACATCGTAGGTACGCTCCACGGCTGCTGCTAGTTGTGTGGTAGGATCAGGGATCTGAAATCTGCATAGTTACCAACCTTTCTGGTTTTCTGTGGCTTAGCTTGTTTTGCTTTTTTCTCCTCGGTGACCCATTCATAACAGAATCACCAGCCATACCGCAGATTCTACGGTACTCAAAAGCAGGAAAAAGTTGTTAAAAAAAAGTGTCAGAATTTTTTTAAAAATATTTTTTCCTCTTTTTTTCTCTGGGGCCGTAGGAGGATTTTTTTTTCTTTTTCCTAATGGAGATAAAGCAATTGTCTGATCGTGTGGAGCAGCTGGCTGCTGAAGTGCAGGGAATTTCCATCTACCTCATTCAGTCACATGCTGCTGAACCTAAGATCCCTACTCCTGATGTGTTTTCTGGGGATCGGTCTAAATTTTTGAATTTTAAGAATAATTGTAAATTATTTCTGGCCTTGAAGCCTAACTCATCGGGGAGGTCTGTGCAGTAGGTTAAAATTGTCATCTCCTTGCTGCGCGGCGATCCCCAGGATTGGGCTTTTTCTCTGACACCTGAAAATCCTATTCTGACTAATGTGGATGCATTTTTTCAAGCCTTGGGGTTGTTGTATGATGAACCTAATGCTGTTGATCAAGCTGAGAGAACCCTGTTGGCATTAAACCAGGGTCAGGATTCTGCAGAGTTATACTGTCAAAAATTCCAAAAGTGGGCGGTCCTTACTACATGGAATGATGGTGCATTGGCAGCTCTCTTTCAGAAGGGTTTATCAGAGACTGTAAAAGATGTTATGGTGGGATTTCCTATTCCCCCTGGTCTGGATGATTCTATGTCATTAGCCATTCAAGTTGATCAGCGTTTACGTGAACGTAAAACTACACGGGAGGCGCTGCCACCTTTTGAACAAACGTCTGAACCTATGCAATGTGATGGGGTTTTGTCTAGGGCGCAACGTCAGGAGTTTAGAAGGCGTAATAAGCTGTGTTTTTTCTGTGGAGATGCCTCTCATATTATTTCTGTCTGCCCAAAACGAGAGAAACGTTTTGCACACACATTTGCTGTGGGCAGTATACAACCTAAGTTCCTTTTGGCAATTACTCTGATCTGCTCCTTATCCGCGTTTTCCACAAAGTCTTTTGTGGATTCAGGAGCAGCATTGAATCTGATGGATTTGAACTTTGCTAAACATTGTGGTTTGTCCATGACGCCTCTGCGGATGCCAATTCCTTTGAGGGGTATTGATGCTACTCCTTTGGCGGAGAATAAACCTCAGTTTTGGACCCAGGTGACAATGCGAGTTGCCCCAGACCACCAAGAAAATTGTAAATTTTTGGTGCTGCATAATTTGCATGATACTATTGTTCTGGGTTTTCCTTGGTTGCAAACTCATAATCCAGTTTTGGATTGGAAATCTGGGTCTGTGGTGAGTTGGGGTTGTCAGTGTGTTCTTAGAGACGCTCCTGTTTTCTCCACCTCTCCTCAGTCTCATGATATTCCTGATTATCTGGCTGATTTTTCTGATGTATTTAGTGAGAGTAAGTCTGCGTCTTTGCCTCCTCATAGGAGTTATGACTGTGCAATTGAGTTGATGCCTGGGTGTAAATTTCCCAAGGGTCGGCTTTTCAACTTATCAGTACCCGAACATGAAGCTATGTGATCCTATATTAAGGAGTCATTGGAGAAGGGTCATATTAGACCATCCTCGTCACCTTTAGGTGCTGGGTTTTTTTTTGTGGCCAAGAAAGATGGTTCATTAAGACCGTGTATTGATTATCGTTCCCTTAACAAGATGATGGTTAAATATCAGTACCCGTTACCTCTGATGTCTGATTTATTCTCCAGAGTTAAGAGTGCCTGCTGGTTTACTAAGCTTGACCTCAGGGGGGCATATAATCTTATTCACATCAAGCACGGGGATGAATGGAAGACGGCCTTTAATACTCCGGAGGGACATTTTGAGTACCTGGTGATGCCTTTTGGGCTCACTAATGCCCCTTCTGTCTTCCAGTCCTTTATGAATGATATTTTCCGTGACTTTGTGGATAAGTTTTTGATCATCTATCTGGATGATATTTTGATCTTTTCTAGTGATTGGGATTCTCATGTGGCACACGTCCGGACTGTGTTCCGGATTTTGAGGGAGAATTCCGTTTGTTAAGAGATCGAAATGCCTCTTTGGTGTACAGAGGATTTCATTTTTGGGATTTATCTTATCTCCATCGACTATTGAAATGGACCCGGCCAAGGTACAGGCCATTTATGATTGGGTTCAGCCTACTTCTTTGAAGGCCCTCCAGAAGTTTTTGGGTTTTGCTAATTTCTATCGTAAATTTACAGGTAATTTTTCTGGTATTGTCAAACCACTGACTGATCTGACCAAGAAGGGCGCTGATGTGCTGAATTGGTCTCCCGAGGCTATCTCAGCATTTCAGGAGCTTAAGCAGAGATTTACTTCAGCTCCAGTTTTACGACAACCTGATGTCTCACTTCCATTTCAGGTGGAGGTAGATGCTTCTGAGATTGGTGCAGGAGCTGTTTTGTCCCAAAAAGACCCTGTGACTTCTAAGATGAATCCCTGTACCTTCTTTTCTCAAAAGTTCTCCCCATCTGAACGCAACTATGACGTGGGGAATCGGGAATTGTTGGCCATGAAGTGGGCATTTGAGGAGTGGAGACATTGGTTGGAGGGAGCTAGACATCAAGTTGTGGTCCTCACCGATCACAAGAATTTAATTTATCTGGAGTCGGCCAAACGCTTGAATCCTAGACAGGCTAGATGGGCCTTCTTTTTCACGCGTTTTAATTTTGTGGTCTCTTTTCTTCCGGGCACTAAGAATGTTAAGGCAGATGCCCTTTCTAGGAGTTTCTTTGCTGATTCTCTTAATGTGACCAAGCCTGTTACCATCCTAGGTGAGGGGGTAGTTCTTTCTGCCATTTCGCCCGATTTGAGACGTGCCCTGGAGGAATTTCAGGAGGATAAACCTGAGTGTTGCCCTATGGGAAAATTGCATGTTCCTGACCAGTGGAGAAAGAGAGTGATGTCTGAAATTCATTGCTCCGGATTGGCTGGTCATCCAGGTATTTTTGGTACCATAGATTTGGTGAGTCGGTCCTTTTGGTGGCCTACCTTATCTCGTGACGTCAGGAATTTTGTACAGTCCTGTGGGACTTGTTCTCGGTCTAAACCCTGTTCTTATTCTAGTGGGTTGCTGATGCCCTTGCCGGTGCCCAAGAGGCCATGGACCAATATCTCAATGGATTGTATTTCTGATCTTCCTGTCTCTCAGACAATGACTGTTATCTGGGTGATTTGTGATAGATTTTCAAAGATGGTCCATCTTGTACCACTCCCAAAGTTGCCATCTTCCGCTGAGTTGGTGCCCTTGTTTTTACAACAGGTGGTTCGGTTACATGGGATTCCTGAGAACTTTGTGTCCGACAGGAGTCCAGTTTGTTTCCAGATTCTGGAAAGCCTTTTGTTCCTATCTGAGAATTCAGTTATCCTTATCCTCCGCATTTCATCCCCAGACCAATGGACAGACTGAGAGAACAAACCAGACCTTGGAGTCTTATTTGAGATGCTTTATATCTGCTGATCAGGATGATTGGGTCTAATTTTTGCCCTTGGCCGAATTCGCACTGAACAATAGAGCTAGTTCTGCCACTTTGATGTCACGCTTTTTCTGTAATTTTGGGTTTCATCCTCGATTCTCTTCAGGGCAAGTGGAATCTTCGTCCTGCCCAGGTGTGGACACTGTGGTTAAGAGAATGCATCAGATATGGGACCAAGTGGTGGATAAGTTGTCACTCTCTCAGGAAAAGGCCCAGCGATTTTCCAACCGACATAGGACCATTGGTCCCCAGTTTAAAGTGGGTGATATGGTTTGGTTGTCGTCTAAGAATATTCCTATGAAGGTTGCATCTCCTAAATTTAAGCCAAGATTTATTGGTCCTTATAAGAGTTTGGAAATTCTTAATCCTGTTTCGTTTCGATTGGCTCTTCCAGTTATGTTCAAGATCCATAACGTATTTCACAAATTTCTGTTGAAGAGGTTTGTTGAGCCAGTGGTTCCTATGGCAGCACCTCCTGACCCTGTGTTGGTTGAAGGCAATGTGGAATATGAGGTAGAGAAAATATGGGATTCTCGTTTGGTTAGACGGAGACTCCAGTATTTGGTCAAATGGAAGGGTTATGGTCAGGAGGATAATTCTTGGGTCTCTGCCTCCGATATTCATGCCAATAGATTGGTTCGTGCTTTTCACCGGGCCCATCCTGATCGGCCTGGTGGCGTGGATGAGGCTTCGGTGACCCCTCCTCAAGGGGTCTACTGTTGTGAGTTCATTCTCTGGTTCACCAGTTGTGAGTTCTCCTTCCAGACTCCCTCTGGTGGTAACAGGAGGTAGTGAGGCTGATTTGATCGGTGATCTGCCACCTGAGAATGAGGATGATGATTGGATCTCAGGAGTCTCAGATTGGATTTAAGACAGCCGATGCCCTATTCAGTTGCTGGTGATTCCTTCTGGCTTGTCAGGTCTTGGTTTTCAGCTCTGTTCCAGTCATCTAAAGCTGTTTTTCTGCTAATGTTCACACTTGATTTTGTTGGTCTATTCAGTTTTTTGTGTGGTCAGCCAGCCCCTGCTGGGGGCTGTGCTTAATTTCCACTCTTATTTATCAGTATTTTGCCAATTTGCTTTTTGTCCCTTACTAGTTTGGTCTCTTTTTGCTCTGTCTCAGAATATTTCAGAGTGCTGATATAGTGGGAGAAGTCTAGTGACTTCAGGGTTAATTTTGCTATCAGAAGTGTTGGACATTATTTTTGTAGGGTTTTTTGCAGGTTGCAGACAGTGTCTTTCCTTTCCTCTCTAGTTAGTTTGGGTCCCATTGTTTGCTCAACCTATTTTCCTGCCTGTTTGTGCCTTCATCTTTTTTCACCGTCAATACATGTGTGGGGGCTATCTATTCCTTTGGGGTCTGCTCTGGGGCAGTTAGTTTTCCCCTTTTCATGCTTCAGGCTTATTTAGTCCTCCGGCCGTGACGGGCGTCTAGGAACATCGTAGGTACACTCCACGGCTGCTGCTAGTTGTGTGGTAGGATCAGGGATCTGCAATCTGCATAGTTACCAACCTCTCTGGTTTTCTGTGACTTAACTTGTTTTGCTTTTTTCTCGTCGGTGACCCATTCATAACAGGGTGGTATAGTGTTTAAGCCCTTTCTGACATCAGACGTACTATTCCGTCCATGTTACCTGGGCCAATTTGACCATTGACGGAATAGTATGTCTCGGCGATCGCCCGCACACACGAGTGGTGTGCGGCCGATCGCGGCCAGGTGTCAGCTGATTCTCACAGCTGACACCCAGCACTAAGTGCCAGGAGCAGTCACAGACCGCTCCCGGCATTTTAACCCCTGAAATACTGCAATCGAACACGATCACAGCATTCCAGGAGCAGGCAGAGGGCTGACAGTCCCTCTGCCTTTGGATCGGAGACCCCACAACATGACGCAAGGTCGTGATCACTGCCATGGTAACCCGATGTTGTCACGATCCGGGGGTTAAGAAACTTCCTGGTCATGCGCAGTGCAAGTCAGGCGGTCTCTCAGTGTCACGGCACTAAGTGTAGCGCTGACAGCTTCTATAGCAGGGGTGGGTAACCTCAAGCTCCAGGGCCATTTACGGCCCTCAATGACCTTTTATCAGGCCCCCGAGCAGATTCTCAGGGACTGCATTCTTGGGCAGGGAGTTGTATTTTGATTGCCAGAAGCTCATTAATTTCTTCTTGCTCTGTTAGCACACACACGCAGTGTTCACTACTGAACATTGAAGGGCATACAATAAAAGATTGAGTCATGAAACCAGTGCCAGAGTCAGGATGTACTTTGTGGGCGGAGTTTGTACGGCCCCCGAAGGATGGTATAAATATCCAAATGGCCATTGGAAGAAAGAAGATTCCCCACCCCTGTTCTATAACATGGGGATGCTGCTTCATCTGCCTGCCATAAAAGCGATCAGCCTGCAAAAAATGACTGTCCCATAGTGGGACAAAGTGTAAAAGATAGAATGAAATAAAAAAACATGTAACTAATTGTAAAAATATAAAAAAAAATAAATAAAAAATAATAGAATAAATATTGACTTTTTTATTAACATTAAATATTTGAATTAAAAAAATCTAAACAGTAAAAGTACACATATTTGGTATTGCCAAGTCCATAACGACCCGCCCTATAAAACTGTTCCACTAGGTAACCCCTTTAGTGAACACCATAAAAGCAAAGGCAAAAAACAACGCTTTGTCATCATACCGCCAAGCAAAAAGTGGAAAAACACGTGATCAATAAATAAACATGGTACCGCTGAAAACATCTTGTCCCGCAAAAAAAAAAGCCCCCATACAGTGTCATCAGCGGAAAAATAAAAAAGTTATAGCTCTAAGAAAAAGCGATGAAAAAATAATAATTTTTTATATAAAATAGTTTTTATTGTATAAACATAAAAAAATGATATAAATGAGGTATTGCTGTAATCGTACTGACCCGAAGAATAAAACTGCTTTATCAATTTTACCACACCTGGAACGGTATAAACGCCCCCCCCCCCAAAAGAAATTCATGAATTGATGGTTTTTGTTCATTCTGGGTCCAAAAATCAGAATAAAAAGCAATCAAAAAATGTCAAAAAATTATAGCTCTCAAAATGTGGTGATGCAAAAACTATTTTTACAATGAAAAGCATCTTTTAGTGTGTGACAGCTGCCAAGCGTAAAAACCCGCTATAACACCTCATTCACATGTCCTGATATTTCTGGTACTGGTACTGTGGCGGCGATCGGCACAAGCAGGGGAGAATGATGAGAGTCGTGTTCAGCACCTGGAGCTGGGGAACAGCGCTTACTGTAACGCTTCTTCCCCGGTGCCGATGCGTGTCACATGAATGACATCCATGTGTTTTATGTGTGCACGTATGCTGGCTGTTTTGTGGCCCACGCTGACATTAAAAATCGACATCAGCGTGTTTTGCTCATGGACAAACGGTCCGTGGAAACACACTGACATGTGCACAGACCCATTCACTTGAATAGGCAAATAGTGCTCCGTTCCTCCCGAGTCTCTCCGCATGGCTGCCCAATGGTATAAAATTCTGTGACACACCTATGATGTCTATATGATCACTGCAAACCCTAGATGAATTCATTATGAGGTGTAATTCATAAAATGGGGTCACTTATAGGGGGTTCTACTGTTCTGGCACTTCATGGGCTCTCCCAGTGTGTCATGGCACCTTCAAACCATAACAGTAAAATGTGGCGCTCCTTCCATTTTGAGCTCTGCCATGCACCTAAACAGTGGCTTACCCCAACATATGGGGTATCAGCGCACTCAGGACAATTAGCACAATAACTCTTGTGGTCCAATTTCTTCTGTTTCCCTTGAGAAAATAAAAAATTGGCTTAGAAAATATCATTTTTGTGGAAAAAAATATTTTTTACTTTTATGGCTCTACGTTATAAACTTCTGTGAAGCACTTGAGGTTCAAAGTGCTCACCACACATTTAGATAAGTTCCCTGGGGGGTCTAGTTTCCAAAATGGGGTCACTTGTGGGAGGTTTCCACTGTTTAGGCACATCAGGGGCTCTCCAAATGCGACATGACACCGGCAGACCATTCCATCAAAGTCTGCATTCTAAAACGTCACTACTTCCCTTCCGAGCCCCAATGTGCACCCATACAGTAGTTTTCTGCCACATATGGTGCATCAGTGTACTCAGGACAAATTGGACAACAACTGTTGACGTCCAATTTCTACTGTTACCCTTGGGAAAATAAAATATTGGGGACTAAAAATCATGTTTGTGGAAAAAATGATTTTCATATTTTTACGCCCAGACGCTATAAACTTTAGTGAAATACCTGGGGGTTCAAAGTTCATATCACACATCTAGATAAGTTCCTTGGGGTGTGTATTTTCCAAAAAGGGGTCACTTGTGGGGGTTTCCACTGTTTATGCACATCAGGGGCTATCCAAACGCAACATGGCGTCCAATCTCAATTCCAGCCAATTTTGTGTTGAAAAAGTCAAACGGCGCTCCTTCCCTTCCAAGCTCTACCATGCGCCCAAACAGTGGTTTACCCCCACATATCAGGTATCAGCGTACTCAGAACAAATTGCACAATAACTTTTGCAGTCCAAAATCTCCTGTTAGCCTTGGGGAAAAAAATAATTGGATCTGAAGCAATGTTTTTATAAAAAAAAGTTAAATGTTCATTTTTTTTTTTTTAAAACATTCCAAAAATTCCTGTGAAGCACCAGAAGGGTTAATAAACTTCTGACATGTGGTTTTGAGCACCTTGAGGGATGCAGCTCTCAAAATGGTATCACTTTTGGGTATTTTCTATCATATAGACCCCTCAAAGTGACTTCAAATTTGATGTGGTCCCTATAAAAAAAATGGTGTTGTAGAAATGAGAAATGGCTGGTCAACTTCTAACTTTTATAACTTCCTAACAAAAAAATTTTGGTTCCAAAATTGTGTTGATGTAAAGTAGACATGTGGGAAATGTTATTAAGTCTTTTGTGTGACATATCTGTGTGATTAATGGGCATGAAAATTCAAAATTGGAAAATTGCAAAATTTTCCACCAAATTTCCATTTTTTTACAAATAAACGCAAGTCATGTCAAAGAAATTTTAAAACTAACATGAAGTAAAATATGTCATGAGAAAACAATGTCAGAATCACCGGGATCCATGGAAGCGTTCCAGAGTTATTATCTCATAAAGGGACAGTGGTCAGAATTGTAAAAATTGGCCCGGGCATTAACGTGCAAACCACCCTTGGGGTAAAGGGGTTAATGGCTAACTGAAAAGATGGTAACACATTGCAAGCTTTCCAGACAATTCAGGTCTCTTCAGGCATAGAATAATACAAAATCTGAAGAATCACATAGCACAGACATAATGCAATAGGTAAGACAAATGACGTGAAGTAGAACTATCATTATGGGAGAGGGATAAACAGTGGTGGTCATAAATATTGGAACAGTTCATAGATTAGGAGTGTGAAAGTTTTATTGTCCCCTGATAGGGGTCTGGTTCTGTGTTGTGATGCCCCACTAGGTCTGAGAAAATTCCTTAATTGATATAAAAAGACATGAATCCATGCGACACATTCATTCCTGCATTGAGTGTCAAAGGCTGTCATGAGTTTATACTCCCAGATCCTTCTGTTTCTCTGAGATTTGAAGTTACCTTTTTAATACAAGTAATTTCATGTCCATGGTGCTGTGATCAGGGCTACAAAAATGTTTTGCCACAGGTAGATCTATTCTTTTTTCTCTTATTGTGTAGTTGTGAGAATTCATCCTTGTTCTAAGTTTTTGCCCTGTCTCTCCCACATACAGACCCCCAGTTGGTACAAATAATTAAGTACACCACACTTTCATACCTTACACCACTCTTAATTATTTGTGGAGTTACAACATTTGACATTTGCCTGCATTTTTATAGCTACACATGGTTTACACAAATTATATTTTTTTGTCTTAACTCTATACTATTTACCATTAGAAGCTGTGTATTTTTGTAATTATCTGTATGTATACATGATTGATTACCACTTCTGTCTCTGTAAAAACAATCCCCTTTAATCCCTTTCCGATATTTGGCATAAATGTATTCCAATGTCGGACTCCCTTCCTTTGATGTGGGCTCCATCACTGAGCCCACATCTTTTCCGGCACATGTCAGCTGTCAACTACTCCACCTGTGGCACGCACACAGAGATGGGGTAACAACAAGTGTAGGAAGATGACAGTCCATTGAGTCCATACAAGGTGCAAGGCCACTTGATCCGAGAATCACAACCTGGCTTCCCCAAACGTATCCATGGTTCAGCGATGGTCAATGGAGCAGATCTGTTTTCTTCCAACCAAGGCTGAAAACCCCTAGGTTGTTTCCTATAGAATGATAGATCCGTGACCTTCGTGATGGAGCCATGATGTAAATGGCTGCCGTCCTGTCTCTGGTCCTTTTGGGATGTATGGATGTCTTGGCAGAATCTCTCTGGCTGTTTCTCTCTCTGTCTCTTTATACAGAGGCCTGTAACCTATTTGTACACTTAACAAGTGTCCCTCATTCAGTATTTACATTAAGGGTAAGAATGGAGATGAGATTATTATAGCATTACTTGATTATTTAAACTATTTGCATCATTTTTCCCTCTCTGCTTTAGAAGTCAACAAACTGGCTCCATAACACAATGCATAATTAGCATATCAGCAAACATCACCAGTGATCAAGGATAAGCGCACAATAAAAGTCAATATCACCGGCTTACACAAACAAAAGTCTGTTTTCTTGACCAACTAGAAATCAACACTTAAATTTAAAGCCAACATACAGATAACATTCTATTATTCTTCGTTTGCTAAAAAATAGTCGTCTGGTTAATTAAGGAACAATGCTCTATATCTTCACAATGCCAAAAGTAAAAAAAAAAAAATGTTTTTAAAAATATTAAAAAAGTAAAAAAAAAATATAAAAGTTCAAATTCCCCCTTTTGCCCCATTTAAAATAAAACAATAAAAAAATACATATTTGGTATTGCTGCATTCAGAATCACCCGATCTATCAACATAAAAAAAGAATTAACCCGATCACTAAACGGCATAATGAGAAAAACGTAAAAAAATGCCAGAATTAAGTTTTTTTTGGTTCCCACACTATTGCATTAAAATACAATAATAGGCGATCAGAAGATCATATCTGCACCAAAATAGTATCATTAAAAACGTCAGCTCGGCACACAAAAAATAAGCCTTCACCCAACCCAAGATCATGAAAAATGAAGATGTGACGGGTATCGGAATATGGAGCAATTCTTTCATACTTTACCTAATAAAGAGTTATTTTTACTGATAAATGTTTGTTTTGGGTCGTTTATTTTCTGTTGGTATTTGGTTTATCCTGTAAAACTCCCATATAATATTCTCACCTTGAATTTATCCTATAAAACTCCCATATAATATTCTCACCTTGAATTTATCCTATAAAACTCCCATATAATATTCTCACCTTGAATTTATCCTATAAAACTCCCATATAATATTCCATTCTTGAACGCACGCCGCGTGCATCATGTTTTTGTACAATTTGTGAATAATATATATAGGTTCTCCTCGTCTGAGTTATTTTTCATTGTTAACAAAATACGATTTTCCTGTAATTCATTTCTCACACTCTAGGTATAATAATGACTTTTCCCTGTGTTGGATTTTTGATGTTTAAAAAGGTTGTCGGTATCTGCTTTCTTGGGTCTCTTGAGGTTGCTACGTGATGTGAGCCCTGTGCCCAATCAGCACTGACGTCACTGTCCCCACCTTCGGACAAATCAAGCATCATGAGGCCGTCAGAGAACAGCCGCAGCCCTGGCTTCCTGTTCATGTTCAATATATCCAAAGGAAGGAACAGTGAAGCTGATGCTGATTGGGCGCAGGGCTCGTGTGATGTGAGAACCTCACATAAGCCTCGGGACAGTGAGTCTCAACACCACTGAAGTGGAGCCGGCACGCCAGCGGAGTATGAGTGTTTTTATTTTAATGAGGCCAAACATAAGGAATGAGTTCACGGAGAAAAAAAAAATATATACCGTGTTTTTTGGACTATAAGACGCACCTAGGTTTAGAGGAAATTAGGAAAAAAAAATAGAAGCAAAAAATGTGGTTAATTCTGTACTTAATATCCCTTATCCTGGTATATATGGTCCCCTCATCCCTATTCTGATACACATGGCCCCCTCATCCCTACCCTGGTATACATAGATCCCTCATCCCTATCCTAGTATGCATGGCCCCATCCTTATCCTAGTATGCAGGGTCCCATCCTATTGTGGCATGATTGGCCCCATCCCGCTCCTGGTATGCAGTGCCCCATCTCATCGTAGTATGCTTGGCCCCCATCCTTATCCTGGTATGCAGGGCCCCCATCTCTTCCTAGTATGCAGGGCACCATCACTATTCGGGTATGACTGGCCCCCCATTCCAGTCCTGGTATGCATAGCCCAATCCTTATAATTGGCCCCCATCCTGGTATCCATGGCCCCATCACAAAACATTATTAAAAAGCATTACACTTACCTACCCGGCGCTCCCTTGCTGAATCCTGCTCTGATACCAGCAACTGGTTCATGCTTGTAAGCAGCACATGGCAGGGACATAATGCATTGCTCACAAGCAGAGCACAGCTGCCGGAGTACTCGCCATTAAAACTATTTCAACATTATGAACATAAAAAAGGCTTCTCCCCTATGTGACATCTCTGATGTTTATTAACAGTTGATTTCCAAGTAAAATATTTCCCACATTAAGAAAATGAAAAAGGCTTCTCCTCTGTGTGACTGCTCTGATGTCTAACAAGATTCCCTTTCCGGTTAAAATATTTCCCACAATCTGAACAGGAAAAAGGCTTCTCCCCTGTGTGAGTTCTATGGTGAGTAACCAAATCTGATTTCTGGTTAAAACATTTCCCACATTCTGAACAGGAAAAAGGCTTCTCTCCTGTGTGAGTTCTTTGGTGTATATCAAGATTCCCTTTCTGGTTAAAACATTTCCCACATTCTGAACATGAAAAAGGCTTCTCCCCTGTGTGAGTTCTTTGGTGTTCATTAAGATTCCCTTTCTGGTTAAAACATTTCCCACATTTTGAACAGGAAAAAGGCTTCTCCCCTGTGTGACTGCTCTGATGGCGATCAAGATGCCATTTCTGGTTAAAACATTTCCCACATTCTGAACAGGAAAATGGCTTCTCCCCCGTGTGAGTTCTCTGGTGACTAACAAGATGCCATTTCTGGTTAAAACATTTCCCACATTCTGAACAGGAAAAAGGCTTCTCTCCTGTGTGAGTTCTTTGGTGTTCATTAAGATTCCTTTTCTGGTTAAAACATTTCCCACATTCTGAACAGGAAAATGGCTTCTCCCCCGTGTGAGTTCTCTGGTGACTAACAAGATGCCATTTCTGGTTAAAACATTTCCCACATTCTGAACAGGAAAAAGCCTTCTCTCCTGTGTGAGTTCTATGGTGAATAAGAAAAAGTGATTTTTTGTGAAAACATTTCCCACATTCTGAACAGGAAAAAGGCTTCTCTCCTGTGTGCGTTCTATGGTGTGTAACAAAATCTGATTTATGTGTAAAACATTTCCCACATTCTGAACAGGAAAAAGGCTTCTCCCCTGTGTGAGTTCTCTGGTGTCTATCAAGAACCGATTTCTGATTAAAACATTTCCCACATTCTGAACAGGAAAAAGGCTTCTCCCCTGTGTGAGTTCTATGGTGAGCAACAAGCAGTGATTTACGTGCAAAACATTTCCCACATTCTGAACATGAAAAAAGCTTCTTTGCTTTAGGAGCAGTTTGTTTTTTATTGCCTCTTTTGTGACTTAGATTTTTCTTAGTAGTCAGTAATGAATCAGAAGATGGGACCTGTTTCATAGGATCAGATGACAGATCTTTGCTGTGAATGGATGATGGTATATCTGGAGTAATGGCATTCACTTCAGTTGTATCTTGTAGGATCTCAAGATCATCAGATTTAAAACTTGAAGATGTCAGCTGTCCCTCTGATCTCCTGGTACAGTCATCTGCTAAAATAAAATAAAATAAAACAATTATTTTTAATAAAATATCCTTGAGTTTTATATTTTTGAACATTTCTACTTAAACTGTCCATAAAAATGGCAAGCTATGTAAAAAACTTTAATTATTTACCAAGACAATGACCGTTCACAGTCTAATAGAAAACCTTGTTGGATGAACCAGTAGTGTGCGGTGTTCAACTGTTTGGTTTCTTTTTATTCAATATTTGGGAGGCAGAATGAACAATCAATGTTATGTGGGAGAAAATAATACCAATTCTCATCTCACAAAAACAAGTCCCCACTCAGGTCCATCATCTGTCATTGGAAAGACAGAGGTTCCCACACTATTAGTGGCTCAAAGGCTGTTGAAAAGCAACAAGGTTTCCATAAACCAATCCAGCAAAATCCGCTCTCACTTCGGAGTCTTGCAGTGTGCGCAAACAACATTTAGGATCCCTGTATTTAGCAATATTATAGTGAGAAGAATCCACTTAATTTTTGGTGTGTGTCTCCTGGAGCACAATCTGGGCACTATGTGCTGGGTAAGAAAATGGCAAATGTGTAATTTTCACTCTCCAACATCCACTGCGTGTTAATTTCCGGGAAGTGGCCGTGGAGTCAAAATATTCACTCCTCCTACACACGTGGTTAAAATTGTTGATACCCCTCGTTTGATGACAGAAAAACCCACAATGGTCACAGAAATAACTTGAATCTGACAAAAGTAATAATAAATAAAAAATCTATGAAAATGAGCAAATGAAAGTCAGACATTGCTTTTCAGCCATGCTTCCACAGAATGAAAAAAAAAATAAAACTCATGAAATCGGCCTGGACAGGAATTATGGCACCCTTAACTTAACCGCTTCGTGACCACCAACGTTAGATAAACATCGGCGCTAGCAGGGCTTTGTGCAGCGCGGACGTTTGTCTACGGTCGGCAGTTTTGTGCTCATCGGGACCCCACATACCTTATAACTAGGGGATTTCGCCGCACAACACATCCTGTGACCCTCGACCTCATTGACATCTGACTGGTTCAGGTCCTGATGACGTCAGCGTCACACCAGCCAATGAGTCAAATCACTAGGAAAGTTTGTTGCAGCAGTGAACTTTCCCGGGCGATCTGCCCCATAAAAACGCTGTTTCTCCTCAGATCTCCTGTCAGTGAGAGATTAGAGGAGAAACAGTGTTACAAGTGCTGCTGGGAACAGCTGTGTCAGTCAGCGATTGTGCTATAAAGTAAAAAACAGATAAGGCAGGTTAGGGTTAGTGCTATAGTTAGGGTTAGTGTTGGGGCTAAAGCTAGGGTTAGTGTTGGGGCTAAAGTTAGGGTTTATCCTAAAGTTAGGATTAGGCTAAAGAATTAGGCTTTTCTCAAATGTTTCCCCAAATATTTGGTCACGTCGTAGTTTTCAATTTCCGGTAAAAAAATAAAAACGAATAAAATGGCCGGTCAGTTTTATAGTGCAGAGGAGGCTTATGCACTTTTATGTTCTGACAGTGAAGAAAGTGCAGTGTCAGATGGCGATGTGGATTTCGAGGGCTTTAGTAGCAGCGACAGTGATAGCTCAGAAATGAGCAGTGATTCTGGTCCATCCTCACACACAAGGACCAGTACAACAAGAAGGACAAATAGCACTTCTGGAGAAATGTCTCCAACTCAGGGAACAATGCCCAGTACTAGCGCTGTCCCTAGTGCTCGTGAATTGGTGCACACCAATGTCCAAGGGGCTTTGCCTCTTGATGTAGCATTTCCTAGATAGAAAGATTCGGATTCGGCTACTCCATTCATCCCTAATTTTAATGCCATTCCTGGTATAAATGTGGAGGTGGAAAATTTTGGACCAATTATTATTTTTAATTTGTTTCTGACAGATAGCTTGCTAGAGCATATTGTCCTACAAATTATATGCGTCCCAATTCATCAGCCAGAATCCACGATCCTATTATGCTAGGTCAAATTTATGGAACCAACTAATGTCCTAGAAATGAAAACATTTTTAGGACTTACATTCGCTATGGGGCTTGTTAAAAAACGAGCATTCAGTCCTATTGGTCCAACCGCCCTGTTCAAGCCACCCCTATGTTTTCTGCTGTTCTTCCGAGGACCCGTTATCAAATGCTCATGAGATTTTAGCATTTTAATGACAATAGTCAATGTCTGCCCAGAAATGCCCCAGAACATGACAGACTATTCAAAATCAGACCCATCATCAAAGACTTGACAGAAAAGTTCTTAAAGCTCTACACCCCAACAGAAAACATTTCCATTGATGAGTCCCTTGTAAAATTCAAAGGAAGACTGCACCTCAAGCAATTTATTCCTTCTAAGAGGGCAAGGTTCAGAATAAAGCTCTATAAAATGTGCGAGAGTTCAACCGGATACACATCAGCTTTTCACATTTATGAGGGGAAAGACAGCCAACTAAACCCACCAGGAGGCCCTACTTATCTGGGGACATCTGGAAAAATTGGTTGGGAGCTGATAACTCCAATTCTACAAAAAGGCTCCAATCTGTATGTTGACAACTACTACACCAGCATACCCCTATTTAAAAGTCTGGTTGAACATAACATAGGGGCTTGTGGGACCATTCGCAAAAACCGTCAGGGGTTTCCACAATCATTGGTCAGCAAAAAGTTCTGAAAGGGGCAGTCAGGGGCTTTACACAATGGAGAGCTGCTTGCGCTTAAGTATAAGGATAAAAAAGATATATTTATCCTGAGCTCGATCCACACAGATGCCACGAGGGCCACTGCAGACCAACAGGGATCCACTATTCCAAAACCTGTGTCTGTCACTGACTACAACAAATATATGGGGTGTGGACCTTGCAGATCAGGTTCTACAGCGATACCAGGTATCAAGAAAATCATATGTCTGGTATAAAAAGTTAGTCATGTATTTGTTGCAGGTGGCCACATATAATTCCTTTGCGTTATACAAAAAAGCCAGAAATGCAGATACTTTCCTTGATCATCATGAAAAGGTCACTGAAAATCTTGTTTTTGATAATTTTGTCCCCGCCAATCCTTTAGAATGTGAAGATGTCAGAAGACTCACTGAGCGACATTTTATTGCACTCATCCCAGTAACTGAAACAAGAAAGAACCCCCAGAGAAGATGTCGTGTATGTTCCTAGAGAGGAATGAGGCATGATCCCCGCTATTATTACCCACAATGCCCATCACTGCCAGCCTTATGCCTCCATGACGGCTTTACAATCTTCCACACAGAACCACGTTTTTGAACTGTTTTGACATTCAAGCATTTGGTTTATTTAGTGACAGACACATTTGAGTAGAGCTGACTTAACAATTTCCGGGGGTAGGTGGGGGGAGGTCTCCAGACACAAGCTGGGCACAATATATTGGGCACTACAATGACATTTTTACAATTTTTGCTCTGAATCTTCCTCTACGTGTTTCTGGAAATCATCCATGTAGTGAAAATGGTCACTATATCCATAGATGAATTCCCAGAGGGGGGTCATTTCCAAAATGGGGTCACTTCAGGGGGGATTCTGTTGTTCTGGCACTTAGCGGCTCTCCAAAGTGCCACAACAGCAGAATCCCCCCTGAAGTGACCCCATTTTGGAAATGACACCCCTCTGGGAATTGGAAACGACTCCTCTCTGTTAATTCATCTCTGGGTGTAAGGACCATTTACCTATCTATATATTTTCCAATGTAATATCAGGGGTTAAAACAACATTTTAGTGGTAAAAATGTAATTATTTTTTCTTCACTGCCCAAAGGTATAATTTTCTATGGAACAGCTGTGGTGTCAGTATGCTCACTGCACCACGAGAAGAATTCATTCAGGGAAGTATTTGGTAAAATGCAGTCACTTTTGGGGCTTATGCTGTTCTGGCACCTCAGGGGCTCTGACAATGTGACATGTCACCCACAAACAATTCCAGCAAAATCTGCTCTCCAATATGGCGCTCCTTCCTTTCCGAGCTCTGCCATGCGCCCAAACAGTAGTATTCTCCCACATATGGGGTATCGGCGTGCTCAGGAGAAAGTGCACAACAAATTGTATGGAGAAATTTCTCCTGTTCCCCTTATGAAAAAGGAAAATATGGAGCTAAAAAGATTTGTGAAAAATCTTTTTTTTTTTTTATTTGCATGGTGCCATGTTATAAACTTCTGTGAAGCACCTGTGGGTTGAAGGTGCTCAATACACATCTGGATAAGTTCCCTAAGGGGTCTAGTTTCCAAAATGGTGTCACTTGTTGGGGGTTTCCACTGGTTAGGCACATCAGGGGCTCTCCAAACGCAACATGGCAACCGCTAATTATTCCAGCATATTTTACATTCAAAAAATCAAATGGAGCGCCTTCCCTTCTCAGCCCTACCGTGTGCCCAAACAGTAGATCTCCCACACATATGGGGTATCGGCATGCTCAGGAGAAATTGTAAAACAAAATGTATCGTACATTTTCTCCTGTTACCCTTGTGAAAGTAAAAAAAAAATAAGTCTAAAGGAAAATTTGTGTGAAAGAAAAGTAAAGGTTTATTTTTATTTCCACATTCCATTCATTCCTGTGAAGCACCTGAAGGGTTAATAAACTTCTTGAATGTGGTTTTGAGCACCTGGAGGGGTGCAGTTTTTAGAATGGTGTCACTTTTGGGTATTTTCTGTCATATTGACCCCCAAACTCACTTCAAATGTGAGGTGGTCCCTAAAAAAATGGTTTTGTAAATTTTGTTGTAAAAATGAGAAATCACTGTTTAACTTTTAACCCTTATAACTTCCTAACAAAAAAAATTGATATAGTTGATATAGAGGCTACTGCGCAGGCGCCGCCATCACCGGTGACATTTTGCTGGATGTAATTTTTTTCTAAGCCTCACAATAGCCACAATATTATAGGCATTATCACCAATAATATCAATGCTATTATATGCATTATGTAATAATGGGGGCAGGTCAGTGAGGGGTCAGCGACCTGTCATAAGCCAATACAGATGAATATGTAATCAGAGCACCACATAAAGCCCCGCCCACAGCCCCACCCACAGCCCCGCCCCAGAGCACGAGAATCTCATTAACTGAAAACTACAAATACAGATTACACAACAGTAAACCAGAGTTGCCCTCATTTATGGTGGAGCATTGGAGCTACTATGGATCCTGAGCAGAAGATCAGAGAAAATAATATTGCTCCCCATTTCAGGAGAGATTGTGCAGTAATCTGAATTCCTTAGGATCAAAAACAATGTAATTGGCTGTAAGTTCTATAGAAAAGGGCTTTCACTGCCCAAAGTAATTTGAACAGTTTTGGGTGGAGGAGAATGTTGTGGTCTAGAGGAAAAATGGTGATCATGGTAATACGGCCGGACTACACCACCGATAAAGCAGCCACAGCCGGTGACTGAGAGGAATCTGTGACTTCTCTGCATTCAGTGGTTACTACTCACCTGGGTAGTCATATGTGGGAATCTCCTCTTTACACCGCTCATCACCCCTCACATATGTGTCTGTAGTATTAATATGGGTCAGATCTTCACCCTGAAACAAATATTGTAAAAGTCACTGACAGATGGAGACGTCCCATCTATGATCAGCTCTAATCCTGCCATCTCCACCGTTCTCATTACACAAGTATAAAACATATAATACTGGTGGATAAAACAAGATTGAGCACAAGACCTTCACAGCCGTCTACACATCATAGGGGAGATCTCCTGACACCTTCTCTCCATCTACCTGATGATCCTGAGGAGCACTGGGATCTTCTTGGTTACAGTCCTGTGGAGGAAGAGGACGGGGACATCTCTCTGGTGTTGTCCTCTTACTGGATAGATCTGGAGGAAACACATACAGGGACTGAATTCATTCTCTACATACAGATTATTATAGGCCGTGTGTATTTAGTCCTGTCTATTACCTGGTGATGTGAGGGGCTGGGGAACCTCCATTATGACGTTCTTGTACAGATCTCTATGTCCTTCTAAATACTCCCACTCCTCCATGGAGAAATAGACAGCGACATCCTGACACCTTATAGGAACCTGACACATACAATGATACCGTCATCCCCCCGATCCCTTCATAGTGTTACTGTATAATGTCCCAGCAGTGTCACCTCTCCAGTCAGCAGCTCAATCATCTTGTAGGTGAGTTCTAGGATCTTCTGGTCATTGATGTCCTCATGGATCAGGGGGTGAGGTGGAGGCCCCGTGATTGGGCTCAGGGGTCTTCCCCATCCCTCAGACACAGGGTCCTGACAGCGATCACTAGAGGTCTTCTTCACCACTGTGTAATCCTGGTTATGGAGAGACACATTAATAAATCTCACTACAGACATTCCCAGAGTCCTCACCTCTCCAGTTCTGTCCATCTGTTATTCCCATAGATAAGAATGATGTAATGTGACGTCATCAGAATCTCTCACCTCTCCAGTGAGACGGAAGAGGATCTCTAGGGTGAGGTGTAACATCCTCTCCGCCATCCTGTCTCTGTCCATATCCATCCTTGATGGGTAAATCAGGAAAATTCTCTTCTGTAGAAGATCTTCACTGAGAGGATCCGATATTGTAGAGACCTGAATGAGAAGAAGATGATCCGATGTAACATCATAAGAATCCTGTGTAATAATACAATTACTGGAGATAATAAGGGAAACATATGAGGAGATTTATTATCTTACAGTGTTTAGTTTTCTTCCCTGACATCTACTAATAAAACCTATATATTTAGGCCACAGACAACAAGCAGTTTCCTCCTCGGAGTCGGCAGCTGAACACGTTCCTCATAGACTCATCTTCCATAACGCTAATTCTCGTCTCATTACCGACACTGGAATCGGCATTAGCAATACTGCAGGAGACATTCATTACACGCGATATGAGAAATAACTCCTTCATGATGAGGACGACATCTTCATCTTCTACTGCGGCTCTAGAGACAGATTTGGCCAGAGTCGGTCACTGCCTCCATCCCCACCGGCCGTCTATATGAAGGTTTCCCGTCTTCCCCGCACTGGAATCTTCTCTCACGTTAGATCTCAGCTCTGAGTCACACACAGAAGTTTGAGGCTTTTAGAAAAGATTTTTGTTTCCACAAACACAACGGACAGAAATGATCTGATCCCAAAGTCTCCATGTACAGTGATTTATGGGGTTTATTTCTGGCCTTAGACTTTCCTATATTACAAGATGGATGTGAAGACTTTTGTGCCCAATGATGATATAACTATTCTAGGAGTGACGCCTTTATAACCAGATAATAGTATGTTTGCAGCTTGCAGAGCACAGCGGCTCCTTCTTCAGGCGGCTCCAACAATCCAGTCTCTCTCAGCTCTGACAGCTTCTATGGCATGATCTGGGGCTAAGACTATTTTTGTGGTAAAATGTAATTATTTTTTCTTCATCGCCCAATGGTATAAAATTCTGGGAGACAGATGAGTAATTGAGAGGTGGGGGGTGTAACATGGCGCCTCTTATTGGGGGCTCTGATAATGTGACCCCCTAACACCATAAGAGCAGACTCGGCCCTGTCAGACGGCGCTCCTTCCCTCCTGAGGAGTGTCCGGCCCCTTATGGGATATCTGCACTCAGGGGAAATTGTGGAACAAGTGGTTTCTGTTTTCTCCTCTTCTCCCGTGTGATAATTACAGACTTGGGGACAGAGCGACATTTTAGTGGGAACATTTCATTCCTCCGCTCAATGTTACACAATTCTGTGACCCCCTGAGGGTTAATAATCCTCCCGGCCCCCTAGATGAGCCCCCCAGAGGTGGAGGGGGTAACACGGGGCCACTTGTGGGGTCTCTGCTGTTCTGGTGTCAGCGCTCTTCACACGTCACACGGCGTCCGCCGTCTATCCCAGCCACAATGGCGCCCCTTCCCTCCCGAGCCTGTGGGGTATCGGCACTCAGGAGACACGGCGCACTGTGCGGCCTCAGCGCTCCTGTCACCTTTAGGACAATGATACATTGGGGGGAAAGTCACATTTCTGTGAGGAAAACAGTAAAATTGTCATTTTCTCCTTCCACATTGCTGAAATTCCTGTCACACTGTCCGAATTCAGAGATTGTCCTGTCAGAAAGGAGAAGACAGGGAGCGAAAGGGTTAATAGGACTCACAGGAGGAACCGGCCCAGAAAGCAGAAGGTCCAGGAGTGTCCGCCACATATATGACTGCTCTGTGCTCACAGGACCTGTGATGAGGTCACAGGAGGGGAGGAGTCAGGGGTCACATGATCTCCGGAGTGAAGACGTGATGGGAAGTTTGGCTCTTTTTTAAATAGAAATCCGTTTTCCACAGTCCTTGTTTTAGGTCTTTGCCTGTACAGTGAGGCCTCATTATACCCCTGTATAAGGATCTAGTGACGCAGTGTAGACTGTTATTCAGCATTGCTGTCTCCTCAGATTGTCAGCTCTTGTGATCAGGCCCCTGCTCCTCGCTCCGGTCTCTCCTGTACAGTGAGGCCTCATTATACCCCTGTATAAGGATCTAGTGATGCAGTGTAGACTGTTATTCAGCATTGCTGTGTCCTCAGATTGTCAGCTCTTGTGATCAGGCCCCTGCTCCTCGCTCCGGTCTCTCCTGTACAGTGAGGCCTCATTATACCCCTGTATAAGGATCTAGTGACGCAGTGTAGACTCTTATTCAGCATTGCTGTCTCCTCAGATTGTCAGCTCTTGTGATCAGGCCCCTGCTCCTCGCTCCGGTCTCTCCTGTACAGTGAGGTCTCATTATACCCCTGTATAAGGATCTAGTGACGCAGTGTAGACTGTTATTCAGCATTGCTGTGTCCTCAGATTGTCAGCTCTTGTGATCAGGCCCCTGCTCCTCGCTCCGGTCTCTCCTGTACAGTGAGGTCTCATTATACCCCTGTATAAGGATCTAGTGACGCAGTGTAGACTGTTATTCAGCATTGCTGTCTCCTCAGATTGTCAGCTCTTGTGATCAGGCCCCTGCTCCTCGCTCCGGTCTCTCCTGTACAGTGAGGTCTCATTATACCCCTGTATAAGGATCTAGTGACGCAGTGTAGACTGTTATTCAGCATTGCTGTCTCCTCAGGTTGTCAGCTCTTGTGATCAGGCCCCTGCTCCTCGCTACGGTCTCTCCTGTACAGTGAGGCCTCATTATACCCCTGTATAAGGATCTAGTGACGCAGTGTAGACTCTTATTCAGCATTGCTGTCTCCTCAGATTGTCAGCTCTTGTGATCAGGCCCCTGCTCCTCGCTCCGGTCTCTCCTGTACAGTGAGGTCTCATTATACCCCTGTATAAGGATCTAGTGACGCAGTGTAGACTCTTATTCAGCATTGCTGTCTCCTCAGGTTGTCAGCTCTTGTGATCAGGCCCCTGCTCCTCGCTACGGTCTCTCCTGTACAGTGAGGCCTCATTATACCCCTGTATAAGGATCTAGTGACGCAGTGTAGACTGTTATTCAGCATTGCTGTGTCCTCAGATTGTCAGCTCTTGTGATCAGGCCCCTGCTCCTCGCTCCGGTCTCTCCTGTACAGTGAGGCCTCATTATACCCCTGTATAAGGATCTAGTGATGCAGTGTAGACTGTTATTCAGCATTGCTGCTTCCTCAGATTGTCAGCTCTTGTGATCAGGCCCCTGCTCCTCGCTCCGGTCTCTCCTGTACAGTGAGGCCTCATTATACCCCTGTATAAGGATCTAGTGACGCAGTGTAGACTGTTATTCAGCATTGCTGTGTCCTCAGATTGTCAGCTCTTGTGATCAGGCCCCTGCTCCTCGCTCCGGTCTCTCCTGTACAGTGAGGCCTCATTATACCCCTGTATAAGGATCTAGTGACGCAGTGTAGACTCTTATTCAGCATTGCTGTCTCCTCAGATTGTCAGCTCTTGTGATCAGGCCCCTGCTCCTCGCTCCGGTCTCTCCTGTACAGTGAGGTCTCATTATACCCCTGTATAAGGATCTAGTGACGCAGTGTAGACTGTTATTCAGCATTGCTGTCTCCTCAGGTTGTCAGCTCTTGTGATCAGGCCCCTGCTCCTCGCTACGGTCTCTCCTGTACAGTGAGGCCTCATTATACCCCTGTATAAGGATCTAGTGACGCAGTGTAGACTCTTATTCAGCATTGCTGTCTCCTCAGATTGTCAGCTCTTGTGATCAGGCCTCTGCTCCTCGCTCCGGTCTCTCCTGTACAGTGAGGTCTCATTATACCCCTGTATAAGGATCTAGTGACGCAGTGTAGACTGTTATTCAGCATTGCTGTCTCCTCAGGTTGTCAGCTCTTGTGATCAGGCCCCTGCTCCTCGCTACGGTCTCTCCTGTACAGTGAGGCCTCATTATACCCCTGTATAAGGATCTAGTGACGCAGTGTAGACTGTTATTCAGCATTGCTGTCTCCTCAGATTGTCAGCTCTTGTGATCAGGCCCCGCTCCTCGCTCCGGTCTCTCCTGTACAGTGAGGCCTAATTATACCCCTGTATAAGGATCTAGTGACGCAGTGTAGACTGTTATTCAGCATTGCTGTGTCCTCAGATTGTCAGCTCTTGTGATCAGGCCCCGCTCCTCGCTCCGGTCTCTCCTGTACAGTGAGGCCTCATTATACCCCTATATAATGATCTAGTGACGCAGTGTAGACTGTTATTCAGCATTGCTGTGTCCTCAGATTGTCAGCTCTTGTGATCAGGCCCCGCTCCTCGCTCCGGTCTCTCCTGTACAGTGAGGCCTCATTATACCCCTGTATAAGGATCTAATGACGCAGTGTAGACTGTTATTCAGCATTGCTGTCTCCTCAGATTGTCAGCTCTTGTGATCAGGCCCCTGCTCCTCGCTACGGTCTCTCCTGTACAGTGAGGCCTCATTATACCCCTGTATAAGGATCTAGTGACGCAGTGTAGACTGTTATTCAGCATTGCTGTCTCCTCAGATTGTCAGCTCTTGTGATCAGGCCCCGCTCCTCGCTCCGGTCTCTCCTGTACAGTGAGGCCTAATTATACCCCTGTATAAGGATCTAGTGACGCAGTGTAGACTGTTATTCAGCATTGCTGTGTCCTCAGATTGTCAGCTCTTGTGATCAGGCCCCGCTCCTCGCTCCGGTCTCTCCTGTACAGTGAGGCCTCATTATACCCCTATATAATGATCTAGTGACGCAGTGTAGACTGTTATTCAGCATTGCTGTGTCCTCAGATTGTCAGCTCTTGTGATCAGGCCCCGCTCCTCGCTCCGGTCTCTCCTGTACAGTGAGGCCTCATTATACCCCTGTATAAGGATCTAGTGACGCAGTGTACACTGTTATTCAGCATTGTTGTCTCCTCAGATTGTCAGCTCTTGTGATCAGGCCCCTGCTCCTCGCTCCGGTCTCTCCTGTACAGTGAGGCCTCATTATACCCCTGTATAAGGATCTAGTGACGCAGTGTAGACTGTTATTCAGCATTGCTGTGTCCTCAGATTGTCAGCTCTTGTGATCAGGCCCCTGCTCCTCGCTCCGGTCTCTCCTGTACAGTGAGGCCTCATTATACCCCTGTATAAGGATCTAGTGACGCAGTGTAGACTGTTATTCAGCATTGCTGTGTCCTCAGATTGTCAGCTCTTGTGATCAGGCCCCTGCTCCTCGCTCCGGTCTCTCCTGTACAGTGAGGCCTCATTATACCCCTGTATAAGGATCTAGTGACGCAGTGTAGACTGTTATTCAGCATTGCTGTCTCCTCAGATTGTCAGCTCTTGTGATCAGGCCCCTGCTCCTCGCTCCGGTCTCTCCTGTACAGTGAGGCCTCATTATACCCCTGTATAAGGATCTAGTGACGCAGTGTAGACTCTTATTCAGCATTGCTGTCTCCTCAGATTGTCAGCTCTTGTGATCAGGCCCCTGCTCCTCGCTCCGGTCTCTCCTGTACAGTGAGGTCTCATTATACCCCTGTATAAGGATCTAGTGACGCAGTGTAGACTGTTATTCAGCATTGCTGTCTCCTCAGGTTGTCAGCTCTTGTGATCAGGCCCCTGCTCCTCGCTACGGTCTCTCCTGTACAGTGAGGCCTCATTATACCCCTGTATAAGGATCTAGTGACGCAGTGTAGACTCTTATTCAGCATTGCTGTCTCCTCAGATTGTCAGCTCTTGTGATCAGGCCCCTGCTCCTCGCTCCGGTCTCTCCTGTACAGTGAGGTCTCATTATACCCCTGTATAAGGATCTAGTGACGCAGTGTAGACTCTTATTCAGCATTGCTGTCTCCTCAGATTGTCAGCTCTTGTGATCAGGCCTCTGCTCCTCGCTCCGGTCTCTCCTGTACAGTGAGGTCTCATTATACCCCTGTATAAGGATCTAGTGACGCAGTGTAGACTGTTATTCAGCATTGCTGTCTCCTCAGGTTGTCAGCTCTTGTGATCAGGCCCCTGCTCCTCGCTACGGTCTCTCCTGTACAGTGAGGCCTCATTATACCCCTGTATAAGGATCTAGTGACGCAGTGTAGACTGTTATTCAGCATTGCTGTCTCCTCAGATTGTCAGCTCTTGTGATCAGGCCCCGCTCCTCGCTCCGGTCTCTCCTGTACAGTGAGGCCTAATTATACCCCTGTATAAGGATCTAGTGACGCAGTGTAGACTGTTATTCAGCATTGCTGTCTCCTCAGATTGTCAGCTCTTGTGATCAGGCCCCTGCTCCTCGCTACGGTCTCTCCTGTACAGTGAGGCCTCATTATACCCCTGTATAAGGATCTAGTGACGCAGTGTAGACTGTTATTCAGCATTGCTGTCTCCTCAGATTGTCAGCTCTTGTGATCAGGCCCCGCTCCTCGCTCCGGTCTCTCCTGTACAGTGAGGCCTAATTATACCCCTGTATAAGGATCTAGTGACGCAGTGTAGACTGTTATTCAGCATTGCTGTGTCCTCAGATTGTCAGCTCTTGTGATCAGGCCCCGCTCCTCGCTCCGGTCTCTCCTGTACAGTGAGGCCTCATTATACCCCTATATAATGATCTAGTGACGCAGTGTAGACTGTTATTCAGCATTGCTGTGTCCTCAGATTGTCAGCTCTTGTGATCAGGCCCCGCTCCTCGCTCCGGTCTCTCCTGTACAGTGAGGCCTCATTATACCCCTGTATAAGGATCTAGTGACGCAGTGTACACTGTTATTCAGCATTGTTGTCTCCTCAGATTGTCAGCTCTTGTGATCAGGCCCCTGCTCCTCGCTCCGGTCTCTCCTGTACAGTGAGGCCTCATTATACCCCTGTATAAGGATCTAGTGACGCAGTGTAGACTGTTATTCAGCATTGCTGTCTCCTCAGATTGTCAGCTCTTGTGATCAGGCCCCTGCTCCTCGCTCCGGTCTCTCCTGTACAGTGAGGTCTCATTATACCCCTGTATAAGGATCTAGTGACGCAGTGTAGACTGTTATTCAGCATTGCTGTGTCCTCAGATTGTCAGCTCTTGTGATCAGGCCCCGCTCCTCGCTCCGGTCTCTCCTGTACAGTGAGGCCTCATTATACCCCTGTATAAGGATCTAGTGACGCAGTGTAGACTGTTATTCAGCATTGCTGTCTCCTCAGATTGTCAGCTCTTGTGATCAGGCCTCAGCTCCTCGCTCCGGTCTCTCCTGTACAGTGAGGTCTCATTATACCCCTGTATAATGATCTAGTGATGCAGTGTAGACTGTTATTCAGCATTGCTGTGTCCTCAGATTGTCAGCTCTTGTGATCAGGCCTCTGCTCCTCGCTCCGGTCTCTCCTATACAGTGAGGCCTCATTATACCCCTGTATAAGGATCTAGTGACGCAGTGTAGACTGTTATTCAGCATTGCTGTCTCCTCAGATTGTCAGCTCTTGTGATCAGGCCCCTGCTCCTCGCTCCGGTCTCTCCTGTACAGTGAGGCCTCATTATACCCCTGTATAAGGATCTAGTGACGCAGTGTAGACTGATATTCAGCATTGCTGAGTCCTCAGATTGTCAGCTCTTGTGATCAGGCCCCTGCTCCTCGCTCCGGTCTCTCCTGTACAGTGAGGCCTCATTATTCCCCTGTATATGGATCTAGTGACGCAGTGTAGACTGTTATTCAGCATTGCTGTCTCCTCAGATTGTCAGCTCTTGTGATCAGGCCCCTGCTCCTCGCTCCGGTCTCTCCTGTACAGTGAGGCCTCATTATACTCCTGTATAAGGATCTAGTGACGCAGTGTAGACTGTTATTCAGCATTGCTGTCTCCTCAGGTTGTCAGCTCTTGTGATCAGGCCCCTGCTCCTCGCTACGGTCTCTCCTGTACAGTGAGGCCTCATTATACCCCTGTATAAGGATCTAGTGACGCAGTGTAGACTGTTATTCAGCATTGCTGTCTCCTCAGATTGTCAGCTCTTGTGATCAGGCCCCTGCTCCTCGCTCCGGTCTCTCCTGTACAGTGAGGCCTCATTATACCCCTGTATAAGGATCTAGTGACGCAGTGTAGACTCTTATTCAGCATTGCTGTCTCCTCAGATTGTCAGCTCTTGTGATCAGGCACCCGCTCCTCGCTCCGGTCTCTCCTGTACAGTGAGACCTCATTATACCCCTGTATAAGGATCTAGTGACGCAGTGTAGACTGTTATTCAGCATTGCTGTCTCCTCAGGTTGTGAGCTCTTGTGATCAGGCCCCTGCTCCTCGCTACGGTCTCTCCTGTACAGTGAGGCCTCATTATACCCCTGTATAAGGATCTAGTGACGCAGTGTAGACTGTTATTCAGCATTGCTGTCTACTCAGATTGTCAGCTCTTGTGATCAGGCCCCGCTCCTCGCTCCGGTCTCTCCTGTACAGTGAGGCCTAATTATACCCCTGTATAAGGATCTAGTGACGCAGTGTAGACTGTTATTCAGCATTGCTGTGTCCTCAGATTGTCAGCTCTTGTGATCAGGCCCCTGCTCCTCGCTCCGGTCTCTCCTGTACAGTGAGGCCTCATTATACCCCTATATAATGATCTAGTGACGCAGTGTAGACTGTTATTCAGCATTGCTGTGTCCTCAGATTGTCAGCTCTTGTGATCAGGCCTCTGCTCCTCGCTCCGGTCTCTCCTGTACAGTGAGGCCTCATTATACTCCTGTATAAGGATCTAGTGACGCAGTGTAGACTGTTATTCAGCATTGCTGTTTCCTCAGATTGTCAGCTCTTGTGATCAGGCCCCGCTCCTCGCTCCGGTCTCTCCTGTACAGTGAGGCCTCATTATACCCCTGTATAAGGATCTAGTGACGCAGTGTACACTGTTATTCAGCATTGTTGTCTCCTCAGATTGTCAGCTCTTGTGATCAGGCCCCTGCTCCTCGCTCCGGTCTCTCCTGTACAGTGAGGCCTCATTATACCCCTGTATAAGGATCTAGTGACGCAGTGTAGACTGTTATTCAGCATTGCTGTCTCCTCAGATTGTCAGCTCTTGTGATCAGGCCCCTGCTCCTCGCTCCGGTCTCTCCTGTACAGTGAGGTCTCATTATACCCCTGTATAAGGATCTAGTGACGCAGTGTAGACTGTTATTCAGCATTGCTGTGTCCTCAGATTGTCAGCTCTTGTGATCAGGCCCCGCTCCTCGCTCCGGTCTCTCCTGTACAGTGAGGCCTCATTATACCCCTGTATAAGGATCTAGTGACGCAGTGTAGACTGTTATTCAGCATTGCTGTCTCCTCAGATTGTCAGCTCTTGTGATCAGGCCTCAGCTCCTCGCTCCGGTCTCTCCTGTACAGTGAGGTCTCATTATACCCCTGTATAATGATCTAGTGATGCAGTGTAGACTGTTATTCAGCATTGCTGTGTCCTCAGATTGTCAGCTCTTGTGATCAGGCCTCTGCTCCTCGCTCCGGTCTCTCCTATACAGTGAGGCCTCATTATACCCCTGTATAAGGATCTAGTGACGCAGTGTAGACTGTTATTCAGCATTGCTGTCTCCTCAGATTGTCAGCTCTTGTGATCAGGCCTCTGCTCCTCGCTCCGGTCTCTCCTGTACAGTGAGGCCTCATTATACCCCTGTATAAGGATCTAGTGACGCAGTGTAGACTGTTATTCAGCATTGCTGTGTCCTCAGATTGTCAGCTCTTGTGATCAGGCCCCTGCTCCTCGCTCCGGTCTCTCCTGTACAGTGAGGCCTCATTATACCCCTGTATAAGGATCTAGTGACGCAGTGTAGACTGTTATTCAGCATTGCTGTGTCCTCAGATTGTCAGCTCTTGTGATCAGGCCCCTGCTCCTCGCTCCGGTCTCTCCTGTACAGTGAGGCCTCATTATACCCCTGTATAAGGATCTAGTGACGCAGTGTAGACTCTTATTCAGCATTGCTGTCTCCTCAGATTGTCAGCTCTTGTGATCAGGCCCCTGCTCCTCGCTCCGGTCTCTCCTGTACAGTGAGGTCTCATTATACCCCTGTATAAGGATCTAGTGACGCAGTGTAGACTGTTATTCAGCATTGCTGTCTCCTCAGGTTGTCAGCTCTTGTGATCAGGCCCCTGCTCCTCGCTACGGTCTCTCCTGTACAGTGAGGCCTCATTATACCCCTGTATAAGGATCTAGTGACGCAGTGTAGACTCTTATTCAGCATTGCTGTCTCCTCAGATTGTCAGCTCTTGTGATCAGGCCCCTGCTCCTCGCTCCGGTCTCTCCTGTACAGTGAGGTCTCATTATACCCCTGTATAAGGATCTAGTGACGCAGTGTAGACTCTTATTCAGCATTGCTGTCTCCTCAGATTGTCAGCTCTTGTGATCAGGCCTCTGCTCCTCGCTCCGGTCTCTCCTGTACAGTGAGGTCTCATTATACCCCTGTATAAGGATCTAGTGACGCAGTGTAGACTGTTATTCAGCATTGCTGTCTCCTCAGGTTGTGAGCTCTTGTGATCAGGCCCCTGCTCCTCGCTACGGTCTCTCCTGTACAGTGAGGCCTCATTATACCCCTGTATAAGGATCTAGTGACGCAGTGTAGACTGTTATTCAGCATTGCTGTCTCCTCAGATTGTCAGCTCTTGTGATCAGGCCCCGCTCCTCGCTCCGGTCTCTCCTGTACAGTGAGGCCTAATTATACCCCTGTATAAGGATCTAGTGACGCAGTGTAGACTGTTATTCAGCATTGCTGTGTCCTCAGATTGTCAGCTCTTGTGATCAGGCCCCGCTCCTCGCTCCGGTCTCTCCTGTACAGTGAGGCCTCATTATACCCCTATATAATGATCTAGTGACGCAGTGTAGACTGTTATTCAGCATTGCTGTCTCCTCAGATTGTCAGCTCTTGTGATCAGGCCCCTGCTCCTCGCTACGGTCTCTCCTGTACAGTGAGGCCTCATTATACCCCTGTATAAGGATCTAGTGACGCAGTGTAGACTGTTATTCAGCATTGCTGTCTCCTCAGATTGTCAGCTCTTGTGATCAGGCCCCGCTCCTCGCTCCGGTCTCTCCTGTACAGTGAGGCCTAATTATACCCCTGTATAAGGATCTAGTGACGCAGTGTAGACTGTTATTCAGCATTGCTGTGTCCTCAGATTGTCAGCTCTTGTGATCAGGCCCCGCTCCTCGCTCCGGTCTCTCCTGTACAGTGAGGCCTCATTATACCCCTATATAATGATCTAGTGACGCAGTGTAGACTGTTATTCAGCATTGCTGTGTCCTCAGATTGTCAGCTCTTGTGATCAGGCCCCGCTCCTCGCTCCGGTCTCTCCTGTACAGTGAGGCCTCATTATACCCCTGTATAAGGATCTAGTGACGCAGTGTACACTGTTATTCAGCATTGTTGTCTCCTCAGATTGTCAGCTCTTGTGATCAGGCCCCTGCTCCTCGCTCCGGTCTCTCCTGTACAGTGAGGCCTCATTATACCCCTGTATAAGGATCTAGTGACGCAGTGTAGACTGTTATTCAGCATTGCTGTGTCCTCAGATTGTCAGCTCTTGTGATCAGGCCCCTGCTCCTCGCTCCGGTCTCTCCTGTACAGTGAGGCCTCATTATACCCCTGTATAAGGATCTAGTGACGCAGTGTAGACTGTTATTCAGCATTGCTGTGTCCTCAGATTGTCAGCTCTTGTGATCAGGCCCCTGCTCCTCGCTCCGGTCTCTCCTGTACAGTGAGGCCTCATTATACCCCTGTATAAGGATCTAGTGACGCAGTGTAGACTGTTATTCAGCATTGCTGTCTCCTCAGATTGTCAGCTCTTGTGATCAGGCCCCTGCTCCTCGCTCCGGTCTCTCCTGTACAGTGAGGCCTCATTATACCCCTGTATAAGGATCTAGTGACGCAGTGTAGACTCTTATTCAGCATTGCTGTCTCCTCAGATTGTCAGCTCTTGTGATCAGGCCCCTGCTCCTCGCTCCGGTCTCTCCTGTACAGTGAGGTCTCATTATACCCCTGTATAAGGATCTAGTGACGCAGTGTAGACTGTTATTCAGCATTGCTGTCTCCTCAGGTTGTCAGCTCTTGTGATCAGGCCCCTGCTCCTCGCTACGGTCTCTCCTGTACAGTGAGGCCTCATTATACCCCTGTATAAGGATCTAGTGACGCAGTGTAGACTCTTATTCAGCATTGCTGTCTCCTCAGATTGTCAGCTCTTGTGATCAGGCCCCTGCTCCTCGCTCCGGTCTCTCCTGTACAGTGAGGTCTCATTATACCCCTGTATAAGGATCTAGTGACGCAGTGTAGACTCTTATTCAGCATTGCTGTCTCCTCAGATTGTCAGCTCTTGTGATCAGGCCTCTGCTCCTCGCTCCGGTCTCTCCTGTACAGTGAGGTCTCATTATACCCCTGTATAAGGATCTAGTGACGCAGTGTAGACTGTTATTCAGCATTGCTGTCTCCTCAGGTTGTCAGCTCTTGTGATCAGGCCCCTGCTCCTCGCTACGGTCTCTCCTGTACAGTGAGGCCTCATTATACCCCTGTATAAGGATCTAGTGACGCAGTGTAGACTGTTATTCAGCATTGCTGTCTCCTCAGATTGTCAGCTCTTGTGATCAGGCCCCGCTCCTCGCTCCGGTCTCTCCTGTACAGTGAGGCCTAATTATACCCCTGTATAAGGATCTAGTGACGCAGTGTAGACTGTTATTCAGCATTGCTGTGTCCTCAGATTGTCAGCTCTTGTGATCAGGCCCCGCTCCTCGCTCCGGTCTCTCCTGTACAGTGAGGCCTCATTATACCCCTATATAATGATCTAGTGACGCAGTGTAGACTGTTATTCAGCATTGCTGTCTCCTCAGATTGTCAGCTCTTGTGATCAGGCCCCTGCTCCTCGCTACGGTCTCTCCTGTACAGTGAGGCCTCATTATACCCCTGTATAAGGATCTAGTGACGCAGTGTAGACTGTTATTCAGCATTGCTGTCTTCTCAGATTGTCAGCTCTTGTGATCAGGCCCCGCTCCTCGCTCCGGTCTCTCCTGTACAGTGAGGCCTAATTATACCCCTGTATAAGGATCTAGTGACGCAGTGTAGACTGTTATTCAGCATTGCTGTGTCCTCAGATTGTCAGCTCTTGTGATCAGGCCCCGCTCCTCGCTCCGGTCTCTCCTGTACAGTGAGGCCTCATTATACCCCTATATAATGATCTAGTGACGCAGTGTAGACTGTTATTCAGCATTGCTGTGTCCTCAGATTGTCAGCTCTTGTGATCAGGCCCCGCTCCTCGCTCCGGTCTCTCCTGTACAGTGAGGCCTCATTATACCCCTGTATAAGGATCTAGTGACGCAGTGTACACTGTTATTCAGCATTGTTGTCTCCTCAGATTGTCAGCTCTTGTGATCAGGCCCCTGCTCCTCGCTCCGGTCTCTCCTGTACAGTGAGGCCTCATTATACCCCTGTATAAGGATCTAGTGACGCAGTGTAGACTGTTATTCAGCATTGCTGTCTCCTCAGATTGTCAGCTCTTGTGATCAGGCCCCTGCTCCTCGCTCCGGTCTCTCCTGTACAGTGAGGTCTCATTATACCCCTGTATAAGGATCTAGTGACGCAGTGTAGACTGTTATTCAGCATTGCTGTGTCCTCAGATTGTCAGCTCTTGTGATCAGGCCCCGCTCCTCGCTCCGGTCTCTCCTGTACAGTGAGGCCTCATTATACCCCTGTATAAGGATCTAGTGACGCAGTGTAGACTGTTATTCAGCATTGCTGTCTCCTCAGATTGTCAGCTCTTGTGATCAGGCCTCAGCTCCTCGCTCCGGTCTCTCCTGTACAGTGAGGTCTCATTATACCCCTGTATAATGATCTAGTGATGCAGTGTAGACTGTTATTCAGCATTGCTGTGTCCTCAGATTGTCAGCTCTTGTGATCAGGCCTCTGCTCCTCGCTCCGGTCTCTCCTATACAGTGAGGCCTCATTATACCCCTGTATAAGGATCTAGTGACGCAGTGTAGACTGTTATTCAGCATTGCTGTCTCCTCAGATTGTCAGCTCTTGTGATCAGGCCCCTGCTCCTCGCTCCGGTCTCTCCTGTACAGTGAGGCCTCATTATACCCCTGTATAAGGATCTAGTGACGCAGTGTAGACTGATATTCAGCATTGCTGAGTCCTCAGATTGTCAGCTCTTGTGATCAGGCCCCTGCTCCTCGCTCCGGTCTCTCCTGTACAGTGAGGCCTCATTATTCCCCTGTATATGGATCTAGTGACGCAGTGTAGACTGTTATTCAGCATTGCTGTCTCCTCAGATTGTCAGCTCTTGTGATCAGGCCCCTGCTCCTCGCTCCGGTCTCTCCTGTACAGTGAGGCCTCATTATACTCCTGTATAAGGATCTAGTGACGCAGTGTAGACTGTTATTCAGCATTGCTGTCTCCTCAGGTTGTCAGCTCTTGTGATCAGGCCACTGCTCCTCGCTACGGTCTCTCCTGTACAGTGAGGCCTCATTATACCCCTGTATAAGGATCTAGTGACGCAGTGTAGACTGTTATTCAGCATTGCTGTCTCCTCAGATTGTCAGCTCTTGTGATCAGGCCCCTGCTCCTCGCTCCGGTCTCTCCTGTACAGTGAGGCCTCATTATACCCCTGTATAAGGATCTAGTGACGCAGTGTAGACTCTTATTCAGCATTGCTGTCTCCTCAGATTGTCAGCTCTTGTGATCAGGCACCCGCTCCTCGCTCCGGTCTCTCCTGTACAGTGAGACCTCATTATACCCCTGTATAAGGATCTAGTGACGCAGTGTAGACTGTTATTCAGCATTGCTGTCTCCTCAGGTTGTGAGCTCTTGTGATCAGGCCCCTGCTCCTCGCTACGGTCTCTCCTGTACAGTGAGGCCTCATTATACCCCTGTATAAGGATCTAGTGACGCAGTGTAGACTGTTATTCAGCATTGCTGTCTCCTCAGATTGTCAGCTCTTGTGATCAGGCCCCGCTCCTCGCTCCGGTCTCTCCTGTACAGTGAGGCCTAATTATACCCCTGTATAAGGATCTAGTGACGCAGTGTAGACTGTTATTCAGCATTGCTGTGTCCTCAGATTGTCAGCTCTTGTGATCAGGCCCCTGCTCCTCGCTCCGGTCTCTCCTGTACAGTGAGGCCTCATTATACCCCTATATAATGATCTAGTGACGCAGTGTAGACTGTTATTCAGCATTGCTGTGTCCTCAGATTGTCAGCTCTTGTGATCAGGCCCCGCTCCTCGCTCCGGTCTCTCCTGTACAGTGAGGCCTCATTATACCCCTGTATAAGGATCTAGTGACGCAGTGTACACTGTTATTCAGCATTGTTGTCTCCTCAGATTGTCAGCTCTTGTGATCAGGCCCCTGCTCCTCGCTCCGGTCTCTCCTGTACAGTGAGGCCTCATTATACCCCTGTATAAGGATCTAGTGACGCAGTGTAGACTGTTATTCAGCATTGCTGTCTCCTCAGATTGTCAGCTCTTGTGATCAGGCCCCTGCTCCTCGCTCCGGTCTCTCCTGTACAGTGAGGTCTCATTATACCCCTGTATAAGGATCTAGTGACGCAGTGTAGACTGTTATTCAGCATTGCTGTGTCCTCAGATTGTCAGCTCTTGTGATCAGGCCCCGCTCCTCGCTCCGGTCTCTCCTGTACAGTGAGGCCTCATTATACCCCTGTATAAGGATCTAGTGACGCAGTGTAGACTGTTATTCAGCATTGCTGTCTCCTCAGATTGTCAGCTCTTGTGATCAGGCCTCAGCTCCTCGCTCCGGTCTCTCCTGTACAGTGAGGTCTCATTATACCCCTGTATAATGATCTAGTGATGCAGTGTAGACTGTTATTCAGCATTGCTGTGTCCTCAGATTGTCAGCTCTTGTGATCAGGCCTCTGCTCCTCGCTCCGGTCTCTCCTATACAGTGAGGCCTCATTATACCCCTGTATAAGGATCTAGTGACGCAGTGTAGACTGTTATTCAGCATTGCTGTCTCCTCAGATTGTCAGCTCTTGTGATCAGGCCTCTGCTCCTCGCTCCGGTCTCTCCTGTACAGTGAGGCCTCATTATACCCCTGTATAAGGATCTAGTGACGCAGTGTAGACTGTTATTCAGCATTGCTGTCTCCTCAGATTGTCAGCTCTTGTGATCAGGCCCCTGCTCCTCGCTCCGGTCTCTCCTGTACAGTGAGGCCTCATTATACCCCTGTATAAGGATCTAGTGACGCAGTGTAGACTGTTATTCAGCATTGCTGAGTCCTCAGATTGTCAGCTCTTGTGATCAGGCCTCTGCTCCTCGCTCCGGTCTCTCCTATACAGTGAGGCCTCATTATACCCCTGTATAAGGATCTAGTGACGCAGTGTAGGCTGTTATTCAGCATTGCAGTCTCCTCAGATTGTCAGCTCTTGTGATCAGGCCTCTGCTCCTCGCTCCGGTCTCTCCTGTACAGTGAGGTCTCATTATACCCCTGTATAAGGATCTAGTGACGCAGTGTAGACTGTTATTCAGCATTGCTGTCTCCTCAGATTGTCAGCTCTTGTGATCAGGCCCCTGCTCCTCGCTCCGGTCTCTCCTGTACAGTGAGGCCTCATTATACCCCTGTATAAGGATCTAGTGACGCAGTGTAGACTGTTATTCAGCATTGCTGAGTCCTCAGATTGTCAGCTCTTGTGATCAGGCCCCTGCTCCTCGCTCCGGTCTCTCCTGTACAGTGAGGCCTCATTATTCCCCTGTATATGGATCTAGTGACGCAGTGTAGACTGTTATTCAGCATTGCTGAGTCCTCAGATTGTCATCTCTTGTGATCAGGCCCCTGCTCCTCGCTCCGATCTCTCCTGTACAGTGAGGCCTCATTATACCCCTGTATAAGGATCTAGTGACGCAGTGTAGACTGTTATTCAGCATTGCTGTCTCCTCAGATTGTCAGCTCTTGTGATCAGGCCTCTGCTCCTCGCTCCGGTCTCTCCTGTACAGTGAGGCCTCATTATTCCCCTGTATAAGGATCTAGTGACGCAGTGTAGACTGTTATTCAGCATTGCTGTCTCCTCAGATTGTCAGCTCTTGTGATCAGGCTCCTGCTCCTCGCTCCGATCTCTCCTGTACAGTGAGGCCTCATTATACCCCTGTATAAGGATCTAGTGACGCAGTGTAGACTGTTATTCAGCATTGCTGTGTCCTCAGATTGTCAGCTCTTGTGATCAGGCTCATGCTCCTCGCTCCGATCTCTCCTGTACAGTGAGGCCTCATTATACCCCTGTATAAGGATCTAGTGACGCAGTGTAGACTGTTATTCAGCATTGCTGTCTCCTCAGATTGTCAGCTCTTGTGATCAGGCTCCTGCTCCTCGCTCCGATCTCTCCTGTACAGTGAGGCCTCATTATACCCCTGTATAAGGATCTAGTGACGCAGTGTAGACTGTTATTCAGCATTGCTGTCTCCTCAGATTGTCAGCTCTTGTGATCAGGCTCCTGCTCCTCGCTCCGATCTCTCCTGTACAGTGAGGCCTCATTATTCCCCTGTATAAGGATATAGTGACGCAGTGTAGACTGTTATTCAGCATTGCTGTCTCCTCAGATTGTCAGCTCTTGTGATCAGGCTCCTGCTCCTCGCTCCGGTCTCTCCTGTACAGTGAGGCCTCATTATACCCCTGTATAAGGATCTAGTGACGCAGTGTAGACTGTTATTCAGCATTGCTGTGTCCTCAGATTGTCAGCTCTTGTGATCAGGCCCCTGCTCCTCGCTCTGGTCTCTCCCGTACAGTGAGGCCTCATTATACCCCTGTATAAGGATCTAGTGACGCAGTGTAGACTGTTATTCAGCATTGCTGTCTCCTCAGATTGTCACCTCTTGTGATCAGGCCTCTGCTCCTCCCTCCGGTCTCTCCTGTACAGTGAGGCCTCATTATTCCCCTGTATAAGGATCTAGTGACGCAGTGTAGACTGTTATTCAGCATTGCTGTCTCCTCAGATTGTCACCTCTTGTGATCAGGCCCCTGCTCCTCGCTCCGGTCTCTCCTGTACAGTGAGGCCTCATTATTCCCCTGTATAAGGATCTAGTGACGCAGTGTAGACTGTTATTCAGCATTGCTGTGTCCTCAGATTGTCAGCTCTTGTGATCAGGCCCCTGCTCCTCGCTCCGGTCTCTCCTGTACAGTGAGGCCTCATTATACCCCTGTATAAGGATCTAGTGACGCAGTGTAGACTGTTATTCAGCATTGCTGTCTCCTCAGATTGTCAGCTCTTGTGATCAGGCCCCTGCTCCTCGCTCCGGTCTCTCCTGTACAGTGAGGCCTCATTATACCCCTGTATAAGAATCTAGTGATGCAGTGTAGACTGTTATTCAGCATTGCTGTCTCCTCAGATTGTCAGCTCTTGTGATCAGGCCCCTGCTCCTCGCTCCGGTCTCTCCTGTACAGTGAGGCCTCATTATACCCCTGTATAAGGATCTAGTGACGCAGTGTAGACTGTTATTCAGCATTGCTGTGTCCTCAGATTGTCAGCTCTTGTGATCAGGCCCCTGCTCCTCGCTCCGGTCTCTCCTGTATAGTGAGGCCTCATTATACCCCTGTATAAGGATCTAGTGACGCAGTGTAGACTGTTATTCAGCATTGCTGTCTCCTCAGATTGTCAGCTCTTGTGATCAGGCTCCTGCTCCTCGCTCCAGTCTCTCCTGTACAGTGAGGCCTCTTTATACCCCTGTATAAGGATCTAGTGACGCAGTGTAGACTGTTATTCAGCATTGCTGTCTCCTCAGATTGTCAGCTCTTGTGATCAGGCTCCTGCTCCTCGCTCCGATCTCTCCTGTACAGTGAGGCCTCATTATACCCCTGTATAAGGATCTAGTGACGCAGTGTAGACTGTTATTCAGCATTGCTGTGTCCTCAGATTGTCAGCTCTTGTGATCAGGCCCCTGCTCCTCGCTCCGGTCTCTCCTGTACAGTGAGGCCTCATTATACCCCTGTATAAGGATCTAGTGACGCAGTGTAGACTGTTATTCAGCATTGCTGTCTCCTCAGATTGTCAGCTCTTGTGATCAGGCTCCTGCTCCTCGCTCCAGTCTCTCCTGTACAGTGAGGCCTCTTTATACCCCTGTATAAGGATCTAGTGACGCAGTGTAGACTGTTATTCAGCATTGCTGTCTCCTCAGATTGTCAGCTCTTGTGATCAGGCTCCTGCTCCTCGCTCCGATCTCTCCTGTACAGTGAGGCCTCATTATACCCCTGTATAAGGATCTAGTGACGCAGTGTAGACTGTTATTCAGCATTGCTGTCTCCTCAGATTGTCAGCTCTTGTGATCAGGCTCCTGCTCCTCGCTCCGATCTCTCCTGTACAGTGAGGCCTCATTATACCCCTGTATAAGGATCTAGTGACGCAGTGTAGACTGTTATTCAGCATTGCTGTCTCCTCAGATTGTCAGCTCTTGTGATCAGGCTCCTGCTCCTCGCTCCGATCTCTCCTGTACAGTGAGGCCTCATTATACCCCTGTATAAGGATCTAGTGACGCAGTGTAGACTGTTATTCAGCATTGCTGTGTCCTCAGATTGTCAGCTCTTGTGATCAGGCTCCTGCTCCTCGCTCCGATCTCTCCTGTACAGTGAGGCCTCATTATACCCCTGTATATGGATCTAGTGACGCAGTGTAGACTGTTATTCAGCATTGCTGTCTCCTCAGATTGTCAGCTCTTGTGATCAGGCCCCTGCTTCTCGCTCCGGTCTCTCCTGTACAGTGAGGCCTCATTATACCCCTGTATAAGGATCTAGTGACGCAGTGTAGACTGTTATTCAGCATTGCTGTGTCCTCAGATTATCAGCTCTTGTGATCAGGCCCCTGCTCCTCGCTCCGGTCTCTCCTGTACAGTGAGGCCTCATTATACTCCTGTATAAGGATCTAGTGACGCAGTGTAGACTGTTATTCAGCATTGCTGTCTCCTCAGATTATCAGCTCTTGTGATCAGGCCCCTGCTCCTCGCTCCGGTCTCTCCTGTACAGTGAGGCCTCATTATACCCCTGTATACGGATCTAGTGACGCATTGTAGACTGTTATTCAGCATTGCTGTCTCCTCAGATTGTCAGCTCTTGTGATCAGGCCCCTGCTCCTCGCTCCGGTCTCTCCTGTACAGTGAGGCCTCATTATACCCCTGTATAAGGATCTAGTGATGCAGTGTAGACTGTTATTCAGCATTGCGGCTTCCTCAGATTGTCAGCTCTTGTGATCAGGCCTCTGATCCTCGCTCCGGTCTCTCCTGTACAGTGAGACCTCATTATACCCCTGTATAAGGATTCAAGTGACGCAGTGTAGACTGTTATTCAGCATTGCTGTTTCCTCAGGTTGTGAGCTCTTGTGATCAGGCCCCTGCTCCTCGCTACGGTCTCTCCTGTACAGTGAGACCTCATTATACCCCTGTATAAGGATCTAGTGATGCAGTGTAGACTATTATTCAGCATTGCTGTGTCCTCAGATTGTCAGCTCTTGTGATCAGGCCCCTGCTCCTCGCTCCGTTCTCTCATGTACAGTGAGGCCTCATTATACCCCTTTATAAGGATCTAGTGTCGCAGTGTAGACTGTTATTCAGCATTGCTGTCTCCTCAGATTGTCAGCTCTTGTGATCAGGCCCCTGCTCCTCGCTCCGGTCTCTCCTGTACAGTGAGGCCTCATTATACCCCTGTATAAGGATCTAGTGACGCAGTGTAGACTGTTATTCAGCATTGCTGAGTCCTCAGATTGTCAGCTCTTGTGATCAGGCCCCTGCTCCTCGCTCCGGTCTCTCCTGTACAGTGAGGCCTCATTATACCCCTGTATAAGGATCTAGTGACGCAGTGTAGACTGTTATTCAGCATTGCTGTGTCCTCAGATTGTCAGCTCTTGTGATCAGGCCCCTGCTCCTCGCTCCGGTCTCTCCTGTACAGTGAGGCCTCATTATACCCCTGTATAAGGATCTAGTGACGCAGTGTAGACTGTTATTCAGCATTGCTGTTTCCTCAGATTGTCAGCTCTTGTGATCAGGCTCCTGCTCCTCGCTCCGGTCTCTCCTGTACAGTCAGGCCTCATTATACCCCTGTATAAGGATCTAGTGACGCAGTGTAGACTGTTATTCAGCATTGCTGAGTCCTCAGATTGTCAGCTCTTGTGATCAGGCCCCTGCTCCTCGCTCCGGTCTCTCCTGTACAGTGAGGCCTCATTATACCCCTGTATAAGGATCTAGTGACGCAGTGTAGACTGTTATTCAGCATTGCTGTGTCCTCAGATTGTCAGCTCTTGTGATCAGGCTCCTGCTCCTCGCTCCGGTCTCTCCTGTACAGTCAGGCCTCATTATACCCCTGTATAAGGATCTAGTGACGCAGTGTAGACTGTTATTCAGCATTGCTGTTTCCTCAGATTGTCAGCTCTTGTGATTAGGCCCCCGCTCCTCGCACCGGTCTCTCCTGTACAGTGAGGCCTCATTATACCCCTGTATAAGGATCTAGTGACGCAGTGAAGACTGTTATTCAGCATTGCTGTGTCCTCAGATTGTCAGCTCTTGTGATCAGGCCTCTGCTCCTCGCTCCGGTCTCTCCTGTACCGTGAGGCCTCATTATACACCTGTATAAGGATCTAGTGACGCAGTGTAGACTGTTATTCAGCATTGCTGTCTCCTCAGATTGTCAGCTCTTGTGATCAGGCCCCGGCTCCTCGCTCCGGTCTCTCCTGTACAGTGAGGCCTCATTATACTCCTGTATAAGGATCTAGTGACGCAGTGTAGACTGTTATTCAGCATTGCTGTTTCCTCAGATTGTCAGCTCTTGTGATCAGGCCCCTGGTCCTCGCTCCGGTCTCTCCTGTACAGTGAGGCCTCATTATACCCCTGAATAAGGATCTAGTGACGCAGTGTAGACTGTTATTCAGCATTGCTGTGTCCTCAGATTGTCAGCTCTTGTGATCAGGCCTCTGCTCCTCGCTCCGGTCTCTCCTGTACAGTAAGGCCTCATTATACTCCTGTATAAGGATCTAGTGACGCAGTGTAGACTATTATTCAGCATTGCTGTTTCCTCAGATTGTCAGCTCTTGTGATCAGGCCCCTGCTCCTCGCTCCGGTCTCTCCTGTACAGTGAGGCCTCATTATACCCCTGTATAAGGAGCTAGTGACGCAGTGTAGACTGTTATTCAGCATTGCTGTCTCCTCAGTTTGTCAGCTCTTGTGATCAGGCCTCTGCTTCTCGCTCCGATCTCTCCTGTACAGTGAGGCCTCATTATACACCTGTATAAGGATCTAGTGACGCAGTGTAGACTGTTATTCAGCATTGCTGTTTCCTCAGATTGTCAGCTCTTGTGATCAGGCCCCCGCTCCTCTCTCCGGTCTCTCCTGTACAGTGAGGCCTCATTATACACCTGTATAAGGATCTAGTGACGCAGTGTAGACTGTTATTCAGCATTGCTGTTTCCTCAGATTGTCAGCTCTTGTGATCAGGCCCCGGCTCCTCGCTCCGGTCTCTCCTGTACAGTGAGGCCTCATTATACACCTGTATAAGGATCTAGTGATGCAGTGTAGACTGTTATTCAGCATTGCTGTTTCCTCAGATTGTCAGCTCTTGTGATCAGGCCTCTGCTCCTCGCTCCGGTCTCTCCTGTACAGTGAGGCCTCATTATACCCCTGTATAAGGATCTAGTGACGCAGTGTAGACTGTTATTCAGCATTTCTGTGTCCTCAGATTGTCAGCTCTTGTGATCAGGCCCCGGCTCCTCGCTCCGGTCTCTCCTATACAGTGAGGCCTCATTATACACCTGTATAAGGATCTAGTGACGCAGTGTAGACTGTTATTCAGCATTGCTGTCTCCTCAGATTGTCAGCTCTTGTGATCAGTCCCCCGCTCCTCGCTCCGGTCTCTCCTGTACAGTGAGGCCTCATTATACCCCTGTATAAGGATCTAGTGACGCAGTGTAGACTGTTATTCAGCATTGCTGTTTCCCCAGATTGTCAGCTCTTGTGATCAGGCCCCTGCTCCTCGCTCCGGTCTCTCCTGTACAGTGAGGCCTCATTATACACCTGTATAAGGATCTAGTGACGCAGTGTAGACTGTTATTCAGCATTGCTGTGTCCTCAGATTGTCAGCTGTGGTGATCAGGCCCCTGCTCCTCGCTCCGGTCTCTCCTGTACAGTGAGGCCTCATTATACCCCTGTATAAGGATCTAGTGACACAGTGTAGACTGTTATTCAGCATTGCTGTCTCCTCAGATTGTCAGCTCTTGTGATCAGGCCCACGCTCCTCGCTCTGGTCTCTCCTGTACAGTGAGGCCTCATTATACCCCTGTATAAGGATCTAGTGACGCAGTGTAGACTGTTATTCAGCATTGCTGTCTCCTCAGATTGTCAGCTCTTGTGATCAGGCCCACGCTCCTCGCTCTGGTCTCTCCTGTACAGTGAGGCCTCATTATACCCCTGTATAAGGATCTAGTGACGCAGTGTAGACTGTTATTCAGCATTGCTGTGTCCTCAGATTGTCAGCTCTTGTGATCAGGCCTCTGCTCATCGCTCCGGTCTCTCCTGTACAGTGAGGCCTCATTATACCCCTGTATAAGGATCTAGTGACGCAGTGTAGACTGTTATTCAGCATTGCTGTTTCCTTATATTATCAGCTCTTGTGATCAGGCCCCCGCTCCTCTCTCCGGTCTCTCCTGTACAGTGAGGCCTCATTATACCCCTGTATAAGGATCTAGTGACGCAGTGTAGACTGTTATTCAGCATTGCTGTCTCCTCAGATTGTCAGCTCTTGTGATCAGGCCCCTGCTCCTCGCTCCGGTCTCTCCTGTACAGTGAGGCCTCATTATACCCCTGTATAAGGATCTAGTGACGCAGTGTAGACTGTTATTCAGCATTCCTGTCTCCTCATATTGTCAGCTGTGGTGATCAGGCCCCTGCTCCTCGCTCCGGTCTCTCCTGTACAGTGAGGCCTCATTATACCCCTGTATAAGGATCTAGTGACACAGTGTAGACTGTTATTCAGCATTGCTGTCTCCTCAGATTGTCAGCTCTTGTGATCAGGCCCCTGCTTCTCGCTCCGGTCTCTCCTGTACAGTGAGGCCTCATTATACCCCTGTATAAGGATCTAGTGACGCAGTGTAGACTGTTATTCAGCATTGCTGTCTCCTCAGATTGTCAGCTCTTGTGATCAGGCCCACGCTCCTCGCTCTGGTCTCTCCTGTACAGTGAGGCCTCATTATACCCTGTATAAGGATCTAGTGACGCAGTGTAGACTGTTATTCAGCATTGCTGTGTCCTCAGATTGTCAGCTCTTGTGATCAGGCCCCTGCTCCTCGCTCTGGTCTCTCCTGTACAGTGAGGCCTCATTCTCCATCTGTATAAGGATCTAGTGACGCAGTGTAGACTGTTATTCAGCATTGCTGTGTCCTCAGATTGTCAGCTCTTGTGATCAGGCCCCTGCTCCTCGCTCCGGTCTCTCCTGTACAGTGAGGCCTCATTATACCCCTGTATAAGGATCTAGTGACGCAGTGTAGACTGTTATTCAGCATTGTTGTCTCCTCAGATTGTCAGCTCTTGTGATCAGGCCCCTGCTCCTCGCTCCGCTCTCTCCTGTACAGTGAGGCCTCATTATACCCCTGTATAAGGATCTAGTGACGCAGTGTAGTCTGTTATTCAGCATGGCTGTCTCCTCAGATTGTCAGCTCTTGTGATCAGGCCCCTGCTCCTCGCTCCGGTCTCTCCTGTACAGTGAGGCCTCATTATACCCCTGTATAAGGATCTAGTGACGCAGTGTAGACTGTTATTCAGCATTGTTGTCTCCTCAGATTGTCAGCTCTTGTGATCAGGCCCCTGCTTCTCGCTCCGGTCTCTCCTGTACAGTGAGGCCTCATTATACCCCTGTATAAGGATCTAGTGACGCAGTGTAGACTGTTATTCAGCATTGCTGTCTCCTCAGATTGTCAGCTCTTGTGATCAGGCCCCTGCTTCTCGCTCCGGTCTCTCCTGTACAGTGAGGCCTCATTATACCCCTGTATAAGGATCTAGTGACGCAGTGTAGACTGTTATTCAGCATTGTTGTCTCCTCAGATTGTCAGCTCTTGTGATCAGGCCCCTGCTTCTCGCTCCGGTCTCTCCTGTACAGTGAGGCCTCATTATACCCCTGTATAAGGATCTAGTGACACAGTGTAGACTGTTATTCAGCATTGCTGTCTCCTCAGATTGTCAGCTCTTGTGATCAGGCTCCTGCTCCTCGCTCCGGTCTCTCCTGTACAGTGAGGCCTCATTATACCCCTGTATAAGGATCTAGTGACACAGTGTAGACTGTTATTCATCATTGCTGTGTCCTCAGATTGTCAGCTCTTGTGATCAGGCACCTGCTCCTCGCTCCGGTCTCTCCTGTACAGTGAGGCCTCATTATACCCCTGTATAAGGATCTAGTGACGCAGTGTAGACTGTTATTCAGCATTGCTGTGTCCTCAGATTGTCAGCTCTTGTGATCAGGCCCCTGCTCCTCGCTCCGGTCTCTCCTGTACAGTGAGACCTCATTATACCCCTGTATAAGGATCTAGTGATGCAGTGTAGACTGTTATTCAGCATTGTTGTCTCCTCAGATTGTCAGCTCTTGTGATCAGGCCCCTGCTCCTCGCTCCGGTCTCTCCTGTACAGTGAGACCTCATTATACCCCTGTATAAGGATCTAGTGACGCAGTGTAGACTGTTATTCAGCATTGCTGTCCCCTCAGGTTGTGAGCTCTTGTGATCAGGCCCCTGCTCCTCGCTACGGTCTCTCCTGTACAGTGAGGCCTCATTATACCCCTGTATAAGAATCTAGTGACGCAGTGTAGACTGTTATTCAGCATTGCTGTCTCCTCAGGTTGTGAGCTCTTGTGATCAGGCCCCTGCTCCTCGCTACGGTCTCTCCTGTACAGTGAGGCCTCATTATACCCCTGTATAAGGATCTAGTGACGCAGTGTAGACTGTTATTCAGCATTGCTGTGTCCTCAGATTGTCAGCTCTTGTGATCAGGCCCCTGCTTCTCGCTCCGGTCTCTCCTGTACAGTGAGGCCTCATTATACCCCTGTATAAGGATCTAGTGACGCAGTGTAGACTGTTATTCAGCATTGTTGTCTCCTCAGATTGTCAGCTCTTGTGATCAGGCTCCTGCTCCTCGCTCCGGTCTCTCCTGTACAGTGAGGCCTCATTATACCCCTGTATAAGGATCTAGTGACGCAGTGTAGACTGTTATTCAGCATTGCTGTCTCCTCAGATTGTCAGCTCTTGTGATCAGGCCCCTGCTTCTCGCTCCGGTCTCTCCTGTACAGTGAGGCCTCATTATACCCCTGTATAAGGATCTAGTGACGCAGTGTAGACTGTTATTCAGCATTGTTGTCTCCTCAGATTGTCAGCTCTTGTGATCAGGCCTCTGCTCCTCGCTCCGGTCTCTCCTGTACAGTGAGACCTCATTATACCCCTGTATAAGGATCTAGTGACGCAGTGTAGACTGTTATTCAGCATTGCTGTCTCCTCAGATTGTCAGCTCTTGTGATCAGGCCCCTGCTTCTCGCTCCGGTCTCTCCTGTACAGTGAGGCCTCATTATACCCCTGTATAAGGATCTAGTGACCCAGTGTAGACTGTTATTCAGCATTGTTGTCTCCTCAGATTGTCAGCTCTTGTGATCAGGCTCCTGCTCCTCGCTCCGGTCTCTCCTGTACAGTGAGGCCTCATTATACCCCTGTATAAGGATCTAGTGACACAGTGTAGACTGTTATTCAGCATTGCTGTCTCCTCAGATTGTCAGCTCTTGTGATCAGGCCCCTGCTCCTCGCTCCGGTCTCTCCTGTACAGTGAGGCCTCATTATACCCCTGTATAAGGATCTAGTGACGCAGTGTAGACTGTTATTCAGCATTGCTGTCTCCTCAGATTGTCAGCTCTTGTGATCAGGCCCCTGCTCCTCGCTCCGGTCTCTCCTGTACAGTGAGGCCTCATTATACCCCTGTATAAGGATCTAGTGACGCAGTGTAGACTGTTATTCAGCATTGTTGTCTCCTCAGATTGTCAGCTCTTGTGATCAGGCCCCTGCTCCTCGCTCCGGTCTCTCCTGTACAGTGAGGCCTCATTATACTCCTGTATAAGGATCTAGTGACGCAGTGTAGACTGTTATTCAGCATTGCTGTCTCCTCAGATTGTCAGCTCTTGTGATCAGGCCCCTGCTCCTCGCTCCGGTCTCTCCTGTACAGTGAGGCCTCATTATACCCCTGTATAAGGATCTAGTGACGCAGTGTAGACTGTTATTCAGCATTGTTGTCTCCTCAGATTGTCAGCTCTTGTGATCAGGCCCCTGCTCCTCGCTCCGGTCTCTCCTGTACAGTGAGGCCTCATTATACCCCTGTATAAGGATCTAGTGACACAGTGTAGACTGTTATTCAGCATTGCTGTCTCCTCAGATTGTCAGCTCTTGTGATCAGGCCCCGGCTCCTCGCTCCGGTCTCTCCTGTACAGTGAGGTCTCATTATACCCCTGTATAAGGATCTAGTGACGCAGTGTAGACTGTTATTCAGCATTGCTGTCTCCTCAGATTGTCAGCTCTTGTGATCAGGCCCCTGCTCCTCGCTCCGGTCTCTCCTGTACAGTGAGGCCTCATTATACCCCTGTATAAGGATCTAGTGACGCAGTGTAGACTCTTATTCAGCATTGCTGTCTCCTCAGATTGTCAGCTCTTGTGATCAGGCACCCGCTCCTCGCTCCGGTCTCTCCTGTACAGTGAGACCTCATTATACCCCTGTATAAGGATCTAGTGACGCAGTGTAGACTGTTATTCAGCATTGCTGTCTCCTCAGGTTGTGAGCTCTTGTGATCAGGCCCCTGCTCCTCGCTACGGTCTCTCCTGTACAGTGAGGCCTCATTATACCCCTGTATAAGGATCTAGTGACGCAGTGTAGACTGTTATTCAGCATTGCTGTCTCCTCAGATTGTCAGCTCTTGTGATCAGGCCCCGCTCCTCGCTCCGGTCTCTCCTGTACAGTGAGGCCTAATTATACCCCTGTATAAGGATCTAGTGACGCAGTGTAGACTGTTATTCAGCATTGCTGTGTCCTCAGATTGTCAGCTCTTGTGATCAGGCCCCGCTCCTCGCTCCGGTCTCTCCTGTACAGTGAGGCCTCATTATACCCCTATATAATGATCTAGTGACGCAGTGTAGACTGTTATTCAGCATTGCTGTGTCCTCAGATTGTCAGCTCTTGTGATCAGGCCCCGCTCCTCGCTCCGGTCTCTCCTGTACAGTGAGGCCTCATTATACCCCTGTATAAGGATCTAGTGACGCAGTGTACACTGTTATTCAGCATTGTTGTCTCCTCAGATTGTCAGCTCTTGTGATCAGGCCCCTGCTCCTCGCTCCGGTCTCTCCTGTACAGTGAGGCCTCATTATACCCCTGTATAAGGATCTAGTGACGCAGTGTAGACTGTTATTCAGCATTGCTGTCTCCTCAGATTGTCAGCTCTTGTGATCAGGCCCCTGCTTCTCGCTCCGGTCTCTCCTGTACAGTGAGGCCTCATTATACCCCTGTATAAGGATCTAGTGACGCAGTGTAGACTGTTATTCAGCATTGCTGTCTCCTCAGATTGTCAGCTCTTGTGATCAGGCCTCTGCTCCTCTCTCCAGTCTCTCCTGTACAGTGAGGCCTCATTATACCCCTGTATAAGGATCTAGTGACGCAGTGTAGACTGTTATTCAGCATTGCTGTCTCCTCAGATTGTCAGCTCTTGTGATCAGGCCCCTGCTCCTCTCTCCAGTCTCTCCTGTACAGTGAGGCCTCATTATACCCCTGTATAAGGATCTAGTGACGCAGTGAAGACTGTTATTCAGCATTGCTGTCTCCTCAGATTGTCAGCTCTTGTGATCAGGCCCCTGCTCCTCGCTCCGGTCTCTCCTGTACAGTGAGGCCTCATTATACACCTGTATAAGGATCTAGTGACGCAGTGTAGACTGTTATTCAGCATTGCTGTGTCCTCAGATTGTCAGCTCTTGTGATCAGGCCCCTGCTTCTCGCTCCGGTCTCTCCTGTACAGTGAGGCCTCATTATACACCTGTATAAGGATCTATTGACGCAGTGTAGACTGTTATTCAGCATTGCTGTCTCCTCAGATTGTCAGCTCTTGTGATCAGGCCCCTGCTCCTCGCTCCGGTCTCTCCTGTACAGTGAGGCCTAATTATACTTCTGTATAAGGATCTAGTGATGCAGTGTAGACTGTTATTCAGCATTGCTGTCTCCTCAGATTGTCAGCTCTTGTGATCTGGCCTCTGCTCCTCGCTCCGGTCTCTCCTGTACAGTGAGGCCTCATTATACCCCTGTATAAGGATCTATTGACGCAGTGTAGACTGTTATTCAGCATTGCTGTCTCCTCAGATTGTCAGCTCTTGTGATCAGGCCCCTGCTTCTCGCTCCGGTCTCTCCTGTACAGTGAGGCCTCATTATACACCTGTATAAGGATCTATTGACGCAGTGAAGACTGTTATTCAGCATTGCTGTCTCCTCAGGTTGTGAGCTCTTGTGATCAGGCCCCTGCTCCTCGCTCCGGTCTCTCCTGTACAGTGAGGCCTCATTATACCCCTGTATAAGGATCTAGTGACGCAGTGTAGACTGTTATTCAGCATTGCTGTGTCCTCAGATTGTCAGCTCTTGTGATCAGTCCCCTGCTCCTCGCTCCGGTCTCTCCTGTACAGTGAGGCCTCATTATACCCCTGTATAAGGATCTAGTGACGCAGTGCAGACTGTTATTCAGCATTGCTGTGTCCTCAGATTGTCAGCTCTTGTGATCAGGCCCCTGCTCCTCGCTCCGGTCTCTCCTGTACAGTGAGGCCTCATTATACCCCTGTATAAGGATCTAGTGACGCAGTGTAGACTGTTATTCAGCATTGCTGTGTCCTCAGATTGTCAGCTCTTGTGATCAGGCCCCTGCTCCTCGCTCCGGTCTCTCCTGTACAGTGAGGCCTCATTATACCCCTGTATAAGGATCTAGTGACGCAGTGTAGACTGTTATTCAGCATTGCTGTGTCCTCAGATTGTCAGCTCTTGTGATCAGGCCCCTGCTCCTCGCTCCGGTCTCTCCTGTACAGTGAGGCCTCATTATACCCCTGTATAAGGATCTAGTGACGCAGTGTAGACTGTTATTCAGCATTGCTGTGTCCTCAGATTGTCAGCTCTTGTGATCAGGCCCCTGCTCCTCGCTCCGGTCTCTCCTGTACAGTGAGGCCTCATTATACCCCTGTATAAGGATCTAGTGACGCAGTGTAGACTGTTATTCAGCATTGCTGTCTCCTCAGATTGTCAGCTCTTGTGATCAGGCCCCTGCTTCTCGCTCCGGTCTCTCCTGTACAGTGAGGCCTCATTATACACCTGTATAAGGACCTATTGACGCAGTGTAGACTGTTATTCAGCATTGCTGTCTCCTCAGATTGTCAGCTCTTGTAATCAGGCCCCTGCTCCTCGCTCCGGTCTCTCCTGTACAGTGAGGCCTCATTATACCCCTGTATAAGGATCTAGTGACGCAGTGTAGACTGTTATTCAGCATTGCTGTCTCCTCAGATTGTCAGCTCTTGTGATCAGGCCCCTGCTCCTCGCTCCGGTATCTCCTGTACAGTGAGGCCTCATTATACACCTGTATAAGGATCTATTGACGCAGTGAAGACTGTTATTCAGCATTGCTGTCTCCTCAGATTGTCAGCTCTTGTGATCAGGCTCCTGCTCCTCGCTCCGGTCTCTCCTGTACAGTGAGGCCTCATTATACCCCTGTATAAGGATCTAGTGACGCAGTGTAGACTGTTATTCAGCATTGCTGTCTCCTCAGATTGTCAGCTCTTGTGATCAGGCCCCTGCTCCTCGCTCCGGTCTCTCCTGTACAGTGAGGCCTCATTATACCCCTGTATAAGGATCTAGTGACGCAGTGTAGACTGTTATTCAGCATTGCTGTTTCCTCAGATTGTCAGCTCTTGTGATCAGGCCCCTGCTCCTCGATCCGGTCTCTCCTGTACAGTGAGGCCTCATTATACCCCTGTATAAGGATCTAGTGACGCAGTGTAGACTGTTATTCAGCATTGCTGTCTCCTCAGATTGTCAGCTCTTGTGATCAGGCTCCTGCTCCTCGCTCCGGTCTCTCCTGTACAGTGAGGCCTCATTATACCCCTGTATAAGGATCTAGTGACGCAGTGTAGACTGTTATTCAGCATTGCTGTTTCCTCAGATTGTCAGCTCTTGTGATCAGGCCCCTGCTCCTCGATCCGGTCTCTCCTGTACAGTGAGGCCTCATTATACCCCTGTATAAGGATCTAGTGACGCAGTGTAGTCTGTTATTCAGCATTGCTGTCTCCTCAGATTGTCAGCTCTTGTGATCAGGCCCCTGCTCCTCGCTCCGGTCTCTCCTGTACAGTGAGGCCTCATTATACCCCTGTATAAGGATGTAGTGACGCAGTGTAGTCTGTTATTCAGCATTGCTGTCTCCTCAGATTGTCAGCTCTTGTGATCAGGCCCCTGCTCCTCGCTCCGATCTCTCCTGTACAGTGAGGTCTCATTATACCCCTGTATAAGGATCTAGTGACGCAGTGTAGACTGTTATTCAGCATTGCTGTCTCCTCAGATTGTCAGCTCTTGTGATCAGGCCCCTGCTCCTCGCTCCGGTCTCTCCTGTACAGTGAGGCCTCATTATACCCCTGTATAAGGATCTAGTGACGCAGTGTAGACTGTTATTCAGCATTGCTGTCTCCTCAGATTGTCAGCTCTTGTGATCAGGCCCCTGCTCCTCGATCCGGTCTCTCCTGTACAGTGAGGCCTCATTATACCCCTGTATAATGATCTAGTGACGCAGTGTAGACTGTTATTCAGCATTGCTGTCTCCTCAGATTGTCAGCTCTTGTGATCAGGCCCCTGCTCCTCGCTCCGGTCTCTCCTGTACAGTGAGGCCTCATTATACCCCTGTATAAGGATGTAGTGACGCAGTGTAGTCTGTTATTCAGCATGGCTGTCTCCTCAGATTGTCAGCTCTTGTGATCAGGCCCCTGCTCCTCGCTCCGGTCTCTCCTGTACAGTGAGGCCTCATTATACCCCTGTATAAGGATCTAGTGACGCAGTGTAGTCTGTTATTCAGCATTGCTGTCTCCTCAGATTGTCAGCTCTTGTGATCAGGCCCCTGCTCCTCGCTCTGGTCTCTCCTGTACAGTGAGGCCTCATTCTCCATCTGTATAAGGATCTAGTGACGCAGTGTAGACTGTTATTCAGCATTGCTGTGTCCTCAGATTGTCAGCTCTTGTGATCAGGCCCCCGCTCCTCGCTCCGGTCTCTCCTGTACAGTGAGGCCTCATTATACCCCTGTATAAGGATCTAGTGACGCAGTGTAGACTGTTATTCAGCATTGCTGTCTCCTCAGATTGTCAGCTCTTGTGATCAGGCCCCTGCTCCTCGTTCTGGTCTCTCCTGTACAGTGAGGCCTCATTATACCCCTGTATAAGGATCTAGTGACGCAGTGTAGACTGTTATTCAGCATTGCTGTGTCCTCAGATTGTCAGCTCTTGTGATCAGGCCCCCGCTCCTCGCTCCGGTCTCTCCTGTACAGTGAGGCCTCATTATACCCCTGTATAAGGATCTAGTGACGCAGTGTAGACTGTTATTCAGCATTGCTGTGTCCTCAGATTGTCAGCTCTTGTGATCAGGCCCCCGCTCCTCGCTCCGGTCTCTCCTGTACAGTGAGGCCTCATTATACCCCTGTATAAGGATCTAGTGACGCAGTGTAGACTGTTATTCAGCATTGCTGTCTCCTCAGATTGTCAGCTCTTGTGATCAGGCCCCTGCTCCTCGCTCCAGTCTCTCCTGTACAGTGAGGCCTCATTATACTCCTGTATAAGGATCTAGTGACGCAGTGTAGACTGTTATTCAGCATTGCTGTCTCCTCAGATTGTCAGCTCTTGTGATCAGGCCCCTGCTCCTCGCTCCGGTCTCTCCTGTACAGTGAGGCCTCATTATACCCCTGTATAAGGATCTAGTGACGCAGTGTAGACTGTTATTCAGCATTGCTGTCTCCTCAGATTGTCAGCTCTTGTGATCAGGCCCCTGCTCCTCGTTCTGGTCTCTCCTGTACAGTGAGGCCTCATTATACCCCTGTATAAGGATCTAGTGACGCAGTGTAGACTGTTATTCAGCATTGCTGCGTCCTCAGATTGTCAGCTCTTGTGATCAGGCCCCTGCTCCTCGCTCCGGTCTCTCCTGTACAGTGAGGCCTCATTATACCCCTGTATAAGGATCTAGTGACGCAGTGTAGACTGTTATTCAGCATTGCTGTCTCCTCAGATTGTCAGCTCTTGTGATCAGGCCCCTGCTCCTCGCTCCGGTCTCTCCTGTACAGTGAGGCCTCATTATACTCCTGTATAAGGATCTAGTGACGCAGTGTAGACTGTTATTCAGCATAGCTGTCTCCTCAGATTGTCAGCTCTTGTGATCAGGCCCCTGCTCCTCGCTCCGGTCTCTCCTGTACAGTGAGGTCTCATTATACACCTGTATAAGGATCTAGTGACGCAGTGTAGACTGTTATTCAGCATTGCTGTGTCCTCAGATTGTCAGCTCTTGTGATCAGGCCCCTGCTTCTCGCTCCGGTCTCTCCTGTACAGTGAGGCCTCATTATACCCCTGTATAAGGATCTAGTGACGCAGTGTAGACTGTTATTCAGCATTGTTGTCTCCTCAGATTGTCAGCTCTTGTGATCAGGCTCCTGCTCCTCGCTCCGGTCTCTCCTGTACAGTGAGGCCTCATTATACCCCTGTATAAGGATCTAGTGACGCAGTGTAGACTGTTATTCAGCATTGCTGTCTCCTCAGATTGTCAGCTCTTGTGATCAGGCCCCTGCTTCTCGCTCCGGTCTCTCCTGTACAGTGAGGCCTCATTATACCCCTGTATAAGGATCTAGTGACGCAGTGTAGACTGTTATTCAGCATTGTTGTCTCCTCAGATTGTCAGCTCTTGTGATCAGACTCCTGCTCCTCGCTCCGGTCTCTCCTGTACAGTGAGGCCTCATTATACCCCTGTATAAGGATCTAGTGACACAGTGTAGACTGTTATTCAGCATTGCTGTGTCCTCAGATTGTCAGCTCTTGTGATCAGTCCTCTGCTCCTCGCTCCGGTCTCTCCTGTACAGTGAGGCCTCATTATACCCCTGTATAAGGATCTAGTGACGCAGTGTAGACTGTTATTCAGCATTGTTGTCTCCTCAGATTGTCAGCTCTTGTGATCAGGCCCCTGCTCCTCGCTCCGGTCTCTCCTGTACAGTGAGGCCTCATTATACCCCTGTATAAGGATCTAGTGACGCAGTGTAGACTGTTATTCAGCATTGCTGTCTCCTCAGATTGTCAGCTCTTGTGATCAGGCCCCTGCTTCTCGCTCCGGTCTCTCCTGTACAGTGAGGCCTCATTATACCCCTGTATAAGGATCTAGTGACGCAGTGTAGACTGTTATTCAGCATTGTTGTCTCCTCAGATTGTCAGCTCTTGTGATCAGGCTCCTGCTCCTCGCTCCGGTCTCTCCTGTACAGTGAGGCCTCATTATACCCCTGTATAAGGATCTAGTGACACAGTGTAGACTGTTATTCAGCATTGCTGTGTCCTCAGATTGTCAGCTCTTGTGATCAGTCCTCTGCTCCTCGCTCCGGTCTCTCCTGTACAGTGAGGCCTCATTATACCCCTGTATAAGGATCTAGTGACGCAGTGTAGACTGTTATTCAGCATTGTTGTCTCCTCAGATTGTCAGCTCTTGTGATCAGGCCCCTGCTCCTCGCTCCGGTCTCTCCTGTACAGTGAGGCCTCATTATACCCCTGTATAAGGATCTAGTGACACAGTGTAGACTGTTATTCAGCATTGCTGTCTCCTCAGATTGTCAGCTCTTGTGATCAGGCCCCGGCTCCTCGCTCCGGTCTCTCCTGTACAGTGAGGTCTCATTATACCCCTGTATAAGGATCTAGTGACGCAGTGTAGACTGTTATTCAGCATTGCTGTCTCCTCAGATTGTCAGCTCTTGTGATCATGCCCCGGCTCCTCGCTCCGGTCTATCTTGTACAGTGAGACCTCATTATACCCCTGTATAAGGATCTAGTGACGCAGTGTAGACTGTTATTCAGCATTGCTGCTTCCTTAGATTGTCAGTTCTTGTGATCAGGCTTCTGCTCCTCGCTCCGGTCTCTCCTGTACAGTGAGGCCTCATTATACCCCTGTATAAGGATCTAGTGACGCAGTGTAGACTGTTATTCAGCATTGCTGCTTCCTCAGATTGTCGGCTCTTGTGATCAGGCCTCTGCTCCTCGCTCCGGTCTCTCCTGTACAGTGAGACCTCATTATACCCCTGTATAAGGATCTAGTGACGCAGTGTAGACTGTTATTCAGCATTGCTGCTTCCTCAGATTGTCAGCTCTTGTGATCAGGCCTCTGCTCCTCGCTCCGCTCTCTCCTGTACAGTGAGGCCTCATTATACCCCTGTATACGGATCTAGTGACGCAGTGTAGACTGTTATTCAGCATTGCTGTCTCCTCAGATTGTCAGCTCTTGTGATCAGGCCTCTGCTCCTCGCTCCGGTCTCTCCTGTACAGTGAGGCCTCATTATACCCCTGTATACGGATCTAGTGACGCAGTGTAGACTGTTATTCAGCATTGCTGCTTCCTCAGATTGTCAGCTCTTGTGATCAGGCCCCTGCTCCTCGCTCTGGTCTCTACTGTACAGTGAGACCTTCTTATACCCCTGTATAAGGATCTAGTGACGCAGTGTAGACTGTTATTCAGCATTGCTGCTTCCTCAGATTGTCAGTTCTTGTGATCAGGCCCCTGCTCCTCGCTCCAGTCTCTCCTGTACAGTGAGACCTCATTATACCCCTGTATAAGGATCTAGTGACGCATTGTAGACTGTTATTCAGCATTGCTGCTTCCTCAGATTGTCAGTTCTTGTGATCAGGCCTCTGCTCCTCGCTCCGGTCTCTCCTGTACAGTGAGACCTCATTATACCCCTGTATAAGGATCTAGTGACGCAGTGTAGACTGTTATTCAGCATTGCTGCTTCCTCAGATTGTCGGCTCTTGTGATCAGGCCTCTGCTCCCCGCTCCAGTCTCTCCTGTACAGTGAGACCTCATTATACCCCTGTATAAGGATCTAGTGACGCAGTGTAGACTGTTATTTAGCATTGCTGCTTCCTCAGATTGTCAGCTCTTGTGATCAGGCCTCTGCTCCTCGCTCCGGTCTCTCCTGTACAGTGAGGCCTCATTATACCCCTGTATAAGGATCTAGTGACCCAGTGTAGACTGTTATTCAGCATTGCTGTGTCCTCACATTGTCAGCTCTTGTGATCAGGCCTCTGATCCTAGCTCCGGTCTCTCCTGTACAGTGAGGCCTCATTATACCCCTGTATAAGGATCTAGTGACGCAGTGTAGACTGTTATTCAGCATTGCTGTCTCCTCAGATTGTCAGCTCTTGTGATCAGGCCCCTGCTCCTCGCTCCGGTCTCTCCTGTACAGTGAGGCCTCATTATACCCCTGTATAAGGATCTAGTGACCCAGTGTAGACTGTTATTCAGCATTGCTGTGTCCTCACATTGTCAGCTCTTGTGATCAGGCCCCTGCTCCTCGCTCCGGTCTCTCCTGTACAGTGAGGCCTCATTATACCCCTGTATAAGGATCTAGTGACGCAGTGTAGACTGTTATTCAGCATTGCTGTCTCCTCAGATTGTCAGCTCTTGTGATCAGGCCCCTGCTCCTCGCTCCGGTCTCTCCTGTACAGTGAGGCCTCATTATACCCCTGTATAAGGATCTAGTGACGCAGTGTAGACTGTTATTCAGCATTGCTGTCTCCTCAGATTGTCAGCTCTTGTGATCAGGCCTCTGCTCCTCGCTCCGGTCTCTCCTGTACAGTGAGGCCTCATTATACCCCTGTATAAGGATCTAGTGACCCAGTGTAGACTGTTATTCAGCATTGTTGTCTCCTCAGATTGTCAGCTCTTGTGATCAGGCCCCTGCTCCTCGCTCCGGCCTCTCCTGTACAGTGAGGACTCATTATACCCCTGTATAAGGATCTAGTGACGCAGTGTAGACTGTTATTCAGCATTGCTGTCTCCTCAGGTTGTGAGCTCTTGTGATCAGGCCCCTGCTCCTCGCTACGGTCTCTCCTGTACAGTGAGGCCTCATTATACCCCTGTATAAGGATCTAGTGACGCAGTGTAGACTGTTATTCAGCATTGCTGTGTCCTCAGATTGTCAGCTCTTGTGATCAGGCCCCTGCTTCTCGCTCCGGTCTCTCCTGTACAGTGAGGCCTCATTATACCCCTGTATAAGGATCTAGTGACGCAGTGTAGACTGTTATTCAGCATTGTTGTCTCCTCAGATTGTCAGCTCTTGTGATCAGGGTCCTGCTCCTCGCTCCGGTCTCTCCTGTACAGTGAGGCCTCATTATACCCCTGTATAAGGATCTAGTGACGCAGTGTAGACTGTTATTCAGCATTGCTGTCTCCTCAGATTGTCAGCTCTTGTGATCAGGCCCCTGCTTCTCGCTCCGGTCTCTCCTGTACAGTGAGGCCTCATTATACCCCTGTATAAGGATCTAGTGACGCAGTGTAGACTGTTATTCAGCATTGTTGTCTCCTCAGATTGTCAGCTCTTGTGATCAGGCTCCTGCTCCTCGCTCCGGTCTCTCCTGTACAGTGAGGCCTCATTATACCCCTGTATAAGGAGCTAGTGACGCAGTGTAGACTGTTATTCAGCATTGCTGTGTCCTCAGATTGTCAGCTCTTGTGATCAGTCCTCTGCTCCTCGCTCCGGTCTCTCCTGTACAGTGAGGCCTCATTATACCCCTGTATAAGGATCTAGTGACGCAGTGTAGACTGTTATTCAGCATTGTTGTCTCCTCAGATTGTCAGCTCTTGTGATCAGGCCCCTGCTCCTCGCTCCGGTCTCTCCTGTACAGTGAGGCCTCATTATACCCCTGTATAAGGATCTAGTGACACAGTGTAGACTGTTATTCAGCATTGCTGTTTCCTCAGGTTGTCAGCTCTTGTGATCAGGCCCCTGCTCCTCGCTACGGTCTCTCCTGTACAGTGAGGCCTCATTATACCCCTGTATAAGGATCTAGTGACGCAGTGTAGACTGTTATTCAGCATTGTTGTCTCCTCAGATTGTCAGCTCTTGTGATCAGGCCCCTGCTCCTCGCTCCGGTCTCTCCTGTACAGTGAGGCCTCATTATACCCCTGTATAAGGATCTAGTGACACAGTGTAGACTGTTATTCAGCATTGCTGTTTCCTCAGGTTGTCAGCTCTTGTGATCAGGCCCCTGCTCCTCGCTACGGTCTCTCCTGTACAGTGAGGCCTCATTATACCCCTGTATAAGGATCTAGTGACGCAGTGTAGACTGTTATTCAGCATTGCTGTCTCCTCAGATTGTCAGCTCTTGTGATCAGGCCCCTGCTCCTCGCTCCGGTCTCTCCTGTACAGTGAGGCCTCATTATACCCCTGTATAAGGATCTAGTGACGCAGTGTAGACTGTTATTCAGCATTGCTGTCTCCTCAGATTGTCAGCTCTTGTGATCAGGCCTCTGCTCCTCGCTCCGGTCTCTCCTGTACAGTGAGGCCTCATTATACCCCTGTATAAGGATCTAGTGACGCAGTGTAGACTGTTATTCAGCATTGCTGTCTCCTCAGATTGTCAGCTCTTGTGATCAGGCCCCGGCTCATCGCTCCGGTCTCTCCTGTACAGTGAGGTCTCATTATACCCCTGTATAAGGATCTAGTGACGCAGTGTAGACTGTTATTCAGCATTGCTGTCTCCTCAGATTGTCAGCTCTTGTGATCAGGCCCCGGCTCCTCGCTCCGGTCTATCCTGTACAGTGAGACCTCATTATACCCCTGTATAAGGATCTAGTGACGCAGTGTAGACTGTTATTCAGCATTGCTGTCTCCTCAGGTTGTGAGCTCTTGTGATCAGGCCCCTGCTCCTCGCTACCGTCTCTCCTGTACAGTGAGGCCTCATTATACCCCTGTATAAGGATCTAGTGACGCAGTGTAGACTGTTATTCAGCATTGCTGTTTCCTCAGGTTGTGAGCTCTTGTGATCAGGCCCCTGCTCCTCGCTACGGTCTCTCCTGTACAGTGAGGCCTCATTATACCCCTGTATAAGGATCTAGTGACGCAGTGTAGACTGTTATTCAGCATTGCTGTCTCCTCAGGTTGTGAGCTCTTGTGATCAGGCCCCTGCTCCTCGCTACGGTCTCTCCTGTACAGTGAGGCCTCATTATACCCCTGTATAAGGATCTAGTGACGCAGTGTAGACTGTTATTCAGCATTGCTGTTTCCTCAGGTTGTGAGCTCTTGTGATCAGGCCCCTGCTCCTCGCTACGGTCTCTCCTGTACAGTGAGGCCTCATTATACCCCTGTATAAGGATCTAGTGACGCAGTGTAGACTGTTATTCAGCATTGCTGTCTCCTCAGATTGTCAGCTCTTGTGATCAGGCCCCTGCTTCTCGCTCCGGTCTCTCCTGTACAGTGAGGCCTCATTATACCCCTGTATAAGGATCTAGTGACGCAGTGTAGACTGTTATTCAGCATTGTTGTCTCCTCAGATTGTCAGCTCTTGTGATCAGGCTCCTGCTCCTCGCTCCGGTCTCTCCTGTACAGTGAGGCCTCATTATACTCCTGTATAAGGATCTAGTGACGCAGTGTAGACTGTTATTCAGCATTGCTGTGTCCTCAGATTGTCAGCTCTTGTGATCAGGCCCCTGCTCCTCGCTCCGGTCTCTCCTGTACAGTGAGGCCTCATTATACCCCTGTATAAGGATCTAGTGACGCAGTGTAGACTGTTATTCAGCATTGTTGTCTCCTCAGATTGTCAGCTCTTGTGATCAGGCTCCTGCTCCTCGCTCCGGTCTCTCCTGTACAGTGAGGTCTCATTATACCCCTGTATAAGGATCTAGTGACACAGTGTAGACTGTTATTCAGCATTGCTGTGTCCTCAGATTGTCAGCTCTTGTGATCAGTCCTCTGCTCCTCGCTCCGGTCTCTCCTGTACAGTGAGGCCTCATTATACCCCTGTATAAGGATCTAGTGACGCAGTGTAGACTGTTATTCAGCATTGTTGTCTCCTCAGATTGTCAGCTCTTGTGATCAGGCCCCGGCTCCTCGCTCCGGTCTCTCCTGTACAGTGAGGTCTCATTATACCCCTGTATAAGGATCTAGTGACGCAGTGTAGACTGTTATTCAGCATTGCTGTCTCCTCAGATTGTCAGCTCTTGTGATCAGGCCCCGGCTCCTCGCTCCGGTCTATCCTGTACAGTGAGACCTCATTATACCCCTGTATAAGGATCTAGTGACGCAGTGTAGACTGTTATTCAGCATTGCTGCTTCCTTAGATTGTCAGTTCTTGTGATCAGGCTTCTGCTCCTCGCTCCGGTCTCTCCTGTACAGTGAGACCTCATTATACCCCTGTATAAGGATCTAGTGACGCAGTGTAGACTGTTATTCAGCATTGCTGCTTCCTCAGATTGTCGGCTCTTGTGATCAGGCCTCTGCTCCTCGCTCCGGTCTCTCCTGTACAGTGAGACCTCATTATACCCCTGTATAAGGATCTAGTGACGCAGTGTAGACTGTTATTCAGCATTGCTGCTTCCTCAGATTGTCAGCTCTTGTGATCAGGCCTCTGCTCCTCGCTCCGCTCTCTCCTGTACAGTGAGGCCTCATTATACCCCTGTATACGGATCTAGTGACGCAGTGTAGACTGTTATTCAGCATTGCTGTCTCCTCAGATTGTCAGCTCTTGTGGTCAGGCCTCTGCTCCTCGCTCCGGTCTCTCCTGTACAGTGAGGCCTCATTATACCCCTGTATACGGATCTAGTGACGCAGTGTAGACTGTTATTCAGCATTGCTGCTTCCTCAGATTGTCAGCTCTTGTGATCAGGCCCCTGCTCCTCGCTCTGGTCTCTACTGTACAGTGAGACCTTCTTATACCCCTGTATAAGGATCTAGTGACGCAGTGTAGACTGTTATTCAGCATTGCTGCTTCCTCAGATTGTCAGTTCTTGTGATCAGGCCCCTGCTCCTCGCTCCAGTCTCTCCTGTACAGTGAGACCTCATTATACCCCTGTATAAGGATCTAGTGACGCAGTGTAGACTGTTATTCAGCATTGCTGCTTCCTCAGATTGTCGGCTCTTGTGATCAGGCCTCTGCTCCCCGCTCCAGTCTCTCCTGTACAGTGAGACCTCATTATACCCCTGTATAAGGATCTAGTGACGCAGTGTAGACTGTTATTTAGCATTGCTGCTTCCTGAGAGTGTCAGTTCTTGTGATCAGGCCTCTGCTCCTCGCTCCGGTCTCTCCTGTACAGTGAGGCCTCATTATACCCCTGTATAAGGATCTAGTGACCCAGTGTAGACTGTTATTCAGCATTGCTGTGTCCTCACATTGTCAGCTCTTGTGATCAGGCCTCTGATCCTAGCTCCGGTCTCTCCTGTACAGTGAGGCCTCATTATACCCCTGTATAAGGATCTAGTGACGCAGTGTAGACTGTTATTCAGCATTGCTGTCTCCTCAGATTGTCAGCTCTTGTGATCAGGCCCCTGCTCCTCGCTCCGGTCTCTCCTGTACAGTGAGGCCTCATTATACCCCTGTATAAGGATCTAGTGACGCAGTGTAGACTGTTATTCAGCATTGCTGTTTCCTCAGATAGTCAGCTCTTGTGATCAGGCCCCTGCTCCTCGCTCCGGTCTCTCCTGTACAGTGAGGCCTCATTATACCCCTGTATAAGGATCTAGTGACGCAGTGTAGACTGTTATTCAGCATTGCTGTCTCCTCAGATTGTCAGCTCTTGTGATCAGGCCCCTGCTCCTCGCTCCGGTCTCTCCTGTACAGTGAGGCCTCATTATACCCCTGTATACGGATCTAGTGACGCAGTGTAGACTGTTATTCAGCATTGCTGCTTCCTCAGATTGTCAGCTCTTGTGATCAGGCCCCTGCTCCTCGCTCCGGTCTCTCCTGTACAGTGAGGCCTCATTATACCCCTGTATACGGATCTATTGACGCAGTGTAGACTGTTATTCAGCATTGCTGTCTCCTCAGATTGTCAGCTCTTGTGATCAGGCCCCTGCTCCTCGCTCCGGTCTCTCCTGTACAGTGAGGCCTCATTATACCCCTGTATACGGATCTAGTGACGCAGTGTAGACTGTTATTCAGCATTGCTGTCTCCTCAGATTGTCAGCTCTTGTGATCAGGCCCCCGCTCCTCGCTCCGGTCTCTCCTGTACAGTGAGGCCTCATTATACCCCTGTATAAGGATCTAGTGACGCAGTGTAGACTGTTATTCAGCATTGCTGTCTCCTCAGATTGTCAGCTCTTGTGATCAGGCCCCTGCTCCTCGCTCCGGTCTCTCCTGTACAGTGAGGCCTCATTATACCCCTGTATACGGATCTAGTGACGCATTGTAGACTGTTATTCAGCATTGCTGTCTCCTCAGATTGTCAGCTCTTGTGATCAGGCCCCTGCTCCTCGCTCCGGTCTCTCCTGTACAGTGAGGCCTCATTATACCCCTGTATACGGATCTAGTGACGCAGTGTAGACTGTTATTCAGCATTGCGGCTTCCTCAGATTGTCAGCTCTTGTGAACAGGCCTCTGCTCCTCGCTCCGGTCTCTCCTGTACAGTGAGACCTCATTATACCCCTGTATAAGGATTCAAGTGACGCAGTGTAGACTGTTATTCAGCATTGCTGTTTCCTCAGGTTGTGAGCTCTTGTGATCAGGCCCCTGCTCCTCGCTACGGTCTCTCCTGTACAGTGAGACCTCATTATACCCCTGTATAAGGATCTAGTGATGCAGTGTAGACTATTATTCAGCATTGCTGTGTCCTCACATTGTCAGCTCTTGTGATCAGGACCCTGCTCCTCGCTCCGGTCTCTCATGTACAGTGAGGCCTCATTATACCCCTTTATAAGGATCTAGTGTCGCAGTGTAGACTGTTATTCAGCATTGCTGTCTCCTCAGATTGTCAGCTCTTGTGATCAGGCCCCTGCTCCTCGCTCCGGTCTCTCCTGTACAGTGAGGCCTCATTATACCCCTGTATAAGGATCTAGTGACGCAGTGTAGACTGTTATTCAGCATTGCTGAGTCCTCAGATTGTCAGCTCTTGTGATCAGGCCCCTGCTCCTCGCTCCGGTCTCTCCTGTACAGTGAGGCCTCATTATACCCCTGTATAAGGATCTAGTGACGCAGTGTAGACTGTTATTCAGCATTGCTGTCTCCTCAGATTGTCAGCTCTTGTGATCAGGCCCCGGCTCCTCGCTCCGATCTCTCCTGTACAGTGAGGCCTCATTATACCCCTGTATAAGGATCTAGTGACGCAGTGTAGACTGTTATTCAGCATTGCTGTGTCCTCAGATTGTCAGCTCTTGTGATCAGGCCCCTGCTTCTCGCTCCGGTCTCTCCTGTACAGTGAGGCCTCATTATACCCCTGTATAAGGATCTAGTGACGCAGTGAAGACTGTTATTCAGCATTGCTGTGTCCTCAGATTGTCAGCTCTTGTGATCAGGCCTCTGCTCCTCGCTCCGGTTTCTCCTGTACAGTGAGGCCTCATTATACCCCTGTATAAGGATCTAGTGACGCAGTGTAGACTGTTATTCAGCATTGCTGTTTCCTCAGATTGTCAGCTCTTGTGATCAGGCCCCCGCTCCTCGCTCCGGTCTCTCCTGTACCGTGAGGCCTCATTATACACCTGTATAAGGATCTAGTGACGCAGTGTAGACTGTTATTCAGCATTGCTGTCTCCTCAGATTGTCAGCTCTTGTGATCAGGCCCCGGCTCCTCGCTCCGGTCTCTCCTGTACAGTGAGGCCTCATTATACTCCTGTATAAGGATCTAGTGACGCAGTGTAGACTGTTATTCAGCATTGCTGTTTCCTCAGATTGTCAGCTCTTGTGATCAGGCCCCGGCTCCTCGCTCCGGTCTCTCCTGTACAGTGAGGCCTCATTATACACCTGTATAAGGATCTAGTGACGCAGTGTAGACTGTTATTCAGCATTGCTGTCTCCTCAGATTGTCAGCTCTTGTGATCAGTCCCCCGCTCCTCGCTCCGGTCTCTCCTGTACAGTGAGGCCTCATTATACACCTGTATAAGGATCTAGTGACGCAGTATAGTCTGTTATTCAGCATTGCTGTCTCCTCAGATTGTCAGCTCTTGTGATCAGGCCCCTGCTCCTCGCTCCGGTCTCTCCTGTACAGTGAGGCCTCATTATACCCCTGTATAAGGATCTAGTGACGCAGTGTAGACTGTTATTCAGCATTGCTGTTTCCCCAGATTGTCAGCTCTTGTGATCAGGCCCCTGCTCCTCGCTCCGGTCTCTCCTGTACAGTGAGGCCTCATTATACACCTGTATAAGGATCTAGTGACGCAGTGTAGACTGTTATTCAGCATTGCTGTGTCCTCAGATTGTCAGCTGTGGTGATCAGGCCCCTGCTCCTCGCTCCGGTCTCTCCTGTACAGTGAGGCCTCATTATACCCCTGTATAAGGATCTAGTGACACAGTGTAGACTGTTATTCAGCATTGCTGTTTCCCCAGATTGTCAGCTCTTGTGATCAGGCCCCTGCTCCTCGCTCCGGTCTCTCCTGTACAGTGAGGCCTCATTTTACCCCTGTATAAGGATCTAGTGACGCAGTGTAGACTGTTATTCAGCATTGCTGTCTCCTCAGATTGTCAGCTCTTGTGATCAGGCCTCTGCTCATCGCTCCGGTCTCTCCTGTACAGTGAGGCCTCATTATACCCCTGTATAAGGATCTAGTGACGCAGTGTAGACTGTTATTCAGCATTGCTGTCTCCTCAGATTGTCAGCTCTTGTGATCAGGCCCCTGCTCCTCGCTCCGATCTCTCCTGTACAGTGAGGCCTCATTATACCCCTGTATAAGGATCTAGTGACGCAGTGTAGACTGTTATTCAGCATTGCTGTCTCCTCAGATTGTCAGCTCTTGTGATCAGGCCTCTGCTCATCGCTCCGGTCTCTCCTGTACAGTGAGGCCTCATTATACCCCTGTATAAGGATCTAGTGACGCAGTGTAGACTGTTATTCAGCATTGCTGTTTCCTCAGATTGTCAGCTCTTGTGATCAGGCCTCTGCTCATCGCTCCGGTCTCTCCTGTATAGTGAGGCCTCATTATACCCCTGTATAAGGATCTAGTGACGCAGTGTAGACTGTTATTCAGCATTGCTGTCTCCTCAGATTGTCAGCTCTTGTGATCAGGCCCCTGCTTCTCGCTCCGGTCTCTCCTGTACAGTGAGGCCTCATTATACCCCTGTATAAGGATCTAGTGACGCAGTGTAGACTGTTATTCAGCATTGTTGTCTCCTCAGATTGTCAGCTCTTGTGATCAGGCTCCTGCTCCTCGCTCCGGTCTCTCCTGTACAGTGAGGCCTCATTATACCCCTGTATAAGGATCTAGTGACACAGTGTAGACTGTTATTCAGCATTGCTGTGTCCTCAGATTGTCAGCTCTTGTGATCAGTCCTCTGCTCCTCGCTCCGGTCTCTCCTGTACAGTGAGGCCTCATTATACCCCTGTATAAGGATCTAGTGACGCAGTGTAGACTGTTATTCAGCATTGTTGTCTCCTCAGATTGTCAGCTCTTGTGATCAGGCCCCTGCTCCTCGCTCCGGTCTCTCCTGTACAGTGAGGCCTCATTATACCCCTGTATAAGGATCTAGTGACACAGTGTAGACTGTTATTCAGCATTGCTGTTTCCTCAGGTTGTCAGCTCTTGTGATCAGGCCCCTGCTCCTCGCTACGGTCTCTCCTGTACAGTGAGGCCTCATTATACCCCTGTATAAGGATCTAGTGACGCAGTGTAGACTGTTATTCAGCATTGTTGTCTCCTCAGATTGTCAGCTCTTGTGATCAGGCTCCTGCTCCTCGCTCCGGTCTCTCCTGTACAGTGAGGCCTCATTATACCCCTGTATAAGGATCTAGTGACACAGTGTAGACTGTTATTCAGCATTGCTGTGTCCTCAGATTGTCAGCTCTTGTGATCAGTCCTCTGCTCCTCGCTCCGGTCTCTCCTGTACAGTGAGGCCTCATTATACCCCTGTATAAGGATCTAGTGACGCAGTGTAGACTGTTATTCAGCATTGTTGTCTCCTCAGATTGTCAGCTCTTGTGATCAGGCCCCTGCTCCTCGCTCCGGTCTCTCCTGTACAGTGAGGCCTCATTATACCCCTGTATAAGGATCTAGTGACACAGTGTAGACTGTTATTCAGCATTGCTGTCTCCTCAGATTGTCAGCTCTTGTGATCAGGCCCCGGCTCCTCGCTCCGGTCTCTCCTGTACAGTGAGGTCTCATTATACCCCTGTATAAGGATCTAGTGACGCAGTGTAGACTGTTATTCAGCATTGCTGTCTCCTCAGATTGTCAGCTCTTGTGATCAGGCCCCGGCTCCTCGCTCCGGTCTATCCTGTACAGTGAGACCTCATTATACCCCTGTATAAGGATCTAGTGACGCAGTGTAGACTGTTATTCAGCATTGCTGTCTCCTCAGGTTGTGAGCTCTTGTGATCAGGCCCCTGCTCCTCGCTACGGTCTCTCCTGTACAGTGAGGCCTCATTATACCCCTCTATAAGGATCTAGTGACGCAGTGTAGACTGTTATTCAGCATTGCTGTTTCCTCAGGTTGTCAGCTCTTGTGATCAGGCCTCTGCTCCTCGCTCCGGTCTCTCCTGTACAGTGAGGCCTCATTATACCCCTGTATAAGGATCTAGTGACGCAGTGTAGACTGTTATTCAGCATTGCTGTTTCCTCAGGTTGTCAGCTCTTGTGATCAGGCCTCTGCTCCTCGCTCCGGTCTCTCCTGTACAGTGAGGCCTCATTATACCCCTGTATAAGGATCTAGTGACGCAGTGTAGACTGTTATTCAGCATTGCTGTCTCCTCAGATTGTCAGCTCTTGTGATCAGGCCCCGGCTCCTCGCTCCGGTCTCTCCTGTACAGTGAGGCCTCATTATACCCCTGTATAAGGATCTAGTGACGCAGTGTAGACTGTTATTCAGCATTGCTGTTTCCTCAGATTGTCAGCTCTTGTGATCAGGCCCCTGCTCCTCGCTACGGTCTCTCCTGTACAGTGAGGCCTCATTATACCCCTGTATAAGGATCTAGTGACGCAGTGTAGACTGTTATTCAGCATTGCTGTCTCCTCAGGTTGTGAGCTCTTGTGATCAGGCCCCTGCTCCTCGCTACGGTCTCTCCTGTACAGTGAGGCCTCATTATACCCCTGTATAAGGATCTAGTGACGCAGTGTAGACTGTTATTCAGCATTGCTGTTTCCTCAGATTGTCAGCTCTTCTGATCAGGCCCCTGCTCCTCGCTACGGTCTCTCCTGTACAGTGAGGCCTCATTATACCCCTGTATAAGGATCTAGTGACGCAGTGTAGACTGTTATTCAGCATTGCTGTCTCCTCAGATTGTCAGCTCTTGTGATCAGGCCCCTGCTCCTCGCTCCGGTCTCTCCTGTACAGTGAGGCCTCATTATACCCCTGTATAAGGATCTAGTGACGCAGTGTAGACTGTTATTCAGCATTGTTGTCTCCTCAGATTGTCAGCTCTTGTGATCAGGCCCCTGCTCCTCGCTCCGGTCTCTCCTGTACAGTGAGGCCTCATTATACCCCTGTATAAGGATCTAGTGACACAGTGTAGACTGTTATTCAGCATTGCTGTCTCCTCAGATTGTCAGCTCTTGTGATCAGGCCCCGGCTCCTCGCTCCGGTCTCTCCTGTACAGTGAGGTCTCATTATACCCCTGTATAAGGATCTAGTGACGCAGTGTAGACTGTTATTCAGCATTGCTGTCTCCTCAGATTGTCAGCTCTTGTGATCAGGCCCCGGCTCCTCGCTCCGGTCTATCCTGTACAGTGAGACCTCATTATACCCCTGTATAAGGATCTAGTGACGCAGTGTAGACTGTTATTCAGCATTGCTGCTTCCTTAGATTGTCAGTTCTTGTGATCAGGCTTCTGCTCCTCGCTCCGGTCTCTCCTGTACAGTGAGACCTCATTATACCCCTGTATAAGGATCTAGTGACGCAGTGTAGACTGTTATTCAGCATTGCTGCTTCCTCAGATTGTCGGCTCTTGTGATCAGGCCTCTGCTCCTCGCTCCGGTCTCTCCTGTACAGTGAGACCTCATTATACCCCTGTATAAGGATCTAGTGACGCAGTGTAGACTGTTATTCAGCATTGCTGCTTCCTCAGATTGTCAGCTCTTGTGATCAGGCTCCTGCTCCTCGCTCCGGTCTCTCCTGTACAGTGAGGCCTCATTATACCCCTGTATAAGGATCTAGTGACGCAGTGTAGACTGTTATTCAGCATTGCTGCTTCCTCAGATTGTCGGCTCTTGTGATCAGGCCTCTGCTCCTCGCTCCGGTCTCTCCTGTACAGTGAGACCTCATTATACCCCTGTATAAGGATCTAGTGACGCAGTGTAGACTGTTATTCAGCATTGCTGCTTCCTCAGATTGTCAGCTCTTGTGATCAGGCTCCTGCTCCTCGCTCCGGTCTCTCCTGTACAGTGAGACCTCATTATACCCCTGTATAAGGATCTAGTGACGCAGTGTAGACTGTTATTCAGCATTGCTGTCTCCTCAGATTGTCAGCTCTTGTGATCAGGCCTCTGGTCCTCGCTCCGCTCTCTCCTGTACAGTGAGGCCTCATTATACCCCTGTATACGGATCTAGTGACGCAGTGTAGACTGTTATTCAGCATTGCTGTCTCCTCAGATTGTCAGCTCTTGTGATCAGGCCCCTGCTCCTCGCTCCGGTCTCTCCTGTACAGTGAGGCCTCATTATACCCCTGTATACGGATCTAGTGACGCAGTGTAGACTGTTATTCAGCATTGCTGCTTCCTCAGATTGTCAGCTCTTGTGATCAGGCCCCTGCTCCTCGCTCTGGTCTCTACTGTACAGTGATGTAGAAAAATATATATATATATCTTCTTGCACGGTTGAGAATCAAAAAGTAAAAGCAATGTTGAGGATAAAATAAATCTTGTTTTTAATTATTCATTTCAAAAAGTGATTACAAAAATGAAGAAAAGTAAGTTCATGACATGCAGTAATTATTTGAAGAGAAAACGAGCATTGTTCTTACATATAGTCTTGAGCAGCTGTCCGGGTGTTCGAGAGTCTCAAGGGATATGAGATCTCCTGAACAAGAGTTAGACCGGCTTTATATACTATTCTGACCTATAAATTACAACCACATATGGTGGCTTGCCACTATGTTCATAACTTCTTCCATATTAAGTGAACCGTAGTTATTTTAACAATATGCATACAGTTATTTATGCATTACCTTAGTCTGAGATATTTAAGCCTAAAGTCTGAGATCTTTAGAACCATTCATTATCTCTAAATAGTCACATTTTGACAGCTTTGACTATCTTGACCTATACATTTGACAAGAGAGACAGCTGTGTGAGCCAAGGAATCCAGAATAGCTCAGTCACACTCTAACCAGAGCCTCTGCTAGCTGGACTAGACTCTGTATGAGAGAACTAATCCATATATTTTTTATTATAGAAATACTGATATTTTACAGTCCCCCCCTGATTATGATTTGAGAAATATCATAATCAATCCTAACTCATTCTCTCACCATTCGTATCACATTCATTCTTTATTCTGAAAACCTTGTATCAACATCTGCCCTGAATGTCATCTGAATTTTCAAACCTATTGTAAAAACAAAAATTAGATCAGAGAGTTATATTTTTTTCGTTTTAACATCTCTCTTAAAATATCATCTTCCTTTTTCATTTCTATCTTTATATTCTTATAAATACTCCTAATTTTACACATAATAATTATTTGATATATTATACACAGCAAAACTATGATAAATAAAATAACGATCGGATTAGACAATACATTTCCTGCTGCCATTTTCGCTGAAGACTGTGACCAACTAGTTACAGATTTTCCTAAATTCCTCCACCAAGATGAGCCTGACATACTCGTCCATTCATGGTCAATATCATTTAGATTACCTTGTTCATGTCTAAATACAATTTCAGCTTCTTTTAATTGTTTTGTCAGCAGATTTAATAAACCCTTGTCTTTCTTTATTTCATTTGTCCACAAATCCCAAGGGAATTTATTGACTTGTGACAAATTGAACTGGATCGGAAGGATTTTCAGACGTCTTGAGCCTATTGACGTAATATTAATACTTCCTTCCTTCTTTGTGAGAGTTTTAACATTTCCCTCAATACAATATAAACCCATTGTCAGATTTTCGACATGTACACAAGATGAGAAGAATGCAGAAACTGCTTCTTTTCCTGACATGACTTGGAAACAAGTTTTGTTAGCGCTTACTGGTGTCACCAAGTCATGTATCGTGTGGACATTCTCAACTCTGGCATGACATGAGGTATGATTATGGAAACATGAATGATAAATGACTTTATCCTGGCCAGGTAGGCACATTACCTTGGAAACAAAATTTAAGCATGACGAAATGTCTAATTGTTCAATGTTTGTACCATCAAATGCAAAATCTGTGTACTGTAATTGATAATATAACAATTGTGTAGGGCTGACAGGAAGTCCCAGAACACCTATAGGAACAGGGTTTCTTCTCTTCCTGACACTGGAATCAGTGATGTTCCTACACAAATGTTCTGTTCACATCCTAACCACTTATTTACCCACAAATCTGTATGGTTTAACGCAAAGTTATATTCTATGGGCAAATTTCTTATTAGCCCTAAAGGGGTAATTCCACTTTGTAAGGCTTGTGCAATCATTTTCAGATTGGTGGAATATTCAATCTGAATTTCTAGACATGTTTTGGCCACTTGAGATTCCTGTTCACTTTCCATTAAAGCTAAAGTAGCATCTTGAAGATGTGATACAGAAAATCCCAATACAGTAGCAGTGTTCAAAACCATCTTTTCAAGGACTTGATTCAAACTTTTCTGAATCTTTACCCCTTTTCCTCCAATATACCCAATATTTTCCAGATCTGATTTAAGTGTATGAATGTCCATAGTGTTAATTAAACTTCCTACTGTTCCTAATCCCCCCAAAATACCTTCAAACACTCCCCTCTTACTCCTAACCTGTGTTGAAGTTCTTTTCCCAAACCATTGTTCTATTCCCATCTCCATGTTAGTGAGATGTGGTTGACACTGGGGATATCTAGAAGAGATTTTCCAGTTAGACATGTTAAAGGTCCATACCATGGTCAGAAACACTCCATCTCGTAACAGAGGTTTAGTTTGGAACTGATTGATCTGAAAAGGAGTAGATGGTTGAAATCTTGTCTGTGTGCATACATTATCTACTGCTGACCATATATTTACCTTTACATCTCTACATTGTTTGTAGTTATATTTCGTTAAAATGCAACATTGGTAAAGTCCAGAATCCTTAGGAGATGGATTATCTACAGAAAAAATAAAATCCTTATTTAACCATCTCACGTTACCGGATTGACCTCTGTGTATAACATTTGTTGGACCATTTGAAAAACTTCCCAAAAATGATTTATCTTTGGTCCATATTAACAAAGATTCTGAAGGTAGCTCTAACCTCGTGCTGCATTTTAGTAATAAAGGAGACATATTTTCTTGACTATATACTGCTTGTGGTGTAACCCTTACTTCTGGAGCTATAGTATTTGAAACTGTAAAAACTACAGATACCTGTACTTGTACTGGTTCTCTGGTTATCTGAAAATTCCATGTTTTTACCCAATCCTCGTCTCCTTCTGTAATAGAAAGAAATGCAGGATCTAAAACTTTCCCAAATAGTTGTGTCCTTAACCAAGCATCTGTTTTGGATGTTTCAACTTTCCCTTTTGCGATCATATCATTTGTAATGTCGCCTGACCACACAGCTTTCTCTTCACCTCTTATCTCTATATTCCAGAATAACACATCTGTAGGACTACATTCCCATGTGCCTGTCTTATTATTGTGTATATAATCTCCTTGTAACTGTGTGAACTTCGTCTTAGGTCCTGTGGCTGCATGTAATATTATGTCAGTGTCATGTATGAAGTGTAGCTCAATACAGCATTTTGCACCAAAACCCATGCAAATGTTTCCAGTAATATCTACTGAATCGTCCGGTATGTCCTCATCTATTAAGCTTTGTAGATTCGTTCCTCTTGGTTTCCTTGGATGTAAAGTTCCTTTGAAAAGTTCCTTCACTTCACTAGTATTTGTTCCATGGTGTGAAATATCTTCAGCGTAGATCACAATTGAAACAGTACAAAACAGCAGAAATGTGATTCCCATCAGATAGTAGCTTTTCCTGGGAAATGTCTTTTTCTCCTGAAGGATTGGTGTTGAATCCCTTCCATCAAGGACGTGGAGTTTCGTATTCCAGTTCTTATTGGAATCCATTTCTTCCTAAAAGAAATGCAGTATCATTATTTTGCAATATACAGTTTGCATTGATCAACATGTACCCACAATTTTTGTTGTCTGCGGGTATTTTTAACCACCTTAGATGCTCGTTGCACCAGAATCATCACTTGTCCCATGGTTTCGATAATTTCAAAGGGACCTTCCCAATTACTTTCCCAAGGTCCATTCTTCCTGAAAGTTTTAATCATCACTAGAGCCCCTTTCTTGAATTTGGATACATATGGTGGCTCCATTCTCTGCATTCTTGATGCAGCATGTGGAAGAATCGTTTTCAAATTTTCCTGCAACAATTGCAACCATTTGGACCTTGCAACAGCATCTTTTTGTGGTGTAGACAAAAATGGTTCATGAGGAAAAATCAATGGCATTTTTCTTCCTGTCATCAGTTCAAAAGGAGTAAACTGAGTTGTGGCAGAGGTTGTTCCTCTTACACTCAACAGTACAAAAGGTACTGCATCAACCCAAGTATTGCCTTTGTCCAATAACATCTTGGCAATTCTGGATTTTATTGTTCTATTCATCCTTTCCACAATACCAGCAGACTGTGGATGGTAGGGTACATGAAACTGTTGTCGTACCCCTAGAATAGCACAAACGGCTTGCATGATTTTTCCTGTAAAGTGACTTCCTCGATCAGAGGTGATCATTCTTGGGATCCCCCAAGTACAAAAGACATGATTAACTAATGCTCTAGCTGTAGACAAAGCATCATCTTTCCTGACAGGTAAAATTTCAACCCACTTAGAAAAAACATCTACCACAACCAATGCATACCTGAGACCATTTTTACCTGATGGTAACGGTCCAATGTAGTCGATTTGTAACGTAGACCATGGACCATCTGCAGGTGCGATTCGGAGTAGTGGCGGTTTCTGTCCTTTTGGTCTTGGATTAATTTGGGCACAAATGAGACATGATTGAACAACACTTTGCACTGTCTCTTCCATCTTTTCCCAGTAAAATTTCTCTCTGAGAATGCCTAACAATTTTTGTTGGCCCAAATGACCCAAACTTTCATGATTGTATTTTGTGAACTCAACCTGTAGATGTCTTGGGACAACAGGACGCAACTCCCCGTTTAAGTCATGACACAAAACCCCGTTTTCACAAACAAAGGGAGGTTTTGGATCAACCCGGGAAGCAACAAGAGATGAGTCTTTTTCTTGTTCTTCCGCAAAAGAAGGGATATACGTGTCTGTTCTTTGAACTGCTGAAACCTCGAGAGGTTCAGGTTCAAACACCTCTTCTCCTGTCAGGGCTGCCTCTTTGGCTAGCATATCTGCGGTTGCATTTCCAACAGATAATTCATCATCAGATTTTTTATGGGCCGGAACCTTGACAATAGCAAAACCATTAGGGTTTTTTGATGCTATCCTGAAAATTGTCTTCAGTGTGTCACTGTGAACAAGAGTCTTATTAGATGAATCTACATAACCTCTTTTTTCCCAAACTGACAAGTAATCTGTCAGTGATCTTACAACATAAGAGCTATCACTGTAGATCACAATGGGACACTGATCATCTGCTTCATTCAGCTGTAGTACCATTTTTACTGCTTCTAGCTCTGCTCTTTGAGCTGAAAAATGACTCGGTAATTTGTGCTTCACAACCTGTCCTCTGTTGGGATAAAAAATGGCATATCCTGAATAATAGTGCCCATCTGAATAGAATCTGGAACCATCTACAAAAATTGGTTCGTCTGTTACCTCTGCTTTCCGTCTGAAAAGTGATGGACTTGGATCCTGAAAAGACTGTAGACAATCATGAGTTTGTCCTTCATATTGCATCAGCTGAGGAAGAACATATTTGGCCTTGTAATCTACCTCTATTTGTTTGGGAGACAATGACAATAACCAATGAGCAAATCTCTGATGTGACACACCTGGGATATTATTCTCAAAGAGAAGTTTTAGTGTAGAATGAGGAGTTTGCAAAATGATTTTGTTGAACCCGACAATATGTTCGGTTGCTTTGACTGCAAAGTACACACCTACCAAGTGTCTTGCACAGGTCTCAAAACCTTTTTCAACAGGTGAGAGAAGTTTTGAAAAATAGCCCAAAATTCTCCACTCTTCTCCCTGTAATTGCAGCAATACAGCAGAAACAGATGTTCCCGATGTATGCACTTGCAAAGCAAATGGAGCCGAAGGATCTACTGTGGACAAAGCAGGTGCATTTTGTAAATTCATTTTCAATTGTTCAAATGAGGTTTGCTGTTCATCACCCCAAGGACCAAAGTAATCACTGTTTTCACCTTTCAAAAGATCATATAAAGATCTGGCCTTATCTGCAAAATTCTCAATGAAATCCCTTGAATAATTCATAAGACCTAAAAAATGTCTTAATGCCTTGTGTGATGTCGGAATTGGTAGGGAAGCAATTGCCTCAATTCTTTCCTGCAGTGGCTGCCTTTTTCCTGGACTCAACAGCACCCCTAAAAATCTGACCTCAGTCTGCATCAATTTGACCTTTTTGGTGTTCAATTTCAACCCTGCATCATGCAGCAACTCAAACAATTCTGTCAGAAGAGAAACATGTGTCTCTTTATCCTCTGTAGACAATAAAATATCATCCACATATTGCAGAATGCAATCAGGCCTCGAAAATCTGGATAATACCTTTGCCAATGCCTGATGAAAAACACTAGGTGACAAATGTGCTCCTTGAGGTAACCTGCAAAACAGATATTGCTCGTCCAAGAAAGTAAATGCAAACTTATACTGACAGCTCTTTTCAAGAGGTATACTGAAAAAACCATTGCTAATGTCCAGTACAGAAAAGTATTTGGCCTTTGCATTTAACCTTGCCATCATGTCATGAGTATCTGCCACAATTGGTGCGACATTGGGTGTATGCTTATTGAACATCCGTAAATCCAATATCATTCGATAAGAACCATCAGATTTCAAAACACACCACAAAGGATTGTTACTTACAGAATTAGCCTTTCGGATAACACCTTGATCTAACAATTCCTGTATGATCTTTGACATAGAGTCAATTGATTCTGGAGGCAATTTATACTGACGCTGTGGCGGGGGATCACGCCCCTCCACATTCACGATAACGTCTTTCATTGTTCCAACCTGATTCCTGAACTGAGCCCAAAGAGAAGGAAAAAGCTGTACAATTTCTGTCAATACCTTGTCATCATTAGTGTCAGGCCACAAATGGTCAGATGATACCACATCATTCAAGCAAATACTTCCAACATGGCTATAATCATTAGGATCAATGACTACCGGTTTACAACCATTGGAATCTTTCCAGATCACTTGATTTCCTAGGTCAACTACCCATCCGAATTTCTGCATAAAATCTGTGCCAAGTATATTTTCAGAATCACGACAATACCAGATGTCAGTTTCTGTTTTGAAAGAACTAGGTATTTCCAAAATCACATTGGGAACTAAGGTTGCTTTAGTTCCACCTTTTCCACTGAAACCGACAATTGTACAAACTGGTGAATCTGGGTTTAGCTTCAAATCAAGGTTTGTAACACTTAACTGAGCTCCTGTGTCAATGAGAAATACAACATTCTGGCCTGCTAAACTTACTTTGATAAATGGTCTTCCACAGTCATCCAATGTAACTCGAGTCACAAATTCCAATGGATGTGGTTCAGGAATAGTCTGTGATTGTCAGAAAGATGAAGGAGATGGGAGAAGACCAGTGTCCTTTTTAAAAGACCTTGGAATTCTATCCCTTGACTCTGTCTCCTTCACTGTCATCTCTCTGATCTGTCTGATTAATGGTGCATATGGTGACTGTGTTTGTCTGTTGGCAGTATGAGCAGGTGCAGATGATTGTAATGCAGGTGCGGAAGGTGTGGTGTATGATTTTGGCATGAGTCCGTTTTCCCTTCCAAGCTTACCTGTTCCTTGTGTACCCATCTCTGATTCTGCTCTCAAAAATTTCCTGCACTGCCACTTCAAGTGTCCAGGTATACCACAAAAATAACAATGGATATTGTTCCTTTGTGTAGTATTTTTACCTCTATGCTCAATGTAATCCCTGCTCTTGGAGAATACTGTGGCTCTAGGTTTCAGTTGACTGTCTTCCTTCTCATGAACTACCGCTATTTTAGCCTTGACCTGATTTTGTTTCATGGATCTCCTTATTCTGTCAATAAAAACTGTTGCTTCTTGCAATGATGGCTGAGTGTTAGCCAATTGCACTGAGGCAGGATCTAAGTACTTGAACTTCTTTACAAAAAATTTGATCATGGATGCCGGCTCTTCGTGAGGCCCGAGATCCATTACCATCCTATAGGCCTGTTCAAACTTTACCAAAAAAGAGAATGGGTCTTCAGAAATATTTGTTTGTAAACTCCCTAAAATATCAACTGTAGGCATGTCTTCTCCAGTTGTAAACAATACTAATTGTCTAAGTCTGTCTTCTTTTGTACTATGTGCCATTTCATTCTCATCATTTAATCTGGGTGTGGTCTGTAATCTTTTTCCCATATGTGAAGGTAACCAAACTTTGAATATTTTATTCTTTTGCTCATCATTCAGATTGTATTTGTCTGTGTTTGATTCAAAAGTGTCCGCATTATAAAAGGCATCCATCTTATCATTGTAATTTGGAATGTCTTTTACAATTTTCATTAGCTGATCGTGTATTTTCAGATTAATGCGTGCTGCTCTGTCATGTAATTTTTTCCGTTGTAATTCTACTGCCTCTAATTCCTCTACTGAAGCATCTGGATTTTGCATATTTGGTACAAATGATGACGCAGCAACACCGTCCTCCTGTTTACCTGTTGATCTTGTGTTAGCAGAAACCCTTTTTATATCTTGTCGTAATTTAGACAATAACTCTGTCCGAGTATCAATCTGATCTTCCAATTGTTCTATATGCTCTGACAAAATCAAACAATTTGGACAATCAAAGTAATCCCCGTCAGACTCTTGTGTGTCACCTGGTGTGTCAGTGTGATTAATGTCTTGTGTGACAATGCATGTTTTATAGGTGTTAGGTTCAGTTTTCTCAAAGACTAAGCTATTATACACATGAACTAGCTGCATAACATTCTGAAGTTTCCTTTGTAATTTTCTTACTGAGAAAAACCTTTTGTCAATTTTAACATTTTCTGCCTCACATTGATTATACAAACTAGACCATAATTGGGCATCCGTATGATTATGAACAAACTTGAAATCTATGTTACTTTTCTTAGCATAATCATGTATAAAATCCATTATATTTTTTCTCACCTATTGAGAGTCTTTCCCGTCAATGGATGGTCCTCTGTGTCCTTATGCAATCCTCAGATCTCCGTCTGGATGAGACGCATGCAGCTCTTTACGATCCTCACCCGTCGTCTTCAGGTTCAGTGTGATCCTTTGTGCCGTGAAATAGTGGAATTCCTGAGGAAGCTTGTACAACAGGTGGTTTTTTAGCAGAGTTCGTGCTCCCCCTTGCACAATCGAGGAAGGAATGCCAGCCAAAATTAGCACAAAAGATCAGTCTGGCTAAGGCTCGCCAAAATGTAGAAAAATATATATATATATATATATTTTCTTGCACGGTTGAGAATCAAAAGTAAAGGCAATGTTGAATTGAGGATAAAATAAATCTTGTTTTTAATTGTTCATTTCAAAAAGTGATTACAAAAATGAAGAAAAGTAAGTTCATGACATGCAGTAATTATTTGAAGAGAAAACGAGCATTGTTCTTACATATAGTCTTGAGCAGCTGTCCGGGTGTTCGAGAGTCTCAAGGGATATGAGATCTCCTGAACAAGAGTTAGGCCGGCTTTATATACTATTCTGACCTATAAACTACAACCACATATGGTGGCTTGCCACTATGTTCATAAGTTCTTCCATATTAAGTGAACCGTAGTTATTTTAACAATATGCATACAGTTATTTATGCATTACCTTAGTCTGAGATATTTAAGCCTAAAGTCTGAGATCTTTAGAACCATTCATTATCTCTAAATAGTCACATTTTGACAGCTTTGACTATTTTGACCTATACATTTGACAAGAGAGACAGCTGTGTGAGCCAAGGCACTCAGAATAAGTCAGTCACTTCTCTAAAGTAAGCAAAGCCTGTTAACTATATTCTGTATGAGAGAATTAATCCATATATTTTTTATTATAGAAATACTGATATTTTACACTGATATGCTAATTATGCATTGTGTTATGGAGCCAGTTTGCTGACTTCTAAAGCAGAGAGGGAAAAACTATGCAAATAGTTTAAATAATCAAGTAATGCAATAATCTCATCTCCATTCTTACCCTTTATGTAAACACTGAATGAGGGACACTTGTTAAGTCTAAAAATAGGTTACATGCCTCTGTATAAAGAGACTGAGAGAGAGAAACAGCCAGAGAGATTCTGCCAAGACATCTATACATCCAAAGGACAAGAGACAGGACAGCAGCCATATTTTCACAAGGGACATGGACCTATCATTCTATAGGAAACAACCTAGGGGTTTTCAGCCTCGGTTGGAAGAATACAGATCTGCTCCATTGACCATCACTGAACCATGGATACGTTCGGAGAAGCCAGATTGTGGTCTTTGGATCAACTGGCCTTGTACCTTGTATGGACTCAATGGACTGTCATCTTCCTACACTTATTGTTACATCCTCTCTGTGTGCGGGCCACAGGTGGAGTAGTCGACCCTGGAAGATGAAGCCAGGTTGTGATCCTTGGATCAACTGGCCTTGTATGGACTGTCATCTTCCTACACTTGTTGTTACCTCCTCTCTGTGTGCGTGCCACAGGTGGGGTAGCGACCCTGGAAGGTCTGAAGTCACAGCTGCTATTATCCCGGCGGGTTAGTGGAGGGTGAGACTCTGTAATGTCCACCATCTTGGGTACTGTGCTGGGACTGTTCTTTGTGTTATCTGCCTGTTTTGTAGTTCAATAAAGCATTGCCACACTTTTATCCTCACCCTGTGTTGTCTGAGTAGCGTTTTGAACATGTTAAAAGGAGAGCGGGAGTTCAGCAGGACAATGCCTGGTCCATGTGGTTTTGGCTAGCGGGCGGCGCTCATAGCATTCCGGCAGTGCCAAGCATAGAGGTCTGCTGGAGACCTCTGGTTGTCATGCCAGCCCATCGGTGACGAGGTCACCGATGGTGGGATTTCCGGAAATCTTGCTGGAAGTGCCGCTGTCAGAGGCTGTTAGGGGCAAATGGCAGATGTTCAAAACAGCTGACATGTGCCGGAAAAGATGTGGGCTCACCCCCGGAGCCCACATCAAATGGAGGAAGTACGTTTACGCCCGATGTCAGAGAGGGGATTGTTTTTACAGAGACAAAAGTAATTAATCATGTACAGTATACATACAATTACAAAAATACACAGCTTCTAATGGTAAATAGTATAGAGTTACGACAAGAAAATATAATTTGTGTAAACCATGTGTAGATATAAAAATTCAGGCAAATGTATATATCACCTGGAGGCTGTGCTGGGCTGCATGCTCTTATCTCCCACGTCGACTACTGCAACCTCCTACTCTCTGGCTCCCCTCTAGCACTCTGGCTCCGCTCCAGTCCATCCTACACTCTGCTGCCCGACTAATCCACCTGTCTCCCCGCTATTCCCCAGCCCCCCCCTATGCCAGGCCCTTCACTGGCTTCCTATTGCCCAGAGGCTCCAATTCAAAACCCTACCCATGACATACAAAGCCATCCACAACCTGTCTCCTCCATACATCTGTGACATGGTCTCTAGGTACCTACCCGCATGCAACCTTCCATCATCTCAAGATCTCCTTCTCTACTCCCCCCTTATCTCTTCTTCCCACAACCGCATACAAGACTTCTCCCGTGCTTCCCCCATACTCTGGAACTCTCTGCCTGTAAAAAATGCGTATTCTTGTAAAATACTTAGGACTAGTTACCAGATGAAAATGTAGTGGTTTATGTGAATTCTTCCATCAAAGAAGATTATTACAGAAAAACATAAAAATAGGTGAAAGATTGTCCATTAGTTCATAGCATGTATTCTTTCTCTGGGATCTCACATGGCAAATGGCGTCTGTCTCTCTTAGGCTTCTTACGTAGTAAAGTTGCATCTCAGCTGTCTGTCCATTCAATGCTATGTCCGTGCAGAGATGACATCTTCGCGTCTGTGTCTCATGATGGGGAGGGAGCAACAGCGACCTCTAGAGTAAACCCCCACCTTAAATATACATCTTTCAAAGCATGTGATCTCCACATATGGAGTTGTCTTTAACATGAGCTAAACTTAAATATGTAGTGGAGTTGACATTTAACATGAGCTAAACATGCTAAAATAACACATGCAGTGTCAGCGGAAGGCACTGTTCAGCACAGAACTGAGTGTAATAAGAAATTAACGGATTATTAATATTTAACAATTCCCCCTTTTGAGGGAGACAGACATTAATTGGAACCCTCAAAATATAATGAGATCTTCTTTCTTCTTTTCTTCTTCTTTGATAAAATAGTTTAATATCAATAATAATAATATCAGATTATTGTTATACGTACTCGATGACATAATTGATGTGAATTCATGTTATGGTAAGCCGTGAACAATACTCATATAAAATATGTATAATTATACTTCCCTAAACCTAAATTGAAGCATCTCAGGTTCAGTCATCATCATCTGATGTCATCTGGTCTTCATTTTGATGTCTTCTTGGTTCTTTTAAAAAACACAGTTTTTCGATAGCATATAGATGTTGTAGAAATCGTGTTGTGTCAAGTCAAAGTCCATAAATTCAAATGTTGATAACAAAGTCTATAGATGAAATGCAGCTTTAATATCTGTGCAGTGTCACCTTTAAAAACCTGGGCTTACATTGGCTCGCCTTGGATATTCTGGAATCCTCCATCGGTACTGGTCTTTGAACAGCTGTGATGTCTTTGGTCAGCAAAGCAAGGGTTAAAATGACTCTTCCTTGCTAATCATAGCACCATAACCAGTCCTCAGTCCCAGTGGCGGATCTTAATAGGGGCGGATGGGGCGGTCGCCCCGGGCCCAAGGTTTTTTGGGGGCCCAGGGAGCAGGGGCGGGCTGGGCCGGGTGGCAGAGAGGCAAATGCCCCCCCGGGCCACTCCCCCAGCACCTGTACAGGGCCGGCCGTGCCCTGTGCTGTGACGCCGCCGGCAGCAGACAGCCGCCCGCGTCACAGTCTATGGGGCCGGCCGGGTCCGGGAGCTGTGCACGGCCGTCGCAGTCATCTTCGGCTGCTCAGCTCCGGCTCCCTCCGGCTGCACTTCCGGGTCAGATGTCGGGCATGCGCAATGACGTCATCGTGCACGCCCGACATGTCCCGGAGGATGCTGAAAGCAGAGGCGCTGCTGGGGAGCGAGCCGGCTGTGAGGTAAGTATGGGGAACTTTTTTATTTATAAAATGAATTAAATGGGGGAGGGGGTGAGTGGGGGCTGTACACAATGAAGGGGGGGTGACTGGGAGCTGTATCTGATGAAGGGGGGGTGACTGGGGCCTGTATATGAAGGGGGGTGACTGGGGCCTGTATCTGATGAAGGGGGGGTGACTGGGGGCTGTATATGATGAAGGGGGGTGACTGGGGGCTGTATATGATGAAGGGGGGGTGACGGGGCTGTATATGATGAAGGGGGGGTGACTGGGGGCTGTATCTGATGAAGGGGGGTGACTGGGGCCTGTATCTGATGAAGGGGGGTGACTGGGGGCTGTATATGATGAAGGGGGGTGACTGGGGGCTGTATATGATGAAGGGGGGTGACTGGGGGCTGTATATGATGAAGGGGGTGACTGGGGGCTGTATCTGATGAAGGGGGGTGACTGGGGCCTGTATATGATGAAGGGGTGACTGGGGCTGTATATGATGAAGGGGGGTGACTGGGGGCTGTATATGATGAAGGGGGGTGACTGGGGGCTGTATATGATGAAGGGGGGTGACTGGAGCTGTATATGATGAAGGGGGTGACTGGGGGCTGTACGTGATGAAGGGGGTGAGTGGGGCTACACAGGATGAAGGGGGTTGAGTGGGGCTAGACATGATGAAGGGGTGAGTGGGGTTGTACATGATGAAGGGGGTGAGTGGGGGCTTCACATGATGAAGGAGGTGAGTGGGGCTGTACAGGATGAAGGGGGGTGACTGGGGTTGTACGGGATGAAGGGGGTGAATGGGGGCTTCACATGATGAAGGGGGTGAGTGGGGCTTCACAGGATGAAGGGGGGATGAGTGGGGGCTTCACATGATGAAGGGGGGTGAGTGGGGCTGCACATGATGAAGGGGGGGTGAGTGGGGCTGCATATGATGAAGGGGGGTGAGTGGGGCTGAACATAGAATCATAGAATCGTAGAGTTGGAAGGGACCTCCTGGGCCATCTGGTCCAACCCCCTGCTCAAAGCAGGATTCGCTAAATCATCCCAGTCAGATGTCTGTCCAGCCTCTGTTTGAAGACTTCCATTGAAGGAGAACTCACCACTTCTCGTGGCAGCCTGTTCCACTCATTGATCACTCTAACTGTCAAGTTTTTTCTAATATCTAATCTGTGTCTCTTCCCATTCAATTTCATCCCATTACTTCTAGTTTTTCCTTGTGCAAATGAGAATAAAGTTGATCCTTCTACAATGTGACAGCCCTTTAGATATTTGTAGACAGCTATTAAGTCTCCTCTCAGTCTTCTCTTTTGCAAACTAAACATTCCCAAATCCTGCAACCTTTCCTCATAAGACAGGGTTTGCAGACCGGTCACCATTCTGGTCGCTCTTTTCTGAACTTGCTCCAGTTTGTTGATGTCTTTTTTAAAATGTGGTGCCCAAAACTGGACACAATATTCCAGATGAGGTCTGACCAAAGAGGAGTAGAGGGAAATAATGACTTCACGTGATCTAGACTGTATGCTTCTGTTAATACATCCTAGAATTGCATTTGCCTTTTTTGCTGCTGCATCACACTGTTGACTCATATTCAGTCTGTGATCTATTAGTATACCCAAGTCTTTTTCACATGTGCTGTCACTTAGCCCTATTCCTCCCATTCTATATATGCTTTTTTCATTTTTATTGCCCAGATGTAGTACTTTGCATTTCTCCCTGTTAAAAACCATTCTGTTAGTTGCTGCCCACTTCTCCAGTTTATTTAAATCTTTTTGAATCCTCTCTCTCTCTTCTCTAGTATTAGCTATCCCTCCTAGCTTTGTGTCATCAGCAAATTTAATCAGTTTACCCTCAATTCCTTCATCTAAATCGTTGATAAAGATGTTGAACAATACAGGGCCCAGGACAGAGCCCTGTGGTACCCCACTTGAGACATTCTTCCAACTGGATGTGCAGCCATTTACGACCACTCTTTGGGTCCGATCACTAAGCCAGTTATGAATCCACCTAACAGTTGCCTTGTCCATTCCATACTTAGTCATTTTTTCAATAAGGATTGTATGAGAGACTTTGTCAAATGCTTTGCTGAAGTCAAGATATACTATATCTACAGCATTTCCTTGATCCACCCAATCAGTGATACCGTCATAGAAGGAAATTAAGTTAGTCTGACATGACTTATTAGTTAGAAACCCATGCTGACTCTGTTTAATCACTTCATTCTTATCCAGGTATTGACATACATGTTGTTTAATAATTTGTTCAAAGATCTTTCCTGGTATAGAAGTCAGACTCACCGGCCTATAGTTGCCTGGGTCCACCTTCTTCCCCTTTTTGAAGATAGGAACAACATTTGCTCTTCTCCAGTCTTCTGGCACTTCTCCTGTTCTCCAAGAATTTTCAAAGATTATGGAGAGGGGTTCAAAAATTTCTTCTGCTATCTCCTTCAGTACTCTGGGGTGTAATTCATCTGGACCTGGAGACTTGAATTCATTTAGGTTAGCTAAGTGTTTCCTCACTATCTTTCTGTTTATAGATATCCTGGATTCTTCTATTCCCTTAATAGGACAGTGAATAACAGTTGATGTTGCATTTCCTTTCTGAGAGAAAACAGATGCAAAATAGGAATTTAAAAGTTCAGCCTTCTCAACATCCTGTCTTACCATTTCATCATTTTCATCCTGTAAAAATCCTATAGCATCTTTGACTTTTCTTTTACTTTTGACATATCCCCAAAATCCTTTATTATTGCTTTTGACATCTCTTGCAAGCCTCAGTTCATTTTCAGCTTTAGCTAATCTGATTTGTACCCTGCAGGTTCTGCAGACAGCATTATATTCTTCTTTAGATATGCCTCCCTCTTTCCATTTTATAAACATTTTTTTCTTCCTTTTAAGCATGTGCTTAAGTTCTGTGTTCATCCATCCTGGTTTCCTTAAATGCTTCCTATTCTTCCCTCTTTTCGGAATTGTTAACAACTGTGCTTTGAGAATTTCATTTTTCAAGATTTCCCATCCTTCCTGGACATTTTTGTCTTTAAGGATATCCAGCCATTGGATCCCTCCAATTCTCTTTCGGAATCCCTTAAAATCTGCCTTTCTGAAATCTAACCTTGACGTCTGAGTCTTCACAGGTCTTCCACCTCTAGTTATCCAAAATTCTAAAATAGCATGGTCGCTACCTCCTAGGGTCCCAGCCACTTTTACCTCCTCAACCATTTCCTCCCTGTTTATAAGGATTAGATCCAAGGTAGCAGTTCCCCTTGTTTTCTCCCCTACCTTTTGGAAGATAAAGTTGTCAGCAAGAGAGGATAAGAATTTCCTTGACCTGTTAGTTTTGCCTGAGAGAGATTCCCAACAAATGTCTGGATAGTTGAAATCTCCCATGACAACTATGTCATATTTTTTGGAGAACTTGGCCATCTGATGCATAAAGAGTTCATCTATATCTTCGGCTTGCACAGGCGGCCTGTAGTAAATGCCTACAATGGTGTCCTTTCCATTGTTCTGTCCTTTGTTCAAGACTCTTCCCCTGGTTTTCCGATTTCCTCTTTTCAGCTGCAACCGCCAAAACCCAGTGATAGTTGAGCTCGCGGAGACTCTTCACTTATCCCAGAAGGCACTGGGAATATGCAAATGATCTCCTCAAGACTCTTCCCCTGGTTTTCCGATTTCCTCTTTTCAGCTGCAACCGCCAAAACCCAGTGATCGTTGAGCTCGCGGAGACTCTTCACTTATCCCAGAAGGCACTGGGAATATGCAAATGATCTCCTCAAGACTCTTCCCCTGGTTTTCCGATTTCCTCTTTTCAGCTGCAACCGCCAAAACCCAGTGATCGTTGAGCTCGCGGAGACTCTTCACTTATCCCAGAAGGCACTGGGAATATGCAAATGATCTCCTCAAGACTCTTCCCCTGGTTTTCCGATTTCCTCTTTTCAGCTGCAACCGCCAAAACCCAGTGATCGTTGAGCTCGCGGAGACTCTTCACTTATCCCAGAAGGCACTGGGAATATGCAAATGATCTCCTCAAGACTCTTCCCCTGGTTTTCCGATTTCCTCTTTTCAGCTGCAACCGCCAAAACCCAGTGATCGTTGAGCTCGCGGAGACTCTTCACTTATCCCAGAAGGCACTGGGAATATGCAAATGATCTCCTCAAGACTCTTCCCCTGGTTTTCCGATTTCCTCTTTTCAGCTGCAACCGCCAAAACCCAGTGATCGTTGAGCTCGCGGAGACTCTTCACTTATCCCAGAAGGCACTGGGAATATGCAAATGATCTCCTCAAGACTCTTCCCCTGGTTTTCCGATTTCCTCTTTTCAGCTGCAACCGCCAAAACCCAGTGATCGTTGAGCTCGCGGAGACTCTTCACTTATCCCAGAAGGCACTGGGAATATGCAAATGATCTCCTCAAGACTCTTCCCCTGGTTTTCCGATTTCCTCTTTTCAGCTGCAACCGCCAAAACCCAGTGATCGTTGAGCTCGCGGAGACTCTTCACTTATCCCAGAAGGCACTGGGAATATGCAAATGATCTCCTCAAGACTCTTCCCCTGGTTTTCCGATTTCCTCTTTTCAGCTGCAACCGCCAAAACCCAGTGATCGTTGAGCTCGCGGAGACTCTTCACTTATCCCAGAAGGCACTGGGAATATGCAAATGATCTCCTCAAGACTCTTCCCCTGGTTTTCCGATTTCCTCTTTTCAGCTGCAACCGCCAAAACCCAGTGATCGTTGAGCTCGCGGAGACTCTTCACTTATCCCAGAAGGCACTGGGAATATGCAAATGATCTCCTCAAGACTCTTCCCCTGGTTTTCCGATTTCCTCTTTTCAGCTGCAACCGCCAAAACCCAGTGATCGTTGAGCTCGCGGAGACTCTTCACTTATCCCAGAAGGCACTGGGAATATGCAAATGATCTCCTCAAGACTCTTCCCCTGGTTTTCCGATTTCCTCTTTTCAGCTGCAACCGCCAAAACCCAGTGATCGTTGAGCTCGCGGAGACTCTTCACTTATCCCAGAAGGCACTGGGAATATGCAAATGATCTCCTCAAGACTCTTCCCCTGGTTTTGATTAAGTGGGGGATAAGTGGGGCTGCACTTGATGAAGTGGGGGATAAGGGGGACTGCACATGATGAATTAAGGGGTAAGTGGGACTGCACATGATGAATTAAGGGGTAAGTGTGACTGCACATGATGAATTAAGGGGTAAGTGGGACTGCACATGATGAATTGGGGGTAAGGGGAACTGCACATGATGAATTAAGGGGTAAGTGGGACTGCACATGATGAATTGGGGGTAAGGGGGACTGCACATGATGAATTGGGGGTAAGGGGCACTGCACATGAAGTGGGGGTAAGGGGGACTGCACATGAAGTGGGGGTAAAATTAGCTGCACATGATGATGGGGGAGTGGGGCTGCACATGAAGTTGGGGGGGAAGGGGACTGCACATGATGAAATGGAAGGGGGGATAAGGGGCTGCAAATGATGAAGCGGCACTGCAGATGAAGTGAGTGGGTGATAGGGGACTGCAATGGATGAAGTAAGGGGACTTCAAATTAAAGTGGGGACATTAAAGTGGATCCCCTATGGCCAGGATCACGTTGGGCGATTTTGTGCGTATTGGCCATAGGCCTACAGCTTATGTGCAACGTCTTTTTAGGCCATGTCCACACGTGGTGGAATGGTGGCGGGTTTTCCGTATGGACCCGCAGCAAACCAAGTGCTGCGGTCCGTACGGCTGTCAATTCCCGCACGGGGACCGCAGCGCTCAGGTGGGAAGGGGGGTACAGGGGCCCAGGTTTTATGAACAGCCCCGGGCCCATAGTCCACTTAATCCGCCACTGCTCAGTCCTAATGCACAGGACATATGTCAGGGTTGTAGCTTCCTGACAATTACCTTATTGTTCACCAGCCTTCATTGAAGCTTTTCAGGTGGAACTTGGTAAGAACGTGATAACACCGTTCATCTCAGCATCATAGGATTATCGTCCTCTAGTTGTCAGGTTAGATACTTAATTGTGACTGTCAGTGGTGGATACTGCACTTGTGGCTGTCAGTGGTGGATACTGCACTTGTGACTGTCGGTGGTGGATACTGCACTTGTGGCTGTCGGTGGTGGATACTGCACTTGTGACTGTCGGTGGTGGATACTGCACTTGTGACTGTCGGTGGTGGATACTGCACTTGTGACTGTCGGTGGTGGATACTGCACTTGTGACTGTCGGTGGTGAATACTGCACTTGTGGCCGTCGGTGGTGGATACTGCACTTGTGGCCGTCGGTGGTGGATACTGCACTTGTGGCCGTCGGTGGTGGATACTGCACTTGTGGCCGTCGGTGGTGGATACTGCACTTGTGGCCGTCGGTGGTGGATACTGCACTCGTGGCCGTCGGTGGTGGATACTGCACTTGTGGCCGTCGGTGGTGGATACTGCACTTGTGGCCGTCGGTGGTGGATACTGCACTCGTGGCCGTCGGTGGTGGATACTGCACTCGTGACCGTCTGTGGTGGATACTGCACTCGTGACCGTCTGTGGTGGATACTGCACTCGTGACCGTCTGTGGTGGATACTGCACTTGTGGCCGTCGGTGGTGGATGCTGCACTTGTGGCCGTCGGTGGTGGATACTGCACTCGTGACTGTCAGTGGTGGATACTGCACTCGTGACCGTCTGTGGTGGATACTGCACTTGTGGCCGTCGGTGGTGGATACTGCACTTGTGACTGTCGGTGGTGGATACTGCACTTGTGACTGTCGGTGGTGGATACTGCACTTGTGACTGTCGGTGGTGGATACTTCACTTGTGACTGTCGGTGGTGGATACTGCACTTGTAATTGACACAGTCTATTACTCAGAAATCATAGCTTTGTTACCTTCTGGGACTTCTGGATCGCGGTGTTTTTCTTCTTGCTACTGGTAAGAATCAATTGAATTTAGAAATATGAAAAGTCTTTATTAACATAATTTCAGTTCTTCCTTGAAGTCTTCATTCCCTATTCTATACCAAACCTGGTAATTTTCCTAACCTATAATATCACAGCGTACCATAGCAATCAGTAACATCCATATAATTATTATCAGAATTTGTACCATATATGGATTTCAAAAACAATAATAAACCAATAATAAGTGATGATACATTATTATCCATATTCTTCATGTGTTAGAACATTTTTATGTCATAGGTGTAATTACCTTTTTCAACCCATAGGTGTCAATGTGTTTTATGTAACCAGTGTTTTCATCTTTATTATTCAACTTTATTAATAGAATATATTTATTATACTAATAATATGTAGGAATGTATAGCCATGAACCAAAATAAGAATATATAAATGAATGAATGAATAAAAGAATTGTTGCATAGAATTCAGAACTGAAACATTTTCCTTTGTAATAGAACCATATCATCGCTATATTTAATGAAGCAATATTCTATACTAGACATTACTTTATTAAATATTGATGTTTTTTTTCTTGATTGACAGAAAAAATAAAAATTTAGGAATTCAAATAAAAATAGAATAATAAAATTGAAAATGAAAAACAAGAATAAAAATAAGGCCTTTATATTGATACCAAATGCAGAGTAGTTATGTCCTCAGTAACATATACTCTTAATATTTCCATGATCTCGATTATTTCATAATTGTCATAAACTTGTTACCAAAATATCCAAATTATGCAACTTTGCATGTAATACTCTTCTCAGTGTAAATAAATGACTCTTTATAATACTTAATGTTATTATACCCAATACTTATACCATTGTACCTTATTAATATTTCTTTTTTATTAAAATGTGTGAAGAAGAGGTATTAATCTAATGTGATGATGAAGTCAGGATCAAAAACATATTTCCCCCTTAATACCAAAAAATATTGTTTTATGAAATAATTCATTTATCAAACCAAAATGAAAAATAATTAATTTATAAATTATGTGAATTTATACTTGCTTATACCATTATTTGTCTGAAGATGTGTAACCATTAAAATTAATTTGAATATCATAAAATTATCCTTTGGAAAAATTAATTTAAATGTAGATTTTCTTAAACCATTTTGATGTGCGATTGCACCTATCCACAATTAACTAAATCAAGAAATAATTACTAAAGAAATCTAGAAATATATGCTGTGTACATAATATTTCATTATATCTTAATATTCTAAGAATTTAACTGATCTGCATATTTCTCCTAAAGACAAAGTTTTTCCTCATACAGAACCTCGAGGCGTCTCATACATCAAATGTATCACATTACTCCTAAGCAGCTGCTCATACACGCATCATCTGTCACTCAGACTGTGTCACATATAAGTTCACACCACAGATTTCACATACGAAGGTGTATTTTAACCCAAATTATCCTAATTATCAATGCGCATTGTAAACTATTACATTTAGTATCTTAATATTTCTTGGTAAATTCCCCAAATACACATGACATAAATATATGTTGTATAGCTATACTTGAAACTTTAGGCCTAGGAAAAAAAATTCCTTTGATATGCAAAAGTTGAGACTCCTTAAAAATTATTTTTCTAAAGAACAAGGACATGGTATACTGGTATACTTATTATTAGAACAAAGTTCAAATTTCACATGCTGTAGTTGTCATTCATGCCATGCAGTAAAGGCATACACACAGAACACATTTTAAATTGTTAGTTATATGAATATTATTTAAGTGTTAAATATATAAAATCATGCAATTATTATAACTTCCTGTGTAAATAAAGGCATAAATCCTTGTAAGAGAATTTTTCGCGATTAAGTCCTGCTTTGAAATGAAAATTCTAAGGAAAAATAAAAGAGAAGGTTAATATATTCATAATTCTAAATATTACTGGAGTAGATTTTAATTTTCACTACAAAATACAGTTCTACAAATTGAAATAAAGAATCTTTTTGTGACGCAATAACACGAGATGCAGGATTTAAAAACCAAAATTTGGTTACAAAAGTCTTTATGAGGGACTGTGTCTTGACATTCTCACTCAGCATTCTATACAGGCGTTCATATATGGACATGAATGTGTAGGTACATTCCTTCCGACCAATCCTTAATTTTTGAAGAATATCAATATCTGGATAATTTTCATTTGATGCACAAAAAAATCAGAATTTTTAATCTGTCTTTATCATTTAAGTTCTCATGTGTTTCACCAGATAACTTTAAAGTCAATCTCCTAGCAAAATTTACAGGGATCCACATTTTGAACAACTGATTCTTCTCTTCGTTAGTTAAATCAAATTTCTCAGCACAGCTTTCAAAAACCTCAGAGTTTCTACAAACATGGATTTTGTTATCACATGCAGGAATGATTTTGCATATTTTTAACACATTTTTCCTTACTTTACTTCAGAGTTGGGCCTCTGAGTGGTCTATTCTTAGTGGTCCGTCTTTCCCTTGTACGTCCTCTACGTCAAATCTGAAGTCTCCTCCTACTTCTCCATCTTGTTCCACGTCTGCAAGGTCACCTTGAATGGCTGCTACAGACACTTGATTACAGTCTTGTTCAATCTCCCTAACTTTACAGCCAATCTCGGGAACATCACTATTTTCCTTCACACAGCAATCATCTTTGGATTTCTCTGACACCGACCTATGAAATATACCATTTGTAGAATATTTTTTAATCTCTCTCTTTCTCTATTGAAAAGCTTAGTATCTATCTTTAGATTTTCCACTTCACATTCTGCATATAAGCTGAGCCATAATACTTCTGAATTAGACTCATCTACAGACTTAAATTTCAATTTACTCTGCTTAGAATAACAAGTAATGACATCCATATTTCTTACCTTGAAATATCTCAGCTTGTCGATCCTTTGATGGACAACGCTGGGCTCTTGTCTTCACACGTCTGGCTTCAGCACGTCTGGCACTTGTAGTACTTCTCAATCCATCTGGCAATTCTTAGTCCTCACTTCTAGGTTCTGTCTGATTCTTGTGAGTAGTGGAGTTCCTCATAACTTGCACATATGACTGACGTTAGCAAAGTTCAATCCCCCTTTTGGGCAAGTTGAGGGAAATCCGCAAAAAAAGTACAAAAATTCAGATCCTGGCTGGCTCGCCAATGTAAAAAATGCGTATTCTTGTATAATACTCAGGACTAGTTACCAGATAAAAATGTAGTGGTTTATTTGAATTCTTCCATCAGAGAAATAACTATTACAGAAAAACATAAAAAATAGGTGAAAGAGAGATTGTCCATTAGTTCATAGCAAAGCAACATGTATTCTTCCTCTCTGGGATCTCACATGGCAAATGGCGTCTGTCTCTCTTAGGCTTCTTACGTAGTAAAGTTACATATCAGCTGTCTGTCCATTCAATGCTATGTACGTGCAGAGATGACATCTTCGCGTCTGTGTCTCAAGATGGGGAGGGAGCAACAGCGACCTCTAGAGTAAGCCCCCACCTTAAATATACATCTTTCAAAGCACGTGATCTCCACATATGGAGTTGACCTTTTACCATGAGCTAATCTTACATATGTAGTGGAGTTGACATTTAACATTTGCTAAAATAGCACATGCAGTGTCAGTGGAAGGCAATTGCCAGAACAGAACTGAGTGTGATAAGAAATTAACAACCAAATTATTAATATTTAACATCTCGTCCCATTATTAATAGATAATGTGTCGGATAGAAGGCCGTCTCCCCTAATTATCAGTTTAGGGTCAGTGTATAAGGAGAGAATGATACATAACAAGAAAAGTCCCAACCCAATATGTCATAGAGTGATCTTGAAGAAAGTCCGGGCACTATGTCCAACGCTTCTTCAGTGTCGGCAGAAACAAGGCACATTGGGATCCCCGGGGTTTCCGCATTTGACATTAATAACAATGTTTTCTCACGAGCTTCTCTGTCCTTAATAAAGCCAACCTGATGGTCGGTAACAATTGGGGGCAGGTAGTGGGAGAGCCGGGCTGTAATCACTTTAGAGAATATTTTCACATCTACAGTAATTAGTGATATTGGATGAAAATTAGGGCAGACATTTGGTTCTTCTCCAGGCTTTCAAAAACAATGTTATGTCAGCCTCAAGTAATTAAGGGGCAGAGAGGGAGTCTTCTGAGATATTACTGAACACTTCTCCTAAAATGGTAATAACTGGGGTGCAAACCTCTTATAAAATCTATTATTGCCTCCATCTGGCCCAGGGTTCTTCCCGATAGGGTATGATTTAATGGCCTCTCCGATCTCTTCCTCAGTGACAGCTTTGTCTAGTTCCTCCAGCTCAGGGGTCTGTAAGGAAGGAAGAGCAGCGTCCATAATATATTTGTCAATTTGTCTTTCCAGAATATTAGGTGGCATGTCGTGGTATTATCCATGGATATTATAGAGCGAGCTATAACAGCAACAACATGCCTCAGCTTTATTTTCTTTATTTTGGATACATACGTATGTCCCTTGCATGCATGGATATAACCTCCTTGCCAATGAGAGACCACATTTATCTGTGGATTCGTACGAGTACCTTCTCATGTAATCTTGGTATTTTCTATACGTTTCATCTATTAACAACTTTATCGTCTTTCTTTTTTCAATCAGATAATTTTTATTGAACAAAACAAAGAATTACTAACATTTTGTTTTTCTTATACAAACATTGTGAGAAAAATAATAAAAAAAATTAAAACCAGTAAACAATACAACAACCGGTTACAATGATATAAATCCCAATTTCGCTCTATAGTAGAGGGTGTACAGCAGTGAATAACGCTGTGCATCCCCTGTAGTCCCAGAGCGTCTCTCCCAAACCCCCCTCCAGCCCCCTTCTCTCTTTCTCCCTACAGTCAGGTTAGAAGTTGAGAGTGAGTGGGAAGGGGCCGATTACAGCACAGCAGAGATCAGAGCAGAGCCATGAAGATGCCTGCCACCCTGTGTGTCTGTGTCATCTCCTCCTGAGTACTCATCATGGCTGCTTGTAAAGCACTGTCCTGGGAAAGGATCTGTACAAGTGAAACCACAGAACCTGGTAAGTATACATGCATATGTGTATCTGTGTGTGTACATGTGCAGTATACTGTGTGCCTGTATATGTGTATATAGTATGTGTGTGCATATATACAGGATATAGTATGATTGTGTATATCTGGTGCATGTGAGTTTATATATAATATGTATATACATGTACATACAGTATATAGTATGTGTATGTATATTATATTTGTATACTGCATGTGTGCACTATATTGTGTAAATATATAAACTGTATATGTATGTGAGCATACTGTATATACTGTATATAAACTGAATGTTTCTGTGTGTATATACTGTATATACACTCACTGGCCACTTTATTAGGTACACCATGCTAGTAACGGGTTGGACCCCCTTTTGCCTTCAGAACTGCCTCAATTCTTCGTGGCAGAGATTCAACAAGGTGCTGGAAGCATTCCTCAGAGATTTTGGACCATATTGACATGATGGCATCACACAGTTGGCGCAGATTTGTCGGCTGCACATCCCTGATGCGAATCTCCCGTTCCACCACATCCCAAAGATGCTCTATTGGATTGAGATCTGGTGACTGAGGAGGCCATTTGAGTACAGTGAACTCATTGTCATGTTCAAGAAACCAATCTGAGATGATTCGAGCTTTATGACATGGCGCATTATCCTGCTGAAAGTAGCCATCAGATGCCTGTTCTTAGCTGAGAGGAGTGGTACCCAGTGTGGTCTTCTGCTGCTGTAGCCCATCTGCCTCAAAGTTCGACGCACTGTGCGTTCAGAGATGCTCTTCTGCCTACCTTGGTTGTAACGGGTGGCAATTTGAGTCACTGTTGCCTTTCTATCAGCTCGAACCAGTATGCCCATTCTCCTCTGACCTCTGGCATCAACAAGGCATTTCCGGCCACAGAACTGCCGCTCACTGGATTTTTTTTCTTTTTCGGACCATTCTCTGTAAACCCTAGAGATGGTTGTGCGTGAAAATCCCAGTAGATCAGCAGTTTCTGAAATACTCAGACCAGCCCTTCTGGCACCAACAATCATGCCACGTTCAAAGGCACTCAAATCACCTTTCTTCCCCATACTGATGCTCGGTTTGAACTGCAGGAGATTGTCTTGACCATGTCTACATGCCTAAATGCACTGAGTTGCCGCCATGTGATTGGCTGATTAGAAATTAAGTCTTAACACACAGTTGGACAGGTGTACCTAATAAAGTGGCCAGTGAGTGTATGTGCTTATATACACAGTATGTGTGTACTGTATATACAGCATATAGTGTATGTTTCTATATTTATAAAGCATAAATAATGTGTGTACATGTATAGTGTGTATCTGTGTATATGTGCTGCATATATCATCCTGTAATTGTAGTGTCGCCATTAGAGTTGAGCGAAACGGGTCGACAAAAATTCAAAAGTCGCCGACTTTCGCCAAAGTCGGGTTTCATCAAGCGAAACCCGACCCCAGCGTGAGGTCGGCCACGCCAAAGTCGCGTTTCACATGATGCTTGAGCGCCCTTTTTGCAGCCAATCAGGAAGAACGGACACTGTGGGCAACGTGATGACATAGGCAGCGGTCACCACCATCTTGGAGAAGGGCATGCAAGTGATTGGCTTGCTTTGTGGGGCGTCACAGGGGGTATAAAAGGGTGGGGACGCCGACCGCCATGTTACTCATGCTGATCTCAGAATAGGGAGAGCTGCTGCTGCTGATTCTGTAGGAAGAGCGTTAGGCAGGGAAGAAGATACCAAAAACTGATTCTGCTGCTAGCGATTTTGCCTGTACAACACACCAATCACTGTGCAGTGCAAGGGGAGGCTATATCTTGGTGCATCAGCTCTGTTGGTTATTACGCTGCCTTTTAAGGTTCCCTGGTAGCTGCATTGCTGTGTGCACACTGCTGAGCAAACTGCTTTTTTCAAAGCAATCCAGATTTTATTGTTTTGTCCTTGTGAGTTACTGAGCGTTCATTTTTCACACACCGTACAGCGGTGTACGCTCCTCACACTGTACCGTGTAACGGCTGTTGTCACGGTCAACATTGAAGCTAGATACGTGTGTGACTCTGTAAGGAAAAGCCGAGGAGTTTGTCTGTTCTTACAGACCTACACCTTATAGTTTTGTCCGTTTTTCAAACAGTATAGTATATTTGCTGTTTGATTAGATTCAAAACTAGAGAGAGACAGCGTGCGTCAGTCCGTATCCAAAAACACGGAGCTTGACAATTTTACATACACCGTACAGTGGTGTACGTGTACGCTCCTCTCTCAGTACCGTGTAACGACTGTTATCACGACCACCTTTCTAACAGCATAGAGAATCTGCCTTTCACATTGCGGTGTTAAATAAACAGGGCCTGACTGAATCCAACAGTGTCCTGAAGTGTGCAGTCATGGCCAAAAGTTTTGAGAATGACACCAAAATTAAATTTTCACATGATCTGTTGCCCTCTGGTTTTTATTTGTGTTTGTCTGATGTTTACATCACATACAGAAATATAATTGCAATCATATTATGAGTGCCAAAAGGTTATATTGACAGTTAGAATGAGTTAATGCAGCAAGTCAATATTTGCAGTGTTGACCCTTCTTCTTCAGGACCTCTGCAATTCTCCCTGGCATGCTCTTAACCAACTTCTGGACCAAATCCTGACTGATAGCTGTCCATTCTTGCATAAGCAATGCTTGCATTTTGCCAGAATTTGTTGGATTTTATTTGTCCACCCGTCTCTTGATGATTGCCCACAAGTTCTCAATGGGATTAAGATGTGGGGAGTTTCCAGGCCATGGACCCAAAATCTCTATATTGTGTTACATGAGCCATTTAGTGATCACCTTTGCTTTATGGCAAGGTGCTCCATCATGCTGGAAATGGCATTGTTGGGCGCCAAACTGCTCTTGGACGGTTGGGAGAAGTTTCTCTTGGAGGACATTCTGGTACCATTCTTTATTCATGGCTGTGTTTTTAGGCAAGACTGTGAGTGAGCCGATTCCCTTGGCTGAGAAGCAACCCCACACATGAATCGTTTCAGGATGCTTAGCAGTTGGCATGAGACAAGACTGGTGGTAGCGCTCCCCTCTTCTTCTAAGCTGTTTTACAGATGTCCCAAATATTCGAAAAGGGGATTCATCTGAGAAAATGACTTTACCCCAGTCCTCAGCAGTCCACTCCCTGTACCTTTTGCAGAATATCAGTCGGTCCCTGATGTTTTTTATGGAGAGAAGTGGCTTCTTTCCTGCCCTCCTTGAAACCAGGCCATGCTCAAAGAGTCTCCGCCTCACAGTGCATGCAGAAGCACTCACACCAGCCTGCTGCCATTGCTGAGCTAGCTCGGCACTGCTGGTAGTCCGATCCCGCAGCTGAAACAGTTTTAAGATATGGTCCTGGCATTTGCTGGTCCTTCTTGGGCGCCCAGGAGCCTTTAAGGCAACAATGGAAGCTCTCTCCTTGAAGTTCTTGATGATGCGATAGATTGTTGACTGAGGTGCAATCTTTGTAGCTGCGATACTCTTCCCTGTTAGGCCATTTTTGTGCAGAGCAATGATGGCTGCACGTGTTTCTTTAGAGATAACCATGGTTAACTGAAGAGAAACAATGGTACCAAGCACCAGCCTCCTTTTAAAGTGTCCAGTGGTGTCATTCTTACTTAATCATGACTGATCGCCAGCCCTGTCCTCATCAACACCCACACCTGTGTTAATGGAACAATCACTAAAACAATGTTAGCTGCTCCTTTTAAGGCAGGAATGCAATGATGTTGAAATGTGTTTTGGGGGTTAAAGTTCATTTTCTTAGCCATTATTGACTTTGCAAGTAATTGCTGTAAAGCTGATCACTCTTTGACATTCTGGAGTATATGCAAATTGCCATTAGAAAAACTGAAGCAGTAGACTTTGTAAAAATTAATATTTGTAGCATTCTCAAAACTTTTGGCCATGACTGTAGATAGATTCCAATTCTCCACAGTCCTCCATACACCTTTCTAACAGCATAGAGAATCTGCCTTTCACATTGCGGTGTTAAATAAACAGGGCCTGACTGAATCCAACAGTGTCCTGAAGTGTAGATAGATTCCAATTCTCCACAGTCCTCCATACACCTTTCTAACAGCATAGAGAATCTGCCTTTCACATTGCGGTGTTAAATAAACAGGGCCTGACTGAATCCAACAGTGTCCTGAAGTGTAGATAGATTCCAATTCTCCACAGTCCTCCATACACCTTTCTAACAGCATAGAGAATCTGCCTTTCACATTGCGGTGTTAAATAAACAGGGCCTGACAGAATCCAACAGTGTCCTGAAGTGTAGATAGATTCCAATTCTCCACAGTCCTCCATACACCTTTCTAACAGCATAGAGAATCTGCCTGTCACATTGCGGTGTTAAAAAAACAGGGCCTGACTGAATCCAACAGTGTCCTGAAGTGTAGATAGAATCCAATTCTCCACAGTCCTCCATACACCTTTCTAACAGCATAGAGAATCTGCCTTTCACATTGTGGTGTTAAATAAACAGAGCCTGACTGAATCCAACAGTGTCCTGAAGTGTAGATAGATTCCAATTCTCCACAGTCCTCCATACACCTTTCTAACAGCATAGAGAATCTGCCTGTCACATTGCGGTGTTAAATAAACAGGGCCTGACTGAATCCAACAGTGTCCTGAAGTGTAGACAGATTCCAATTCTCCACAGTCCTCCATACACCTTTCAAACAGCATAGAGAATCTGCCTTTCACATTGTGGTGTTAAATAAACAAGGCCTTACTGAATCCAACAGTGTCCTGAAGTGTAGAGACATTCCAATTCTCCCCTCTACTATATACACCTTGTACCTTGTTTTACAGTACTAGAGAGTTGGTGGAAATTAGGTAAATTTTTCCAAAAAATGAGGAAGTGTGGTGGAAGAGTCCGTGGAAGTGGGCGGGGGTTGGCAGCTGGTAATGATGGTGGTGGATCTGCTGGTAGTGGCAAAAGCAAAATAGCACTTAATGCAGGAGGTGTTGAGGTTGCGTCATCGTCTGACTCCACAAGGCCTCGAAGGCTCCCTTTTCTGGGAGTAGGTAAACCGCTTCTAAAGCCGGAGCTTCAAGAACAAGTTTTGGCTTACATTGCTGACTCAGCCTCCAGCTCTATTGCCTCCTCTTCTGAAGTTTTAAAAAATAAAAGCAGTGATTCGTCATTGGAGGCTCATGGTCATGAACCACACCTTTCCTTGTGTCCTTCACCCCTACCAAAATTGAAGGATGCGGCAGGCCACACTACAGATTACTCCATGGAGCTGTTTTCACATACCATCCCTGGGTTATCAAGTCAAATCGTGAATTACCCAGGCAAAGATGAATCTGACATGGAGTGCACTGATGCACAGCCACTGATAGATGATTCTGCTGGTACATTCACTCACAGCACTACATTGTCCTCGCTGTGTACTGAGCCAGAATCTGATCCAGATGAAACTCAGGTGCCCCTTCGCGCATACTATACCACCATACACGGTGACACAGAGGAAGGTGCACATGACATTGAAGAGGAGGTGATGGATGACCCAGTTGTTGACCCAGATTGGCATCCATTGGGGTTAGAGTGTGCCGCTGCCAATAGCTCAGAAGAGGAGGATGAGGAGGAGCATCCGTAGCAGGCATCAACATTGCAACAGTTGTTATCTGGCAGGCCCGGAGCAGTCCAAAAACGGGTTACAAAAACCCAAAAAATTGCAGGACAGCTTGGCCAGATGGTCAAAAGAGCACAGCGTGCAAGGCCTCAAACTGTCTAATTATCAACGTTACAAGGTGGAACTCCACCCTGCACATGGTTGAGCGGCTGTGCGAACAGAGGCAGGCTGTAATGCATTTGTGGGAGGATACCTGGACAGGCACTTTGAGGGCAGACATGGAGTTGACCGGTGTGCAGTGGTCAAAGCTGAAAGACCTCTGTAAAGTCCTTCAGTGTTTTGAGGAATGCACACGGCTGGTAAGCGCAGACGATGCCATCATAAGCATGAGCATCCCACTTATGCGTCTGCTCATGCAAACTTTGACGCACATTAAGGAGCAGGCGTCTGCAGCCGAGGTTGACAAGGAGGAAGAGGAGGGGGGAATCCTTGCTGACAGTCAGCCATTGTCTGCTCCGGGACCTCTCCTGGATGAGGTGGAGGAGGAAGAGGAGGAGGGTGATGATGGGGATGATTATTTAGGGGAGGAGGATGCTTCTCGTGTGTCCAGAGAAAATGTTGGCGTGGCAAGGGCTGGTACAGGGTTTGTGCGTGACTGGAGGGATGTGGATTTGCCAGAAAGTGCTCCTCCACCATGCAGTCGCACTGCATCATTGACACCAGGAACATTGGCCCACATGTCAGATTATGCCTTGCAGATCCTAAAAAGGGATCCCCATATTGCCAAAATGATGAACGATGATGACTACTGGTTGGCCAGCATCCTCGATCCACGCTATAAAGGCAAATTCCAAAACATCATGCCACAGGAGAACCTTGACCTAATATTGGCTAACAAACAAGCAACTCTGGTAAACAGGTTGGTTGAGGCATTCCCAGCACACAGCAGCGGTGATGTTTGTCACACAAGCCATAGGGGCCGGAGGCAGCTTGGAAGAGGTGTTGGTGGTTCAAACATCAGAAGTGGCGTTGGAGAAAGGGGTTTCATGACCATGTTGTGGAGTGATTTTTCAAGTCCCGCTCAAACGACTGGTAATACTGCATCGATGGAAAGTGACAGGAGACAGCACTTGTCAACTATGGTTACAAACTACTTTTCTTCCCAGGTCGATGTTCTCCCACACAGGTCATTCCCCTTTGACTATTGGGCCGCTAAACTGGACACCTGGCCTGAATTGGCACAATACGCGTTACAGGAGCTCGCTTGCCCAGCTGCAAGTGTGCTATCGGAAAGAGTCTTCAGTGCTGCTAGATCAATCCTGACAGAAAAAAGGACCCGTCGGTCAACCCAAAATGTGGATGATCTAACCTTCATTGAAATGAACCATGCATGGGTTTCCAAGGATTTTGTCCCACCTTCCCCTGATGACACATAGGTTGACAGAAAAATGGCTTGCTTTGGTCCTCCTCTTCCTGTGACTTGACCAATTTAGCCTTTTGCATCAGCTGAATGTCCAACATCAGCATATGCCACTTTGTAAACCTCCCTAACTGGGCTGCCCCCCCCCATGGTCGGGTTCACCAGCAAGCGCACGCAACCGTGCGAGTGCCGTTGCCCTTGACAGGTGGGTAGGCCGACTCTTGGGTGCGGGCACTGGCACAGGGTCCCACATAGTGCAATCAAGTGTCTCTGACGGTGGTGGTGCACACCCACCGTCAGACACACCGCCGTACTATGAGGGGCCCAGTGCCAGTACCGACGCCCACGAGTGGGCCACCCGTGCTTGGCCAGGGCCCCAGCATTTGCAATCTTTACCTCTCCCTGCTCCTCCGCTGTGTAGTCTGGGCTGTCAAATCCATACTGGGCCTGACACCGTCTGAGCCAGCCTCCTGATGTATAGACATATATTTTTAATGTGTAAACTATGCAATCCATACATGTTATCCGGTGATACGGTACCCTTTCTCACCTTTGTGCAATCACGTGTAATCCATACTGTGCCTGAGAACGGCTGGCGAGCTGTTATGCAAGCTACAGCAGCTGTGGTTTGCACACATAAGTTTTTCCTTTTTTCAGGAATGACGGTTAGGCCTAATTCCGGAACAGCGGTTGACCTGCACTTACTGGGAAATCATCGTTCGCGGGTAATAATTGTCATCCCAGATCCCCATCACTAACGGTGTTCAGCGGGTTATCTGCACCTGTAAGCGACACACGCTGGCCCTTTCGGTGTAGCGCGCATGCAGCCACGGACATGTAAGGCCTTGACACACCAGTTATTGGCCAATCTCGCGTGCCAGAGCCTCGCGTGTCCCTCTAGTAAGCTGGACGCGGACCGCGTGGGCAGGACGGAGTCTCGTTTGTTAACGGAATTAAGCTTGCAATGCGTGCATCTTTTCGGTTGCTGGATGGTTGAGGTTGCCCGTGTTGAGTCCAATTACGCCGCAGGCTCCACTCCTGGTGGTGCCCTTCTGGACATTCCTTTAAGGTTCAGCTTTGCAACCATACTGGCCACGTCAAACAAAAATGTTGCCTTCATGGACGCTGTTTGGAGGGTCGTGAGTCATGGGAATCATGCCGCCCAGTCAGTTAACCTGCTAGAGAGATCCTTCGTTGCTCCCAAGCATGACATCACACTCCCTAGGAGGAAGGTTATGCCACTGTGGCGACCATACTCCTGGGGGCGCCACAAGTGCACTGATGCCCAGCCACTGCTCAATGATTCTGCTGGTACATTGACCCAGACCACTACATTCCCCTCGCACTCTACACAGCCTGAATCTGACCCTGATGAAACTCAGGTTACACTTCTCATATAATGTTCCACCTTACACGTTGACAAAGAGGAAGCTGCAGATGAAAGTACAGGTTCAGCCCACCTGCCGTCAGAAACACCGCCGTACTATCAGGGGCCCTGTGCCAGTGCCGTCGCCAACGAGTGGGCCCCCCCTGCTTGCTCAGGATCACAGCACTTGCAAGGTTGAAATACTTACCTCTCCCTGCTCCACCGCCATGACGTCTTCCGCGTTTCCTGACACTGATATTCTGATCAGAGAGCGCAATGACATCACGTCTGTATGCCCTCTGCCTAAACAGCCAAGTGCAGTGGGATGGAAGATGGGGACGACAAGGAGTCCTGACTAGTACAGGGATTCCATAGCGAGGAGACTTATTTCATTGTTTTCAATGTTGGGACTGCTATTTTTGGGGAGCACTATACTCTGGAGAATGATAGATGGGGCCCACCATACACTGGAACATTTCAAAGGTGGACATCAGACACTGGAGCAGCATGTACAGGGCCCATTATACACTAGAGCATTAGAAATAGGGTCCATTATGTATGGAGCATTATTTGGGCCCATAAGACAGTGGAGCTTCATCCATGTGGACCAACATATACTGTAGCATTATGTGGAGCTCATCATATACTGTTTCAAACATTATATGGGATCAATGATTCTGTAGGGAGAAATAGATGGGCCTCATTACTCTGTATAGCGCACTATGCGGTGGCCATAATACTGTATGGAGTAATATACTGTCCACTTTTGGAGCTATTGGAGAATTTTAAATGGATATCAGTCATGAGATGTAAAAAGTGAAGTATTTTTCATTGTACTATACCACTATTTCTCTGCCGTATCAGAGCATCATGAGTTGTGGTATGTGTTAAAGGGACGCTCTTTGGCCCAGGGCACATGAAATCCTGGAGCCAGCCCTACCCCCCCCCCGCAACTTTAACCAAATAACCCCCATTTTTCAATGCGTAACTTGTATTATGAAGTAAATAAAGGGTGACAAGCTTCAGGAATAAGAATTTATGGTTTTGGCATTCAAATGGGCACTGTAGGTGTGTTTCCTGTCTTTTTCTCACTCCCGACTTTTCTTCCCCATTGACTTACATTGGGTTTCGTGTTTCAGTCTGTACGAAACCCGACTTTTTCCGTTAGTCGGCCGATCTCACTCGACCCGACTTTTGAGAAAGTCGGGTTTCGCGAAAGGGTTTGTCTGACTCCATCTTATGTTATCAGTATAAGTGCGAGAGACGAGAGACGGACGACCGCAGTTTCACCGTGTGTCTGGCATCAGTTCTACAGTGTGTGAGACATGGGGTCTGTGACCAAAGCTGGGGGTATATGGGTATATAGAGCATACACAGGGGTCTGTGACTGAAGCTGGGGTATACAGGTGTATGCAGTGTACACAGAGGGGTCTGTGACCGAAGCTGGGGGTATACGGGTGAATACAGTGTACACAGGCGTCTGCGACCGAAGCTGGGTGTATACAGTGTACACAGGTGTCTGTGACCGAAGCTGGGGTATACGGGTGCATACAGTGTACACTGAGGAGTCTGTGACTGAAGCTGGGGGTATACAGGTGTATGCAGTGTACACAGAGGGGTCTGTGACCAAAGCTGGGGGTATACGGGTGAATACAGTGTACACTGAGGGGTCTGTGACCGAAGCAGGGGGTATACGGGTGTATACAGCGTACACTGAGGGGTCTGCAACCGAAGATGTGGTATACGGGTGTATACAGTGTACACAGGGGTCTGTGACCGAAGCTGGAGGAATACGGGTGTATACAGTGTACACAGAGGGGTCTGTGACTGAAGATGGGGGTATATGAGTTTATACAGCGTACACAGAGGGGTCTGTGACCGAACCTGGGGATATACGAGTGTATACAGTGTACACAGGGGTCTGTGACTGAAGATGGGGGTATACGGGTTTATACAGCGTACCCAGAGGGGTCTGTGACTGAAGATGGGGGTATTCGGGTTTATACAGTGCACACACAGGGGTCTGTGACCGAACCTGGGGGTATACGGGTTTATACAGTGTATACAGGGGTCTGCGACCGAAGCTGGGGGTATACGGTGTACACAGAGAGGTCTGTGACCGAAGCTGGGGTATACGGGTGTATACAGCGTACACTGAGGGGTCTGCAACCGAAGATGTGGTATACGGGTGTATACAGTGTACACAGGGGTCTGCGACTGAACCTGGGGGTATACGGGTGTATACAGTGTACACGTGTCTGTGACCGAAGCTGGGGGTATACGGGTGTATACAGTGTACACAGAGGGGTCTGTGACTGAAGATGGGGGTATACGGGTTTATACAGCGTACACAGAGGGGTCTGTGACTGAAGATGGGGGTATACGGGTATATACAGCGTACACAGAGGGGTCTGCGACCGAAGCTGGGGCTATACGGGTGTGTACAATGTATACAGGGGTCTGCGACCAAAGCTGGGGGTATACGGGTGTGTACAGTGTATACAGGGGTCTGCGAGTGAACCTGGGGGTATACGGGTGTGTACAGTGTATCCAGGGGTCTGCGATTAAAGCTGGGGGTATGCGGGTGTATAGTGTACACAGGGGTCTGCGACTGAACCTGGGGGTATACGGGTGTATAGTGTACACAGGTGTCTGTGACTGATCTGGGGGTATACGGGTGTATAGTGTACACAGGGGTCTGCGACTGATCTGGGGGTATACGGGTGTATAGTGTACACAGGGGTCTGCGACTGAAGCTGGGGGTATACGGGTGTATAGTGTACACAGGGGTCTGCGACTGAAGCTGGGGGTATACGGGTGTATAGTGTACACAAGAGTCTGTAACTGAAGATGGGGATATACATAGTACAAAGAGGTGTCCGCACAAAGGCGGCTCCGCTCTGTATACCCTGTACACATGGCTCTGCTCAGTACACCTCGTACACACACGGCTCCACTTTGCACACCTCGTACACACACAGCTCCGCTCTGCACACCTTGTACACATACGGCTCCTCTCCGTACACGTTATACACACACGGCTCCGCTCCTTACACCTCGTACACACGCGGCTCCTCTCTGTACACGTTATACACACACGGCTCCGCTCCGTACACACGGCTCCGCTCAGTACACCTCGTACACACGCGGCTCCGCTCCATACACCTCGTACACACGCGGCTTTGCTCCGTACACCTCATACACACGCGGCTCCGCTCCGTACACCTCGTACACACAGGGCTCCGCTCTGTACACCTCGTACACACGGCTCCGCGCCGTACACCTCATACACACAGGGCTCCGCGCCGTACACCTCGTACACACACGGCTCCGCTCCGTACACCTTGTACACACGCGGCTCCGCTCTGTACACCTCGTACACACACGGCTCCGCTCCGTACACCTCGTACACACGCGGCTCCGCTCCGTACACCTCGTACACACGCGGCTCCGCTCCGTACACCTCGTACACACAGGGCTCCGCTCCGTACACCTCGTACACACACGGCTCCGCTCCGTACACCTCGTACACACGCGGCTCCGCTCTGTACACCTCGTACACACAGGGCTCCGCTCCGTACACCTCGTACACACACGGCTCCGCTCCGCTCCGTACACCTCGTACACACAGGGCTCCGCTCTGTACACCTCGTACACACACGGCTCCGCTCTGTACACCTCGTACACACACGGCTCCGCTCCGTACACCTCGTACACACACGGCTCCGCTCTTTACACCTCGTACACACAGGGCTCCGCTCCGTACACCTCGTACACACGGCTCCGCTCCGTACACCTCGTACACACAGGGCTCCGCTCCGTACACCTCGTACACACGGCTCCGCGCCGTACACCTCGTACACACAGGGCTCCGCTCCGTACACCTCGTACACACACGGCTCCGCTCCGTACACCTCGTACACACGGCTCCGCTCCGTACACCTCGTACACACACGGCTCCGCTCCGTACACCTCGTACACACACGGCTCCGCTCCGTACACCTCGTACACATGTGGTAGGGGGCTGGGCTAGGGGGGTGGACCACTGCTTACCAGACGAGGCAAAGACGAGACGGAGACAGCTTCCACTTCCACTTGTAACAGTTCCGGATTTATTTGTCGTCCTCTGACGACCACCAAACACGCACCGCAGCTTCTTTACACCACTGTATCGCCAGGCCCGGGTACCTATTCTTCAGCTCCAGTAATGCACCTCGCGGATCTTTCACTGGGGGCTGTCCTAGACCAATCTACCCCCAGCGCTTCACCTGCCCGAGGTCGTCTTCGAATCGGTACCCCCGGGGCCTCGTCTGTCCTGCGGTCCGTTGAGTCAGGGTCTCCCCCTGACTGTCTCTTCTCCTTGCCTGTCCTGCAGTCCGTCAGGTCAGGGCCACCCCCTGACTGTCTCTCATTTGTCCGTCCCCCTGGCCGAGCTCTTCTCACTTTCTCCGTCTTCTTCTGAGCTCCTCCCGGGACTAGACTCTCCTGGAGCCCCGCCTTCTTCTATTTATCCCCTCTCACAGGGGAATTTCCCACCCCGGCTCCTATCTCCCCGCCCCCCATGACTATGCAGTTTCTATAGCCCTAAGCTGATGTAAAGTCCTGTACTACTCTCCCCTGCCATCTTGTGGTCATTTCACAGTACTGCACTCCCTTTTCTGTCCCTACTGTTACCTCTCTAACCTGTCAATCTCTGTCCCTAGTGCACAAACCGTCCCCTCCTTGTACCAGTCACATCTGTCCGTAAAGTCACCTTCCCCACACACACGCGGCTCCGCTCCGTACACCTCGTACACACATGGCTCCGCTCCGTACACCTCGTACACACATGGCTCCGCTCCGTACACCTCGTACACACACGGCTTTTCTACATCCACCCTGTAAACCCCTCTTGACCCCACACATAAACTTCAAAGTCCTGCACACACTGAGGCCCCTGATCATGTGACCCCTGACTCCTCCCCTCCTGTGACCTCATCACAGGTCCTGTGTGCACAGAGCAGCTGTAGAAATCTCCGGCCTCGGGGGTCTCACCAGACTTCGCTCTTTTCTTGCAGGGGCCGCAGTGGATTTCATCCTGGATCCATAGAGCTGAATAGAGGAGCGATGTTCCTTCACTCTGATGGGAATTGATGGTGACGTTTGTCCAACGTCCACGTTACCGAGTAAATCCCCCCAGGACTGCAGCCGGTAAAGACCCCGATATCCACAGGTGTCCCCTCTAATTGGGGGAAAGGGATAGAAAAGCCTCTTATCCCGAGGGGAAACCCTGTACATGGAGACATCGGCCTCAGATCTCTCCTGTCCTGTTCTTCCAGAAAAGCCTCAAACTTCTGTGTGTGACTCAGAGCTGAGATCTAACGGGAGACAAGATTCCAGTGCGGGGAAGACGGGAAACCTTCATATAGACGGCCGGTGGGGATGGAGGCAGTGACCGACACTGGCCACATCTGTCTCTAGAGCCGCAGTAGAAGATGAAGATGTCGTCCTCATCATGAAGGAGTTATTTCTCATGTCGCGTGTAATGAATATCTCCTGCAGTATTGCTAATGCCGATTCCAGTGTCGGTAATGAGACGAGAATTAGCATTATGGAAGATGAGTCTATGAGGAACGTGTTCAGCTGCCGACTCCGAGGAGGAAACTGCTTGTTGTCTGTGGCCTAAATATATAGGTTTTATTAGTAGATGTCAGGGGAGAAAACTAAACCCTGTAAGATAATAAATCTCCTCATATGTTTCCCTTATTATCTCCAGTAATTGTATTATTACACAGGATTCTTATGATGTTACATCGGATCATCTTCTTCTCATTCAGGTCTCTACAATATCGGATCCTCTCAGTGAAGATCTTCTACAGAAGAGAATTTTCCTGATTTACCCATCAAGGATGGATATGGACAGAGACAAGATGGCGGAGAGGATGTTACACCTCACCCTAGAGATCCTCTTCCGTCTCACTGGAGAGGTGAGAGATTCTGATGACGTCACATTACATCATTCTTATCTATGGGAATAACAGATGGACAGAACTGGAGAGGTGAGGACTCTGGAAATGTCTGGAGTGAGATTTATTAATGTGTCTCTCCATAACCAGGATTACACAGTGGTGAAGAAGACCTCTAGTGATCGCTGTCAGGACCCTGTGTCTGAGGGATGGGGAAGACCCCTGAGCCCAATCACGGGGCCTCCACCTCACCCCCTGATCCATGAGGACATCAATGACCAGAAGATCCTAGAACTCACCTACAAGATGATTGAGCTGCTGACTGGAGAGGTGACACTGCTGGGAATGCTGGGACATTATACAGTAACACTATGAAGGGATCGGGGGATGACGGTATCATTGTATGTGTCAGGTTCCTATAAGGTGTCAGGATGTCGCTGTCTATTTCTCCATGGAGGAGTGGGAGTATTTAGAAGGACACAGAGATCTGTACAAGGACGTCATAATGGAGGTTCCCCAGCCCCTCACATCTCCAGGTAATAGACAGGACTAAATACACACGGCCTATAATTATCTGTATGTAGAGAATGAATTCAGTCCCTGTATGTGTTTCCTCCAGATCTATCCAGTAAGAGGACAACACCAGAGAGATGTCCCCATCCTCTTCTTCCACAGGACTGTAACCAAGAAGATCCCAGTGCTCCTCAGGATCATCAGGTAGATGGAGAGAAGGTGTCAGGAGATCTCCCCTATGATGTGTAGACGGCTGTGAAGGTCTTGTGCTCAGTCTTGTTTTATCCACCAGTATTATATGTTTTATACTTGTGTAATGAGAACGGTGGAGATGGCAGGATTAGAGCTGATCATAGATGGGACTTCTCCATCTGTCTGTGACTTTTACAGTATTTGTTTCAGGGTGAAGATCTGACCCATATTAATACTACAGAGACATATGTGAGGGGTGATGAGCGGTGTAAAGAGGAGATTCCCACATATGACTACCCAGGTGAGTAGTAACCACTGAATGCAGAGAAGTCACAGATTCCTCTCAGTCACCGGCTGTGGCTGCTTTATCGGTGGTGTAGTCCGGCCGTTTTACCATGATCACCATTTTGCCTCTAGACCACAACATTCTCCTCCACCCAAAACTGTTCAAATGACTTTGGACATTGAAAGCCCTTTTCTATAGAACTTACGACCTGGAGGAACCACCTACCCTCTGGGATTAGGAGACGCTGACCGTTACCTGCCCAGATATGTAACTATAAAGCCAAATGACAGCGTATGTAGAATGTGCTGACAAGTTAGAAAATCACTTGATGAAAAATATTATGATTGGCCTATAAGAGAAAGCGGAGGGTAATGATGCTGTTGGCTTCATAGAATCCTGAGATCTAATTTCAGGGCTGAAATCTCATATCCTGAGATCTTGTTACCGAGATCTCCATCTGCGCATGTGCCGCCCCCCAGCAGCCATATTCACAGAGTCCACCACACAGGAGGAAACCACGGACATGCGGGGGGCTCTGGACTTTCACGAAAAGTCAGCAGAGTCTCCCCGCAGCGGCGGACTCTCCAGGCAGCAGCAGCGGCGGACACCCAGAGCAGCGGCAGCAGCATTGGCGGTGGCCACCCTGGGCAGCATCGCCAGGCACCCCAGTAGCACCAAACACTCGCAGCGGGGCACTGCTCATCGGACACCCCCTCATCCCACCCTGCGGCCTGCAGCATCACTCCCCACTCCTGCCTCCTCCAGCAGTGACCCTGGGACCCCGCTTCACCATAGCAGTAAGACGCATGGATTATAAGAAGCGCCACCATGTTATTAAAAAAAAATATTCCTATTTTTCTCCTCAAAATTTGGGGTGCGTCTTATAATCCAGAGTGTCTTATAATCCAAAAAATACCTCCAACATGTTTTTTTATTCTAGTTCTTTTTGTACAGGTTCATTTTGTATGGTAGTTTGATGATGGTGGGATCGGCCTGCCTCACTTATGTGAGTCTGCAACTACCTGGTAGCCTTTAAAATAAGGTCTCCATTACCTCTGCCAGATGCCTGAGATCTAAATTTAAGACACATCAGCTCTGCACTATTATAAAAAGTTCTCTATGAATATATAATCTTTCTTCTTGAAACTCATCTGACAGAAAATATTGGCCCTTACGATAGTTTAGATTGCCAAGAACCACCGAGCCCCATACTCTAATTACCCAGAGAGTTTTCACCAGGATAATAGGAAACAAATGGACCTTACAAATTATTTCCCAATGTCTCTTGAATCCAACAATCCCCTATATATGGTTCTACACTACTTTCTGGGCTCATGGTAGGTTAAGAAAGGAAGGAGCACCATTTAGCTATTTGTACACAGATCTTGATGGAATAGTTTGCAGACACGATGTATTGGGAGCACTGTTAGTGATCACCTGGCAGATGAAAAGATGGCCACCACAAGAAGGCTTGGCTCTATCTACTCTGTTTTCCAGATCCCAGTGATTGCCTTGCTCATCATCCTTTAACCCCTCTTCATGGATCTGGACTTACACAGAGACCCCTAGGCTTGAGCCATGGTGTTACCTGCTATTCTGTGGAGCGAGATGGTAAGAAGAATAGTCAGGTAGTTGGTCATAACCAGGAGGGCAGAGAAAGTACAAAATCAGAAAACAAGTGTAGTCAGTAAGCGGGGCTGGGATTACACCAGGAAACAAATACACCAGCTGAGCACAGAGGACTGAACCAGAGGAGAACAAGGCTGTATCTGGCAGATTCCAGGAATATGCTTCAAGCTTTAGGAGGGTTTGGTGCTTTCTAATTGGCTTAAGCAGGTAGCAGATTGCTACCAGATTGCTGGACAGCACACAAACCCATACTGCCAGGCTGGATGAAACTACTGGTCTCAGGCACCCTAATCTTATTGGCTGGACAGAGCCAGCGCCCCCCCAGAGCTTCTGGTTTCGATGTCTCTTCTATTACCAGCAACGTCTGCACCATAAATAAGGCGCTGCTTGGTGATGGAACCAAACATCGCAGGAGCAGATTCCAGTGGAGAGGGGACACACCATCTGCAGATGCCCTAATATAACAAAATTACAGGAAACTAAAGCAGTAGAAATCCCCATAAAGTGACTCCATTATGGAAATTATAACCCTCAGTGAATTATTCTATGGGAGTAGTGACACTTTACGGAAATTAGCTTGCACTGGATGTTGCAACATGAAAATTGCACATTTGCCATTTTATTATCCAACACATAATGCCCAGATTGTGCTCCAGGAAACACACACCGTAAATTAAGTGGGTTCATCTCACTATAGTAATGCCAAATACATGAATGCTAAATATGGTTTGGGCGCACTACAAGGCTCAGAAGAGAGTGGATATTTGACTTTGGGAGAGCGGATATTGCTGGATCGGTTTATGGAAGCCATTTTGCTTTTCAAGAGCTTTTGACCCACAAATATTGTGGAAACCTTTTGGTTTTCCTCTGACAGATGATGGACCTTAGTGGTGTCTTGTGTTTCCGTGAGATGAGTAGATATGTTATTGGTATAATTTTTACCTATATAACATTGTTTGTTGGCTTTTTATTCCATGTTTGGGAAGCAGAATGAACAAACCATTGAACACCATGATGCGCTGGTTCATGCTATGAGGCTTTCGATTAGACTGTGAACTGTCATTGTATTGGAGAATAATTCAGTATTTTTAAAAAGCTTGTATTTTTTATGGACAGCTTAAGTAGAAATGTTCAAAAGTATAAAATGTGAAGATATTTTATTCAAAATTATTAATTGGTTTTATTTTTAGCAGATGACTGTACCAGGAGATCAGAGGGAACGCTGACATCTTCAATTTTTAAATCTGATGATCTTGAGATCTCACAGGACCCAATTGAAGTTAATGCCATTACTCCAGATATACCATCATCCCTTCATAGCCAAGATCTGTCATCTAATACTTTGAAACAGGTCCCATCTTTTGGTTCATTACCAACTACTAAGAAAAATCAAAGTCACGATATAAGCATTAAAAAATTAATTGATTCTAAAGGAAAGGAGCCATTTTCATATTCAGAATATGGAAATAGTTTTCTTGAAAAGACTTGTCTTACACATGAAAAAATTCACATAACAGACAATAGATTTTCCTGTTCACAATGTGGGAAATGCTGTACAAAGAAATCACATTTGGATAAGCACCAAAGAACTCACACAAGGGAGAAACCTTTTTGCTGTTCAGAATGTGGGAAATTTTTTAACCAGAAATCAGATTTGGTTAGGCACCAAAGAACTCACACAGGGGAGAAGCCTTTTTCCTGTTTAGAATGTGGGAAATGTTTTGTGAGGAAATCATCTCTTCTTAGTCACCAAAAAACTCACACAGGGGAGAAGCCTTTTTCATGTTCAGAATGTGGGAAATGTTTTAACCAGAAATCTAATTTTGTTACACACCAGAAAACTCACACAGGAGAGAAGCCTTTTTCATGTTCAGAATGTGGGAAATGTTTTAACCATAAAGGGAATCTTGTTACACACCAAATAACTCACACAGGGGAGAAGCCTTTTTCATGTTCAGAATGTGGGAAATGTTTTAACAAGAAATCTAATTTTGTTACACACCAGAAAACTCACACAGGGGAGAAGCTTTTTTCCTGTTCAGAATGTTGGAAATGTTTTAGCCAGAAATCAGATTTGTTTAAGCACCAAAGAACTCACACAGGGGAGAAGCCTTTTTCCTGCTCAGAATGTGGGAAATGTTTTATCCAGAAATCAGATTTGTTTAAGCACCAAAGAACTCACACGGGGGAGAAGCCTTTTTCCTGTTCAGAATGTGGGAAATGTTTTACAAAGAAATCATATGTGGCTAATCACCATAGAACCCACACAGGGGAGAAGCCTTTTTCCTGTTCAGAATGAGGGAAATGTTTTGCACATAAATCACATTTTGTTACTCACCATAAAACTCACACAGGCGAGAAACCTTTTTCCTGTTCAGAATGTGGGAAATGTTTTAACCAGAAATCAGATTTGGTTAGTCACCATAGAACCCACACAGGCGAGAAGCCTTTTTCCTGTTCAGAATGCGGGAAATGTTTTACCCAGAAATCAAATTTGATTAAGCACCAAAGAACTCACACGGGGGAGAATCCTTTCTCCTCTTCAGAATGTGGGAAATGTTTTGTGAGGAAATCATCTCTTCTTAGTCATAGTAACATAGTAACATAGTTTTGAAGGCTGAAGGAAGACCTTATGTTCATCTAGTTCAGCCTATTTTTAGTGCAGCTGTTCTGCATTGTTGATCCTGGGGAAGGCAAAAAACCCACAGAGCAGAAGCCAATTTTCTCCATAGGGAAAAAAATTCCTTCCCCTAAGCTGGGTCAACCATCTACCTATAATATTCTGTTATTCGTAACCTTCTATACTGTTACTCACAAGAAAAGCATCCATTCCTTTCTTAAATTCATTCAGTGAGTTGGCCATCACCACTTCCTCAGGAAGAGAACTCCAGAGCCTCACTGCTCTTACCGTGAAGAACCCTCTTCTATGCTGGTGCAGAAATTGTCTTTCCTCCAAACGAAGAGAATGCCCCCTTGTTCTTGTCACAGTCCTTGGTACAAACAGTTCATTGGAGAGATCTCTGTATTGCCCTCTGATATACTTGAACATATTTATTAGTTCTCCCCTAAGTCTTCTCTTTTCTAGAGTAAATAGACCTAATTTTGATAACCTTTCTGGGTATTGTAGTAAACCAACTCCATTTATCATTTTAGTAGCCCGCCTTTGAACCCTTTCAAGTTCAGTAATGTCTTTCTTGAGCATCGGCGTCCAAAATTACACACAATACTCCTAGTGTGGTCTGACGAGTGATTTGTACAGAGGGAGAATTATGTTTTCATCTCGTGTCCCCAGACCTCTTCTAATGCATACCATGACCCTATTTGCTTTGGTGGCAGCTGCCTGACACTGGGCACTCCAATTTAGCTTCTTATTGACTAAGATGCCTAAGTCTTTTTCCATGCCTGATTTCCCCAGCAGTTTCCCATTTAGTAAGTAATTATAGCATCTGTTTCTCCTTCCCATGTGCATAACCTTACACTTATCTGTGTTAAACCTCATTTGCCATTTTTCAGCCCAATTCTCCAATTTACTCAAATCTGTCTGTAGTTGCAAACTGTCCTTCTTTGTGTTAACTACCTTACATAGTTTTGTATCATCTGCAAATACTGATATTTTACTGTGTAAGCCATCCACTAGATCATTAATAAATATATTAAATAGTAGGGGGCCCAATACAGAACCCTGTGGTACCCCACTAGTAACCCTGGTTGTTGTGAGCTCATTTTCTCGTTCACCTTTGATGTCCGATTAACTCCCTCTGCTGGTGAAAGGAGGTGGTGAAACTGATTTGGATGGGAGAAACCTGTCACCTGAACAGGGGGATTGCGATTGGAAATCCGGAATCTCTGAGTGGATATAAGGCAGCCGACGCCCTGTAGGTTTGCTGGTGATTTCTCTGCTCTGAGCTCTGGCCTCCAGTTCAGTTCCTGTCTTCTAAAGCTAAGTTTTGCTCTGTTATTGTTCCATGAGATTTTGTCTGATTTGCTTAGTTTTGTGTTCTGCCAGCCCCGGCTGGGGCTCTGCTGAATTTCCATTTTTGTCCCTGATTGGTTAAATCTCTTTGCTCTGTTTTCAGAATATACCTGAGTGCTGATATAGGGATTTTGAAGTCTAGTGACTTCAGGGCCGTTTTTTCCTATCAGACGTGTTTGGGACATTTTTGGTAGGGTTTTTGCGGATTGCAGCCAGCATCTTTTCTGTCCTTCCTATCTAGTTAGTTGGGTCCCATCATTTGCTCTGCCAGTCTTTCTGTCTACGTTTGTGTTTTCATCTGTTTTCACCGACAATACATGTTGGGGGCTGTCTATTGCTTTGGTGTCTGCTCTGGGGCAGTTTAGATTTCCCCTTTCTTTCTTTAGGCTTATTTAGTTCTCCGGCTGTGAAGAGCCATCTAGGACCACCGTAGGAATGCTCCATGGCTACTGTTAGTTGTTGTGAATAGGATCAGGGGTCTGCAATCCGCTAGCTACCAACCTCTCTTGTTTTCTGGACTTAGCTTGCATTTTTGTTTTTTCCTCCTCCGGTGACTCATTCATAACAGAATCACCAGCCATACCGCAGATTCTAGGGTACTCAATAGCAGGAAAGAATTGTAAAAAAAAAAAGTGTCAGAATTTTTTTTTTTTTTAATGTATATTTTTTTCCTCTTTTTCTCTGGGGCCGTAGGAGGAATTTTTTCTGATCGTGTGGAGCAGCTCGCTGCTGAAGTGTGGGGAATTTCTGCCTATCTTGCTCATTCACATGCTGCTGAACCAAAGATCCCTACTCCTGATGTGTTTTTTGGGGATCGGTCTAAATTTTTGAATTTTAAGAATAATTGTAAATTATTTCTTGTCTTGAAACCTAGCTCATTGGGGAGCTCTGCGCAGCAGGTTAAAATTGTCATCTCTTTGCTGCACGGCGATCCCCGTTTTCTTTGACACCTGATGATCCTATTCTAACTAATGTGGACGCATATTTTCAAGCCTTGGGGTTGTATGATGAACTTAATGCTATTGATCGAGCTGAAAAAGCCCTGTTGGCATTGAGCCAGGGTCAGGATTCTGCAGAGTTGTACTGTCAAAAATTCTGAAAGTGGGCGGTCCTTACTACCTGGAATGATGGTGCCTTGGCAGCTCTCTTTCGGAAGGGTTTGTCAGAAACCGTAAAAGATACTATGGTGGGATTTCCTGTTCCCTCCGGTCTTGATGATTCTATGTCATTAGCCATTCAGGTTGATCGGCGTTTACGTGAACGTAAAATTACACGAGAAATGTTGCCACCTGTTGAACAAATGTCTGAACCTATGCAGTGTGATAGAGTTTTGTCTAGGGCGCAACGTCAGGAGTTCAGAAGGCATAATAAACTGTGTTTTTTCTGTGGAGATGCCTCTCATAATATTTCTGTCTGCCTTAAACGAGAGAAACATTTTGCACACACATTTGCTGTGGGTGTGCACAACTAAGTTTCTTCTGGCAATTACTCTGATCTGCTCCCTGTCCACATTTTCCGCTAAGACTTTTGTGGATTCAGGAGCGGCTCTGAACCTGATGGACTTGGATTTTGCTAAACTTTGTGGGTTTCCTATGGCACCTCTGCGGACTCCTATCCCTTTGAGGAGTATTGATGCTACTCCTTTTGCGAAGAAAAACCTCAGTTTTGGACCCAGGTGGTAATGCGGGTCGCCCAAGACCATCAAGAAAATTGCAGATTTTTGGTGTGGCATAATTTGCATGATACCATTGTTCTGGGGTTTCCCTGTTTGCAAATCCATAATCCAGTTGTGGATTGGAAATCTGTGTCTGTGGTGAGTTGGGGTTGTCAGTGTGCTCTTAGTGACACTCCTGTTTTCTCCACCTCTCCACAGTCGCATGATGTTCCTGACTATTTGGCTGATTTTTATGATGTATTTAGTGAGAATAAGTCTGCGTCTTTGCCTCCTCATAGGAGTTATGACTGTGCAATTGAGCTGAGCCCTGGGTGTAAATTTCCCAAGGGTCGACTTTTCAATTTATCTGTACCCGAGCATGAGGATATGCGATCTTATATTAAGGAGTCATTGGAGAAGGGTCATATTAGACCATCCTCTTCTCCCTTTGGTGCTGGTTTTTTTTTCGTGGCCAAGAAAGATGGTTCATTAAGGCCTTGTATTGACTATCGTTCCCTCAACAAAATTACTGTTAAATATCAGTATCCGTTACCCCTGATTTCTGATCTATTCTCCAGAGTTAAAGGTGCTTGCTGGTTTACCAAGCTTGACCTCAGGGGGGCGTATAATCTTATTCGCATTAAGCATGGGGATGAATGGAAGACGGCGTTTAATACTCCGGAGGGACATTTTGAGTACCTGGTGATGCCTTTTGGGCTCACTAATGCCCCTTCTGTCTTCCAGTGCTTCATGAATTATATTTTCCGAGACTTTGTGGATAAATTTTTGATCATCTATCTGGATGATATTTTGATCTTTTCCAAGGATTGGGACTCTCATGTGGAACATGTTCGGACTGTGTTCCGGATTTTGAGGGAGAATTCCCTGTATGTCAAGGAATCGAAATGCCTTTTTGGTGTACAGAGGATTTCATTTTTGGGATTTATTTTGTCTCCGTCAACTATTGAAATGGACCCGGCCAAGGTACAGGCCATTTATGATTGGGTTCAGCCCACTTCTTTGAAGGCTGTCTAGAAGTTTTTGGGTTTTGCTAATTTTTATCATAAATTTATAGCTAATTTTTCTGGTATTGCCAAACCATTGACTGATTTGACTAAGAAGGGTGCTGATGTGCTGAATTGGTCTCCAGAGGCTGTTTCTTCTTTTCAGGAGCTGAAGCGGAGGTTCACTTCTGCTCCAGTTTTGCGGCAACCTGATGTCTCACTCCCGTTTCAGGTAGAGGTGGACGCTTCAGAGATTGGTGCAGGAGCTGTTTTGTCCCAAAAAGATCCGGTAACATCTAAAATGAATCCCTGTGCTTTCTTTTCCCAAAAGTTCTCCCCATCTGAACGCAACTATGATGTGTGTAATCGGGAACTGTTAGCCATGAAATGGGCATTTGAGGAGTGGAGACATTGGTTGGAGGGAGCTAGACATCAAGTCGTGGTCCTCACTGACCACAAGAATTTGATTTACCTTGAGTCGGCCAAACGCTTGAATCCTAGACAGGCTAGGTGGGCCTTGTTTTTCACACGTTTTGATTTTGTGGTCTCTTTTCTTCCGGGCACTAAGAATGTCAAGGCAGACGCCCTCTCTAGGAGTTTCTTTACTGATTCTCCTATTGAGACCAAGTCTGCTACCATCTTAGGTGAGGGGGTAGTTCTTTCTGCCATCTCGCCCGATTTGAGACGTGCTCTGGAAGAGTTTCAGGAGGACAAACCTGAGCGTTGTCCCATTGGAAAATTGTATGTTCCTGACCAGTGGAGGAAGAGAGTAATGTCTGAAGTTCATTGCACCGCATTGGCTGGTCATCCAGGTATTTTTGGTACTAGAGATTTGGTGAGTCGATCTTTTTGGTGGCCCGCCTTATCTCGTGATGTCAGGAATTTTGTGCAGTCCTGTGGGACTTGCTTCCAGTCTAAACCTTGCTCTCGCTTTAGTGGGTTGTTGATGCCTTTGCCCAGGAGGCCATGGACCCATATTTCAATGGGTTTTATTTCTGATCTGCCTGTCTTTCAGAGAATGACTTATCTGGGTGATTTGTGATAGATTCTCTAAGATGGTCCATCTTGTACCACTCCCTAAGTTGCCATCTTCCTCAGAGTTGGTGCCCTTGTTTTTGCAACAGGTGGTTCGCTTGCATGGGATTCCTATGAACATTGTATCTGACAGAGGAGTTCAGTTTGTCTCTAGATTTTGGAGGACTTTTTGTTCCAAGCTGGGAATTCAGTAGTCCTTCTCCTCTGAGTTTCACCCTCAGACCAATGGGCAGACGGAGAGAACAAACCAGACTTTGGAGTCTTATTTGAGATGTTTTATCTCTACTGATCAGGAAGATTGGGTCTCATTTTTGCCTTTGGCCGAATTTGCTTTAAATAATAGATCTAGTTCTGCCACTTTGATGTCACCTTTTTTTTGTAACTTTGGGTTTCATCCTCGATTCTCTTCAGGGCAGGTGGAGTCTTCTGCCTGCCCAGGTGTTGACACTGTGGTGGAGAGAATGCACCAGATTTGGGACCAAGTGGTGTATAAGTTGTCTCTCTCCCAGGAAAAGGCCCAGCGGTTTTCCAACCGGCATAGGACGATTGGTCCCCGGTTTAAGGTGGGTGATATGGTTTGGTTGTCATCAAAGAATATCTCTATGAAAGTGGCTTCTCCAAAGTTTAAACCTAGATTTATTGGACCTTACAACATTTTGGAGATTCTTAATCCGGTCTCTTTTCGATTGGCTCTTCCTGTTACATTTAAGATCCATAACGTGTTTCATAAGTTTCTGTTGAAGAGGTTTGTTGAACCAGTAGTTCCTGTGGTGGCACCTCCTGACCCTGTATTGGTTGAAGGTATTGTGGAATATGAGGTTGAGAAGATACTGGATTCTCGTCTGGCTAGACGGAGACTCCAGTATCTGGTTAAGTGGAAGGGTTATGGCCAGGAGGATAATTCTTGGGTCTTAGCATCTGATATTCATGCCGAAAGAATGGTTCATGCTTTTCATCGGGCCCATCCTGATCGGCCTGGTGGCGTGGATGAGGGTTCGGTGACCCCTCCTCAAGGGGGTGGTACTGTTGTGAGCTCATTTTCTCGTTCACCTTTGATGTCCGATGAACTCCCTCTGCTGGTGAAAGGAGGTGGTGAAACTGATTTGGATGGGAGAAACTTGTCACCTGAACAGGGGGATTGCGATTGGACATCCGGAATCTCTGAGTGGATATAAGGCAGCCGACGCCCTGTAGGGTTGCTGGTGATTTCTCTGCTCTGAGCTCTGGCCTCCAGTTCAGTTCCTGTCTTCTAAAGCTAAGTTTTGCTCTGTTATTGTTCCATAAGATTTTGTCTGATTTGCTTAGTTTTGTGTTCTGCCAGCCCCGGCTGGGGCTCTGCTGAATTTCCATTTTTGTCCCTGATCGGTTAAATCTCTTTTGCTCTGTCTTCAGAATATATCGGAGTGCTGATATAGGGATTTTGAAGTCTAGTGACTTCAGGGCCGTTTTTTCCTCTCAGACGTGTTGGGACATTTTTGGCAGGGTTTTTGCGGATTGCAGCCAGCATCTTTTCTGTCCTTTCCTATCTAGTTAGTTGGGCCCCATTGTTTGCTCTGCCTGTCTTTCTGTCTGTGTTTGTGTTTTCATCTGTTTTCACTGACAAAACATGTTGGGGGCTGTCTATTGCTTTGGGGTCTGCTCTGGGGCAGTTTAGATTTCCCCTTTCTTTCTTTAGGCTTATTTAGTTCTCCGGCTGTGAAGAGGCATCTTGGACCACCATAGGAACGCTCCACGGCTACTGTTAGTTGTTGTGAATAGGATCAGGGGGGTTAGGGACGGTGGAACACGCTAAATAAAAATATAATTAAAGGGTGTTCGCCACCCGGGGTCCACCGTGCGGCAGGTGTAAAAAGTGCTGCTAGAGAGGCAGAGCACAAGGGCGGTAATGTGCACAGGGTTCTAACTGCACCCAGTGCACTAAAGCAAGCTCTGTTAGAGACACAGAGCTGCAAGCTTTAAAGCATGCAAAACCGCTGAGTCTGTTCTAGGTCACAGACTCCAGCGGAGCAGACACGGTATTTAAAAGTCACTGGAGTAGCCTTAGACGTCAGGACTACTCCATCTAGACCTACCGTAAACTGAAAAGCGGAACGTTGCAACTGTGAACGTCCAAGAAACTGCAACCGCAGCGCAGCGATAACTGAGCCGCAGGAAAAGCACCGCTATGCTGCAAGCGCGATGCAGGATGCTAGCTGCTGGCAGAGATGAAGCTTGAGCACGCTGGCACTAATACTGGCTGATGCCCAATCACTCACACAAACGTATTATCAGAGGGAAGGGGTTTCATAATAAGTCAGTCACCAGTCCAAGCATCCATCACTATACACGCAGCAGCAGTATGAAAAATACTAGCGCATGGCGGAACAGTCATGCGCACTTTTTATAGTGACCGGGACCTTCCGGAAATCTCCAGAGCCCTGAGCTGAACCAATGGAATCAGGAGCAGGACCTGAGCACCTGACTCCTGAACTCCAATGGGAGTACATTCCAGGAGCATGCTCTGAAGCTGGCTGAAAGGACTTAGCCTCTGGAGACAAATGTGAGGATCTGGATCTCTGCATAAGTATGGCAGGACACAGATTCCTAACATTACCCCCCCTCCTAAGGCCCCCTCCTCCCCGAGCCCTCCGGAATACCTTGTGCCCTACGGTGGCATAGGGCTCAAACTCGTCTGAGGGCGAGCTTGGTGTCCAGGTAGGGGTTATAGTAACCCGAGACACCTGGAAGGCATCAGAGGAACCAGGGTCACCAGATTTCAAGAGGGACACTTGGGAGATAGTAGGAGCGGGAGTGACAGAGGCACGCTGCCGTGTGTCGGCAGATGTCACCACCCTCTGTCTAGGAGGGTTAGACTGAGCACATAAGGTGCAAGCCTGAATAAATTTTTTTATGTCCCGAACTCTATGGGGCCACCAATACACATCAGCCAACAGTTTTGAGATCTGCATATAGCCCTGATGGTGGTGCGTGTTAGGCGCATGCGCCCAGGTGAGCACCTGAGCCCTGAGATGAGGAGGGACAAAGGTCTCGACAGCCGGTTCAGACTCCAACCTTTGTGGGGAGCTGGCTTCCGGAGAAACCGCACAGACATGGTGACAACCGCAGATGGATTCCTGGTCAGAGTCTGTATTAAAGTTGGTGCGAGACACCTCCATGGGCTCAGGAGGTAGAACCTCCAGCTCGTCTAACTCAAGGGGTACAAAAAATTTGGAAGCCGAAACGGATTTGTGCTTGGAGTGAGCCCGCTCCATACCGCGTTCCGAAAAACGGAGATCGATACGTGAGGAGACTCAGATTAGCTCTTCCAAGCTAGTGGGAATCTCTCTAGTAGAGAGAGCATCCTTCATATGCTCCGCTAGACCTCGCCAAAAAACGGGGATTAGGGCCTTGTCGGACCATTCCAACTCAGACGCCAGTGTCCGAAAATGGACGGCATACTGGCTAACCGAGAGTGACCCCTGAGTAAGGGCGAGTAACTGCAGGGACGTATCATGCGTGACCCGAGGACCGAGAAAAACTTGCCTGATGGCAGTAAGCAAGTTAGCCGGGGACCGAATCTCGGGGTCACCAAGCTCCCACAGAGGCGTAACCCATTCCAGCGCCTTGCAAGACAGTAGGGAGATAACAAAAGCCACCTTAGCCCGCTCCGTAGGGAATTGCGCAGTCAGCAGCTCCAGGTGTATCGAGCACTGGCTGATAAAACCCCTACAGTAGGCGCCATCCCCAGCATATTTATCGGGCAACGGGAGGCGCGTAACTGTCGGTGCAAGGGCGGACATGGACATACGTCCTACCGCATCTGTGAGTGCCTGTACGGCAGCATCTGTAGCCTGCGCAGCTGCGAGAGACCTCTCCAGGGTAGCAAGACGAGCCTCGAGCTGACGCACAAGCTGTAACAGCTGCTGCTGATCTGCCATCTCTAGCCAGACCCTGGCGCTAGTATTGTGTTAGGGACGGCGGAACACGCTAAATAAAAATATAAATAAAGCGTGTTCGCCGCCCGGGGTCCACCGTGTGGCAGGTGTAAAAACCGATGCTAGAGGGGCAGATCACAAGGGCGGTAATGTGCACAGGGTTTTAACTGCACCCAGTGCACTAAAGCAAGCTCTGTTAGAGACACAGAGCTGCAAGCTTTAAAGCATGCAAAACCACTGAGTCTGTTCGAGGTCACAGACTCCAGCGGAGCAGACACGGTATTTAAAAGTCACAGGAGTAGCCTTAGACGTCAGGACTTTCCATCTAGACCTACCGTAAACTGAAAAGCGGAACGTCGCAACTGCGAACGTCCAACAAACTGCAACTGCAGCGCGGCGATAGCTGAGCCGCAGGAAAAGCATGGCTATGCTGCAAGCGCAATGCACGACGCTAGCTGCTGGCAAAGATGAAGCTTGAGCGCGCTGGCGCTAATAGTGGCTGATGCCCAATCACTCACACAAACGTATTATCAGAGGGAAGGGGTTTCATAATGTCAGTCACCAGTCCAAGCATCCGTCACCATACACACAGCAGCAGTATGAAAAATACTAGCGCATGGCGGAACAGCCATGTGCACTTTTTATAGTGACCGGGACCTTCCGGAAATCTCCAGAGCCCTGAGCTGAACCAATGGAATCAGAAGCAGGACCTGAGCAACTGACTCCTGAACTCCAATGGGAGCATGCACAGAAGCTGGCTGAAAGGACTTAGCCTCTGGAGACAAATGTGAGGATCTGGATCTCTGCATACGTATTACAGGACACAGATTCCTAACAAGGGGTCTGCAATCCGCTAGCTACCAACATCTCCTGTTTTCTGGACTTAGCTTGCATTTTTGTTTTTTCCTCCTCCGGTGACTCATTCATAACACCTGGCCCAATCTGAGTATGCACAATTAATAACCACTCTTTGTTTTCTATCACTAAGCCAGCTACCTACCCATCTACACACTTTTTCCCCTAGCCCAAGCTTTCTCATCTTACTTACCAATCTTTTATGTGGGACAGTGTCAAATGCTTTAGTGAAGTCGAGAGAAATGACATCCAATGATTCTCCTGGGTCCATTTGAGAGCTTACACCCTCATAGAAGCTGATCAGGTTAGTCTGACAGGAGCGATCCTTCATAAATCCATGCTGATATGGAGTTAAACATTTATTAACATTGAGATATTCCATAACGGTATCCCTTAGAAACCCTTCAAAAATTTTACCCACAACAGATGTTAAGCTTACCGGCCTATAGTTTCCAGGTTCCCTTTTACACCCCTTTTTGAATATTGGTACCACATTTGCTTGCCGCCAATCAAAAGGAACAGACCCTGTTTCTATAGAGTCTTTAAATATAAGGAATAGAGGCCTGTCTATCACATTGCTTAACTCCCATAATACCCGAGGGTGAATGTCATCAGGGCAAAAAAACTCAAACAGGGGAGAAACCTTTTTCCTGTTCTTAATGTGGGAAATGTTTTCTACTGAAATCAACTCTTAACCCCTTCACCCCCAAGGGTGGTTTGCACGTTTATGACCGGGCCAATTTTTACAATTCTGACCACTGTCCCTTTATGAGGTCATAACTCTGGAACGCTTCTATGGATCCTGGTGATTCTGACACTGTTTTCTCGTGACATATTGTACTTCATGTTAGTGGTAAAATTTCATTCAAATAACTTGCGTTTATTTGTGAAAAAAACGGAAATTTGGCAAAAATTTTGAAAATTTCGCAATTTTCCAACTTTGAATTTTTATGCCCTTCAATCACAGAGATACGGCACACAAAAAACTTGATAACTAACATTTCCCACATGTTTACTTTACATCAGCACAATTTTGGAACCAAAATTTTTTTTTGTTAGGAAGTTATAAGGGTTAAAAGTTGACCAGCGATTTCTCATTTTTACAACATTTTATTTTTAGGACCACATCACATTTGAAGCCACTTTGAGGGGTCTATAGGATAGAAAATACCCAAAAGTGACACCATTCTAAAAACTGCACCCCTTAAGGTGCTCAAAACCACATTCAAGAAGTTTATTAACCCTTTAGGTGCGTCACAGGAATTTTTTTGAATATTTAAAAAAAAATGAACATCTAACTTTTTTTCACAAAAAAAATACTTCAGGTTCAATTTTTTTTATTTTACCAAGGGTAACAGGAGAAATTGGACTGCAAAAGTTATTGTGCAATTTGTCCTGAGTACGCTGATACCTGATTTGTGGTGGGGAACGACTGTTTCGGCACATGACAGAGCTCAGAATGGAAGGAGCGCCGTTTGACTTTTTCAATGCAAAATTGGCTGGAATTCAGATCGGACGCCATGTAACATAGTAACATAGTTATTAAGGTTGAAGGGAGACTTTAAGTCCATCTAGTTCAACCCATATCCTATCCTAACTTGCCCTAACATGTTGATCCAGAGGAAGGCAAAAAAAACCCATGTGGCAACAGTAAGCTTCACATTGGGGAAAAAAATTCCTTCCCGACTCCACATACGGCAATCAGACTAGCTCCCTGGATCAACGCAATATTAAGGAGACTAGTGTATATACCCTGTAATATTATACTTTTCATAGTATGTCACGTTTGGAGAGTCCCTGATGTACCTAAACAGTGGAAACCCCCTACAAGTGACCCCATTTTGGAAACTAGACCCCCCAAGGAACTTATCTAGATATGTGGTGAGAACTTTGAACCCACAAGGGCTTTACAGAAGTTTATAACGTACAGCGGTACAATTAAAAAATCATATTTTTTCCACAAAAATTATCTTTTCACCCCAATTTTTATTTTCCCAAGGGTAACAGGACCCTAAAAGTTATTGTGCAATTTGTCCTGAGTATGCTGATACCCCACATGTGGGGGTAAACCACTATTTGGGCGCATGGCAGAGCTCGGAAGGCAAGCAGCGCCATTTGACGTTTTTGGCTGGAATTGAGATCGGAGACCATGTTGCGATTGGAAAACCCCTGATGTACCTAAACAGTGGAAACCCCCCACAAATGACACCATTTTGGAAACTAGACCCCCTAAGGAACTTATCTAGATGTGTGGTGAGAACTTTGAACCCCTAAGGGCTTCACAGAAGTTTATAACATAAAGCCGTACAATTAAAAAATCATATTTTTTCCACAAAAATGATCTTTTCACCCTCAATTCTTATTTTTCCAAGGGTAACAGCACCCTAAAAGTTATTGTGCAATTTGTCCTGAGTATGCTGATACCCCACATGTGGGGGTAAACCACTATTTGGGCGCATGGCAGAGCTCGGAAGGGAAGCAGCGCCATTTGACGTTTTTGGCTGGAATTGAGATCGGAGACCATGTTGCGATTGGAAAACCCCTGATGTACCTAAACAGTGGAAACCCCCCACAAATGACACCATTTTGGAAACTAGACCCCCCAAGGAACTTATCTAGATGTGTGGTGAGCACTTTGAACCCCCCAGTGCTTCACAGAAGTTTATAACGCCCGGGCGTGAAAATAAAAAATTCGTATTTTTTCCACAAACATGATCTTTTAGTCACCATTTTTTTATTTTCCCAAGGGTAACAGGAGAAATTGGACCCCAAAAGTTGTTGTCCACTTTGTCCTGAGTATGCTGATACCCCATATGTGGGAGAAAACTACTGTATGGGAACACGTCGGGAATCGGAAGTGAAGTAGTGACGTTTTGGAATGCAGACATTGATGGAATGGTCTGCGGGTGTCATGTTGCCTTTGGAGAGCCCCTAATGTACCTAAACAGTGGAAACCCCCCACAAATGACCCCATTTTGAAAACTAGACCCCCTAAGGAACTTATCTAGATGTGAGGTGAGCACTTTGAACCCCCCAGTGCTTCACAGAAGTTTATAACGCCCGGGCGTGAAAATAAAAAATTCGTATTTTCTCCACAAACATGATCTTTTAGTCACCATTTTTTTATTTTCCCAAGGGTAACAGGAGAAATTGGACCCCAAAAGTTGTTGTCCAATTTGTCCTGAGTATGCTGATACCCCATATGTGGGAGAAAACTACTGTATGGGAACACGTCGGGGATCGGAAGTGAAGTAGTGACGTTTTGGAATGCAGACATTGATGGAATGGTCTGCGGGTGTCATGTTGCCTTTGGAGAGCCCCTAATGTACCTAAACAGTGGAAACCCCCCACAAATGACCCCATTTTGAAAACTAGACCCCCTAAGGAACTTATCTAGATGTGTGGTGAGCACTTTGAACCCCCAAGGGCTTCACAGAAGTTTATAATGCCAGGGCATGAAAATAAAAAAATCGTATTTTTTCCACAAACATGATCAATTATTCCCCAATTTTTTTATTTTCCCAAGGGTAACAGGAGAAATTGAACCCCAAAAGTTGTTGTCCAATTTATCCTGAGTAAGCTGACACCCCATATGTGGGAGAAAACTACTGTATGGACACACGTCAGGGCTCTGAAGGGAAGTAGTGACGTTTTGGAATGCAGACATTGATGGAATGGTCTGCGGGTGTCATGTTGCCTTTGGAAAGCCCCTAATGTACCTAAACAGTGGAAACCCCCCACAAATGACCCCATTTTGAAAACTAGACCCCCTAAGGAACTTATCTAGATGTGAGGTGAGGACTTTGAACCCCCAAGGGCTTCACAGAAGTTTATAATGCCAGGGCATGAAAATAAAAAAATTGTATTTTTTCCACAAACATGATCAATTAGTCCCCAATTTTTTTATTTTCCCAAGGGTAACAGGAGAAATTGAACCCCAAAAGTTGTTGTCCAATTTGTCCTGAGTACGCTGACACCCCAACTGGGGGAGAAAACTACTGTATGGACACACGTCAGGGCTCGGAAGGGAAGTAGTGACGTTTTGGAATGCAGACTTTGATGGAATGGTCTGCGGGTGTCATGTTGCCTTTGGAGAGCCCCTGATGTACCTAAACAGTGGAAACACCCACAAATGACCCCATTTTGGAAACGAGAACCCCTAAGGAACTTATCTAGATGTGTGGAGAGCACTTTGAACCCCCAAGGGCTTCACAGAAGTTTATAATGCCCGGGCATGAAAATAAAAAAATCGTATTTTTTCCACAAACATGATCAATTAGTCCCCAATTTTTTCATTTTCCCAAGGGTAACAGTAGAAATTGGACCGCAAAAGTTGTTGTCCAATTTGTCCTGAGTACGCTGACACCCCATATGTGGGAGAAAACTACTGTATGGACACACGTCGGGGCTCGGAAGGGAAGCAGTGCCATTTTGGAATGCAGACTTTGATGGAATGGTCTGCGGGAGTCATGTGCGTTTGGAGAGCCCCTGATGTACCTAAACTATTGAAACTCCCAACAGGTGACCCCATTTTGGACACTAGACCCCCCCACGGAACTTATCTAGATGTGTGGTGAGCACTTTGAACCCCCAAGTGCTTCACAGAAGTTTATAACGCTCGGACGTGAAAATAAAAAAAATCATTTTTTTCCACAAAAATGATATTTTTGCCCCCAATTTTTTATTTTCCTAAGGGTAACAGGAGAAATTGGACCCCAAAAATTGTTTTGCAATTTGTCCTGAGTAGGCTGATACCCTACATGTGGGGGTCAAACACTGTTTGGGCGCATGGCAGAGCTTGGGAGGGAAGGAGCACCATATGACTTTTTCAACTCAGAATTGGCTGGAATTGAGATCAGACGCAATGTTGCATTTGGAGAGCCCCTGATGTGCCCAAACAGTGGAAACCCCCAATTATAACTCCAACCCGAACCCCAACACACCCCTAACCCTAATCTCAGCCCTAACCCTAGCCCTAACCCTATCCCTAACCCTAACCCTAGCCCTAACCCTAACCCTAGCCCTAATGGAAAAATGGAAATAAATACATTTTTTAAATTTTATTATTTTTCCCTAACTAAGGGGGTGATAACGGGTGGTTTGATTTACTATTTATGGCGGTTTTTATTTTTGGCAGCTGTCGCACGCTAAAAGACGCTTTTTATTGTAAAAATAGTTTTTGCATCACCACATATTGAGAGCTATAATTTTTCCGTATTTTGACCCACCGAGTCATGTGAGATCTTATTTTTTGCGGGACGAGTTGATGTTTTTATTGGTACCATTTTCGGGCACGTGACATTTTTTTATCGCTTTTTAATCCGATTATTGGGACGCAGAATGAACAAAAACCAGCGTTTCATGAATTTCTTTTGGGGGAGTGCGTTTACACCGTTCCGCGTGCGGTAAAATTGATAAAGCGGTTTTATTCTTCGGGTCAGTACGGTTACAGCGATACCTCATTTAGGTCGTTTTTTTATGTTTTGTCGGTTTTATGCAATGAAAACTATTTTATATAAAATATAATTATTTTTGCATCACTTTATTCTGCGAGCTATAACTTTTTTATTTTTTTGCTGATGATGCTGTGTTTGGCTCGTTTTTTGCGGGACAAGATGACGTTTTCAGCGGTACCATGGATATTTATATGCGTCTTTTTGATCGCGCGTTATTGCACTTTTTGTTTGGCGGTATGATAATAAATCATTATTTTTTGCTTCGTTTTTATTTTTATTTTTTAAGGGGTTCACTAAAGGGGTTAACTAATGGGACAGTTTTATAGGGTGGGTCGTTACGGACGTGGTGATACCTAATATGTGTACTTTTATTGTTTTGGGTTTTTTTTATTTTCAAAAAATGAATTTATTGGGGAATATTTTTTTTTTTTTTTACTAATTTATTTGGCGATTTTTTTTAAATTATTTTTACACTTTTTTTTAATTTTTTTTTTACTTTATTACATAGTCCCAGGTGGGACATCACTGTCCTGTGACAGATCGTTGATCTGTCACATCACAGATCACTGTGACAGATCAGCAATCTGTCACAGGCAGTGCACAAGGCTTCCTCATGCCTGCGCTTTGCAGGCACTGAGGAAGCCAGCTTCCTCCAGGCCCCCGAAGGCCCCCGTCGCCATCTTGGATCCGGGGGCCTGGAGGAAAGGAGTCCCCCGCAGCAGCGCTGCACATTGCGCTGCCATGGGGGGCTCAGGGAAGCATGGAGGGAGCCCCCTCCCTGCCGATGCTTCCCTTTAACTCCCGGTACACCGCGATCATGTTTGATCGCGGTATGCAAGGGGTTAACGTGTCGGGGGCGGTCCGTGACCGCCCCTGACACATAGTGCCGGGTGTCAGCTGTGATAATCAGCTGACACCCGGCCGCGATCAGCGGCGCTCACCATGTGGGCGCCGCTGATCGCGCTAGACGTACTATCCCGTCCATGGGCATAGGGTCCCGGGTCCCATGGACGGGATAGTACGTCTGATGTCAGGAAGGGGTTAATAAACATCAGCGAAGTCATACGGGGAGAAGCTTTTTTCATGTTCAAAATGTTGGAAATATTTTACCTCAAAATTGTATCTTCTTAAAGGTGTTGACCACTACTAGGACAACAGAAAAATAAGGAAAAGGTAGCGCTGAGCTTGTTAAACACACAGGGACACAGCGGCACACGTACGGTAGCTGAACACAGGAGTAGTTAAAGTTGCACTACAACCAAATGGACTTACCGTGAATGAGCGTGTGCACGGCGTCGCAACTGCGAACGCCACAGAAGTCTGCAACCGTAATAACACAAGCGCGATGCAGGACGCTTTGCTGCTGAGATGGCTGAAGCTTGAGCGTGCTGGCGCTAGCGCTGCTACTGGCTGACCCAATCACTCACATACTCGTAATAACCGAGGGAAGGGGTTTCATAATAAGTCATACACCAGACCAAGCATCCATCAACAAACATACAGCAGCAAGTATAGAAAATACTAGCGCATGGCATAGCGGCCATGCGCACTTTTTATAGCGTACGGGACCTGCCGGAAATCTCCAGAGCCCCGAGCATAACCAATCAAATCAGGGGCAGGACCTGAGCACCTGACTCCTGAACTCCAGTGAGAGCTCGTCCCGTGAGCATGCTCAGTAGCAGGGAAAAAGGACTTAGCCTCTGGAGACAAATGTGAGAATCTGGGTTGCTGCATAAGCATAGAATTGTTGTGGATTTACTTTTGATTTGGGTAGATTTACCCCTGTGCATACTGTGGCCTGTCCTAATTAGACAGAGTCTTATTGAGCGCTCAAAGAAGGAAAGATTCCAGACGTGGTTGGCAGCAATACCTCCCAGCAAAACTCTGGAAGTTTATTCAATATACTTGGTTTTATCAGTTGTACAGAAAGGCTTTACTTCTTAGCTAATTGGTCAGTTTTAATGCATAAACATATATGGGTGTCGACCTAAGGTGACTTAAGCATCAGATGATATACTGCTCTTTGTCTTACAATGTCAGCAATGTTCTGATATCGGCTGGCACATCTGGCCTAAACTTCCTCTTTCTATGTCTGGGACAAATATCACAAGACAATGCTATCATAAGATACCATCTGCTCCCCAGACTCTCTCATGGGGGGGGCAGTAGGTCATTTCCACCAACTAGTTACAAGGTTCAAACTGTGAATATGCATCTGTGTATATATGAGTATATAAGAATACATGAGTATATAGCAGTATATGGAGTATATAGCCTATAGCAGGCAAGTGAGATCTATATGAAATACATATATATTTCCATAACAGAATGACCCAGATTCCTAACACCCCTTGTCATTCCTCATGTTTGGCCATGTTAAAAAGCACTCATTGTACGAGAATGATCAGTAGTAAATATATTGAACAGCCATGTCAGACTGAGCTGCCATCTTAGAAAAACTTTCGCTAACTAACTTTGCAGCTAATGAGATGACCTTATGGGAGCTCTAGCCAGAATGGCGACATAAATGACATCAGAGCCATTAGCAGGTATGGTTGGCATACACAAGGGTTAATAGGAGTAGCTGCAGGGCATTGTGAGAGTAAATAATGGTGTCACATGGTAGTAAGTAGTGTCTGTGATGAGGACAATACAGTAGTCAATATGTGAAGAGTTATGTGAGTAATGACATTAGTTAAAAGGGACATGGAGATTTATGGATTGTAATGGGGTTTGGTGAAATACTCCTAAATATTGTCATTTTGTATTATCACTTTCTTTAGTATTCTAGAATACATGTCTTCCCTGCAGTATGAGGTTATCATGTATACACCTTTTGCTGCTATATGTAGTTCGTTTGTCTAACCATATATATAAAAAGCCCAAATGAGGTCCTCCATATATTCAGTAGTAGAAAACAAAAACACAGCCTACAAACGTTACTCCCATAAACAACATTTCAGTATGAAATATATCTGTATTTCAACAAAACACATAAAAAATGTAAAAAGAAGAGATTATGCAGAGAAAAATCATCAGGTATGTATATAAAACGTATCTAAATCTGCCCCAAAGTATAGTTTAGAAAAATCCTTTACATATATATATATAATTGTAAGTGGAAAGTCCATATGGAAGAAGTATAACAATTAAAGTGCCTCGCGAAAGTATTCGGCCCCCTGGAACTTTTCAACCTTTTCCCACATATCATGCTTCAAACATAAAGATACCAAATGTTAATTTTTGGTGAAGAATCAACAACAAGTGGGACACAATTGTGGAGTTGAACGAAATTTATTGGTTATTTTAAATATTTGTGGAAATACAAAAACTGGAAAGTGGGGCGTGCAATATTATTATTATTTGGCCCCTTTACTTTCAGTGCAGCAAACTCACTCCAGAAGTTCATTGTGGATCTCAGAGTGATCCAGTGTTGTCTTAAATGACTAATGATGATAAATATAATCCACCTGTGTGTTATCAAGTCTCTGTATAAATGCACCTGCTCTGTGATAGTCTCAGGGTTCTGTTTGAAGCACAGAGAGCATCATGAAGACCAAGGAACACAACAGGCAGGTCCGTGATACTGTTGTGGAGAAGTTTAAAGCCGGATTTGGATACAAAATTATTTCCAAAACTTTAAACATCCCAAGGAGCACTGTGCAAGCGACCATATTGAAATGGAAGGAGTATCATACCACTGCAAATCTACCAAGACTGGGCCATCCCTCTAAACTTTCATCTTAAACGAGGAGAAGACTGATCAGAGATGCAGCCAAGAGGCCCATGATCACTCTGGATGAACTGCAGAGATCTGCAGCTGAGGTGGGACAGTCTGTCCATAGGACAACAGTCAGTCGTACACTGCGCAAATCTGGCCTCTATGGAAGAGTGGCAAGAAGAAAGTCATTTCTCAAAGATATCCATAAAAAGTGTTGTTTAAAGTTTGCAGCAAGCCACCTGGGAGACACACCAAACATGTGGAAGAAGGTGCTCTGGTCAGATGAAACCAAGATCAAACTTTTTGGCAACACTAACAAACGATATGCTTGGCATAAAGGCAACACAGCTCATCACCCTGAACACCCCATCCCCACTGTCAAACATGGTGGTGGCAGCATCATGATTTGGGCCTGCTTTTCTTCAGCAGGGACAGGGAAGATGGTGAAAATTGATGGGATGATGGATGGAGTCAAATACAAGACCATTCTTGAAGAAAACCTGTTGGGGTCTGCAAAAGACCTGAGACTGGGACAGAGATTTGTCTTCCAACAAGAGAATGATCCCAAACATAAAGCAAAATCTACAATGGAATGGTTCACAAATAAATGTATCCAGGAGTTAGAATGGCCAAGTCACAGTCCAGACCTGAATCCAATCGAGAATCTGTGGAAAGAGCTGAAAACTGCTGTTCACAAACGATCTCCATCCAACCTCACTGAGCTCGAGCTGTTTGCCAAGGAAGAATGGGCAAGAATTTCAGTCTCTCGATGTACAAAACTGATAGACATACCGCAAGCGACTTGCAGCTGTAATCGCAGCAAAAGGGAGCACAAAAAAGTATTAAGTTACAGGGGCCGAATAATATTGCACGCCCCACTTTTCAGTTTTTGCATTTCCGCAAAAATTTAAAATAACCAATAAATTTCGTTCAACGTCACAATTGTGTCCCACTTGTTGTTGATTCTTCACCAAAAATTTACATTTGGTATCTTTATGTTTGAAGCACGATATGTGGGAAAAGGTTGAAAAGTTCCAGGGGGCCGAATACTTTCGCAAGGCACTGTATATAGCATATCATCCTATATCGTCACATATCTCAGGTGTAAGGTCTCCGCCGAATTGTAAATAGCAATTCACAATAAACCCAGATACAAAGAATATATAGAACGTGTTTACAATCCACACATGAATAAATATTAAATTGTAGACTCATAAAGTGACAGTGCTCATGGAAACAATCAAAAAATAGTACAAACAATGAATGTAATAAAGCCGATTCCATAGGGCATGTGTGGCATTATGGGCATGACATGGTCACGGCTTCACATAGAGTCTTCATTGCTGGTGCATAAATCCAGAAGCAGCAGAACGGGGCAAACTGCACATTACCCGCGTTTCTCTTGTAGAAACCCCTTTTTGAGGAAGCATTACAAGCGAAACGTGCTTAAAAGAGCGCCTCTGGGTAATGTTCCATCTCTATAGATCGGTCTTGTCTGTGTGTGCCTCTTTGGTATGTGGACATTGTGGGGTTCGCCACGTTCTCCTGCTTCTGGATTTGTGCACTAGCAATGAAGACTCTATGTGAAGCAGTGACCGGGTCACAATACTATTTTGTCTTCACACTCACTCCCTGTGATTGTGGATGTGTCTGGCCTAAGAGAGACAATCAGCAAGTGGGTTATAAATTAGGTATAAATATAATATATATGATCAAATATATTGTATTTCCCCCTCTTTGTCTCCCATAAGAAGATTCTTGCCGGTAGAATCAGCGCGGATGAGCTCCTACTGTGCTCTCTCCCTGGCCACAATTCCCCATCTTACTTCCATCCTCACCCTTTCCCCCCCAGCCATCTTTTCCCATCTAGATATATATCTACCATCCGACTATAGTGATAAGCTATCTGCAGAGTAATGATATACTATATCGGTCTGTGTTCCTGGAGGATAGCTTCTGCTCCACTAGATACCATTGATAAGATACATGGTGCCTCACGTCCAGTATTGTGAATAGCATATATTATTATGGGCAGCTGTTCTTTCAGATCGGTAGATTTAACATATGTCAAACTAAAAAGCGGGTCTGTAATATCCCGAAATTTCAAAGGTTCTGGTTACAATCGATAACTTCCTTGACAATTCCTGAACCTGGTGGGAAAATTATATTTCCACCTTATTAAAACCAAGCCAGGTATATATTGAGCCTAATATGAAAAACTTACCCATCAACATTTTCTCTTGTCTTCTTTTTTCCATAAATTCCTTGATATTCCTGATTTCTAGTTTTTTAACAGGATATCGGGGCCCATATGTCCTGGAACCCATGTTTCTCTCTGTGCCCTAGTACTCTGTGCTTCTGGTCTCCGGCCCATACTGCTATTAGTGAGCAGAATGGAATCCCAAAATATTGGACTCCGTTCACCTCACTTTCTGAAGTGATGCAGCGTTCGGCTCATTCTGGTGATTTACTGCCCTCTGCACCTGCTCCTCACACTGTGAAGTTTGAGTTTATAATTATTTTCATTTAAACAACTAAAATAAAATCTACATAACATTAACATGGTTAAAATATTTATACATTTAAATTGCCACAAAAATACACATCAGTACATAAGAAATGATTCAAACATTTATTCTGGACCTCATAATTTTGAGCCTGATATCTTACCTCTCTGGTAGCCTGTCCATGACCCTGGTATATTACCTCTCTGATTTCCTGTCCATGACCCTGGCATATTACCTCTCTGGTTTCTTGTCCATGACCTTGGTATATTACCTCTCTGGCTTACTGTCCATGACCTTGGTATATTACCTCTCTGGCTTACTGTCCATGACCCTGGTATATTACCTCTCTGATTTCGTGTCCCTAACCCTGGTATATTAACTCTCTGATTTCGTGTCCATGACCCTGGTATATTACCTCTCTGATTTCCTGTCCATGACTCTGGTATATTACCTTTCTGTTTTCCTGTCCATGACCCTGGTATATTACCTCTCTGGTTTCCTGTCCACGGCCCTGGTATCTTACCTCTCTGGTTTCTTGTCCATGACCCTCGTATATTACCTCTCTGGTTTTCTGTCCATGACCCTTGTTTATTACGTTTCTGGTTTCCTGTCCATGACCCTTGTATATTACCTCTCTGATTTCCTGTCCATGACTCTGGTATATTACCTTTCTGTTTTCCTGTCCATGACCCTGGTATATTACCTTTCTGGTTTCCTGTCCATGACCCTGGTATATTACCTCTCTGGATTCCTGTCCATGACCCTGGTATATTACCTCTCTGGTTTTCTGTCCATGACCCTGGTACATTACCTCTCTGGTTTTCTGTCCATGAATCTGGTATATTACCTCTTTTTTCTTGTCCATCACTCTGGTATATTACCTTTCTGTTTTCCTGTCCATGACCCTGGTATATTACCTTTCTGGTTTCCTGTCCATGACCCTGGTATATTACCTCTCTGGTTTCCTGTCCATGACCCTGGTATATTACCTCTCTGGTTTTCTGTCCATGACCCTTGTTTATTACGTTTCTGGTTTCCTGTCCATGACCCTGGTATATTACCTCTCTGATTTCCTGTCCATGACTCTGGTATATTACCTTTCTGTTTTCCTGTCCATGACCCTGGTATATTACCTTTCTGGTTTCCTGTCCATGACCCTGGTATATTACCTCTCTGGTTTTCTGTCCATGACCCTGGTACATTATCTCTCTGGTTTTCTGTCCATGACTCTGGTATATTACCTCTCTGGTTTCTTGTCCATGACCCTGGTATATTACCTTTCTGGTTTCCTGTCCATGACCCTAGTATATTATCTCTCTGGTTTTCTGTCCATGATCCTGGTATCTTACCTCTCTGGCTTCTTGTCCATGACCCTGGTTTCCTGTCCATGATCCTGGTATCTTACCTCTCTGGTTTCTTGTCCATGATCCTGGTATCTTACCTCTGGTTTCCTGTCCATGACCCTAGTATATTACCTCTCTGGTTTCCTGTCCATGACCATGGTATCTTACCTCTCTGGTTTCCTGTCCATAACCGTGGTATATTACCTTTCTGGTATCCTGTCCATGATCCTGGTATCTTACCTCTCTGGTTTCCTGTCCATGACCCTGGTATATTTCCTTTCTGGTTTCCTGTCCATGACCCTGGTATCTTACCTCTCTGGTTTCCTGTCCATAACCCTGGTATATTTCCTCTCTGTTTTCCTGTCCATGACCATGGTATCTTACCTCTCTAGTTTCCTGTCCATAACTCTGGAATATTACCTTTCTGGTCTCCTGTCCATGATCCTGGTATCTTGCCTTTCTGGTTTCCTGTCCATGACCCTGATATATTACCTTTCTAGTATCCTGTTCATGACCCAGGTACATTACTTCTCTGGTTTCCTGTCCATGACCCTAGAATATTACCTTTCTGGTTTCCTATCCTTGACCCTTGTATATTACCTCTCTGGTTTCCTGTCCATGACCCTGGTATATTACTTTTCTGGTGTGCTGTCCATGATCCTGTTATATTACCTCTCTGGTCTCCTGTTCATGTCCCTGGTATGTTACCTCTCTGGCTTCCTGTCCATGACCCTGTTATATTACCTCTCTAGTTTCCTGTCCACGGCCCTGGTATATTACCTATCTGGCGTCCTGTTCATGACCCTGGTATATTACCTCTCTGGTTTCTTGTTCATGACCCTGGTATCTTACCTCTCTAGTTTCCTGTCCACGGCCCTGGTATATTACCTATCTGGCTTCCTGTTCATGACCCTGGTATATTACCTCTCTGGTTTCTTGTTCATGACCCTGGTATATTACCTTTCTTGTTTCCTGTCCATGATCCTGATATCTTACCTCTCCGGTTTCCTGTCCATGATCCTGATATCTTGCCTTTCCAGTTTCCTGTCCATGATCCTGATATCTTACCTCTCTGGATTCCTGTCCATGATCTTGGTATATTACCTCTCTAGTTTCCTGTCCATGACCCTGGCATATTACCTCTCTGGTTTCCTGTCCATGATCCTGGTATATTACCTCTCTGCTTTCCTGTTCATGACCCTGGTATAGTACCTCTCTGGTTTCCTGTCCATGACCCTGGTATATTACCTCTTTGGTTTCCTGTCCACGACCCTGGTATATTACCTCTCTGGTTTCCTGTTCATGCTGTTGTGAGCAGAGTGAAATGTGAGACATTATTGAATTGAGTTGATCTTACTCTTTGAGCTCGGCACTAAGGGGAATTCCTTCCCAGAGCTTCCATCTGATGTGGCGATCGGCTCCTTCTTTTTCTCCGTTCTCGGTGCTTGCTCTTCTGGCAGTGAAGTAGGAGCTCACTATGCTTTTTATTCAAATAGGTATTTTTACTGAATTTTGTTAAATGTTAACTAAAATGAACAGGGATATAAATATTTATAAATGCGCTAAAACACATATCAGGAACTTCCGGTGTGACAAGAGCTCCGTAAACCAGCTTCTGCCAGTGTGATTCCTGGGACCTATTCAACCTTGCGACTGGCTAATTGTCTGTCAGTGAGACTCTCCAGACATCTCCATCGGCGTATGGAGAGATTTCTTAACAGAAGCGGGTCCTGGAAAAGTTTTAATCCCCACACACCACTAGAGGCGTGCAACAAGATGGCGCCGGATGCACCAAAAGCAAAGAAATCTAGTAAGTCCCCGGGCACAGCACCGCATACGATACAGACGGGGGAGGAAGAGGGGGAACTACCAGCAGGACTTAATATACCATATAAAGCTCTGGCTGCAGAGGTGGCTAAAATATTGGCACCAGACATAAAAAAGTCTCGAACAAACAGTTTCTGCATCATTGCAGCAGCCGCAGGCTTCCATCACCCAGCGGTCTGAAAGGCTTGATATAGCTGAGCACAGATTGAGTGCAGCAGAGGATGAACTTCAGAATATACAACTAAAGCTGAGAAAAGCCACAAAATTGAGCCTGCAATTGTCTGAAAAAGTAAATGATCTAGAAAACAGATCGAGGAGAAACAATCTAAGGATAATACGTCTCCCAGAATCTATCCCCCCTACTCATTTAATGAAGATTTGTATGGAGGAACTTCCCAGATCATTGGGGATAGAAAACAGTATGAAAGTAGAAAGAGCCCCCAGAGTGGGTCCACCTCTGCCGCAGCAGCACAATTCTCCCTCTCCTTCTAGTAGACCGAGACCGGTAATTGTGAAATATCTGGACTTTGTGGATAAATCTGCCCTTCTACAACTTTACAGAAAAAGTCGACTCAAATCACTATTAGAGGGCTACAAAGGTTTATTATTCAACGATTATTCCGTAGAAGTCACAAAGAAAAGGAGAGCATTTAGTGATCTGTGTACTGAACTGGTGGGAAAAAAGGTCAGATTCGCGCTGCAATTTCCTGCTACTCTGAAGATATTTCCCCCAGAAGGAGGTAGAGGATGCTTTAATGCACCGGACATGGCCAGAGAATATATAAAGAAGTTGCTTCAGAATAATGGCGGATGAGTCCCTGGATGAGACCCAGATGGAGAGAGACTATAACAATCTGTCGTATTAAGAGGTGATGGCAAAATCTGTTAGAAGATGGCACATTTTTTCTTTTTTTTCTCCTAAGGCACGCATTGCAAAATAATAAATTGTATGATATGTTTGATTTTGGGGGTTAAAATGGAGGAGATGGAGGCTGAGTTCTAAAGGAGGGGGGAAAGTCTAGCTTTGGTGAAAGGCTGGGTTTACAGAGTGCCCACAGATACATGTGCGAATAAAGTGAGGTCAAAAAAAGACTTAATACTCTTTAGGTTTTAAACTGTTTAATTCAACAGACTGTTTCGTTAAAAAATATTTAATTTCTTTTTATACATTTAATATGAAAGTAGTAACATGGAATGTCAAAGGGCTTCAGTCCCCACAAAAAAGAATGGTGGTTTTCAGACACCTTAAGAAACTTAAAGTAGACATTGCGATGCTACAAGAAACGCACATAAAAGAGCAAGATTTCTGCAGGATGGATATAATGTGGGTGGGTTCTGTTTTGGGATCTCCGTCGGTGAATAGGATAGCAGGTGTACTTATTTTAATAAGCAAACAGGCGAAGTGTAAAGTAATATCTTGGGATTCAGATAAATCTGGAAGGAAGATAAGAGTATTATTAGGCACCCCGGTGGGCAGGGTTAGATTATATAACATATATGCTCCAAATGGGAACAATAAAGCTTTTTTTAGAGAGCTGGAAACTCAAATATTGGATGACGAGGAGGAAAAGATAATCATTGGTGGTGATTATAACACAGTTGTGAGTAACATTGAAGATAGATCTAGAGTGAAACAGACAGACAGTAGTAGATCAAGTGACAGAGTGGTGGCACCATTCCTAGCACTGGGTTGATAAATATCTGGCGTACATCTCATCCAATAGATCGAGAATTTACTCATTTTTCACAGGTTCACAACTCTTGGTCTAGAATAGATTATTTTCTGATCTCTCAAGACTTGGTGAATAGGCTGAATGATATTAACATTCTAGATCTAATTATTTCGGATCATACCCCGGTCTCGTTATCCTTGCATCACACTTTCCCAAAAGGCTCTGATATCTTATGGAGATTTCCGATGTTCTTGGCACAAGATGAAAATTTTCAAAAAATCAAAAAAAATTGGTGGTTAGACTTTGACTTAGATAATAGAGAACATAGGGGTTCAGTGCATTTATACTGGGATACAGCAAAGGCTGTTGTGAGGGGGAGAATAATTGGAGATGTCAATTCTTTATAAAAGAAAACGAGGATAGCCGATAATGAAGCAAGTCAGAAAACTAGAGTAAGTTACACAGAATATATCAATAATCCGCCAGTTTCCAATAGAGATAGAAGGTTACAATCCAAATCAGAGTTTGACCTTTGGTTGGAAAAATCAGAAAAATCAGAGGGGCAAAGAAAATGGGCAGAATTCTTTAAATTTGGGAATAAGGCCGGATCTCTTATGAAAAAAATGGCTAGAGGTAAAAGGCTCATCCCTTATATAATGTAAGAGACTCTGAGGGTATTATACAGGGTGACCCCAAAAAATAACTAAAATTCTTAGCAATTTCTATTCAGCCTTATACAAAGAAGGAGACCCGACTATGGCGGAGGGGACTCGCTTTCTTGCCTCCTTACAATTGCCTCAGCTTAATGAAACAGACAGAGATAAGATAAACGGATTAATAAAGAAAGAAGAACTAGTCAAAACGATCACACATGTGAAGAGTAATAAGGCCCCGGCCCGGGTGGACTTCCAGGGGAATTCTATAAATTGCTGAAGGATGATATAACTAATACTCTAGTCAAAGTTTTTAATTTCACGTTACAAAACACCATTTTGCTCGGGAAACACGGCTTATATTAAAGTTCTCCACAAACAAGGAAAAGATGAGAGAGCCAGGGTCATATAGACTGATTCCGCTGATAAACCAGGATATAGAAATTCTGTCAGAAATATTGGCGGATAGACTCGCTGAATTATTCCCAGACTTGATCGGCTCACATCAAGTAGGTTTCATAAAAAACGGGCAGCGGTATTAAATATTAGAACAGTATTAGCGGTCCAAGATCGTCTCTATCGGGAAGGGAAAGGGAAGGAAAATTCCGCTCTCTTGGCACTAGATGCTGAGAAAGCTTTTGATAACATACAATAGGGATGGTTATATAATGTATTGGATAAGTTTGGAATAACAGGGACTTGTAGAAATGATCTTACTGCTTTGTATACTGCACCACAGGCCAAGATTCACCCCCCAGGTTTTCTATCTGAGACAATTCACCTGCATAAAGGGAGCAAGGCAGGGGCGCCACTATCACCGGTACTGTTCACCTTAGCCATAGAACCTCTTGCCCGATTTTTGATTAATTCAGAGTATTTCGAAGGCATAAAGATGGGGGATGTAGGAGTTAAACTAACATGTTTTGCACACGATATGCTGTTGTTTATGGCAGGCCCGGGGAGACACTTGCAGGGATTACTCGATAAATTGACATATTTTGGCTCATATTCAGGATACAAAGTAAATGTAAGTAAATGCCAGCCCTTATATCTGACACAAAAAATAGCTGATCCTGAGATAACTGCTGGAGTCTCAGTAGCACAGAAACATATAACCTACTTAGGGGTGAAAATAGGGAGAGATGCTAGATCTCTATATAGATTACATGATTCTAGTTTAATTGAAAAAATATTGTTAGAATTGAAAAGATGGAGAAATCTAAACCTCTCGTTGTTTGGGAGAATGTACTTGCTAAAAATGGTTAGTTTTGTATGACTTTGAGGCTATGTGCCCACGTTGCAGAAATGTTGCGGAAATGTCCACAGCATTTCCGCAACTCCCGCCGTGGGAAAAATGCATGCGAATTGTTTTTCACACGATTTTTACGTGCGGAATTCAAGCGCATTCCAAGCTATCTGTAGCATCACTAGGAATGTGATTGACAGCTTGGTCACACTCGTCAAACATAGTGTTTGACAAGTGTGACCAACTTTTTACTATTGAGGCTGCCTATGCATATCCATAGTATTTTCAGGCGGGCTGCTACAGCACTAAAATATGCAACACACAGTGACAGATGCCCCAATAGACCAAGCCAACAGAAAGAGGCCTGACTGCATCCTGCAAAAAATGATATGATAAGTGCAAGAAATTAATGCAAACAATGAGTACATTAAATGAGGTATTGGTTAATATTTTGGCCAAAATAGATATAGCCTGCAAGCCAAAGTCAAGGCTCCTCATGATATTGCAGGTCCCTAACACTAATATCAAAACAGCTAACATAGAAAAAATTCAAAAAAACTCACACAACAAGATATGGCCTTACCAGAACCTTGTCTGATGACAGATGCACATATAGCAGGATGCAGCAGGCCTCCACTAATAGAGGCAAGGGGCAGCTCAGGTGCAAACTACTGATAAAAACAGCCACCCCACACCTAACAAATCATGGTGGGGTTGGCTGCCTAGTAGGAAAAATGCACATAGATAAGGCTTGCATAGGACGTCAGTCACACATATATAAGTGTGGTGCAAAGTGTCTGGCTTGCAACCTATTAATGATGCCCATAGTATTAGCAGGCGGGCTGCTACAGCACTAAAATATGAAACACACAGTGACAGACGCCCCAATAGACCAAGCCAACAGAAAGAGGCCCAACTGCATCCTGCAAAAAATGATATGATAAGGGCATTGTATGCATTAATTTTTTGCACTTATATCATTTTTTGCAGGATGCAGTTCAGTGTTAGGATTTAGTGTTAGGTACCCGTAAACGTGAAGACCTTTGGCGCAGGTTACGGGCTCACTTATTTTGGCCAAAATATCAGCTAATACTCCACATTTTTTAATGTGTTTTTTGCACTTTTTATTCAGGGTGCAGTTGGGCCCATTTGGTCTTGTAAACTGTGGTGTCTCTTCACATGCCATGCATTTTGATGGTGCTGGGCAGCCCGCCTGATCTAATAGAAGGGTGTCACTACTAAGCTGGCCTGGATGCTGTGCATTGCCATAGAGTGAACAGCGCCGCATACAAGTTTTTTATTGTGCATTAACATACCAGGCAACCGCCCCCTCCGCTGTGAGCGGTTGTGTCATCGGCATTCTTGCACCTGTGTTGCTGCCATCTTAACTATATGGGTCCACTGCATCCTGATAGTGCATTTGTCTGGAGGCCTGGACGGGTAAACCTTTTTGCTCTTTTGCTGTTTTCTATTATTGGAGGATTTTTAAGTCCTCTTCTGTGCTATTTCAATGTCCAATTATTCAAAGATTCTGGGCCGAGGTAATTAACTACAAACAGATAATCTGGAAGGGTGGGATACCCAAAAATGTACAGGCATGTGATATTCATTTCATTAGCCTGATAAGTGAATCAAATAATAACATATATAGTGCTCCCGATGCCGTACATATTGTTCTGCTCCCGATGCCGTACATATTGTTCTGCTCCCGATGCCGTACATATTGTTCCGCTCCCGATGCCGTACATATTGTTCTGCTCCCGATGCCGTACATATTGTTCTCCTCCCGATGCCGTACATATTGTTCTCCTCCCGATGCCGCACATATTGTTCTCCCGATGCCATACATATTGTTGTGCTCCCGATGCCGTACATATTGTTCTGCCCCCGATGCCGTACATATTGTTCTGCTCCCGATGCCGTACATATCGTTCTGCTCCCGATGCCATACATATTGTTCTGCTCCCGATGCCGTATATATTGTTCTGCTCCCGATGCCGCACCTATTGTTCTGCTCCCGATGCCGTACATATTGTTCTGATCCTGATGCCGTACATATTGTTCTGCCCCGATGCCGTACATATTGTTCTGCTCCCGATGCCGTACATATTGTATTGCTCCCGATGCCGTATATATTGTTCTGCTCCCGATGCCATACATATTGTTCTGCTCCCGATGCCGTACATATTGTTCTCCTCCCGATGCCGCACATATTGTTCTGCTCCCGATGCCGTACATATTGTTCTGCTCCCGATGCCGCACATATTGTTCTGCTCCCGATGCCGCACATATTGTTCTGCTCCTGATGCCGTACATATTGTTCTGCTCCCGATGCCGCACATATTGTTCTGCTCCCGATGCCGCACATATTGTTCTGCTCCTGATGCCGTACATATTGTTCTGCTCCCGATGCCGTACATATTGTTCTGCTCCCGATGCCGCACATATTGTTCTGCTCCCGATGCCGCACATATTGTTCTGCTCCCGATGCCGTACATATTGTTCTGCTCCCGATGCCGCACATATTGTTCTGCTCCCGATGCCGCACATATTGTTCTGCTCCTGATGCCGTACATATTGTTCTGCTCCCGATGCCGTACATATTGTTCTGATCCCGATGCCGTACATATTGTTCTGCTCCCGATGCCGTACATATTGTTCTGCTCCCGATGCCGCACATATTGTTCTGCTCCCGATGCCGTACATATTGTTCTGCTCCCGATGCCGTACATATTGTTCTGATCCCGATGCCGTACATACTGTTCTGCTCCCGATGCCGTACAAATTGTTCTGCCCCCGATGCCATACATATTGTTCTCCCGATGCCGCACATATTGTTCTGCTCTCGATGCCGTACATATTGTTCTTCTCCCGATGCCGTACATATTGTTCTGCTCCCGATGCCGTACATATTGTTCTGTTCCCGATGCCGTACATATTGTTTTGATCCTGATGCCGTACATATTGTTCTGATCCCGATGCCGTACATACTGTTCTGCTCCCGATGCCGTACAAATTGTTCTGCCCCCGATGCCATACATATTGTTCTCCCGATGCCGCACATATTGTTCTGCTCTCGATGCCGTACATATTGTTCTTCTCCCGATGCCGTACATATTGTTCTGCTCCCGATGCCATACATATTGTTCTGCTCCCGATGCCGTACATATTGTTCTCCTCCCGATGCCGCACATATTGTTCTGCTCCCGATGCCGTACATATTGTTCTGCTCCCGATGCCGCACATATTGTTCTGCTCCCGATGCCGCACATATTGTTCTGCTCCTGATGCCGTACATATTGTTCTGCTCCCGATGCCGTACATATTGTTCTGATCCCGATGCCGCACATATTGTTCTGCTCCCGATGCCGTACATATTGTTCTGCTCCCGATGCCGCACATATTGTTCTGCTCCCGATGCCGTACATATTGTTCTGCTCCCGATGCCGTACATATTGTTCTGATCCCGATGCCGTACATACTGTTCTGCTCCCGATGCCGTACAAATTGTTCTGCCCCCGATGCCATACATATTGTTCTCCCGATGCCGCACATATTGTTCTGCTCTCGATGCCGTACATATTGTTCTTCTCCCGATGCCGTACATATTGTTCTGCTCCCGATGCCGTACATATTGTTCTGTTCCCGATGCCGTACATATTGTTCTGATCCTGATGCCGTACATATTGTTCTGATCCCGATGCCGTACATACTGTTCTGCTCCCGATGCCGTACAAATTGTTCTGCCCCCGATGCCATACATATTGTTCTCCCGATGCCGCACATATTGTTCTGCTCTCGATGCCGTACATATTGTTCTTCTCCCGATGCCGTACATATTGTTCTGCTCCCGATGCCGGACATATTGTTCTGTTCCCGATGCCGTACATATTGTTCTGATCCTGATGCCGTACATATTGTTCTGATCCCGATGCCGTACATACTGTTCTGCTCCCGATGCCGTACAAATTGTTCTGCCCCCGATGCCATACATATTGTTCTCCCGATGCCGCACATATTGTTCTGCTCTCGATGCCGTACATATTGTTCTTCTCCCGATGCCGTACATATTGTTCTGCTCCCGATGCCGTACATATTGTTCTGATCCCGATGCCGCACATATTGTTCTGATCCCGATGCCGTACATACTGTTCTGCTCCCGATGCCGTACAAATTGTTCTGCCCCCGATGCCGTACATATTGTTCTGCTCCCGATGCCGTACATATTGTTCTGCTCCCGATGCCGCACATATTGTTCTCCCGATGCCGCACATATTGTTCTGCTCTCGATGCCGTACATATTGTTCTTCTCCCGATGCCGTACATATTGTTCTGCTCCCGATGCCGTACATATTGTTCTGTTCCCGATGCCGTACATATTGTTCTGATCCTGATGCCGTACATATTGTTCTGCTCCCGATGCCGTACATATTGTTCTGCTCCCGATGCCGCACATATTGTTCTGCTCCCGATGCCGTACATATTGTTCTGCCCCCGATGCCGTACATATTGTTCTGCTCCCGATGCCGCACATATTGTTCTGCTCCCGATGCCGTACATATTGTTCTGCTCCCGATGCCGTACATATTGTTCTGCTCCCGATGCCGCACATATTGTTCTGCTCCCGATGCCGTACATATTGTTCTGCTCCCGATGCCGTACATATTGTTCTGCTCCCGATGCCGTACATATTGTTCTGCTCCCGATGCCGTACATATTGTTCTGCTCCCGATGCCGTACATATTGTTCTGCTCCCGATGCCGTACATATTGTTCTGCTCCCGATGCCATACATATTGTTCTGCCCCCGATGCAGTGCATATTGTTCTGCTGGCAGCTAAGAAATGTATCTTGAGACTCTGGGTGGAGAACAAAGTAACATAGTAACACAGTTAGAAAGGCCGGAAAAAGGCATTAGTCCATCCAGTTCAGCCTATAAAATTCTGTCAGAATAAATCCCCAGATCTACGTCCTTCTAAAGAACCTAACAATAACTGTAGGATACAATATTGTTACGCTCCAGGAAGACATCCAGGCCTCTCTTGAACCCTTCGACTGAGTTCGCCATCACCACCTCCTCAGGCAGGGAATTCCAGATTCTCACTGCCCTAACAGTAAAGAATCCTCTTCTATGTTGGTGGAAAAACCTTCTCTCCTTCAGACGCAGAGAATGCCCCCTTGTGACCGTCACCTTCCTTGGTATAAACAGATCCTCGGAGAGATATTTGTATTGTCCCCTTATATACATACACATGGCTATTAGATTGCCCCTCAGTCGTCTTTTTTCTAGACTAAATAATCCTAATTTTGCTAATCTCTCTGGGTATTGTAGTTCCCCCATCCCCTTTATTAATTTTGTTGCCCTCCTTTGTACCTGCTCTAGTTCCAATATATCCTTCCTGAGCACCGGTGCCCAAAACTGTACACAGTACTCCATGTGCGGTCTAACCAGCGATTTGTACAGAGGCAGTATAATGCTCTCATCATGTGTATCCAGACCTCTTTTAATGCATCCCATGATCCTGTTTGCCTTGGCAGCCACTGCCTGGCACTGGCTGCTCCAGGTAAGTTTAACATTAACTAGGATCCCCAAGTCCTTCTCCATGTCAGATTTACCCAGTGGTTTCCCGTTCAGTGTGTAATGGTGATATTCCGTCTTCCCATGTGTATAACCTTACATTTATCATTGTTAAACTGCATCTGCCACCTTTTGGCCCAAGTTCCCAACTTATCCAGATCCATCTGTAGCAGAATACTATCTTCTCTTGTATTGACTGCTTTACATAGTTATGTATCATCTGCAAATATCGATATTTTACTGTGTAAACCTTCTACCAGATCGTTAATAAATATGTTGATTAGAATAGGTCCCAACACCGACCCCTGTGGTCCCCACTGGTCACAGTGACCCAGTTAGAGAATATACCATTTATAACCCCCCTCTGCTTTCTATCACTCAGCCAGTTACTTACCCATTTACACACATTCTCCCCCAGACCCGGCATTCTCATTCTGTGTACCAACCTCTTGTGTGGCACGGTATCAAACGCTTTGGAAAAGTCAAGATCTACCACGTCCAATGACTCACCTTGGTCCAGTCTATAGCTTACCTCTTCATAAAAACTGATTAGATTGGTGTGACCGGAGCGATTCCTCATAAACCCATGCTGATATGGCGTTACACAGTTATTCTCATTGAGATAATCCAGAATAACATCCCTCAGAAACCACCGAGTGTTTCAGATCTGATAGATACTATAAAATCCCTAATGTTCATGGACAAAATAGATAAAGAATCCCAAAAAGAAAAGAATATTGAAACAGTTTTCAAAAATAAAGGACTTTTATTGAATGTAGTTATCCACAAGCAGAGATCAGGCAATTAATGGCGGCATGTAAAGGTACAATGTGGCACAATCTTGAGGAGGTAGCTGGTAACTTGGGGATCTTGAGGTCATAATATCTGTTTATAGTTTCATCTCTAGTTCTGCATAAGGTTCGAATGAAGTATTGTTGTAACCTTCAAAAGGTTAAATTGAAAGTGGATGAGAGCAACATTGTATTGTCTGGATATATGCATAGAATGTATGGTTTCTGTGTATGTTTGATTGCATATTAACGTGTCAAATCATCTAATAAAGAAGTTAAAAAAAAACTATTTGCATAGTTTTTCCCTCTCTGCTTTAGAGGTCAACAGACTGGCTCCATAACACAATGTATAATTAGCATATCAGCAAACATCACTAGTGATCAAGGATAAGCGCACAATAAAAGTCACTATTACCGGCTTACACAAACAAAAGTCTGTTTTCTTGACCAACCAGAAATCTACACTTAAATTTGAAAGCCAACATACAGATAACATTCTATTATTCTTCATTGCTAAAAATAGTCATCTGGATAATTACGATACAATGCTGTATATCTTCACAATGCCAAAAGTTAAAAAAGTTTTTAAAAAATATATAAAAAAATAAATAAAAGTTCAAATCACTCCCTTTCACCCCATTCAAAATAAAACAATACAAAGAAAATAAAACATATACATATATTTGGTATCGACGCCTTCAGAATCACTTGATCTATCAATATAAAAAAAGAATTAAACCAATCGCTAAACGGCAAAATGAGAAAAAACAAAACGCCAGAATTATGTTTTTTGATCGCCACAACATTGCATTAAAATGCAATAACGGGTGATCAAAAGATCGTATCTTCACCAAAATGGTATCATTAAAAACGTCAGCTCGGCACACAAAAAATAAGCCCTCACCCAACCCGAGATCATGAAAAATGGAGATGTGACGGGTATCGGAAAATGGTGCAATTCTTTCATACTTTACCTAATAAAGAGGAGTTATTTTTACTGATAAATGTTTGTTTTGGGTCGTTTATTTTATGTTGGTATTTGGTTTAGTCTATAAACCTCCCATATAATATTCTCACCTTGAATTTATCCTATAAAACTCCCATATAATATTCTCACCTTGAATTTATCCTATAAAACTCCCATATAATATTCTCACCTTGAATTTATCCTATAAAACTCCCATATAATATTCTCACCTTGAATTTATTCTATAAAACTCCCATATAATATTCTCACCTTGAATTTATCCTATAAAACTCCCATATAATATTCTCACCTTGAATTTATCCTATAAAACTCCCATATAATATTCTCACCTTGAATTTATTCTATAAAACTCCCATATAATATTCTCACCTTGAATTTATCCTATAAAACTCCCATATAATATTCTCACCTTGAATTTATTCTATAAAACTCCCATATAATATTCTCACCTTGAATTTATCCTATAAAACTCCCATATAATATTCTCACCTTGAATTTATCCTAAAAAACTCCCATATAATATTCTCACCTTGAATTTATCCTATAAATCTCCCATATAATATTCTCACCTAGAATTTATCCTATAAATCTCCCATATAATATTCTCACCTTGAATTTATCCTATAAATCTCCCATATAATATTCTCACCTTGAATTTATCCTATAAATCTCCCATATAATATTCTCACCTTGAATTTATCCTATAAAACTCCCATATAATATTCTCACCTTGAATTTATCCTATAAAACTCCCATATAATATTCTCAACTTGAATTTATCCTATAAAACTCCCATATAATATTCTCACCTTGAATTTATCCTATAAAACTCCCATATAATATTCTCACCTTGAATTTATCCTATAAAACTCCCATATAATATTCTCACCTTGAATTTATTCTATAAAACTCCCATATAATATTCTCACCTTGAATTTATCCTATAAAACTCCCATATAATATTCTCACCTTGAATTTATCCTATAAAACTCCCATATAATATTCTCACCTTGAATTTATCCTATAAATCTCCCATATAATATTCTCACCTAGAATTTATCCTATAAATCTCCCATATAATATTCTCACCTTGAATTTATCCTATAAATCTCCCATATAATATTCTCACCTTGAATTTATCCTATAAAACTCCCATATAATATTCTCACCTTGAATTTATCCTATAAAACGCCCATATAATATTCTCACCTTGAATTTATCCTATAAAACTCCCATATAATATTCTCACCTTGAATTTATTCTATAAAACTCCCATATAATATTCTCACCTTGAATTTATCCTATAAATCTCCCATATAATTTTCTCACCTTGAATTTATCCTATAAATCTCCCATATACTATTCCTCCCTTGAATTTATCCTATAAAACTCCCATATAATATTCTCACCTTGAATTTATCCTATAAAACTCCCATATAATATTCTCACCTTGAATTTATCCTATAAATCTCCCATATAATATTCTCACCTTGAATTTATCCTATAAATCTCCCATATAATATTCTCACCTTGAATTTATCCTATAAAACTCCCATATAATATTCTCACCTTGAATTTATCCTATAAAACTCCCATATAATTTTCTCACCTTGAATTTATCCTATAAATCTCCCATATAATATTCCTCCCTTGAATTTATCCTATAAAACTCCCATATAATATTCTCACCTTGAATTTATCCTATAAAACTCCCATATAATATTCTCACCTTGAATTTATCCTATAAATCTCCCATATAATATTCTCACCTTGAATTTATCCTATAAATCTCCCATATAATATTCTCACCTTGAATTTATCCTATAAAACTCCCATATAATATTCTCACCTTGAATTTATCCTATAAAACTCTCATATAATATTCTCACCTTGAATTTATCCTATAAAACTCCCATATAATATTCTCACCTTGAATTTATTCTATAAAACTCCCATATAATATTCCACCCTTGAATTTATCCTATAAAACTCCCATATAATATTCTCACCTTGAATTTATTCTATAAAACTCCCATATAATATTCCTCCCTTGAATTTATCCTATAAAACTCCCATATAATATTCTCACCTTGAATTTATCCTATAAAACTCCCATATAATATTCTCACCTTGAATTTATCCTATAAAACTCCCATATAATATTCCTCCCTTGAATTTATCCTATAAATCTCCCATATAATATTCTCACCTTGAATTTATCCTATAAAACTCCCATATAATATTCTCACCTTGAATTTATCCTATAAAACTCCCATATAATATTCTCACCTTGAATTTATCCTATAAAACTCCCATATAATATTCCTCCCTTGAACGCACGCCGCGTGCATCGTGTTTTTGTACAATTTGTGAATAATATATATAGGTTCTTCCCGTCTGAGTTATTTTTGATGATCAACAAAATGCGATTTTCCTGTAATTCATTTCTCACACTCTAGGTATAATAATGACTTTTCTCTGTGTGGGATTTTTGAGGATTAAAAAGGTTGACAACTAGTTGGACAACCCCTTCTCATTCCTCATGTTTGGTCCTGTTACAATAAAAACACTTATACAAACCTCCCATGCTGGCTCCGTTTCAGTGGTGTTGGCACTTTCTTTCTTGGGGTTCTTTTGAGGTTTTTACGTCATGTGAGTCCTGTGCCTAATCAGCGCTGACGTCACTGTCCCCACCTTCGGACAAATCCATCATCATGAGGCCGTCAGAGAGCAGCTGCAGCCCTGGCTTCCTGTTGATGTTCAATATGTCTGAAGGAAGGAACAGTGAAGCTGCCGCTGATTGGGTGCAGGGCTCGTGTGATGTGAGAACCTCACATAAGCCCCGGGACAGTGAGTCTCAACACCACAGAAGTGGAGCCAGCACGCCAGCGGATTATGATATATGGTCCCCTCACCCCCATCGTGAGACACATGGCCCCCTTATCCCTACTCTGGTACACATGGATCCCTCATCCCTATCCTGGCAGGAATGATCACCCTCATCCCTATACTAGTATGCATGGCCCCATCCCTATCCTGGTATAATTGGCCCCCACCCCCATCCTGGTATACAGAGCCCCATCCTTATCCTGGTATGCAGGGCCCCCATCCTGTCCTGGTATGCAGGGCCCCATCCCTATTCTAGTATGATTGGCCCCATGAGAATGCTAAAAATAATTTAAAAAAATAGAGATATACTTACCCTCTGTCGACCCCCGTAGTCCTCCCGGTCCTTAGCGACGCTGCTAGCAACTTCCGTTCCCAGGGATGCATTGCACGAATGATGTCTGATGACGTAGCGGTCACGCCACCGTGACGTTACAAAGGTCATTTGCGCAATGCATCCCTGGGAACGGAACTTGCTGGCACGCCGCTGAGGGCCGGGAGGACTCCGGGAGCTGACAGAGGGTAAGTATATCCCGATTTTTTTATTTTAATTCTATTTTTCACAGGAATATGGTACCCAGGGCATGGAGGAGAGTCTCCTTTCCTCCATACCCTGGGTACCATCCGCACATGAAGGGCTCACTTTACGCATGGTGGGCATAGCCACATGCGTAAAGTGAGCGTTTCAATGCAATCCTATGGTGGCGCAATTGCCGCGATTCCGCAAAATTAATGGACATGCTGCGGATTTTACCACGATGTGATTCCGCAGAGAAAAAATATGCGGCATGGGCACAGCAATTGGTGATTCCCATATGATTGCATGGGAATGCGTTTTTATAGCGTTAAGTTTTTCTGCCGAGGCAGAAACGCTTAAAAAACGCAACTTGAGCACACAGCCTCATGCTTGTAAGCAGCACATGGCAGGGACCTCATGCGTTGCTCACAAGCAGAGCACAGCTGCCGGAGTACTCACCGGGACTGTTCATCGGAGATCGCAGTGAGTATTCATTGCTCTTCAGTAGCGCGCAGAGTCAGCCACCGGCTTCCTGCTGCTGCCGGCGGTCACGTGTGCCGCTGCTTATGATAAATGAATATTCATTGGATTCATTCATCAGGAGATTATTTAATATTGAACTATATTCAAGCGAGACTAGATGAAGAAAACCCTAAAATCATGTATCATGTTATCCGAAACAGAAAACTAGCCCCATATTGGCAGACCCCAGACCTCAGACTATATACTGTGTAAGTTTATAAGCCCCTCCAGTGTCAGGAATAGATAGTATGTGATAATACCGTATATACCGCTCAGGGAACACTTACCTTTCAGAGATAATTTCCACATTCATACTAAATAATGGCACAGATCTCCCAGACATTATGATTGCACATATCCCTAGTCTGTATAACGATATTGCACTCATTCCCTGACAGACCGCAGCATGGCCATTAGTTAGAAGCTGCTAATGATCTTTGGAGCAGGTAAGTTCTCCCTGAGTGGTCCATATTGGGCCGTCTGAAGACTGAGTTTATGAAAAATGAGGATGATTGACCTCATGGAGATCAGCATCCAACACTGCGGAGACACCATCATGTTTCTCAACGCAGTGATTCTAGAGCAATGCCCCATCCCTTATGGGAAATATGCAAAAACATACAAAACACAAGCCGCGGAGACACCATCACATGTTTCTGCTATTATATGCATTATGTAATAATGGGGGCAGGTCAGTGAGGGGTCAGCGAACTGTCATAAGCCAATACAGATGAATATGTAATCAGAGCACCACATAAAGCCCCGCCCACAGCCCCGCCCACAGCCCCGCCCCAGAGAACAGGAATCTAATTAACTGAAAACTACAAATACAGAATAACTCCTTAAAGACCGCCAATACGCCTTTTAATGGTGGCAGTTAAGGGTACTTGAACCACAGCGCTGTGGATAAAGTGTATAGCCCCTCCCAGAGCTGGATTACCGAGGGTAGCCGAGACCCTAGAGAACATGATTCGGGTCAGTTTTTTACCAACCCTGGGGTTGCAATCACCGTTATTAACATTATAAAGGCGACCACAAAAAAAAATCTGATGTGCCATTTAATTTCTCTCTCCTCTGATGTGATCGCACATCAGATGAGAGAGAATTAGGGTCCCCGATCCTCCCGTACCTCCCGGTGGTCCTCGGGCCCTCCGGCATCCTCCGGTGGGCGCTGCTATCTTTTTCTGGTCAAATTGGTGAACAACTTTGGGGGTCTAATTTCTCCTGTTACCCTTGGGAAAATAGGGCTAAAAATTCATTTTTGTGGAAAAAAGCGATTTTGGTGGAAAAAAATTATTTTTTACTTTCACGGCTCTGCATTATAAACTTCTGTGAAGAACTTGGGGGTTCAGTCTCCATTGAAGGAAACAACCTATGCCAAAACATGGTATCCATCCACAGACAGCTGTTTGTGATGGTGTCTCCGCAGTGTTGGATGTTGATCTCCATGAGTTCATTCATCCTCATTTTTCACAGTCTTCTACTAGGCATTGCTCCTACCAGCCAGTTTCCTACTCCACACTGATGAGGGGCAATACCCCGAAACAGCTGTCTGTGGATGGATACCATGTTTTGGCATAGGTGGTTTCCTTCATTGGAGACTGCCCTTCCCGTGGTTGTTCCTTCAAGGGGAAAGACCTGGCTGGTCATTGCTTGCATTGAGAAACACGTGATGGTGTCTCCGCAGCTTGTGTTTTGTATGTTTTTGCATATTTCCCATAAGGGATGGGGGCATTGCTTTAGAATCACTGCGTTCAGAAACACGTGATGGTGTCTCCGCAGTGTTGGATGTTGATCTCCATGAGTTCATTCATCCTCGTTTTTCACAGTCTTTTACTAGGCATTGCTCCTACTAGCCAGTTTCCTACTCCACACTGATGAGGGGCAATACCCTGAAACAGCTGTATGTGGATGGATACCATGTTTTGGCATAGGTGGTTTCCTTCATTGGAGACTGCCCTTCCCGTGGTTGTTCCTTCAAGGGGAAAGACCTGGCTAGTCATTGCTTTTGTTGAGAAACATGTGATGGTGTCTCCGTGGCTTGTTTTGTTTGTTTTTGCATATTTCCCATAAGGGATGGGGGCATTGCTCTAGAATCACTGCGTTGAGAAACGTGATGGTGTCTCCGCAGTGTTGGATGTTGATCTCCATGAGTTCATTCATCCTCATTTTTCACAGTCTTTTACTAGGCATTGCTCCTACTGGCCAGTTTCCTACTCCACACTGATGAGGGGCAATACCCTGAAACAGCTGTCTGTGGATGGATACCATGTTTTGGCATAGGTGGTTTCCTTCATTGGAGACTGCCCTTCCCGTGGTTGTTCCTTCCCGGGGAAAGACCTGGCTAGTCATTGCTTGCGATGAGAAACATGTGATGGTGTCTCAACGGCTTGTGTTTTATATAAAGACTAAGTTTAGTCTAGGACAATTTGTCTGCACTACTAATTAACAGCAGTTACATTACCAAACTAGGGCAGTCCCTATAGGAGAAAAACACAAGAATTATATTGTATTTTCACATACTATCTACTCCTGACACTGGAGTGGCTTATAAACTTACCAAGTATATAGTTTGAGGTCTGGGATCTGCCAATATGTGGCTAATTTTCTGACTATTTCGCATAACATGATACATGATTTTAGTTTTTTTTGTCTAGTCTCGCTTGAATATAGGTCAATATTAGAGTTGAGCGTCTTTTGTTTTTTTAGGGTCGCGTTTCGTTTCGTTAAACCCGACTTTTCCAAAAGTCGGGTCGAGCAAGATCGTCTGATTATAGGGAAAAGTCGGGGTCGTCCTGAAACACGAAACCCAATGTAAGTCAATGGGGAATAAAAGTCGGCAGTGAGAGGACAGGAAACACACCTACAGTGCTCATTTGAATGTCAAAAGCATCAATTCTTCTTACTTAAGCTTGTCAACCTTAATTAACTTCATAATACAAGTTACGCACTGAAAAATGGGGGTTATTTGGCTACAGTTGTGGAGGGGGAGGGCTGGCTCCAGGTTTTCATGTGCCCTGGGCGAAAGAGCGCCCCTTTAACACATACCACAACTCATCATGCTCCGATACGGCAGAGAAATAGCGGTATAGTACAATGAAAAATACTTCACTTTTTACATCTCATGACGAGGCCCATCTATTTCTCCATACAGAATCATTGGTCCCATATAATGTTTGAAACAGTATATGATGAGCTCCACATAATGCTACAGTATATGTTGGTCCCCATGGATGAAGCTCCACTGTCTTATGGGCCCAAATAATACTCCAAACATAATGGGCCCCATTTCTAATGCTCTAGTGTAAAATGGGCCCTGTAAATGCTGCTCCAGTGTCTGATGTCCACCTTTGGAATGTTCCAGTGTATGGTGGGCCCCATCTATCATTCTCCAGAGTATAGTGCTCCCCAAAAATTGCTGTCCCAACATTGAAAACAATCAAATAAGTCTCCTCGCTAGGGAATCCCTGTACTTGTCTGGACTCCTCGTCGTCCCCATCTTCCATCTCACTGCACAGTATTTCAACTTTGCAAGTGCTGTGATCCTGAGCAAGCAGGGGGGGGCCCACTCGTTGGCGACGGCACTGGCACAGGGCCCCTGATAGTACGGTGGTGTGTCTGATGGCGGGTGGGCCGAACCTGCACTTTCATCTGCAGCTTCCTCTTTGTCACCGTGTAAGATGGAACTGTATATGGGAAGGGTAACCTGAGTTTCATCAGGGTCAGATTCAGGCCGTGTAGCGTGCGAGGGGAATGTAGTGGTCTGGGTCAATGTACCAGCAGATTCATCGAGCAGTGGCTGGGCATCAGTGCACTTGTGTCGCCCCCAGGAGTACGGTCGCCACAGTGGCATTACCTTCCTCCTAGGGAGTGTGATGTCATGCTTGGGAGCAACGAACGATCTCTCTAGCAGGTTAACTGATTGGGCGGCGTTATTCCCACGAGTCATGACCCTCAAAACAGCGTTCATGAAGGCAAAGTGTTTGTTTTACGTGGGCAGTATGGTTGCAAAGCTGAACCTTAAAGGAATGTCCAGAAGGGCACCACCAGGAGTGGAGCCTACGGTTAAATTCGACTCCACCTGGAAAACCTCAAACATGCCAGCTACAGAACAGATGCACACATTGCAAGCTTAATTCCGTTAACGAACGAGACTCCGTCATGCCCCGCGGTCCGAGTCCGGCTTACTAGAGGGACACGTGAGGCTCTGGCACATGAGATTGGCCAATAACTGGTGTGTCATGCCCTTACATGTCCGTGGCTGCATGTGCGCTACACTGAAAAGGCCAGCGTTTGTCGCTTACAGGTGCAGATAACCCGCTGAACAACGTTAGTGATGGGGATCACTGATTACAATTATTACCCGCGAACAATGATTTCCCAGTAAGTGCAGGTCAACCGCAGTTCCGGAATTAGGCCTAACCGTCATTCCTGAAAAAATGAAAAACTTACGTGTGCAAACCACAGGTGCTGTAGCTTGCTAAACAGCTCGCCAGCCGTTCTCACGCCCAGTATGGATTACACGTGATTGCACAAAGGTGAGAAAGGGTACCGTATCCCCAGATAACATGTATGGATAGCGTACACATTCAAAAAATATGTCTATACATCAGGAGGCAGGCTCAGACGGTGTTAGGCCCAGTATGGATTGCACGTGATTGCACAAAGGTTAGAAAGGGTACCGTATCCCCAGATAACATGTATGGATAGCGTACACATTCAAAATATATGTCTATACATCAGGAGGCAGGCTCAAACGGTGTCAGGCCCAGTATGGATTGCACGTGATTGCACAAAGGTTAGAAAGGGTACCGTATCCCCGGATAACATGTATGGATAGCGTACACATTCAAAATATATGTCTATACATCAGGAGGCAGGTTCAGACGGTGTTAGGCCCAGTATGGATTGCACTTGATTGCACAAAGGTTAGAAAGGGTACCGTATCCCCGGATAACATGTATGGATAGCGTACACATTCAAAATATATGTCTATTCATCAGGAGGCAGGCTCAAACGGTGTCAGGCACAGTATGGATTTAACGGCCCAGACTACACAGCGGAGGAGCAGGGAGAGGTAAAGATTTCAAATGCTGGGGCCCTGCCCAAGCAAGGGGGGCCCACTCGTGGGCGTCGGTACTGGCACTGGGCCCCTCATAGTACGGCGGTGTGTCTGACGGCGGGTGTGCACCACCACCGTCAGAGACACTTGATTGCACTATGAGGGACCCTGTGCCAGTGCCCGCGCCCAAGAGTCGGCCTACACACCTGTCCAGGGCAACGGCACTCGCACGGTGTCGTGCGCTAGGTGGTGACCCCGGCCATGGGGGGGGAGGCAGCACAGTTAGGGAGTTTTAGAAAGTGGCATATGTTGATGTTGGACATTCAGCTGATGCAAAAGGTGAAATAGGTCAAGTCCCAGGAAGAGGTGGACCAAAGCAAGCCATTTTTCTGTCACCCTATGTGTCATCAGGGGAAGGTGGGACAAAATCCTTGGAAACCCATGCGTGGTTCATTTTAATGAAGGTTAGATCATCCACATTTTGGGTTGACAGACGGGTCCTTTTTTCTGTCAGGATTGATCCAGCTGCACTGAAGACTCTTTCCGATAGCACACTTGCAGCTGGGCAAGCGAGCTCCTGTAAGGCATATTGTGCCAATTCAGGCCAGGTGTCCAGTTTAGCGGCCCAATAGTCAAAGGGGAATGACCTGTGTGGGAGAACATCGATATGGGAGGAAAAGTAGTTTGTAACCATAGTTGACAACTGCTGTCTCCTGTCACTTTCCATCGATGCAGTATTACCAGTTGTGTGAGCGGTACTTGAAAAATCAGTCCACAACATTGTCATGAAACCCCTGTCTCCAACGCCACTTCTGCTGTGTGCACCACAAACACCTCTGGCAAGCTGCCCCCGGCCCGTACGGCTCGTGTGAGAACCATCACCGCTGCTGTGTGCTGGGAATGCCTCAAGCAACCGATTTACCAGAGTTGCTTGTTTATTAGCCAATATTAGGTCAAGGTTCTCCTGTGGCATGATGTTTTGTAATTTGCCTTTATAGCGTGGATCCAGGATGCTGGCCAACCAGTAGTCATCATCGTTCATCATTTTGGCAATGCAGGGGTCCCTTTCTAGGATCAGCAAGGCATAATCTGACATGTGGGCCAATGTTCCCGGTGTCAATGATGCACTGCGAGTGCAGGGTGGAGGAGCACTTTCTGGCAAATCCACATCCCTCCAGTCACGCACAAACCCTGTACCAGACCTTGCCACGCCAACATTTTCACTTGCCCCACGAGATGCATCCTCCTCCCCTAAGTAATCATCCCCATCATCCTCCTCCTCCTCCTCTTCTTCCTCCACCTCATCCAGGAGAGGTCCCTGAGCAGACAATGGCTGAATGTCATCAAGGATTCCCTCCTCCTCTTCCTCCTCATCAACATTGGCTGCAGAAGCCTGCTCCTTAAGGTGCGTCAAAGTTTGCATGAGCAGACGCATATGTGGGATGCTCATGCTTAGGATCGCGTCGTCTGCGCTTACCAGCCGTGTGCATTCCTCAAAACACTGAAGGACTTTACAGAGGTCTTTCAGCTTCGACCACTGCACACCTGTCAACTCCATGTCTGCTCTCAAAGTGCCTGGTCGTGTATCCTCCCACAAATGCATTATGGCCTGCCTCTGCTCGCACAGCCGCTCCACCATGTGCAGGGTGGAGTTCCACCTTGTTGCAATGTCGATAATGAGGCGGTGGTTGGGAAGGTGGAGCAATCGCTGCAGCTTCTGCATACGAACGGAGTGTACAGGCGACCGGCGGATGTGCGCGCACAGTCTTCGCACCTTCTGGAGCAGGGCTGTTAACTCCGGATAATTTTTGAGGAAGCACTGCACCACCAGGTTCAAGGTGTGAGCCAAGCAAGGTATGTGGCTGAGTTTTGAAAGGGCTATGGCTGCCACAAAATTACAGCCGTTATCACTAACTACCTTGCCTGCCTCAAGATGTACACTGCCCAGCCATGACTCAGTTTGTCGCTTCAAGTACTCGGCCAGCACCTCGGCGGTGTGTCTGTCGCCCAAACACATCATCTGCAACACAGCCTGCTGACGCTTTCCACTAGCTGCTCGATAGGGGGACACCTCATGTGCAACAGTGGCAGCTGCAGATGGAGTGCTCGTACGACTGCGATCTGTGGACGAGCTTTCGCTTCTGGAGGAGGAGGAGGAGGAGGGAGGAGGAGGGTCGAACGCCTACAGCCAACTGTTTCCTATACCGTGGGCTAGGCAGCACTGTCCCACCACCGCTGTCCCCTGTGGACCCTGCATCCACCACATTAACCCAGTGCGCAGTGATGGACACGTAACGGCCCTGGCCATGCCGACTGGACCATGCATCAGTTGTGAGGTGCACCTTTCCGCTCACTGACTGCTTGAGTGCATGGACAATGCGGTCTTTCACATGATGGTGGAGGGCTGGGATGGCTTTGCGAGAGAAGAAGTGGCGACTGGGTAGGTCATAGCGTGGTACTGCATAGGCCATGAGTTCGCGGAAAGCTGCGCTTTCCACCAACCGAAAGGGCATCATCTCAAACGAGATTAGTTTGGCAATGTGGGCGTTCAAACCCAGTGTACGCGGATGAGAGACTGAGTACTTTCTTGACCTACTCATAGTGTCTGGAAGGGTGAGCTGGACTTGAGAGCTGCATATGGTGGAAGTAGCGGTGGACAGGGCGGACTGAGAGAGGGTTGATGATGGTGATGGAGTTGGTGTTCTTTCTGATGGCCTAGAATCAGTCTTTCGTTGATATAACAGTGGGATTCCCTGACTGCTGTGGCCTTGCAACGACACCTCAACATTTGCTGCTGTGCTAACCGGTGGGCTTACAGTGGGGGAAACAATGTAGCGTTGCTGACTACCTTCGTTGTGATCAGTTGCACATGTGGCACTTGAGGTTTGGTGTTGTGTCCACGCTTGCAAGTGCATGGTGTTTAAATGTCTAAGCATGCAACTGGTATTCAAATTTTTCAGATTTTTCCCTCGGCTAAAAGTCTTTGCGCACTTCTTACAGATAACCTTGGCCTGATCATGAGGATTTTGTTCAAAAAAGTGCCACACTGCACTCTTCCTACTTTGGCAGACATTTTGCGGCCTAGCACGCTGTGATCTTTTGACCCTCTGGACAAGCTGTCCAGCAACTCTTTTGATTTTTGGAACCTGTCTTTGGAGTGCTCCGGGCCTGCCAGATAACAGCTGTTGCGATGTCGATGTCTGCTGTGGATGCTCCTCATCTGAGCTATTGTAAGCAGCACCCTCTTCCCCCAATGGATGCCAATCTGGGTCAACAACTGGGTCATCCATCACCTCCTCTTCAATGTCATGTGCACCTTTCTCTGTGTCACCATGTATGGTGGTATAGTGTGCGGGAAGGGGCACCTGAGTCTCATCAGGGTCAGAATCTGGCTCTGTACACTGCGAGGACAATGTAGTGCTCTGAGTGAATGTACCAGCAGAATCATCCATCAGCGGCTGTGCATCAGTGCACTCCATGTCAGATTCATCTTGGCCTGGGTAATTCACCATTTGACTTGATAATCCAGGCATGGTATGTGAAAACAGCTCCATGGAGTAATCAGTAGTATGGCCTGCGTCATCCTTCAATCTTGGTTGGGGTGAAGGACACAAGGAAAGGTGTGGTTCATGAACATGAGCCTCCAATGACAACTCAGTGCTTTTACTTTTTACAACTGAAGAAGAGGAGGCGATAGAGCTGGAGGCTGAGTCAGCAATGTAAGACAAAACTTTTTCCTGATGCTCTGGCTTTAAAAGCGGTTTGCCAACTCCTAGAAAACTAAGCCTTCGAAGCCTTATGGAGCCAGACGATGACGCAGGCTCAACACCTCCTGCATTCGGTCCTATTTTGCTCTTGCCACTACCATCAGATCCACCACCAACACCATCATTACCAGCTGCCAACCCCCGCCCAATTCCACGGCCTCTTCCACCAGCCTTCTTCATTTTTGGTAGAAATGTAGACAAAATCCAGCAAACTATATAGTAATGTAAAACAAGGTACAAGGTGTCTATAGGACAGGGGAGATTTTGAATTTCTTCCACACTACTGGACACTGGACACTTTTGGATTGTGTGAGGCCCACTGAATATCTGAGCGCTATGTCACAGGCTCGATGGCACAGCTGTGACCAAAGTGACTAGAGGATAAGTGAGATTTTGAATTTCTGCAGACACTGGACACTTTTGGATTGTGTGAGGCCCACTGAATATATGAGCGCTATGTCACAGGCTCGATGGCACAGCTGTGACCAAAGTGACTAGAGGATAAGGGAGATTTTGAATTTCTGCAGACACTTGTGGACACTGGACACTTTTGGATTGTGTGAGGCCCACTGAATATCTGAGCACTATGTCACAGGCTCGATGGCACAGCTGTGACCAAAGTGACTAGACGATAAGTGAGATTTTGAATTTCTGCAGACACTGGACACTTTTGGATTGTGTGAGGCCCACTGAATATATGAGCGCTATGTCACAGGCTCGATGGCACAGCTGTGACCAAAGTGACTAGAGGATAAGTGAGATTTTGAATTTCTGCAGACACTTGTGGACACTGGACACTTTTGGATTGTGTGAGGCCCTCTGAATATCTGAGCGCTATGTCACAGGCTCGATGGCACAGCTGTGACCAAAGTGACTAGAGGATAAGTGAGATTTTGAATTTCTGCAGACACTGGACACTTTTTGATTGTGTGAGGCCCACTGAATATCTGAGCGCTATGTCACAGGCTCGATGGCACAGCTGTGACCAAAGTGACTAGAGTATAAGGGAGATTTTGAATTTCTGCAGACACTGGACACTTTTGGATTGTGTGAGGCCCACTGAATATCTGAGCGCTATGTCACAGGCTCGATGGCACAGCTGTGACCAAAGTGACTAGAGGATAAGTGAGATTTTGAATTTCTGCAGACACTGGATACTTTTGGATTGTGTGAGGCCCACTGACTATCTGAGCGCTATGTCACAGGCTCGATGGCACAGCTGTGACCAAAGTGACTAGAGGATAAGTGAGATTTTGAATTTCTGCAGACACTGTACACTTTTGGATTGTGTGAGGCCCACTGAATATCTGAGCGCTATGTCACAGGCTCGATGGCACAGCTGTGACCAAAGTGACTAGAGGATAAGGGAGATTTTGAATTTCTGCAGACACTTGTGGACACTGGACACTTTTGGATTGTGTGAGGCCCACTGAATATCACAGCGCTATGTCACAGGCAGAAATTGGCTAGTGTATCACAAACTACAAGGTGTATGTAGAATTGGGCAGAGTAGGAATCTCCCTAGAGTGCAAGTCTGTAAGAACGGAACATGTCCTCGACTTATTCTCACAGAGTGACACAGATAGCTTCACTGTGGCTGTGATAACAGCCGTTACACGGTACTGTGTGAGGAGCGTGCACCGCTGTATGGTGTGAAAAAATGCACGCTCAGTACCTCAGCAGGACAAAAAAAAAAATTGGGATTGCTTTTAAAAAAGCAGTTTGCAGAGCAGTGGGTAAACAGCAATGCAGCTGTCAGGAAGCCTTAGAAGGCAGCCCAACAACCAACACCACTGATACACCACAATATAGCCTCCGCTTGCACTGCACACACAGTGACTGGTGTGTTGTACAGGCACAATCGCTAGCAGCAGAAGCAGTTTTTTTTTCTTCTTCCCTGCCTAACGCTCTCCCTACAGAATCAGCAGCAACCTCTCCCTATGCTAAGATCGGCAGAAGTAAGATGGCGGTCGGCGTGCACGCCCTTTTATACCCCCTGTGACGCCCACCAAAGCAAGCCAATCACTTGCATGCCCTTCTGAAAGATGGTGGTGACCCGTGCCTATGTCATCACGTTGCCCACAGTGTCCGTGGATCCTGATTGGCTGAAAAAGAGCGCAAAACAAACTTTTGAAACGCGACTTTGGCGCGTAAGTCGCCGACCTCGTGGCCGACCTCATCCTAGGGTCGGGTTTCGTTTCATGAAACCCGACTTTGCCAAAAGTCGGCGACTTTTGAAATTTTTCGACCCGTTTCGCTCAACTCTAGTCAATATTAAATAGTCTCCTGATGAGTCGCCTTTGGTGAGGACGATGAAACCCATAGAAATGAGAGGCTTGGAGAGTGAGTGTGTATATGTCACCTCACCCTATATACTGAGACGTGGGGTACATGTTTTTTCTATTAGTCACCTACTGACTAACCTTCAGGGGGTGAATTATGGGTATAGTTTTACATTTGGAATAAAGTTTAGTTTTATACTTTTGTCAGCAAACATGAGGAATGACAAGAGACAACCCATTTAAGAAGATTCAGTTTTGGTTAAAACTATTCCAACACTATGAACACAAGAAAGGCTTCTCCCCTATGTGACGGCTCTGATGTTTATTAACAGTTCATTTCCAAGTAAAACATTTCCCACATTAAGAAAATGAAAAAAGCTTCTCCTCTATGTGACTGCTCTGATGCCTAACAAGAAGCACTTTCTGGTTAAAACATTTCCCACATTAACAGGAAAAAGGCTTCTCCCCTGTGTGGGTTCTTTGATGGCTATCAAGACTTATTTTCCATTTAAAACATTTCCCACATTCTGAACATGAATATGGCTTCTCTGCTGTGTGGATTCTCTGGTGCTTAACACAATTTGATTTATTGTTAAAACATTTCCCACATTCTGAACAGGAAAAAGGCTTCTCTCCTGTGTGGATTCTCTGGTGCTTAACACAATCTGATTTATTGTTAAAACATTTTCCACATTCTGAACAGGAAAAAGGCTTCTCCCCTTTGTGAGCTCTCTGGTGAGTAACAAAATGTGATTTCTGGTTAAAACATTTCCCACATTCTGAACAGGAAAAAGGCTTCTCCCCTGTGTGAGTTCTCTGGTGAGTAACAAAATGTGATTTACGTGCAAAACATTTCCCACATTCTGAACAAGAATAAGGCTTCTCCCCGGTGTGAGTTCTATGGTGATTAACACAATCTGATTTATTGCTAAAACATTTCCCACATTCTGAACAGGAAAAAGGCTTCTCCCCTGTGTGAGTTCTCTGGTGATTAACAAAATGTGATTTCTGGTTAAAACATTTCCCACATTCTGAACAAGAAAAAGGCTTCTCCCCTGTGTGCGTTCTGTGGTGAGTAACAAAATGTGATTTACGTGCAAAACATTTCTCACATTTTGAACAGGAAAAAGGCTTCTCCCCTGTGTGAATTCTCATGTGGTTAACAAAATGTGATTTCCATGTAAAATATTTCCCACAGTCTGAACATGAAAATGACTTCTTTCCTTTAGCAGCAGTTTGTTTTTTATTGCCTCTTTTGTGACTTTGATTTTCCTTAGTAGTCGGTAATGAATCAGAAGATGGGACCTGTTTCATAAGATCAGATGACAGATCTTTGCTCTGAATGGATGATGGCATATCTAGAGTAATAGCAATCACTTCAGTTGTATCTTGTAGGATCTCAAGATCTTCGGATTTAAAAATTGAAGATGTCAGCTGTCCCTCTAATCTACTGTTACAGTCATCTGCTAAGATAAAAAGCAATTATTATTTTTAATAAAATATCCGAGTTTTATATTTTTGAACATTTCTACTTACACTGTCCATAAAAATGGCAAGCTATGTAAAAAAACTTTATTTATTTACCAAGACAATGACAGTTCACAGTCTAATAGAAAACCTTGTTGGATGAACCAGTAGTGTGCGGTGTTCAACTGTTTGTTCATTCTGCCTCCCAAATATTGAATAAAAAGAAACCAATCAATGTTGTGTAGGCAAAAATAATACCAATTCTCATATCACAAGAAACAAGATCCCACTCAGGTCCATCATCTGTCAGTGGAAAAACAGAGTTTCCCACACTATTAGTGGCTCAAAGGCTGTTGAAAATCAACAAGGTTGCCATAAACCAATCCAGCAAAATCCGCTCTCACTTCGGAGTCTTGCAGTGTGCGCAAACAACATTTGGGATCCCTGTATTTAGCAATATTATAGTGAGAAGAACCCACTTAATTTGCGGTGTGTGTCTCCTGGAGCACAATCTGGGCACTATGTGCTGGGTAAGAAAATGGCAAATGTGTAATTTTCACTCTCCAACATCCACTGTGTGTTAATTTCCGGAAAGTTGCTGTGGAGTCAAAATATTCACTCCTCCTACACACGTGGTCAAAATTGTTGGTACCCCTCGTTTGATGACAGAAAAACCCACAATGGTCACAGAAATAACTTGAATCTGACAAAAGTAATAAATAAATCAAAAATCTATCAAAATGAACAAATGAAAGTCAGACATTGCTTTTCAGCCATGCTTCCACAGAATTTAAAAAATAAAACTCATGAAATAGGCCTGGACAGAAATGATGGTTCCCTTAACTAAAATATTTTGTTGCACAGCCTTTTGAGGCAATCACTGCAATCAAACAATTTCTGTAACTGCCAAGGAGACTTCTGCACCTCTCAACAGGTATTTTGGACCACTCCTCAAGAGCAACTGTCTCATGTTTGAAGGTTGCCTTTTCCAGACGGCATGTTTCAGCTCTTTCCAAAGATGTTCAATAGGATTTAGGTCAGGGCTCATAGAAGGCCACTTCAGAATAGACCATTGTTTTCCTCTTAGCCATTCTTGCATGTTTTTAGCTGTCTGTTTTGTGTTGTTATCCTGTTGCAAGACCCATGACCTGCGACTGAGACCAAGCTTTCTGACACTGAGCAGCACATTTCTCTATAGAATCCCTTGACAGTCTTGAGATTTCATTGTTCCCTGCACACATTCTAGAAACCCTGTGCCAGATGCAGCAAAGCAGCCCCAGAACATAACAGAGCCTCCTCCATGTTTCACAGTAGGGACAGTCTTCTTTTTGTGATATGCTTCATTTTTCCGTCTGAGAACATAGAGCTGATGTGCTTTGCCAAAAAGTTCCATTTTTGTCTCATCTGTCCATAGGACATTCTCCCAGAAGCTTTGTGGCTTGTCAACATGTAGTTTGACAAATTCCAGTCTGGCTTTTTTATGATTATTTTCAACAATTGTGTCCTCCTTGGTCGTCTCCCATGAAGTCCACTTTGGCTCATACAATGACAGATGGTGCAATGTGAAAGTGATGTTCCTTGAGCTTGAAGTTCACCTTTAATATGTTTAGGAGTTTTTCTGGGCTCTTTTGTTACCATTCGTATTATCCGTCTCTTTGATTTGTCATCAATTTTCCTCCTGCGGTCACGTCCAGGGATGTTGGCTACAGTCCCATGGATATTAAATTTCTGAATAATATGTGCAACTGTAGTCAAAGGAACATTAGCTGCTTGGAGATGGTCTTATAACTTTTACCTGTAACATGTTTGTCTATAATTTTCTTTCTAATCTCCTGAGACAACTCTTTCCTTCGCTTCCTTTGGTCCATGTTGAGTGTGATACACACCATGTCACCAAACAGCACAGGGAGGATCTGTAGCCTCCTCTATAAAGGCCACTCACTGATTCCAGGATTGTAGACACCTGTGATGCAAATTAGTGGACACACCATGATGTAACATGTCCCTTTTGTCACATTATTTTCAGGGGTACCATCATTTCTGTCCAGGCCTATTTCATGTATTTTATTTTTTTTTTTTAATTCTGTAGAAGCATGGTGGAAAAGCAATGTCTGACTTTCATTTGTTCATTTTCATAGATTTTTAATTTATTATTACTTTTGTCAGATTCAAGTCATTTCTGTGACCATTGTGGGTTTTTCTGTCATTAAACGAGGGGTACTAACAATTTTGACCACATGTGTATAGATTATAACCCTCAGTGGATTAATTTATAAAATGGAATCACTTTATGGGGATATTGACTATTCTGTCATTTAGTTATATTAGGGCTTCTGCATATGGTGTGTCTAATCTAATCTGGGATCTGGTCCTGCTGTCCAGCTGGAGTAATCTGCTCCCTACTTCAGCCAATTGGAAAGTACAACACCCTACTAAAGCTCAAAGCACATGGCCGGAATCTGCCAGATACAGCGTTGTTCTCCTCTGGTTCAGTCCTCTGTGCTCAGCTCCTGGTTTGTGTATTTGTTTTCTGCTGTGACCGTGGCCCGTTTACTGACTACTCTTGTGTCTTCTGTTTCTGTATTCTGTCCTTCTGGGTCTGACCCAGCTACCTGACTATTCTTCTTGCCCTCTAATACCACAGAAAAGCAGGTAACACCATGGGCCAAGCCTAGGGGTCCCAGTGTAAGTCTAGGTCCATGTAACGGTGTTAAAGGGCGATGAGGAAGGCAATCCTTGGGATATGGAAAGCAGAAAAGATAGTGCCAAGCATGTTCATGGTGGATATCTTTTGATGATCGCGTATACTCATTGCTCGGATGTCCTCCGAGTATTTTGGTGTGCTCGGAGATTTAGTTTTTGTCGTCTCAGCTGCATGATTTGCGACTGCTAGACAGCTTGAATACATCTGGTAATGCCTGTTATTAGGGAATTCCCACATGTATTTGTCCTGTCTACAAGTCACAAATCATGCAGCTGAGATGTCGAAAACTAAATCTCCGAGTACGCCAAAATACTTGGAGGACACCCGAGCAACGAGTATACTAGCTCATGACTAATTGTGTCTGCAAACTATTCCAGCTAGATCTTTATTCAAATAGCTAAATGGCGCTCCTTCCCTTCTGAACACTGTCAGCACATTCTACGTACGATGTTATTTGGCTTTGTAGTTTATAGATCTGAGCAGGTAACGGTATCATATAAATCTTGCTTTAAGGGATCACCCTCACACTAATACCAGGAGGTAGGTGGATCCTCCAGGTTGTAAGTTCTATAGAAAAGGGCTTTCAATGCCCAAAGTCATTTGAACAGTTTTGGGTGGAGGAGAATGTTGTGGTCTAGAGGCAAAATGGTGATCATGGTAATACGGCTGGACTACACCACCGATAAAGCAGCCACAGCCGGTGACTGAGAAGAATCTGTGACTTCTCTGCATTTAGTTGTTACTACTCACCTGGGTAGTCATATGTGGGAATCTCCTCTTTACACCACTCATCACCCCTCACATATGTCTCTGTAGTTTTAATATGGGTCAGATCTTCACCCTGAAACAAATATTGTAAAAGTCACAGACAGATGGAGAAGTCCCATCTATGATCAGCTCTAATCCTGCCATCTCCACCGTTCTCATTACACAAGTATAAAACATATAATACTGGTGGATAAAACAAGACTGAGCACAAGACCTTCACAGCCGTCTACACATCATAGGGGAGATCTCCTGACACCTTCTATCCATCTACCTGATGATCCTGAGGAGCACTGGGATCTTCTTGTGTATAGTCCTGTAGAAGAAGAGGACGGGGACATCTCTCTGGTGTTGTCCTCTTACTGGATAGATCTGGAGGAAACACATACAGGGACTGAATTCATTCTCTACATACAGATAATTATAGGCCGTGTGTATTTAGTCCTGTCTATTACCTGGTGATGTGAGGGGCTGGGGAACCTCCATTATGATGTCCTTGTACAGGTCTCTGTGTCCTTCTAAATACTCCCACTCCTCCATGGAGAAATAGACAGCGACATCCTGACACCTTATAGGAACCTGACACATACAATGATACCGTCATCCCCCCGAACCCTTCATAGTGTTACTGTATAATGTCCCAGCATTCCCAGCAGTGTCACCTCTCCAGTCAGCAGCTCAATCATCTTGTAGATGAGTTCTAGGATATTCTGGTCATTGATGTCCTCATGGATCAGGGGGAGAGGTGGAGGCTCCGTGATTGGGCTCAGGGGTCTTCCACATCCCTCAGGCACAGGGTCCTGACAGCGATCACTAGAGGTCTTCTTCACCACTGTGTAATCCTGGTAATGGAGAGACACTTTAATAAATCTCACTACAGATATTTCCAGAGTCCTCACCTCTCTAGTTCTGCCCATCTATGTTAAGGGCTGGCGGAACGGTATGGTGGTATGAGGTGCGTTAACAGCCCGGGGTGTTGTGAGTTCATTTTCCCCTTCGTCACTGAGGTCTGGTGAACTCCCTATTCTGGTAAAGGAAGGTAATGAGCCTGGTTATCAGGCACCTGAGCCTAATGAGGATGACTGGCTGAGTGGAGTCACGGACTGGATATAAGGCTGCCGACACCCTTCTGCCCTGCGGGTGATTTCTCTGTGGACTTCTAGGACACCAGTCTGATTCCTGCTCCTCTAAAGCTAAGTTTTCTGCTTTGCCTGTTAGCATTTGTGTTTTGTTTTTGTTTTCCTTGCTTTTCTGGATTCTGCCATTCCCTGCTGGGGTGAGCTGAATCTCCTTTTGCCTGTTGCTCTGTCTTCAGAATATTCCTGAGTACTGACGTAGCTTTTTGAAGCCTAGCGTCTTCAGGGCCTTTTTTACTGTCAGTCTGTTGGCTCTTATTTTCATAGGGTTTTTCACGGATTGCAGACAGCAGCCTTCCTGTCCTTTCCTATGTAGGTAGTTTGGGCCCCGTCTTTGCTCAGTCTATCTTTCTGTCTGTGTTAGTGTTTTCATCTTGCTTCACCGTCATTATATGTTGGGGGCTGCCTATTGCTTTGGGGTCTGCTCTGGAGCAGTTTAGATTTCCCCTTTCTTTCTTTAGGCCTATTTAATTCTCCGGCTGTGATCGAGGGGTCTAGGGCATCATAGGAACCCCCCACGGCTACTGTTAGTTGTTGTGGATAGGATCAGGGGTCTGCAATCCGATACCTGCCAACCTCTCTGGTTTTCTGGACTTAGCTAGCATTTCTGTTTTTGCCTCCTACGGTGACTCAATCATAACAGAATCACCCGCCATACCGCAGATCCTAGGGTACTCAATAGCAGGAAAGAATTGTGTTTAAAAAAAAAAAAAAAAGTGTGTGTATATTCTTTCCTCTATATCTCTGAGGCCGTAGGGGGAATTTTTTTTCTCTCAATGGAGATAAAGCAATTGTCTGATCGTGTGGAGCAGCTCGCTGCGGAAGTGCGGGGAATTTCCCCCTACCTTGCTCGTTCGCATGCTGTTGAACCAAAGATGTATTTTTTGGGGATCGATCTAAATTTTTGAGTTTCAAAAATAATTGTAAATTATTTTTTGCCTTGAAGCCTAACTCGTCAGTGAGCTCCACGCAGCAGGTTAAAATTGTCATCTCTTTGCTGTGTGGCGATCCCCAGGATTGGGCGTTTTCTTTGAAACCAGATGATCCTATTCTGACTAATAAGAACGCATTCTTTCAAGCTTTAGGGTTGTTGTATGACGAACCTAATGCTATTGATCAAGCTGAAAAGACCCTGTTGGCATTGAACCAGGGTCGAGATTCTGCAGAGTTGTACTGTCAAAAGTTCCGAAAGTGGGTGGTCCTTACTACCTGGAATGATAATGCCTTGGCTGCTCTCTTTTGGAAGGGTTTGTCAGAAGCCATAAAAGATACTATGGTGGGATTTCCTGTTCCCTCTGGTCTGGACGATTCTATGTCATTAGCCATTCAGGTTGATGGGCGTTTACGTGAACGCAGGATTGCACGAGAGGTGTTGAACAGACGTCTGAACCTATGCAATGTGATAGAGTTTTGTCTAAGGCGCAACGTCAGGAGTTCAGAAGGCGTAATAAGCTGTGTTTTTTCTGTGGAGATGCCTCGCATATTATTTCTGTTTGTCCTAAACGAGAGAAACGCTTTGCACACACGTTTTCTGTTGGTGGTGTTCAACCTAAATTTCTTCTGGCAATTACTCTGATCTGCAGCGCTAAACCTAATGGACTTGGATTTTGCTAAACGTTGTGGATTTCCGATGACACCTCTGCAGACGCCTATCCCTTTGAGGGGGATTGATGCTACTCCTTTGGCTAAAAATAAACCTCAGTTTTGGACCCAGGTGGTCATGCGGGTCGCCCCAGACCATCAAGAAAATTGCAGATTTTTGGTGTTGCATGGTCTGTATGATGCCGTTGTTCTGGGGTTTCCCTGGTTGCAAATTCATAATCCAGTTTTGGATTGGAAATCTGTGTCTGTGGTGAGTTGGGGTTGTCGGTGTGCCTTTAGTGAGGCTCCGGTTTTTTCCACCTCTCCTCAGTCGCATGATGTTCCTGACTATTTGGCGGACTTTTATGATGTATTTAGTGAGAATGAGTCTGCGTCCTTGCCTCCTCATAGGAGTTATGACTGTGCAATCGAACTAAGCCCGGGGTGTAAATTTCCCAAGGGTCGGCTCTTCAATTTATCTGTACCCGAGCACGAGGCTATGCAGTCCTATATTAAGGAGGCGTTGGAGAAGGGTCATATTAGACCATCCTCTTCACCCTTAGGTGCCGGTTTTTATTTTTGTGGCCAAAAAGGATGGTTCTTTAAGGCCTTGTATTGATTATCGTGCCCTCAATAAAATTACTATTAAATATCAGTATCCGTTACCCCTGATTTCGGATCTATTCTCTAGAGTTAGAGGTGCTTGCTGGTTTACCAAGCTTGACCTCAGGGGGGCGTATAATCTTATCCGGATTAAGCAGGGGGATGAATGGAAGACAGCGTTTAATACTCCGGAGGGACATTTTGAGTACCTGGTGATGCCTTTTGGGCTCACTAATGCCCCTTCTGTCTTCCAGTGCTTCATGAACGATATTTTCCGAGACTTTGTCGATAAATTTTTGATTATCTATCTGGATGATATTTTGATCTTCTCCAGGGATTGGGATTCTCATGTGGAACATGTTCGGACTGTGTTCCGGATCTTGAGGGAGAATTCCCTGTATGTCAAAGGATTGAAATGCCTTTTTGGAGTACAGAGGATTTCATTTTTGGGATTTATTTTGTCTACGTCAACTATTGAAATGGACCCGGCCAAGGTACAGGCCATTTATGATTGGGTTCAGCCCACTTCTTTGAAGGCCCTCTAGAAGTTTTTGGGTTTTGCTAATTTTTATCGGAAATTTATAGCAAAATTTTCTAGTATTGCCAAGCCATTGACTGATCTGACTAAGAAGGGTGCTGATGTGTTGAATTGGTCTCCGGAGGCTGTTGCTTCCTTTCAGGAGCTGAAGCGAAGATTTACCTCCGCCCCGGTTTTGCGGCAACCTGATGTCTCACTCCCGTTCCAGGTAGAGGTGGATGCTTCTGAGATTGGTGCAGGAGCTGTTTTGTCCCAAAAGGATCCTGTAACATCTAAAATGAATCCCTGTGCTTTCTTTTCCCGAAAGTTCTCTCCATCTGAACGTAACTATGATGTGGGGAATCGGGAACTGTTGGCCATGAAATGGGCATTTGAGGAGTGGAGACATTGGTTGGAGGGAGCTAAACATCAAGTTGTGGTCCTCACTGACCACAAGAATTTGAATTACCTAGAGTCGGCTAAACGCTTGAACCCTAGACAGGCTAGGTGGGCCTTGTTTTTTACACGTTTTGATTTTGTGGTTTCTTTTCTACCTGGAACTAAGAATGTCAAGGCAGACGCCCTCTCTAGGAGTTTCTTTGCTGATTCTCCTGTGGTGACCAAGCCTGCTACCATCTTAGGCGAAGGGGTAGTTCTTTCTGCCATCTCGCCCGATTTGAGACTTGCTCTGCAAGAGTTCCAGGAGGACAAACTTGAGCGTTGTCCCAGTGGAAAGTTGTATGTTCCTGACCAGTGGAAGAAGAGAGTGATGTCTGAAGTTCATTGCTCTGTATTGGCTGGTCATCCAGGTATTTTTGGTACTAGAGATCTGGTGAGTCGCTCTTTTTGGTGGCCCACCTTGTCTCATGATGTCAGGAATTTTGTGCAGTCCTGTGGGACTTGCTCCCGGTCTAAATCTTGTTCTCGCTCTAGTGGGTTGTAGATGCCTTTGCTGGTCCCCAGGAGGCCATGGACCCATATTTCAATGGATTTCATCTCTGATATGCCAGTCTCTCAAAGAATGACTGTTATTTGGGTGATTTGTGATAGGTTCTCTAAGATGGTTCATCTTGTACCACTCCCTAAGTTGCCATCTTCCTCTGAGTTGGTGCCCCTGTTTTTGCAACAGGTGGATCGCTTACACCGGATTCCTGAGAAAATTGTATCTGACAGAGGAGTTCAGTTTGTGTCTAGATTTTGAAGGACTTTCTGTTCCAAGCTGGGAATTCAGTTGTCCTTCTCCTCTGCTTTTCACCCTCAGACCAATGGGCAGACAGAGAGAACAAACCAGACCTTGGAGTCGTATTTGAGATGTTTTATTTCCGCTGATCAGGATGATTGGGTTTCATTTTTGCCCTTGGCCGAATTTGCTTTAAATAATAGAGCTAGTTCTGCCACTTTGATGTCACCTTTTCTTTGTAACTTTGGGTTTCATCCTCGATTTTCTTCAGGGCAGGTGGAGCCTTCTGCCTGCCCAGGTGTTGACACTGTGGTGGAGAGAATGCACCAGATCTGGGACCAAGTGGTGGATAAGTTATCTCTCTCCCAGGAAAAGGCCCAGCGGTTTTCCAATCGACATAGGACCATTGGTCCCCAGTTTAAGATTGGTGATATGGTGTGGTTATCATCAAAAAATATTGCTATGAAGGTGGCTTCTCCTAAGTTTAAGCCTAGATTTATTGGACCTTACAAGATTTTGGAGATTATTAATCCGGTCTCTTTTCGATTGGCTCTTCCTGTCACATTTAAAATCCATAGTGTGTTCCATAAGTCCTTGTTGAAGAGGTTTGTTGAACCAGTTGTTCCTGGGGTGGCACCTCCAGACCCTGTATTGGTTGAAGGTAACATGGAATATGAGGTAGAGAAAATACTGGATTCCCGTTTGGCTAGACGGAGACTCCAGTATTTGGTTAAGTGGAAGGGTTATGGTCAGGAGGATAATTCCTGGGTCTCTACCTCTGATATTCATGCCAAAAAATTGGTGCGTGTCTTTCATCGGGCTCACCCTGATCGCCCTGGTGGCGTGGTTGAGGGTTCGGTGACCCCTCCTCAAGGGGGAGGTACTGTTGTGAGTTCATTTTCCCCTTCGTCACTGAGGTCTGGTGAACTCCCTATTCTGGTAAAGGAAGGTAATGAGCCTGGTTATCAGGCACCTGAGCCTAATGAGGATGACTGGCTGAGTGGAGTCACGGACTGGATATAAGGCTGCCGACACCCTTCTGCCCTGCGGGTGATTTCTCTGTGGACTTCTAGGACACCAGTCTGATTCCTGCTCCTCTAAAGCTAAGTTTTCTGCTTTGCCTATTAGCATTTGTGTTTTGTTTTTGTTTTCCTTGCTTTTCTGGATTCTGTCATTCCCTGCTGGGGTGAGCTGAATCTCCTTTTGCCTGTTGCTCTGTCTTCAGAATATTCCTGAGTACTGACATAGCTTTTTTGAAGCCTAGCGTCTTCAGGGCCTTTTTTACTGTCAGTCTGTTGGCTCTTATTTTCATAGGGTTTTTCACGGATTGCAGACAGCAGCCTTCCTGTACTTTCCTATCTAGTTAGCTTGGGCCCCGTCTTTGCTCAGTCTATCTTTCTGTCTGTGTTAGTGATTTCATCTTGCTTCACCGTCATTATATGTTGGGGGCTGCCTATTGCTTTGGGGTCTGCTCTGGGGCAGTTTAGATTTCCCCTTTCTTTCTTTAGGCCTATTTAATTCTCCGGCTGTGATCGAGGGGTCTAGGGCATCGTAGGAACCCCCCATGGCTACTGTTAGTTGTTGTGGATAGGATCAGGGGTCTGCAATCCGATAGCTGCCAACCTCTTTGGTTTTCTGGACTTAGCTAGCATTTCTGTTTTTGCCTCCTACGGTGACTCAATCATAACACCGGGGTCACCGTGCAGAGATGGAAACCAGCTGCGCAGTAATGGCGGTGACTATACGGCAAGTAATAAAGAGACACACGAGGGCTGTTGATTCACAGAACCGCACAATGTAGGTGCCGAAGCCTGTTAAACTCACAGGGCTTGGCCGGATGAGCACTAGTATACAAACACAGGACTCCGCCCCAAGGACATGGGATTAGAGCCCCTCTAGCGCTCGGTGCTACTGTAGCAGAGCCAGCAAGAGACCAAATGAGAGATAACGCACCAGAGTGCACTGCACCAGTCTGGCGGAAGCCACTAACCACCCAGAGTGGGGAGGAAAGCGATAGCTTTGCGCACGGCGCCGCACTGGCGGTTACTGCTACCTGGCGCAGTAGGACAGTGCCCTAAGCAGAGAGGCACAGTCGGAAGCTAGCAAGTGCAGAGGACTGGGATGCACTGTGGCATATAGCTTAGCCACTGACAGACCTGACTTCAACCACTAGACCCTAACAACATACACAATCAAGGGTAGGGGTTTCATGAGTCATTCGAAGTAAAAAGCATCCGTCATCATGCACACCATAAGGCACAAGAGTCTATACTAGCATATGGCCGAGTGGCCATGTGACTCTTTTATAGCGGTGTCCTTCCAGGACCTTCCCAGTAGTGGACAAATCCGAGCAGGAACGGGACCTGCGCATGTGACCTCCGACCTCCAATGTGAGGTCGTCCCATAGGCATGATAAGTACCCAAAAGACAGGACTTAGTCCCAGAAGTGTCTACTTGCTGCTGACTCAAGCATGGAGTTATAGCAGAGCCAGAAGGAGCAACCAGATGCCTAGCATCATCCTGGGAAAGACGCCTGGACCGATGCCTCTGCTGAGCAGGAATCTCTGCAGCTGCAGAGGAATGGGAGACCGCAGAGGACATGGCTTGAGATTCCCCCTGTACAGTGGGGGAACTCAGCACCTAACAATGTGTTATTCCCATAGATATAAATGATGCAATGTGACGTCATCAGAATCTCTCACCTCTCCAGTAAGCCGGAAGAGGATCTCTAGGGTGAGGTGTAATATCCTCTCCGCCATCTTGTCTCTGTCCATATCCATCTTTGATGGGTAAATCAGGAAAATTCTCTTCTGTAGAAGATCTTCACTGAGAGGATCCGATATTGTAGAGCCCTGAATGAGAAGATGAGCTGATGTAGCATCATAAGAAACCACTTGCTGATGTGAAAAGCAAACATGACGTCTAAGAAGGTGTGACAGTTTGGCTGAATGCCCCCCGCCTCCAAGTACTCGATAGTATGAGGCGGCCTAGTTACTACTATACTTACATGCCTAATAATGGTGTCTGGGCTGCAATGTACGAAGGTCTATTAGGCCGGGCCAGAGGCAGCGTCCAATAAGTTACCTTATAACGCCCCCATACACATTAGACTAAAGTTCCATGAAAGCACTGATTTCGGGGGGTTTGGCCGACCATATAATGTATTTGGGGGCCTCCCGACAGATGATGTCAGGGCAGAGAAGGATCCGGCATCCTGAATTTCAGAGGATAATCCGTTTGTTCTTCCTGTAGATAATCCTCTGCTAGAGGAGTCTGGAGGCGACTCTCTCATACAGACCACAGGAAAGCTGGAATATTTGTGTGTATGGGGCAGTCGGGAGAGATAGCCGTCTGCCAAATGACCGTTCAGCCAACTCTGATCTCATATGTATGGGGCCGTTAGTATTACACTGACAGGCAATGATGATACACGGCACTACAGCAGTACAGGGCATCACCGGAGCCATCAGAGGCTTGTATGTTGTATGATCGCACTGATCAGAGGGGTTTAAAAAAGGTTTAAAGTGGAAAAAAAAAGATCACAGTTTCAGCAACAAGAAATATCTATCACTATATGGAAAGCAGAGTCACTGCACAATGTTAGTTACGTCACGTCCATAACTACTTTATTATACTCTATTATCCTGTACACAGTGGAGTAGATAGAAATCACAGATCCCACAGCAATAGCTGGAATTGGACCCTCCAACGTAAAGAAAAAAAATCTCTATCTATATATCTAAAGGAAAACGGCTTGACAAAGACGGGTTACCGTTGAACCGTTGCCACCTGAGGATCAGTAACGTATCCACTGTTTTCACATTTAATTTGAGTGCTGCCTATTTTTTTCCTTTTGATAATTTGGCTGTTTGGACACTGTTGAATAGGTTTTGCATCTACTATATTATTTTGGTAGTGCTGCCCTTTTTTCTTGATTTATCTATATATATATATATATATTTGGCAGAATCATATCTCCTGACTCTGCAGTTAGCCAGTGAGTATATATTGATGGCACGGATTTTATTCTTCCCATTGAGCTGGCTCTTCAAGACCCGTCTTACCCTTTGATGGTATATGGATATTGCTGCTTTCCTTGCCTCCTCATCATGGTTACCGTATCCCTGTGAGATGCCGAGGTACTTGTAGCATGTCTGGATATCTGCTATGTGCCCTGCTGATAATTCCACTCCATCAGTCTTGACTACCTTGCCTCTGTTTATTACCAACCGGCCGCATTTCTCCACTCCGAAGGACTTCTCTGTAGTTCCTTGTCAGTTGGATCAGTGAATTGATGTCTCGTTCATTTTTCGCATACAGCTTGATGTCATCCATGTAGAGGAGGTGGCTGATGGTGCTTCCACTCTTGAACTTGTATCCATAGCCAGACTCTGTAATTATCTGACTGAGGGGCTTCAAGCCTATGCAAAGCAGCAATGGGGACAGTGCATCACCTTGGTATATGCCGCATTGGACGGTCACTTGAGCTAGTTGTCTTGAGTTGACTTATAATGTTGTTCTCCATAGCCCCATTGAGTTTTGGAGGAAGGTTCTTAATTTGTTGACATTGTTGAGAGCCAAGCATTCACAGGTCCATGTGTGGCATTGAGTCATAGGCTTTCTTGTAGTCAATCCAGGCTGTGCTGAGATTGGTCTGTCTGGATCTTGAGTCTTGAGCGACTGCTCTATCTACTAGGAGCTGGGGCTTAGAGCCTCTGGTGTAAGTCCCAATACCTTTCTGAGCTGGATTCATGTACTGGTTTATATGGTTCTGTAGCTTGGTGGCTATAATGCTTGACAGAAGTTTCCATGTTGCTGTTAGGCAGGTTACTGGGCAGTAGTTGGATGGAACTGTTCCTTTGTTAGGATCCTTCATGATCAGCACTGTTCTTCTGTTAGCTAAACTGGGTGGTGGCCTGCTTCACCATGCGTTCATGTACCGCTATTAATTTCTTTAGCCAGTAGGTGAGGATCATGTCTGGGCCAGGTGCTGTCCAACTCTTCATGTTCTTGACCCGCTGATGGATGTCTGCTTCTTTAATGGTAATTGATTCTTGCTCTAGGTGGTGGCTGTGTTTCATTCTCAGATCTTGCAGTCACAATGCAATGGTGTTGTGTTTTTTCCTTCTCCCATATGTTCCTCCAGTATTGTTCAATCACTGCTATTGGTGGAGTTGCTGCCATTGTGCTGTTCCTCTGTAGTTGGGAGTACACTTTGGATGGTTCTTTGGAGAACAGGGCATTTATCTTCTTGGCCTCAGCTTCTCTAGTGTATCTCCCTAGTCTTGCAGCGAGTGCTGTAAGCCTTTGTTTAGCAGTCTCTTCAGTTGGGGTCAGGCCTTTGTCCAGCTTGGTCTTAACCATGATCTTTACACTCTTCTGTATTTCTGATAGTTGTATGACATTGAAATGTTGGGTGACTAGCTGTTTCTCAGTTAGTGGACATGCAGGTCTTGTATCCACACAGAATTTCCTCATACGCTTCATAGATTCTTTCTCATTTAGTCTGCTGTTATAGTAGCATTTCATCAGATCCAGGTTCTCTTGCCTTGTCCATGAATGGCTTGGTCCAGTAGCCCATTTATCATCAGATTGTCCTGGTTCCTCGACATCTGACGCGGACCTTGGTAATCTGGGCAACATCCCAGCTGGCATGACTCTTTTTGTTTAAGACACTCCCATGATTATTGAGGTAGGCACCATAGTGTTATGGGCCACTACTGGTATATTATGTCAAACAGGGCAGAGCCAGAATTTGAACCCCAGCTTCCCACATTGGTGGCTGTGATTTTACTAAACGTGGCACATGTATTACCAGGTTTTATTATATATTTTACTGAATGTTACTGACTTTTTCCGATGTTAAGAAAATCCTCATTTTACCAATCATGAATCAGAATGTACCATATTCATTCGAATTTATGTTTGGCGATCATTTTCCGAACATATTCGCTCATCTCTAATTTTATTTTTGGAGGTACTGTAGGAACATTATACTGTGCGTGGGGGTATGGCGGTACTGTAAGAACATTATACTGTGCGTGGGGTATGGCGGTACTGTAAGAACATTATACTGTGTGTAGGGGTATGGCGGTACTGTGAGATTATACTGTGTGTGGGGGTATGACAGCACTGTGAGAAGATTATACTGTGTGTGGGGGTATGACAGCACTGTGAGAAGATTATACTGTGTGTGGAGGTATGGCGGTACTATGAGAAGATTATACCATGTGTGGTGGGATGGAGGTACTATGAGAATATACTCTGTGTGGTGGGATGGTGATACTGTGAGATTATACTGTGTGTGGTGGGATGGTGATACTGTGAGAAGATTGTACTGTGTGTGGGAGGATGGTGGTACTGTGAGAAGATTATACTATGTGTGGGGGATGGTGCTACTGTGTGAGGATTATACTGTGTGTGGGGGTATGGTGGTACTGTGAGAAGATTATACTTTGTGTGGTGGGATGGTGATACTGTGAGAAGATTATACTGCGTGTGGTGGGATGGTGATACTGTGAGATTATACTGTGTGTGGGGGTATGGTGATACTGTGAGAAGATTATACTGTGTGTGGGGGTATGGTGATACTGTGAGAAGATTATACTGTGTGTGGTGGGATGGTGATACTGTGAGAAGATTATACTGTGTGTGGTCATGGTGGGATGGTAGAACTGTGAGAAGATTATATTGTGTGTGGGGGTATGGTGATACTGTGAGAAGATTATACTGTGTGTGGTGGGATCGTGATACTGTGGGAAGATTATACTGTGTGTGGTGGAATGGTGATACTGTGAGAAGATTATTCTGTGTGTGGTGGGATGGTGATACTGTGAGAAGATTATACTGTGTGTGGTGGGATCGTGATACTGTGGGAAGATTATACTGTGTGTGGTGGGATGGTGATATTGTGAGAAGATTATACTGTGTGGTGGGATGGTGATACTGTGAGATTATACTGTGTGTGGTGGTATGGTGGTACTGTGAGAAGATTACACTGTGTGTGGTGGTATGGTGGTACTGTGAGAAGATTATATTGTGTGTGGTGGGATGGTGATACTGTGAGAAGATTATACTGTGTGCGGTGGGATGATGGTACTGTGAGAAGATTATACTGTGTGTGGTGGGATGGTGATACTGTGAGAAGATTATACTGTGTGTGGTGGAATGGTGGTACTGTGAGAAGATTATACTGTGTGTGGGGGGATAGTGATACTGTGAGAAGTTTATACTGCGTGTGGTGGGATAGTGATACTGTGAGATTATACTGTGTGTGGTGGAATGGTGATACTGTGAGAAGATTATACTGTGTGTGGTGGAATGTTGGTACTGTGAGAAGATTATACTGTGTGTGGGGGTATGGTGATACTGTGAGAAGATAACACTGTGTGTGGTGGTATGGTAATACTGTGAAAAGATAATACTGTGTGTGGTGGAATGGTGATACTGTCAGAAGATTGTACTGTGTGTTGGGGATGGTGGTACTGTGAGCAGATTATACTATGTGTGGGGGGATGGTGCTACTGTGCGAGGATTATACTGTGTGTGGTGGGATGGTGATACTGTGAGAAGATTATACTGTGTGTGGTGGGATGGTGGTACTGTGAGAAGATTATACTGTGTGTGGTGGGATGGTGGTACTGTGAGATTATATTGTGTGTGGTGGGATGGTGGTACTGTGAGACGATTAAACTGTGTGTGGTGGGATGGTGGTACTGTGAGATTATATTGTGTGTGGTGGGATGGTGGTACTGTGAGACGATTATACTGTGTGTGGTGGGATGATGATATTGTGAGAAGATTATACTGTGTCTGGTGGTATGGTGATACTGTGAGAAGATTATAGTGTGTGTGGTGGGATGGTGATACTGTGAGAAGATTATACTGTGTGTGGTGGGATGGTGATACTGTGAGAAGATTATACTGTGTGTGGTGGGATGGTGATACTGTGAGAAGATTATACTGTGTGTGGTGAGATGGTGATATTGTGAGAAGAATATACTGTGTCTGGTGGTATGGTGATACTGTGAGAAGATTATACTGTGTGTGGTGGGATGGTGATACTGTGAGAAGATTATACTGTGTGTGGTGGGATGGTGATATTGTGAGAAGAATATACTGTGTCTGGTGGTATGGTGATACTGTGAGAAGATTATACTGTGTGTGGTGGGATGGTGGTACTGTGAGACGATTATACTGTGTGTGGTGGGATGATGATATTGTGAGAAGAATATACTGTGTCTGGTGGTATGGTGATACTGTGAGAAGATTATACTGTGTGTGGTGGGATGGTCATACTGTGAGAAGATTATACTGTGTGTGGTGGGATGGTGATACTGTGAGAAGATTATACTGTGTGTGGTGGGATGGTGATACTGTGAGAAGATTATACTGTGTGTGGTGGGATGGTGATACTGTGAGAAGATTATACTGTGTGTGGTGGGATGGTGATACTGTGAGAAGATTATACAGTGTGTGGTGGGATGATGATATTGTGAGAAGAATATACTGTGTCTGGTGGTATGGTGATACTGTGAGAAGATTATACTGTGTGTGGTGGGATGGTGATACTGTGAGAAGATTATACTGTGTGTGGTGGGATGGTGATACTGTGAGAACATTATACTGTGTGTGAGGGGATGGTGATACTGTGAGATTATACTGTGTGTGGTGGGATGGTGACACTGTGAGAAGATTATACTGTGTGTGGTGGGATGGTGATACTGTGAGAAGATTATACTGTGTGTGGTGGGATGGTGATACTGTGAGAAGATTATACTGTGTGTGGTGGGATGGTGAAACTGTGAGAAGATTATACAGTGTGTGGTGGGATGATGATATTGTGAGAAGAATATACTGTGTCTGGTGGTATGGTGATACTGTGAGAAGATTATACTGTGTGTGGTGGGATGGTGATACTGTGAGAACATTATACTGTGTGTTGGGGGATGGTGATACTGTGAGATTATACTGTGTGTGGTGGGATGGTGATACTGTGAGAAGATTATATTGTGTGTGGTGGGATGGTGACACTATGAGAAGATTATACTGTGTGTGGTGGGATGGTGATACTGTGAGAAGATTATACTGTGTGTGGTGGGATGGTGATACTGTGCGAAGATTATACTGTGTGTGGGGGGATGGTGGTACTGTGAGAAGATTATACTGTGTGTGGTGGGATGGTGACACTGTGAGAAGATTATACTGTGTGTGGTGGGATGGTGATACTGTGAGAAGATTATACTGTGTGTGGTGGGATGGTGATACTGTGAGATTATACCGTGTGTGGTGGGATGGTGATACTGTGAGAAGATTATACTGTGTGTGGTGGGATGGTGATACTGTGAGAAGATTATACTGTGTGTGGTGGGATGGTGGTACTGTGAGAAGATTATACTGTGTGTGGTGGGATGGTGATACTGTGAGAAGATTATCCTGTGTGTGGTGGGATGGTGATACTGTGAGATTATACTGTGTGCGGTGGGATGGTGACACTGTAAGAAGATTATACTGCATGGGGGGATGGTGATACTGTGAGAAGATTATACTGTGTGTGGGGGTATGGTGATACTGTGAGAAGATTATACTGTGTGTGGTGGGATGATGATACTGTGAGAAGATTATACTGTGTGGTGGGATGGTGATACTGTGAGAAGATTATACTGTGTGTGGTGGGATGATGGTACTGTGAGAAGATTATACTGTGTGTGGTGGGATGGTGATACTGTGAGATTATACTGTGTGTGGTGGGATGGTGATACTGTGAGAAGATTATACTGTGTGTGGTGGGAAAGTGATACTGTGAGAAGATTATACTGTGTGTGGGGGGATGTTGATACTGTGAGAAGATTTTATTGTGTGTGGTGAGATGGTGATACTGTGAGAAGATAATACTGTGTGTGATGGTATAGTAATACTGTGAGAAGATTATACTGTGTGTGGTGGGATGGTGGTACTGTGAGATTAAACTGTGTGTGGTGGGATGGTGGTACTGTGAGAAGATTATACTGTGTGTGGTGGGATGGTGATACTGTGAGAAGATTATACTGTGTGTGGGGGGATGGTGATACTGTGAGATTATATTGTGTGTGGTGTGATGGTGATACTGTGAGAAGATTATACTTAGTGTGGGGGGATGGTGATACTGTGAGAAGATTATACTGTGTGTGGGGGGATGGTGATACTGTGAGAAGATTATACTGTGTGTGGTGGGATGGTGATACTGTGAGAAGATTATACTTAGTGTGGTGGGATGGTGATACTGTGAGACGATTATACTGTGTGTGGTGGGATGGTGGTACTGTGAGAAGATTATACTCTGTGTGGTGGGATGGTGATACTGTGAGAAGATTATACTGTGTGTGGGGGGATGGTGATACTGTGAGAAGATTATATTGTGTGTGGTGTGATGGTGATACTGTGAGAAGATTATACTGTGTGTGGTGGTATGGTGGTACTGTGAGACTATACTGTGTGTGGTGGGATGGTGATGCTGTGAGAAGATTATACTGTGTGTGGTGGGATGGTGGTACTGTGAGAAGATTATACTGTGTGTGGTGGGATAGTGATACTGTGAGACGGTTATACTGTGTGTGGTGGGATGGTGGTACTGTGAGAAGATTATACTGTGTGTGGTGGGATGGTGATACTGTGAGAAGATTATACTGTGTGTGGTGGGATGGTGATACTGTGAGAAGATTATATTGTGTGTGGTGTGATGGTGATACTGTGAGAAGATTATACTGTGTGTGGTGGTATGGTGGTACTGTGAGATTATACTGTGTGTGGTGGGATGGTGATGCTGTGAGAAGATTATACTGTGTGTGGTGGGATGGTGATACTGTGAGATTATACTATGTGTGGGGGGATGGTGTTACTGTGAGAAGATTATACTGTGTGTGGTGGGATGGTGGTACTGTGAGATTATACTATGTGTGGGGGGATGGTGTTACTGTGAGAAGATTATACTGTGTGTGGTGGGATGGTGATACTGTGAGAAGATTATACTGTGTGTGGTGGGATGGTGGTACTGTGAGATTATACTGTGTGTGGGGGGATGGTGATACTGACAGAAGATTATACTGTGTGTGGAGGGATGGTGATACTGTGAGATTATACTATGTGTGGGGGGATGGTGATACTGTGAGAAGATTATACTGTGTGTGGTGGGATGGTGATACTGTGAGAACATTATACTGTGTGTGGGGGGATGGTGATACTGTGAGATTATACTGTGTGTGGTGGGATGGTGATACTGTGAGAAGATTATACTGTGTGTGGTGGGATGGTGATACTGTGAGAAGATTATACTGTGTGTGGTGGGATGGTGATACTGTGAGAACATTATACTGTGTGTGGGGGGATGGTGATACTGTGAGAAGATTATACTGTGTGTGGTGGGATGGTGACACTGTGAGAAGATTATACTGTGTGTGGTGGGATGATGATACTGTGAGAAGATTATACTGTGTGTGGTGGGATGGTGATACTGTGAGAAGATTATACTGTGTGTGGTGGGATGGTGATACTGTGAGAAGATTATACAGTGTGTGGTGGGATGATGATATTGTGAGAAGAATATACTGTGTCTGGTGGTATGGTGATACTGTGAGAAGATTATACTGTGTGTGGTGGGATGGTGATACTGTGAGAACATTATACTGTGTGTGGGGGGATGGTGATACTGTGAGATTATACTGTGTGTGGTGGGATGGTGATACTGTGAGAAGATTATATTGTGTGTGGTGGGATGGTGACACTGTGAGAAGATTATACTGTGTGTGGTGGGATGGTGATACTGTGAGAAGATTATACTGTGTGTGGTGGGATGGTGATACTGTGAGAAGATTATACTGTGTGTGGGGGGATGGTGGTACTGTGAGAAGATTATACTGTGTGTGGTGGGATGGTGACACTGTGAGAAGATAATACTGTGTGTGGTGGGATGGTGATACTGTGAGAAGATTATACTGTGTGTGGTGGGATGGTGATACTGTGAGATTATACCGTGTGTGGTGGGATGGTGATACTGTGAGAAGATTATACTGTGTGTGGTGGGATGGTGATACTGTGAGAAGATTATACTGTGTGTGGTGGGATGGTGGTACTGTGAGAAGATTATACTGTGTGTGGTGGGATGGTGATACTGTGAGAAGATTATCCTGTGTGTGGTGGGATGGTGATACTGTGAGATTATACTGTGTGCGGTGGGATGGTGATACTGTAAGAAGATTATACTGCATGGGGGGATGGTGATACTGTGAGAAGATTATACTGTGTGTGGGGGTATGGTGATACTGTGAGAAGATTATACTGTGTGTGGTGGGATGGTGATACTGTGAGAAGATTATACTGTGTGGTGGGATGGTGATACTGTGAGAAGATTATACTGTGTGTGGTGGGATGATGGTACTGTGAGAAGATTATACTGTGTGTGGTGGGATGGTGATACTGTGAGATTATACTGTGTGTGGTGGGATGGTGATACTGTGAGAAGATTATACTGTGTGTGGTGGGAAAGTGATACTGTGAGAAGATTATACTGTGTGTGGGGGGATGTTGATACTGTGAGAAGATTTTATTGTGTGTGGTGAGATGGTGATACTGTGAGAAGATAATACTGTGTGTGATGGTATAGTAATACTGTGAGAAGATTATACTGTGTGTGGTGGGATGGTGATACTGTGAGAAGATTATACTGTGTGTGGGGGGATGGTGATACTGTGAGATTATATTGTGTGTGTTGTGATGGTGATACTGTGAGAAGATTATACTTAGTGTGGGGGGATGGTGATACTGTGAGAAGATTATACTGTGTGTGGGGGGATGGTGATACTGTGAGAAGATTATACTGTGTGTGGTGGGATGGTGATACTGTGAGAAGATTATACTTAGTGTGGTGGGATGGTGATACTGTGAGACGATTATACTGTGTGTGGTGGGATGGTGGTACTGTGAGAAGATTATACTCTGTGTGGTGGGATGGTGATACTGTGAGAAGATTATACTGTGTGTGGGGGGATGGTGATACTGTGAGAAGATTATATTGTGTGTGGTGTGATGGTGATACTGTGAGAAGATTATACTGTGTGTGGTGGTATGGTGGTACTGTGAGACTATACTGTGTGTGGTGGGATGGTGATGCTGTGAGAAGATTATACTGTGTGTGGTGGGATGGTGGTACTGTGAGAAGATTATACTGTGTGTGGTGGGATAGTGATACTGTGAGACGGTTATACTGTGTGTGGTGGGATGGTGGTACTGTGAGAAGATTATACTGTGTGTGGTGGGATGGTGATACTGTGAGAAGATTATACTGTGTGTGGTGGGATGGTGATACTGTGAGAAGATTATATTGTGTGTGGTGTGATGGTGATACTGTGAGAAGATTATACTGTGTGTGGTGGTATGGTGGTACTGTGAGATTATACTGTGTGTGGTGGGATGGTGATGCTGTGAGAAGATTATACTGTGTGTGGTGGGATGGTGATACTGTGAGATTATACTATGTGTGGGGGGATGGTGTTACTGTGAGAAGATTATACTGTGTGTGGTGGGATGGTGGTACTGTGAGATTATACTATGTGTGGGGGGATGGTGTTACTGTGAGAAGATTATACTGTGTGTGGTGGGATGGTGATACTGTGAGAAGATTATACTGTGTGTGGTGGGATGGTGGTACTGTGAGATTATACTGTGTGTGGGGGGATGGTGATACTGACAGAAGATTATACTGTGTGTGGAGGGATGGTGATACTGTGAGATTATACTATGTGTGGGGGGATGGTGATACTGTGAGAAGATTATACTGTGTGTGGTGGGATGGTGATACTGTGAGAACATTATACTGTGTGTGGGGGGATGGTGATACTGTGAGATTATACTGTGTGTGGTGGGATGGTGATACTGTGAGAAGATTATACTGTGTGTGGTGGGATGGTGATACTGTGAGAAGATTATACTGTGTGTGGTGGGATGGTGATACTGTGAGAACATTATACTGTGTGTGGGGGGATGGTGATACTGTGAGAAGATTATACTGTGTGTGGTGGGATGGTGACACTGTGAGAAGATTATACTGTGTGTGGTGGGATGATGATACTGTGAGAAGATTATACTGTGTGTGGTGGGATGGTGATACTGTGAGAAGATTATACTGTGTGTGGTGGGATGGTGATACTGTGAGAAGATTATACAGTGTGTGGTGGGATGATGATATTGTGAGAAGAATATACTGTGTCTGGTGGTATGGTGATACTGTGAGAAGATTATACTGTGTGTGGTGGGATGGTGATACTGTGAGAACATTATACTCTGTGTGGGGGGATGGTGATACTGTGAGATTATACTGTGTGTGGTGGGATGGTGATACTGTGAGAAGATTATATTGTGTGTGGTGGGATGGTGACACTGTGAGAAGATTATACTGTGTGTGGTGGGATGGTGATACTGTGAGAAGATTATACTGTGTGTGGTGGGATGGTGATACTGTGAGAAGATTATACTGTGTGTGGGGGGATGGTGGTACTGTGAGAAGATTATACTGTGTGTGGTGGGATGGTGACACTGTGAGAAGATTATACTGTGTGTGGTGGGATGGTGATACTGTGAGAAGATTATACTGTGTGTGGTGGGATGGTGATACTGTGAGATTATACCGTGTGTGGTGGGATGGTGATACTGTGAGAAGATTATACTGTGTGTGGTGGGATGGTGATACTGTGAGAAGATTATACTGTGTGTGGTGGGATGGTGGTACTGTGAGAAGATTATACTGTGTGTGGGGGGATGGTGATACTGTGAGAAGATTATCCTGTGTGTGGTGGGATGGTGATACTGTGAGATTATACTGTGTGCGGTGGGATGGTGATACTGTAAGAAGATTATACTGCATGGGGGGATGGTGATACTGTGAGAAGATTATACTGTGTGTGGGGGTATGGTGATACTGTGAGAAGATTATACTGTGTGTGGTGGGATGGTGATACTGTGAGAAGATTATACTGTGTGGTGGGATGGTGATACTGTGAGAAGATTATACTGTGTGTGGTGGGATGATGGTACTGTGAGAAGATTATACTGTGTGTGGTGGGATGGTGATACTGTGAGATTATACTGTGTGTGGTGGGATGGTGATACTGTGAGAAGATTATACTGTGTGTGGTGGGAAAGTGATACTGTGAGAAGATTATACTGTGTGTGGGGGGATGTTGATACTGTGAGAAGATTTTATTGTGTGTGGTGAGATGGTGATACTGTGAGAAGATAATACTGTGTGTGATGGTATAGTAATACTGTGAGAAGATTATACTGTGTGTGGTGGGATGGTGGTACTGTGAGATTAAACTGTGTGTGGTGGGATGGTGGTACTGTGAGAAGATTATACTGTGTGTGGTGGGATGGTGATACTGTGAGAAGATTATACTGTGTGTGGGGGGATGGTGATACTGTGAGATTATATTGTGTGTGGTGTGATGGTGATACTGTGAGAAGATTATACTTAGTGTGGGGGGATGGTGATACTGTGAGAAGATTATACTGTGTGTGGGGGGATGGTGATACTGTGAGAAGATTATACTGTGTGTGGTGGGATGGTGATACTGTGAGAAGATTATACTTAGTGTGGTGGGATGGTGATACTGTGAGACGATTATACTGTGTGTGGTGGGATGGTGGTACTGTGAGAAGATTATACTCTGTGTGGTGGGATGGTGATACTGTGAGAAGATTATACTGTGTGTGGGGGGATGGTGATACTGTGAGAAGATTATATTGTGTGTGGTGTGATGGTGATACTGTGAGAAGATTATACTGTGTGTGGTGGTATGGTGGTACTGTGAGATTATACTGTGTGTGGTGGGATGGTGATGCTGTGAGAAGATTATACTGTGTGTGGTGGGATGGTGGTACTGTGAGAAGATTATACTGTGTGTGGTGGGATAGTGATACTGTGAGACGATTATACTGTGTGTGGTGGGATGGTGGTACTGTGAGAAGATTATACTGTGTGTGGTGGGATGGTGATACTGTGAGAAGATTATACTGTGTGTGGTGGTATGGTGGTACTGTGAGATTATACTGTGTGTGGTGGGATGGTGATGCTGTGAGAAGATTATACTGTGTGTGGTGGGATGGTGATACTGTGAGATTATACTATGTGTGGGGGGATGGTGTTACTGTGAGAAGATTATACTGTGTGTGGTGGGATGGTGGTACTGTGAGATTATACTATGTGTGGGGGGATGGTGTTACTGTGAGAAGATTATACTGTGTGTGGTGGGATGGTGATACTGTGAGAAGATTATACTGTGTGTGGTGGGATGGTGGTACTGTGAGATTATATTGTGTGTGGGGGGATGGTGATACTGACAGAAGATTATACTGTGTGTGGAGGGATGGTGATACTGTGAGATTATACTATGTGTGGGGGGATGGTGATACTGTGAGAAGATTATACTGTGTGTGGTGGGATGGTGATACTGTGAGAAGATTGTACTGTGTGTGGTGGGATGGTGGCACTGTGAGAAGATTATACTGTGTGTGGTGGTATGGTGATATTGTGAGAAGATTATACTGTGTGTGGTGGGATGGTGATACTGTGAGAAGATTATACTGTGTGTGGGGGGATGGTGATACTGACAGAAGATTATACTGTGTGTGGTGGGATGGTGATACTGTGAGAAGATTATACTGTGTGTGGGGGGATGGTGATACTGTGAGAAGATTATACTGTGTGTGGTGGGATGGTGATACTGTGAGAAGATTATACTGTGTGTGGTGGGATGGTGATACTGTGAGAAGATTATACTGTGTGTGGGGGGATGGTGATACTGTGGACACATTATACTGTGTGAGCGGCATCATATATATTGCATAAGGAGAGTCATAAGAACAAATCCTCGGGGCAGTGCGGCATTTGTACATAGACTGCCATCTGCCGTCCAGACTGGACCATGTGGAATCAATGGGAAGAGGGAGAGTTTCAGGAAGGAAGAGTCTAGGTCAGGAGTGGGCAATTAATTTTGCCATGGGGCCGCATTAGAAATTGGGATGGTGTCAGAGGACCGGACTAATATAATTAACTCCGTTGTACCCAATACTATATATGTATATAATATATAGTATACATTAGAGTTGAGCGACTTTTGTTTTTTTAGGGTCGCGTTTCGTTTCGTGAAACCCGACATTTCCAAAAGTCGGGTCGAGCAAGATCGTCCGATTATAGGGAAAAGTCGGGGTCGTCCCGAAACACGAAACCCAATGTAAGTCAATCGGGAATAAAAGTCGGCAGTGAGAGGAGGACAGGAAACACACCTACAGTGCCCATTTGAATGCCAAAAGCATCAATTCTTCTTACTTAAGCTTGTCAACCTTAATTAACTTCATAATACAAGTTACGCACTGAAAAATGGGGGTTATTTGGCTAAAGTTGTGGGGGGGAGGGCTGGCTGCAGGTTTTCATGTGCCCTGGGCGAAAGAGCGCCCCTTTAACACATACCACAACTCATCATGCTCCGATACGGCAGATAAATAGCGGTATAGTATAATGAAAAATACCTCACTTTTTACATCGCATGACGAGGCCCATCTATTTCTCCATACAGAATCATTGGTCCCATATAATGTTTGAAACAGTATATGATGAGCTCCACATAATGCTACAGTATATGTTGGTCCCCATGGATGAAGCTCCAATGTCTTATGGGCCCAAATAATGCTCCAAACATAATGGGCCCCATTTCTAATGCTCTAGAGTATAATGGGCCCTGTAAATGCTGCTCCAGTGTCTGATGTCCACCTTTGGAATGTTCCAATGTATGGTGGGCCCCATCTATCATTCTCCAGAGTATAGTGCTCCCCAAAAATTGCTGTCCCAACATTGAAAACAATCAAATAAGTCTTCTCGCTAGGGAATCCCTGTACTTGTCTGGACAGGTGCTGTAGCTTGCTTAACAGCTCGCCAGCCGTTCTCACGCCCAGTATGGATTGCACGTGATTGCACAAAGGTTAGAAAGGGTACCGTATCCCTGGATAACATGTATGGATAGTGTACACATTCAAAATATATGTCTCAGGAGGCAAGCTGATACGGTGTCAGGCCCTGTATGGATTGCACGTGATTGCACAAAGGTTAGAAAGGGTACCGTATCCCTGGATAACATGTATGGATAGCGTACACATTCAAAATATATGTCTCAGGAGGCAGGCTCAGACGGTGTCAGGCACAGTATGGATTGCACGTGATTGCACAAAGGTTAGAAAGGGTACCGTATCCCCGGATAACATGTATGGATAGCGTACACATTCAAAATATATGTCTCAGGAGGCAGGCTCAGACGGTGTTAGGCCCAGTATGGATTGCACGTGATTGCACAAAGGTTAGAAAGGGTACCGTATCCCCGGATAACATGTATGGATAGCGTACACATTCAAAATATATGTCTCAGGAGGCAGGCTCAGACGGTGTTAGGCCCAGTATGGATTGCACGTGATTGCACAAAGGTTAGAAAGGGTACCGTATCCCCGGATAACATGTATGGATAGCGTACACATTCAAAATATATGTCTCAGGAGGCAGGCTCAGACGGTGTTAGGCCCAGTATGGATTGCACGTGATTGCACAAAGGTTAGAAAGGGTACCGTATCCCTGGATAACATGTATGGATAGCGTACACATTCAAAATATATGTCTCAGGAGGCAGGCTCAGACGGTGTCAGGCACAGTATGGATTGCACGTGATTGCACAAAGGATAGAAAGGGTACCGTATCCCCGGATAACATGTATGGATAGCGTACACATTCAAAATATATGTCTCAGGAGGCAGGCTCAGACGGTGTTAGGCCCAGTATGGATTGCACGTGATTGCACAAAGGTTAGAAAGGGTACCGTATCCCCGGATAACATGTATGGATAGCATACACATTCAAAATATATGTCTCAGGAGGCAGGCTCAGACGGTGTTAGGCCCAGTATGGATTGCACGTGATTGCACAAAGGTTAGAAAGGGTACCGTATCCATGGATTACATGTATGGATAGCGTACACATTCAAAATATATGTCTCAGGAGGCAGGCTCAGACGGTGTCAGGCCCAGTATGGATTGCACGTGATTGCACAAAGGTTAGAAAGGGTACCGTATCCCTGGATAACATGTATGGATAGCGTACACATTAAAAATATATGTCTCAGGAGGCAGGCTCAGACGGTGTCAGGCCCAGTATGGATTGCACGTGATTGCACAAAGGTTAGAAAGGGTACCGTATCCCCGGATAACATGTATGGATAGCGTACACATTCAAAATATATGTCTCAGGAGGCAGGCTCAGACGGTGTTAGGCCCAGTATGGATTGTACGTGATTGCACAAAGGTTAGAAAGGGTACCGTATCCCTGGATAACATGTATGGATAGCGTACATATTCAAAATATATGTCTCAGGAGGCAGGCTCAGACGGTGTCAGGCCCAGTATGGATTGCACGTGATTGCACAAAGGTTAGAAAGGGTACCGTATCCCCGGATAACATGTATGGATAGCGTACACATTCAAAATATATGTCTCAGGAGGCAGGCTCAGACGGTGTTAGGCCCAGTATGGATTGCACGTGATTGCACAAAGGTTAGAAAGGGTACCGTATCCCTGGATAACATGTATGGATAGCGTACACATTCAAAATATATGTCTCAGGAGGCAGGCTCAGACGGTGTCAGGCCCAGTATGGATTGCACGTGATTGCACAAAGGTTAGAAAGGGTACCGTATCCCCGGATAACATGTATGGATAGCGTACACATTCAAAATATATGTCTCAGGAGGCAGGCTCAGACGGTGTCAGGCACAGTATGGATTGCACGTGATTGCACAAAGGTTAGAAAGGGTACCGTATCCCCGGATAACATGTATGGATAGCGTACACATTCAAAATATATGTCTCAGGAGGCAGGCTCAGACGGTGTCAGGCCCAGTATGGATTGCACGTGATTGCACAAAGGTTAGAAAGGGTACCGTATCGCCGGATAACATGTATGGATAGCGTACACATTCAAAATATATGTCTCAGGAGGCAGGCTCAGACGGTGTCAGGCACAGTATGGATTTGACGGCCCAGATTACACAGCGGAGGAGCAGGGAGAGGTAAAGATTGCAAATGCTGGGGCCCTGCCCAAGCAAGGGGGGCCCACTCGTGGGCGTCGGTACTGGCAATGGGCCCCTCATAGTACAGCGGTGTGTCTGACGGCGGGTGTGCACCACCACCGTCAGAGACACTTGATTGCACTATGAGGGACCCTGTGCCAGTGCCCGCGCCCAAGAGTCTGCCTACCCACCTGTCCAGGGCAACGGCACTCGCACGGTGTCATGCGGTAGGTGGTGACCCCGGCCATGGGGGGGGAGGCAGCACAGTTAGGGAGTTTTAGAAAGTGGCATATGTTGATGTTGGACATTCAGCTGATGCAAAAGGCGAAATAGGTGAAGTACCAGGAAGAGGTGGACCAAAGCAAGCCATTTTTCTGTCACCCTATGTGTCATCAGGGGAAGGTGGGACAAAATCCTTGGAAACCCATGCGTGGTTCATTTTAATGAAGGTTAGATCATCCACATTTTGGGTTGACAGATGGGTCCTTTTTTCTGTCAGGATTGATCCAGCTGCACTGAAGACTCTTTCCGATAGCACACTTGCAGCTGGGCAAGCAAGCTCCTGTAAGGCATATTGGGCCAATTCAGGCCAGGTGTCCAGTTTAGCGGCCCAATAGTCAAAGGGGAATGACCTGTGTGGGAGAACATCGATATGGGAGGAAAAGTAGTTTGTAACCATAGTTGACAACTGCTGTCTCCTGTCACTTTCCATCGATGCAGTATTACCAGTTGTGTGAGCGGTATTTGAGAAAATAAGTCCACAACATTGTCATGAAACCCCTGTCTCCAACGCCACTTCTGCTGTGTGCACCACGAACACCTCTGCCAAGCTGCCCCCGGCCCGTACGGCTCGTGTGAGAACCATCACCGCTGCTGTGTGCTGGGAATGCCTCAAGCAACCGATTTACCAGAGTTGCTTGTTTATTAGCCAATATTAGGTCAAGGTTCTCCTGTGGCATGATGTTTTGTAATTTGCCTTTATAGCGTGGATCCAGGATGCTGGCCAACCAGTAGTCGTCATCGTTCATCATTTTGGCAATGCGGGGGTCCCTTTTTAGGATCCGCAAGGCATAATCTGACATGTGGGCCAATGTTCCCGGTGTCAATGATGCACTGCGAGTGCTGGGTGGAGGAGCACTTTCTGGCAAATCCACATCCCTCCAGTCACACACAAACCCTGTACCAGACCTTGCCACGCCAACATTTTCACTTGCCCCACGAGATGCATCCTCCTCCCCTAAGTAATCATCCCCATCATCCTCCTCCTCCTCCTCTTCTTCCTCCACCTCGTCCAGGAGAGGTCCCTGAGCAGACAATGGCTGAATGTCATCAAGGATTCCCTCCTCCTCTTCCTCCTCATCAACATTGGCTGCAGACGCCTGCTCCTTAAGGTGCGTCAAAGTTTGCATGAGCAGACGCATAAGTGGGATGCTCATGCTTAGGATGGCGTCGTCTGCGCTTACCAGCCGTGTGCATTCCTCAAAACACTGAAGGGCTTTACAAAAGTCTTTCAGCTTCGACCACTGCACGCCTGTCAACTCCATGTCTGCTCTCAAAGTGCCTGGCCGTGTATCCTCCCACAAATGCATTATGGCCTGCCTCTGCTCGCACAGCCGCTCAACCATGTGCAGGGTGGAGTTCCACCTTGTTGCAATGTCGATAATGAGGCGGTGGTTGGGAAGGTGGAGCAATCGCTGCAGCTTCTGCATACGAACGGAGTGTACAGGCGACCGGCGGATGTGCGCGCACAGTCTTCGCACCTTCTGGAGCAGGGCTGTTAACTCCGGATAATTTTTGAGGAAGCACTGCACCACCAGGTTCAAGGTGTGAGCCAAGCAAGGTATGTGGCTGAGTTTTGAAAGGGCTATGGCTGCCACAAAATTACGGCCGTTATCACTAACTACCTTGCCTGCCTCAAGATGTACACTGCCCAGCCATGACTCAGTTTGTCGCTTCAAGTACTCGGCCAGCACCTCGGCAGTGTGTCTGTCGCCCAAACACATCATCTGCAACACAGCCTGCTGACGCTTTCCACTAGCTGCTCGATAGGGGGACACATCGTGTGCAACAGTGGCAGCTGCAGATGGAGTGCTCGTACGACTGCGCTATGTGGACGAGCTTTCGCTTCTGGAGGAGGAGGAGGAGGAGGAGGGTCGAATGCCTACAGCCAACTGTTTCCTATACCGTGGGCTAGGCAGCACTGTCCCACCACCGCTGTCCCCTGTGGACCCTGCATCCACCACATTAACCCAGTGCGCAGTGATGGACACGTAACGGCCCTGGCCATGCCGACTGGACCATGCATCAGTTGTGAGGTGCACCTTTCCGCTCACTGACTGCTTGAGTGCATGGACAATGCGGTCTTTCACATGATGGTGGAGGGCTGGGATGGCTTTGGGAGAGAAGAAGTGGCGACTGGGTAGGTCATAGCGTGGTACTGCATAGGCCATGAGTTCGCGGAAAGCTGTGCTTTCCACCAACCGAAAGGGCATCATCTCAAACGAGATTAGTTTGGCAATGTGGGCGCTCAAACCCAGTGTACGCGGATGAGAGACTGAGTACTTTCTTGACCTACTCATAGTGTCTGGGAGGGTGAGCTGGACTTGAGAGCTGCATATGGTGGAAGTAGCGGTGGACAGGGCGGACTGAGAGAGGGTTGATGATGGTGATGGAGTTGGTGTTCTTTCTGATGGCCTAGAATCAGTCTTTCGTTGATATAACAGTGGGATTCCCTGACTGCTGTGGTCTTGCAACGACACCTCAACATTTGCTGCTGTGCTAACCGGTGGGCTTACAGTGGGGGAAACAATGTAGTGTTGCTGACTACCTTCGTTGTGATTAGTGTTGAGCATTCCGATACCGCAAGTATCGGGTATCGGCCGATACTTGCTGTATCGGAATTCCGATACCGACTTCCGATATTTTTTCAATATCGGAAGTCGGCATTGGAATCGGAAGTTCAAAGTTGATTGACAGCCTGACGTCATCATGATGCGCGGTGTGTGCGCATCATGATGCGCCGTCATTTCGGGCCTTCCGGGGGTCTCTGCCGGCCTGCCGGGGGGCTGTGTGGACTGCCCGGGGTCTGTACCGGCCTGCCGGGGGGCTGTGCCGGCCTGCCGGTGGCTGTGTGGACTGCCCGGGGTCTGTACCGGCCTGCCGGGGGGCTGTGCCGGCCTGCCGGTGGTCTGTGCACCCTGTGGGGGTCTGTACCGGCCTGCCGGGGGGCTGTGCCGGCCTGCCGGGGGGCTGTGCTGATGTCCGGGGGTCTGTGCAAGCATCGTCCGATGGGACTATAAGTCCCATCTGGCGATGCCTGCTACCATGACAGTGATTGACACATTAGCCAATGATGGGACAGTAGTAGTCCCATCATCCGGCTAATGTGTTAAATGTTAAAAAAAAACAAAAAAAAAAATACTACATACATACTACATACATACTACATGCATGCTACATACATACTACATGCTACATACATACTACATATATACTACATGCATGCTACATACATACTACATGCTACATACATACTACATATATACTACATGCATGCTACATACATACTGCATGCTACATACATACTACATACATACCACATATATACTACATACATACTACATGCATGCTACATACATACTACATACATACTACATACATACTACATGCATGCTACATACATAACACATATATACTACATGCATGCTACATACATACTACATGCTACATACATACCACATACATACTACATACATACTACATACATACTACATGCATGCTACATACATACTACATGCTACATACATACTACATATATACTACATGCATGCTACATACATACTACATGCTACATACATACTACATATATACTACATACATACTACATACATACTACATGCATGCTACATACATACTACATACATACTACATGCATGCTACATACATAACACATATATACTACATGCATGCTACATACATGCTACATGCTACATACATACCACATACATACTACATACATACTACATACATACTACATGCATGCTACATACATACTACATGCTACATACATACTACATATATACTACATGCATGCTACATTCATACTACATGCTACATACATACTACATATATACTACATGCATGCTACATACATACGGCATGCTACATGCATGCTACATACATACTACATACATACTAAATGCTACATACATACCACATATATACTACATACATACTACATACAATACATTCATACAATACATACATAGACATACAGTACATATAACATAGAGTAACATACTTACCAATACTTGTCACATTGTTCCCCGAAGCCATTGTCTTTTACGGAATAAATATTAACATAACAAACCACAAAAATACTCACCCACGATCCGAAGCAGTCCACGAGTGTGTCCCACGACGATCTTGGGTAGAGAACTGCAGCATCAGCTGATGCCGCCGTTCTCTACGGGCTGCAGGAATCCAATGACGGAAGGTAGGTATCCTTCCGCACTGTATTCCTCCGCCACTTAAAAAAAAAAAAGTCCCTAGTCTCACTTTATGCCATTGCTGCGTGGGAAATTCCCACACAGCAATGGCATAAAGTGAGACTAGGGACTTTTTTTTTTTTAAGTGGCGGAGGAATACAGTGCGGAAGGATACCTACCTTCCGTCATTGGATTCCTGCAGCCCATAGAGAACGGCGGCATCAGCTGATGCTGCAGTTCTCTACCCAAGATCGTCGTGGGACACACTCGTGGACTGCTTCGGATCGTGGGTGAGTATTTTTGTGGTTTGTTATGTTAATATTTATTCCGTAAAAGACAATGGCTTCGGGGAACAATGTGACAAGTATTGGTAAGTATGTTACTCTATGTTATATGTACTGTATGTCTATGTATGTATTGTATGAATGTATTGTATGTAGTATGTATGTAGTATACAGTATATGTGGTATGTATGTAGCATGTAGTATGTATGCAGTATGTATGTAGCATGCATGTAGCATGCAGTATGTATGTAGCATGCATGTAGTATATATGTAGTATGTATGTGGTATGTATGTAGCATGTAGTATGTATGTAGCATGCATGTAGTATGTATGTAGCATGCATGTAGTATGTATGTAGCATGTAGTATATATGTAGTATGTATGTAGCATGTAGTATGTATGTAGCATGCATGTAGTATATATGTAGTATGTATGTAGCATGTAGTATGTATGTAGCATGCATGTAGTATGTATGTAGTATGTATGTAGTATGTATGTGGTATGTATGTAGCATGTAGAATGCATGTAGTATGTATGTAGTATATATGTGGTATGTATGTAGCATGTAGTATGTATGTAGCATGCAGTATGTATGTAGCATGCATGTAGTATATATGTAGTATGTATGTAGCATGTAGTATGTATGTAGCATGCAGTATGTATGTAGCATGCATGTAGTATATATGTAGCATATATGTAGTATGTATGTAGCATGTAGTATATATGTAGTATGCATGTTGCATGCATGTAGTATATATGTAGTATGTATGTTGCATGTAGTATATATGTAGTATGCATGTTGCATGCATGTAGTATATATGTAGTATGTATGTTGCATGTAGTATATATGTAGTATGAATGTAGCATGTATGTAGTATGTAGTATGAATGTAGCATGTATGTAGCATGCAATTTTTTTTTTTTTTTTTTTTTTTTACATTCAACACATTAGCCGGATGATGGGACTACTACTGTCCCATCATTGGCTAATGTGTCAATCACTGTCATGGTAGCAGGCATCGCCCGATGGGACTTGTAGTCCCATCGGACGATGCCTGCACAGACCCCCGAAGCCTGCACAGCCCCCCGGCAGGCCGGCACAGCCCCCCGGCAGGCCGGCACAGCCCACCGGAGCCTGCACAGACCACCGGCAGGCCGGCACAGCCCCCCGGCAGGCCGGCACAGCCCACCGGAGCCTGCACAGCCCCCCGGAAGGCCGGCACAGCCCACCGGAGCCTGCACAGCCCCCCCGGCAGGCCGGCACAGCCCCCCGGCAGGCCGGCACAGACCACCGGAGCCTGCACAGACCCCCTGGCAGGCCGGCACAGCCCCCCGAAAGGCCCGTACAGACCCCAGAGAGGCTGTACAAGGCAAAAACAGGGTTTTTCTTATTCCGATACCGGAAGTCCCATAGACTTGAATGGGACTTCCGGTATCGGAATCGGCGATACCGATACTTTTTTTTAAGATCGGCCGATCCATTCCGATCCAATACTTTGAAGTATCGGACGGTATCGCTCAACTCTAGTTGTGATCAGTTGCACATGTGGCACTTGAGGTTTGGTGTTGTGTCCACGCTTGCAAGTGCATGCTGGTTAAATGTCTAAGCATGCAACTGGTATTCAAATTTTTCAGATTTTTCCCTCGGCTAAAGGTCTTTGCGCACTTCTTACAGATAACCTTGGCCTGATCAAGAGGATTTTGTTCAAAAAAGTGCCACACTGCACTCTTCCTACTTTGGCAGACATTTTGCGGCCTAGCACGCTGTGATCTTTTGACCCTCTGGACAAGCTGACCAGCAACTCTTTTGATGTTTGGAACCTGTCTTTGGAATGCTCCGGGCCTGCCAGATAACAGCTGTTGCGATGTCGATGTCTGCTGTGGATGCTCCTCATCTGAGCTATTGGAAGCAGCACCCTCTTCCCCCAATGGATGCCAATCTGGGTCAACAACTGGGTCATCCATCACCTCCTCTTCTATGTCATGTGCACCTTTCTCTGTGTCACCGTGTATGGTGGTATAGTGTGCGGGAAGGGGCACCTGAGTCTCATCAGGGTCAAAATCTGGCTCTGTACACTGCGAGGACAATGTAGTGCTCTGAGTGAATGTACCAGCAGAATCATCCATCAGCGGCTGTGCATCAGTGCACTCCATGTCAGATTCATCTTGGCCTGGGTAATTCACCATTTCACTTGATAATCCAGGCATGGTATGTGAACACAGCTCCATGGAGTAATCAGTAGTATGGCCTGCGTCATCCTTCAATCTTGGTTGTGGTGAAGGACACAAGGAAAGGTGTGGTTCATGAACATGAGCCTCCAATGACGACTCAGTGCTTTTACTTTTTACAACTGAAGAAGAGGAGGCGATAGAGCTGGAGGCTGAGTCAGCAATGTAAGACAAAACTTTTTCCTGATGCTCTGCCTTTAAAAGCGGTTTGCCAACTACTAGAAAACTAAGCGTTCGAGGCCTTATGTAGCCAGACTATGACGCAGGGTCAGCACCTCCTGCATTCGGTCCTATTTTGCTCTTGCCACTACCATCAGATCCACCACCAACACCATCATTACCAGCTGCCAACCCCCGCCCAATTCCACGGCCTCTTCCACCAGCCTTCCTCATTTTTGGTAGAAATGTAGACAAAATCCAACAAACTATATAGTAATGTAAAACAAGGTACAAGGTGTCTATAGGACAGGGGAGATTTAGAATTTCTGCACACACTTGTGGACAGTGGACACTTTTGGATTGTGTGAGGCCCACTGATATCTGAGCGCTATGTGACAGGCTCGATGGCACAGCTGCCTGTGACAAAAGTGACGAGAGGATAATGGAGATTTTGAATCTCTGCGCACACTTTTGGACACTGGACACTTGTGGATTGTGTGAGGCCCACTGATATCTGAGCGCTATGTGACACGCTCGATGGCACAGCTGTGACCAAAGTGACGAGAGGATAATGGAGATTTTGAATCTCTGCGCACACTTTTGGACACTGGACACTTGTGGATTGTGTGAGGCCCACTGATATCTGAGCGCTATGTGACACGCTCGATGGCACAGCTGCCTGTGACCAAAGTAATGAGAGGATAATGGAGATTTTGAATCTCTGCGCACACTTTTGGACACTGGACACTTGTGGATTGTGTGAGGCCCACTGATATCTGAGCGCTATGTGACACGCTCGATGGCACAGCTGCCTGTGACCAAAGTGACGAGAGGATAATGGAGATTTTGAATCTCTGCGCACACTTTTGGACACTGGACACTTGTGGATTGTGTGAGGCCCACTGATATCTGAGCGCTATGTGACACGCTCGATGGCACAGCTGCCTGTGACCAAAGTGACGAGAGGATAATGGAGATTTTGAATCTCTGCGCACACTTTTGGACACTGGACACTTGTGGATTGTGTGAGGCCCACTGATATCTGAGTGCTATGTGACACGCTCGATGGCACAGCTGCCTGTGACCAAAGTGACGAGAGGATAATGGAGATTTTGAATCTCTGCACACACTTTTGGACACTGGACACTTGTGGATTGTGTGAGGCCCACTGATATCTGAGCGCTATGTGACAGGCTCGATGGCTCAGCTGCCTGTGACCAAAGTGACGAGAGGATAATGGAGATTTTGAATCTCTGCGCACACTTTTGGACACTGGACACTTGTGGATTGTGTGAGGCCCACTGATATCTGAGCGCTATGTGACACGCTCGATGGCACAGCTGCCTGTGACCAAAGTGACGAGAGGATAATGGAGATTTTGAATCTCTGCGCACACTTTTGGACACTGGACACTTGTGGATTGTGTGAGGCCCACTGATATCTGAGCGCTATGTGACACGCTCGATGGCACAGCTGTGACCAAAGTGACGAGAGGATAGTGGAGATTTTGAATCTCTGCGCACACTTTTGGACACTGGACACTTGTGGATTGTGTGAGGCCCACTGATATCTGAGCGCTATGTGACAGGCTCGATGGCACAGCTGCCTGTGACAAAAGTGACGAGAGGATAATGGAGATTTTGAATCTCTGCGCACACTTTTGGACACTGGACACTTGTGGATTGTGTGAGGCCCACTGATATCTGAGCGCTATGTGACAGGCTCGATGGCACAGCTGTGACCAAAGTGACGAGAGGATAATGGAGATTTTGAATCTCTGCGCACACTTTTGGACACTGGACACTTGTGGATTGTGTGAGGCCCACTGATATCTGAGCGCTATGTGACACGCTCGATGGCACAGCTGCCTGTGACCAAAGTGACGAGAGGATAATGGAGATTTTGAATCTCTGCGTACACTTTTGGACACTGGACACTTGTGGATTGTGTGAGGCCCACTGATATCTGAGCGCTATGTGACACGCTCGATGGCACAGCTGCCTGTGACCAAAGTGACGAGAGGATAATGGAGATTTTGAATCTCTGCGCACACTTTTGGACACTGGACACTTGTGGATTGTGTGAGGCCCACTGATATCTGAGCGCTATGTGACACGCTCGATGGCACAGCTGCCTGTGACCAAAGTGACGAGAGGATAATGGAGATTTTGAATCTCTGCGCACACTTTTGGACACTGGACACTTGTGGATTGTGTGAGGCCCACTGATATCTGAGCGCTATGTGACACGCTCGATGGCACAGCTGCCTGTGACCAAAGTGACGAGAGGATAATGGAGATTTTGAATCTCTGCGCACACTTTTGGACACTGGACACTTGTGGATTGTGTGAGGCCCACTGATATCTGAGCGCTATGTGACACGCTCGATGGCACAGCTGTGACCAAAGTGACGAGAGGATAATGGAGATTTTGAATCTCTGCGCACACTTTTGGACACTGGTGGATTGTGTGAGGCCCACTGATATCTGAGCGCTATGTGACAGGCTCGATGGCACAGCTGCCTGTGACAAAAGTGACGAGAGGATAATGGAGATTTTGAATCTCTGCGCACACTTTTGGACACTGGACACTTGTGGATTGTGTGAGGCCCACTGATATCTGAGCGCTATGTGACAGGCTCGATGGCACAGCTGTGACCAAAGTGACGAGAGGATAATGGAGATTTTGAATCTCTGCGCACACTTTTGGACACTGGACACTTGTGGATTGTGTGAGGCCCCCTGATATCTGAGCGCTATGTGACACGCTCGATGGCACAGCTGCCTGTGACCAAAGTGACGAGAGGATAATGGAGATTTTGAATCTCTGCGCACACTTTTGGACACTGGACACTTGTGGATTGTGTGAGGCCCACTGATATCTGAGCGCTATGTGACACGCTCGATGGCACAGCTGCCTGTGACCAAAGTGACGAGAGGATAATGGAGATTTTGAATCTCTGCGCACACTTTTGGACACTGGACACTTGTGGATTGTGTGAGGCCCACTGATATCTGAGCGCTATGTGACAGGCTCGATGGCACAGCTGCCTGTGACCAAAGTGATGAGAAGATAATGGAGATTTTGAATCTCTGCGCACACTTTTGGACACTGGACACTTGTAGATTGTGTGAGGCCCACTGATATCTGAGCGCTATGTGACACGCTCGATGGCACAGCTGCCTGTGACCAAAGTGACGAGAGGATAATGGAGATTTTGAATCTCTGCGCACACTTTTGGACACTGGACACTTGTGGATTGTGTGAGGCCCACTGATATCTGAGCGCTATGTGACACGCTCGATGGCACAGCTGCCTGTGACCAAAGTGACGAGAGGATAATGGAGATTTTGAATCTCTGCGCACACTTTTGGACACTGGACACTTGTGGATTGTGTGAGGCCCACTGATATCTGAGCGCTATGTGACAGGCTCGATGGCACAGCTGTGACAAAAGTGACTAGAGGATAAGGGAGATTGGATTGCTTTTAAAAAAGCAGTTTGCGGAGCAGTGGGTAAACAGCAATGCCAGCGTGTCAGGAAGCCTTAAAAGGCAGCCCAACAACCAACACCACTGATTCATCACAATATAGCCTCCCCTTGCACTGCACACACAGTGACTTGTGTGTTGTGCAGGCCAAATCGCTAGCAGCAGAAGCAGTTTTTTTGTCTTCTTCCCTGCCTAACGCTCTCCCTACAGAATCAGCAGCAACCTCTCCCTATACTAAGATCGGCAGAAGTAAGATGGCGGTCGGCGTGCACGCCCTTTTATACCCCCTGTGACGCCCACCAAAGCAAGCCAATCACTTGCATGCCCTTCTGAAAGATGGTGGTGACCCGTGCCTAGGTCATCACGTTGCCCACAGTGTCCGTGGATCCTGATTGGCTGAAAAAGAGCGCAAAACAAACTTTTGAAACGCGACTTTGGCGCGTAAGTCGCCGACCTCGTGGCCGACCTCATCCTAGGGTCGGGTTTCGTTTCATGAAACCCGACTTTGCCAAAAGTCGGCGACTTTTGAATTTTTTCGACCCGTTTCGCTCAATTCTAGTATACATATGCTATCTTTGCCTTTGCAGTTTTGATAGCAAGTCTTCAGATGCCCGTGCCCGCTTTGCCTCTGTCAAGTTCTTGCATGTCTCCGCATGTTTAGTCTCGTAATGGCGACTCAAATTGTAATCTTTAAACACAGCTATGTGCTCTCCACAAACTAAGCACACAGCTTTACCTTTGGCTTCAGCAAATAAATATTTAGAAGTCCATTCCTTGCTAAAAACTCTGCATTCTGCATCAATCTTTCTTTTTTTAGCTGACATATTTAAGGGCTATAACAGCTAACCTTGCCTAATTCTTCCAATGGGAGTCTCTGCCCAAGTTTCAGAAGAACGTGGCTGCTGCAGGGGACAGGGGAGGAAGCAAGTGGTATCTGCGTACCACTCCTGTACTCCTCACAGGGGCTTTATTAGGCGCTGACCACTCTACCCAGAGTCCCAGACCCTGGCCTGACGTCAACCCCCAGTCCAGACCCAAACACCCAGTCCAGACCCAGTCTAAAGTAATTGATGCTAGCCTTACGTTGCACCACAGTGTCACTGGTCTGCTTGCAGCAGTATAGATCACACCACGCCTCCACGCCCGCACGTTTTAGCACAGAGTTGGAGGCGTGGTGTGATGTATACTGCTGCAAGCAGACGCCACCAACGGCATCTAAGCAGCCCTCTCTCAGACCACGCCCCCCTCGACCAGTCAGCGCCGCAGGTCTGGTGTGTGGGTGGTGCACAGGAAGCAATGTTTCTGTGCCACTCTCAGGAAGTCGGGGTCCGCTCCACTCACCGCCGCGTCTGCCAGGACTCCTCTGCTTTCTGCTTTCCTCATGAATGATTCCTGAGGAAAGCGGGAACCGGAGAAGTCCCGGACCCCTCAGCGGTCCAGTCACAGGCAGTGGGCGGGCCGGATGCGGCCCGGGGGCTGCCCTTTTCCCAGGACTGGTCTAGATGGTACACCATGTCAGGTGACCTTGATGACGCAGTTTCATGTTATTATAAAGGCCATAGCCCCAAAGGAAAGGGGTGCGGGGAGGAATCTGAGGTACCGGCCATGGTAAAGTTCCCGAGGCAGCTGGTTGTGGGGCAGAACCCTGCTTACAGGGGCATAATGGGGGCATTACACTGTGTGGGGCCAAGAAAGGGGCCCTGTACTATGAGAACACTCCGTCTCCTCACTGCCTGTCCTCCATAGTGGGGTCGTATGTATCTATTACAGGAAACAGCACAGAAACGTGATGATTCTTATAGAGAGCCTCAGTGCAGAAGGGGTTAATGTCCTCCGCGCTCAGTAATGGGGAATCTCCACATACCTCCACCTGCAGAGCCGCACTCCACATATATGGCTGCTCTGTGCACAGGACCTGTGATGAGGTCACAGGAGGGGAGGAGTCAGGGGTCACATGATCTCCGGAGTGAAGAGGCTCCATGGAGGCTTCTCCTCAGTCAAATATTCAGGATTGAGAGTCCTCAGTAGTTGATACCTTTTAATGGCTAACTGAAAAGATGGTAACACATTGCAAGCTTTCGAGACTACTCAGGTTACCATCTTATCAGTTAGCCATTAAAAGGTATCAACTACTGAGGACTCTCAATCCTGAATATTTTTCTATCTACTGGCTAACACGGTACAAAGATATACATCTTTCCTGTATCTCCTCAGTCAGTGACATTCCCGCCATTATTTGCCCCTCACTACTGGCACAATTACCCCGCGCCGCCTTTTCTACACAGTGTTACATAGTAAGATAGTTTTGAAGGCTGAAGGAAGACCTTTTGTCCATCTAGTTCAGCCTATTTTTAGTGCAGCTGTTCTGCATTGTTGATCCTGGGGAAGGCAAAAAACCCACAGAGTAGAAGCCAATTTTCTCCATAGGGAAAAAAAATTCCTTCCCCTAAGCTGGGTCAGACATCTACCTATAATATTACATTATAATAATAATAATATTATAATATTATGTTATGACATGAGGTTAACATCCTCAATAATCAGAACCTCCCACTCCCGTCTTCAAGACTTTACACGTGCTGCACCAATTCTTTGGAATGCACTTCACAGGTCAATACGATTAGTCCCCAATCCCCACAATTTTAAGCGTGCCCTGAAAACACATTTATTCAGACTGGCCTATCGCCTCAACACATTAACCTAATCTATCCCTGGGTGGCACAGCCAAAAGTTTTACAATAACCAGGTTCCCCGCATCATGTTCCCACATGCTTTATGTATCCATTTGCCCTCTGCATCTGTACTGATACACACTTAACATTATGGCTGGTCCATACAATCAGGGCAACTGTTACCACCCACCTTTCGTGTCTCCCTCTTTCCTCATAGACTGTAAGCTTGAGAGCAGGGCCCTCATTCCTCTTGGTATTTGTTATAAACTATATGATTATTGTTATAATGTAATGTCTATTGTCTGTACAAATCCCCTCCGAAATGTAAAGTGCTGCGGAATATGTTAGCGCTATAGAAATAAAATGTATTATTATTATGTTATTCGTAACCTTCTATACTGTTACTCACAAGAAAAGCCTCCATTCCTTTCTTACATTCATTCCGTGAGTTGGCCATCACCACTTCCTCAGGAAGAGAATTCCAGAGCCTCACTGCTCTTACCGTGAAGAACCCTCTTCTATGCTGGTGCAGAAATTGTCTTTCCTCCAAACGAAGAAAATGCCCCCTTGTTCTTGTCACAGTCCTTGGTACAAACAGTTCATTGGAGAGATCTCTGTATTGCCCTCTGATATACTTGTACATATATATTAGGTCTCCCCTAAGTCTTCTCTTTTCTAGAGTAAACAGACCTAATTTTGATAACATTTCTGGGTATTGTAGTGAACCAACTCCATTTATCATTTTAGTAGCCCGCCTTTGAACCCTTTCAAGTTCAGTAATGTCTTTCTTGAGCACAGGCGTCCAAAATTGCACACAATACGCCAAGTGTGGTCTGACGAGTGATTTGTACAGAGGGAGAATTATGTTTTCATCTCGTGTCCCCAGACCTCTTCTAATGCATCACATGACCCTATTTGCTTTGGTGGCAGCTGCCTGACACTGGGCACTCCAATTTAGCTTCTTATTGACTAAGATGCCTAAGTCTTTTTCCATGTCTGATTTCCCCAGCAGTTTCCCATTTAGTAAGTAATTGAAGCATCTGTTTCTCCTTCCCATGTGCATAACCTTACACTTATCTGTGTTAAACCTCATTTGCCATTTTTCAGCCCAATTCACCAATTTACTCAAATCTGTCTGTAGTTGCAAACTGTCCTCCTTTGTGTTAACTACCTTACATAGTTTTGTATCATCTGCAAATACTGATATTTTACTGTGTAAGCCATCCACTAGATCATTAATAAATATATTACATAGTAGGAGGCCCAATACAGACCCCTGTGGTCCCCCACTAGTAACCCTGGCCCAATCTGAGGATGCCCCATTAATAACCACTCTTTGTTTTCTATCACTAAGCCAGCTCCCTACCCATCTACACACATTTTCCCCTAGCCCAAGCTTTCTCATCTTACTGACCAATCTTTTATGTGGGACAGTGTCACATGCTTTAGAGAAGTCGAGATAAATGACATCCAATGATTCTCCTTGGTCCATTTGAGAGCTTACATCCTCATAGAAGCTGATCAGGTTAGTCTGACAGGAGCGATCCTTCATAAATCCATGTTGATATGGAGTTAAACATTTATTAACATTGAGATATCCCATAATGGTATCCCTTAGAAACCCGTCAAAAATTTTACCCACAACAGATGTAAAGCTGACCGGCCTATAGTTTCCAGGTTCCCTTTTACACCCCTTTTTGAATATTGGTACCACATTTGCTTGCCGCCAATCAAAAGGAACAGACCCTGTTTCTATAGAGTCTTTAAATATAAGGAATAGAGGCCTGTCTATCACATTACTTAACTCCCTTAATACCCGAGGGTGAATGCCATCAGGGCCTGGTGATTTGTCCATGTAAATCTTACTAAGGCGGTTCTGCACTTCTTCCTGGGTTAGGCAGGTAATACTTAATGGGGAGTTTACATTATCACTCTGCATTTCCCCTGGCAAATCCTTTTCCTGTGTGAACACTGTTGAGAAAAAAGTATTTCAAACATTTGCTTTTCCCACATCGCTCTCTATGATTTCACCCTCATTGTTCTTTAACCCCTTCACTACCAAGGGTGGTTTGCACGTTAACTCCCGGGCCAATTTTTACAATTCTGACCACTGTCCCTTTATGAGGTAATAACTCTGGAATGCTTCCATGGATCCCGATGATTCTGACACTGTTTTCTCGTGACATATTGTACTTCATGTTAGTGGTAAAATTTCATTCAAATAACTTGCGTTTATTTGTGAAAAAAATGGAAATTTGGCGAAAATTTTTAAAATTTCGTAATTTTCCAACTTTGAATTTTTATGCCCTTAAATCACAGAGATACGGCACACAAAAAAACTTAATAAATAACATTGCCCACATGTTTACTTTACATCAGCACAATTTTGTTAGGAAGTTATAAGGGTTAAAAGTTGACAAGCGATTTCTCATTTTTGCAACACCATTTTATTTTTACGGACCACATCACATTTGAAGCCACTTTGAGGGGTCTATATGATAGAAAATACCCAAAAGTGACACCATTCTAAAAACTGCACCCCTCAAGGTGCTCAAAACCACATTCAAGAAGTTTCATGTGCGTCACAGGAATTTTTTTGAATATTTAAAAATAAAATGAACATTTAACTTTTTTTCACAAAAAAAATACTTCAGGTTCAATTTTTTTTATTTTACCAAGGGTAACAGGAGAAATTGGACTGGAAAAGTTATTGTGCAATTTGTCCTGAGTACGCTGATACCTGATATGTGGGGGGGAACCACTGTTTCGGCGCATGGCAGAGCTCAGAATGGAAGGAGCGCCGTTTGACTTTTTCAATGCAAAATTGGCTGGAATTCAGATCGGTCGCCATGCCACATTTGGACAGCCCCTGATGTACCTAAACAGTGGAAACCCCCCACAAGTGACCCCACTTTGGAAACTAGACCCCCCAAGGAACTTATCTAGATATGTGGTGAGAACTTTGAACCCACAAGGGCTTCACAGAAGTTTATAACGTACAGCGGTACAATTAAAAAATCATATTTTTTCCACAAAAATTATCTCTTCACCCCCAATTTTTATTTTCCCAAGGGTAACAGGACCCTAAAAGTTATTGTGCAATTTGTCCTGAGTACGCTGATACCCCATATGTGGGTGTAAACGACTATTTGGGCGCATGGCAGAGCTCAGAAGGGAAGCATCGCCTTTTGACTCTTTTGGCTGGAATTAAGATCGGACACCATGTCGCGATTGGAAAACCTCTGATGTACGAAAACAGTGGAAACCCCCCACAAATGACACCATTTTGGAAACTAGAGCCCACAAGGAACTTATCTAGATGTGTGGTGAGAACTTTGAACCCCCAAGGGCTTCACAGAAGTTTATAACGTACAGCCGTACAATTAAAAAATCATATTTTTTTCCACAAAAATGATCTTTTCACCCTCAATTTTAATTTTCCCAAGGGTAACAGGACCCTAAAAGTTATTTTGCAATTTGTCCTGAGTACGCTGATACCCCACATGTGGGGGTAAACCACTATTTGGGCGCATGGCAGAGCTCGGAAGGGAAGCAGCACCATTTGAAGTTTTTGGCTGGAATTGAGATCGGACACCATGCCGCGTTTGGAAAGCCCCTGATGTACCAAAACAGTGAAAACCCCCCATAAATGACCCCATTTTGGAAACTAGACCCACCAAGGAATTTATCTAGATGTATGGTGAGCACTTTGAAACCCCCAGTGCTTCACAGAAGTTTATAACGCCCGGGCGTGAAAATAAAAAAATCGTATTTTTTCCACAAACATGATCTTTTAGTCACCAATTTTTTTATTTTCCCAAGCGTAACAAGGGAAATTGGACCCCAAAACTTGTTGTCAAATTTGTCCTGAGTACGCTGATACCTCATATGTGGGAGAAAACTACTGTATGGGCACACGTCAGGGCTCGGAAGGGAAGTAGTGACGTTTTGGAATGCAGACTTTGATTCAATGGTTTGCGGGTGTCATGTGCGTTTGGAGAGCCCCTGATATGCCTAAAATATTGAAATATCATTGGTAAATGTGGATTATAAGATTTTTACAAAAATTTTGGCCAAGAGGTTGAAGTCAGTCATATTAGATCTTGTACACTCTGACCAAACTGGCTTTATGCCTGGTAAGAACACCTCCATCAATATTAGACGAGTCCAGTCAGTGGTCCAATATAGCTCCCTGGTGCAGGACAATGAATGTGCATTGGCATTGATGGTAGCGGCCAAGGCCTTTGACTCTCTTGAATGGCCTTTTCTCCGTGCATGTTTGCAGAGGTATGGATTCGGTGATAGATTTCAAAAATGGGTCAGTATTTTGTACATGAAGACTAAGGCCCGGGTCATTGTAAATAATTCCATATCTGAGCCATTTTCACTGCATAGGGGAACTCGTCAGGGGTGTCCCCTTTCCCCGGCCCTTTTTGCTCTTGCTATGGAGGCACTGGCAATTCGTATAAGATCTTCCCCTAATGTTGCTGGTATAGAAATAGCAGGTCGGACGGACACCATAGGCCTATATGCTGAAGACATGGTGATATTTATGGACAAAGCGGAGGAAACCCTGACAAGAGTGATCACTATTATCAATAAATTTGGTAAATTTTCTGGCCTATATAAAAAATTGGGGGAAATCTGCTCTGATGCCTTCTTCCCATGCTCCGATACCACGACTTGAGACTCTCTCCTTGCTACCCATTGTAACCAGTTTTAAATACCTGGGTGTCCATATTTCTAAAGACAGTAAACTTGATTTGCACCTTAATATATATCTGCTACAGGAGATGGTTAAAGTCAAATTTGGGCTAATCTTCCACTGTCTGTGGCCGGACGTATTAATTTAATTAAAATGATATTACTCCCCAAACTTAGCTACTTTCTTCAACATAGTGCTGTAGTGGTGCCCAGATCCTTTTTCGCTAATTTGAATTCCCAAATCACATCTTTTATATGGGGGAAAACTAGGCCCAAACTTAAGCTAGCCACTTTGCAGAGGCCCAAGAAGGGAGGGGGGACAGCGTTACCCGATTTCTTCCTGTATTATTTGTCTAGGCAGGCCAAAGCCATAAGCACGTGGATGCCCAGCGGTCACCTAACTAATTCTGAAAAGCATTTACTTCATGCCGCACAAACTAGTTGCCCGTTGGGATTTTTGGAAATGAGGAAAACAAATGTCTCACGACTGCTTCCCCTGCTTCGTCTGGCACGATCAATATGGAAACAGATCAAGAGGGTGGTTGGATTTAAGGATATTGTAGCTGAGATGCCCCTATGGAATAATGGTTACCTTCCGGCGTTACTTGAACATCCATCTGCCGAGTTTTGGGCTCAATATAGTGTCCCTACGATAGGCGATCTGTATGACCGTGGAACTTTGATCTCTTTTGAACAATTACAAATTAATCGCAGTGTCACGAGGTCTCAGTTCTTTCGTTATTTACAGCTAAGATCAGCGTTTCAATCACATATGAGATGTATAGGCACAGATAATGCTATTTCATCTCTACCCTTGATAGGGATCCTTAAATCACAGGGCCCCCAGGGTCTCATCTCTTCTCTATATACATATCTGTTGTCAATAGGGACAGAATCCACCATAGACTCCGTTAAGAAGTGGGAAAGGCTCATCCCAGATACACAGGGAGAGGAGTGGGAAGAAATTCTAGAGTCATCAATCAAGGTATCTCCGTCTGTTAACAACAGGATGATAGTTATATATTATAAATCAATCATATTTGACTCCAACTTGGCTCTTTAAGATGGGCCGATACCAATCGTCGGAATGTTTGAGATGTCATTCAATAGATGCAGTGAAAATGAGGATGAATGAACTCATGGAGAGCAACATCCAACACTGCGGAGACACCATCACGTATTTCTCAACGCAGTGATTCTAGAGCAATGCCCCCATCCCTTATGGGAAATATGCAAAACATGCAAAACAGAAGCCGCGGAGACACCATCACATGTTTCTCAACGCAAGCAATGACCAGCCAGGTCTTTCCCCGGGAAGGAACAACCACGGGAAGGGCAGTCTCCAATGAAGGAAACCACAAATGCCAAAACATGGTATCCATCCACAGGTGGTTTCCTTCATTGGAGACTGCCCTTCCCGTGGTTGTTCCTTCCCGGGGAAAGACCTGGCTGGTCATTGCTTGCATTGAGAAACATGTGATGGTGTCTCCGCGGCTTCTGTTTTGCATATTCAATAGATGCAGACTTTGTTCATATGATTTGGTGTTGTCCGGTTGTTGCACAATATTGGAGGGAAGTGACATCACTACTGAAGTCTCTGGTACAAATTTCTGTTCCCCTTGAGCCACTGGTCTGTCTACTTGGAGTATGGGATGAGGAGACATGGGGTCAATATGTTGGGATATTCCTAAGAGAGACACTGTTTATGGCACGAAAGGTATTGGCATTGCGGTGGATGGGGAGTTCATCTCCCTCTCTCGGGTCCTGGATTAGCCTGGTAAACTCGATTATTCCATATGAGTGCACGTTATATCAGAATAGAGGGTGCCCAGGTAAATTCGATAAGATATGGGAGAGGTGGAATTCCTCTCACCTTACTTTGCAGAGTGTAGATGTCACATAATAAACAACTAAGTGTGTGGAAGTAGGCTGCGGAATAGTTTTTTCTTTTTTTTTTTGTTCTCGTAGATGTAGGTATGATTTAGTAGTCAGGTAGATCTCATCACTGGAATAATAACACAAGGCCACTGTGATTTAATGCATATTATGTTTTGATTTATTTGTATGCAACTGGTATTTACATTTTGCTGTACATTTTAATGCAGTGTGAAATATATGTGCATTTATATTATGCTTAAAATTATATACCAGTATGTATGCAGTACACTTGTTTATAGTTCAATAAACGAATTAAAAAAAAAAAAATAGGTCAATATTAAATAGTGCACAAAAGGAAATTTTCTGCTCACCCCTCTTCACTCCTTATCACACCTCCGACGCACGGAAACACCCTGACCGGGGTGTATAGTGCATGCACAACATAGAAAAAGATATTCCAGCGTCTCCAGGAGATAAAATAACAATTGCTTTATTGAAAATATAAAATCTTCTTACCATCAAGTAAAAACAACATAAAGAGGCATATGGAGGGGAGCACTTTCCTACGCGTTTCACCCTGAAAGGGCTTAATCATGGAATCTTTTTCAATATTAAATAGTCTCCTGATGAAGCCTTTAGTGAGGATGATGAAATTCATAGAAATGAGAGGCTTGGAGAGTGAGTGTGTATACATCACCTCACCCTATATACTGAGATGTGGGGTACATGTTTTTTCTATTAGTCACCTATTGATTAACCTTCAGGGGGTGAATTATGGGTATAGTTTTATATTTGGAATTAATAAGGTTTAGTTTAATCCTTTTGTCAGAAAACATGAGGAATGACAAGAGACAATCCCTTTAAGAAGATTCAATTTTGATTAAAACTATTCCAACACTATGAATATAAAAAATTCTTCTCCCCTATGTGACGTCTCTGATGTTTATTAACAGTTGATTTCCAAGTAAAATATTTCCCACATTAAGAAAATGTAAAAGGCTTCTCCTCTGTGTGACTGCTCTGATGGTGATCAAGAAGCGCTTTCTGGTTAAAATATTTCCCACATTAACAGGAAAAAGGCTTTTCCTCTGTGTGAGTTATCTGGTGCTTAACACAATTTGATTTCTTGCTAAAACATTTCCCACATTCTGAACATGAATATGGCTTTTCTGCTGTGTGAGTTCTCTGGTGCTTAACACAATCTGATTTATTGTTAAAACATTTTCCACATTCTGAACAGGAAAAAGGCTTCTCCCCTGTGTGAGTTCTATGGTGATTAACCAATTGTGATTTCCAGTTAAAACATTTCCCACATTCTGAACAGGAAAAAGGCTTCTTCTCTGTGTGAGTTCTATGGTGATTAACCAATTGTGATTTCCAGTTAAAACATTTCCCACATTCTGAACAGGAAAAAGGCTTCTCCCCTGTGTGAGTTCTATGGTGATTAACCAATTGTGATTTCCAGTTAAAACATTTCCCACATTCTGAACAGGAAAAAGGCTTCTTCCCTGTGTGAGTTCTATGGTGATTAATCAATTGTGATTTCTTGCTAAAACATTTCCCACATTCTGAACATGAATATGGCTTCTCTGCTGTGTGAATTTTCTCATGTGTAACAAGACTTGAATTCTGAGTAAAACATTTCCCACATTCTGAACATGAAAAAAGCTTCTCTCCTGTGTGGGTTCTTTGGTGTTCATCAAGATTCCCTTTCTGGTTAAAACATTTACCACATTCTGAACATGAAAAAGGCTTCTTCCCTGTGTGAGTTCTTTGATGTGCAATAAGATTTGATGTATCTGTAAAACATTTCCCACATTCTGAACAGGAAAAAGGCTTCTCCCCTGTGTGAATTCTATGGTGATTAACCAATAGTTTTTTCCAGCTAAAACATTTCCCACATTCTGAACATGAAAAAGGCTTCTCCCCTGAGTGAGTTCTCTGATGTGCAATAAGATTTGATGTATTTATAAAACTTTTCCCACATTCTGAACAGGAAAAAGGCTTCTCCCCTGTGTGAGTTCTCTGGTGTGTAACAAAATGAGATTTCTTGTTAAAACATTTCCCACATTCTGAACATGAAAATGACTTCTTTGCTTTAGGACCAGTTTGTTTTTTCATGCTTCTTTTGTGACTTTGATTTTCCTTAGTAGTAAGTAATGAATCGGAAGGTGGGACCTGTTTCATAGGATCAGACAGATCTTTGCTGTAAATAGATGATGATATATCTGGAGTAACAGTAATCACTTCAGTTGTATCTTGTAGGATCTCAAGATCATCAGATTTAAAAATTGAAGATGTCAGCTGTCCCTCTGATCTCCTGGTACAGTCATCTGCTAAGATAAAAAACATTTTTTTTTAATAAAATATTCTTGAGTTTCATATTTTTGAATATTTCAACTTAAACTGTCCATAAAAATGGCAAGCTATGTAAAAAACTTTAACTATTTACCAAGACAATGACAGTTCACAGTCTAATAGAAAACCTTGTTGGATGAACCAGTAGTGTGTGGTGTTCAACTGTTTGTTCATTCTGCCTCCCAAACATTGAATAAAAAGAAACCAATCAATGTTATGTAGGTGAAAATAATACCAATTCTCATCTCACAAAAAACAAGTCTTCACTCAGGTCCATCATCTGTCAATAGAAAAACAGATAAGCCAGGCTACAGTTAATGTTATAGTTAGGGTTAGTGTTAGGCTAAAGTTTGGGTTACTGTTGGGCTAAAGTTTGGGTTACAGTTAGGGTTACTGTTAGGCTAAAGTCAGGGTTAGGCTAAAGAATTAGGCTTTTGTCAATTGTCTCCCCAATAATTTGGTCACGTCAGTCATGTCAGAGTTCAGTCAAGTCAGTTTTCTATTTCCGGGAAAAAAATAAATAAATAAATAAAATGACCCGTCAGTTTTATAGTGCAGAGGAGGCTTATGCACTTTTATGTTCTGACAGTGAAGAAAGTGCAGTGTCAGATGGTGATGTGGATTCCGAGGGCATTAGTAGCAGCGACAGTGATAGCTCAGAAATGAGCAGTGATTCTGGTCCATCCTCACACACAAGGACCAGTACAACAAGAAGGACAAATAGCGCTTCTGGAGAAATGTCTCCAACTCAGGGAACAATGCCCAGTACTAGCGCTGTCCCTAGTGCTCGTGAATTGGCGCACACCAATGTCCAAGGGGCTTTGTCTCTTGCTGTAGCATTTCCCAGATGGGAGGCTTCAGATTCGGCTACTCCATTCATCCTTAATTTTAATACCATTCCTGGTATAAATGTGGAGGTGGAAAATTTTGAACCAATTTTTTTTAATTTGTTTGTGACAGATAGCTTGCTAGAGCATATTAGCCTACAAATTTATATATTTATGTCGCTCCTCACCCAACCGCCTCCAAGACTTCTCCCGAATAGCCCCCATCCTCTGGAATTCTTTGCCCCAACATGTCCGACTATCAACCACATTAGGATCCTTCAGACGGAACCTGAAAACCCACCTCTTCAAGAAAGCTTACAGCCTGCAATGACCCCGCTACCTCCTCACCACTACCGGAGATATCGCCTCAACCAACAACTGAACTGCTGCAGCCCACCAACCTACTGTCTCCTTCCCCACCATCCTTTAGTATGTAAGCTTGAAAGGGCAGGGTCCTCTCCCCTCTGTATCAGTCTGTCATTGTTAGTTTGTTTACTGTAAGTGATATCTGTAATTTGTATGTAACCCCTTCTCACCATGGAATCAATGGTGCTACTGTATATAAATAAATAAATAATAATAATATGCGTCCCAATTCATCAGTCAGAATCAACGATCCTATTATGCTAGGTCAAATTTATGGAATCAAGTAATGTCCTAAAATGGAAAACATTTTTAGGACTTACATTTGCTATGAGGCTTGTTAAAAAAAAAAAACGAGCATTCGGTCCTATTGGTCCAACCGCCCTGTTCAAGCCACCCCTATGTTTTCTGCCATTCTTCCTAGGACCCGTTATGAAATGTTCATGAGATTTTGGCATTTTAACGACAATAGTCAATGCCTGCCCAGAAATGTCCCAGAACATGACAGATTATTCAAAATCAGACCCATCATCGAAGACTTGACAGAAAAGTTCTTAAAGCTCTACACCCCAACAGAAAACATTTCCATTGATGAGTCCCTTGTAAAATTGAAAGGAAGACTGCACCTCAAGCAATTTATTGCTTCTAAGAGGGCAAGGTTCGGAATAAAGCTCTATAAAATGTGTGAGAGTTCAACCGGATACACATCAGCTTTTCACATTTATGAGGGGAAAGATAGCCAACTAAACCCACCAGGATGCCCTACTTATCTGGGGACATCTGGAAAAATGGTTTGGGAGCTGATAACTCCATTTTTACAAAAAGGCTACAATCTGTATGTTGCCAACTACTACACCAGCATACCCCTATTTAAAAGTCTGGTTGAACATAACATAGGGGCTTGTGGGACCATTCGCAAAAACCGTCAGGGGTTTCCACAATCATTGGTCAGCAAAAAGTTCCGAAAGGGGCAGTCAGGGGCTTTACACAATGGAGAGCTGCTTGCCCTTAAGTATAAGGATAAAAAGATATTTTCATCCTGAGCTCGATCCACACAGATGCCACAAGGGCCACTGCAGACCAACAGGGATCCACTATTCCAAAACCTGTGTCTGTCGTTGACTACAACAAATATATGGGGTGTGGACCTTGCAGATCAGGTTCTACAGCCATACCAGGTATCAAGAAAATCATATATCTGGTATAAAAAGTTAGTCATGTATTTGTTTCAGGTGGCCACATATAATTCTTTTGTGTTATACAAAAAAGCCGGAAATGCAGATACTTTCCTCAATTATCAGGAAAAGGTCACTGAAAATCTTGTTTTTGAAAATTTTGTCCCCGCGAATCCTATAGAATCTGAAGATGTGAGAAGACTCACTGAGCGACATTTTATTGCACTCATCCCAGTAACTGAAACAAGAAAGAACCCCCAGAGAAGATGTCGTGTATGTTCCTAGAAAGGAATGAGGCATGATCCCCGCTATTATTACCCACAATGCCCATCACTGCCAGCCTTATGCCTCCATGACGGCTTTACAATCTTCCACACAGAACCACGTTTTTGAACTGTTTTGACATTCAAGCATTTGGTTTATTTAGTGACAGACACATTTGAGTAGAGCTGACTTAACAATTTCCGGGGGTAGGTGGGGGGAGGTCTCCAGAGACACAAGCTGGGCACAATATATTGGGCACTACAATGACATTTTTGCAATTTTTGCTCTGAAACTTCCACTGCGAGTTTCTGGAAATCATCCATGTAGTGAAAATGGTCACTATATCCACAGATGAATATATACTTACAAATGCTGGGGCAGCGGTGCTCTGTGCTGTGTGGAGGGCTCCTCTGGAATTTTGTCAAAGCCCAGAGAACCCCCACGGTTCCATTGCTGCGATGCGGTGGTCTCCGGAAAAATAGCCGCTCTGGGCGGCGCATGCTCAGATTCAGATCTCATCCGGAGATCTCGTTGCCGAGATCTGAATGTGAGCATGCGCCGCCCCCAGCTGCTATTTTCCCGGAGGCCACCGCATCGCAGTAATGGAGCTGCAGGGGCCTCCGGCTTTGACAAAATGGCGGCGGAGCCCCTTACGCAACACAGAGCGCCACCGCCCCAGCACAGAGCGCTGCCGTCACCCCAGCAGAGAGCACAGCGGCCCCCCCGGCACATAGCGCTGCCACCTCCCCAGGGCAGGGAGCTGCCACCACCTCAGCACAGAGTGCTGTCGCCACTCCAGCACAGAGACCTGCCGCCCCAGCACAGAGCATCGCTACCACAACAGCCTGGGATGGGATTTTCCGGAGGCCACCGCACCACCTTGGACCACCAAACATCTGTGACCACTCTTGCACCTGTGCTGATTTCCCCCGGTAAGCTGAATTCGGACTTTAAGATGGACCTCCATTTGGCACATTTTTTCCACTATTTTCCTTTTGAAAATTTGGGGTGCGCTTTATAGTCCGAAAAATACAGTAATTTTTCTCTTCACTGCCCAATGGTATAATTTTCTATGGAACAGCTGTGGTGTCAGTATGCTCACTGCACCACTAGAAGAATTCATTCAGGGAAGTTTTTTGTAAAATGCAGTCATTTTTGGGGGCTTATGCAGTTCTGGCACCTCATGGGCTCTGACAATGTGACATGTCACCCACAAACAATTCCAGCAAAATCTGCTCTCCAATACGGCACTCCTTCCCTTCCAAGTGGTGCCATGCGCCCAAACAGTAGTATTCTCCCACATATGGGGTATCGGCGTGCTCAGGAGAAATTGCACAACAAACTGTATGGAGCAATTTCTCCTGTTACCCTTATGAAAATGCAAAATATGGAGCTAAAGAGATTTGTGAAAAATGTTATTTTTTTTTATTTCCACGGCTCTACGCTATAAACTTCTGTGAAGCACCTGTGGGTTCAAGGTGCTCAATACACATCGGGATAAGTTCCCTAAGGGGTCTAGTTTCCAAAACGGGGTCACTTGTTGGGGGTTTCCACTGTTTAGGCACATCAGGGGCTCTCCAAACGCGACATGGCACCCGCTAATTATTACAGCATATTTTACATTCAAAAAGTCAAATGGCGCGCCTTCACTTCCGAGCCCCGCAGTGCACCCAAACAGTAGATTTCCCCACATATGGGGTATCGGCACGCTCATGAGAAATTGCAAAACAAAATTTATAGTCCACCTTCTCGATACCCTTGTGAAAGTAAAAAAAATTAGGTCTAAAGGAAAATTTTTGTGAAAGAGAAGTAAAGGTTAATTTTTTCCTTCCACATTCGATTCATTCCTGTGAAGCACCTGAAGGGTTAACAAACTTCTTGAATGTGGTTTTGAGAACCTTGAGGGGTGCAGTTTTTAGAATGGTGTCACTTTTGGGTATTTTCTGTCATATTGATCCCCCAAACTCACTTCAAATGTGAGGTGGACCCTAAAAAATGGTTTTGTAAATTTGTTTGTAAAAATGAGAAATCGCTGTTTAACTTTTAACCCTTATAACTTCCTAACTAAAAAAATTTTGTTTTCAAAATTGTGCTGATGGAAAGTTGATATAGTTGATATAGATGCTACTGCGCAGGCGCCGCCATCACCGGTGACATTTTGCTGGATGTAATTTTTTTTCTAAGCCTCACAATAGCCAAAATATTATAGGCATTATCACCAATAATATCAATGCTATTATATGCATTATGTAATAATGGGGGCAGGTCAGCGAGGGGTCAGCGACCTGTCATAAGCCAATACAGATGAATATGTAATCAGAGCACCAGGACCTGTAGTTAACCCCAGGGGGGTGGCTTTGCCCCCCTCGTGGTTACGATCGCTCTGATTGGCTTTTGAAAGTGAAACAGCCAAACACAGCGATTGTAATATTTCACCAATGAAATTTGGTGAAATATTACAAATCAGCAATGGCTGATGCTGCAATAGCATCAGCCATTGGATGTAGCTAGGTGACCTCTGTGTCATCCCCCAGATCTGATTGGAGCTAGCGTCCACGTGACGCTATCCCTCCAATTAGATGTGGGGCAGGTGTCAGGTATGACTGCCCTCACTCTTCAGCCTCATCCCGTCCATGGTAGGTGAAGAGCGAGGTGCTGCCTGCTGCCCTGACACCTGACAGGTCTCTGCCTGCTGCTGCTGTCGCCGATCACCGTGCCTGCTGCCACTGCCACCGATCTTCCCTCTGGTACTGTGCTCCGCTCCCGTCTGTTGCCTCATTACACTCCCTACCCCTGTGATCACCCCCTCTGCCCAGGTGATTGCCACTTCCTGCCCAGGTGATCGCACCCCCCCTGCCCAGTAATCACCCCCCTGCCCCAGTAATTACCCCCCTGCTGCTGTTGCCACTGATCTCCCCTCTGTGCTGTCCTCCACTCCCCTCTGCTGCCCAATTCCACTCCCTCCGGCCCTGTGATCACCCCCCTGCAACAGTAATCGCCCCCCTGCCCCTGTGATCACCCCTCAGCCCTGTGATCACCCCCAGCCCCAGTAATCAACCCCTGCTGCTGCTGCCGCTGATCTCTCCTCTGTGCTGTCCTCCGCTCCCCTCTGCTGCCTAATTCCACCCCCCGGCCCTGTGATTGCCCCTCTGCCCCGGTGATCACACCCTGCTGCTGCCGCCGCAGATCTCCCTTCTGCTGCCTGATTCCGTCCCCCTGGCCCTGTGATCGCCCCCCTGCCCTGGTGATCGCCACCGTGATCACCACCCTGCTGCTGCTACCTCCTGACCCACCACGCCTGACAGCCCCCTCCTGTAGTAGAAAGTTTCAAACACTCGCACATACACACGCACACTATAAGTTTATCTTTTTTTACACATACACACCACACACACAATGTCCCGCTCGTCACAGTCATCCCAGTCTCAAAGGGTGTACTCAGCTGAGGAGGCATATGCCTTTACTGCGTCCGAAACGGATAGTGAGGGAGAGGACCCCACTTTTCTCTATTCCTCCCACTCTTCCTCCTCCAGCGACACAGACTTACCACCACCAAGATGTCGCAGGATGAGAAATAGTCTGGAGCCCAGGGAGGAAGAGACGGAGGCCGGAGGAGAAGACCCACAGACAAATGTGCGTAATCCCAAACCTAGCGCTAGTCAGGCCCAACCTAGCACTAGTGCCCCCTCCTGGACCCCCGTCCCTGAGAATTTTACTCCACGGATTCCTGATTTCGTTCCCCAATCAGGAATCCAGTTTGAGACTGACAACTTCAGGGAAATAGACTTTTTCAAAGTCTATTTCTCGGAGTCAATCGTCAGTCTCATGGTGGAGCAAACAAACTTGTACGCCCAGCAATTTTTGGCTGAAAACCCTAATTCATCATTCTCTACTTGGAGTCCCATTGACTCTGTAGAAATGATGAAATATTGGGGACTGGTCCTTTACATGGGGATTGTGAAGAAACCAGAAATTCGCCAATACTGGAGTACTGTAATTTTATATCAAACTCCAGTATTTGGCATGGTTATGAGTCGCAGACATTTTGAGGCGATTCATAAGTTTCTCCATTTTAGGGACAACACTGACAGTCTTCCCCATGATGACCCCAATTTTGAAAGACTGTTCAAAATTCCGCCGGTCATCGAACACTTCAGCAACATGTTTTCTGAAGTGTACATTCCCCAAAGGGAAAATTGTGCTGCTGAATCCCTCATCCACTTTAAAGGGAGGCTTCAGTTCTGTCAGTACCTGCCCAGCAAAAGGGCGAGGTATGGGATAATACTCTACAAGCTGTGTGAGAGTACCTCAGGGTACACACTCAGCTTTAGAGTTTACCAAGGGAAGGACACCAAGCTCCAGCCCCCAGAATGTCCACCTGCTCTGGGGGTGAGTGGGAAAATAGTGTGGGATTTGGTCCACCCTCTGCTTGATAAAGGTGACCATCTGTACGTTGATAACTTTTATACAAGCATCCCACTCTTTCACTCCCTCTCTGCCAGAGCTACCGTCGCTTGCGGTACCGTGCGCAGAAACCAGAGGGGTCTCCCTTTGTCGCTAATTGAGCAGCCTCTCCCAAAGGGTGAGAGCCGAGCCCAATGTAGCGGCAACATGGTTGTGGTCAAGTTCAAAGACAAAAGAGAGGTCTTTCTCTTGACAACAATCCATGGTCCCGGCACCACGGCCACCACCGTTCGAGGTACCCCAGACCAGGTCCACAAACCGGACTGTGCCCTGGGGTACACCAAACACATGGGGGAGTTGATCTTTGTGATAAAGTCCTCCAGCCCTATCGTGCCATGCAGAAGGCGAAAGTGTGGTATAAAAAACTGGCTGTGCACATCGTACAAATGGCACTGTATAACGCATGCGTGCTATCACGATGTGCAGGCCAGACCAACAACACCTTCCTTCAGTTCCAGGAGGCAGTGATAAAGGCCATGATTTTTGAAGAGGAGGACGGAGCGTGTCCCAGCACCCCTGGAACTCAAGTTTCCCGTATGGTACCAGGACAACATGTTCCCACTAAGGGGAGAGCAAAAATAAAGGTGCCGGGTGTGCTATAAAAGGGGGAAACGTGTCCTGACAAACCTGGACTGTGAATGAATGAACTCTTCAGAATTCATCACACGTCCAGGGACTAAACACATCCTGACACTCCACTACAGAACTCACCCACACCAGGCTGACATACACAACATCACACACCCAACCTGACATGCACTACATCACACACCACGACCTGACGTACACTACACCACACACACACCGACCTGACATACACTACACCACACACACCGACCTGACGTACACTACACCACACACTGACCTGACATACACTACACCACACACACCAACCTGACATACACAACACCACACACCCAACCTGACGTACACAACACCACACACCCAACCTGACGTACACTACACCACACACACCAACCTGACGTACACTACACCACACACACACACCGACCTGACATATACTACACCACACACCGACCTGACATATACTACACCACACACCGACCTGACATACACTACCCCACACACAGACCTGACATACACTACACCACACGCCGACCTGACATACACTACACCACACACCGAACTGACATACACAACACCACACACACCAACCTGACATACACTACACACACCAACCTGACGTACACTACACCACACACCGACCTGACATACACTACACCACACACAACATCCTGACGTACACTACACCACACACCGACCTGGCATACACACCAATCTGACGTACACTACAGCACACACCGACCTGACATACACTACACCACACACCGACCTGACGTACAATACACCACACACCGACCTGACATATACTACACCACACACACCAACCTGACAAAGTGTGTCAGGTTGTTGTGTGAAGCGTAGTGTACGTCAGGTCGGTGTGTGGTGTAGTGTACGTCAGGTTGGTGTGTGGTGTAGTGTACATCAGGTTGATCTGTGTGGTGTAGTAAACACCACACACCAACCTGACATACACTACACTACACACACCAATCTGACATACACTACATACTTTCCATAAGTTCTATAGAAAAGGGCTTTCAATGCCCAAAGTCATTTGAACAGTTTTGGGTGGAGGAGAATGTTGTGGTCTAGAGGCAAAATGGTGATCATGGTAATACGGCAGGACTACACCACCGATAAAGCAACCACAGCCGGTGACTGAGAGGAATCTGTGACGTCTCTGCATTCAGTGGTTACTACTCACCTGGGTAGTCATATGTGGGAATCTCCTCTTTACACCACTCATCATCTCTCACATATGTCTCTGTAGGATTAATATGGGTCAGATCTTCACCCTGAAACAAATATTGTAAAAGTCACCGACAGATGGAGAAGTCCCATCTATGATCAGCTCTAATCCTGCCATCTGCACCGTTCTCATTACACAAGTATAAAACATATAATACTGGTGGATAAAACAAGACTGAGCACAAGACCTTCACAGCCGTCTACACATCATAGGGGAGATCTCCTGACACCTTCTCTCCATCTACCTGAAGATCCTGAGGAGCACTGGGATCTTCTTGGTTACAGTCCTGTGGAAGAAGAGGACGGGGACATCTGTCTGGTGTTGTCCTCTTACTGGATAGATCTGGAGGAAACACATACAGGGACTGAATTCATTCTCTACATACAGATAATTATAGGCCGTGTGTATTTAGTCCTGTCTATTACCTGGAGATGTGAGGGGCTGGGGAACCTCCATTATGACGTCCTTGTACAGATCTCTGTGTCCTTCTAAATACTCCCACTCCTCCATGGAGAAATAGACAGCGACATCCTGACACCTTATAGGAACCTGACACATACAATGATACCGTCATCCCCCCGATCCCTTCATAGTGTTACTGTATAATGTCCCAGCATTCCCAGTAGTGTCACCTCTCCAGTCAGCAGCTCAATCATCTTGTAGATGAGTTCTAGGATCTTCTGGTCATTGATGTCCTCATGGATCAGGGGGTGAGGTGGAGGCCCCGTGATTGGGCTCAGGGGTCTTCCCCATCCCTCAGACACAGGGTCCTGACAGCGATCACTAGAGGTCTTCTTCACCACTGTGTAATCCTGGTTATGGAGAGACACATTAATAAATCTCACTACAGACATTCCCAGAGTCCTCACCTCTCCAGTTCTGTCCATCTGTTATTCCCATAGATAAGAATGATGTAATGTGACGTCATCAGAATCTCTCACCTCTCCAGTGAGACGGAAGAGGATCTCTAGGGTGAGGTGTAATATCCTCTCCACCATCTTGTCTCTGTCCATATCCATCCTTGATGGGTAAATCAGGAAAATTCTCTTCTGTAGAAGATCTTCACTGAGAGGATCCGATATTGTAGAGACCTGAATGAGAAGAAGATGATCCGATGTAACATCATAAGAATCCTGTGTAATAATACAATTACTGGAGATAATAAGGGAAACATAGGAGGAGATTTATTATCTTACAGGGTTTAGTTTTCTTCCCTGACATCTACTAATAAAACCTATATATTTAGGCCACAGACAACAAGCAGTTTCCTCCTCGGAGTCGGCAGCTGAACACGTTCCTCATAGACTCATCTTCCATAACGCTAATTCTCGTCTCATTACCGACACTGGAATCGGCATTAGCAATACTGCAGGAGAGATTCATTACACGTGACATGAGAAATAACTCCTTCATGATGAGGACGACATCTTCATCTTCTACTGCGGCTCTAGAGACAGATTTGGCCAGAGTCGGTCACTGCCTCCATCCCCACCGGCCGTCTATATGAAGGTTTCCCGTCTTCCCCGCACTGGAATCTTCTCTCACGTTAGATCTCAGCTCTGAGTCACACACAGAAGTTTGAGGCTTTTCTATCCCTTTCCCCCAATTAGAGGGGACACCTGTGGATATCGGGGTCTTTACCGGCTGCAGTCCTGGGGGGATTTACTCGGTAACGTGGACGTTGGACAAACGTCACCATCAATTCCCATCAGAGTGAAGGAACATCGCTCCTCTATTCAGCTCTATGGATCCGGGATGAAATCCACTGCGGCCCCTGCAAGAAAAGAGCGAAGTCTGGTGAGACCCCCGAGGCCGGAGATTTCTACAGCTGCTCTGTGCGCACAGGACCTGTGATGAGGTCACAGGAGGGGAGGAGTCAGGGGTCACATGATCAGGGGCCTCAGTGTGTGCAGGACTCTGCTGTGCTGGTTGTCATGGTGCTGGATGAGGGGAAGTTTATGTGGGGTCAGGAGGGGTTTACATGTGAATGTAGCAGAGCCGCGTGTGTACGAGATGTAGGGAGCGGAGCCGTGTGTGTACGAGGTGTACGAAGCGGAGCCGTGTGTGTACGAGGTGTACGGAGCAGAGCCGTGTGTGTACGGAGTGTATGGAGCGGAGCCGCGTGTGTACGAGGTGTACGGAGCAGTGCCGTGTGTGTACGAGGTGTACGGAGCAGAGCCGTGTGTGTACGAGGTGTACGGAGCAGAGCCGCGTGTGTTCGAGGTGTACGGAGCAGAGCCGAGTGTGTACAAGGTGTATGGAGCAGAGCCGAGTGTGTACAAGGTGTACGGAGAGGAGCCGCGTGTGTACGAGGTGTACGGAGCGGAGCCGTGTGTGTACGAGGTGTACGGAGCGGAGCCGTGTGTGTACGGAGTGTACGGAGCGGAGCCGCGTGTGTACGAGGTGTACGGAGCAGAGCCGTGTGTGTACGAGGTGTACGGAGCAGAGCCGTGTGTGTACGAGGTGTACGGAGCAGAGCCGTGTGTGTACGAGGTGTACGGAGCAGAGCCGTGTGTGTACGAGGTGTACGGAGCAGAGCCGTGTGTGTACGAGGTGTACGGAGCAGAGCCGTGTGTGTACGAGGTGTACGGAGCAGAGCCGCGTGTGTTCGAGGTGTACGGAGCAGAGCCGAGTGTGTACAAGGTGTACGGAGCAGAGCCGAGTGTGTACGAGGTGTACGGAGCGGATCCGAGTGTGTACGAGGTGTACGGAGCGAAGCCGGGTGTGTACAAGTTGTACGGAGCGGAGCCGCGTGTGTACGAGGTGTACGGAGCGGAGCCGCGTGTGTACGAGGTGTACGGAGCGGAGCCGCGTGTGTACGAGGTGTACGGAGCGGAGCCGCGTGTGTACGAGGTGTACGGAGCGGAGCTGGGTGTGTACGGGGTGTACGGAGCGGAGCCGCGTGTGTACGAGGTGTACGGAGCGGAGCCGTGTGTGTACGAGGTGTACGGAGCGGAGCCGCGTGTGTACGAGGTGTACGGAGCGGAGCTGGGTGTGTACGGGGTGTACGGAGCGGAGCCGCGTGTGTACGAGGTGTACGGAGCGGAGCCGTGTGTGTACGAGGTGTACGGAGCAGAGCCGAGTGTGTACAAGGTGTACGGAGCAGAGCCGAGTGTGTACGAGGTGTACGGAGCGGAGCTGGGTGTGTACGGGGTGTACAGAGCAGAGCTGCCTGTATACGAGGTGTACGGAGCAGAGCCGCATGTGTACGGGGTGTACGGAGCGGAGCCATGTGTGTACGGGGTGTGCGGAGCGGAGCTGCCTGTATACGAGGTGTACGGAGTGGAGCCGCGTGTACGAGGTGTACGGAGTGGAGCCATGTGTGTACGACCCCCACTTTCAGGATGGGCATTCTCACCCTGTCTTCTACCAGTGGTACTCCTAAGGTATAACATCTATTAAGCACTTAGTCCACCCCGAGGAACGACGGATATACTCAATAGAGGAGTTGAAATGTAAATATCCCACTGCCATATTCTCTCCCTTCTAATATTGCAAGGTAAAAGCTATGGAACAAAAGTATTAGCACATCTTTCTGAATATGAATGGAGACCATCCGTGCTTAGATGGTTCACGAAATCTAATTCTCCATCTGGCCAAATAGTCACTAATTACAAATTCATCCATGCAGCTCTGGATTATGCACAATTCCAATTTCCAGTAACAAAATGGCAGACTGAAGACCCCAGCATGTCCTGTGACACTATTCTGAAAGCTCTAGACCCAGCCTACACATTCCTCCCTCCTGCCCGTTTCCTAGAAATGAGATAGAAAATCTGTCACGGCTCTTACCTGACTCCACAAGAAGGTCATAGAATGGGGTTGTACACGACTTCTAAATGTTTTACATGCCATTCCCTAGAAGCCAACCTGTTTCACTGCTTGTGGGCATGCCCGGTCATTAGACTATTTTGGGAAAGAGTACGGCAATACACCGCCACACATCTGACAAACTTTGTTCCTGATGAACCCTTATGGGCCATATTTGGATACCTAAAACCAGATAATTACACCTGTTCTCCAGGGGCCTGTAAACTACTGCATTGGGTGGCGGCTGCCAGTATTAGGGCCGTTTTACAGACATGGATCCACGACCATGCCCCTCCTTTCAAAATCTTTCTAGAGAAGCTGTCGTTCTCGCTTCAAATGGACTGGGTTGAGGCCTCTTTACATAAAGAGGGAAGGGTGCAGGCCTTTTTTGAAACTTGGGAAAGCTTCATCTCTCTGCTCCCACAGCACATCCAGAGCGATATTAAGACCTGTTTTCAGCCGACAGTCTGGTACCAGGAGCAACTACTACTGGGGGAGACACCTGTCCACTGATATCTCTGGGTGAACTGCTGCGGAGAGACACTTCGGGGTGTTTGGGGTGTACTTTGGTGTCAGTGGGTCCTGAACTTAAGGTTGGACACGTGCTGGGTGTCTGATGGGTAAACATTATGCTTGGTTATGACATGCCCCCCGCTTCCTTCTCCTTTTTCCCTTCCCCGGATTTTCAGGTTTGTCTTGATCTATTGTTCTGACCGATGCGATCTCTAATGAGGAGGTTTTGTTACATATGACTCAAATATTATCTGCATGGATATATGTATGAACATTTTTTTTGCATTAAATAAAACAAAGATTCAGGCTGTGTGCACACGCTGCGGATTATGTGCGGATTCATCCGCGCGGATTTTGTAAAATCCGCAGGTGAAACCGCAGGTCAAAAGACCTGCGGTTTTACCTGCGGATTGCTCTGCGGTTTTGCCCTGCGGTTTTTCATCTCCTCAATGGAGGAGATTGCAAACCGCAGGAGAATCCGCAGAAAGACATGTCAATTCTTTCTGCGGATTGAAAACCGCAGATAATCCGCGCGGAAAATTCTGCACCGTCTGCACTGCGGTTTTTGATTCCCATAGGGAATCATGGTACTGTACACCGCAGCAAAAACTGCTGCGGGTCCGCAGCGGCCAAAACCGCTGCGGAACCGCAGCAAAATCCGCAGCGTGTGCACACAGCCTAAAAGAAACACAGCTGGACTCCAATGAAGGAGTAGAACCATCTCAAGGAGGATCACAGGGAAATGGACAGCATGAGACTTAGATAAGAGAGTCTGAGCAAAGGGTCTGAATACTTATGACCATGTGATATCTCAGTTTTTCTTTTTTAATAAATTAGCAAAAATGTCTACATTTCAGTCAAGATGGGGTGCAGAGTGTACATTAGGGTGACCGCAAAAAATCGATGTCGGAATTTTGTCCGTCTGGACCCCACAAAACGATTCCCCTTTCCAGATATTGAGAGAGCCAAAATTTGAGCTCGATCAAACGACGTTAACCCGTGCCGCTCGTCTCTCAAAGTTTGAAAAAATCCAAATTGAGGTATTTTAAGATTTAGGTATTTTGCATAGTCTGTTAGACTATAAAGAATGTGACAACAACATTGCAGAAATAGCCCTGACCAAATTCTCGAACCATTTGTGGTATTTGAATGCAGAGTTGGTGGGATTATCGTTTTTTGATCCCACCATTACAGACAATGAAAAGTTGTTAATGGCTAATAAATTGCTCAGTAGCACAGATGAACCATCAGAGCACGCTAACCTACATGAGTTGATAATTTTACATAGTTATCTAATCTATTCTAGAGCTTTTGTTAAAGTAGTTTTTGAAACGTCAGAATATAATGCTCGGCATTTGCTTACAACTTGCAGGACATATTGCTTTTGTTCTTCATCTTTTGTCAGAAGGTCGATAAAGTCGGTTACTTCCTACCTCTTTTAATTTTTCTTTCCTAACTTTTGGATTTACAACCCTAGCGTGCTCTGATGGTTCATCTGTACTACTGAGCAATTTATTAGCCATTAACAACTTTTCATTGTCTGTAATGGTGGGATCAAAAAACGATAATCCCACCAACTCTGCATTCAAATACCACAAATGGTTCGAAAATTTGGTCAGGGCTATTTCTGCAATGTTGTTGTCACATTCTTTATAGTCTAACAGACTATGCAAAATACCTAAATCTTAAAATACCTCAATTTGGATTTTTTCAAACTTTGAGCGACGAGCGGCAAGGGTTAACGTCGTTTGATCGAGCTCAAATTTTGGCTCTCTCAATATCTGGAAAGGGGAATCGTTTTGTGGGGTCCAGACGGACAAAATTCTGACATTTTTTCCCCCCCATATGAGATCCGGTCACCCTAGTGTACATTAATGAGAAAAAAATGAATTTTTTTAAATTCTGTACCCACTGCATATTAGGTAGCTCCACCCACCACTCTGCTGAATGTTGGTTACTAGGCAGGTTACTAGTGTTGAGCGATACCGTTCGATACTCAAAAATATCGTATCAGATGGTATCGCCCGATACGAAAAAAATATCGGGTATCGCCGATTCCGATACCGGAAGTCCCATTGAAGTCAATGGGACTTCCGGTATCAGAATTTAAAAAAGCCCTTTATTTCCTTGTTGGCTAATTCTACATAATTGAAAACAAATAAGAATCATGTAGAATGTATTGTGGGAGGTGGAGGAGACATTAAAGGCATAGTGGTTTATTCAAATCACATGGCATAGCATTAATTCCATTTTTTTTTTTCAAGACGTTCGGAGTTAAAAAGATATTGACTATGTTAACCTTTTTTATATTTTGTCAGATACTGTATGTATGTTTCACAACTTCCATGCTCTTCACCTTCTTTTGTACTTCTCCCACACTTTCTCCTTCATGATCTGCAGCAGTAGCATTTTTTTCATCAACTTTTTCTTCACCTTATTCATCTTCTTCTTCTTCATCTTCTTCCCATTAATTTTTTTTTTCCATTCTTCATATTCTTCTTATTCAGCTATTACTAATTTTCATATGCTATTTCTTCATCTTCTTCCTATTCTTCTTTTTCTTCATTTTCTTATGGTGACAGGCATTCCTGTAGTACTTATCTATAAAAGTTATAAGATTACACCTTACATTCTGCCTGTCACAAAAGATTTACAACAGGATTTGTCCACGTTCAGTTTGGCCTGCAGCAGCAGGCATTTTCCAGGGGCACCACGAGGAGGAACAGACTCACCCCCATTTACTGCTTAGTCTTCTTCTGCTTATAATTTTGATTTCTTCTATGATGATTTTTAGTCTTATGCTTAATGTTCTTCTGCTTTCTGTTCTTCTGCTTTTGCTTCTTCTGCTTCTTGTTCTTCTGTCTTTTGTTCTGTATCTTGGTGGTTGTCTTCATGTTCTTTGTCCTCTTGGTCATATTATTTAGGGTCATATTTCTGGTCTTCTTTAGTGTGGTCTTCAGGTTCGTCGTCATCAAGGTCGTCGTCATGGAGATCAATAAGGATTACCAAAGACAATTTCAAAAAGCTTGATCTTGGAAATGTAGCAGAAGGTACAAGAAGGCTGAGAAACTGGCGAGAACCAGCTGACAGTACTGGAACCCCTAGTGGCAGCAGAAGGAACAATAGCTAATGGTACTACTGAGAAACAGCTGACGGTGCTGGACCCCGGTTACTATGCAGGAGGTACCTGTGCTAGAAACCACTACCAAGGACCAGCTGACCTTGCTGGACCTCGGATACCGAGATGGAGGCACCTAGGCCAAAGGCTCTGGCGAGAACCAGCTGACAGTGTTGGCACCCGGATGGGTAGCAGAAGGAACAAGAGCCAATGGCACTACCGAGGACCAACTGACGGTGCTGGACCACGGTTACTAAGCAGAAGGTACCTGTGCTAAAAAGCACTACCAAGGACCAGCTGACAGTGCTGGACCTCGGATACCGAGATGGAGGCACCTAGGCCAAAGGCTCTGGCGAGAACCAGCTGTCAGTGCTGGCACCCAGATGGGTAGCAGAAGGAACAAGAGCCAATGGCACTACCGAGGACCAACTGACGGTGCTGGACCACAGTTACTTAACAGAAGGTACCTGTGCTAAAAAGCACTACCAAGGACCAGCTGACGGTGCTTGACCTCGGATACCGAGATGGAGGCACCTAGGCCAAAGGATCTGGCGAGAACCAGCTGACAGTGCTGGAACCCGGGTGGGTAGCAGAAGGTACCCATCCAAAGCAAAGTAGCCAGGCCGCAAGCCGGCCGCAGTTACCAAAACCAACAGTCCTACAGGGGGTCCATGTCCCATTGGCACTACGGATCCAGCCTTCAGTGCCAGTTCCCGCAGCCCACATAGGAGTCACCTAAACTGCAGGCACCGTAGAGTCGGCTAACCCGGCCGCAAGACGACAGGACAACGGATTGTTGGTATAGTGACCTTGACACTACCCGGAAACAGCTGGTGTGCTGGAACCAGGCTGGGCAACAGGGAGTACCCGTGCCAAAGACACTGCCGAGCACCAACTGGCGTTGTTGGAACCCAGGGAAAATCATGGTGAAGGCCGAGGCCTACTTGGTGGCAGTTTTAGATTGTTTGTAGGCTACAACAGACTGTCAATGTGCTCCAATTAGGCATCTGTTTCCACTGTTTCCAGGATTTCACGTGACCACCAACACCGCTAGTTTATGCGTACAGTAGCCGTCTGCCCAATCCACACGTGTTCCTGTGTTACTGGGGTTCTGTAATGTCAGCAGATCCCCTGATGTGTGTCTGCCAATGTCTCCTGCTCTGTCCACCTTCCCACCACTTGCAGTGGGAAGGTGAACAGCGCAGGAGACAGTGCCGGACACACATTGGGGGATCTGCTCACGTAACAGAACACCAGGAACACAGGAACAAGTGTGGAATGCGTGGACGGCAACTGTGAGCAGGAACTGGCGGTGTTGGAGGTCAGGGGAAATACTAGAGACAGAGTGGAGACAGAGGCCAAATCAGAGAATGTTTAAATCAGAAGTAGTTACAATTTGGAGGCAGCAGCAGTTTGCCCTCCACACAGCAGGGGATCAGCTGACGTTACTGACCCCGACTTTCACATGAACGAGTGTTTTTTTCTGTGTGGACAGCACTTCCGAGCAACAACTGACGATGTTGGAGCCCAGGGATAGTCATTTTGTAGGCTGAGGTCTACTTGGGGGCAGTTTAAGATAAGACGTTGTTAGAATTTGGAGGCAGCAGGAGAGTTTGCCGTACACAGCAGGGAATCAGCAGACGTTACCGAACCCCACTTTCACATGAACAAGTGTTTTTTTCTGTGTGGACAGCACTTCCGAGCACCAACTGGCGTTGTTGGAGCCCAGGGACAATCATGGTGTAGGCCAAGGCCTACTTGGTGGCAGTTTTAGATTGTTTGTAGGCTACAACAGACTGTCAACGTGCTCCAATTAGGCAGCTGTCCCACTCTGTTTCCAGGATTTCACGTGACCACCAACACCGCCAGTTTATGCGTACAGCAGCCGTTTGCCCAATCCACATGTGTTCCTGTGTTACTGGGGTTCTGTAATGTCAGCAGATCCCCTGATGTGTGTCTGCCAATGTCTCCTGCTCTGTCCATATTCCCACCACTTGCAGTGGGAAGGTGGACAGCGCAGGAGACAGTGCCGGACACACATTGGGGGATCTGCTCACATAACAGAACACCAGGAACACAGGAACAAGTGTGGAATGAGTGGATGGCAACTGTGAGCAGGAACTGGCGGTGTTGGAGGTCAGGGGAAATACTAGAGACAGAGTGGAGACAGAGGCCAAATCAGAGAATTTTTAAATCAGAAGTAGTTACAATTTGGAGGCAGCAGCAGTTTGCCCTCCACACAGCAGGGGATCAGCTGACGTTACTGACCCCCACTTTCACATGAACGAGTGTTTTTTTCTGTGTGGACAGCACTTCCGAGCAACAACTGACGATGCTGGAGCCCAGGGATAGTCATTTTGTAGGCTGAGGCCTACTTGGAGGCAGTTTAAGATAAGACGTTGTTAGAATTTGGAGGGAGCAGTACACTTTGCCATACACACAGCAGGGGATCAGCTGACGTTACCGAACCCCACTTACACATGAGCGAGTGTTTTGTCTGTGTGGACAGTACTTCTGAGCACCAACTGGCGGTGTCGGAGCCCAGGGAAAATCAGGTAGTAGGCTGAAGCCTACTTGGTGGCAGTTTTCGATTGTTTCTACACTACTACTAACTGTCAATGTACTCCAATTAGGCCTCTGGCTTCACTCTGTTTCGAGTATTTCCTCTGGCTTCCAACCACGCCAGTTGCTGCTCTGAAATGCCGTCTGCACAACCAACACTTGTTCCTGTGTTACTGGGGTTCTGTAACACCAGCTTCTCCCTAGAGGTGAGTCAGGCAATGTCTCCTGCTCTGTCCACTTTTCCACTACAAGTAGTGGGAATGTAGACAAAGCAGGAGACATTGCCGGACTCACCTCTGGAGATGAGCAGATGTTACAGGACCCAGGTAACACAGGAACAAGTGTTGATTGTGCAGACGGCACTTGAGAGCACAAACAGGCGGTGTTGTAGGCCGGAGGAAATACTCAAAACAGAGTGGAGACAGAGGGCAAATCAGAGAACATATTAAATCAGAGGTAGTCAGAAGTTGTAGGCAGCAGGAGAGTTTGGCGTACACACAGCAGGGGATCAGCTGACGTTACCGAACCCCACTTACACATGAGCGAGTGTTTTGTCTGTGCGTACAGCACTTCTAAGCACCAACTGGCGGTGTCGGAGCCCAGGGAAAATCAGGTAGTAGGCCGAGGCCTACTTGGAGCCAGGTGTAAATCTGAGGTACTTTGAGTTTGGAGGGAGCAGGACACTTTGCCATACACACAGTAGGGGATCAGCTGACGTTACCAAACCCCACTTACACATGAGCGAGTGTTTTGTCTGTGTTGACAGCACTTCTGAGCAACAATGGGCGTTGCTGTAGCCCAGGAAATAAAGTTCAGGTCATAGAAACATGAACGCAACAGGAGACCGGGATCCTGTTGCCAGCCAATTATTTATTCTGGAAGAGGACTGGCAAATTCAGGTGAGTTCCAGGCCTTGTTCATTTTCACAAAAGTAAGCCGGTCAACATTATCGGCGGATAGTCACATGCGACAGTCTGTTACCACACCACCTGCAGCACTAAAGACACATTCCGATAATACACTGGCAGCAGGGCAAGCCAGCACCTCCAATGCATACTGGCTAAGCTCTGGCCATGTATCCAGCTTAGAGACCCAATACTTGAACAGGGAAGAGCCGTCTGGGAGTACACTAACAGGGCAAGACAAGTAGTCTGTCACCATCTGACGGAAACGTTGCCTCCTGCTGACTGGAGCCGTCTGTGATGGTGTAGCCGTTTGTGGCGGTCCCACAAAACTTTTCCACATTTGGGCCATACTGGCCTTGCCTTGTCCTGCGGCACTGCCTCTGCTACCTCTTTGTGCAGAGCTTCCTCCACTGCCTCTACCCACATGGCTGCTTTGAAAAGCACTACCAGCAACACTTGCGGGGGGGAATGGAGAACATGATGGCCTGCACAAGTGTTTCTTGGTACTCCCGCATTTTACGCTCCCGGTTCAACTGTGGTATGAGGCTTTGTAAGTTGTCCCGGTAGCGAGGATCTAAGAGGGTGTACACCCAATAATCAGCCGTGTGGAGAATGTTGGCGATGCGGCGGTCATTTAACAAGCACTGCAGCATGAAATCAACCATGTGCTGCAGACTGCCAACTCGACCGGAAACTCTGTCCCCAGCTTGAGGCAGCATCTTGGCCTGCTCAGCATCACCCCACCCTCGCTGTACACACTGACTACTAGAGCCTTGTGTACCTCCCTCCTCTGGAGAGATGTGTTCCTCCTCCTCCATTGACTCCTCGTCATCCTCATCACTAAGTGTCCCCTGCCTGGGCCTTTGTGTGGAAGCACGTTGCGCAGACTTGCCAGAAGCAGATGGCATTTCTGACTCCTCATCCTCGACCTCTTCAAAAACCTCCTCACTTAGTGCTTGCAAGGTTTTTTGAAGCAGACAGATAAGGGGGACAGTCATGCTGACTAGTGCATCATCTGCACTGGCCATCCGCGTGGAGTCATCGAAGGCACGCAAAACTTGGCAGATGTCCCTCATAGTGGCCCACTCAGTGGTGGTGAAGTGTGTCCGGCGCACAGTGCGACTTGTTTGCGCCTGATGCAGCTGGTACTCCATTACTGCTGCCTGCTGCTCATACAACCGCTCCAACATATGTAACATTGAATTCCACCTGGTGGGGAGGTCACATATGATGCGATGTTCTGGCAGACGGAATCGGCGTTGCAGAGATGCAATGCGCGATCTTGCCATGCTGGAACGCCGCAAGTGAGCACACTCTAGACGAACCTTGTGCAGCAGTGCATCAAGATCCGGATAGTCCCTCAGAAAGCTCTGCACGACCAAATTGAGCACGTGTGCCAGACATGGTATGTGAGTGAGGTTGCCTAGGCCCAGAGCTGCCACTAGATTTCGGCCATTGTCACTCACTACCAAACCTGGCTGGAGATTCGCTGGCACAAACCACACATCGCTCTCCTGCTTGATGGCATTCCAGAGCTCCTGTGCTGTGTGGCTCCGATTCCCCAAAGAAATTAATTTAAGGACGGCCTGTTGACGTTTGGCCACACCTGTGCTCATATCTGGCCTAACAGGCTCATGCAGTGCTGATTCCGAGGAACTAGAGTAGGAGGAGGACTCAATATGTACAGACTGCATTCCTGCAATCCTTGGAGTTGGCAGAATACGTACAGAGCCACTCTCCAGATCTGTACCCGGCTCCACAACATTGACCCAATGGGCAGTGAGGGAAAGGTATCGTCCCTGTCCATGGCTACTGGTCCATGCATCGGTGGTCAGGTGGACCTTGCTACTGACGGCGTTTAGTAGCGCATTTTTAATTTTTCCCTCCACATGCTTTTGCAGGGCAGGGACGGCTTGCCTGCTGAAATAAAAGGGGCTGGGCACATTGTATTGTGGAACTGCCAATGACATCAAGTTCCGGAAGGTGTCAGTCTCCACCAGCCTGAATGACATAGCATCTCAAGGGCCAGTAGTTTGGCAATGCCGGCATTCAGAGCCAGTGCTCGGGGATGGTTTGCCAAGTATGGCCGCTTTTTCTCCCATGCCTGTGCTACCGATTGCTGGTGAGTGGCCTGGGAATGTGCTGATGACTGAGAACGTGGTTCAGTGGGTGGAATTTCACTGGGTCTCTGGACAACAGTGGCAGAGGTTCTTCCTTGGCGTTCCAGTGAGGAAGCCGAACCAGCTGTGTGTGAGCTGGAGGAAGAGGCCCCAACACGAGCTGAAGAGGTGGTAGGTGCTGCTGAAGGTTGGCCTACATCTTCAGTGTGTCTGTGTAACTCCACCTCGTGCTTGGTACGCACATGTTTCCACATATTTGTGGTATTGAGGTTGCTCACATTTTTCCCTCGTTTAACTTTCTGATGACAGAGCTTGCATTTGACAAAGCAAATGTCATCTGCAACTGTGTCAAAAAAAGACCACGCACTGCAAGTCCTGGGAGCGCCCGTTTTCTGTTTTGGAAGAGGATTGCTCCTCACGGGTGCCAAAGTGGAGGCTACAGGCAACCAAGTATGCCCCCGCCCTCTCCCTCCTCTTTTGGCCGTTCGGGGAATCTCTTCCTCAGAGCTGCTCCCACCACCTTCCTGTGGCTGATGCCATGATGGGTCAAGGACCTCATCATCTCCACTCCCCTCTTCAAGCACCGGCTGGTCCTGGGTTGTCTCGCCAGCACCGTATGCACCAGAAATTGGCAACTGAGTCTCATCATCAGATGAGCACTGAGGTGTGCTGACAATAGGCACTGGCCCACCCGCCTCTTCAGATTCAGAGGGACAAAGCAGTTGCGCATCACTGCATACTCCCTCTTCTTCACGTTCTAGAATGCTGCTTGGCTGGCCACCTCTTTCCAAGCCAACAGATTCTGAGAACAGAAGTAAAGATTGAGATGGCTCCTGTCCAGGGCTCTCAGACTGCCTGGGCAATTTGGCAGGTGGTGAAGAGACAGATGGTTGCTCTTAAGTGCTCTGGCCCTGGGAGGATGCGGAAGTCATTGAAGTGGATGCGTTAGCTGCCATCCATCCGACAACGGCTTCAATTTGTTAGTCACGCAGCAGTGGGGTACGGCGAGGTCCTACAAAGCTGTGCATGAAGGACTGTTGCCTGGTAAAAGTGGGGGGTGCCGGGTCCCTGGTGGCCGCAGCAGACACGAATCCCCACGTCCTCTCCCTGCTGAAACTCCGGCCACGACCACGTGCCTTACTCCCTGCCTTCTTCATCTTGGTAGACTGATAAAGATAGGCAGAAAAGTAAAAAAGGGGGGGCTTAGTGTTCTTATTCCTGAACACCTGCTAACCAGTATAAGAAACACTAATTTGGCTAAGAGTGTGTGTACTACACTTTAATATGATCTAATGTGGCCTACACAATTCTAAAGTGGAGTGTTTGGTGAACTTTATTTCCTTTTTTTTTGGGGGGGGGAAATAAAAGGATGTTACCAAGGTTTGAAAGCTATAGTATCACAAACTTTTTGGAGCGATTACAATGCAGGAAGCTAACCTACAATGCAATTGATGAGGCTCCAAAAAATAGGGTGATACTAGTCTGGCTGGCCCTGAAGGGCACAAGCCAGCAAAAAGGCTCCTCTATCTAATCCTATATAGTGTTTGCAACCAACCAATGACAATGGATCCGGATGGAAGCACACTAATATAGGAGCAAAAATCTGGACAAATTAGCTGCAAAAAAAGGACTATGTATGAGGCAGTGACGCACGCTGAGCGGACAACAACCAGCGGTGGCTGTAGAACACACTGCAAAGTGAGCTGCACTCACACACAGAGAGACCTATCAGACAGCCAAAAACAGTGCAGAGAAATGGGCTATAGCACTGAAAGGCTGCTGAAAGGCTCCGCTGTCCACTCCTTTAGTGTTTGCAACCAACGTATATGGATACGTATGGAAGCACACTATACAGGAGAAAAAAAAAGCAGCAATAAAAGAAAAATGTGTATGAGGCAGAGACACACGCTGGGCGGCCTACAAGCAGACGTGCCTGCAGGACACACTACACAGCGTGGGTCTGCACTCACACAGCCCTTGCAGACAGCTATTAAAACAGCGCTGCTGGGCTAAAAAAATGCTACAGTGGTGGATTATGTAGCCTGGGTAGAGCAATAGATATGTTTGATGATCGCTATTTCTAACTGTCCCTCACAGTCTTCAACAGCAGCCTGTCCCTAACTGAATTCATAGCAGAGTGAACCCGAAATGGCGGCTGCTGCGGTTTTTATAGTGCATCATGACATCATTTCAGCAGCCAATCACAGCCATGCCAGTAGTTAACATGCCTACATGCGTAACAGGATGTGCCCACACTTCTGAGGATCCCCATTGGCTGAATCAAATCGAGCGGGCTCCTAGCATTATGGGAACTTCCGATTCCGGTATTCGATACGAAAAAAGTATCGGAACTAAGTATCGGAATTCCGATACAGCGAATATCGGCCGATACCCGATACTTGCGGTATCGGAATGCTCAACACTACAGGTTACTCGTCCGTAAACGTGTGCCTCTGTGCTTGTGTGCTTTACTGTGTATGGCCGGTTTTGTCCCCTGACTTTTGCCTCTGTGTTCTGCTTTGTACTGCTCTGTCCCTCCTGGTTATCTGATCCTCTTGGCTTGTCTCTGTTTACTCTTTGTCTTGTCCCTAGGTACTGCGCACTCGTCTGGCTTTTGACCCTTGGCTCTCCTTGACCACATTTACTGTCTTTGCCCTGCGCTCTGTGTGCTCAGTTGCCTTCCCTGCACTCACGTGTGGTGACTCTGCCCCCTGGTCACGTGATCGCTTAGTGCCAGGTCCTGTGCTTCCTGCACTAGCCTCAGGTCCTTGCGCAATCCATGCCTTCTGCCTGCACTACCTGCGCTCATTCATGTACCCCCTGACAGCATTCCCTAGGCAGCGCCAGTGACACCTTAGGTGTCATTATATCACGTCAAGGAAACTTACAGTCAGAGTAAGTGAACATGTCTTGAACATCAACAATTCTAAAAAGTTTGAAGGCCTGACTCAATTAAAACCCTTGCCGAGACATTTTTATTATTATTATTATTACTATTTATTTATATAGCACCATTGATTCCATGGTGCTGTACATGAGAAGGTGTTACATACAAATTACAGATATCACTTACAGTAAACAAACTAACAATGACAGACTGATACAGGGGGCGAGAGGACCCTGCCCTTTCGGGCTTACATGCTACAGGATGGTGGGGAAGGAGACAGTAGGTTGGTGGGTTGCAGCAGTTTCGGTGTTGGTTGAGGTGAGATCACCGGTAGTGGTGAGAGAGAAGGAGGTAGCGGGGTCATTGCAGGCTGTAGGCCTTCTTGAAGAGGTGGGTTTTCAGGTTCCGTCTGAAGGTTCCAAATGTGGTTGATAGTCGGACTTGTTGGGGCAAAGAATTCCAGAAAATAGGGGATATTCGGGAGAAGTCTTGGAGGCGGTTGTGTGAGGAGCGAATAAGTGTGGAGGAGAGAAGGAGGTCTTGCGAGGACCGGAGATTACGTGAGGGAAGGTATTGGGAGATTAGTTCAGAGACATATGGGGGAGACAGGTTATAGATGGCCTTGTAGGTCAGTATTAGTAATTTTAACTGGATACGCTGAGGGAAAGGGAGCCAGTGAAGAGATTTGCAGAGGGGAGAAGTGGAGGAGTAGCGAGGAGAGAGATGAATTAGTCAGGCGGCAGAGTTAAGGATGGACTGGAGAGGTGCGAGGGTGTTAGCAGGGAGACCACAGAAAAGGATGTTGCAGTAGTCGAGGCGGGAGATGATGAGGGCATGCACAAGCATTTTAGTAGACTGAGGGTTGAGGAAAGGACGGATTCTGGAAATATTTTTGAGCTGGAGGCGACAGGAGGTAGTAAGAGCTTGGATGTGCGGTTTGAAGGACAGGGCAGAGTCAATGATTACTCCGAGGCAGCGGACTTCCGGTACTGGGGAAAGTGTGATGTCATTAATTTTTATAGCTAGGTTGGGTAAGGAAGATCTGAGAGATGGAGGAAAGATGATGAGTTCAGATTTGTCCACATTGAGCTTGAGGAAGCGAGAGAAGAAGGAGGATATGGCTGATAGACACTCTGGGATTCTGGACAGCAGTGAGGTGACTTCTGGGCCAGAGAGGTAGATCTGGGTGTCATCAGCATAAAGGTGGTAGTGGAATCCGTGGGACTTTATGAGTTGCCCCAGACCAAGTGTATAGACTGAGAAGAGTAGGGGTCCTAAAACAGAGCCTTGGGGGACTCCAACAGAGAGAGACATTTCAAGACAACACATAACTGTGATTCCAGCTTACTACGTGTCTCTGGCATCGATAGAGTCCTGGTTACCAATAGGGGTGGCGACTGGAAAAAGATCTTTTCACTAAGGATGGGCAAACCTGATCTGTAAAGTTCTGGACCCGTACCGAACACATAGTATTCATTCACAAGGTCCCGAAAACGGGTTTCCATGGTTAACCCGCGTTTCAGTTCAGGTCCAAGGCCTGTAATAGCATAAAACTAATAATAAACATTATACTTACCTGTCCTGCGATGCGTCCTCCAATCCCACTGTCTCCTGGCCGCATCTGCTTCCGGGGCCGCGCATTAACTTCCAGCGGTATTCACTAAACTCAGCAGTCTTCGGCTTTTTCCGTCAGTGTTTGTGCAGTGACGTCAGGGTTCACCCCAGTTCATGGCTGACGTCAACGCATGAACACTATCGACGACGGCCAAAAATTGCCGAATAGTGGAGTGCATAACCCGGATGTTAATGAGAGGCCCCGGAAGTAGATGCGGTCGGAATACAGCGAGACGGGAGGATGCATCGCTTGACCAGTAAGTATAATTATAAAGTTTATTATTAATTTTATGCTTTGTTTTACAGCCCCCCCATCCCATTTCTGTAAAGTCCAAGCTCTGGGTTCGGACGCAAGTTCACATCTTCTCCGGCTCAGAGCTCGAACTTTACAAAAAAACTCGGGGGAACCCACCGATCCCGATCATCGGGGAGTTCGCCCATCACTACTGGTCACAATTAGAGACTAAATGGATCCGGCAATTAAATACCTTACGTCCAAATGGTGTAAATGAAGTTCTCAGCTTCTCCCCTTTCCTATAGGGGGTTTGGTACAATTCGTTCTCTACACTCTTTATTACATAAAACAGTTTTATCTGATTTCAATGTGTCTTATTTGTTTTTTATTTCCTCATAAGACAATGGTCAAAAGATCGCCGATCTGCACTTTACTCTCCTATGGTGACGATCCTCTAGACATCCGGACAGTCAGGAATATTGGATCCCATCTGTGTCTCCCCACTATTCTAACAATGGACGCTCTCTCCGCGATCATTTACTCCTCTATACGGTTATTACGGGGAATGACTCTGTGATGACTTTTCTTCTGGGAGAGACACAGATCACATGTGGCTAATATTGCTGTGTGAATATAAACTTATATTTTTCTGAACATTTTTTTTCTACTTTTGGCATTGTGAAGATATACAGCATTGTATCTTAATTAACCAGATGACTATTTTTAGCAGACGAAGAATAATAGAATGTTATCTGTATGTTGGCTTTCAAATTTAATTGTAGATTTCTGGTTGGTCAAGAAAACAGACTTTTGTTTGTGTAAGCCGGTAATATTGACTTTTACTGTGCGCTTATTCTTGATCACTCACATCTGCTATACTCACTTTTCTTTTCTGTCCTGTCTAGTCAGTGTGGGTCCCATCATTTGCTCAGTCTATTTTTCTGCCTGCGCTTGTGTTTCATCTTGTCTCACCGACAAAATATGTTTTTGATCGTGTGTTATTCCCCTTTATGTTTGGCGGTATAATGATAAAGCATTGTTTTTTACCTCGTTTTTTATTTATTTTTTACTGTGTTCACTGAAGGGGTCAACTAGTCTGACAGTTTTATAGGTCGGGTCGTTACGTATGCGGCGATACTAAATATGTGTACTTTTACTGATTTTTTTTACATAAAGAAATATATTTACTTGAAAAATATAATGCTCAAAAAATATAGGGAACACTTTATTTTTTTGAGCAGTATATTTATTTATTTTTTCTTTATTTAAGAATTTAAAAATATTTTTACACAGTATAATTTTTTTTTTTTTACTTTGTCCCAGGATGGGACATCACTATATAGTTTCAGATCGCTGATCTGACACTTTGCGGAACACTTTGTAGTAGGTAGTGCAGGAGGCTCTCAGCAGGCACTGACAAACCACCTCCCTGAAGGACCCCGTGGCCATCTTGGATCCGGGGGCCAGCAGGGAGGAGGCCCTCAGAACAATACAATCACATTGCGTTGTTCTGAGGGTCTCAGGGAAGCACGCAAGGAGCCCTCTCCCTGCGCGATGCTTCCCTATGCCACCAGAACGCTTCAAACATGTTTGATCACAGTGCGCCGGGAGTTAAAGTTTTAAGAGTGGTTCGTGATCACTCCTGGCACTTAGTGCCTGGTGTCACCTGTGATAATCAGCTGAAATCCAGCCACAATCAGCCTCGCTACCCCCGTGAGCGCGGCTGATCGCGTATGACGTACTATTCCCTTCCATGGGCATTAAGGCCATGGGCACATGGACATTATAGTACGTCATACGTCAGAAAGGGGTTAAGTGGGCCTTGGAGCCCCTACGTTATTATTTGCTCAGTCGACTATTTCGTTTTGTGAAAGATGATTCACCCTTGGTATAGATGAGGAATGCCAAGGAGAGGAATGCTCAGGTCACCAGATGCTTTCTTTCCAAGCAGAATTTTAATCTCAGCATTGAACATCGGGCAGGGAAATCGCTGGTAAATACGATGTGGATGGAGTCCTATTAGACCTGCTGGAGTGCCTTGTAGTCACAGCAGGACACCTGTGAGTCACAAAGCAAAATAAAAGTAAGCATGGAGCTGGTCAAGCTATTTGGTTAAGGCATTGTTCAGGAAAACCCAGTATGTTCTTTCATTTTTGAAACGGACTACAGGAAGGTAGCGAGCAGTCCGTTTCCTCCAGACCGGGTCTTGCAAGTGGCCCATGGCCACAGATTCCAGGTTAAAACCCCTGCAGCAATAGTTTGGGTGTGCCAGTTTGGAATTTGCCACTTGCAGAGCAGTCGGATCTGTAGAAGCTCAGTCTGTGTGAGATAACACAGAGCCAACAGAGTGAATTCCTGGCACCCCACAGCATGATACGGTGGTGCCGTCTCCCTCGGCCCCTGGACTCCCACTGACGGTTTTGTTTCCTGGCTGCGATCCGAAGGATGCCGTATGCTTTACACTGTGTGTGTGGACATTAAAACACGTTTTGCTGTGAATTTTTCCTGTGGTCACTGTCTGTCACACTGAATCAACCCACTGCACTACACAGATTTATATTTTTTTTTGTTTGGCTGCTGTCACTCACCAAAAAAACGCTTTTTATTGCAAAAACTAGTTTTTGTATTGCCATATTTTGAAAGCTAAAAATTTTTCCATATTTCGGCCCACATAGTGATGTGAGGGCTTGCTTTTTGCAGGACGAGTTGACGTTTTTACTAGTACCATTATCAGACACATGACACCCTTTGATCACTTTCGATTCTGATTTTTGGGAGGCAGAATGAACAAAAATCAGCAATTCAGGAATTTGTGTTTATGTCGTTCCATGTGTGGTAAAATTGAAAAGGCAGTTTTATTCTTTGGGTGAGTATGATTACATCATACCACAGTTTTATCTTATTTATGTTTTGGCGCTTTTACACAAACTATTTTATAGAAAAAATAATTATCTTTTCATTGCTTTATTTTCAGAGCTATAACCTTTTTATTTTTTCTGTTGCTGGAACTGTGTGATGTCTTGTTTTTTGCGGGCAAGATGACGCTTTCAGTAGTACCATGCTTATTTGTATTTGTCTAATTGAACGCATTTTATTCCACTTTTTGACAGTATGATGATAAAGCATTGTTTTTTATTTTTTATTTATTTTTTATGGTATTCACTAAAGAATCATAGAATCGTAGAGTTGGAAGGGACCTCCTAGGCCATCTGGTCCAACCCCCTGCTCAAAGCAGGATTCGCTTAATCATCCCAGTCAGATGTCTGTCCAGCCTCTGTTTGAAGACTTCCATTGAAGGAGAACTCACCACTTCTCGTGGGAGCCTGTTCCACTCATTGATCACTCTAACTGTCAAAAAGTTTTTTCTAATATCTAATCTGTGTCTCCTCCCATTCAGTTTCATCCCATTGCTTCTAGTCTTTCCTTGTGCAAATGAGAATAAAGTTGATCCTTCTACAATGTGACAGCCCTTTAGATATTTGTAGACAGCTATTAAGTCTCCTCTCAGTCTTCTCTTTTGCAAACTAAACATTCCCAAATCCTGCAACCTTTCCTCATAAGACAGGGTTTGCAGACCGGTCACCATTCTGGTCGCTCTTTTCTGAACTTGCTCCAGTTTGTTGATGTCTTTTTTAAAATGTGGTGCCCAAAACTGGACACAATATTCCAGATGAGGTCTGACCAAAGAGGAGTAGAGGGAAATAATGACTTCACGTGATCTAGACTGTATGCTTCTGTTAATACATCCTAGAATTGCATTTACCTTTCTTGCTGCTGCATCACACTGTTGACTCATATTCAGTCTGTGATCTATTAGTATACCCAAGTCTTTTTCACATGTGCTGTTGCTTAGCCCTATTCCTCCCATTCTGTATATGCTTTTTTTCATTTTTATTGCCCAGATGTAGTACTTTGCATTTTTCCGTTAAAAACCATTCTGTTAGTTGCTGCCCACTTCTCCAGTTTATTTATATCTTTTTGAATCCTCTCTCTCTCTTCTCTAGTATTAGCTATCCCTCCTAGCTTTGTGTCATCAGCAAATTTAATCAGTTTACCCTCAATTCCTTCATCTAAATCATTGATAAAGATGTTGAACAATACAGGGCCCAGGACAGAGCCCTGTGGTACCCCACTTAAGACATTCTTCCAACTGGATGTGCAGCCATTTACGACCACTCTTTGGGTCTGATCACTAAGCCAGTTAAGAATCCACCTAACAGTTGCCTTGTCCATTCCATACTTAGTCATTTTTTCAATAAGGATTGTATGAGATACTTTGTCAAATGCTTTGCTGAAGTCAAGATATACTATATCTACAGCATTTCCTTGATCCACCCAATCAGTGATTCCGTCATAGAAGGAAATTAAGTTAGTCTGACATGACTTATTAGTTACAAACCCATGCTGACTCTGTTTAATCACTTCATTCTTATCCAGGTACTGACATACATGTTGTTTAATAATTTGTTCAAAGATCTTTCCTGGTATAGAAGTCAGACTCACCGGCCTATAGTTGCCTGGGTCCACCTTCTTCCCCTTTTTGAAGATAGGAACAACATTTGCTCTTCTCCAGTCTTCTCCAGGGTTTAACTAGTGGGACAGTTTCATAGGTCTAATTGTTCTGGATGAGGCAATACCAAATATGTGTACTTTTATTGCTTATATATATTTTTATACAAATATTTATTTATGGGCACAACATATTTTTATTTTGTATTTTTTTCAGATATTTCTACATTTTTTTTAAACTTGTTTTTTTTTCTTTTTTTTTTTTTTTTTTAACTTTTTTTTTACTTTGTCCCACTATGGTCCTTTCATTTTCCCAGGATGATTGCTTGAATAGCATGGGGATGCAAGAGCATCCCTATGCTATGCAAACTGTCAGCGCTGCTCTGACAGACAAAGTTGCCAATTGTGCTCTGAGCATGATCAAGCAACTTTGCTAGCTCTGTTGACCTGGATGTCATCGTGATGACATTGGGTCAACATGGCAACAATCGGGACCTCGCAATGTTGTTGCGTGGTCTCTGCTCCAAGGGCTGAGGGGCTATCTTCCCTCTGCCTGCTCCCGAAATGCTGTGATCAAGTTTGATCACATCACTTAGGGTGTTAAAGTACTCGGAGCAGTGTGGGACTGCTCCTTGCCTTGAGTATTGGGTGTCAGCTGACAGAATTAGCTGACTGCCGATGCTGATCGCGCGCACAGCCCGTGTGAGTGCAAAATCGCCTGGACGTATCCATAGGTTTATCATCCTGCAACATTTATTTTAATGGCTACAACCTCTGCCTGCTGTCATCGGCTGTTTATCATCCTGCAACATTTTCATAGAATAGAATCATAGAATCATAGAATGGTAGAGTTGGAAGGGACCTCCTGGGCCATCTGGTCCAACCCCCTGCTCAAAGCAGGATTCGCTAAATCATCCCAGTTAGATGTCTGTCCAGCCTCTGTTTGAAGACTTCCATTGAAGGAGAACTCACCACTTCTCGTGGCAGCCTGTTCCACTCATTGATCAATCATTTTGTTTAATGGTATAGAACATAGAATTCTGCTTGCTGAATTATCGCTATAATTTGTCACTATCCATTTTTGGATCTGTTTCAGATCTGCATTCTCATATTAAACCTTTTTTCCTTTCAGGCCATTGGGGGTTAATATCAGTTTTTCCCCCTGGTGGCCGCTGGTGTAATTGCATGGCTGGTCTGTTTGCTATGCAGGTGGCGACCACTCCCCCTTGCTTTAAAAGGTCACCAGGTGCTGCAGCTAACTGTTGGTGATACTTTTCCTCTTTGTAGACCAACCAAGCTGGAGTCAGGAGCTGGCTGAGTGCAGTGGAGCTTCAGCTATAACCTTGTTCTGGTGCCTAACTCTGCTGTGTGGTACATTGCAGCAGATAAAGCAAAGTTTTGTTTTTTAGTTGATTTAACCCCGAGGTGTCTGTCTTATCTTTCCTTTTGTTTTATTTGTGCAGTTCACTTTTTTCCCTGTCTCACCTCCTGGGGGGGGGTTGGGGGTTTAGTTCAGGGCTAAACAAGAGATAGGGACAGGTCGGTGATTTGGGCCTCACTACCATCATGTGTACCCCCAAGGAAAGTCAGGGAACCCCCTTAGCCTGAGGGGCAGTTCAGGGGTCCAGGTTCCTCATCCCCTGTTTTCCCACTACTGCCCCGTGACATAATTCATCTGTTGCATTGCAATCAATACTCACTGCTGTATATCCATGACTGGAGTCATTGTAGATATTATCTTGTGAAAGGTGTTATAGCATAGAGATGGAGCCAGGACTAATGTTTTGATCATCTACCCACCCCCTGGTGTTGGAGTAACTGCTAAATTATCCCAAATCAGGTCCCACAATCGCTCTCTCCTGACCCTGTAGTGTGGCCTATAAATCTAGAAGCATTCTAAGGGGTGCACATCCCCTCAGCAAAGCATCCCAGCAGCTAAGCATCTAGATCAAGCAGGGACGTCATGTGAGGCTGCACGGAGTCCCCGGGCTGACCTGAAGTGAACTGATGAGCGTGGGAAAATAAGCAGAAACTTTCCCACACTCATTAGTTCTTCTCCGGTCAGCCAGGGAGGCTGCGCAGAGATGAACTAATTCATTCTGGCAGTGGTTTACAGAGGGCTGGTCGCATTAGCACCGATCCCGTTGTAAACCAGTTAACCCCTTCTGATGGATTGCAGCAGGGGACCTGACTGACCAGCGGAGAGGTAAGGATATTGTTGCTTTTTTGTTTTATTTTTGTTACAGGTCCATGGTTTATTTATGGATTAGCAGAGGAATTAATATGGTCAAAAACTTGATGTCTTTATTTCATTAAAAGAATTTTTAATTAATGACTGTGTTTTCTTAACCCTTTACTAGTCTAGGGTTAACAATGGATAGGTGTCTAATTAACACTGCTCCATTATTAATCAGCTTAATGTCACCTTCCAATAGCAAGGTGACATTAACCCATTCTTATTAACCCATTAGCCACAGCTACAGTGCAATGGGAATAGAGAGGCTAAGTGCCAAAAAAGGCACATCTTATAGATGTGCCTTTTCTGAGGTGTCAGGGGGCAGATTTTTGTAGCCGGCAGGGGCCAAAAACAATGGTCCCTCTCAAGGCTATTAATATCTGCCCTCACTCACTGGCTTTCCCTCTCTGGTTGCGAATTTACTACGGGAGCCTACGCAATTTTTTTCAACGAATTAACCCATTTAACACCTACATGTCCCAAATTTTACACACAAACCCTCATCTAATTATTAGCCAAACACATATAAAAAAATAAATGAAATGAAATGGTTTACTGTATGTAAACCATGTGTCATTTCATGTCGGGTTTTAGAATGATTTCACAGAAGCCTGAAATTGAATTAGCAGCGATTCTGCTATGTAGAACTCTATCGCCGCTAATATATATAAATATATGTGTCTCAATGACATGTGTGTGTATATTATACACTCACTGGCCACTTTATTAGGTACACCTGTCCAACTGTGTGTTAAGACTTAATTTCTAATCAGCCAATCACATGGCGGCAACTCAGTGCATTTAGGCATGTAGACATGGTCAAGACAATCTCCTGCAGTTCAAACCGAGCATCAGTATGGGGAAGAAAGGTGATTTGAGTGCCTTTGAACGTGGCATGATTGTTGGTGCCAGAAGGGCTGGTCTGAGAATTTCAGAAACTGCTGATCTACTGGGATTTTCACGCACAACCATCTCTAGGGTTTACAGAGAATGGTCCGAAAAAGAAAAAAAATCCAGGGAGCGGCAGTTCTGTGGCCGGAAATGCCATGTTGATGCCAGAGGTCAGAGGAGAATGGGCAGACTGGTTCGAGCTGATAGAAAGGCAACAGTGACTCAAATTGCCACCCGTTACAACCAAGGTGGCCAGAAGAGCATCTCTGAACGCACAGTGCGTCGAACTTTGAGGCAGATGGGCTACAGCAGCAGAAGACCACACTGGGTACCACTCCTCTCAGCTAAGAACAGGAAACTGAGGCTACAATTTGCACAAGCTCATCGAAATTGGACAGTAGAAGATTGGAAAAACGTTGCCTGGTCTGATGAGTCTCGATTTCTGCTGCGACATTCGGATGGTAGGGTCAGAATTTGGCGTAAACAACATGAAAGCATGGATCCATCCTGCCTTGTATCAACGGTTCAGGCTGGTGGTGGTGGTGTCATGGTGTGGGGAATTTTTTCTGGGCACTCTTTGGGCCCCTTGGTACCAATTGAGCATCGTTGCAACGCCACAGCCTACCTGAGTATTGTTGCTGACCATGTCCATCCCTTTATGACCACAATGTACCCAACATCTGATGGCTACTTTCAGCAGGATAATGCGCCATGTCCTAAAGCTCGAATCATCTCAGATTGGTTTCTTGAACATGACAATGAGTTTACTGTACTCAAATGGCCTCCTCAGTCACCAGATCTCAATCCAATAGAGCATCTTTGGGATGTGGTGGAACGGGAGATTCGCATCAGGGATGTGCAGCCGACAAATCTGCGCCAACTGTGTGATGCCATCATGTCAATATGGTCCAAAATCTCTGAGGAATGCTTCCAGCACCTTGTTGAATCTCTGCCACGAAGAATTGAGGCAGTTCTGAAGGCAAAAGGGGGTCCAACCCCTTACTAGCATGGTGTACCTAATAAAGTGGCCAGTGAGTGTATATATATTCTATGTGTTATATATATACACTCACTGGCCACTTTATTAGGTACACCATGCTAGTAAGGGGTTGGACCCCCTTTTGCCTTCAGAACTGCCTCAATTCTTCGTGGCAGAGATTCAACAAGGTGCTGGAAGCATTCCTCAGAGATTTTGGACCATATTGACATGATGGCATCACACAGTTGGCGCAGATTTGTCGGCTGCACATCCCTGATGCGAATCTCCCGTTCCACCACATCCCAAAGATGCTCTATTGGATTGAGATCTGGTGACTGAGGAGGCCATTTGAGTACAGTGAACTCATTGTCATGTTCAAGAAACCAATCTGAGATGATTCGAGCTTTATGACATGGCGCATTATCCTGCTGAAAGTAGCCATCAGATGCCTGTTCTTAGCTGAGAGGAGTGGTACCCAGTGTGGTCTTCTGCTGCTGTAGCCCATCTGCCTCAAAGTTCGACGCACTGTGCGTTCAGAGATGCTCTTCTGCCTACCTTGGTTGTAACGGGTGGCAATTTGAGTCACTGTTGCCTTTCTATCAGCTCGAACCAGTCTGCCCATTCTCCTCTGACCTCTGGCATCAACAAGGCATTTCCGGCCACAGAACTGCCGCTCACTGGATTTTTTTTCTTTTTCGGACCATTCTCTGTAAACCCTAGAGATGGTTGTGCGTGAAAATCCCAGTAGATCAGCAGTTTCTGAAATACTCAGACCAGCCCTTCTGGCACCAACAATCATGCCACGTTCAAAGGCACTCAAATCACCTTTCTTCCCCATACTGATGCTCGGTTTGAACTGCAGGAGATTGTCTTGACCATGTCTACATGCCTAAATGCACTGAGTTGCCGCCATGTGATTGGCTGATTAGAAATTAAGTCTTAACACACAGTTGGACAGGTGTACCTAATAAAGTGGCCAGTGAGTGTATATATATATTCTCTATGCGTCTATATCTATTATTTCGTTTCTTTAATATACATGTCAGTGTGATTTTACTGTATCACAAAATGAATTGCCGGCTTTTGGTAAAGGACACCGGGTGCGTATTTCTCGTAAGTCACACATCTGGTCCGTGGGTAATCTGTATTTTTCTCGCCCCCAAAGCCTTGCATTGGCGTATTTTGCCCATAATATGCTGACAATCACAGCATGCTACTATTTTCTCAGCCCGTAAAATACGGCCAAAAAATGTACTGCTGATGGGAGCTGCCCCATAGAGAAACATTGGTCCGAGTGCAATGCGTTGTTTTAACGCCTCTCACTCCTCCGTATTTCTCTCTAGTGAGACGCCGGCCTTATACTTTTTTGATGTTGTTTAGGATGGGTAACCTGGACCACTTACCCTGTTTATGTGTATTTAGCACTTGTCACTGTTAGCACTTTATATGATATATGGTATTGGTAAACACTTTTAGCATGTTAAAGGTTTTTTACAAATGGGCCAAATATTCTCTTTAGGCAGAGTTTTGTGGGTTGTTCCTTTTGTGTATGATAGAAAAAAGGAAAGTAAGATAAATGCATTGGACCTATTTATGAGATCGCGATTTATAGTAGTAGGTATAATTCCCCTGGTGAGAGTTGTGTCATCACGTTGACCGCTTGTGTGCATGTCCTCGGACGGTACTGGATGGATGCATCCCACCGGCGCCACTGGATAATCTGTGCGTGTCACTGACATCATCAGGGCTTTCCCTGTGACATGCATAGTCATCCTGGCGCCGGATGTGGCGCTACTTCCGGTTCACGCTCCGGGAACACACGCCACTAATTGTGGCTTACCCGGCACCTGGGTGTGCTTTATATAAGGAGGAGCCCCCGGAAGAAGCCCATGCATAACGCGTGTTGGGGCGCAGCATGTGGTTCTCTTGGCAGCCATGAGTAAGGAATGAAAACTTGGGGTTATGACCTGATGAGCGATTAGCGAGGGACTATTGTTATGTTCACACCTCACTAGGGGATTATTATACCTCTGCTAATTTGCATTCTTGGGGCCTCTTGAATCTATTTGCACTGGCAATACACATACTATTCCCTCCCGCTGTCATAAGCTCAGCACTTTTGTTGCACCTAGGTCTCTTTCTGACACTCAGCCATACTACTATTGCAATATTTTGTCGATTCTTATATTTGTGAGCTATTTAGCAATAAAATAATCATGTGATTTTATATGAGGATATAGACTCCTTCTTTTTGCATGTTTAAATGTAATGCTCTATTAATTGGCCTCCCCCTCACTCGACTATCCCCTGTCCAGTCCATCCTTATTGCAGCAGCCAGGGTTGTCCATCTGGCTAATAGGTACTCGGACGCATCCACTCTTTGCCAGCTGTTACACTGGCTTTCCATTCATTATAGGATCCAATTCAAAGTACTTGTTCTCACCCTCAAAGCTCCCCACAGTGCGGCACCCCCTTACATCTCCTCCCTCATTTCTGTCTATCGGCCGAGCCGATCGCTGCGCTCTGGAAACGACTTTTGACTAACCTCTTCACTAATCCATACCTGCCACTCCCAACTCAAAGACTTCTCCCGTGTTGCGCTCCTATCCTCTGGAATGCTCTACCACAAGAAATTAGGATCAGCCACAAGTTGAATAGTTTTAGGCGCTCTCTCAAAACACATTTGTTCAGAGCAGCCTATCACATTCCCTAATCAAAGTCATTTTATGTGTAAGTGTGCATGTGTAGCCCATTCACTATCTCCATCCATCCCTTCCTCAAGATGGCTGGACTATCATTGTAAATACACACCTGTACTTTGTATCTCCCCCACCTCATTGTACAGGGTGTGCCATTTATATGGATACACCTTAATAAAATGGGAATGGTTGGTGATATCAGCTTCTTGTTTGTGGCACATTAGTATATGGGAGGGGAAAAAATCTTTTCAAGATGGGTGGTGACCATGGTGGCCATTTTGAAGTCGGCCATTTTGAAGTCGGCCATTTTGGATCTATCTTTATTTTTTTCAATGGAAAGAGGGTCATGTGACACAAAAGTATTGAGATTTTCACAAAAAAACAATGGTGTGCTTGGTTTTAACATAACTTTATTCTTTCAAGAGTTATTTACAAGTTTCTCTTTGTTTACAGCCATTGACGTGTCACAGAGGTTAACATGTGAGGAGCGGATAAAAATTATGTTGATGTCTGTTGAACGCAGTACCGGGTCATTGCAGCAGATTTCAATGCAAAAAAACCCACACAAGAAATCTGTCACCATTCCCATTTTATTTAGGTGTATCCATATAAATGGGCCACCCAAAAAAGTTTGCCTCATCACTAAACATAATGTTCTGTGTAAACTGAGGGTCCTGTTCCAATTTTTGTTTTGCCCATTCTGCATATTCATGATGCCGATCTGGTCACCAACCATTCCCATTTTATTTAGGTGTATCCATATAAATGGCCCACCATGTAGATTGTAAGCTCTCATTAGCAGGGTCATTATATTTTGCTTCATTGAATTATTGTTAACGTTGTTACGACTGTTGTGTTTGAAACTGTTAAACTGTCAACACTGTGGAATATGTTGGCGCTATAAAAATAACGTTTTTTATTATTATTATTATTATTATTATTATTATAAACAGGAAAAAGGCTTCTCCCTTGTGTGAGTTTTCTGGTGCCTAACAACATTTGATTTATGTGTAAACCATTTCCCACATTCTGAACAGGAAAAAGGCTTCTCCCCTGTGTGAGTTCTATGGTGATTAACCAAATCTGATTTCTGGTAAAAACACTTCCCACATTCTGAACAGAAAAAAGGCTTCTCCCCTGTGTGGGTTCGCTGGTGCTTAGCCAAATCTGATTTCTGGTTAAAACACTTCCCACATTCTGAACAGGAAAAAGGCTTCTCCCCTGTGTGGGTTCGCTGGTGCTTAACCAAAGCTGATTTCTGGTTAAAACATTTCCCACATTCTGAACAGGAAAAAGGTTTCTCCCCTGTGTGAGTTCTCTGGTGTTTAACAAAATCTGATTTCTGGATAAAACATTTCCCACATTCTGAACAGAAAAAAGGATTCTCCCCTGTGTGAATTCTCTGGTGCTTAACCAAAGTTGATCTCTCGTTAAAATACTTCCCACATTCTGAACAGCAAAAAGGCTTCTCCCCTGTGTGAGTTCTCTGGTGTCTAACAAGATTACATTTTTGGTTAAAACATTTCCCACATTCTGAACAGGAAAAAGGCTTCTTCCCTGGGTGCGTTCTCTGGTACTGAACCAAATGTGATTTCTGGTTAAAACACTTCTCACATTCTGAACATGAAAATGGCTTCTCCCCCGTGTGAGTTCTCTCATGCCTAATAAGGTTTGAATTCCAGTTAAAGCATTTCCCACACTTGGAACATGAAAATCTCTTCTCCGTTGTGTGATTTTTTTGTTGATTAAGAAACGACTTTTTGAGGGAAAAACTATTTCTATATTCTGAATGTGAAAATGACTTATCTTCTTTAGGAGCAGTTTCTTTTTTGATGCTTATTTTCTTACTTTCATTTTCCTTAGTAGTCAGTAATGAATCAGAAGATGGGACCTGTTTCACAGGATCAGATGACAGATCTTTACTGTAAAGGGATGCTGGTATATCTGGAGCAATGGCAGTCACTTCAGTTGTATCCTGTGGGATTTCGAGATCATCTGATTTAAAAATTGAAGATATCAGCTGTCCTGATCTCCTGGTAGAGTCACCTGCAAAGAAAAAAAGATAATTATTTTAAATAAAATATCCTTGAATTTTGTATTTTTGAAAATGGCTGCTTAAACCACCAGTGAAAATGGCAAGTTATGTAAAAATATTGAATGACTGTCTAAGTCAATGACAGTTCACAGTCTAATAGATAAAGTTAGAGGATGAACCAGTAGAGTGTGGTGTTCAATTGTTTGTTCATTCTGCCTCCCAAATATAATAAATAAAAAGCAACCCATCAATGATATGTAGGCGAAAATACCACCAATAACAACTCCTACTCATCTCACAAAAAACAAGTTCCCATTCAGGTCCATCATCTGTCAGAGAAAAAACAGATGTCCACATTATTAATGGCTCAAAGACTCTTGAAAAGCAACATGGCTTCCATAAACAAATCCAGCAAAACGCACTCTTTCCAAGTCAACTCTCCCCCTCGCTTCTGTGCTTTGCAGTGTACCTAAACCACATTTACCATCCCTGTATTTGGCATCACTGTAATGAGAAGGACCCACTTAGTTTTCTATGTGCGTGTCTAGTGGAGCACAATCCGGACATTATGTGCTGGGCAATAATATGGCATATTTCTAATCTTCACTCTCCAACATCCCCTGTGTGCTAATTTCCACAAAGTGCCTGTGGAGTCAAAATAGTCACTACTCTTATAGATTAATTGACCGAGGGTTATAATTTCCAAAATGTAGTCACTTTATGAGGATTTCTACTGCTCTGGATTTCTGACATTTTGTCATATTGAGACTTCCGCAAACGGTATGTCCCATTTTCTCTGGGATCTGCTCCTGTGACGTCTGCTTCTGTCACCAAGTGCCATCTTATTCACTCTGCAGGCAGCACCGGTGATGGATGCGACATTAGAAACAGAAGCTGTAGGCGGCACAGGCACTGTTCAGCCACTAAGATGAGGGTGCCTGGGACCAGCAGTACCGTCCAGTCTGGCAGTATGTGTGGGTGCTGTCCAGGTGAAGTTATCTGCTCCCTGCTTCAGCACCTGCTTGCCCTCTTGCTTAACGTGTAGAAATGCAGTAAATATATACAGTAGATATGCGCTACATACACAGATGACCCTGATCTATGAATTACTGAACGTCTCCATGTATAGCTGGGTAGAGCAGGCTGGGGCACACGTACACTTAAGGAGGTGATCAAATTGATTGTGAAGCCGTACTCTGTCCTGGATCTGTACTATGTTGGATGATGCAGAGTCAGCAGCGTTGCAGCCGGCTGCGCTGATCCTGCCACCTGCTTGAAAAGGACAAAGCTGCCGCCCTATGTCTGCGTGATGTCACTACACTGCCGGCTCTCTTCTGTTGCAAAAAAGAAGGGATCCCTGACGAAGGACACTGAAGCCTCAGAAACGCATTGGATAATATCACTCGGTTTTGCAATAGAAGAGAGCCGGCAGTGTAGTGACATAACGCAGACATAGGGCGGCAGCTCTTTCCTTTTCAAGCAGGTGGCAGGTTCAGCGCAGCCGGCCTGAACGCTGCTGACTCTGCATCATCCTACACAGTATATATCCAAGACACAGTATGGCTTCATTATCGATTTGATCATCGCCTTAAGTGTATGGGAGCCCCTGACTACTCTGCCCAGCCATACACATAGCTGTTTAGTAATGCATATATCAGTGTCATTTAGTGTATTTACTGCATATCTATAGTATTTCTTAAAGAGATTTGTATAAAAGTCCAGCTCACCCACGTCTGACCTCACCGCACCTCAGACTCGGATCCGGCCCTGCCCTGGCCGCACAGCAATAATAAAAGAAGAAGCGATGCAGCTGAGTGCTCTGGTGATTTATTGAATGCTGTTCAAACAACAGAACGTTGTTTACGCGTTTCTGGCTAGACGCCCTTAATCATAACCATTATGTTGTCTGAACAGCACTCAATAAATCGCCAGAGCACTCAGCTGCATCGCTTCTTCTTTTATTATTTCTTAAAGAGGTTGTCCAGAACTAGGACAAGCACTTCTTAAACTAAATGTTCGTCCCTGATAAAATAATAAAGCTTATATTCACCTGCCAATCTGACTCCCTTCCAGCGGTGTTGGCACTCGCTGCATTGGGACTGCGATGTGGTGGAATGACAAGTGATGCCCGGCACCCATTCAGCGCTGGCGTCACTGTCTCCATCTTTGGACAAACTGAACATGAAGAGGAAGTCCGGGATGAGCTGCAGCTCTGTCTTCCTCTTCATGTTCAGTTTGTCCGAAGGTGGAGACAGTGACGCCAGCGCTGATTGTGTGCCGGGCACCACGTGTCACAACACCGCATCACAGTAGACAAACCCCTATACGTGTATATTACAGCCATAAACCACACAGAGAGTAGAGATATATCATGGCACAGGTGGAATGTGTTTTATGTAGTTTATCAAAATCCTGCTTCAAGTTATTTGGTTTTAAACAGAAAAAAGAAATTGAAAACTCAGGCTAGGGGAAGATCTGTTGTTATTGTACAGAAATTCACACTTGGCCTCACTGTACAATTAATGTTGTCAATCATAAAAGGGAAGTTTGGCCAGAAAGACTGGACCTGGTCTTGGAGGGACCATGAGACATTCAGCGGCACAGAAGGGAGAGAAGATTCATCCGATAAGATCTCAGGGATCTAGGAAGCCAACAGCATCATTACCCTCCGCTTTCTCTTACAGGCCCAGCATAAGATTTTTCTTCAAGTGATTTTCTATCTTGTCAGCACATTCTACGTACGCTGTCATTTGGCTTTATAGTTACAGATCTGGGCAGGTAACGGTCAGCGTCTCCTAATACCAGGGGGTAGGTGGATCCTCCAGGTTGTAAGTGTTAGGAATCTGGGTTCAATAATGCCTATGCGGGAATCCAGATTCACACATTTGTCTCCAGAGCCTAAGTCCTTTTTCCCAGCTTCTGAGCATGCCCATGGGACGAGCTCCCATTGGAGTTCAGGAGTCAGGTGCTCAGGTCCTGCTCCTGATTTCATTGGCTTAGCTCAGAGCTCTGGAGATTTCCGGCAGGTCCCGTACGCTATAAAAAGTGCGCATGGCCGTTATGCCATGCGCTAGTATTTTTATACTGCAGCTGTGTGTTTGGTGACGGATGCTTGGATTGGTGACTGACTAATTATGAAACCCCTTCCCTCGGTTATTACGTCTGTGTGAGTGAGTGGTATTCTGTCAGCACCTGCGCCAACGCGCACAAGCTCCATCTTTCCAGCAGCTTAGCGTCCTGCATCGCGCTTGCGATATTTGCGGTTGCAGCCTGTCCAGGCGTGCGCAGTTGCAACGCCAAGCACACGTGTACATGGTAAGTCTGCTCGGTTGTAGTGACTGTATTTAACTACTCCGGTTTCCGGCTACCGCACGTGTGCCGCTGAGATCATGTGCTGTTAACAGGCTCAGCGATACTTTTGGTATTATTTTTCCCTGCAGCTCTGTGTCATTTAACAGAGCTTGCCTTTTTGCACCTGGGTGAGTTAGAACCCTGTGCATATTACCGCTTTAGTGCTCTGCCTCTCTCAGCAGCGGTTCTGTCATCCACCGCATGGTGGACCCTGAGTGGCGAAGGCACTTTAATTTTTTTTTTTTTAGTGCCTTCTGCCACTCCTAACAGTAAGTCATTAGAACAGTTTTGGGTGGAGGAGAATGCTGTGGTCTAGAGGCAAAATGGTGATCACACGATTGTGATATGTCCAGACTACACCACCGATAAAGCAGCCACAGCTGGTGACTGAGAGGAATCTGTGACTTCTCTGCATTCAGTGGTTACTACTCACCTGGGTAGTCATATGTGGGAATCTCCTCTTTACACCGCTCATCACCCCTCACATATGTCTCTGTAGTATTAATATGGGTCAGATCTTCACCCTGAAACAAATATTGTAAAAGTCACAGACAGATGGAGAAGTCCCATCTATGATCAGCTCTAATCCTGCCATCTCCACCGTTCTCATTACACAAGTATAAAACATATAATACTGGGGGATAAAACAAGACTGAGCACAAGACCTTCACAGCCGTCTACACATCATAGGGGAGATCTCCTGACACCTTCTCTCCATCTACCTGATGATCCTGAGGAGCACTGGGATCTTCTTGGTTACAGTCCTGTGGAAGAAGAGGACGGGGACATCTCTCTGGTGTTGTCCTCTTACTGGATAGATCTGGAGGAAACACATACAGGGACTGAATTCATTCTCTACATACAGATAATTATAGGCCGTGTGTATTTAGTCCTGTCTATTACCTGGAGATGTGAGGGGCTGGGGAACCTCCATTATGACGTCCTTGTACAGATCTCTGTGTCCTTCTAAATACTCCCACTCCTCCATGGAGAAATAGACAGCGACATCCTGACACCTTATAGGAACCTGACACATACAATGATATCGTCATCCCCCCGATCCCTTCATAGTGTTACTGTATAATGTCCCAGCATTCCCAGCAGTGTCACCTCTCCAGTCAGCAGCTCAATCATCTTGTAGATGAGTTCTAGGATCTTCTGGTCATTGATGTCCTCATGGATCAGGGGGTGAGGTGGAGGCCCCGTGATTGGGCTCAGGGGTCTTCCCCATCCTTCAGACACAGGGTCCTGACAGTAATCACTAGAGGTCTTCTTCACCACTGTGTAATCCTGGTTATGGAGAGACACATGAATAAATCTCACTACAGACATTCCCAGAGTCCTCACCTCTCCAGTTCTGTCCATCTGTTATTCCCATAGATAAGAATGATGTAATGTGACGTCATCAGAATCTCTCACCTCTCCAGTGAGACAGAAGAGGATCTCTAGGGTGAGGTGTAACATCCTCTCCGCCATCTTGTCTCTGTCCATATCCATCCTTGATGGGTAAATCAGGAAAATTCTCTTCTGTAGAAGATCTTCACTGAGAGGATCCGATATTGTAGAGACCTGAATGAGAAGATGAGACAATGTTTCCAGGCTTCTTCTTGTGGGAATCGGCTGCGATATCCCCTGTGCAATATATAGTATTTCTAGTATTAATGTGCTCAGTAATGGGGGGGAATCTCCACATACCTCCACCTGCAGAGCCGCACTCCACATATATGGCTGCTCTGTGCACAGGACCTATGATGAGGTCACAGGAGGGGAGGAGTCAGGGGTCACATGATCTCCGGAGTGCAGACCTCCATGGAGACTTCTCCTCAGTCAGTGACATTCCCGCCATTATTCGCCCCTCACTACTGGCACAATTACCCCGCGCCGCCTTCTCTACACAGTGTTATGTGTGGAATGTAACGTGTGATTTCTCTGGAGGGAAATAGACCTCACACACAGGGTCGGTTTTAGGCAAAGTTTAATATGGGGCCCAAATGCTGACATATGGCACATCACACAGGAGCATTTCGGTTGTAGTTACATGCGCTGAGTTCAGGACGTTAAACAAGCGTGATCGACAATATTGAAATCGTTCCACACTTGTTTCCCGGCCTCTTTCCACCGGCTGAGGAATAATGATGGAAACAGAACAATCACTATTAGATGAATCTGTCCCCATACAGTATCATGTTATCAGCAGCACATCTACAGTTTACACCGGCGATGTGCTGCTGAGAACAATGATTTTTCTTCCAGCATAAACAATCCAATCACTTGATGAATATGCAGCATTTTGCTTGTTTAGTATAATACACCCCATAGTCCGCCATACTTTATAATGTGCACCACAGTCCTCCATAATGTAAAATGCACACCCCATAGTCCTCCATATAATATAATGTGCCCCATAGTCCTCTATATAGTATAATACACTCCCTATAGTCATCCCAATAGTATAATACACCATAATACTGCCATCTGCCACCATTGCACTCTAACCATCATGTCTATCTATTCTCCCTACAGGTACGTCACCCAGCTTTCCATACAGACTTCTTACCTCTGCTTCTAATATTCACTTGGTATGTCTTTCAACTAACCCCCTGCTTTACCCCAGTGTCATCCACAACCTGAGTCCTCCATACATCTGTGACCTCGTCTCCCGGTACTTTCCTGCACGAAACCTCCGATTCTCACAAGATCTCCTTCTCTACTCCCCTCTTATCTCCTCTTCCCACAATCGCATACAAGATTTCTCCCGCGCATTCCCCCTACTCTAGAACTCTCTACCACAACATTTCAGACTCTCGCCTACCATGGAAACCTTCAAAAAGAACCTGAAGACCGACCTCTTCCGACAAGCCTACAACCTGCAGTGATCCTCCGTCTACTGAACCGCCGCACAACCAGCTCTACCCTCACTGTATCCTCACCCATCCCCTTGTAGATTGTGAGCCCTCGCGGGCAGGGTCCTCTCTCATCCTGGACCAGTCATGACTTGTATTGTATAAGATTACTGTACTTGTATGTATTATAAATAAAAATAAAAATAAATAAAAATACCTTTGACAAGTGTCTGCATTTTAAATATCAAGAAATCAGCATAATAATTCAATAGCAGACAGAAAATAAATGGACGATAAGGACAATCGCAAACTACCTAAATAGAAAACTGCAGATTTTTATGGAATAAATTCATGGACTTCAGTGCGCTGCTTTACAAATTCACGAACTCAGGTTATGAGAAAAGATTAACTGTTTTATTTCCCAACGCGTTTCAAAGTGTATACCACTTCTTCCTCAGGGGATGACATATATAATGGCGGGCAGAGGCTCAATCCACTGCTGGGTGGATTGCTGACTGCTGGAGCCTCTGCCCGCCATTTCATTAGGTAATTTATGCTTCCTCTCTTATTACTATGCTTCTTAGGCATCATATATCTGTCTAACCATGGTGAATGGTCACCTGCTACCTGATAGTGATCTGTGTATCTAGCTGTTTACTTGATGGATGGAGCTGGTATAAAGAGATATATATCTACATATATACTGTTTGGCGGTCTATTCCTAATTGCCATACATTGCCATGCACTATATGCACGCTGTGATAATTTAGTAACTTTATGTATGCTTTGTTACTGCATAGGTTCTGGTTGTACAGCAATCCTTTTTTATCCATGCGGTGTGTGGTTTCGCACTTTATCGCCCACTCCCCCCCATTTGTATCTGGATGTGTCTTAATTAAAATAAAAACTTTTTTGACTTTACTCTGGACTTATAGTCGCTTTTTTGGAGCTCTGCTCAGTTTTCTCTTTTGTATGTATTATGTATACCCCTCCTCACATGGAATAAATGGCGCTATAATAATAATAAATAATAATACACTCCTCATAGTGCTCCATATAGTATAACGCACCACTATAATAATAATCTTTATTTTTATATAGCGCTAACATATTCCACAGCGCTTTACAGTTTGCACACATCATCATCACTGTCCCCAATGGGGCTCACAATCTAAATTTCCTATCAGTATGTCTTTGGAATGTGGGAGGAAAACGGAGAACCCAGAGGAAACCCACGCAAACACGAGGAGAACATACAAACTTCTTGCAGATGTTGTCCTTGGTGGGATTCAAACCCAGGACTTCAGCGCTGCAAGGCTGCAGTGCTATCCACTGAGACACCGTGCTGCCCAATGGATGACACCATAGTCATCCATGCATTTCAATTCACTTCCCATAGTATAATGCACCCCATAGTTCTTCATATAGCATAATGTATTCCCCATAGTCCTCCATACAGTATAATGCAGCCCACATATAGTATAATGCAGCCACCCCATAGAGTATAATGCAGCCACCCCACAGAGTATAACGTAACCCCCATAGAATATAATGCAGCCCCCCTCATAGAGTATGATGTAACCACCAATCATAGAATATAATACATATAATACAGCCCCCCATAGAATATAATGTAGCCCCGAATAGAATAGAATACAGCCCACCTCCCCATAGAATATAATGTAGCACCATCAAATCCTCCCTCATAAAATCTAATACAGCCCCCCATAGAATATAATGTAGCCCCCCATAGAATATAATTTTCAGGAACACTGCACTGCACTTGCTCACTGAGCCAGTGCGCGTGTCCTGAGTAAAACAAACTGTGCTCTAAGATATCTCTGGAGCGGGCAGCAGCAGTGAAGATGCGTGCTGCAGACCAGCAGGACCTGAAGCACGTGACTGCTATGGGTGTGGCCTAAACTCCACAGAGCTCTGAACCTGACTGCTGAGGAGCTGCTCTCTGTGGTCGGGAGGAGGGAAGTTAGGGCAGTCTGTGAAGGGAAGGGGAAGTGTGTGGACGTGAGAAGGGGAGCTGGAGGATGAGCAGAGTTAAGGCTCACTCCTAGCTGGAGCGCATGGTCCGTATTCCGGTCTCCGAGTTTGTAGGGACACTCACGGTCCTGCAGCAGAAACCAGAGGAAGTAGCAGCTGTAAATGCTCTGTTCCTAACTAAGGCTCGGAGGCCCCAGCAGCAATGTGTGTGAGCCAGAAGTAAAAGTGTTATGAATGGGTCACCGAGGAGGAAAAAATCTAAACATGCTAAGTGTCATGATCTCAGTGCGGGTTTGACTCGCACACGTGGGGTTAATGTCTGGAACCAGTGCTGATGACTGGCATTTCTGGGGTTAAAGGTTGTGATCCCAGTGCAGGCTTACCTGCACACCTGGGGCTATGATTGTGGCCTCTCCCTGGTTCTGGGGAGGCTTCTTATAGCCTCAGGACGCTCCCATCCCCGTCAGTTATACTCTTGCCCTTGGCATAGTGTGGTGACCCCTGAGTGTGTTTTTGCTGTGTTCTGGTTGCTTGATTCTCTGTGTATGACTTGGTCTGTTCTCTGGATATCGCTTTGGATTCTGCTTGGTACCTTCTATGTCTGTTTGGTTTTGACTGCTGCTTGGCCCTGACTATCCGCTCTGTCTCATCCTTGGTACGTTACTGCTATCTCTGTGTATGACCTCCGTTTTGCCTGACTCTGAGTAATTCTGTATAGTGTCTTTCCATCTCACTAAGCAGGATGCTAAGCCCCGCCCCCTTGCAGTCACATGACCGTAGGTCCCGTGTCTGCTTGCTAAACTTCAGCATCCACAGGTCCTGTGCATCGGTACTTTCTGGCTGTACCTGACCCCGGTACCCGTACAGTGTGGGTGAGTCCCTGCTCAGCGGAGGCTGCACGCTGGCGCTGACAGGATCCTGACACTCAGGACACGCGCACTGCCTCAGTGAGCAAGTACAGTGCAGTGTTGCTGACATTATAACTGACCATTAATTTTTTTGGTTTTTTTTCTTTCTCTGCTGAGAAATATGGATCCCATACAATCCCTTGCTGAGCAAATGAAAAGTCTGAGTCAGATGTTTCAGGGTCTATCTCTGGAGCAGCAAGCTCTGGCTCATTCTCAGCAGCAGGTTTCTGAGACAGGGGGGCTTTAGCTGCTGGGTCTCTGGGGGCTGGGGTGAGTGATGTTGTTTTGGTGTCCCCAGAACCACCTGTTAAACTGCCTGATTTTTTTTCTGGGAACAACAAGGAGTTCAGGGTCTTCATGGAGGGGTGCAAACTCTTCTTTAGTTTGAGGCCACGTTCCTCTGGGGACGAAAGTCAGAAGGTAGGGGTCATTATGTCTCTGTTAAGAGGGTCCCCACAAGCTTGGGCTTTTTCCCTTCCTCTCACTGCCCCTGAGAGAGTGTCTGTGAATGCGTTTTTTGAGGCCCTCGGGCACATATATGATGAGCCAGACCGAGTGCGATTGGCAGAGGACATGGTGATGAGTGTCTGTCAGGGGAAACACTCGGCTGAGTGTTTTTGTACTGAATTCCGCCGCTGGCCGCAGCGATCTCTTGGGACGACGACGCACTCCGAGGACTCTTTCGCAGAGGCTTGCCCGAGCGGTTACAGGATGCCTTGGCATTACATCCCCCACCTAACTCACTCGAGGACGCCATGACCCAGGCCGTCCGAATGGACCGCAGGCAGTGGGCCAGGGGGGTGATGCAGGTGGAGACTCCATTGTTCCCTAGTGGAAAAGAGACTGTTTCTGTAACCATGGACATAGGGGCTCTCTCCCTGAAGGAAAAAGAGAGACAACGCCGGAGAGAAAAGCAGTTATGCTTCTACTGTGGTAAAACGGGACATTGGAAAAGGGAGTGTCCTGATTGTCCATCCTCAACCCGGTCGATGGGAAACGACTAGGTCTGGGTAGTCAGCGGGGAGACTACTCAGACCCTCAGGTACCCTTTTCCTCATTTTCTAAGGTGTTGCTTCATGTGGAACTGTTAGTGGACGATTGTTGTTTTCCCTCTACAGCTTTCGTGGACTGCGGATCATCCATCAATCTCATTGACTCCCAATTGGTCACACGCTGTAAGATAGGGACAGTTAGACTTAAGGTTCCAATCAAAGTGGTGGCCATTGACTCCTCCCCCCTCACTAAAGAGGGAATTCTCTTTATGTCTGACTTGTTTTCACTCAAAGTGGGCGCTACCCATGTGGAAAAATTAAGTTGTTTGGTTCTGGACAATCTACCAGCAGGATTGGTGTTGGGCATGCCCTGGTTACAACGCCATAACCCAGTCATTAACTGGAAAACGGGGGAGATTGTTCAGTGGGGGTTTAATGATTCGATGTTATGTGATAAGTCTGCACTATTGGGTGAACCTGTTAAATCTGTATCTGTGTCATCTGTCGAGCTGGAAGGTATTCCGGAGTACCTGAAAGAATTCGAAGATGTGTTCTCTGAAAGCGAGGCCGAGACGTTGCTGCCACATAGACCCTTTGACTGCGCTATCGAGTTAGTCCCGGGGGCTAAATTGCCTAAAGCCTGTCTGTTTAATTTATATGGCCCTGATCGCTTGGCCATGAAAGATTACATTGCTGAGAGTCTTCGCAAAGGACACACACGTCCCTCAGTCTCACCTGTGGCGGCAGGGTTTTTTTTTGTTAAGAAAAAAGATGGTGGTTTACGTCCCTGCCTCGATTTTCGTGAGCTGAACAAGATTACTGTACGAAATACGTACCCCCTTCCGTTGATTCCCGATTTGTATAATAATAATAATAATAATCTTTATTTATATAGCGCCAACATATTCCGCAGCGCTTTACAGTTTAACAGTTCAAAACACAAGTCATAAGTAACAACGCTAACAATACAATAATTAAAGCAAAATAAGACGAAATAAGACGACCCTACTCGTGAGAGCTTACAATCTACAATGAGGTGAGGGAGATACAGAGTACAGGTGTGTATTTACAATGGTGTATTTACAATGAAGGTCCAGCCATCTTGCGGGAGTGAAGGATGGATGGAGATAGTGAATGGGCTACACACGCACACTTACACAGAGAATGACTTTGATTAGTGAATGTGATAGGCCGCTCTGAACAGGTGTGTTTTGAGGGAGCGCCTAAAACTATGCAAATTGTGGATAGTCCTGATTTCTTGGGGTAGAGCATTCCAGAGGATAGGAGCAGCACGGGAGAAGTCTTGGAGTCGGGAGTGGGAGGTACGGATTAGTGCAGAGGTTAGTTGAAAGTCGTTTGCAGAGCGCAGCGATCGGCTAGGCCGATAGACAGAAATGAGAGAAGAGATGTAAGGGGGTGCCGAACTGTGGAGAGCTTTGTGGGTGAGAACAAGTACTTTGAATTGGATCCTATAATGAATGGGCAGCCAATGTAAGGACTGGCGAAGAGCGGATGCGTCCGAGTACCGATTACCCAGATGGACGATCCTGGCCGCTGCATTAAGTATGGACTGGAGAGGGGATAGTCGAGTGACGGGGAGGCCAATTAATAGAGCGTTGCAGTAATCCAGGCGAGAGTGGATCAATGCAACAGTGAGGGTTTTTGTTGTTTCCATAGTGAGAAAAGGGCGGATTCAAGAGATGTTCTTTAGGTGTAAGCGGCAAGAGCGGGCAAGGGATTGTATATGGGATGTGAAGGAGAGATTGGTGTCAAACATAACACCCAGACAGCGCGCCTGCTGCCGGGGTGTTATTGTGGTACCACCCACGGAGAGGGAAATGTCAGATTTAGGGAGGGTAGTAGACGGCGGGAGCAGAAGAAGTTCAGTTTTGGAGAGGTTGAGTTTCAGATAGAGAGCGGACATGATATTGGAGACTGCGGACAGACAGCCACTGGCGTTCTGTAGTACAGCGGGGGTAAGGTCGGGGGAAGACGTGTATAGTTGTGTGTCATCAGCATAAAGATGGTACTGAAAGCCAAATCTGCTGATGGTCTGTCCAATTGGGGCCGTGTAGAGAGAGAAAAGAAGGGGGCCAAGGACTGAGCCCTGAGGTACCCCGACAGCAAGAGGAAGAGGAGATGATGTGGAGCCAGAGAACAAAACACTGAAGGAGCGGTCAGAGAGATAGGAAGAGAACCAGGAGAGTGCAGTGTCCTTAATGCCTAGTGACTGGAGCCTAGAGAGTAGGAGATGGTGGTCAACAGTATCGAAAGCTGCAGATAGGTCAAGAAGAATGAGCAGAGAGTGGTCACCGTTACGTTTTGCTGTCAGAAGGTCATTGGTCACTTTGATGAGTGCAGTTTCAGTCGAATGTAGGGGGCGGAAGCCAGACTGTGAAGGGTCTAGAAGGGAGTGAATGGAGAGGTAACGGGTAAGGCGGGAGTAAACTAGGCGTTCCAAAAGTTTAGAGATGAAGGGGAGATTGGAGACTGGTCTGTAGTTGTTTGTGCAGGATGGGTCGAGAGCAGGTTTCTTTAGTAATGGAGTAACGATGGCGTGTTTGAAGGAGGATGGGAAAATGCCCGAGGAGAGGGAGAGATTAAAGATTGTCGTTAGGTGGGTTGTGACGACTGGAGAGAGAGACTGGAGGAGATGTGAGGGAATGGGGTCGGTAGTGCATGTAGTCGGACGAGAAGAAGAGAGGAGTCTGGAGACTTCTTCTGTGATGGGATCAAATGTGGAGAGTGAGCCAGGGGAGATGCAGGAAGGGATGGGAGTCACAGCACTTGGTGGTTGGGAGCAGATTTCTTGACGGATATTATCTATTTTTTCTGTAAAGTGGGAGGCCAGGTCATCAGCACAAATGTCTGTGATAGGGGCTTGTGCTTTTGGCCTGAGGAGGGAGTGAAAAGTGTCAAAAAGTTTCTTGGGGTTGTTGGTTAGTGAGGAGATCAGGGTGGTGAAGTAGGTCTGTTTGGCAAGGTGAAGGGCAGCGTTATAGGTTCTTAACATAAATTTGAAGTGGATGAAGTCTTCTGGTGTGCGGGTTTTTCTCCATAGGCGTTCAGCACTCCTGGAGCATCGCTGGAGAAGTTGAGTTTGCGATGTGAGCCAGGGCTGTTTTACTCTGTGTTTGGAGGTTCTGAGGGTGAGGGGAGCTACTTGGTCAAGGGTGCTTCTAAGAATGTCATTGTAGTGATGAACAGCCAGATTAGGACAGGAAAGAGAGGAGATTGGGGACAGAGATGAGTGTAGGGAATCTGAAAGTGTCTGAGGGTTAATAGCTTGTAGATTTCTGACTGTGTGGTAGGTAGGAATGAGCTGGGGTGGGCGAGGATTTGTGAGCGTGAAGGAGAGAATATTGTGGTCAGAGAGTGGAAGCGGTGAGTTGTTTAGGTGGGAGATTGAACAGAGCCGGCAGAAGACCAGATCAAGGGTGTTACCGTCCTTATGTGTCTCAGAGGTTGAAAGCTGTGAGAGGCCTAGAGAGGTGGTTAGTGATAGAAGCTGGGATGCAGATGTGGAATTAGGGCTGTTAATGGGGATGTTGAAGTCTCCCAGGATGAGGGTTGGTAGTTCTGAGGACATGAAGTGTGGCAGCCAGGCTGAAAAGTGGTCAAGGAAGTGGGTGGGTGAGCCTGGGGGCCGGTATATGACCGCTACCCTGAGGGAGAGGGGACGGAAGAGTCTGATGGTGTGGACCTCAAAAGAAGGGAATAAGAGTGATGGGACTGGGGGAATGACCTGGAAAGTGCATTGTGGGGACAGGAGTATGCCAACTCCACCACCAGGTCTGTTTGTGGGTCTCGGGGAGTGAGAGAATTGTAAGCCACCGTAGGAAATGGCAGCAGGAGAGACAGTGTCAGAATCCTGAATCCAGGTTTCAGTGAGGGCCAACAGATTAAGAGAGTTGTTCAGAAAGTAGTTGTGTAGGAAAGGAAGCTTGTTACAAGCAGACCGTGGATTCCAGAGGGCACAATTAAAAGATTGAGATGAGGGAGTGCAAGTAATGTTAATCAGATTATTGTGGTTTCGATATGAGGTAGGGTAAGGGTTGAGGTTGGGGGATGGTGGACCAGGGTTGGGGGAGATGTCCCCTGAAATCAGTAGGAGAAGGAAGATAAAGAGCCAATAGTTGTTGGAATTGTAAGTAGTTTTTTTCTGCGATGTGTTTGGGCAAGATGGGCTGAGGTTTCTCAGGAAGGTGAGGAGTGTGTGGGAGCTGTACATGGGAGAAGGAAGTATAGAGGGGCTGATGTGTATGAGTCGTGATGGAGGGGGGATAGGGTGATGAATGTGGATGCCAAGGGAACACAGGAGGATAAAAATAAAGCACATGGTTAAAGGGGAAGGCAAAGTGTGGGTTACCTGACTCCTGCCCTGACTAACTGCCATGTATAACTGCCATTTTGCTGGATGCTTATCTTCTGTGATGCTTTGCTTATGGGATGCTTGCGTGCTGTACCCCACACTGCGTGCTTCCCCTTAGCAACTACTACATATATAGGCCACACTACAGGGTCAGGAGAGAGGGATTGTGGGAGCTGGTTGGGTATAATTTGGCAGCTGGGGCCAGCACACCAGGGGATGGTTAGATGATCAAAGGCACTGTGTAACCAACTTTCAGGGGCAAAATGGTTCTCCAAACTGGATCTTCGGGGGGCATATAATTTGATAAGGGTCCGGGAGGGGGATGAATGGAAAACCGTGTTCCTCACGACCGAGGGACTGTTTGAAAATTTAGTCATGCCGTTTGGTCTTACCAATGCCCGAGACATATTTCAGAATTTCATCAACGTGGTATTCTCGGATCTCATTGGTCGTTTTGTTGTCATTTACTTAGACGGTATTCTGATATACTCACATGACAGTCAATCTCATCTGAATCATGTACGAACCGTTCTCCAAAGACTGAGGGAAAATCATCTGTATGCCAAATTGGAGAAATGTGTTTTTTGTTCAAGAATTGTCTTTTTTGGGATTGTGTCCTGTGAGGGTTTTCGCATGGACCCCAAGAAGGTGCAGGCCATTGCGGATTGGGTGCAACCCCGAGACCTTAAGGGTCTTCAGCGCTTCTTGGGGTTCGCCAATTATTACCGCAAATTTATTCGGGGGTTTCCACAGGTGGTCAAACCACTCACAGATCTTACTTGTAAAGGTGCGGATGTGAGAAACTGGTCCTCACTCGCAAAAGAGGCCTTTAAGACCCTGAAAAGAAGCTTTATGTCTGCTCCTGTGTTAGTACAACCAGATCCGTCCAAACCATTCGTCGTGTAAGTGGACGCCTCTGAGGTGGGGGTGAGGGCGGTGCTGTCCCAAGGGCCTGCCACTCTAACCAACCTCAGGCCATGTGTTTTCTTTTCGAAGAAGTTCTCTGCTGCGGAAAGAAATTACGACGTAGGCAATAGAGAGCTTCTTGCGGTCAAATTGGCGTTTGAAGAATGGAGGCACTTTTTGGAGGGGGCCAGTCACCCGGTTACGGTGATCACGGATCACAAAAATTTGTCATACATTGAGTCCGTTAAAAGACTAACGCCCAGACAGGCCCGTTGGTCACTTTTTTTTTCCCGTTTTCAGTTTACGATTACATTTCGTCCAGGGTCTAAGAATGTCAAGGCTGATGCCTTATCGCGCAGTTTTCAGCCGGTGTCACCCCCTGAGCCACCGTCCTCCATTCTTCACCCTGGGGTTGTGATAGCAGAGGCCTCATCTGAATTGGAACGGGAGATTCAGGGGGCCCAGTCGCGGGCCCCGGCGGCCAAGTCGGATGGGAAGTTGTTTGTCCCAGATCAACTTCGACTGAAACTCTTGCAGGAGTTCCATGAATCCAAGCTGAGTGCTCACCCTGGTATTTCAGACACACGTCTGGCGGTGGCTAGGATCTTTTGGTGACCTACCCTTGGTTCGGACATAAAAAAATTCATTGCTGGTTGTGGGGTCTGCACTCGTTCTAAAAGCTCTCATAGCCAGCTGGCAGGGGAGATGATGCCCTTGGCACTGCCCGAAAGACCATAGACTCACTTATCCATGGATTTTGCTACCAATCACCCTCCATCTAAGGGTATTACAGTGGTATAGGTAGTGGTGGACAGGTTTTCTAAGCAGGCTCATTTTGTACCCCTGTCCGCACTACCGTCAGCTGAGACGTTGTCCAGGTTGTTTGTGCAGCATGTGATCCGGTTGCATGGGGTACCCCTGAATGTGGTGTCTGATCGTGGTGTGCAGATTGTAGCTAAGTTTTGGCGTGCTTTCTGCAAAAAATTAGGGATGTCTCAGTCCTTTTTGTCTGCATACCATCCTGAGAGCAATGGTCAGATGGAGCGCACTAACCAGTCCCTAGAACAGATCCTCAGGTGTCTAACCTCTGCTAGACAGAATGACTGGTGCGATGCACTGCTTTGGCTGAATTTGCCTTCAATAGTCGGGCGAGTCAATCCACGGGTATGACTCCTTTTTTGATCAATTATGGGTTCAGTCCTCATTTTGGTGAGTTTTCTCGTCTGGACTCGGGGTGTCCCGGGGCTGAGGGCTCTGTTCAGCGATTACAGAATACGTGGGCAGAAGTTCAGCGGAGTATATCTAGATCTTAGGGCAGGTATAAGTTTTCGCAGACAGGATATGAACACTAGGGCCCACGTTTCAGGTTGGAGACAAGGTTTGGCTCTCCACTCGAAACATTAAGTTGAAGGTTCCTTCAGCCAAGTTGGGGTCCAAATTCATTGGCCCATACAAGATTGTGGAAAAAATCAATCCAGTGGCGTATACGCTGTGCCTTCCAACCTCTTTCAAGATCTCTAACGTCTTCCACAAATCTCTACTGAAACCTTTTGAAGCAGTCCGTGGAGACTCCAAGTCTGCTGCTTCTCCTGTTTTGGTCAAGGGGCAGGTGGAGTATGAGGTTGGTCATATCGTAGATTCCAGGTTGGTACGGCGGTCGGTACAGTACCTGGTTCATTGGAAGGGGTATGGACCGGAAGACAGGTCCTGGGTACCGGCCCGGTTGATGCATGCTGATTGCCTAGTGCGGGCTTTCCATGCTAAGTACATGGGCAAGCCTGGGGGTCCAGAGGCCCCTCGTTGAGAGGGGGGTACTGTCATGATCTCAGTGCGGGTTTGACTCGCACACGTGGGGTTAATGTCTGGAACCAGTGCTGATGACTGGCATTTCTGGGGTTAAAGGTTGTGATCCCGGTGCAGGCTTACCTGCACACCTGGGGCTATGATTTTGGCCTCTCCCTGGTTCTGGGAGAGGCTTCTTATAGCCTCAGGATGCTCCCATCCTTGTCAGTTATACTCTTGCCCTTGGCATAGTGTGGTGACCCCTGAGTGTGTTTTTGCTGTGTTCTGGTTGCTTGATAATCTGTGTATGACTTGATCTGTTCTCTGGATATTGCTTTGGATTCTGCTTGGTACCTTCTATGTCTGTTTGGTTTTGACTGCTGCTTGGCCCTGACTATCCGCTCTGTCTCATCCTTGGTACGTTACGGCTATCTCTGTGTATGAACCCCGTTTTGCCTGACTCTGAGTAATTCTGTATAGTGTCTTTCCATCTCACTAAGCAGGATGCTAAGCCCCGCCCCCTTGCAGTCACATGACCGTAGGTCCCGTGTCTGCTTGCTAAACTTCAGCATCCACAGGTCCTGTGCATTGGTACTTTCTGGCTGTACCTGACCCCGGTACCCCTATAGTGCGGGTGAGTCCCTGCTCAGCGGAGGCTGCATGCCAGCGCTGACAGGATCCTGACACTCAGGACACGCGCACTGGCTCAGTGAGCAAGTACAGTGCGGTGTTCCTGACTCTAAGCCCAGAAAAACCAGAGAGGTTGGTAACTATGCAGATTGCAGATCCCTGATCTTACCACACAACTAGCAGCAGCCGTGGAGCGTGCCTACGATGAACCTAGACGCCTCGTCACAGCCGGAGGACTAAAGAAGCCTTAAGCAAGAAAAGGGAAAACTAACTGCCCCAGAGCAGAACCCAAAGGAATAGACAGCCCCCACACATGTATTGATGGTGAAACAAGATGAAAGCACAAACACAGGTAGGAAAATAGGCTGAGCAAATGATGGGGCCCAAACTAACTAGAAAGGAGAGGAAAGGAAAGACACTGTCTGCAATCTGCAAAAAACCCTACAAAAATAATGTCCAACACTTCTGATAGCAAAAATAACCCTGAAGTCACTAGACTTCTCCCACTCTATCAGCACTCTGAAATATTCTGAGACAGAGCAAAAAGATGCCAAATAAGGGACAAAAAGCAAATTGGCAAACACAGATAAATAAGAGTGGAAATACAGCACAGCCCAAGCCGTCGCTGGCTGACCACAAAAAACTGAATAGACCAACAAAATCAAGTGTGAACATTAACAGAGAAACTTAGCTTGAGCTGACTGGAACAGAGCTGAGAACCAAGACCTGACAAACATCCAATCTGAGACTCCTGAAGTCCAATCGTCATCCTCATTCTCAGATGGCAGATCTCCACCAATCAAATCAGCCTCACTACCTCCTGTTACCACCAGAGGGAGTCTGGAAGGAGAACTCACAACTGGTGAACCAGAGAATGAACTCACAACAGAAAAGGCTATGGCTGCCTGCCATACGAGAAAGTTCCAAGAGAGAGTCAACAGGGGGAACTTCAGTGAACTCAGTACTGCGACTAACTCAGATAAGCGCTAGAACGGAGGCCACACTACCTATCTGCAGAGAGAGAATTCCTAATTTGCTTCCAGGTTGACCAACTCCTTCTCCATTTGTACTCTGGGTCCTGGACGGCACTTACCAAGTACAGGTAAAGGAACTGCACGACTGTGTCTGACATCTTTCTCCTGCGCCTGGTGCAGGGCTCTGCTACATCCTGCACTGCACACCATCTACCAACTCTTTCATCTGCCCTGCGACTACGGCCCTACCTGTGCAGGGCTTCTACATCTTAGCTGCACCACAACATCTGTCTCAGAGAAGCGACACTGCAATGCTGGTCAATCTGATCAGAAACCACAGGTGGCGTCACCTATCATTCACCTATAAACGTTATTCACCCCTTTGCATGGACGCCCAGGGCCACGGACTGGGTCACCACCACCATGACACATCCCTCTGAGACACCGGCCCGGTACCGATTAACCCCACTGCCCTGGCTGGCGACCCACACTCCATGTCAGATTCATCTTGGACTGGGGAATTCGCGATTTGACTTGATAACCCAGGCATGGTATGTGAGAAAGAACTACATGGACTAATGTGAAGTGTGGCCTGCTGCATCATTCACTTTTGGTGGGGGTGAAGGACACAAGGAAAGGGGTTCTTCCTGACCAGAAGCCTGCACTAACGACTCAGTGCTTGCATTTTTTGAAACTTCAGAAGAGGAGGGCATATTAGCTGGAGTCTGTTTCGGCAATGTAAGTCAAAACCAGTTCCTGATGCTCCGGCTTTAAAAGCGGTTAACCTACTCCCAGAAAAGGTAGCCTTCCAGGCCTTCCGGAGCCAGACCATGACGCAGGCTCAACACCTCCTGTCTTAGCTGCTATTGTGCTTTTGCCACTACCACCAGATGCACCACCACCATCAGTACCAGCTGGCCTCCCCACACCCACGTCCACGGCCTCTTCCACCATTCTTCCAAATTTTGGAGAAAATGTACCCAAAATAACATCAGATATATGGTACTGAATCAGAAGTGTATAGCTGTATACAGTCAAAGGATAATTGTAAATCTCTGTATATATTTCATGAGTCACACAGAGACGCTCACAGGCTCAGTATGGATTAGACAAGAATATAAAAAGTAGAAAAAGGGTACAGTATCATCAGATAGCAGGTATATATAGTATAGTTTAAACATTCTAAATCTCTGTATATATTTCAGGAGGCAGACACAGACGCTCTCAGGCTCAGTATGGATTACAACACAATATAAAATGCCGTAAAACGGTAATGGATCTGAAGCGCACAGCTTTATACAGTGTAGGGGGTCATTGTCAATCTCAGTATTTATTTCCACAGTCAGAAACAAACTCTCACTTGGTCAGTTTGGATTAGACCAGAATATAAAAAGCAGTAAATGGGTAATGTATCACACGCGTAGAGCTGTATACAGTGTTGGGGTAATTTTTAAATGTACATATAAATTGCAGGAGTAACCCACAGACTCTCACACGCTCAGGAAGGATCACACCACAATATAAAAAGAAGATCCGCAAGAAATAATCACACATGTGGGCCAATGTTCCAGGTGTCAATGATACACATAGAGTGGTGGGTGGAGGAGGACTTTCTGGCACAAAGGGTACAGTATCACCAGATACCAGGTATATATAGCATAGTTTAAACATTAAAAAAGTACATCTATATCAGGAGTAGTGTTGAGTCACCCCGCTAGTGTTCGAGTTCGGTTCATCGAACAGGAGGCAAGTTTGTCGAACGTTCGACGAACACTGTCGAACCCAATTGAAAACAATGGCAGGCAAATACAAACACATACAAACACATACAAAACACCTTAAAAGGTGTCCCAAAGCAGACAAAATGCTCAGAAGACACAAATAACATATGAAAAAGGGCAACTACATATAGAAAAGAGGTGGAGGAGTAAAAGGAGGAAGAGACACAGATATAGGCATGTCATGCCCTTATAAAGTCAAGAAAGGCTGGAATAAAAATCTAAAATACAAAAAAAATTCTAAAATTCTAAAATTGAAGACGATCATATACTGTCGGACTTCCCACCATAAATTATGCCAACTGCCGATCGGGCGGCGTTATTCCCATGACCCTCCGAACAGCGTCCATGAAGGCAAAGTGTTTGGTTTACGGGGGCAGTATGGTTGCAAAGCTGAACCTTAAAGGAATGTCCAGAAGGGCACCACCACAAGGAATGTCCAGAAGGGCACCACCACAAGGAGTGGAGCCTGCGGCTTAATTGGACTCCACACGGGCAACCTCAACCATGCCAGCCACGGAAAGGATGGACAGATTGCAAGCTTTCTCGATTCTGTGGGTAGTGGTGTATGGCCGTTTTTAGTTGTGCTAGCGATTTGTCAGCTTAATTCCGTTAATGAACGAGACTCTGGCATGCCCCCGTGGTCCGCGTCCAGCTTACTAGAGGGACACGCGAGGCTCTGGCACGCGAGATCGAGCAATAACAGGTCTGTCATGAACTTACATGTCCGGGGCTGCACGCATGCTACACTGAAAGGACCAGCGTGTGTCGCTAACAGGTGCGGATAACCCGCTGAACCCCGTTAGTGATGGGGATCTGGGATTCCAATTCTTCCCCGTGAACGAGGATTTCCCAGTAAGTGCAGGTCAACCGGAATTCCGGAATTAGGCCTAACCGTCATTCCAGAAAGAATGTGCAAAAATTAAGTGTCCAAACCACAGGTGCTGTAGCTTGCTTAACAGCTGGGCTCCTATGCTGAGTAGCACACAGTTCTTACATAAATAGGCGGCATAGCTTGGTTCACGGGTGGGCAACTCTGCTGAGTAGCAGACAGTGCTTACATAAACAGGCGGCATAGCTAGGTTCACGGGTGGGCTCCTCTGCTGAGCAGTACACACAGGTACTAGGCCCAAAGTGTTAAATGGAGTTAAAAAATGGTTCTTACATAAACAGGTGGCACAGCTTGGTTCACGGGTGGGCTCCTCTGCTGAGTAGCAGACACAGTTACTAGGCCCAAAGTATTAACTGGGCTAAATGCAGTCAAAAACTGGTTCTTTCATAAACAGGCGGCATAGCTAGGTTCACGGGTGGGCTCCTCTGCTGAGTAGCAGACAGTGCTACAAGGCCCAAAAGGATTTTCTGGACAAGATGCGGTAAAAAATTATTAGAAACACACACGGTGTAGCTCCCTGACAGGTGTACTACACAGCTGGCTATCAGACACCGCTACTATGCCATGAAACTGTCTATTAACATTGAAAACCATTATTAATGTGGAAATAAAGTTACGCTTTTGGTGAACGAACCGTTCTCGAACGGAACCTCGAACAGCCGAATTTTAAGTAAAGTGTTCGAGCTCGAAGAACGGCTCGAACATCGCCCAAAACAGCTCGAATTTGAACTTGGCGAACAGTTCGACTCGAACACCGCTCATCTCTAATCAGGAGTCAGACTCACACGGTCTCAGGCCCAGTATGGATTCAACAAGATTGTAGAAACTTGAGAAAGGGTACAGTATCACTGGATAACAGGTATATATAGCATAGTTTAAACATTAAAAATCTCTGTGTATATTTCCGGAGTCCGACAAAGACACTCACAGCCTCAGTATGGATTAGACAAGAATCTAAAAAGTAGAAAAAGGGTAATGTATTCGAAGCGTACACCAGTATACACTGTTGGGGCATTTTTAAATCTTCATATATATTTCAGTCTCAGTAAGACAGTCCAGACTCTCCTCAAGAGGAAACGAGATGAATACAAGTACAGACAGAAAGTCAAGTGATTGAGGGTCGTAATTCCAAAATTTCTGCAATTATTTTGTCTGTGGAGACAGCGAAAACAGTTCTTTGTGAAGAAAGGGTTGCTGTATCGCAGTACCGTGGATCCCATCACCGTTACTTATCTCCATCAAATTGTGATCACAGGGAGAGATGTAGACATGGTCCTCACTTCCTATCATGATCTGTCACTTTGTAGTGCAAAAGACAGAAGCCACAGGCCGTAGGCGATTCTATTGGATTGGCATAAGAGGACACATTTAAAATTGTGGGCAGGAATGTCACACGTCTGTGAGTAGGAAAACTGTGAAAGCTGATGATAAACCACCACTACATCTCATTGTGAGTCGACATCCATAACAAATGGAAGCCATTGATCATCTGAAGATAGAGCCCAGCAGGACAGGGCATAGCTTCGTCTTAACCATCATCTATCAGTTCACCAAATTTGTAGTGGCAGTCCCAGTGAAGGATTTAACAGCCCAGACTACACAGCGGTGGAGCAGGGAGAGGTAAGTATTGCAAGTGCTGGGGTCCTGAGCAAGCAGGAGGGGCCCACTTGTGGGCGGCAGTACTGGCACAGGGCCCCTCATAGTATGCCGGTGTGTCTGACGGCAGGTGTGCACCCCCACCATCAGAGACACTTGATTGTACTATGAGGGACTCTGTGCCAGTGCCGTCGCCCAAGAGTGGGCCCACCCAACTGTCCAGGGCAACGGCACTCCCACGGGTGCATGCGACAGGTGGTGACCCCGGCCCTGGGGGGGGAGGCAGCCCAGTTAGGGAGGTGGAAAAAATGGCATTTGTTGATGTTGGACATTCAGCAGCTGCAAATGGAGGAATTGGAGAAGTCCGAGGAAGAGGAGGACAAAAGCGAGCCATTTTTCTGGCAACCTATGTGTCAGCAGGGGAAGGTGGGACAAAATCCTTTGAAACCCCGTGGCTTGGATCTCACACAGGGAGGACGTGCCTTGCAGCAGCTCCCGCTTCCAGCCATAAAATTAGCCTATTTTGACCCGGACGAAAGTGGAAAAATCAATCTCAGAGCGTCCCGGGCTTGGAGAAGAAGGTGAGGGGCGGTGGAGAGAAGAGAGGGGCTGCTGCTCTCCGCTGGGACACCGGAGCGCAGAGCGGCCTCGTGGAGAGTGCTGCGGCGCCAACGAGAGAAGGGCGCCATCTTTACATCCCCCTGCGGCGCGGATAAGGCCTGGAAACCGGACCACAGGAGGCCCTCGACAGAGGCGTGAGACCGCGGAATAAGGAGCGGTCTCGCCCGTCGGAGCAGAAGGCGGTGAGAGGCGGCCGTGGTGCGGGGAGCTCCCGGTGAGCTGTCTGTGGGGCCTGCGGGGGATACTACTGCTACTGGCGGTGGAAGGGAGCGTTGGCTCTGTGTCCGAGGGGCCGGGTTGTTGACGGCCCCCTGTCTCGCTGGGACGTTTACCTGGACTGGGACGCTCTTGGATCGGGGGATATCGCTCTCCCCTCATGGGGGTGCTGCTGTCTGCAGATCTTTGAGCCACCGGTGAGGAGGACATTGTATCATTTCTGAAGCGCCGCGGGGGGAGTTGGCGTTGCCCTGTCCCTACCGACTCCTGCAGATCTCCACGGATGTTTTCATACAATGGGGAAAAAAAGTATTTTGTCAGTCAGCAATAGTGCAAGTTCCACCACTTAAAAAGATGAGAAGCGTCTGTAATTTACATCATAGGTAGACCTCAACTATGGGAGACAAACTGAGAAAAAAAAATCCAGAAAATCACATTGTCTGTTTTTTTTTTCATTTTATTTGCATATTATGGTGGAAAATAAGTATTTGGTCAGAAACAAAATTTCATCTCAATACTTTGTGATATATCCTTTGTTGGCAATGACAGAGGTCAAACGTTTTCTGTAAGTCTTCACAAGGTTGCCACACACTGTTGTTGGTATGTTGGCCCATTCCTCCATGCAGATGTCCTCTAGAGCAGTGATGTTTTTGGCTTTTCGCTTGGCAACACGGACTTTCAACTCCCTCCAAAGGTTTTCTATAGGGTTGAGATCTGGAGACTGGCTAGGCCACTTCAGGACCTTGAAATGCTTCTTACGAAGCCACTCCTTCGTTGCCCTGGCGGTGTGCTTTGGATCATTATCATGTTGAAAGACCCAGCCACGTTTCATCTTCAATGCCCTTGCTGATGGAAGGAGGTTTGCACTCAAAATCTCACGATACATGGCCCCATTCATTCTTTCATGTACCCGGATCAGTCGTCCTGGCCCCTTTGCAGAGAAACAGCCCCAAAGCATGATGTTTCCACCACCATGCTTTACAGTAGGTATGGTGTTTGATGGATGCAACTCAGTATTCTTTTTCCTCCAAACACGACAAGTTGTGTTTCTACCAAACAGTTCCAGTTTGGTTTCATCAGACCATAGGACATTCTCCCAAAACTCCTCTGGATCATCCAAATGCTCTCTAGCAAACTTCAGACGGGCCCGGACATGTACAGGCTTAAGCAGTGGGACACGTCTGGCACTGCAGGATCTGAGTCCATGGTGGCGTAGTGTGTTACTTATGGTAGGCCTTGTTACATTGGTCCCAGCTCTCTGCAGTTCATTCACTAGGTCCCCCCGCATGGTTCTGGGATTTTTGCTCACCGTTCTTGTGATCATTCTGACCCCACAGGGTGGGATTTTGCGTGGAGCACCAGATCGAGGGAGATTATCAGTGGTCTTGTATGTCTTCCATTTTCTAATTATTGCTCCCACAGTTGATTTCTTCACTCCAAGCTGGTTGGCTATTGCAGATTCAGTCTTCCCAGCCTGGTGCAGGGCTACAATTTTGTTTCTGGTGTCCAGCTCTTTGGTCTTCACCATAGTGGAGTTTGGAGTCAGACTGTTTGAGGGTGTGCACAGGTGTCTTTTTATACTGATAACAAGTTTAAACAGGTGCCATTACTACAGGTAATGAGTGGAGGAAAGAGGAGACTCTTAAAGAAGAAGTTACAGGTCTGTGAGAGCCAGAAATCTTGATTGCTTGTTTCTGACCAAATACTTATTTTCCACCATAATATGCAAATAAAATGAAAAAAAAACAGACAATGTGATTTTCTGGATTTTTTTTTTCTCAGTTTGTCTCCCATAGTTGAGGTCTACCTATGATGTAAATTACAGACGCCTCTCATCTTTTTAAGTGGTGGAACTTGCACTATTGCTGACTGACTAAATACTTTTTTTCCCCACTGTATATTAGCTCCTCACCCTCCAAGCTACATGGGGTTATTTACATATAGAAAAATGCACTAGTAGACTTTTCTTGACGCACGAGTGGTGAATTAAGGGCACGCTTCAATTAAGCAGAATGGTCAAAACTAATAAAGAGCGTGCAAAACCGTTGGCTGCAGAGGCGTATCGAGGCAAGCAGGGTGAAATGGATAAATTTTTGAAAAATAAATCTGCATCGACTAGGCCTAATGCTAAAAGGCTCCCTACAGAGGTTGTGGAAGAGGAACATGTCGAGGACTCAGACTCCAGTGATGATGCTTCAGGCAGCGATGTTACTCAATCGGACTCTGGGAAACTTTCTAGATCGGTTTTAAAAAAATTATTAGCACAAGCTATAAAACCATTAGTTAATGAGATATCTGGTATGAGAGCGGATTTGCTACATATTGGTAATAGAGTGGAGTCCTTGGAGTCATCCCAGTCCTCTATCATTAGCCACTCCAATGCCATGAGAGAGCATCTGGACTACCACAGAGCACAGCTTAACAACTCTTTTCTGGCCTTGGAGGACCAGGAAAATCGGAGCCGCAGGAAGAATATACGGATAAAAGGCTTGCCTTAAAGTGTTTCTACAGAAATATTAGAAAAATCTACGAAGGAGATCTTTGCCCTCTTAATCCCACAAGAAAAATGTGACCGAATTGTAATAGAAAGGGTGCATAGATCACTTAGACCAAAGCCGAAGCCAACGGAACCCCCGAGGGATGTGATTTGCGGCTTATTGAGCTATTTGGATACCAATGCTATTTTGTCTGCCTCATGAGACGTTAAAAATCTTTCTTATGAGGGATCTGCTATTCATCTTTATCAGGACGTTGCGCCGTCGACCCTTGCAAAAAGAAGAGTCCTAAGGCCCCTCCTGGAGGTGTTACGCTCACGTAAAATTTTTTATAAATGGCTGTTTCCGTTTGGTATATCTATACATGGAGACGGCAGGCAAATAATGGTTCGGACCCCTGAAGATTTAGCCAAAATATGGGACACTTTTGACATTGCCCCTATTGATATTCCTTCCTGGCTACCTCTGGACATGGATCATCGCACGCCTCCCCCTGTCTATGCTTATGCTGGAGGGCAGGGTGACTGGGCCTCAGGAAAGAAACGCTCGACTCCTAAAAGAGGGAAATCTGGAATGGGGAAGGAGATACCCCCCTGAGCTTTCTTGTGTTTCTTTCGGTTGCATTTTACCACTCCTGGAGCCGGACCCCTCGGTCCACTCGGACATGTTCTATCTTATTTTAGCTTGCTAAGTTTGACATTTACTCATGTGTTGATATCATTCAATTGCCGTATAAGTTAACATATGCCACTTGTGTGTCGGAAATGTTATTTCCTGCTCTGTTATGGGAGGTATGTTTGACCCCCTACCTCTGCTACAGGCAGGTGGTTGGTTCTTGTTATATTTCTCTTGTTTTATCTTAATAATTTTTAGGGTTTTTGTTATTTTTTTCATCTCTTTGTTTTTTTTTTAATTTCGGTGGTTTGATGACAGAGGAATCTTTATTATTGCTTCCTTTACCAAACTATGGGTGACAAGGTAACCTTCGCTACTATGACAGTGGCCTCGTATAATGTAAAGGGCTTACGATCCCCAAGTAAGAGAAGCCAAGTAATGAATCTTTTGCATTCAAAGAAGTCTAGTATAGTTTTCCTGCAGGAGACACATTTTAAAAAAGGGAGAGTCCCAGATATGTCTAGATCTCGCTACCCGACCTGGTACCACAGTGCGGGCGGTTCAGCGTCGGGTGGAGTGAGTATTGCTATAAAGAAAAATGTTCCCTTTATTTTGAGTGATTGTTTATCGGATTCAGAAGGCAGGTACATTATAATTAAGGGCCTTTTGGCCAACACTAAGATTACCCTGTGTAATTTATATGCCCCAAATAGGAACAGATAGGTTGGCTGTGTAAAACAATGAATGTTCTAGAACTTTTTACTGAGGGTCTGTTGTTGGTGGGAGGGGATTTTAATGTATCTTTGAACCCAATTTTAGATACTTCAACAGGCAGGTCGGCTCTTTCTCAGAGGGCGCTGAGAAGATTACACCTTTCATTACAAAAATTGCATCTGATAGACCCTTGGAGAACACTTTTTCCTTCGGGCAGAGATTACACTTTTTATTCCCATCCAAATAATAGCTATCACAGAATTGACTACCTATTGATACAAACAGCTAATCTCCCATTAGTTAAAAAAGCTAATATAGATATCATCTCTCTCTCAGACCACGCTCCCATTTTCCTTGACATAGAGATAAAAACTCTACCACGGCCGGCTGGGTCATGGTCACTGAATGAGACACTGTTGGACTCGGATTCCCACATTGAAAAACTGACAAGCACTCTTGACTTCTTTTTTCAAAATAATTTGCACTCAGGCCCGCCCTTGTCTATGGTATGGGAGTCACATAAAGCAGTAATGAGAGGGGAATTTATAGCCCTAGGCTCCTATTTGAAAAAAGAGCGAACAAAAAAGGTTGTGTCTATTCTACATCAAATTAGTTCCTACGAGAGACTACATAAGAGATCTCAGGTAAATAAAACATTATCTGAACTGACAGATCTGAGAACCTCATTAAAAAACCTATTAAACATTCAATCAGCAAAAATTTACATGAGAAGTAAGCAGAAGTTTTATCTTCATGGCAATAAAAGTAGTAAGCTTATGACATCCCTACTTAAGAAACAAAAAGAAAAGACGTTTATTAGACAACTCAGAGCTTTGGATGGCTCTTCAATTCTCGGGACTGCAGATATTGCCAGGGAGTTTAGAACCTTTTATGAAAATTTATACAATTTAAATACACCGGATAGCATGCAGGAGCCAGTCACAGCCTTGGCAAAAATAAAAGAATTCTTGACCTCACTACATCTCCCTAAAATAACTCTTGAAGGCCAGTCCTTGCTGACTGCTCCAGTTACCCCCAAAGAAATTTTAGACACTCTTTCTACTATTCCGAACGGAAAGGCACCGGGTCCGGATGGTCTTCCCATTATCTATTATAAAAAGTTTATAAAACCATTGTTACCTCGCCTAGTGTCTTTGTTTAATTCCTATTTGGAAGGCCAGCTCCCCCCCTAGACAATCCTTAGAGGCATACATTACAATCCTCCCTAAGGAGGGTAAAGACCCCAACCTGTGCGCTAGCTACAGACCAATATCACTGCTTAATGCAGATATTAAGATGTGGGCTAAAATATTAGCGGGCAGATTAAGTAATTTCTTACCTAAGCTAATTCATGCAGATCAAGTAGGTTTTGTAAGAGGCAGGGAAGGGAAGGATAATTCTACTAAAGTCATTCAGTCTATAATGTTTGCTAAGACTCGGGGTATACCTTTGATGCTTCTGTCGACGGATGCTGAGAAGGCTTTCGACAGAGTGAGCTGGAGGTTCATGGAACAAGTAATGATTAGGTTTGGCTTCCCCCCTCAATATATAACAGCGGTCCTCTCGCTTTAACGGCACCCTGTCAGATAGTTTTGGGATTAATAACGGGACTAGACAGGGTTGTCCCTTGTCGCCATCTTTGTTCATTTTAGTCGTAGAAACTTTGATACAAAGCATCAGACAAGACCAACGTATAGAGGGGTTGACGGTGGGTCGAAGGTCACTTAAAACTAGCTTTCGCAGATGATCTGCTTTTCCTTATCTCCAATCCATCCCGGGCATTCCCAATTATCCTTCAGGCCTTTCATCATTTTGGTCTCCTTTCTAATTTCAAAATTAATTTGTCAAAATCTGAAGTGCTAAGCGTTGGTCTCCCTCACTCTCAGACCTCCACTATTTGTACGCAGATTCCATTTTCTTGGGCTACTAATTCTATTAGATATTTGGGAATAACGATAACTAGAGATCCCGCCAACCTATTCCACAATAACTACATTCCTTTAATTCAAAAGGTCAAAAGCCTGATGCAGAAGTATAGCCTACCCACTTTATCCTGGATGGGTCGTATTAATGTGTTTAAGGCATATATAATGCCTATTATACTATATACCATGAACATGGTTCCGATTCGGATTCCCCTGACATTTTTTGGAACATTAAAATCCCTTATTGGAAAATTTATTTGGAAATCTAAAAGGGCTAGGTTGCCATATAAGTTTCTTTCTCGCCCTATCTCTTCTGGAGGATTGGGGGTCCCAGACCCTCTTTTATACTATAAGGCTATTCATCTCAGTAGATGGTTAAAGGTGGTGTCCTGTGCTGGAAGGGAGGAGGGGGATAGTGTTGACTGGGCTTTATTGGGCCCGAGGGGTTTGCCATATCTTTGGACTAAGGCTAAGCCGCCGGCCTCTCTTAGGTTGGATGACGTAACTACAACTACGTTGCGTATTAAAAGATTGGTAATGGGAGAGTTCCCGGAAGATACCTTCCCCTCAATATTGACACCGATCGGTTCAATTCCCTATTTGTTAGAGCTAGATTTTCAAGACCCATACAATTTATGGTCCAACCTCCCTAGAGAAACGTTGAATAGTTTTTATGGTAATAGCATCTTGCGGGAGGGGTCTTGGCCACAGGGAGTGTCGACTCAACCAACAAATTTTCTCCAAAAACAACACATCAGACGTACACTTTTACAGTTTAGACGGAGATTCCCGTCTAAATCTAATTGGTCCTGGTTAGATATTATGGTTAAACTTCCATCCCCACGGCTAAAAATTATATCTCGCATTTACTCGCATCTCATCTCTCCGACTGTACACTCTAAACCCTCGTTTATACACTCTTGGGAAATGGAACTTAATACCACGTTTACAGAAGACCAAATATCTAAAATGCTGTCAAATGCTCGGGGTTTTTCTAGATGTGTACTTCTGCAGGAGAATTCTTATAAAATATTAACTAGGTGGCATTTAACTCCAGCTAAATTATTCCAGTTAGGCCTCGCGGATAATGATGAATGTTGGCGATGCCTCAATTCTAGAGGACATCATTCACATATTTTCTGGGACTGCCCTAGACTGCGGGTTTTTTGGGAGGGAGTTGAACTAGTTCTCAAAAAATTAAAACTAATAAAGGTTGATCTTAGAGCCACGGAGGCTCTCCTTTCATGGGCTTCATGGGCTTCTTCCACTGATGTTGAGTGCGGCGAGACAGTTGATAGCTGTCCATTGGAAGGATGTAGCTCCTCCCACGTTGGGAGAATGGTATACCAAAATAAATCAGATCTCTCGCTTAGAGGAGCTGTCTAGCTGGGAAATTTATAATCATAGAGCTTATGTGTTAACTTGGGCCCCTTGGAATAGGTATTTAGAAGATAATCCTCTTTAAAGGAATTTTAGAGTTTCTCAAGTTTAACCCCTTCACCCCCAAGGGTGGTTTGCACGTTCATGACCGGGCCAATTTTTACAATTCTGACCACTGTACCTTTATGAGGTCATAACTCTCGAACGCTTCCATGGATCCTGGTGATTCTGACATTGTTTTCTCGTGACATATTGTACTTCATGATAGTGGTAAAATTTCATTCAAATAACTTGCGTTTATTTGTGAGAAAAACGGAAATTTGGCGAAAATTTTGAAAATTTCGCAATTTTCCAACTTTGAATTTTTATGCCCTTAAATCACAGAGATACGGCACACAAAAAACTTGATAACTAACATTTCCCACATGTTTACTTTACATCAGCACAATTTTGGAACCAAAATTTTTTTTTGTTAGGAAGTTATAAGGGTTAAAAGTTGACCAGCGATTTCTCATTTTTACAACACCATTTTATTTTTAGGACCACATCACATTTGAAGCCACTTTGAGGGGTCTATATGAAAGAAAATACCCAAAAGTGACACCATTCTAAAAACTGCACCCCTTAAGGTGCTCAAAACCACATTCAAGAAGTTTATTAACCCTTTAGGTGCGTCACAGGAATTTTTTTGAATATTTAAAAAAAAATGAACATCTAACTTTTTTTCATAAAAAAAATACTTCAGGTTCAATTTTTTTTATTTTACCAAGGGTAACAGGAGAAATTGAACTGCAAAAGTTATTGTGCAATTTGTCCTGAGTACGCAGATACCTGATATGTGGGGGGGAACGACTGTTTCGGCGCATGGCAGAGCTCAGAATGGAAGGAGCGCCGTTTGACTTTTTCAATGCAAAATTGGCTGGAATTCAGATTGGACGCCATGTCACGTTTGCAGAGTCCCTGATGTACCTAAACAGTGGAAACCCCCTACAAGTGACCCCATTTTGGAAACTAGACCCCCCAAGGAACTTATCTAGATTTGTGGTGAGAACTTTGAACCCACAAGGGCTTTACAGAAGTTTATAACGTACAGCGGTACAATTAAAAAATCATATTTTTTCCACAAAAATGATCTTTTCACCCCAATTTTTATTTTCCCAAGGGTAGCAGGACCCTAAAAGTTATTGTGCAATTTGTCCTGAGTATGCTGATACCCCACATGTGGGGGTAAACCACTATTTGGGCGCATGGCAGAGCTCGGAAGGGAAGCAGCGCTATTTGACGTTTTTGGCTGGAATTGAGATCGGACACCATGTCGCGTTTGGAAAACCCCTGATGTACCAAAACAGTGGAAACCCCCCACAAATGACACCATTTTGGAAACTAGACCCCCTAAGGAACTTATCTAGATGTGTGGTGAGAACTTTGAACCCCCATGGGCTTCACAGAAGTTTATAACATAAAGCCATACAATTAAAAAATCATATTTTTTCCACAAAAATGATCTTTTCACCCTCAATTCTTATTTTTCCAAGGGTAACAGGACCCTAAAAGTTATTGTGCAATTTGTCCTGAGTACGCTGATACCCCACATGTGGGGGTAAACCACTATTTGGGCGCATGGCAGAGCTCGGAAGGGAAGCAGCGCTATTTGACGTTTTTGGCTGGAATTGAGATCGGACACCATGTCGCGTTTGGAAAACCCCTGATGTACCAAAACAGTGGAAACCCCCCACAAATGACACCATTTTGGAAACTAGACACCCTAAGGAACTTATCTAGATGTGTGGTGAGAACTTTGAACCCCCATGGGCTTCACAGAAGTTTATAACATAAAGCCATACAATTAAAAAATCATATTTTTTCCACAAAAATGATCTTTTCACCCTCAATTCTTATTTTTCCAAGGGTAACAGGACCCTAAAAGTTATTGTGCAATTTGTCCTGAGTACGCTGATACCCCACATGTGGGGGTAAACCACTATTTGGGCGCATGGCAGAGCTCGGAAGGGAAGCAGCGCCATTTGACGTTTTTGGCTGGAATTGAGATCGGACACCATGTCGCGTTTGGAAAACTCCTGATGTACCAAAACAGTGGAACCCCCCCACAAATGACACCATTTTGGAAACTAGACCCCCTAAGGAACTTATCTAGATGTGTGGTGAGCACTTTGACCCCCCCAGTGCTTCACAGAAGTTTACAACGCCCGGGCGTGAAAATAAAAAATTCGTATTTTTTCCACAAACATGATCTTTTAGTCACCATTTTTTTATTTTCCCAAGGGTACCAGGAGAAATTGGACCCCAAAAGTTGTTGTCCAATTTGTCCTGAGTACGCTGACACCCCATATGTGGGAGAAAATTACTGTATGGGCACACGTCGGGGCTCGGAAGGGAAGTAGTGACGTTTTGGAATGCAGACTTTGATGGAATGGTCTGCGGGTGTCATGTTGCCTTTGGAGAGCCCCTAATGTACCTAAACAGTGGAAACCCCCCACAAATGACACCATTTTGTAAACTAGACCCCCCAAGGAACTTATCTAGATGTGTGGTGAGCACTTTGACCCCCCCAGTGCTTCACAGAAGTTTACAACGCCCGGGCGTGAAAATAAAAAATTCGTATTTTTTCCACAAACATGATCTTTTAGTCACCATTTTTTTATTTTCCCAAGGGTACCAGGAGAAATTGGACCCCAAAAGTTGTTGTCCAATTTGTCCTGAGTATGCTGATACCCCATATGTGGGAGAAAACTACTGTATGGGCACACGTCGGGGCTCGGAAGGGAAGTAGTGACGTTTTGGAATGCAGACTTTGATGGAATGGTCTGCGGGTGTCATGTTGCCTTTGGAGAGCCCCTAATGTACCTAAACAGTGGAAACCCCCCACAAATGACACCATTTTGTAAACTAGACCCCCCAAGGAACTTATCTAGATGTGTGGTGAGCACTTTGACCCCCCCAGTGCTTCACAGAAGTTTACAACGCCCGGGCGTGAAAATAAAAAATTCGTATTTTTTCCACAAACATGATCTTTTAGTCACCATTTTTTTATTTTCCCAAGGGTACCAGGAGAAATTGGACCCCAAAAGTTGTTGTCCAATTTGTCCTGAGTACGCTGCTACCCCATATGTGGGAGAAAACTACTGTATGGGCACACGTCGGGGCTCGGAAGGGAAGTAGTGACGTTTTGGAATGCAGACTTTGATGGAATGGTCTGCGGGTGTCATGTTGCCTTTGGAGAGCCCCTAATGTACCTAAACAGTGGAAACCCCCCACAAATGACACCATTTTGTAAACTAGACCCCCCAAGGAACTTATCTAGATGTGTGGTGAGCACTTTGACCCCCCCAGTGCTTCACAGAAGTTTACAACGCCCGGGCGTGAAAATAAAAAATTCGTATTTTTTCCACAAACATGATCTTTTAGTCACCATTTTTTTATTTTCCCAAGGGTACCAGGAGAAATTGGACCCCAAAAGTTGTTGTCCAATTTGTCCTGAGTACGCTGACACCCCATATGTGGGAGAAAACTACTGTATGGGCACACGTCGGGGCTCGGAAGGGAAGTAGTGACGTTTTGGAATGCAGACTTTGATGGAATGGTCTGCGGGTGTCATGTTGCCTTTGGAGAGCCCCTAATGTACCTAAACAGTGGAAACCCCCCACAAATGACACCATTTTGTAAACTAGACCCCCCAAGGAACTTATCTAGATGTGTGGTGAGCACTTTGACCCCCCCAGTGCTTCACAGAAGTTTACAACGCCCGGGCGTGAAAATAAAAAATTCGTATTTTTTCCACAAACATGATCTTTTAGTCACCATTTTTTTATTTTCCCAAGGGTACCAGGAGAAATTGGACCCCAAAAGTTGTTGTCCAATTTGTCCTGAGTACGCTGACACCCCATATGTGGGAGAAAACTACTGTATGGACACACGTCGGGGCTCGGAAGGGAAGCAGTGACGTTTTGGAATGCAGACTTTGATGGAATGGTCTGCGGGTGTCATGTGCGTTTGGAGAGCCCCTGATGTACCTAAACTATTGAAACTCCCCACAAGTGACCCCATTTTGGACACTAGACCCCCCACGGAACTTATCTAGATGTGTGGTGAGCACTTTGAACCCCCAAGTGCTTCACAGAAGTTTACAACACTCGGACGTGAAAATAAAAAAATCATTTTTTTCCACAAAAATGATATTTTTGCCCCCAATTTTTTATTTTCCTAAGGGTAACAGGAGAAATTGGACCCCAAAAATTGTTTTGCAATTTGTCCTGAGTAGGCTGCTACCCTACATGTGGGGGTAAAACACTGTTTGGGCGCATAGCAGAGCTTGGAAGGGAAGGAGCACCATTTGACTTTTTCAACTCAGAATTGGCTGGAATTGAGATCAGACGCCATGTTGCATTTGGAGAGCCCCTGATGTGCCCAAACAGTGGAAACCCCCAATTCTAACTCCAACCCGAACCCCAACACGCCCCTAACCCTAGCCCTAACCCTAGCCCTAACCCTAGCCCTAGCCCTAACCCTAGCCCTAACCCTACCCCTAACCCTAGCCCTAACCCTACCCCTAACCCTAGCCCTAACCCTACCCCAACCCTACCCCAACACACCCCTAGCCCTAACCCTAGCCCTAACCCTAATGGAAAAATGGAAATAAATACATTTTTTTTATTTTATTATTTTTCCCTAACTAAGGGGGTGATAACGGGGGGTTTGATTTACTATTTATGGCGGTTTTTATGTTTGGCGGCTGTCGCACGCTAAAAGACGCTTTTTATTGTAAAAATAGTTTTTGCATCACCACATATTGAGAGCTATAATTTTTCCTTATTTTGACCCACAGAGTCATGTAAGGTCTTATTTTTTGCGGGATGAGTTGACGTTTTTATTGGTACCATTTTCGGGCACGTAAAATTTTTTGATCGCTTTTTATTCCGATTTTTGGGACGCAGAATGAACAAAAACCAGCGTTTCATGAATTTCTTTTGGGGGGGGGTGCGTTTATACCGTTCCGCGTGCGGTAAAATTGATAAAGCGGTTTTATTCTTCGGGTCAGTACGGTTACAGCGATACCTCATTTAGGTCGTTTTTTTATGTTTTTGTCGGTTTTATGCAATGAAAACTATTTTATATAAAAAATAATTATTTTGCATCGCTTTATTCTGCGAGTTATAACTTTTTTATTTTTCGCTGATGATGCTGTGTGGTGGCTCGTTTTTTGCGGGACAAGATGACGTTTTCAGCGGTACCATGGATATTTATATGCGTCTTTTTGATCGCGCGTTATTGCACTTTTTGTTTGGCGGTATGATAATAAATCATTATTTTTTGCTTCGTTTTTTATTTTTATTTTTTAAGGGGTTCGCTAAAGGGGTTAACTAATGGGACAGTTTTATAGGGCAGGTCATTACGGACGCGGCGATACCTAATATGTGTACTTTTATTGCTTTTTTTTTTTATTATTTTCAAAAAATGAATTTATTGGGGAATATTTTTTTTTTTTTTTACTAATTTATTTGGCGATTTTTTTAAATTTATTTTTACACTTTTTTTTAATTTTTTTTTTACTTTATTACATAGGCCCAGGTGGGACATCACTGTCCTGTGACAGATCGCTGATCTGTCACATCACAGATCACTGTGACAGATCAGCAATCTGTCACAGGCAGTGCACAAGGCTTCCTCATGCCTGCGCTTTGCAGGCACTGAGGAAGCCAGCTTCCCCAGGCCCCCGAAGGCCCCCGTCGCCATCTTGGATTCGGGGGCCTGGAGGAAAGGAGCCCCCCGCAGCAGCGCTGCACATTGCGCTGCCGTGGGGGGCTCAGGGAAGCACGGAGGGAGCCCCCTCCCTGCCGATGCTTCCCTTTAACTCCCGGTACACCGCGATCGCGTTTGATCGCGGTGTGCAAGGGGTTAATGTGTCGGGGGCGGTCCGTGACCGCCCCTGACACATTGTGCCGGGTGTCAGCTGTGATAATCAGCTGACACCCGGCCGCGATTAGCGGCGCTCACCACGTGGGCGCCGCTGATCGCGGTAGACGTACTATCCCGTCCCCGGTCATACGGGCCCGGGTACCGTGGACGGGATAGTACGTCTCATGTCAGGAAGGGGTTAACTGAATTAGACGGCTTCTGTTCTGGGGCTCTTAGCCTCACTGCCCCAAACTAGATAGCCCAATTGTAATGTAGTGCGATGTGTTATTTCCCAAAGTGCACCCATTTAATGATTGTGCTTCTGTTGTCAACCACATGATGTTGATGTTAATGTTGTTGATTCTGTATATGTATATGTATGTGTACCCTTTTTCCCTTTCCCTTTCTTTTTCCCTTTTCTCCCCTACCTATTTTTCCCTCATTTTTTCCCTTCCTTATCGCCTTAAACCAACCCTTGCTTAACATTTCGCCAACTGTACCTGTGAACTGGTGTTGGTTTTAATGGTGATGTGTAAAATTTTCAAAATAAAGAATTTACAAAAAAAAAAGAAAAAACGCCAACAAAGCACAAAATGTCACAGTTCATGAGAAAGTCCGTCACACAAAGATAAATTATAGATCATGAGAAAACAGAACACACTTACATGCAATAATTATATTATAAAGCGCCTATGAATGAAGTGAGGTCACCTAAAAGAATGAATAAAAATATACTGTATCTTCTGACTATAAGCCGCACCGGACCATAAGACGCACCCCAAAGTTTCAGAAGGAAAATAGGGAAAAGTTAATGTGTCAAATGGGGGTCTGTCCCACAGTCTGAATTCAGTAAACCCGGGGGGGGGGATCGGCAGCGCTGGTGGAGCCGGGTCACAGGAGGAGTTCGGGGATCCGGCGATGATCTGACTGATCCCAGGCTGGTGCAGCAGGAACCTCTGTAACATCTGTAATCTCACTGAGGCCATTTGGAGTAAGGGGGTTTAGTTTATAAATCCAGAAGATTTCTTCCCGATGTAGTTGTCCAATGCGATTCTGACCCTGTGGGGGAATCTCCTCTGTGGGGAATATTCTCAGTTGTGTGGAATCTTTCTTGTGTTTGATGGTGCAGTGAGGTGAAAGCCCATGTTGGAGAAAACCCTATGGAGTATTGGAACGGTGTGAGTTCAGCCTTTTGTGGAGGGGTTGGGTCGTCCTTCCCACATATAATTTCTGGTATGAGCATATAATCACGTATGTAACATAACTGGTGGAACATGACATGGGAGTTTTGATCGGGAAAATTTCACCAGTAGAAATAAGGGTGAGATCAGAGAGACCATGGCAGATCGAGTCACAACAGAGGCAAGTTTTCAGATTGCATGTAATGAGTTTATTCGGGAGACAGGCGATTTTTAGCAAATCTTCCTTCTTCTCTTTTATGTTTCTTGGTGCTAGGACATTTTTCAATGATGGAGGTCTTCAAAATGTCAAAAAGGGATTGCTGGGTAATGTTTTTCCCACTCCAGCTGTCTGACATGCTCATGATGCTCCTGCAGAGGACGTGAGTAACTCAATATATAATCCAGGTAAACTACCGCAAATCTACCCATCAGTGAGAAAAAAAATGAAATTTTCAAAGACTGTCGGAGCATTGTTTAATCTGAATGGCATCACCAAATTTTCAGTATGCCCCTCCGGTGTATTGAATGCGGCCTTCCATTCATCACCATTGTGTATACGTATAAGAGTAATCATAAGGAGTTGAAAGAATCGTCACCCAGATCCTTCTTACAATTTTATTCCATGGTGAAACGAGACATCAAACCATATTAGAGTGCGGCGTGCAGGTAGCAGGGAGCTATACAGATGAGAGAGCCTGACGGACTACGGCCGTTTCGCACTTGCTTAGCGCTTCTACCGGTCCATGCTTGTCAGGGGGTTACACCACTTCCTTATAAGGGTTAGGGAATGGTTAACTGAGAAGTGCAAAACATTTACAGTGAGTACAGTGAAATGATTAATATAAAAAATTAAAAGAAATGTAACATAGATCACAGCCACACAGACATATTCAATGTATCATTGAGGCCAAGGGGAACTTGTGCATCACAATCCACAATCCATGCTGCTTCTCTTGTTAGTAGTAATCTATTCTGGTCACCGCCTTGTACAGGATAATCAGCGGGCTCAATTCCTGCAGATCTCAGCACATCGGGGTCCGCATTATGGACCTCTCTTATATCATTAATGTCACAGATCCTTTTCCTGTGTGACTGAATGGAAATGTTCTCTGAGCCTGATGTGCCGCGGTCTAATAGTCTGGGCTATATAATAATCGTCCTGGGCAGTATATGACATAAAGCGCTTGCTCTGTGCGGCCCGTGATTAGTTTATCTACCGTCATCGCCCCGATCCTCAGATTTCTCCTGTAAGATGGAGATGACAGAAGGAGCAATCCCCACAATGGAAATGGCCTCTTGGACGTCTTCCATGTAACCAGGTGACTTTATTGTTCTTCTCCTGGAATCTTTCCTGTAGCGATAAGTCATCTAAGTCACCGCTTCTTCTAGAAGCAATCGAGGGTTGTTCTTTGCTGCTACGGCTAAATCTTTATCTCCTCACAAATGCCAATTCCTGTTTATCGCTGATTTTATTACATTCATATTGGGATTAGGTGTAAAAGTAACAATAAACCTTTTATTATCTCGTCCTTTTTTCTGCTCTTCCTCCTGGATCTTGTAACTAGACCCACATGGGTTCCGCCATCGCTCTAGCACAGTGTAATAATGTTGGCGGATAACCTCTGTGTAATAAGTCGTCTGTCAGGTCATTCGCTTGTTGTAGGAAACCTTCTTCTCTACTATTCATTGTTCTCAGCCTCAGATACCGGCTGTATGGTCGGCCTCTGTTAGTATGTTCCAGGTGCGCATTATTAGAATGGAGGGACATATTGATGGCTGCAGGTTTTTATAGGTGCTGGTTATTATTCTACCATCCACTATTTTATTATTCACATCTGAGAAATCTAAGTTATTCTCTCCAAATTGTGAATAAATCTCATATTAACCTTATTCTCCTCGCTCATATATGTAATGAAATCATTAACCCCTTTCTGTCCCAGCCCACACCAGAAACACATCATCCATGTACCGGTGGTCCGCACGGAGGTGTCAGGTGGGAGTTTACACTATAAATATATTTATTTTCACAGTCTGGCAAGAACAAATTAGTGAAACTGCAGCATCCGGCGCCCCCATCGCTGTCCCCGTCATCTGGGTGGACCAGCTGCCCCCAGAAGAGAAGGCCTTATGGGACAATATAACATTCAGGCTTTCCAGGATGAATCCAATATAGTCATCTGTTTCAGCAGTTTTTTCCATAGATTTTTTATTGCTTCCAGTCCTGTGATTTGTGGAATTCGTGCGTACAAGCTCCCGACGTCGATCAAAGCCAATCTATAACCCTCCTGCCAATCTATACCGGACACAGTTCTCTATAAATCTCCGGTGTCCTTGATGTGAGCAGGTGCTATTCTCAGTAATGGTCTCACACACCGGTCTATAAATGTAGAGAAAGATTCTGTTACTGATCCGACCCCGCACACTATCGGGCGGCCTGGTGGGGGAGCTGCGTCTTTGTGGACTTTAGGAATATATTACCCATGCCGCTTGTGTGGAAATTCAGGGAAGAGTTTCTCTGGTATTCCTTAGACAATCGTCCCTTCTCTATGTGAAATCTCAGAGAAGATCTTAGTTGTTCCTTCTCGTTATTTGTGGGATCAGCGCTTGTTTTTCTCTGTGCTGCTCTCTGATCGCTGTCTTTCTGCTCCTTACTATATTGTCCATTGCTACTAACACTACATTATTGCCTTTATCGGCTTCTCTAATAACAGGATCTTGGCAGTTTTTATCTCCTTCAGTGCTCGCTGTTCTTTTTTGTTACATTATCTGTTGTTTTTGTACAGCACTGCCTGTGTGTCTTTTACCCCTCTGTAAAAAACATAAAAACAATTAACCCGATCAGTAAACACCGGAAATAGAAAAAATGTGAGAATTGCCAAAATTACGTATTTATGGATGGCACAATTCCACAAAAAATGCTGTAACGAGCGATCACAATTGTACTAATAAAAACGTTATCTCGTCCTGCAGAAAATAATCCATCATATAGCTCCACCGGAGGAAAATAACAATGTTACGGGGCTCGGGAAATGGAGAAACTGCTCCAAAAATGTTTCTTTGCAAACCTCAGATTTTTTTCTCCACTAAAAGAATAATAAAAACTGGACATGTTTGGTGTTGCTGTAATCATAGTGATGAGGAGAATCATATTACACGGTCAATTTTACCACAAAATGTACAAAAACAATTCACAATAAACAATGTCAGAATTGTTTTTTTCACAATTTCACCGCACTTGGAATTTTTTCCTCGTTTTCGAGTACACTATGTGGTAAAATTAAGGGAGTCATTGAAAAGTACAACTCGCCCCGCAAACATCAAGCCTCATATGTCTATGTGGACAGAGAGATAAAGAGTTATGGCTCTGGGAAGAAGGGAAGGAAAAAACAGAAACAAAAAACGAAAATGGGCAGCAGCATGAAGGGGTTAATTGCGCCTTTCTGCCACTTACAGGGAAAGTTAGAAATTAGTTGTGTCAGTTCAGCGTTATGTTCATGGCTTCTGATTTAGAGGAGTTGACTATAAAATTCCTTCCATGGCCGAATTCTCCGAATTCCTTTATTACAGAGGGAAATGAGATCATTGGTGTGAAACATAGAGCCACAAGTCACCTGTGTATAGAGCGAGTGTATAGAGCTGTGAGCCTATAGTGACCCACTAATATCGGGATTTATACGTAATGCCACCACTAAATGCTCCATCACCGGTGTGTATAGGAGAAGTGATGAGGGGCGCCCTCGCCCCGTCCCATTATTAATAGATGATGTGTCAGATAGAAGGCCGTCTCCCCTAATTATCAGTTTAGGGTCAGTGTATAAGGAGAGAATGATAGATGATATCAATATGTCGTAGGGTGACCTTCAAGAAAGTCCGGGCTCTGTGTCCAACGCTTCTTCAGTGTCGGCAGAAACAAGGCACATTCGGATCCCGGGGTTTCCGCATGTGACATTAATAACAATGTTTTCTCACGAGCTTCTCTGTCCTTAATAAAGCCAACCTGATGGTCGGTAACAATTGGGGCAGGTAGTGGGAGAGCCGGGCTGTAATCACTGTAGAGAATATTTTCACATCTACAGTAATTAGTGATATTGGATGAAAATTAGGGCAGACATTTGGTTCTTCTCCAGGCTTTCAGTAACAATGTTATGTCAGCCTCAAGTAATTAAGGGGCAGAGAGGGAGTCTTCTGAGATATTACTGAACACTTTTCCTAAAATGGTAATAACTGGGGTGCAAACATCTTATAAAATCTATTATTGCCTCCATCCGGCCCAGGGCTCTTCCCGATAGGGAATGATGTAATGGCCTCTCCGATCTCTTCCTCAGTGACAGCTTTGTCTAGTTTCTCCTGCTCAGGGGTCTGTAAGGAAGGAAGAGCAGCGTCCATAATATATTTGTCAGTTTTTCTTTCCAGAATATTAGGTGGCATGTCGTGGTATTATCCATGGATATTATAGAGCGAGCTATAATAGCAACAACATGCCTCAGCTATGTCAGAGGGGTTATGAATTTCTGGCCCGGGTGCCCCTTTTATTTTGGATACATATGTCCCTTGCATACATGGATATAACCTCCTTGTCAATGAGCGACCACATTTATCTGTGAATTCATACGAACACCTTCTCATGTGATCTTGGTATTTTCTATTGTTTCATCTATTAACCACTTTACCGCCTTTCTTTTTTTTCAATCGGATAAATTTTATTGAACAAAACAAAGAATTACCAACATTTTGTTTTTCATATACAAACACTGTGAGAAAAACAATAAAAAAAGAAAAAACAGTAAACAATACAACAACCTGTTACAATGATATAAATCCCAATTTTGCTCTATAGTAGAGGATTTACAGCAGTCAATAACGCTGTGCATCCTCTGTAGTCTCAGAGCGTCTCTCCCAAACCCCCCTCCAGCCCCCCTCTCTCTTTCTCCCTACAGTCAGGTTAGAAGTTGAGAGTGAGGGGGGATGGGACGATTACAGCACAGCAGAGATCAGAGCAGGGCCAGGAAGATGCCTGCAGCCCTGTGTGTCTTTGTCATCTCCTCCTGAGTCCTCATCATGGCTGCTCGTAAAGCACTGTCCTGGGAATGGATCTGTACAAGTGAAACCACAGAATCTGGTAAGTATACATGTATATGTGTATCTGTGTGTGTACATGTGCAATATATAGTGTGTGTGCCTGTATATGTGTATATAGTATGTGTGTGCATATATATATAATATAGTATGATTGTGTATATCTGTGGTGCATGTGAGTTTATATATAATATATATATACATGTACATACAGTATATAGTATGTGTATGTATATTATATTTGTATACTGCATGTGTGCACGATATTGTGTATATATATAAGCTGTATATGTATGTGAGCATACTGTATATACTGTATTCCCAGTAAAATATTCAAGGTCACTTCTTAACCATAATAGGGGAGTTAACCCCATAAGCCCAATCTACCACCTATGTAACCAGTGCATATGTATAATCCTTAATTTGTAGCCACTTAGATCTCCAATACCCGGTACCGGCTGTGTCCCACTCAGGCAGTAAATGAGAAAAAGTAAATGGATTAGCACTTACATTGGTGGTGGTCTGCTGTGCGTGGTCTCCCCAAGCTCCCCAACGTGCATTTCATCTCTTCATCAGGAGGTGAACGCTAGGGGGAAGGAGTGGGTGCCTTAAATAGGACAAGCGGCTAATGGCATGCGTGCTCTCAGATCTATAAGGGGTTCCGTGTCATGTCGGGGTCACTTCCGGTACTTCACTGCGCGTGCGCTCCCAACATCACTCATCCATCAGACGTCATGGATTGCGGCCGTGGAACATAAGCACAACATGGGCCGTCATGGAGATTGCGCATGCGCCTTGCCCCCAATGCCCGCTTTCCATAGCGTCAGTGAATGTGACGGCTTTGCACACGGCATAGCAGGAAGTGAGGAGTTTCATCAGTAAATAATGTGAGATCATATATATTAATGTAAAGAATAACCAAAAAAAGTGCATAATGACATATACTAGTAGTGATGCATCATTAATGCAATATTTTTACTGCTCAAGTAAAGTAAATAAGATGTAAGTGTAAAGTGCCCGGTATGAAACATAATAGTATACCCTAAATAAATGATAAAGTAAAAATAATGTGCTAACAATGCAGTAATTATCCCATTTAACAGCATAATTTTACATAAAACAAGACTATATTGAGTAAACATACATTTATAGTAAAGTTATATATGTAGAAATAAAGTGCATATAGTGACATAAGGTGTCCAGTGCATACCATACTAATATCTCACAATTAGTGTATAAACTAGTGCATATCACCAATAGCACACATAACACATGATAAACTATGAATAACCCCACAATTGATAAGAAAATCCCATCCTGTGACCCCACATGTCAGACTGCGTTCCATAAGGAAAAGAACAGCTGACTAGGCCACAGAATGTTTATGATGACTGCGTAGTCCTTACTAATTTTGATCCTCTTTTGCTTATTAGAATAAATCTTGTCCCATATAGGTCAGACCATATCCAGAAGTGGATCACATGCCGAGAGAGCCAAAAGGCTACCCAACCACAGTTAATAAATGGAACCTAGAATATGGTACAAAAGGAATAAATCATAGGCAAATCCCAAGACCAATTGGTTAAAATATACGAAACAATCATAAACCCAAAAAGATCACCCCCACCCACCCATAGTAAAAGAGACAAATCCCTCACAGAAAAGAACACACTTGCCATTGGCCACTTGTCCTATTTATTGCACCCACCCCTTCCCCCTAGCGCTCGCCTCCTGACGAAGGGACAAAACGTGCGTTGGGGTGCTTGAGTAGACCACACACAGCAGACCATCATCAATGTAAGTGCTATTCTGTTTATTTTTTCTCATTTACTGCCTGAGTGGGACACGGCCGGTACCGGGTATTAGAGATCTAAGTGGCTACAAATTAAGGATTATACATATGCACTGGTTACATAGGTGGTAGATCGGGCTTATGGGGTTAACTCCCCTATTATGGTAAAGTAGTGACTTTGAATTTTTTACTGGGAATAACTTTCTATTACATGTGTATGAATTACTCGGATTGAGTTTAATAAAGGTTATATATTTTTATACTGGCACGCTATACTGGACTTTCTCTTTTTGTGCTGATTGTTATCTCTAAAAGTAACAAGATTCCCCTTTTGCGTGAGCTTCTTTACTGACAGAAGATTGCTTTCAAGGCTGGGAACATAGAAAACATCCTTTTGTCATGATCCAGGTCTTGGTTTGTTTCTTGTTATTCTCTCCCCGGCCTGTTCATGAGGGGGTTAACTTTCTCTGCCTCGTTTTGGGATCTGTTGGGCTATTTCAGTCCACTGCTGCCTGCAGGCAGCGTCAGTTATAGTTCTTGCCCCTGGCTTGAGTGGCTGACCCCGTTACACCCTGATTTGTTCTCTGCCTGTTTACTGAGTTCCCGTGTCTGCCCACTCCTGTTACACCGCTCGTCTTAGTGTTTGCTCCCTGTGCTGTGACCCCTTGGTATTTGACCCGGCTTGTTCTCTGACCTGTTTGACTGTCTCATGTCTCTGGCATCTCTGCTCCCGACCACCTCCAACTTCTCTGGCTTGTATAAGACCATGTGTATTGCTTTTTCCTCTGGTACTGCGTTCCCTGTCCATTACTGACCTGGCTTCTATGACCACTCTTTCACCACCTAGTGGCACCTGCATTGCTGCACTGTGGTGGTACGCTGTGAGTTCAACCTTTTTTTCATCGCCAGCACCCCCTAGTGGAGGTTGCACGCTACTGCGCTGCAGCAGCTTTATTGAATCATAGAATCATAGAATCATAGAATCGTAGAGTTGGAAGGGACCTCCTGGGCCATCTGGTCCAACCCCCTGCTCAAAGCAGGATTCGCTAAATCATCCCAGTCAGATGTCTGTCCAGCCTCTGTTTGAAGACTTCCATTGAAGGAGAACTCACCACTTCTCGTGGCAGCCTGTTCCACTCATTGATCACTCTAACTGTCAAAAAGTTTTTTCTAATATCTAATCTGTGTCTCTTCCCATTCAGTTTCATCCCATTGCTTCTAGTCTTTCCTTGTGCAAATGAGAATAAAGTTGATCCTTCTACAATGTGACAGCCCTTTAGATATTTGTAGACAGCTATTAAGTCTCCTCTCAGTCTTCTCTTTTGCAAACTAAACATTCCCAAATCCTGCAACCTTTCCTCATAAGTTAGGGTTTGCAGACCGGTCACCATTCTGGTCGCTCTTTTCTGAACTTGCTCCAGTTTGTTGATGTCTTTTTTAAAATGTGGTGCCCAAAACTGGACACAATATTCCAGATGAGGTCTGACCAAAGAGGAGTAGAGGGAAATAATGACTTCACGTGATCTAGACTGTATGCTTCTGTTAATACATCCTAGAATTGCATTTGCCTTTTTTGCTGCTGCATCACACTGTTGACTCATATTCAGTCTGTGATCTATTAGTATACCCAAGTCTTTTTCACATGTGCTGTCACTTAGCCCTATTCCTCCCATTCTATATATGCTTTTTTCATTTTTATTGCCCAGATGTAGTACTTTGCATTTCTCCCTGTTAAAAACCATTCTGTTAGTTGCTGCCCACTTCTCCAGTTTATTTAAATCTTTTTGAATCCTCTCTCTCTCTTCTCTAGTATTAGCTATCCCTCCTAGCTTTGTGTCATCAGCAAATTTAATCAGTTTACCCTCAATTCCTTCATCTAAATCGTTGATAAAGATGTTGAACAATACAGGGCCCAGGACAGAGCCCTGTGGTACCCCACTTGAGACATTCTTCCAACTGGATGTGCAGCCATTTACGACCACTCTTTGGGTCCGATCACTAGGCCAGTTATGAATCCACCTAACAGTTGCCTTGACCATTCCATACTTAGTCATTTTTTCAATAAGGATTGTATGAGAGACTTTGTCAAATGCTTTGCTGAAGTCAAGATATACTATATCTACAGCATTTCCTTGATCCACCCAATCAGTGATACCGTCATAGAAGGAAATTAAGTTAGTCTGACATGACTTATTAGTTAGAAACCCATGCTGACTCTGTTTAATCACTTCATTCTTATCCAGGTATTGACATACATGTTGTTTAGTAATTTGTTCAAAGATCTTTCCTGGTATAGAAGTCAGACTCACCGGCCTATAGTTGCCTGGGTCCACCTTCTTCCCCTTTTTGAAGATAGGAACAACATTTGCTCTTCTCCAGTCTTCTGGCACTTCTCCTGTTCTCCAAGAATTTTCAAAGATTATGGAGAGGGGTTCAAAAATTTCTTCTGCTATCTCCTTCAGTACTCTGGGGTGTAATTCATCTGGACCTGGAGACTTGAATTCATTTAGGTTAGCTAAGTGTTTCCTCACTATCTTTCTGTTTATAGATATCCTGGATTCTTCTATTCCCTTAATAGGACAGTGAATAACAGTTGATGTTGCATTTCCTTTCTGAGAGAAAACAGATGCAAAATAGGAATTTAAAAGTTCAGCCTTCTCAACATCCTGTCTTACCATTTCATCATTTTCATCCTGTAAAAATCCTATAGCATCTTTGACTTTTCTTTTACTTTTGACATATCCCCAAAATCCTTTATTATTGCTTTTGACATCTCTTGCAAGCCTCAGTTCATTTTCAGCTTTAGATAATCTGATTTGTGCCCTGCAGGTTCTGCAGACAGCATTATATTCTTCTTTAGATATGCCTCCCTCTTTCCATTTTATAAACATTTTTTTCTTCCTTTTTAGCATGTGCTTAAGTTCTGTGTTCATCCATCCTGGTTTCCTTAAATGCTTCCTATTCTTCCCTCTTTTCGGAATTGTTAACAACTGTGCTTTGAGAATTTCATTTTTCAAGATTTCCCATCCTTCCTGGACATTTTTGTCTTTAAGGATATCCAGCCATTGGATCCCTCCAATTCTCTTTCTGAATCCCTTAAAATCTGCCTTTCTGAAATCTAACCTTGATGTCTGAGTCTTCACAGGTCTTCCACCTCTAGTAATCCAAAATTCTAAAATAGCATGGTCGCTACCTCCTAGGGTCCCAGCCACTTTTACCTCCTCAACCATTTCCTCCCTGTTTATAAGGATTAGATCCAAGGTAGCAGTTCCCCTTGTTTTCTCCCTTACCTTTTGGAAGATAAAGTTGTCAGCAAGAGAGGATAAGAATTTCCTTGACCTGTTAGTTTTGCCTGAGAGAGATTCCCAACAAATGTCTGGATAGTTGAAATCTCCCATGACAACTATGTCATATTTTTTGGAGAACTTGGCCATCTGATGCATAAAGAGTTCATCTATATCTTCGGCTTGCACAGGCGGCCTGTAGTAAATGCCTACAATGGTGTCCTTTCCATTGTTCTGTCCTTGTATTCTTACCCAAACAGTTTCCACAGAACTCCCAGTCTCTGAAGCTTCAATCTCTGTGCAGATATACGCGTTTCGAACATACAATGCGACACCCCCTCCTCGTTTATCAAGTCTGTTTCTTGCAAATAAGTTGTATCCTTCTAGTCTTGTATTCCAATCATGTGTATTGTCCCACCAAGTTTCAGTGATTCCAATGACATCATATTTCTTTTCCTGTGTTAGTAGTTCCAATTCTCCTTGTTTGTTGCCCATGCTTTGTGCATTAGTATAGAAACATTTTAGTTTGTGATTGGTTTCTCTTTCTCCAATATTTTTATTAATTAGATTCTTTCGTCTTTGTTCTTCCTTTCCACTTCTAATAGCAGAGTTCTCAATAGCATTTGTCAGGTGTATGGCTTTTTCTGGTCTTTTGCTTCCCTTCCCATGTTGTTCTAGTTTAAAGCTCTCCTTACAAGTGTAGCAAGGCGACTTCCAAATACATGCTTTCCAGTCTTCGTAAGGTGCACCCCATCTCTAGCAAGTAGTCCATCGTATAAGTAGTTCACTCCGTGATCCAGAAATCCAAATCGTTGCTGACGGCACCATCGACGTAGCCAGTTGTTCACCTGCAGAATCTTATTCCACCTCCTTGTTCCATGGCCATCCACTGGGAGGATGGAAGAGAAGACCACCTGCGCTCCCAGTTCTTTCACTTTCTTGCCTAAGTCTTCAAAGTCTCTGCAGATGATTTCCAGGTCGTTTCTTGCGGTGTCATTTGTCCCCACATGTAGTAGCAGGAATGGGTAGTCATCTGTAGGTCTGAAGAGTCCTGATATCCTGTCAGACACATCTTTAATTTTTGCACCTGGAAGACAGCACATTTCTCTTGTAGTTATATCCGGTCTGCAGATAGCGGCCTCTGTTCCTCTCAGCAGGGAATCCCCCATGACCACCACTCTCCGTTTCTTCTTCACAACATTTTTCTTTCTCCATCCAGGAGGACTCTGAGGGCGTACAAGGTTGCTGTTTGTTGGCAAAGTCTTATCCTGATGTATTTCTTCATCGTTTTCCTGCGTGAGAGCCTGGTACTGGTTCCTGAGCAGTATGGGTGCTGACTGCCTCCTGATCCTCCTGCTTCTCCGGGTCACATGTCTCCATTCCTCTGTTTCTTCAGGTGCACTTCGAATTTCTTCTCTTTCTGTAACATGAAGAGATAATTCTGCTCTGTCCAAGAACTCTTCACCTTCCTTAATGATCTTCAACGTAGCTAACCTCTCTTCGAGATTTTGCAACTTTTCCTCCAACAGGGACACAAGCTTGCATTTGTGGCATGTGAAGTTTGGCTTTTCCACTGGTAAATCTGTGAACATGTAGCACGAAATGCAGCTCACCAAATGGCTCCTGGCCTCTTCCATCTTGAGATTTCTTAAAAACGATGAAAGATGAGCCAAATTTCGGCGCGCGGTTTTTCCGATTTCCTGTTTTCAGCTGCAACGGCCAAAACCCAGTGATCGCTGAGCTCGCGGAGACTCTTCACTTATCCCAGAAGGCACTGGGAATATGCAAATGATCTCCTCAAGACTCTTCCCCTGGTTTTCCGATTTCCTCTTTTCAGCTGCAACGGCCAAAACCCAGTGATCGCTGAGCTCGCGGAGACTCTTCACTTATCCCAGAAGGCACTGGGAATATGCAAATGATCTCCTCAAGACTCTTCCCCTGGTTTTCCGATTTCCTCTTTTCAGCTGCAACGGCCAAAACCCAGTGATCGCTGAGCTCGCGGAGACTCTTCACTTATCCCAGAAGGCACTGTGAATATGCAAATGATCTCCTCAAGACTCTTCCCCTGGTTTTCCGATTTCCTCTTTTCAGCTGCAACGGCCAAAACCCAGTGATCGCTGAGCTCGCGGAGACTCTTCACTTATCCCAGAAGGCACTGGGAATATGCAAATGATCTCCTCAAGACTCTTCCCCTGGTTTTCCGATTTCCTCTTTTCAGCTGCAACGGCCAAAACCCAGTGATCGCTGAGCTCGCGGAGACTCTTCACTTATCCCAGAAGGCACTGGGAATATGCAAATGATCTCCTCAAGACTCTCCCCCTGGTTTTCCGATTTCCTCTTTTCAGCTGCAACGGCCAAAACCCAGTGATCGCTGAGCTCGCGGAGACTCTTCACTTATCCCAGAAGGCACTGGGAATATGCAAATGATCTCCTCAAGACTCTCCCCCTGGTTTTCCGATTTCCTCTTTTCAGCTGCAACGGCCAAAACCCAGTGATCGCTGAGCTCGCGGAGACTCTTCACTTATCCCAGAAGGCACTGGGAATATGCAAATGATCTCCTCAAGACTCTCCCCCTGGTTTTCCGATTTCCTCTTTTCAGCTGCAACGGCCAAAACCCAGTGATCGCTGAGCTCGCGGAGACTCTTCACTTATCCCAGAAGGCACTGGGAATATGCAAATGATCTCCTCAAGACTCTCCCCCTGGTTTTCCGATTTCCTCTTTTCAGCTGCAACGGCCAAAACCCAGTGATCGTTGAGCTCGCGGAGACTCTTCACTTATCCCAGAAGGCACTGGGAATATGCAAATGATCTCCTCAAGACTCTTCCCCTGGTTTTCCGATTTCCTCTTTTCAGCTGCAACGGCCAAAACCCAGTGATCGCTGAGCTCGCGGAGACTCTTCACTTATCCCAGAAGGCACTGGGAATATGCAAATGATCTCCTCAAGACTCTTCCCCTGGTTTTCCGATTTCCTCTTTTCAGCTGCAACGGCCAAAACCCAGTGATCGCTGAGCTCGCGGAGACTCTTCACTTATCCCAGAAGGCACTGGGAATATGCAAATGATCTCCTCAAGACTCTTCCCCTGGTTTTCCGATTTCCTCTTTTCAGCTGCAACGGCCAAAACCCAGTGATCGTTGAGCTCGCGGAGACTCTTCACTTATCCCAGAAGGCACTGGGAATATGCAAATGATCTCCTCAAGACTCTTCCCCTGGTTTTCCGATTTCCTCTTTTCAGCTGCAACGGCCAAAACCCAGTGATCGTTGAGCTCGCGGAGATGCTTCACTTATCCCAGAAGGCACTGGGAATATGCAAATGATCTCCTCAAGACTCTTCTCCTGGTTTTCCGATTTCCTCTTTTCAGCTGCAACGGCCAAAACCCAGTGATCGTTGAGCTCGCGGAGACTCTTCACTTATCCCAGAAGGCACTGTGAATATGCAAATGATCTCCTCAAGACTCTTCCCCTGGTTTTCCGATTTCCTCTTTTCAGCTGCAACGGCCAAAACCCAGTGATCGTTGAGCTCGCGGAGACTCTTCACTTATCCCAGAAGGCACTGTGAATATGCAAATGATCTCCTCAAGACTCTTCCCCTGGTTTTATTGGGATCTTTCTGCTTTGTGCTGAGGAAACTGGACAGTGGAGGTAGCCATATACTCCTTCTGAAGTTATGTAGTGACCATTAGCTAAGATGACCTTTTCTGACTTGCTTTCATTTAGGTCAGTGAAGAAATCCTTATTATTTGTCATATTGCTGCTTGAACCAGAATCTATACACCATATACACTTTGCAGATGAGCTTTTTCTGGCATTAAATACAACTTCAGGACATGCAGAATCTTCTTTTACAGCTGTTTTAACCCTTTGATGACTGTTCTGCTTTTTAAGCTGACTCATTCTTTCTTTCCAAATTCTGCAGTCTGCTTTAAGGTGGCCGGGCTTTTTACAGACAAAACATTCACAAGTTTCTCTTAGATTGCTCTTATATGTAGGGAAATCCTGTGTCTTTAATGCTGTTTCTGCTCTGGATTCATTACTGCTGCTTACATGCTGTGTTTTTCTCTTGAATTCATGCACAAGTTTGCCTTTAACATACTCTAGTGTCAGCTCATCATCTGGCCGTGCATCTAGTGCAGTCACGAGTGTGTCATAACTCTCTGGAAGACCACTTATTAGAAGTGCAGCAGCATGAAAATCTTTAATTTCTTCTCCAATACCCCTGAGACGGTTGTATTGCCAACTGTTTAGCAATAAGGTTCGGATACGGCTTTAAAGAAGGCTACTACTTGGATATAACACGATTTTATTATACAATGATTATAAAACACCAAATTAATGGAATGGCAGATATAATATTACCCTGTCTTGTTTACATAGAGAAATAAGCATCAATACATTACCAGGTAGCATTGCAACATCACTTCTCCACTGGAGGGACCCCACAGTGTCAGTGAGAAGGAAAATCTTGTCATCACAGAAACCGTGCACCCACGATAGCTTCTGGAAAATGTCCCTACCTCACTGACACAGGTCCACCTTTTTATACACAATATTCCCACATTCCCTCTGTGCAGTATGCTGAGTCATCAGAATCTGGAAACTGCACAAGACTTCAAGGTCTGTTTGCTATAGCCTCTTAGTGTGTTTGCACCAACCAGAGATTTGTTTGCCAATAGTATGTCAACCTAGACTCTGTTTGCCTCTGGTCAACTTGTCAAAGTTGCAAAGTTCAACATATGTTGCTTGTTGCAAAGTTAACTCTTCATGCTCATAGCATAATGCTCTAAGATGGTGGCATGACTTCCATAATCACCTATTCTGAAAACTGGATACCTATGTAATTCAGACACACACTCAGTCATGTCAAGATATGTATCACAATCGTTCCTCGATTATGGATGTCATGCACCACCCAATATTGACTATTATTGAGCACAAGACTTCCTTGTTCAAGCAGCATAAATATTCATTATCTATACAGTTGTTATTCCTATTGTCCTAGCTTATATGTAAGAATATACCACACAACTCTTATATTAGAATACCACACAGAATTAGTTGGAAAGCTTCTTTCCATCAACCACCCCCAAGTGAAGGTATTCACTCAAAGCAAATATCACTTGTGTGCAAATCAGGATAAGGAATCTTTGAAACACAGAGCTTCAAAGACCACAGTGCAATTCCTTGTCTTACGGTATTGACACAGAGCAAACGCTTTGTGTCTCAGTATCAAAAGTCCAGATTACACCCTAGTATTGCAATATAGTGTTTGGATTCAAGCAACCATATTTCATATTTGCAATACTTTCTACCCTTGGTCTAATGACCACACTATATCAAAGCATATAAACAATATATTACAATATGTAGGCTATAAGATATCCATATTTCATATTAGCACCACAACGGTCCACAATCTCTAGGGTGTTTCTTATATAGTCCTGCATATTCTTTCCATCATTTAGCTTAGACTGATACAGCTTTCTCATGAGATAAAGCTTATTGCTGAGATTTGATCTTTCATGCACTTTCTGTAACTCATCCCACATCTCTTCTGCAGTTGCACACTTGCACAATCTGATTATCATCTACACTGAGGGAGATCGTGCTTTGTGCTTTCTGATCTTTCTCATCCTTCTCTAGCCAATCATCTGGTAATGGATGAGGCACTTGATCCTGAGTGTATTTCCATGTACCTTCTCTTATGAGCATCTTCACCTTGAATTTCCAGGACTGGTAGTTCTTGTTAGTGAGGCTTGGCACTGAGAACTTGACAGGATTGCTGCTAGTGGACATCTTCTCTATTGCTCCGTGCTGCTTTTTCTTTGGGCTATAGCTGCTGTGTTACAGTTAAGCGTGTGACAACAGAACTTGTTTTTTCAGGAACAATATATGATAAGCTTAATAGATCAGGAATAAATCATTTGCGTGTCTCTATCTGCAGCATCTACAACAGGCTGCTTTTCTCATACACAGACACAGCAGGAAAACAGGAAGTACAGTCACATGCTCTTCCTGTCTCTGGGAGTTTTTTTTTTTAAACTTTATAAACAGCATACAAATCTAGCAACTAAACACTCATAGACTGTAACAGAGTTGTTGCACTAAACATATTCCAACAACTTGTGTAATGAGAGTGATGGAGATGGCAGGATTAGAGTTGATCATAGATGGGACTTCTCCATCTGTCTGTGACTTTTACAATATTTGTTTCAGGGTGAAGATCTGACCCATATTAATACTACAGAGACATATGTGAGAGATGATGAGTGGTGTAAAGAGGAGATTCCCACATATGACTACCCAGGTGAGTAGTAACCACTGAATGCAGAGAAGTCACAGATTCCTCTCAGTCACCGGCTGTGGCTGCTTTATCGGTGGTGTAGTCCAGCCGTATTACCATGGTCACCATTTTGCCTCTAGACCACAACATTAATAATAATAATTTTATTTTTATATAGCGCTAACATATTCCGCAGCGCTTTACAATTTTGCACACATTATCATCACTGTCCCCGATGGGGCTCACACTCTAAATTCCTTATTAGTATGTCTTTGGAATGTGGGAGGAAACCCACTCAAACATGGGGAGAACATACAAACTCCTTGCAGATGTTGTCCTTGGTGGGATTCGAACCTAGGATTCCAGCGCTGCAAGGCTGCAGTGCTATTCTCCTCTATCCAAAACTGTTCAAATGAGTTTGGGCATTGAAAGCCCTTTTTCTATAGAACTTACAACCTGAAGGATCCATCTACCTCAAAATGCTGACCGTTGCCTGCCCAGATCTGTAACTATAAAGCCAATTGACAGCGTACGTAGAATGTGCTGACAAGATAGAAAATCACTTGAAGAAAAATCTTATGCTGGGCCTGTAAGAGAAAGCGGAGGGTAACGATGCTGTTGGCTTCCTAGAACCCTGAGATATAATTTCAGGGCTGAAATCTCATCTCCCGAGATCTTGATACAGAGATCTCCATCTGTGCATGCGCCACCCCCCGGCGGCCATGTTCACGGACATGCGGCGGGTTCTGGTCTTTCACGAAATGTCGGCAGATCCCCCTTGCAGCGGTTGACATCCTGGGCGGCAGCAGTGGTGGTCACCCCGGGCAGCAGCAGCGTCCACTCCGGGCAGCAGTGCCAGGCACCCTAGCAGCACCAAACACACGCAGCGGCGCACTGCACATCGCAGCACCCCCTCATCCCACCCAGAGGCCAGCAGCATCACCCCACTCCTGCCTCCTCCAGCAGCAACCCTGGGACCCTGCTTCACCACAGCAATAAGATGCATGGATTATAAAAAGCACCACCATTTTATTAAAAAAAAAATTTTTTCCTATTTTTCTCCTCAAAATTTGGGGTGCGTCTTATAACCCGGAGCGTCTTATAATCCAAAAAATACGGTAACATGTTTATTTCCTCTTAAAACTCATCTGACAGAAAATATTGGCCCTTACAATAGTTTAGATTGCCAAGAGCCACCGAGCCCCATACTCTAATTACCCAGAGAGTTTTCACCACGATAATAGGAAACAAATGGACCTTACAAATTATTCTCCAATGTCTCCTGAATCCAACAATCCCCTATATATGGTTGTACACTACTTTCTGGGTACATGGTAGGGTTAAGAAAGGAATGAGCGCCATTTAGCTATTCATACACAGATCTTGATGGAATAGTTTGCAGACACGATGTATTGGGAGCACTGTTAGTGATCACCTGGCAGATCCAAAGATGGCCACCGTGAGAAGGCTTGGCTCTATCTACTCTATTTTCCAGATCCCATGATTGCCTTGCTCATCATACTTTAACCCCTCTACATGCATCTGGACTTACACAGAGACCCCTAGGCTTGAGCCATGGTGTTACCCGCTATTCTGTGGAGTGAGATGGCAAGAAGAATAGTCAGGTAGCTGGGTCATAACCAGGAGGGCAGAGAAAGTACAAAATCAGAAGACACAAGTGTAGTCAGTAAGCGGGCTGGGATTACACCAGGAAACAAATACACCAGCTGAGCACAGAGGACTGAGCCAGAGGAGAACAAGGCTGTATCTGGCAGATTCCGGGAATAGGCTTCAAGCTTTAGGAGGGTTTGGTGATTTCTAATTGGCTTAAGCAGGTAGCAGATTGCTACCAGATTGCTGGACAGCACACAAACCCATACTGCCAGGCTGGATGAAACTACTGGTCTCAGGCTCCCTAATCTTAGTGGCTGGACAGAGCCAGCGCCACCCAGAGCTTCTGGTTTTGACATCTCTTCTATTACCAGCAACGCCTACACCATAAATAAGGCGCTGCTTGGTGATGGAATCAAACATCACAGGAGCAGATTCCAGTGGAGAGGGGACACACCATCTGCAGATGCCCTAATATAACAAAATTACAGGAAACTAAAGCAGTAGAAATCCCCATAAAGTGGCTCCATTATGGAAATTATAACCCTCAGTGAATTATTCTATGGGAGTAGTGACACTTTACGGAAATTAGCTCGCACTGGATGTTGCAACATGAAAATTGCACATTTGCCATTTTATTACCCAGCACATAATGCCCAGATTGTGCTCCAGGAAACACACACCGTAAATTAAGTGGGTTCTTCTCACTATAGTAATGCCCAATATATGGATGCTAAATATGGTTTGGGTGCACTACAAGGCTCAGAAGTGAGTGGATATTTGACTTTGGGAGAGCGGATGTTGCTGGATTGGTTTATGGAAGCCATGTTGCTTTTCAAGAGCTTTTGAGCCACAAATATTGTGGAAACCTTTTGGTTTTCCTCTGACAGATGATGGACCTTAGTGGTGTCTTGTGTTTCCGTGAGATAAATAGAAGCTTTATTGGTATAATTTTCACCTATATAACATTGTTTGTTGGCTTTTTATTCCATGTTTGGGAAGCAAAATGAACAAACCATTGAACCCCATGATGCACTGGTTCATGCTATGAGGCTTTCGATTAGACTGAACTGTCATTGTCTTGGTGAATAATTCAATATTTTTAAAAAGCTTGTATTTTTTATGAATATTCTGAATTGAGAGTCCTCAGTGGTTGATACCTTTTAATGGCTAACTGAAAAGATGGTAACACATTGCAAGCTTTCGAGACTACTCAGGTCTCTTCATCAGGCATAGACTAATACAAAATCTGAAGAGTCACATATTTATGAACAATACGGCACATAAAAAATGCAATAGATGAGACAAGTGACGTGAAGCACAAATGATTATGGGAGAGGGAGAAACATAAATATTGGACCAGTTCATAGATAAGGAGTCTGGATGTTTTATTGAATTCTGAATATTTTTCTATCTACTGGCTAACACGGTACAAAGATATACATCTTTCCTGTATTTTTTATGGACAGCTTAAGTAGAAATCTTCAAAAGTATAAAATTTGAGGATATTTTATTCAAAATTATTAATTGGTTTTATTTTTAGCAGATGACTGTACCAGGAGATCAGAGGGACAGCTGACATCTTCAATTTTTAAATCTGATGATCTTGAGATATCACAGGATACAACTGAAGTTAATGCCATTACTCCAGATATACCATCATCCCTTCATAGCCAAGATCTGTCATCTGATACATTGAACCAGGTCCCATCTTTTGGTTCATTACCAACTACTAAGGAAAATCAAAGTCACAATATAAGCATTAAAAAATTAATTGATTCTAAAAGAATATATATTTAGCTCTGGTTGGGATAGCACGCGTGCAACAGATATTAAGTGCAACGGGATCAAGTGTTTTGCAGTTAGACAATGCATTGAAGCTGATGTTCCTCTCTTCTCTTCTTCACACAGGTATTTCATTCCATCATCCATGTATGCTGTCTGACAAGTGTGAACTGCATCATATATTGCCAGATATTTTTATGGTATTTCATTCCATCACTCCTGTGGTGGGTCTTTATTTTTTTTTTTTTAACTATTTGGTTTCTGCTTTGAAGTGTAGAAAGGTTTTTTCCCTTTCTCTGTTTGATGGCCTTGTCCAGCGTTAGTTATTTACCCTGCATAGTAATGCCTGCTCTGGCCTTGTGCTAATTGGTTAATTACTGATTGTGGCCTTTTGGTGGCTGAAGCTAGCAGACATTTCATTTCATATATATTTAGCTCTGGTTGGGATAGCACGCGTGCGGGCTCACGCGTGCAACAGATATTAAGTGCAACGGGATCAAGTGTTTTGCAGTTAGACAATGCAGTTGGACAGGGCAGGAGACAGGTAAGGTGCATAAGTTTTTCATGCACCCATGCTTCTTGGTCAGTCGTACTACATTTGCATTGATCATATCAACCTGCTGCTTTTTTGTCTTCACCTCTGCTTTCTAACAACTCGCCTGCCCTTTTACACATTCTGTGCACTCTCTGCATATCCACCCCTCTCTTTTCCCCTCTCCCATGTATAACTCTGAGGCTCTATTGACATTTCTTACCCACACCAAACCATCCAAAACCTCCATGCAGCACTCAAAACGTTCATACAAATCATCCCACCACCTGCTTTTTCTGTTTTTTCTCCTTTTAATAGTTGCAGGTGACATCTCCCCCAACCCTGGGCCTCCCTCCACCAGCATACGTTACTCTCCTCCATCTTCATATAGAAACCCTGCTAATCTTATTAACATTCAGTGCATGCCTTCTCCTCTCACTTTCCAATGTGCTCTCTGGAATGCACGGTCTGTGTGTAACAAACTGACTTACATTCACGATCTTTTTCTCTCTAATTCCCTTAACCTTCTGGCTATTACAGAAACCTGGATCCAGCATTCAGACACCACCGCTGCTGCCGCTCTCTCGTTTGGTGGGCTAAAATTTTCACATACCCCCAGACCTGAGAACAGACAGGGTGGAGGTGTTGGTTTGCTCCTTTCATCACAATGTGCTTTCCAGGTCATCCCCCCGGTTCCCTCACTTACATTTCCTTCCTTTGAAGTCCACGCCGTCAGACTCTTTAAGCCCTTCTCCTTACGAGTGGCGGTCGTTTATCGCCCTCCAGGCTCCTCCCGCCAGTTTCTAGACCACTTCACCACCTGGCTTACTCACTTTCTATCCTGTGACATCCCCACCCTCATCATGGGAGACTTTAACATCCCCATCAATGATCCGCTCTCCCAGTCTGCCTCTCATCTTCTTTCTCTAACTTCTTCATTCGGCCTCTCACAGTTTACTAATTCTCCTACACATGAGGACGGGAATACTCTGGACCTGGTTTTCTCCCGTCCCAGCTCGCTGCACGACTTTACTAATTCACCCCTCCCGCTCTCGGACCACAACCTTCTTTCCTTCTCTGTCAAGAATTGTCTCCTCACCCGGAACACCCCCACTTACCACACTTATCGGAATACACGTACCATTAATACCCAACAGCTTAGGGGCAATCTCCACACATCTTTAGCCCCCATCTCCACCCTCTCCTGTCCAGACATAGCATTGTCACACTTCAATAATACACTGAAGAATGCCCTAGATGAAGCAGCACCTTCTATATGCAGAAAGACCCGACACAGACAACGGCAGCCCTGGCACACAACGCAAACACGCTTTCTTCAGCGCTGCTCAAGGTGTGCAGAGCGGCAGTGGAGAAAATCTCTCTTAGCAGAAGACTTCATCCACTATAAGTTCATGCTCAAAACCTATAACTCTGCCCTTCATCTGGCCAAACAATCCTACTTCACCACCCTCATCACCTCACTATCCAACAACCCAAGACGACTTTTTGAAACCTTAAACTCCCTCCTGAAACCTAAAGTACAGGCCCCCATCACCAACCTCAGCGGTGAGGATCTGGCCACTTATTTCCTAGAAAAAATCAACCACATCCATCAGGATATCTCAGCCCTATCTCCTCAGTGCCTGGATCCCCTTCCCTGCCGCACCTCAAGCTCACTAGACATCTTTGAGCCTGTTTCAGAAGAAGAAGTTTCCAAGCTCCTCGCTTCTGCTCGGCCTACAACCTGCAACAGTGACCCTATTCCTTCACAGCTCCTGCAGTCTCTCTCACCAGTGGTCACCACTCACCTGACTAAAATATTTAACCTCTCTCTTTCTTCAGGTATATTTCCCTCCTCATTTAAACATGCCATCATAACCCCTTTACTTAAAAAGCCATCCCTGGACCAGAACTGCACTGCTAACTATAGACCTGTCTCTAACCTTCCCTTCATCTCTAAACTCCTGGAACGCCTGGTCCACTCCTGTCTAATCCGCTATCTCTCGGATAACTCTCTTCTCGACCCCTTACAATCTGGTTTCCGCTCTTTACACTCTACTGAAACTGCCCTCACTAAAGTCTCTAATGATTTAATAACAGCTAAATCGAAAGGTCATTGCTCCCTGCTGATTCTCCTGGATCTCTCTGCCGCATTTGACACTGTGGATCACCAGCTCCTCCTCACTATGCTCCGCTCTATAGGCCTCAAGGACACAGCCCTCTCCTGGTTCTCCTCCTACCTCTCTGACCGCTCCTTCACTGTATCTTTTTCCGGCTCCTCTTCCTCTTCTCGTCCCCTTACTATCGGGGTCCCGCAGGGCTCAGTCCTAGGCCCCCTCCTCTTCTCTTTATACACTGCCCCTATTGGACAAACAATCAGCAGATTTGGGTTCCAGTATCATCTCTATGCTGATGACACCCAATTATTATTATTATTATTTATTGTTATAGCGCCATTTATTCCATGGCGCTTTACATGTGAGGGGGGTATACATAAAAACAAGTACAATAATCTTAAACAATACAAGTCATAACTGGTACAGGAGGAGAGAGGACCCTGCCCGCGAGGGCTCACAATCTTCAAGGGATGGGTGATAATACAGTAGGCGAGGGTAGAGCTGGTCGTGCAGCGGTTTGGTCGATCGGTGGTTACTGCAGGTTATAGGCTTGTCGGAAGAGGTGGGTCTTCAGGCTCTTTTTGAAGGTTTCGATGGTAGGTGAGAGTCTGATATGTTGTGGTAGAGAGTTCCAGAGTAGGGGTGATGCGCGAGAGAAATCTTGTATGCGATTGTGGGAAGAGGAGATAAGAGGGGAGTAGAGAAGGAGATCTTGTGAGGATCGGAGGTTGCGTGCAGGAAAGTACCGGGAGACGAGGTCACAGATGTATGGAGGAGACAAGTTGTGGATGGCTTTGTATGTCATGGTTAGGGTTTTGTAATGGAGTCTCTGGGCAATTGGGAGCCAGTGAAGGGATTGACAGAGGGGAGAAGCTGGGGAATAGCGGGGGGACAGGTGGATTAGTCGGGCAGCAGAGTTTAGAATAGATTGGAGGGGTGCGAGAGTGTTTGAGGGGAGGCCGCAGAGCATGAGGTTGCAGTAGTCAAGGCGAGAGATGATGAGGGCATGGACTAGGGTTTTTGCAGATTCTTGGGTGAGGAATGAACGGATGCGTGAAATATTTTTGAGTTGAAGTCGGCAGGAAGTGGAAAGGGTTTGGATATGTGGTTTGAAGGAGAGATCAGCATCAAGGATTACTCCGAGGCAGCGAGCTTGTGGGACTGGGGAGAGTGGGCAGTCATTTACTGTAATTGATAGGTTCGTAGGGGGGGTCACGTGAGATGGGGGAAAGATGATGAATTCTGTTTTGTCCATGTTGAGTTTCAGATATCTAGTGGAGAAGAAGGATGAAATAGTGGACAGACATTGAGGGATTCTGGTTAGTAGGGAGGTGATATCTGGTCCAGAGATGTAGATCTGTGTGTCATCAGCATAAAGATGATACTGAAAGCCATGAGATTCTATGAGCTGTCCCAGGCCAAAGGTGTAAATAGAGAACAGCAGGGGCCCTAGGACTGAACCTTGTGGGACTCCGACAGATAGGGGGCGAGGTGAGGAGGTGGTGTGTGAGTGGGAGACGCTGAATGTCCGGTCTGTTAGGTATGATGAGATCCAGGAGAGGGCCAAGTCTGTGATGCCAAGGGATGAGAGGGTCTGTAATAATAGGGAATGGTCCACTGTGTCAAAGGCAGCCGACAGGTCCAGGAGGAGGAGGACAGAGTAGTGTCGCTTGCTCTTGGCAGTTAAGAGGTCATTGGTGACCTTAGTAAGGGCAGTTTCAGTGGAGTGGTGTGACCGGAAGCCAGATTGTAAGCGGTCGAAGAGGGAGCAAGAAGAGAGATGGGAGGACAGTTCAAGGTAGACGTGTTGTTCCAGTAGCTTGGAGGCGTATGGGAGAAGTGATATAGGGCGATAGCTAGATACAGAGGATGGGTCAAGAGAGGGCTTTTTGAGGATAGGTGTGATGGAGGCATGTTTAAAGCTTGAGGGGAAAACACCAGTTGTTAGTGATAGGTTGAAGAGATGGGTTAGGGTTGGGATGAAGACTGTGGTGAGGTTTGGGATGAAGTGGGATGGGATCGGGTCGAGTGCACAGGTGGTGAGATGTGATCTTGAGAGTAGAGTGGAGAGTCGATCTTCTGTAATGGTGGAGAAGTTGGTTTTGAAGGTGGAGGGCTGGGAAGTTGGGAGGAAGGGCTCTGGGGGTTGTTGACCAAAACTGTCCCTGATGTTATCAATTTTCTGCTTGAAAAATGAGGCAAAGTCTTCAGCTGAGATGAGTGGGGAGGGAGGAGGTGCTGGGGGGCGGAGGAGAGAATTGAAGGTGTTGAATAACTGTTTAGGGTTGTGAGACAGGGAGGATATGAGAGATGAGAAGTAGGTTTGTTTAGCTGTGGCGAGTGTGGTCTTGAAAGTAGTGAGGGACTGTTTGAATGCGATGAAATGCTCGTTGGAGTGGGATCTTTTCCATCTGCGCTCAGCAGCCCTGGAAGCTCGCCTCAGCTCTTTGGTCAGGCTGGTGTGCCAGGGATGTCTGTTGATTTTGCGAGTTTTGGTATGTGTAAGTGGGGCAGCGGATTCCAAAGCTACAGCTATTGTGGTGTTATATAGAGCGGCAGCGTCATCCGCATTGTGTAAGGAACTTATATCTGTAAGAGGGAGGAGGGATTCGGAGAATGAGTGTAGGTCAAGGTGTTTAAGATTCCTGCGAGGGTGTGAAAGTTTGTGGGGTGGGGATTGTAGACATGGAGTGAAGAGGGAAGAGAATGTGAGCAGGTTGTGGTCAGAGAGAGGAAGAGGTGAGTTAGAGAGGTTAGATAGGGAGCAGAGGCGGGTGAAGATGAGGTCCAGTGTGTGGCCATCTTTGTGGGTGGCTGTAGAAGACCATTGAGTGAGGCCGAAGGAGGAAGTGAGAGATAGAAGTTTAGTGGCAGCTGAGAGGGAAGTGTCAATGGGGATGTTGAAGTCGCCCATGATGATAGTAGGGATGTCCGCGGAAAGGAAATGAAGTAACCAGGTGGTGAAGTGGTCAAAGAAGGTGGTGGCTGGCCCTGGGGGGCGGTAGATGACAGCCAGTTGGAGGTTGGAGGGGGAGTAGATGCGCACAGAGTACACCTCAAAGGAAGGGAGGGTAACAGAGGGTGGCAGTGGGATTGGGGTGAAGGAGCAGGTATCTGACAGGAGAAAACCAACTCCTCCACCATGTTTGCTGCTGGGGCGGGGGGTGTGAGAAAGGTGGAAGCCGCCATACGAAAGTGCAGCAGGAGAGGCTGTGTCAGAAGGGGTGAGCCAGGTTTCGGTGATGGCGAGGAAGGAGAGTTTGGTAGTAACAAAAAGATCATGGATGTAGGAAAGCTTGTTGCAGACAGAGCGAGCGTTCCACAGAGCTCCTGTTAGTGGGACTGGGGAAGCGGGTGCTGGGTGAATGGGTATAAGGTTGGAGAGGTTACGGAAGGTTGTGATAGAGCGTGGATGGGAGGTAGAAATGACTGTGGGAATGTGGTGAGGAGGACCAGGATTTGGAGAGATATCACCAGCAGTGAGAAGGAGCAGAGAAAGTGTTAGCAGGTGGGAGCAGGAGAGGGCATGAGGGGGCTGTCTGTGTTTGGAGACAGAGGATTGTATGTTAAGGAACAGTTTTGAGGCGGAGGTGAGGTGGATGGGGAGGATTGAAGAAGAGATGAACAGTTCCTTACTAGGAGTAGGGATTAGGGGAATTAGCAGAAAGTGAAGGATTATTGGGGTGAAAGTGAAAACAAACAGAAACATTGTTTACAGTGACTGTGTCCAGTTCCCTTCAGTTCCAATTCTGGTTTTAATTCTTAAATTAATCTTCACACTTCTAGCACACACTTATAGCAATCACAATGCAGACTGAAGTCTATGCAGACTTGTACTCTGCAATATATGTACAACTAAGTGCAGTCAGGTGTGAAGCAGAGAGGAGTGGTCTCTGCTCATCTTGGCCAGACAATTAAGAGTGGACCAGATGTATATGATCAAGCCAGAGTAAACAAGGTCATAAATAACACTGGGGTTAGCTGAAAGGCATACCATGTGAATGCTAGGTGCAGAGGCAAGTCTATGTGCAAAGCTGGGTGACGCACTGTGTGTCCTTCATAGACAGACAGCAGGAGAGCAGGAGAGCTGGGTGGATGGACATACCATGTGAATGCTAGGTGCAGAGGCAAGTCTATGTGCAAAGCTGGGTGACGCACTGTGTGTCCTTCATAGACAGACAGCAGGAGAGCAGGAGAGCTGGGTGGATGGACATACCTGTCGGAAGAATAGAGATGCTTGTTAGAGTGCGATGGTGGCAGGTAGCAGGGCACAGTCTGTATACATCCTTCTGGTTTTAATTCTTAAATTAATCTTCACACTTCTAGCACACACTTATAGCAATCACAATTATACACTTCTTCCCCTGACATCACCCCTACCCTAATTCAAAATACCAAGGATTGTCTGTCTGCTGTCTCTAACATCATGTCCTCCCTCTATCTGAAACTAAATCTCTCTAAAACTGAACTTCTTGTGTTTCTCCCCTCTACTAACCTCACTCTACCTAACATCGAAATAACCCTGGAGGGTTCAACCATAACTCCCAAGCAGCATGCCCGCTGTCTTGGGGTCATATTCGACACTGAACTTTCCTTTACTCCGTACATCCGATCACTCAGTCGCTCTTGTCACCTGCATCTTAAAAACATCTCCAGAATCCGACCTTTTCTCACCTTTGAAACTGCTAAGACTCTTACTGTCGCTCTTATTCATTCTCGCCTGGACTACTGCAACTCTCTTCTGATCGGTCTCTCTCTTACCAAACTTTCTCCTCTCCAATCCATCTTGAATGCGGCAGCCAGGGTCATATTTCTGTCCAGCCGCTTCACCGATGCCTCCATCTTGTGCCAGTTATTACACTGGCTACCTATTCGCTACAGGGTCCAGTATAAACTCATCTCTCTCACCCACAAAGCTCTCCACTGTTCTGCACCGCCTTATATCTCCTCTCTCATCTCTGTCTATCGCCCTACACGTGCCCTCCGTTCTACAAATGACCTAAGACTAACATCCCCCGTAATCCGAACCTCGCACCTCCGCCTCCAAGACTTCTCTCGTGCTGCTCCAGCTCTCTGGAATGCACTTCCCCAGGCAATCAGACTGATACCTAGCCCTGACCTATTCAAGCGCGCTTTGAAAACCCATCTCTTCAAACAAGCCTACCACATCAACTACCCAGCAAGCTAACTTTGCCCTGTTCCCTTCTTCCAAATATTATTCTGAATCTGCACCCTACTATTCATCTGTCTCCACACCCTTCATGCACATGATAACTGCACTTGATACTTGTCTATTGCACTTAAACACACGGGCTGATGACCGGATCATGCAGCTTTATATGAAAATCCCTATTATAATTGCCAGACCTGAATTAACAAGCATTTTTCACCTACTGTGTCCCCCCATTTCCTTGTAGATTGTAAGCTTGCGAGCAGGGACCTCACTCCTAATGTCACTGTTTGAATTGTCTTAACTTGTATTGAATTTATTGTCTGTACATGTCCCCGCTTAATTGTAAAGTGCTGCGGAATATGTTGGCGCTATATATATAAATAAAAAATTATTAATTATTAAAAGAAAGGAGCCATTATCATATTCAGAATATGCAAATCGTTTTTATAAAAAGACTTTTCTTAAACAAGAAAAAATTCACATAACAGAGAATAGATTTTCCTGTTCAGAATGTGGGAAATGTTTTACTCAGAATTCACATCTTGTTACACATGAGAGAGTTCACACAACAGAGAAACGATATTCATGTTCAGAATGTGGGAAATGTTTTAACGAGAAATCAAATTTGGTTAGGCACCAAAGAACTCACACAGGAGAGAAGCCTTTTTCATGTTCAGAATGTGGGAAATGTTTTACCCGTAAATCACTGCTTATTAATCACCAAAGAACTCACACAGGGGAGAAGCCTTTTTCCTGTTCAGAATGTTGGAAATGTTTTATCCAGAAATCAGATTTGGTTAATCACCATAGAACTCACACAGGAGAGAAGCGTTTTTCCTGTTCAGAATGTTGGAAATGTTTTATCCAGAAATCAGATTTGGTTAGGCACAAAAGAACTCACACAGGAGAGAAGCGTTTTTCCTGTTCAGAATGTGGGAAATGTTTTACCCGTAAATCACTGCTTATTAATCACCAAAGAACTCACACAGGGGAGAAGCCTTTTTCCTGTTCAGAATGTTGGTAATGTTTTATCCAGAAATCAGATTTGGTTAATCACCATAGAACTCACACAGGAGAGAAGCGTTTTTCCTGTTCAGAATGTTGGAAATGTTTTATCCAGAAATCAGATTTGGTTAGGCACAAAAGAACTCACACAGGAGAGAAGCGTTTTTCCTGTTCAGAATGTTGGAAATGTTTTATCCAGAAATCAGATTTGGTTAAGCACCAACAGAACTCACACAGGGGAGAAACCTTTTTCCTGTTCAGAATGTGTGAAAAGTTTTACTGAGAAATCAACTCTTGTTACACATCAGCGAACTCACACAGGGAGAAGCCTTTTTCCTGTTCAGAATGTGGGAAATGTTTTAACTGGAAATCAGATTTGTTTAAGCACCAAAGAACTCACACAGGGGAGAAGCCTTTTTCCTGTTCAGAATGTGGGAAATGTTTTACAAAGAAATCAGATTTGATTAAGCACCAAAGAACTCACACAGGGGAGAAGCCTTTTTCCTGTTCAGAATGTGGGAAATGTTTTGTGAAGAAATCATCTCTTCTTAGTCACCAAAAAACTCACACAGGGGAGAAACCTGAATCATGTTCTTAATGTGGGAAATTTTTCTACTGAAATCAACTCTTAATAAACATCAGGGAAGTCATGCGGGGAGAAACTTTTTTCATGTTCAAAATTTTGGAAATATTTTAACTCAGAATTGTATATTCTTAAAGGTGTTGACCACTACTAGGAAAACCCCTTGTCAGTCCTCATGTTTGGCCATGTTACAATAAAAGCACTCATTGTACGAGAATGATCAGTACTAAATATATTGAACAGCCATGTCGGACTGAGCTGCCATCTTGGAAAAACTTTTGCTAACTAACTTTGCAGCTAATGAGATGACCTTATGGGAGCTCTAGCCAGAATGGAGACATAAAATGATATCAGAGCCATTAGCAGGTATGGTTGGCATACACAAGGGTTAATAGGGGTAGCTGCAGGGCATTGTGAGAGTAAATAATGGTGTCATATGATAGTAAGTAGTGTCTGTGATGAGGACAATGCAGTAGCAATATGTGAAGAGTTATGTGAGTAACAGCATTAGTTAAAAGGGACTGTAAAATATCAGTATTTCTATGATAAAAAAAATATATACCGTATTTTTCGCTTTATAAGACGCTCTGGATTATAAGACGCACCACAATTTTTGAGGAGAAAAATAAGAAAAAAATATTTTTTAATAAAATGGTGGTGCCTCTTATAATCCTTGCATCTTATTGCTTACCGGGGTTGGTGGCTGCGGTGTAGAGGGGTCCCAGGCTCGCTGCTGGAGGAGGCAGGCGTGGAGTGATGCTGCAGGCCGCATTCAGGGATGAGGGGGGGGCTCCGATGTGTGCTGTTGCTGCTGCAGAGTCTTGTGCTGGTGTCAGGTTTCTCCACTTGTCCGGCGGTTGGAAGCCGGTGCTGCGGGTGCTCCGGTGCGGCGTTGTGTGCCCATCGATGCCCGGGGCTCTGCCGACATTGTTCGACAGACCAGAGCCCCAGCATTTCCTCGGTTCCCTGTATATGTGCGCTGAAGTGCCGGTAAAAAAAAAATGGCCGCCGGCGCGTGCGCAGATGGGATCTCGGGACCAGTTCTCGAGAGATGAGATCTGAAATCTCATCTCTCGAGAGCTGGATCCCGAGATCCCATCTGCGCACGCGCGGCGGCCATTTTTTTGCAGGCACCACCGCGCGCACACAGGGAACCCAGGGAAAATGGCTGCCGGCGCGTGCGCAGGTGGAATCTCGGGACCCACCTCTCGAGAGATGAGATTTCAAATCTCATCTCTCGAGAACTGGGTCCCGAGATCCCATCTGCGCACGCGCCGGCGGCCATCTTTTTACCGGCACACAGGGAACTGAGGAAATGCCGGGGCTTTGGCCTGTCGCACAATGTTGGCAGAGCCCCGGGCATCGACGGGCACACAACGCGGCACTGGACACACCCGCAGCAGCGGCCAGCAACCGCCGGACGCCCCCGATCACAGCCTAGGTAAGGCATGTCCGCTTTGTAAGACGCACCCCTGTTTTCCCCCCAAATTTTGGGGGAAAAAAAGTGCGTCTTACAAAGCGGAAAATACGGTAGATTAAATTCTGACATACAAAGTCTAGTCCAGCCAACAGGCTCTGCTTAGTTTAGAGTATGACTGAGTTATTCTGAGTTCCTTGGTTCATACTTTTGTTCCTGCGTGTCAGATGTATAGGTCACTTGTCAGAACTGTCAATATGTGACTATTCTGAGATGATGGATGATTCTCCATAGGTTTAAGTTTCTCAGACTAAGGTAATGCATAAATAACTGTATGCATATTGTTAAAATAACTAGGGTTCACTTAATATGGAAGAAGTTATGAACATAGAGGCAAGCCACCATATGTGGTTGTAGTTTATAGGTCAAAATAGTATATAAAGCTGACCTAACTCTGTTCAGTCAGATCTCATATCCCTTGAGATTCTCGAACACACACAGAACAGCTGCTCAAGACCATATGTAAGAACCAAAATGCTTCTTTTTCTTCTTTTAAACTAACATTTGTATTTTGTGTGCTATGAACTTACTTTTCTTCATTTTTGTAATCATTTTTTGAATGAACTATTAAACAAGACTTATTTTATCCTCAATTCAACATTGCTTTTACTTTTTATCCTCACCGTGCACTTACTTGAAAGTAAGTAAGGGATATATTTTTCTTCATTTTGGCGAGCCTTAGCCAGACTGCTCTTTTGTGCTAATTTTGGCTGGCATTCCTTCCTCGATTGTACAAGGGGGGAGCACTAGAACTCTGCTATAAACACTTGTTGTACAAGCCTCCTCAGGAATTCCACTATTTCACGGCACAAGGATCAGACTGAACCTAAAGACGACGGGTGAGGATCGTACAGAGCTGCATGCGTCCTATCCAGACGGAGATCTGAGGATCACAGAGGACCATCCATTGATGGGAAAGACTCTCCATAGGTGAGAAAAATGGATTTTATACATGATTATTCTAAGAAAAGTAACATAGATTTCAAGTTTGTTCATAATCATACGGATGCCCAATTATGGTCTAGTTTGTATAATCAATGTGAGGCAGAAAATGTTAGAATTGACAAAAGGTTTTTCTCAGTAAGAAAATTACAAAGGAAACTTCAGAATGTTATGCAGCTTGTCCATGTGTATAATAGCTTAGTCTTTGAGAAAACGGAACCCAACACTTATAAAACATGCATTGTCACACAAGAAACTGATCACACCGACACACACAATGACACACAAGAGTCTGACGGGGATTACTTTGATTGTCCAAATTGTTTGATATTGTCAGAACATATTGAACAATTGGAAGATCAGATTGATACTCGGACAGAGTTATTGTCCAAATTACGACAAGACATAAAAAGGGTTTCTGCTAATAGAAGATCAACAGGTAAACAGGAGGACAGTGCTGCTCCCTCATCATTTGTACCAGACACACAAGATCCAGATGTCACAGTAGAGGATTTATGGGCAGATGACATACAACGGAAAAAATTACATGACAGAGCAGCACGCATTAATCTGAAAATACACGATCAGTTAATGAAAATTGTAAAAGACATTCCAAATTACAGCGATCAGATGGACGCCTTTTATAATGTGGACATTTTTTAATCAAACACAGACAAATTCAATCTTAATGATGAACAAAAAAATAAGATATTCAAAGTATGGCTACCTTCACATATGGGAAAAAGATTACAGATCACACCCAGATTAAATGATGAGAATGAAACACATAGTACAAAAGAAGACAGACTTAGACAATTGGTATTGTTTACAACCGGAGAAGACATGCCTACAGTTGATATTTTAGGGAGTTTACAAACAAATATTTCTGAAGACCCATTCTCTTTTTTGGTAAAATTTGAACAGGCCTATAGGATGGTAATGGACCTTAGACCTCACGAAGAGCCAGCATACATGATAAGATTTTTTGTAAAAAAGTTCAAGTACTTGGATCCTGCCTCAGTGCAATTGGCTAACACTCAGCCATCATTGCAAGAAGCAGCAGTTTTTATAGACAAAGTAAGGAGAGCCATGAAACAAAATCAGGTCAAGGTTAAAATAGCGGTAGTTCATGAGAAAGAAGTCAGCTGAAACCTAGATCCACAGTAATCTCCAAGAGTAGGGATTACATTGAGCATAGAGGTAAAAATACTACACAAAGGAACAATATCCATTGTTATTTTTGTGGTATACCTGGACACTTAAAGTGGCAGTGCAGGAAATTTTTGAGAGCAGAATCAGAGATGGGTACAAAAGGAACAGGTAAGCTTGGAAGGGAAAACGGACTCATGCCAAAATCATACACCACACCTTCTGCACCTGCATTACAATTATCTGCACCTGCTCATACTGCCAACAGACAAACACAGTCACCATATGCACCATTAATCAGACAGATCAGAGAAATGACAGTGAAAGAAACAGAGTCAAGGGATAGAATTCCAAGGTCTTTTAAAAAGGACACTGGTCTTCTCCCATCTCCTTCATCTTTCTGACAATCACAGACTATTCCTGTACCACATCCATTGGAATTTGTGACTCGAGTTACATTGGATGACTGTGGAAGACCATTTATCAAAGTAAGTTTAGCAGGCCAGAATGTTGTATTTCTCATTGACACAGGAGCTCAGTTAAGTGTTACAAACCTTGATTTGAAGCTAAACCCAGATTCACCAGTTTGTACAATTGTCGGTTTCAGTGGAAAAGGTGGAACTAAAGCGACCTTAGTTCCCAATGTGATTTTGGAAATACCTAGTTCTTTCAAAACAGAAATTGACATCTGGTATTGTCGTGATTCTGAAAATATACTTGGCACAGATTTTATGCAGAAATTCGGATGGGTAGTTGACCTAGGAAATCAAGTGATCTGGAAAGATTCCAATGGTTGTAAACCGGTAGTCATTGATCCTAATGATTATAGCCATGTTGGAAGTATTTGCTTGAATGATGTGGTGTCATCTGACCATTTGTGGCCTGACACTAATGATGACGAGGTATTGACAGAAATTGTACAGCTTTTTCCTTCTCTTTGGGCTCAGTTCAGGAATCAGGTTGGAACAATGAAAGACGTTATCGTGAATGTGGAGGGGCGTGATCCCCCGCCACAGCGTCAGTATAAATTGCCTCCAGAATCAATTGACTCTATGTCAAAGATCATACAGGAATTGTTAGATCAAGGTGTTATCCGAAAGGCTAATTCTGTAAGTAACAATCCTTTGTGGTGTGTTTTGAAATCTGATGGTTCTTATCGAATGATATTGGATTTACGGATGTTCAATAAGCATACACCCAATGTCGCACCAATTGTGGCAGATACTCATGACATGATGGCAAGGTTAAATGCAAAGGCCAAATACTTCTCTGTACTGGACATTAGCAATGGTTTTTTCAGTATACCTCTTGAAAAGAGTTGTCAGTATAAGTTTGCATTTACTTTCTTGGACGAGCAATATCTGTTTTGCAGGTTACCTCAAGGAGCACATTTGTCACCTAGTGTTTTTCATCAGGCATTGGCAAAGGTATTATCCAGATTTTCGAGGCCTGATTGCATTCTGCAATATGTGGATGATATTTTATTGTCTACAGAGGATAAAGAGACACATGTTTCTCTTCTGACAGAATTGTTTGAGTTGCTGCATGATGCAGGGTTGAAATTGAACACCAAAAAGGTCAAATTAATGCAGACTGAGGTCAGATTTTTAGGGGTGCTGTTGAGTCCAGGAAAAAGGCAGCCACTGCAGGAAAGAATTGAGGCAATTGCTTCCCTACCAATTCCGACATCACACAAGGCATTGAGACATTTTTTAGGTCTTATGAATTATTCAAGGGATTTCATTGAGAATTTTGCAGACAAGGCCAGATCTTTATATGATCTTTTGAAAGGTGAAAACAGTGATTACTTTGGTCCTTGGGGTGATGAACAGCAAACCTCATTTGAACAATTGAAAATGAATTTACAAAATGCACCTGCTTTGTCCACAGTAGATCCTTCGGCTCCATTTGCTTTGCAAGTGCATACATCAGGAACATCTGTTTCTGCTGTATTGCTGCAATTACAGGGAGAAGAGTGGAGAATTTTGGGCTATTTTTCAAAACTTCTCTCACCTGTTGAAAAAGGTTTTGAGACCTGTGCAAGACACTTGGTAGGTGTGTACTTTGCAGTCAAAGCAACCGAACATATTGTCGGGTTCAACAAAATCATTTTGCAAACTCCTCACTCTACACTAAAACTTCTCTTTGAGAATAATATCCCAGGTGTGTCACATCAGAGATTTGCTCATTGGTTATTGTCATTGTCTCCCAAACAAATTGAGGTAGATTACAAGGCCAAATATGTTCTTCCTCAGCTGATGCAATATGAAGGACAAACTCATGATTGTTTACAGTCTTTTCAGGATCCAAGTCCATCACTTTTCAGACGGAAAGCAGAGGTAACAGACGAACCAATTTTTGTAGATGGTTCCAGATTCTATTCAGATGGGCACTATTATTCAGGATATGCCATTTTTTATCCCAACAGAGGACAGGTTGTGAAGCACAAATTACCGAGTCATTTTTCAGCTCAAAGAGCAGAGCTAGAAGCAGTAAAAATGGTACTACAGCTGAATGAAGCAGATGATCAGTGTCCCATTGTGATCTACAGTGATAGCTCTTATGTTGTAAGATCACTGACAGATTACTTGTCAGTTTGGGAAAAAAGAGGTTATGTAGATTCATCTAATAAGACTCTTGTTCACAGTGACACACTGAAGACAATTTTCAGGATAGCATCAAAAAACCCTAATGGTTTTGCTATTGTCAAGGTTCCGGCCCATAAAAAATCTGATGATGAATTATCTGTTGGAAATGCAACCGCAGATATGCTAGCCAAAGAGGCAGCCCTGACAGGAGAAGAGGTGTTTGAACCTGAACCTCTCGAGGTTTCAGCAGTTCAAAGAACAGACACGCATATCCCTTCTTTTGCGGAAGAACAAGAAAAAGACTCATCTCTTGTTGCTTCCCGGGTTGATCCAAAACCTCCCTTTGTTTGTGAAAACGGGGTTTTGTGTCATGAATTAAACGGGGAGTTGCGTCCTGTTGTCCCAAGACATCTACAGGTTGAGTTCACAAAATACAATCATGAAAGTTTGGGTCATTTGGGCCAACAAAAATTGTTAGGCATTCTCAGAGAGAAATTTTACTGGGAAAAGATGGAAGAGACAGTGCAAAGTGTTGTTCAATCATGTCTCATTTGTGCCCAAATTAATCCAAGACCAAAAGGACAGAAACCGCCACTACTCCGAATCGCACCTGCAGATGGTCCATGGTCTACGTTACAAATCGACTACATTGGACCGTTACCATCAGGTAAAAATGGTCTCAGGTATGCATTGGTTGTGGTAGATGTTTTTTCTAAGTGGGTTGAAATTTTACCTGTCAGGAAAGATGATGCTTTGTCTACAGCTAGAGCATTAGTTAATCATGTCTTTTGTACTTGGGGGATCCCAAGAATGATCACCTCTGATCGAGGAAGTCACTTTACAGGAAAAATCATGCAAGCCGTTTGTGCTATTCTAGGGGTACGACAACAGTTTCATGTACCCTACCATCCACAGTCTGCTGGTATTGTGGAAAGGATGAATAGAACAATAAAATCCAGAATTGCCAAGATGTTATTGGACAAAGGCAATACTTGGGTTGATGCAGTACCTTTTGTACTGTTGAGTGTAAGAGGAACAACCTCTGCCACAACTCAGTTTACTCCTTTTGAACTGATGACAGGAAGAAAAATGCCATTGATTTTTCCTCATGAACCATTTTTGTCTACACCACAAAAAGATGCTGTTGCAAGGTCCAAATGGTTGCAATTGTTACAGGAAAATTTGAAAACGATTCTTCCACATGCTGCATCAAGAATGCAGAGAATGGAGCCACCATATGTATCCAAATTCAAGAAAGGGGCTCTAGTGATGATTAAAACTTTCAGGAAGAATGGACCTTGGGAAAGTAATTGGGAAGGTCCCTTTGAAATTATCGAAACCATGGGACAAGTGATGATACTTGTGCAACGAGCATCTAAGGTGGTTAAAAATACCCGCAGACAACAAAAATTGTGGGTACATGTTGATCAATGCAAACTGTATATTGCAAAATAATGATACTGCATTTCTTTTAGGAAGAAATGGATCCCAATAAGAACTGGAATACGAAACTCCACGTCCTTGATGGAAGGGATTCAACACCAATCCTTCAGGAGAAAAAGAAATTTCCCAGGAAAAGCTACTATCTGATGGGAATCACATTTCTGCTGTTTTGTACTGTTTCAACTGTGATCTACGCTGAAGATATTTCACACCATGGAACAAATACTAGTGAAGTGAAGGAACTTTTCAAACGAACTTTACATCCAAGGAAACCAAGAGGAATGAATCTACAAAGCTTAATAGATGAGGACATACCGGACGATTCAGTAGATATTACTGGAAACATTTGCATGGGTTTTGGTGCAAAATGCTGTATTGAGCTACACTTCATACATGACACTGACATAATATTACATGCAGCCACAGGACCTAAGACGAAGTTCACACAGTTACAAGGAGATTATATACACAATAATAAGACAGGCACATGGGAATGTAGTCCTACAGATGTGTTATTCTGGAATATAGCGATAAGAGGTGAAGAGAGAGCTGTGTGGTCAGGCGACATTACAAATGATATGATCGCAAAAGGGAAAGTTGAAACATCCAAAACAGATGCTTTGTTAAAGACACAACTTTTTGGGAAAGTTTTAGATTCTTCATTTCTTTCTATTACAGAAGGAGACGAGGATTGGGTAAAAACATGGAATTTTCAGATAACCAGAGAACCAGTACAAGTACAGGTATCTGTAGTTTTTACAGCATCAAATACTATAGCTCCAGAAGTAAGGGTTACACCACAAGCAGTATATAGTCAAGAAAATATGTCTCCTTTATTACTAAAATGCAGCACGAGGTTAGAGCTACCTTCAGAATCTTTGTTAATATGGACCAAAGATAAATCATTTTTGGGAAGTTTTTCAAATGGTCCAACAAATGTTATACACAGAGGTCAATCCGGTAACGTGAGATGGTTAAATAAGGATTTTATTTTTTCTGTAGATAATCCATCTACTAAGGATTCTGGACTTTACCAATGTTGCATTTTAACGAAATATAACTACAAACAATGTAGAGATGTAAAGGTAAATATATGGTCAGCAGTAGATAATGTATGCACACAGACAAGATTTCAACCATCTACTCCTTTTCAGATCAATCAGTTCCAAACTAAACCTCTGTTACGAGATGGAGTGTTTCTAACCATGGTATGGACCTTTAACATGTCTAACTGGAAAATCTCTTCTAGATATCCCCAGTGTCAACCACATCTCACTAACATGGAGATGGGAATAGAACAATGGTTTGGGAAAAGAACTTCAACACAGGTTAGAAGTAAGAGGGGAGTGTTAGAAGGTATTTTGGGGGGATTAGGAACAGTAGGAAGTTTAATTAACACTATGGACATTCATACACTTAAATCAGATCTGGAAAATATTGGGTATATTGGAGGAAAAGGGGTAAAGATTCAGAAAAGCTTGAATCAAGTCCTTGAAAAGATGGTTTTGAACACTGCTACTGTATTGGGATCTTCTGTATCACATCTTCAGGATGCTACTTTAGCTTTAATGGAAAGTGAACAGGAATCTCAAGTGGCCAAAACATGTCTAGAAATTCAGATTGAATATTCCACCAATCTGACAATGATTGCACAAGCCTTACAAAGTGGAATTACCCCTTTAGGGCTAATAAGAAATTTGCCCATAGAATATAACTTTGCGTTAAACCATACAGATTTGTGGGTAAATAAGTGGTTAGGATGTGAACAGAACATTTGTGTAGGAACATCATTGATTCCAGTGTCAGGAAGAGAAGAAACCCTGGTTCCTATAGGTGTTCTGGGAATTCCTGTCAGCCCTACACAATTGCTATATTATCAATTACAGTACACAGATTTTGCATTTGATGGTACAAACATTGAACAATTAGACATTTCGTCATGCTTAAATTTTGTTTCCAAGGTAATGTGTCTACCTGGACAGGATAAAGTCATTTATCATTCATGTTTCCATAATCATACTTCTTGTTATGCCAGAGTTGAGAATGTCCACACGATACATGACTTGGTGACACCAGTAAGCGCTAACAAAACTTGTTTCCAAGTCATGTCAGGAAAAGAAGCAGTTTCTGCATTCTTCTCATCTTGTGTACATGTCGAAAATCTGACAATGGGTTTATATTGTCTTGAGGGAAATGTTAAAACTCTCACAAAGAAGGAAGGAAGTAGTAATATTACGTCAATAGGCTCAAGACGTCTGAAAATCCTTCCGATCCAGTTCAATTTGTCACAAGTCAATAAATTCCCTTGGGATTTGTGGACAAATGAGATAAAGAAAGACAAGGGTTTATTAAATCTGCTGACAAAACAATTAAAAGAAGCTGAAATTGTATTTAGACATGAACAAGGTAATCTAAATGATATTGAACATGAATGGACGAGTATGTCAGGCTCATCTTGGTGGAGAAATTTAGGAAAATCTGTAACTAGTTGGTCACAGTCTTCAGCGAAAATGGCAGCAGGAAATGTATTGTCTAATCCGATTGTTATTTTATTTATCATAGTTTTGCTGTGTATAATATATCAAATAATTATTATGTGTAAAATTAGGAGAATTTATAAGAATATAAAGATAGAAATGAAAAAGGAAGATGATATTTTAAGAGAGATGTTAAAACGAAAAAATATAACTCTCTGATCTAATTTTTGTTTTTACAATAGGTTTGAAAATTCAGATGACATTCAGGGCAGATGTTGATACAAGGTTTTCAGAATAAAGAATGAATGTGATACGAATGGTGAGAGAATGAGTTAGGATTGATTATGATATTTCTCAAATCATAATCGGGGGGACTGTAAAATATCAGTATTTCTATAATAAAAAATATATGGATTAATTCTCTCATACAGAATCTAGCTAACAGGCTTTGCTTACTTTAGAGAAGTGACTGACTTATTCTGAGTGCCTTGGCTCACACAGCTGTCTCTCTCTTGTCAAATGTATAGGTCAAGATAGTCAAAGCTGTCAAAATGTGACTATTTAGAGATAATGAATGGTTCTAAAGATCTCAGACTTTAGGCTTAAATATCTCAGACTAAGGTAATGCATAAATAACTGTATGCATATTGTTAAAATAACTACGGTTCACTTAATATGGAAGAAGTTATGAACATAGTGGCAAGCCACCATATGTGGTTGTAGTTTATAGGTCAGAATAGTATATAAAGCCGGTCTAACTCTTGTTCAGGAGATCTCATATCCCTTGAGACTCTCGAACACCCGGACAGCTGCTCAAGACTATATGTAAGAACAATGCTCGTTTTCTCTTCAAATAATTATTGCATGTCATGAACTTACTTTTCTTCATTTTTGTAATCACTTTTTGAATGAACAATTAAAAACAAGATTTATTTTATCCTCAACATTGCTTTTACTTTTTGATTCTCAACCGTGCAAGAAGATATATATATATATTTTTCTACACACACTATGTGTATGACCTGTATACACCATACACTACACTATATACCGCACACGATGTGTATGACCTGTATACACCATACACTACACTCTATATACCACACACGATGTGTATGACCTGTATACACCATACACTACACTCTATATACCGCACATGATGTGTATGACCTGTATACATCATACACTACACTCTATATACCACACATGATGTGTATGACCTGTATACACCATACACTACTCTATATACCACACACGATGTGTATGACCTGTATACACCATACACTACACTTTATATACCACACACGATGTGTATGACCTGTATACACCATACACTACACTCTATATACCACACACGATGTGTATGACCTGTATACACCATACACTACACTATATACCGCACACGATGTGTATGACCTGTATACACCATACACTACACTCTATATACCACACACGATGTGTATGACCTGTATACACCATACACTACACTCTATACACCACACACGATGTGTATGACCTGTATACATCATACACTACACTCTATATACCACACATGATGTGTATGACCTGTATACACCATACACTACACTCTATATACCACACACGATGTGTATGACCTGTATACACCATACACTACACTTTATATACCACACACGATGTGTATGACCTGTATACACCATACACTACACTCTATATACCACACACGATGTGTATGACCTGTATACACCATACACTACACTATATACCGCACACGATGTGTATGACCTGTATACACCATACACTACACTCTATATACCACACACGATGTGTATGACCTGTATACACCATACACTACACTCTATACACCACACACGATGTGTATGACCTGTATACATCATACACTACACTCTATATACCACACACGATGTGTATGACCTGTATACACCATACACTACACTCTATATACCACACACGATGTGTATGACCTGTATACACCATACACTACACTCTATATACCACACACGATGTGTATGACCTGTATACACCATACACTACACTCTATACACCACACACGATGTGTATGACCTGTATACATCATACACTACACTCTATATACCACACATGATGTGTATGACCTGTATACACCATACACTACACTCTATATACCACACACGATGTGTATGACCTGTATACACCATACACTACACTATATACCGCACACGATGTGTATGACCTGTATACACCATACACTACACTCTATATACCACACACGATGTGTATGACCTGTATACACCATACACTACACTCTATACACCACACACGATGTGTATGACCTGTATACATCATACACTACACTCTATATACCACACACGATGTGTATGACCTGTATACACCATACACTACACTCTATATACCACACACGATGTGTATGACCTGTATACACCATACACTACACTCTATATACCACACACGATGTGTATGACCTGTATACACCATACACTACACTCTATACACCACACACGATGTGTATGACCTGTATACATCATACACTACACTCTATATACCACACACGATGTGTATGACCTGTATACACCATACACTACACTATATACCGCACACGATGTGTATGACCTGTATACACCATACACTACACTCTATATACCACACACGATGTGTATGACCTGTATACACCATACACTACACTCTATACACCACACACGATGTGTATGACCTGTATACATCATACACTACACTCTATATACCACACATGATGTGTATGACCTGTATACACCATACACTACACTCTATATACCACACACGATGTGTATGACCTGTATACACCATACACTACACTTTATATACCACACACGATGTGTATGACCTGTATACACCATACACTACACTCTATATACCACACACGATGTGTATGACCTGTATACACCATACACTACACTATATACCGCACACGATGTGTATGACCTGTATACACCATACACTACACTCTATATACCACACACGATGTGTATGACCTGTATACACCATACACTACACTCTATACACCACACATGATGTGTATGACCTGTATACACCATACACTACACTCTATATACCACACACGATGTGTATGACCTGTATACACCATACACTACACTCTATATACCACACACGATGTGTATGACCTGTATACACCATACACTACACTCTATATACCGCACACGATGTGTATGACCTGTATACACCATACACTACACTCTATATACCACACACGATGTGTATGACCTGTATACACCATACACTACACTCTATACACCACACACGATGTGTATGACCTGTATACACCATACACTACACTCTATATACCGCACATGATGTGTATGACCTGTATACATCATACACTACACTCTATATACCACACATGATGTGTATGACCTGTATACACCATACACTACACTCTATATACCACACACGATGTGTATGACCTGTATACACCATACACTACACTTTATATACCACACACGATGTGTATGACCTGTATACACCATACACTACACTCTATATACCACACACGATGTGTATGACCTGTATACACCATACACTCCACTCTATATACCGCACACGATGTGTATGACCTGTATATACCATACACTACAGTCTATATACCGCTCACGATGTGTATGACCTGTATACACCATACACTACAGTCTATATACCGCACACAATGTGTATGACCTGTATACACCATACACTCCACTCTATATACTGCACACGATGTGTATGACCTGTATATACCATACACTACAGTCTATATACCGCTCACGATGTGTATGACCTGTATACACCATACACTCCACTCTATATACCGCACATGATGTGTATGACCTGTATACACCATACACTACAGTCTATATACCGCACACGATCTGTATGACCTGTATACACCATACACTACACTCTATATACCGCACACAATGTGTATGACCTGTATACACCATACACTCCACTCTATATACTGCACACGATGTGTATGACCTGTATATACCATACACTACAGTCTATATACCGCACACAATGTGTATGACCTGTATACACCATACACTCCACTCTATATACCGCACATGATGTGTATGACCTGTATATACCATACACTACAGTCTATATACCGCTCACGATGTGTATGACCTGTATACACCATACACTACAGTCTATATACCGCACACAATGTGTATGACCTGTATACATCATACACTACACTCTATATACTGCACACGATGTGTATGACCTGTATACACCATACACTACACTCTATATACTGCACATGATGTGTATGACCTGTATATACCATACACTACAGTCTATATACCGCTCACGATGTGTATGACCTGCATACACCATACACTACACTCTATATACCGCACACGATGTGTATGACCTGTATACACCATATATTACACTCTATATACTGTACATGATGTGTATGACCTGTATACACCATACACTACAGTCTATATACCGCACATGATGTGTATGACCTGCATACACCATACACTACACTCTATATACCGCACACGATGTGTATGACCTGTATACACCATATATTACACTCTATATACTGTACATGATGTGTATGACCTGTATACACCATACACTACAGTCTATATACCGCACACGATGTGTATGACCTGCATACACCATACACTACACTCTATATACCGCACACGATGTGTATGACCTGTATACACCATATATTACACTCTATATACTGTACATGATGTGTATGACCTGTATATACCATACACTACAGTCTATATACCGCTCACGATGTGTATGACCTGCATACACCATACACTACACTCTATATACCGCACACGATGTGTATGACCTGTATACACCATATATTACACTCTATATACTGTACATGATGTGTATGACCTGTATACACCATACACTACAGTCTATATACCGCACACGATGTGTATGACCTGTATACACCATACACTACACTCTATATACCGCACACGATGTGTATGACCTGTATACACCATATATTACACTCTATATACTGTACATGATGTGTATGATCTGTATACACCATACATCACACTCTATATACCGCACACGATGTGTATGACCTGTATACACCATACACTACACTCTATATACCGCACACGATGTGTATGACCTGTATACACCATACACTCCACTCTATATACCGCACACGATATGTATGACCTGTATACACCATACACTACACTCTATATACCGCACATGATGTGTATGACCTGTATACACCATACACTACACTCTATATACCACACACGATGTGTATGATCTGTATACACCATACACTACACTCTATATACCACACACGATGTGTATGACCTGTATACACCATACACTACACTCTATATACCGCACATGATGTGTATGACCTGTATACACCATACACTACACTCTATATACTGCACATGATGTGTATGACCTGTATACACCATACACTACACTCTATATACTGCACATGATGTGTATGACCTGTATACACCATACACTACAGTCTATATACCGCTCACGATGTGTATGACCTGCATACCCCATACACTACACTCTATATACCGCACACGATGTGTATGACCTGTATACACCATATATTACACTCTATATACTGTACATGATGTGTATGATCTGTATACACCATACACTACACTCTATATACCGCACACGATGTGTATGACCTGTATACACCATACACTACACTCTATATACCGCACACGATGTGTATGACCTGTATACACCATATACTACACTCTATATACTGCACACGATGTGTATGACCTGTATACATCATACAATACAATCTATATACCACACACTATGTGTATGACCTGTATACACCATACACTACACTCTATATACCCCACACAATGTGTATGACCTGTATACACCATACACTACACTCTATATACCGCACATGATGTGTATGACCTGTATACACCATACACTACACTCTATATACCACACATACTGTGTATGACCTGTATACACCATATACTACACTCTATATACCACACGCGATGTGTATGACCTGTAAACACCATACACTCCACTCTATACACCGCACACGATGTGTATGACCTGTATACACCATACACTACACTCTATATACCACACGCGATGTGTATGACCTGTATACACCATACACTACACTCTATATACCGCACACGATGTGTATGACCTGTATACACCATACACTACACTCTATATACCACACGCGATGTGTATGACCTGCATACACCATATACTAAACTCTATATGCTGCACATGATGTGTATAACCTGTATACACCATACACTACACTCTATATACCGCACTCGATGTGTATGACCTGTATACACCATACACTACAGTCTATATACCACACACGATGTGTATGACCTGTATACACCATACACTACACTCTATATACCACACACGATGTGTATGACCTGTATACACCATACACTACACTCTATATACCACACACGATGTGTATGACCTGTATACACCATATACTACACTCTATATACTGCACACGATGTGTATGATCTGTATACACCATACACTACACTCTATACACCGCACATGATGTGTATGACCTGTATACATCATACACTACACTCTATATACCGCACACGATGTGTATGACCTGTATACACCATACACTACAGTATATACTGTATACACCACACATGATGTGTATGACCTGTATACACCATACACTACACTCTATATACCGCACACGATGTGTATGACCTGTATACATCATACACTACACTCTATATACCGCACACGATGTGTATGACCTGTATACACCATACACTACACTCTATATACCACACACGATGTGTATGACCTGTATACATCATACACTACACTCTATATACCGCACACGATGTGTATGATCTGTATACACCATACACTACAGTCTATATACCTCACACGATGTGTATGACCTGTATACACCATACACTACACTCTATATACCACACACGATGTGTATGACCTGTATACACCATACACTACACTCTATATACCACACACGATGTGTATGACCTGTATACACCATATACTACACTCTATATACTGCACACGATGTGTATGACCTGTATACATCATACACTACAATCTATATACCACACACGATGTGTATGACCTGTATACACCATACACTACACTCTATACACCGCACATGATGTGTATGACCTGTATACACCATACACTACACTCTATATACCGCACACGATGTGTATGACCTGTATACACCATATACTACACTCTATATACTGCACACGATGTGTATGACCTGTATACATCATACACTACAATCTATATACCACACACTATGTGTATGACCTGTATACACCATACACTACACTCTATATACCGCACACGATGTGTATGACCTGTATACATCATACACTACACTCTATATACCGCACACGATGTGTATGATCTGTATACACCATACACTACACTCTATATACTGCACACGATGTGTATGACCTGTATACACCATACACTACACTCTATATACCGCACACGATGTGTATGACCTGTATACACCATATATTACACTCTATATACTGTACATGATGTGTATGATCTGTATACACCATACATCACACTCTATATACCGCACACGATGTGTATGACCTGTATACACCATACACTACACTCTATATACCGCACACGATGTGTATGACCTGTATACACCATACACTACACTCTATATACCGCACACGATGTGTATGACCTGTATACACCATATACTACACTCTATATACTGCACACGATGTGTATGACCTGTATACATCATACAATACAATCTATATACCACACACTATGTGTATGACCTGTATACACCATACACTACACTCTATATACCGCACACGATGTGTATGACCTGTATACACCATACACTACACTCTATATACCCCACACAATGTGTATGACCTGTATACACCATACACTACACTCTATATACCGCACATGATGTGTATGACCTGTATACACCATACACTACACTCTATATACCACACATACTGTGTATGACCTGTATACACCATATACTACACTCTATATACCACACGCGATGTGTATGACCTGTAAACACCATACACTCCACTCTATACACCGCACACGATGTGTATGACCTGTATACACCATACACTACACTCTATATACCACACGCGATGTGTATGACCTGTATACACCATACACTACAGTCTATATACCTCACACGATGTGTATGACCTGTATACACCATACACTACACTCTATATACCACACACGATGTGTATGACCTGTATACACCATACACTACACTCTATATACCACACACGATGTGTATGACCTGTATACACCATATACTACACTCTATATACTGCACACGATGTGTATGACCTGTATACATCATACACTACAATCTATATACCACACACTATGTGTATGACCTGTATACACCATACACTACACTCTATACACCGCACATGATGTGTATGACCTGTATACATCATACACTACACTCTATATACCGCACACGATGTGTATGACCTGTATACACCATACACTACAGTATATACTGTATACACCACACATGATGTGTATGACCTGTATACACCATACACTACACTCTATATACCGCACACGATGTGTATGACCTGTACACATCATACACTACACTCTATATACCGCACACGATGTGTATGACCTGTATACACCATACACTACACTCTATATACCACACACGATGTGTATGACCTGTATACATCATACACTACACTCTATATACCGCACACGATGTGTATGATCTGTATACACCATACACTACACTCTATATACCGCACACGATGTGTATGACCTGTATACACCATACACTACACTCTATATACCGCACACGATGTGTATGACTTGTATACACCATACACTACACTCTATATACCGCACACGATGTGTATGACCTGTATACACCATACACTACACTCTATATACCGCACACGATGTGTATGACCTGTATACACCATACACTACACTCTATACACCACACACGATGTGTATGACCTGTATACACCATACACTACACACTATACACCACACACGATGTGTATGACCTGTATACACCATACACTACACTCTATATACCGCACACGATGTGTATGACCTGTATACACCATACACTACACTCTGTATACTGCACACGATGTGTATGACCTGTATACACCATACACTACACTCTATATACCGCACACGATGTGTATGACCTGTATACACCGTACACTACTCTATATACCACACACGATGTGTATGACCTGTATACATCATACACTACACTCTATATACCACACACGATGTGTATGACATGTATACACCATACACTACACTCTATATACCGCACACGATGTGTATGACCTGTATACACCGTACACTACACTCTATATACCGCACATGATGTGTATAACCTGTATACACCATACACTACTCTATATACCGCACACGATGTGTATGACCTGTATACACCATACACTACACTCTATATACCGCACACGATGTGTATGACCTGTATACACCATACACTACACTCTATACACCACACACGATGTGTATGACCTGTATACACCATACACTACACACTATACACCACACACGATGTGTATGACCTGTATACACCATACACTACACTCTATATACCGCACACGATGTGTATGACCTGTATACAACATACACTACACTCTATATACCGCACACGATGTGTATGACCTGTATACACCATACACTACACTCTATATACCGCACACGATGTGTATGACCTGTATACACCATACACTACACTCTATATACCGCACACGATGTGTATGACCTGTATACACCATACACTACACTCTGTATACCGCACACGATGTGTATAACATGTATACACCATACACTACTCTATATACCGCACACGATGTGTATGACCTGTATACACCATACACTACACTCTATATACCGCACACGATGTGTATGACCTGTATACACCATACACTACCCTCTGTATACCGCACACGATGTGTATAACATGTATACACCATACACTACTCTATATACCGCACACGATGTGTATGACCTGTATACACCATACACTACACTCTATATACCGCACACGATGTGTATGACCTGTATACACCATACACTACCCTCTGTATACCGCACACGATGTGTATAACATGTATACACCATACACTACTCTATATACCGCACACGATGTGTATGACCTGTAAACACCATACACTACACTCTATATACCGCACACGATGTGTATGACCTGTATACACCATACACTACACTCTATACACCACACACGATGTGTATGACCTGTATACACCATACACTACACTCTATATACCGCACACGATGTGTATGACCTGTATACACCATACACTACACTCTATATACCGCACACGATGTGTATGACCTGTATACACCATACACTACACTCTATATACCGCACACGATGTGTATGACCTGTATACACCATACACTACACTCTATATACCGCACACGATGTGTATGACCTCTATACACCATACACTACACTCTATATACCGCACACGATGTGTATGACCTGTATACACCATACACTACACTCTATATACCGCACACGATGTGTATGACCTGTATACACCATACACTACACTCTATATACCACACACGATGTGTATGACCTCTATACACCATACACTACACTCTATATACCGCACACGATGTGTATGACCTGTATACACCATACACTACACTCTATATACTGCACACGATGTGTATGACCTGTATACACCATACACTACACTCTATATACCACACACGATGTGTATGACCTGTATACACCATACACTACACTCTATATACTGCACACGATGTGTATGACCTGTATACACCATACACTACACTCTATATACCACACACGATGTGTATGACCTGTATACACCATACACTACACTCTATATACCGCACACGATGTGTATGACCTGTATACACCATACGCTACACTCTATATACCACACTCGATGTGTATGACCTGTATACACCATACACTACACTCTATATACCGCACACGATGTGTATGACCTGTATACACCATACGCTACACTCTATATACCACACATGATGTGTATGACCTGTATACACCATACACTACACTCTATATACCGCACATGATGTGTATGACCTGTATACACCATACACTACACTCTATATACCGCACACGATGTGTATGACCTGTATACACCATACGCTACACTCTATATACCGCACATGATGTGTATGACCTGTATACACCATACACTACACTCTATATACCGCACACGATGTGTATGACCTGTATACACCATACGCTACACTCTATATACCACACATGATGTGTATGACCTGTATACACCATACACTACACTCTATATACCGCACACGATGTGTATGACCTGTATACACCATACACTCCACTCTATATACCGCACACGATGTGTATGACCTGTATACACCATACACTACACTCTATATACCGCACACGATGTGTATGACCTGTATACACCATACACTACAGTATATATACCACACACGATGTGTATGACCTGTATACACCATACACTCCACTCTATATACCGCACACGATGTGTATGACCTGTATACACCATACACTCCACTCTATATACCGCACACGATGTGTATGACCTGTATACACCATACACTACACTCTATATACCGCACACGATGTGTATGACCTGTATACACCATACACTACACTCTGTACACCGCACACAATGTGTATGACCTGTATACACCATACACTACAGTATATATACCACACACGATGTGTATGACCTGTATACACCATACACTACACTCTATATACTGCACACGATGTGTATGACCTGTATACACCATACACTACACTCTATATACTGCACACGATGTGTATGACCTGTATACACCATACACTACACTCTATATACCACACACGATGTGTATGACCTGTATACACCATACACTACACTCTATATACTGCACACGATGTGTATGACCTGTATACACCATACACTACACTCTATATACCGCACACGATGTGTATGACCTGTATACACCATACACTACACTCTATATACCGCACACGATGTGTATGACCTGTATACACAATACACTACACTCTATATACCGCACACGATGTGTATGACCTGTATACACCATACACTACACTCTATATACCACACACGATGTGTATGACCTGTATACACCATACACTACACTCTATATACCGCACATGATGTGTATGACCTGCATACACCATACACTACACTCTATATACTGCACACGATGTGTATGACCTGTATACACCATACACTACACTCTATATACCGCACACGATGGGTATGACCTGTATACATCATACACTACACTCTATATACCACACACGATGTGTATGACCTGTATAAACCATACACTACACTCTATATACTGCACACGATGTGTATGACCTGTATACACAATACACTACACTCTATATACCGCACACGATGTGTATGACCTGTATACACCATACGCTACACTCTATATACCACACACGATGTGTATGACCTGTATACACCATACACTACACTCTATATACCGCACATGATGTGTATGACCTGCATACACCATACACTACACTCTATATACTGCACACGATGTGTATGACCTGTATACACCATACACTACACTCTATATACCGCACACGATGGGTATGACCTGTATACATCATACACTACACTCTATATACCACACACGATGTGTATGACCTGTATAAACCATACACTACACTCTATATACTGCACACGATGTGTATGACCTGTATACACCATACACTACACTCTATATACCGCACACGATGTGTATGACCTGTATACACCATACGCTACACTCTATATACCACACACGATGTGTATGACCTGTATACACCATACACTACACTCTATATACCGCACATGATGTGTATAACCTGTATACATCATACACTACAGTCTATATACCGCGCACGATGTGTATGACCTGTATACATCATACACTACACTCTATATACCACACACGATGTGTATGACCTGTATAAACCATACACTACAGTCTATATACCGCACACAATGTGTATGACCTGTATACACCATACGCTACACTCTATATACTGCACACGATGTGTATGACCTGTATACACCATACACTACACTCTATATACCGCACACGATGTGTATGACCTGTATACACCATACACTACACTCTATATACCGCACACGATGTGTATGACCTGTATACACCATACACTACACTCTATATACCGCACACGATGTGTATGACCTGTATACACCATACACTACAGTGTATATACCACATGTGATGTGTATAACCTGTATACATCATACACTACAGTCTATATACCGCAAATGATGTGAAAATAGTCATTTTTCATTAAGCTGGGGCTATATGTTGACTTTGGCCATGAAACAGCGGCTTCTATAATGCAGGTGAATGGGGTCGCATTGTGACCCGCTAGGTACCGCCACAAAGAATCAGAACCAGTTGGATTTTTTTTTAAACTTGATTGTCACAGTTGCAATACCTTGTGGGTCATAATGCGACCCCGTCAATGGAGCAGCAGCCTAGAGCAATTTTTGGCCGTTTGTGTCACAGTCAATGTCACCTTCTTTGATGTAAGGGACGTGAAAGGTATATAAATGCTATTCAAAACAATGTACATATTTTTTATGACATTTTCTTAGTAAATATTAATATAAAACTGATTAGCTGTGGTGCGGGGGGGGGAACCAACTTTAGGACCCCTTAAATCCCCAAATAGTCACTCTACATTATGGCTATGTGCCCATGTAGCGTTTCCGCAAAATTAATGAACATGCTGCGTTTTTTCCGCTTAGCGTTTCCGCAGCGGAAAACCGCACCATTAGCACAACATGTGCGGATCCCATTATGTTACATTGGATGCCTTTCTTAAGCGTTTCCTCAGCAGAAGCGCTTGTCTAAAAGCACTGCAGAAACGCTTAAAAAACGCAATGTGGGCACACAGCCTAAAAGAGAGATATATGACTGAACTGCAATACCAGACACAGCCCATAGACAAGAGGGCGCTAACAAAGCAGAACTTTTCACAATACCATTAATGTGGTGACCTCATATGTGCAGCCACTGGGAATGGAGAACCTGGTACCCCATGGATGATGGGGTCCTTAAGCCTCCTGCATGACCTAATATTAGCTCAATTATTGATCAAATCTAGCATCACAGATTAGGATTTAGTTCAGAAATAGCCACAAGATGTTCTGCAGCAGCTTGCACCTGCAAACCAAACCATATCACTAAGTAGAGGATATGGAGCATAGTCCTAATAGTCCAAAACTTTACCTACAACCTCTTCAACTTTTTTGGGAATATTTGCTGAATATGTCAATATTGGCCAAGATGTTCTGCAGCAGCTTCCACCTTTACAAAACACACACTGTATCATCAGGTTGAGTTGAGGCCAGGCCTTATAGTCCTACTTGGTAAAATATTGCATCATTTCTATCTGCAAACTGCAATTGTTCAACTTCTATGGGACTACAAGTCCCAGTACATCAAACACTACATGTGGCCAAGATGTTCTGCAGCAGCCACTCATCTACATTTACCAGCATGTCATAAAAAACTTGTCAACTAGACACAGTTTGCAAACCTCATAAAGTGCAACCTTGCCAAGATGTTCTGCAGCAGCAACGCAAGGTAACAATTTGTTAGCAGTCCAAAAGTTACTGTTGTGGGTCTATAATCCCCAGCAGGTTTCAGGTAAAGAGTAATAAGCTGTAGCTGCTGGAGAACTAGAAGTCCCAGCATATAAAGCTGGATTGATAGGGAAGAGTAGAAGTGCCTGTGGACTACAAATCCCAGGATATCTTAGATTCACTAGATGCATAATTTGGAGCTAACCATAGGGACCCTTGGAAGATGTTCTGCAGCAGCAACAAGGTAGTAGTACTCACACAGCTCTGCCAGAATGTCTCCTCCAGGATCTCCTGCTGAACATGGTCCTAAGGGAATGTGTGGGGATCTCTTGGTGCCCGGAGGTCCCCTGTCCTGCTCTCAGCTCTCTGGCTTCACACAGTCACCTGGAGGCTTCAGACAGCGTTCAGAGGCGTGTTTACATAGCACGCTGTACATGACAGCCTCTAAACCCTGTCTGAACTCCGGCACGCTGCTGGGTGCCATAGCAACGCCAGGGGTCTCAGCCTGCTCTGCAGTGTCCCGCCCGCCCCCTGTCAACTGTGTGTGGCCGCCTGGCCTGCCGGCCGCTCCCAAAGTTCTACTTCTTTCAATGTGCGCCCCTGCTTCTAGGGGGGCAGCTGCCCCACGGTGGGTACGCCCATGGCTGAGACTGGGAGTTCTAGTTCTCCCTGTGCCTCTGTTGCATAGCAATTATCTGACTGCAGGGGGTGGCGCCGCGCTGCAGCCCCCTCTCTTCAGAGACTGAGTCCCGCCTGAGCTGATTTCTCAACTTGGTTCATGGATGATGAGTATCACACAGGATAGCATTAGATATACAGCTCAGCAGACTGTATCACACAGGAAAGGATTAGATATACTGCTCAGCAAACTGTATCACACAGGATATGATTAGATACACAGGTCATCAGACAGTATCACACAGGATAGGATTAGATACACAGCTCAGCACACAGTATTACACAGGATAGGATTAGATACACAGCCCAGCACACAGTATCACACGATAGGATTAGATACACGGCTCAGCAGACAGTATCACATAGGATAGGATTAGATACATAGCTCAGGAGACTGTATACCACAGGATAGGGTTAGATACACAGCTCAGCAACAGGATGTGCCAAAGGAGAGGACATTTTCATATCAAGAATTCCACTCATTCCATCTGATTTGCCTTTTGATTCTAAATGCCTCCAGTTTCCAGTTCGACTGTCATTTGCAATGTCCATTAACAAGGCTCAGGGACAGTCCTTGAAAGTAGTAGGGATCGATTTGCAATCTCCATGCTTTTCTCATGGTCAACTTTACGTGGCCTGTTCAAGAGTTGGAACTGCCAAAAATCTGTTCATCTTTGCACCGAAAGGAAAAACCAAAAATGTTGTTTATCAAAAGGCTCTTGAATGAGTTGAAAATAAAATACTATCAATAGTTGGGTAATCATTTAATTTGTTTGGCAAATCTGTAGTGTTGAATATATGATGTCAAATGTTTTTATGTGCAATATAATCATTATAATTTGTTAAAATTACCCACAGTTAATTACTATGCCCAGGCAACGCCGGGCTCTTCAGCTATTAAAATATAAATAAAGTAACATTTTCACCTACTCACCAGGGCATTGGTCTAACTGTTACTAATATATACAGCTGTGTTCACAAGTTTACATACCCCGGTCGAATTTTTGCTTTCTTGGCCTTTTTTTTTTTTTTTTTTTTTTTTTTAGAAAATAAGATTGATAACACTAAAGCTTTTTCTCCACTCTTGGTTAGTGGTTGGGTGAAGCCATTTATTGTCAAACTACTGTGTTTTCGCTTTTTAAATCAGAATGACAACCCAAAACAACCAAATGACCCTGATCAAAAGTTTACATATACTGGTGATTTTGGCCTGAGAACATGCACAGAAGTTGACACAAATGGGTTTTGAATGGCTACTAAAGGTAACATTCTCACCTGTGACCTGCTTGTAATCAGTGTGTGTGCACAAAAGCTGAGTGAGTTTCTGGAATCCAGACAGAATCTTGCATCTTTCATCCAGCCACTTTTCTGGATTGTCATGGAGAAAGCAAAAGAATTGTCAATGAATCTATGGGAAAAGGTAGGTGAAATGTATAAAGCAGGAAAGGGATACAATAATCTATCCAAGGAATTGATAATGCCAGTCAGGAGCGTGCAAACTGTGATTAACAAATGGAAAATCAGGGGTTCTGTAAAAACAAAACCACGGTCAGGTAGACCAACAAAAATGTCATCCACAACTGCCAGGAGAATTGTTCGGGATGCAAAGAAAAACCCCAAAATAACATCAGCTGAAATACTGGGCTCTCTGAAATCTAGCAGTGTGGCTGTTTCAACATGCACAATAAGAAGGCATTTGAAGAAAAATGGGCTGCATGTTCGAGTCACCAGAAGAAAGCAACTACTGATCAAATTCATCAAAGTATCTTGCCTACAATACGCAAAACAGCACAGAGACAAGCCTCAAAACTTCTGGAACAAGGTAATTTGTAATAATGAGACCAAAATTGAACTTTTTGGCCACAACCATAAATGTTACATTTGGAGAGAGGTCAACAAGGCCTATGATGATGAAAGGAACACCATTCCTATTGTAAAGCATGGAGGTGGATCACTGAAGTTTTAGGGATGTATGCTCTACAAAGGCACAGGAAACTTGGTCAAAGTTGAAGGAAAGATGTTTTCAGCATGTTATCAGCAAGTACTGGAGGCAAATTTGCAATCATCAGTCTGGAATCTGCGCATGGTACGTACTTGGACGTTCCAACATGACAACGATTCAAAACACAGTGCCAAGTCGACCTGTCATTGGCTACAGAAGAGCAAAGTGAAGGATCTGGAGTGGCCATCTCAGTCTCCTGACCTCAATATCATTGAGCCACCCTGGGGAGATTTCAAGTGCCCAGTTTACTGGAACTGGAGGCTTTTTGACAAGAAGAGTAGGTAGCTTTACCATCTGAGAAAATAAAGAACCTCATTCACAACTACCACAAAAGACTTCAAGTTGTCATTGATGGTTGAGAGGGCAATACACGGTATTAAAAAATGGGGTATGTAAACTTTTGATCATGGTCTTTTGGATGTTTTGGGTTTTCATTATGATTTAAGAAGATAAAACACAGTAGTTTGACAATCAATGGCTTCATTCAACCACTAACCATGAGTGGAGAAAAAGTTTTGGTGTTATCATTCATATTCTCTGAAAAAATGCCAAGAAGGCAAAAATTCTGCAGGGGATATGTAAACATTTGAGCACAACTATATATACAATAGATAAAAGACAGTTTTCTAAATAAGATCCTGCTTGTTGGTTGTTTAGGGTTTTAGGGTTGAAATTTTCACAGTCCTCACACAATTTCACGGAGGATGACAAAGCCCTCTTGTGTACTACTCTGCCAGACTTGATTCAGTTGCACGTGGAGCATCACCCTGCATGAGAGCCATGATTGCAACCCACCTGTTGTTGGATAAGACATCTGACATCATTCTGGGCCACCAGCTGAAGATAATGGCACCCCATGTTATTACTTCCATTCTGACCCAGAGACAGCCAAAACACCTGTCTGCCGCCCGCCACCTACGTCTACAATGCTCTCTTCTGCTCTCAGACAATGTCACCATCTCCAGATGTGCTCTCCTAAACCCTACTCTCCTACATGTGCCAAGGTGGGAAGAGGATGAAGATCACATGTTTGACTCACTAGTGGAAGAGGTAGTCGACTCTGAGATGGCTCAACACGATTGTCTCTCATGAGGCAAGAAACCTCCGCATATGACTCAGCCACTGATGTACCTTTGGAAAATCCTGACCTGATGCTCTTTGTGGATGGATCAAGGCATGCAGACCAAGAAGGATGTTTCCACACTGATATATCAGTAGTCACAGAAGATACCGTGCTGCTAGCAAAACCATTGCCTCCATCCTTCTCTGCACAGGAGGCAGAACTGTGGGCCTTGACAGAAGCATGCAAGAGGTCTGCTCAGCGCAAAGCTACAATATACTCCGGCTCACGCTACGCTCATGGCATATGTCACGACTATGGATCAATCTGGAAGGGAAGAGTCTTCATCATGGCTAATGGAACACCTGTCAGGCACCACAAAGCCATACAAGAACTGATGAAGTCCTTATTGATGCCAGAAAGAGTTGCAGTGGTGAAGGTTAAGGCACATACTGGAGAAACCCCAAGGAAAGCAGTGGGCAGCAGACTGGCTGATGCAACAGCAAAAGAAGCAGCAATGCTACCACTTGACACAGAAACATCTCATCTGTACTCTAATGTATCCAGAAACAGAGGAAAATAAACAATCCTGGGAGAAGATACTCTCAACACTACAGAAGCAAGCATCCAAAGAAGCCAAAGAAGAAAAGGAGAAATGGACCCAAGATGGAGCCACACAGGATGAAAGACACCTAATGATGAACAAAGGAAAACCCTGCCTCCCAAGAGTCCTCTACCCTATGGTGGCCAAATGGGTCCATGGCACAACCCACGAGTCCAAAATCAAGATGCACAATCTTGTGCAACAGTACTACCATGCACCAGGTTTCTCAACAGTTGGCACAAATGTCACAAAGGGATGTCTTGTCTGTGCCCGCTGCAATTCAGGCAAAATAGGAAAGACACCCCAAAAGTGCACACCCAGACCCCTATACCCTTTCCAGCGCATACAGATAGACCACATACAAATGCCGCACTCAGGGGGGGTTTGAGTATGACTTAATGGTGGTAGACATTCTTAGGGTGGCCAGAAGATTTTCCGATGGAAAAACAGTGAGCTAAAACCACTGCAAGGAAGCTCCTTTCAGAGTTAGTGTGCAGGAATGGGCTCTCAGAGACCATAGAAATTGACCAAGGGCCTGCATTCACAGCCAATCTCGCAAAAGAAATATGGGAAGCCCAAGGGACAGGGTTAGCCCTACACACTCCATACCATCCACAGAGCAATGGTGAGGTTGAGAGGTTAAATGGGAGACTAAAAGGAAAAATGCTTAAAGCAGCACAAGAGATAGGGAAGCCATGGCATGAGTCTTCCCCTCGCACTGTTTAGTGTCAGACACACACCAGTTGGTCCAACCAAACTTAGCCCACATGAGATCCTGTTTGGAAGCACTCCCAGGCTAGGATTGTACTTCCCACAGCAGTTGTCTATGCAAAATGACACTATGACTAAGTTTGTGATTGAGCTGACCAAACACCTAACTAAAATACATTCTCAAGTTTTTTCATCATTCCAGATCCTGAGGACCTACACCTAGAAGGAGCCCACCAAATCATGACCAGTGACTGGGTCCTCACCAAGAGGTTCAACAGATGTACCCTCGAGCCCAGTTGCGACTGCCCGTTCCAAGTCCTGTTGACCCCTGCCACAGCAGTCAAGCTCGAAGGAAAGCCCACATGGATCCATGCTTAACACTTCAAGAAGGTGCCAGATCCAGAGGCCAGTGGCAGCTTTCACTCTTCATCCATCTAACACTTATCCTTTATCTAGCCCAAGGTGTAGCCAGTCACCAGAGGGCAGTCACCCATGAGGAGGGTATAGTGACCTTCTGGTACAATGTCTCTACTAGTGATGAGCGAGTATACTCGTTGCTCGGGTTTCCCCAAGCATGCTCGGTTGGTCTCTGAATATTTTGGCAAGCTCGGAGATTTAGTTTTCATCATCTCAGCTACATGATTTTTGGCTGCTAGACAGCTTGAATACATGTGTGGAATGCCTGTTTGTTAGGGAATCCTCTCATGTATTCAGCCGACGAAAACTAAATCTCCGAACACACCAAAATACTCGGAGATCACCCGAGCATGCTCGAGGAGACCCGAGCAATAATGCTACTCGCCCATCACTAATCTCTACCCCAAGAGTAACATATCAATTTGACTATTGCCTCATAGTAGAATGCCCAGGCCCCATGGCACAGTTTGACATCTCGTTAGGCACACAATTCATCTGTGTCACCGCTACTGAACCAGGGGACGGGTCAAACTGTGAGGATTGGTCACTTGTTGGGTGGCAAACTGGTGAAAGTGACTGGGGATATCAACCAGTCCAGGCCCTGCAGCAAAGAAAAAAATGGGGAGCCAGCCAATTAACCCACATGACTGACCAAAGCCCCTTTTAAGGCCAGAGGGGCCTTCCGGGTTTAATGCTCCCCATCCCTGCCATTCATTGCCCCAAGGAGGGTTGAATAGATCTGTACCTCACAATTGACAATCCCTCGGAGAATGACCAAGGGTTAAATGTACTAGGCTCAAGTACTAAACTTGGTAGGGATGGAGATAATCGAAATTGACCCATTTTGTCACTAAGAAACATTGATTCCAGGCACATCTCTGACACACAAACTGAAGATGTAGATGAACTGTTACAAGGAGCCCTTGTAACAAGGAGTCCTTTTAGATTTGACCTATGGGGATAAACTGCTCATAGAAACAGGATTCTCTGACTGCAACGTCTGGCTAGAATGGGTAAAATATACTGTCAACAATGCAAATCGCTCCTCCTGCATAGCCTGTACCACTGCTTGACCTCATTTAGACACAGTGCCTTTCCCAATAGACCCATTGGTAGATGAAGAGGGATTCACATGTGCACTATCACATGAATAACCAACCAGGTAACTCACAAAAATGCCAAGCTGTATCCCAATTATACCCACCTAATCAAGATAAGGAACCAATTGGCCATGGGATCACCCACTATCCAGGGAATTACACCTGTTTTGAACTTGAGGCTCCCAGGGTACATGTAGATAAGTTACCATCTGACTACTGTAATCATGTTATCCAGGTTCAGGAAGTAATCCCATACAATGATTCCTCGTTGGTAGGCCAAATTTACCAATTGCTTGAAGTGTATTGGCTTTGTGGTGACATGAAAATTAGGCCCAGACTGTACACCCATTGGAAAGGACGATGTGTTATGATAAAAGTCCTTATGCCCTTCCATATATTTGATCTACGCAGTTGGGATCAAGTACTCTGAGATGACCACCTACTCCAGAAGGTAAAAAGGGAACTACAAGGTTCTTTTGACCCCCATATCTACATAGAAGCCATTGGGGTCCCACAGGGAGTCCCTAACGAGTTCAAAGCTAGAAATGAGGTAGCAGCTGGAATTGAATCAATCATCCCTATGATTAGGATAAACAAGAATGAAAAATGGATAAACTACCTATTCTATAATCAGCAAAGGTGTGTTAATTTCACTAGAGATGCTATAAGGGGACTCATTGAGCAACCAGACCCCACATCCATCATGGCCTTCCAGAACAGGATGGCCCTAGACATGATCCTGGCATAAAAAGGTGCAGTTTGCAAAATGATAGATACTAGCTGCTGCACCTATATACCTAACCAAACAGCTCCAAATGAGAGCATAACCAGAGCACTTAAAGGCCTTACTGACCTATCAAAAGAACTAGCCCAAAACTCTGGGGTAAAGTATCAATGGGACACCTGGTTTGGGTGGTGGAATGGTTGGCAAAGAGCACTCTCAAAATTTGTAATAGCTATCCTATGTATTTTGATTTTATTAGCGTTAATTCTATGATGATAGCTCCATGCCTTAAGAAAATGATGACGAAAGCCATAGAAACTATGGTGATGACCATGCATGCCGACTTCGATGATCTTCTGGATGAAAGATGCTGCTGTGAAACCATGATAGGAATGCCATATTTACCTCCCCCGGAATATGTCTGCCTGAAACATGCCAATGAGGGAGAGAGTAGGATCTGACTTCATTCTGTACAGGTCCGTAAAGAGGGGGTCCATCTACTAGAGATGAGTCGTCTCGTAAGTGGTGAAGAAAACCATCGGTGCACTAGGACAGATCGTTAGGCTCGATGAGATTAGGGTTTTGATTTTGCTTATCTCCAAAGGGGGACTGTTAAGGATATGTATCCTGATTAAAGACTGAAGATATCCAAAAATGGACGCGCACAGACAAAATGGACGCTTTGCTGAATATGTATAAGAATCACAGATATTAATTAATGTGTGTACGTGCTCCAAGTCATACCTGTCATACCTGTCAACAGGGTTCACAACACTCAGGTGGACTCTAATATGACAACGTGTCCACTCAGCTAATAAGGAATGAAGTAATACTTAGGAGAAAAATAGAATCATAAAAGCTAATTAAAGCCCTCCCAAAAGATGGAGGACTTGGGGGTTTAACCACAGATTTACATTGATAATTGATAACCTATAAAACGATGTGCCTTCCGATCAATAAACGGATTTGTTGCTAGTGACTGTGTCGTCAATCACGAGTGGTTTTTCTCCATGCACCTAAAATATCTCTCAGAGATATAATTTGGCCACAGACAATCAAGAAGATCACACCCTAGTGAGACCCCTTGAGCAGTCCTGATGAAGACATCTGCAGCACTTCGAAATGCGTTGACTGAATAAAGGAAAAACTGCAAATACTTTCTGTCTGAACTTGGATCTATTATATGTGATACCAGCAGTGCAGATTATCCACAAATTCTCGTTATCTGTGATTTCTTGGTCTGATGATCTGTTGGACCTGCAGTAGCTGGATTTATAAGCCATGGAAATAGTGTTTATACACAACTAAATCAGATTAGCATAACCTTATTTAACATCTTCATCTCCTTCGGATAAAACCCTATTGCGCTGTTTTTCTCCTCCTAGTTTTATCCACATCCCCTTTGGGAACTGCTTCTGGAACGTCTGCTTCTGTCAACAGATGCCACCTTATTCATTCTACAGGCAGCGCTGGTAATGGAGGAGATGTCAGAACCAGAAGCTCTTGGCAGTGCCGGCTCTGTCCAGCCATTAAGATTAGGGTGCCTGGGACCTGACGTACCATCCAGTCAGGAGGTACAGGTGTGTGTGCTGTCCAAGTAACCAGCTCCCTAATTCCGCCAATTGGAGAGCACCACACCATATTATAGCTCGTAGCATATTTCTGAAAGCTGCCAGATACAGTCTTGTTCTCCGTTGCTTCAGTCCTCTGTACTCAGCTCCCAGCTTGTGTATTTGTTTCTTGTTGTGACCTTAGGCTTTTACTGACTACTTGTGTCTTCTGAATTTGTATTTTCTCTGCCCTCTTGGCTCTGACCCGACTACCTGACTATTATTCTTGTCGCTTCACTCCATAAAACAGCAGGTACCACCATGACCCAAGCCTAGAGGTCTCTGTCTAAGTCCAGATCCATGTAGAGGTTAAAAGGTGATGTGCAAGGAAATCCCTGGGATCTGGAAATGGAATATATAGCGCCAAACCTGCTAGTGGTGGCCATTTTTGAGCTGCCAAGTGACTACGAACAGTGCCCCCAATACATTATGTCTGCAAACTGTTCCAGCTAGATCTGCATTCAAATAGCTGAATGGCGCTCCTTCCCTTCTGAAGTCTGCCATGTGCCCACACACTAGTGTGCAACCGTCTAGAGGGTATTGTCAGATTCAATAGAAGTTAGAAAATGATTTGTAAAGTCCATTTGTTTCCTATTGACTTTGGAATTCTTCACAAAATACATCACCATAAAGTGACACGTCAAATTTGAAAAATGGCCTGATTAGGAATACAAAAAACCTGTGACTATAGACAATAACACATCTACTGAAATGATCAAACTGAACAGTCTTCATCAGTAAATAATGAGTAACTAGTGGTGAAACCTCTCTGGGGTAATTACAGTATGGGGCTCGGTGGCTCTTGGCAATCTAAACTATCAAAAGGGCAAATATTTTCTGTCAGATGAGTTTCTTGAAGAAATATTGGACATTTAGAGAAAACTTTCTATAATAGTGCAGAGCTGAGATGTCTTGAATTTAGATCTTACAGTGGCATTTAAAAGTTTGGGCACCCCTGGTAAAAATTACTCTTATTGTGACTAGTTAAGCAAGTTGAAGCTGGAATGATCTCTAAAAGGGCTAAAGTTAAAGATGACACATTTTCTCTATATTTTAGGCCAAAAAAATTATATATTGTCATTTTTTACATTTTAAAAATTACAATAAGTAAAATAGGCCAATGCAAAAGTTTGCATAGTTAGTACCTAGTAGCACTCCCTTTTAAAATATCACAGCTTGTAAACGCTTTTGGTAGCCAGCCAAGAGTCTTTCAATTCTTGTTTGATAGATCTTCATCCATTCTTCCTTGGAAAATTCTTCCATTTCTGTGAGATTCCTGGGTCGTCTTGCATGCACTGCTATTTTGAGGACTAGCCACAGATTTTCAATGATGATTGAATCGGGGGACTGTGAGGGCCATGGAAAAACCTCTAGCTATCGCCTTTTGAGGTAGTCTATTGTGGATTTTGATGTGTGTGATCATTATCCATTTGTAGAAGCCATCCTGTTTTCAAATTCAGCTTTTTTACACATGGTGTTATGTTTGCATCAAGAATTTGTTGAAATTTCATTGACTCCATTCTTCCCTCTACCTGTGAAATGTTCCCTGTGCCATTGTCTGCAACACAACTCCAAAGCATGATTGATCCATCCCCATGCTTAATGGTTGGAGAGATGTTCTTTTCCTGAAATTCTATGCAATTTTTTCTCTGCACATACCTTTGATCATTGCGACCAAAGAGTTTTATTTTAACTTCAACGATTCACAGGACTTGTTTCTAAAATGCATTGGTCTTGTTTAGATGTTCTTTTGCATACCTCTGATGCTAAATTTTATGGTGATGGTGCAGGAGAGGTTTTCTTCTGATGACTCTTCCAGGAAGGCCATATTTGATAAGGTGTCTCTGAACAGTAGAACAAATACCACAACTCCAGAATCTGCTAAATCTTTCTGAAGGTCTTTTGCAGTCAAGTGGGGGTTCTGATATGACTTTCTAGCAATCCTACAAGCAGCTCTCTCTGAAATTTTGCTTGGCCTTCCAGACCTTATCTTGACCTCCACTGTTCCTGTAAACTGCTATTTCTGAATTACATATTGAACTGAGGAAAGGACAACTTGAAAACGCTTTGCTATCTTCTTATAGCCTTCTCCTGCTTTGTGGGCCTCCACCATTTTCATTTTCAGAGTGCTAGGCAGCTGCTTAAAAGAACCCATGGTGGCTGTTTTTTCGCACAAGGTTAGAGTAGGCTATGTCTAAACCTGTGGAATCTGCATCAGCTGGCCTTTTCTAACATTGAGGGTGAACAAGCCATATCCCTTACAGGCAAATTAAGGTCTGAAACCTTGGTCAAAATTATCTGAGCACACAAATCTCCAAAGGTGCCCAAACTTTAGCATCGGACCATTTTTCTTTTTGTAATTTTTAAAATGTGAAAAAATTACAATGTGTATTACTTTTTAGCCTGAAATACAAAACAAATGTGTCATCTTTAACTTTAGGCCTTTTAGAGATCATTTTATCTTCAACTTACTTAACTGTTCACAATAACAGTAATTTTGACCAGGGGTGCCTAACCTTTTGCATGCCACTGTATATGAAAATAAAGTCCGTGGAGCCTCATTTAAGAGTCTCAAACACGGGACTAGCCAGATCTTCTCCAGGGAAGGACCCAGCCAAGGAGTGGCTCCTTTCGGAAACCACCATTACCACCATATTAAGTGGCCCTTTAAGTCAATATCCAGCTCTTTATGAGTTTACAGATATGACAAGGGAAATACCAAGGCCATCTGTACCTGAGCCCTGGACTGTACCTGTGTAAGGGGGTGAAGCACCGAAGGAGCTGAGGGGGAGTTGCAATCTTAGCTCCGTGCCCGGAACCATCGAGCAGGGCATTAGGTTCCCTGGGGGATGCTTTAGGGGACTGGACTAAAACCAGGAACAGGAAGAGGTCAGGACTGGGAGCGGGAGAACTGCGCCCGCTTTCAGCAGAGCAGAGAGAAGAAGCGGGAGGACACTGACGCAGGAGGGGAGAGGAGACGGGTGCAGCGGCTGGAGACTGAGAGACCGTGGACACAGGCGGTGGGCAGTGAGTACGTGAAGCCTGTCACCAATGGCAGGAAGGCTGTTGACTCCCCTCCTTGAGGAGACCTTGCCCCACAGACAGACCGCGTACCTCGACAAGACGCTCCCTTGCAGAGAGACCGGAACATATGCTGAGACGCTCCCCTGTGACCAAGGGGCGTTCAGTAACGAGACACTGACCTGCAAAGAGAGACTGTGTGAGGCAGGGCCCCTGACCCCGGTGGGAGAACACCGCTGTCGTAGCAGAGGCAAGGACCTTGAGCACAGGGGGATAGCGCCATTCTCATACCCCTTGGGCTCCCGCGTAAACCCCCCATACTACAGCTCGACTATTTCAAGGACCCCAGAGACAGAGGACATCAAGCACCGCTGATGCCTCGGTGCCAACGTGGGCCAAGAGTGATCCCTCCAATCAAGATCCCCAAGAACCGATAAGTTTTGCCTCATAAGAGAATAACTTTCCTACTGTTTGAACCCCGTATATTTCTCCTGCTGTCGCTATAACCCGATCACATTATTTTCTCTACTATACTGTAAGTTTTACCAGTATTATCCCCTGTAAATAAACCTCCACTTTTACTGTTGGTCTGCCTGTTCCGTGGTGACATATATATCTCCTGCACATTATTACACTTGGCGTAGTCGGCAGGATGTCACACGAAGACGCGGACAGAGCGGACCAAGCGGTCAGGGAAGGCCCCAAGACTAGCATCTCCCTGGGAGCCATGTTGCATAATCTGCCGAGGTTTATGGGGAACAATGTGATGTTATGGAACTGGACTGAGAGAACTCAGGGGTTACTGTGGATGCACCGCTTGGCCCCAGCAGTAGAGGAAGAAATAGCATTAATGACCTTGGAGGGGGAGGCCCAGGTCTCTGTCATGCATAGACCCCCCCAAGAAAGGGATACATTGGAAAAGGTGCTACGTATTCTAGAGGAGACACATGGGGACCCTACTGAAGTAGGGGAACTACGTATGCGACTGTTCCATCGGGTGCATAGACAGGGGGGGGACCATGACCCAGTTTATGAACGCCCTACAAGAGCTGCACACTGCTATTAAAAGAAACAATGGGGTAGGTGTAGGGTCAGTAGACGTGGTGCTCAGAGACCAGATGGTGATGGGGTTACGTGACGGAATGATGAAGCAGGCTATGCGAGAGCGCCTGCAGGTGAAGCCAGGCATGACCTTTTCTGAAGTAGGTAGTGAGGTGCGCACACGCGAGCAAGAGCAGGATGTGACAGGCTCAGAGGGAAAGGTGCGGAGCGGGGAGGCAACTACCACTGAAGACAAAGTCCCCTCGATGGGTGGAAGACCTGAGGATGGAAGTCAGTCAGTTCCGAGAAGAAATGGCGACTTCCAGGAGAACCCAGGCAGAGGGGCCCGGGCCACGGATGCGGGGAAGAGGAGCTGTTCCCCGAAGAGAAGCTGCAGATACCCTGAGAGGACGTCCCCTCACATGCTATATACTTGTGAAGAGCCCGGTCATATCGCCCGGTGGTGTCCCCAGCGGAGCCGACTATACCGCGGTTCCCGTTAAACTAGGGGGCTCCGAGCATGAGGGACACACTGCCCGGAGCGTGAAGAGCAGAGGAGGAGTGAAAATAGTCCCACCAGCCTTGTTTCCATGTGCCCCTTGGTCTGGGCCGAAATCATGGGAGAGCTGTGCGATGCCTGGTAGACACCGATTCGCAAGTGACCACCATGCCTGAAAATTTTTTTCGTAGACACTTCACAGATGTAATAAAAAAGAAGAAGCGGGCGGCACCGCTGTTACCGTGCTAGGATCCGTGGCTTGCAGCAGGTGGTGAGCTCACATGGAGGATTCCCGGGTGCTTGACCTCATAACAAATCACTTGTGGTTTCCAAAGAAAGAAGGTCGCACTCTGCGAGATAATAGTGAAGATTTATTGACACATAATTACATGTCACGTCGGGGATGTGATAACAAGAGTGTCAAATGGCTGACAATGACCGTTTCACGCTACTCGAGCGCTTCCACGGGTCAAAGTGCAGGGGGAAATGACGGATTCTTAAGCAAATCATGTCATCCAGTCACTCCTCCTACCTCAGCCGCTGTATAACTAACAAGTAAAACAGACAGGTGCTCAGTGCAAACATATAAAAAACACACATATTTCACCGCTGCAGCGGGAACAATAATCTTACATATAAAGACAAATATTACAAGGACTATTGAGTGATTATCAACATAACTAAAGGACCCCTATTATCAAATTAACCCTTCTGGGTAATCTGTTCCAAAGGAAACAGCTTATTAATATAAATCCGAGAGCTGCATGATACTAAATCCATAGGAAGTGTGTGCTTCCATACATTATGATCTAATCAAGATATATATATGCAATTTTACCATGGCTCCAGCAATTAAAATAAAAAATTACTGACACCTATCTTTTGGCCATTTATGTCACAATGATGTTCTAAGCCCATTGTATTGTCCTTGTTAAAACGATTTTAGGGCAAATTATACCGCATGATTCAGAACTAACCAATTAAGGAAATACCTATATATTTTTTTAATTATATTTTTTTATATTTTTTTATGAGATATGTATTACTTAACACCAATAATTTACATTATCCCCTAGATATTTGTCTATTTGTCCTTAATTTATAACCTGCCAGTATTTACGGAAAAAGAAATGCATTATTTAAATCAGTTATCACAAAAAAATGGCCATATCTATTTTATCATTGAAACCTATGGGACCAGTTGCCCGTGTATCCATAATCCATTTGGATTCCCGCTTCAATAATAATTTATTCAAATTCCCTCCTTGTGGGGGTAACATGACTTTTTCAATACCAGCAAAAGAAAGGACACCTGGATCCATCCCATGTACAGTCCTAACATGATCAATAAGATGTGGCACTCCTTTTCCCGTTGTTATCGACTTGAAGTGTTCCCGAAATCGAACATAGAGTGGACGTATTGTCTTTCCTATGTAAAAAAATCGACATGTACAGAAGATGACATAAACCACATGATCGGTCTTACATGTAATTAGACTGGACACTGTATGTCTAACCGCACCTATTTGTAGTATATGGTCAGTGCAATGATATCTACAATAAGGACATTGTCCACATTTATAATTTCCCTTAGGTATTCCTTGATTCAACCATGTATCACGTGGAGTTATTAATCGGTTCTGCACTAGAACATCCCTAATCCTTGTACTACGTTTGTTAGAAATAAGTGGTCCTCTTGACACTATATCAAACAGCTCTCTATCTTGTTCCAAAATGTGCCAGTGTTTCCTAATTACCGATCTAATCTGCCTATCCATCGGACCATAACGGAAACAAAAGGTGAATCTCTTTTCCTTCTTACTCTCTTTACTCTGTTGATAAACTACACAGCTCCTACTGTCATCCCAATGTGATCTCACTTGTTGAAGTGTGGTGTCCAATAAATGGTCAGGATATCCTCGTTGCCTCAATCTCTCATATAGTTCTCTGGATTGTCGTTCCCGACCCTCCACTGTATTATTCAAACAAAATATTCGCAAAAATTGACTATATGCTACTGAATTAACGGTATGTGTGGGATGATAGCTATCAAACCGCAATATGGAATTGGTGGCTATAGGTTTCCTAAAAACCGAAGTACAAATAGTATCATCTTTGATCTCCAACAGGACATCTAAAAACTCTAATTTAACACCTCCGAATTTATGGGTGAATACCATATTCATTTGGTTCACATCATTGAGATAATTAACAAATTCCACAAATATATCTTCTGTACCGTCCCAAATTATGAACACATCGTCCACATATCTGAGGTATAGTCTAATATGTCTAAAATATTTTTGCATGTTGTAAATATATTTCTCCTCGAAAGCTCCCAAAAACAGATTCGCAAACGTACAAGATACTGGTGTACCCATCGCTGTTCCCACATTTTGACAATACCATTTTGAATCAAAAGTGAAGACATTGTGTGTTAAAATAAAACTCAATGCATCACAGACAAAATCAATAAAACACAGATGTGCTGCGGCCTGAGTGAGGCCCAGTCATTAAACTTACGGCGGCCAATCAGCTACCCATCCCAGTCGCAGGGGTGGTGTGGCTGAACATAGAAGTCTGTCGAAAAGATGTGGGGAGAAAAGGAGTAATAGTAGATGGAGAAGCTGCTTGGGATCATACTGTAACCTTGGGCATGAACGTGCTTAAAGACTTCGGAAACCTACTGCTCAACCAGATCAATTCTTACGACAGTGGAGTGACCAGACTCCACAGAAGAAGGTCTTTCAACAACTGATTCGGGCAGCACGGGTCCGGGAAATATGCAGCAGTGGAAAAGAACTAGGCAAAGTCATCGTCCCTGCTTCCTTGAACTGAGTGTTACCCCCGTGACAGACTGTGCTTCCCCTGCCGGTGCGAGCAGGAGTCCCACTAGAGGGAGCGGAGGTACAGGTGGAGCCTAGCCCGGCTGATCAATTGCCGTCAGGGATACTAGTTGCACTGACCCTGGCCACTGTGCGAAACGGCACCGTCCTCGAGCGCTGTGTGAACTTGGGAGAGACTGACATGACCCTGGCTCCCCGAGCAGAGTTGGCCCACATTCTAGGTGTACCGGACGAGCTGGTGCCCTCCGAAACAGTGCAGCTGACTGCCAAAGCAGAAGACCCATGGTTGGTGACTGTAAAAGCGGAGGTCGCCCCGGATCCCAGGGTGTTACAAGAATGCCGACGGATACTTGAGCAAATGGAAGGTAAAGGAAACTGCACCCTGCTGTGTCTTCTGAATCATTCCTGCGTCACCTGCCCTGCACCACACTCACCACCAACATCACCTTTATCATCCTAGCTGCCCTGGGATACAGCTCTACCCATGGAGAGCATTGCAGCGTTGGTTCCCTGACCGAATACCACGGGTGGCGTCACAAACACTTTATTACAAACTTTATTATCCCTTTTTCACTATCCCTTTTATAGGACGCCCAGGGCCACAGACCGGGTCACTGCTGTGATACTTCCCCTTTAAGAAGCGGCCTGGAACCAAGTATCCCCACTGCCCTGGTGGGCGAACCATAAGCACTTGTCCTTAGAACTTTACCAACAGTATAGCACGTTGCACTTTATCTAAAGCCAATTCTGAACATGCACTGCTGAGACACACCAGTCACTAGGATTAAAAATCCTTCCTAGTGATGCTAAGCCCCCTGCTGTTGTTAACTTGTACCTTGCTACTTCATAAAGCCTTGTGTTTAAACTTTTAAATATAAATCTTTTTAAAATAATTTCAATAAAATATTTCATTTTATAATATCCATGTCTATGCCTCACTATCCCTCCAAAACCATTGTTTGGGATTTTTTTTGAGTAAACGTGAACAAATGTATATTACAGCCATTAACCACGCACAGCTAGGAGATATATCATTGTACAAAAAAAATGATAATGGAAAACTCTTGTTATCATCTATAATATAATGCTGCAAGCGTCACTCTGTCCAAAGCCTTTATAGACTGCGCAAGCGTGACGCGCCTGCGCAGTCTGGCTCCAGACAGAATGAGGCAGCCAGTGGTGAGGAGTGTGTATGGCGTCGGAGATGGCGGTACGCATACACACTGCATACCGCTATGTCCGGCGCCATACTTACCTGACCGGGAGGAGCGTTGCCACGGCGCTTCTCTTCGGCCGGAGACCGGGGCAGGAGTGCGACCGGAATTGCGCATGCGCATCGTGCGATCCGGCGCCATTTTACTGAAGACACATTTGCAGTGTGTCTTCAGCAATATGGCGCCGGACAGCGCTATGGGCATGCGCGTACTCCGGCGCCAGACTCCTCCCCCGGCCTCCAGCAGAACGTGACATGCAGCGCTGGAGCACAGTGAAGAAGGGTGAGTATAAATGTTTTTTTTTGTATGTGTGTAGTTTAATAGGGGTGAGGGGGACCATGCATACAATGAAAGGGGGAGAGGGGACCATGCATATCACAAAATGGGGGTGAGGGGACCATGCATACCATGAAAGGGGAGTGAGGGGACCACGCATACCACGAAAGGGGGGTGAGGGGACCACGCATACCACAAAAGGGGGGTGAGTGGACCACGCATACCACAAAAGGGGGTGAGTGGACCACGCATACCAGGAAAGGAGGGTGAGGGGACCATTCATACCACGAAAGGGGAGTGAGGGGACCATGCATACCACAAAAGGGGAGTGAGGGGACCATGCATACCACGAGAGGGTGAGGGGACCATGCATAGCACGAAAGGGGGGTGAGGGGACCACGCATACCACGAAAAGGGGGGTGAGGGGACCATGTATACCATGATTGAGGGGCGAGGGAACCATACATACCAGGATTGGGGGCGAGAGGATCATGCATACCAGGTTTGGGGGGTGAGGGGTAGCATGCATACCAGGATTGGGAGGTGAGGGGTAGCATGCATACCAGGATTGTGGGTGAGAGGACCATGCATACCAGGATTGGGGGATGAGGGGGCCATGCATACCAGGATAGGGGGGTGAGGGGACCATGCATACCAGGATAAGGAATAGTGTGCCATGCTTACCAGGATTGGGGGGGTGAGGGGACCATGCATACCAGGATAGGGATGAGGGGTACCATGCACACCAGGATAGGAGGGGGCAGCACAAACCAAGATGGGAGACCATATACCAATAAAAATGCCCGCCACCCAGGCGTAGAACGGGTTCATAGCTAGTGTATAATATAACGCTGTAAGCGTCACTCTGTCCGAAGCCTTTATAGACTGCGCAAGCGCGACGCACCTGTGCAGTCTGGCTCCAGACAGAAGAAGGCATCCAGCGGTACAGGGAGTGTATATGGCACCAGAGATCGCGGTCCGGGTAGACACTGAATGCATACCACGATCTCTGGCGCCATACTTACCTGACCGGGAGGAGCGCTGCCGCAGCGCTTCTCTTCTCGCCGGAAACCGGGGTTGGAGTGCGAGTCAGAATCGCGCATGCACATAGCGCTATCTGGCGCCATTTTACTGAAGACACATTTGCAGTGTGTCTTCAGCAACATGGCCCCGGATAGCGCGGTATGAGTATGCGCATACTCAGGCGCCACACTCCTCCCCCCGGCCTCCGGCATAAAGGGACGGCACTGGAGCACAGGAAAGAACGGCAAGTATAAATGTTTGGGTTTTTTTTGTATGTGTGCAATTTAATAGGGGTGAGGGGGACCATACATATCAGGATAGGGGGATGAAAAGTAGCATGCATACCAGGATAGGGGGTGAGGAGACCATGCATATCAGGATTGGGGGGTGAGAGGTAGCATGCATACCAGGATAGTGGGGTGAAAGGACCATGCATACCAGGGTTGGGGGATGAGGGGTACCATGCATACCAGGATAATGGGGTGAAAGGTACCATGCATACCAGGATTGGGGATGAGGGGACCATGCATACCAGAAATGGGAGGTAACGGGTGCCATGCATACCAGGATTGGGAGGTGATGGGACACCATACATCCTACAACAGGGATGAGGGGGGACCTTGCATACCAGGATTGGGGGTGAGGGGGCTATGCATACCAGGATTGGGGGATGAGGGGTACCATGCATACAAGGATAGGGGGATGAGGGGTACCATGCGTACCAGGATTGGGGATGAGGGGTCCATGCATACCAGAATTGGGAGGTAAGGGGTGCCATGTATACCAAGATTAGGGATGAGGGGACCATGGATACCAGGACTGGGGGATGAGCGGGTACCATACATCCTATGATAGGGATGAGGGGGGACCATGCATACCAGGATTGCGGGGGTGAGGGGACTATGCATACCAGGATTGGAGGTGAGGGGACCATGCATACCAGTATTGCCGGGTGAGGGGACCATGCATACCAGGATTGGGGGGTGAGGGGACCATACATACCAGGATTGGGGAGAGAGGGGACCATGCATACCAGGATTGGGGTGTGAGGGGACCATACATACCAGGATAGGGATGAGGGGATACCATGCATACCAGGATAGGGGGGGTGAGGGGAACCATGTATACCAGGATAGGGATGAGGGGTGCCATGCATACCAGGATGGGAGGGGGGCAGCACATACCAGGATGGGAGACCATATACCAATAAAAATGCTCGCCACCTGGGCGTAGAACTGGTTCAATAGCTAGTACAAATATACTTGCACAAAAAACAGAGGAATACACCGGTAAGTGGAGGATGGGGAAAAACCAAAGTAAGAGAAGAAGGGGAATTAGCACACAACCTAAACTACGCAACTGTTATAGATAAACCCACCAAAAGCTTTCTCAAATAACCACCTACCAACAATCTCCAGTTAGGCAGCAAACGCAACTCTGACAATGAGTGCTAGCCAGGGCCCAGATTATACAGGAGATGGAAGTGGCTAACGGTGCACAGCTGAGCCTTAATGCATGAAAGCATCCAGGAGCTCTCAACTGAGCAGATTAACCCTTGCACTGCTAAAAGAAACCTGCACTGTTTAATATGAAGGTGACGTGCTTCTAATCAGTGCAGGAGTAAAAGAAATCATATGCTGCAGTCGTCTGAGTCCTCCCATGTAAACCCATGACTGTACCCCCCTTCAAGGGACCTCCAGAATCTCAGAACCGGGCTTATCAGGGTGTGCCACATGAAATCACAGAACAACCTAACACTATCAAATTGCATAGGATCAGAGAATATAGCGGCTTTAGAAGGCTGGGGAAGTATCAATCTTTGGAAGGATGAAGCCAGACATGATGGTTTCCTCTCATGCATTAGCTCTCTTGTCCGTTCCTGAAGCCTGACGTCGATCCGGGAGACCTGCACGGCGTTCACAGGCCCAGAGAAGCAGGAAGCATCAGCAGGATACAGAGACACAGCCGAGTGGCCGGGGCGGTGAATATGACGGCATCCCTGCCGGGAGAATGGAAAAGCACCATGTACGCTGGCATTGCTGTTACAAAGGCAATAAAATCATTACCTTCCGCATTCTCTTAGTGACCTATCATAATATTTTTTTCAAGTGATTTTAAACTCGCCACTACATTATACGCACGCTGACACTTGGTTTTGAAGTTTACAGATCTGGGCAGATAACGGTCAGCATCTTTTAATCCCAGAGGGTAGGTGGATCCTCCAGGTTGTAAGTTCTAAAGAAAAGGGCTTTTAATACCCAAAGTCATTTGAACAATGTGGGGTGGAGAAGAATGTTCTGGTCTACAGTGAAAATGGTGATCACACTATCGTGATACCACCGGACTACAAGACCAGTAAAGCAGCCGCAGCAGGTAGAGAAGAAACTGTGACTTCTCTACATTTTGTGGTTACTACTCACCCGGGTAGTAATGTGTAGGAATCTCCTCTCTACACCGTTCATCACCCATCACATATGTCTCTGCTGTATTAAAATGGGTCAAATCTTCACCCTGAAACAAATATTGTAAAAGTCACAGACAGATGGAGAAGTCACATCTATGATCAGCTCTAATCCTGCCATCTCCACTGTTCTCATTACACAAGTATAAAACATATAATAATGGTGGATAAAACAAGACTGAGCACAAGACCTTCACAGCCGTCTACACATCATAGGGGAGGTCTCATGACACCTTCTCTCCATCTACCTGATGATCCTGAGGAACGCTAGGATCTTCTTGCTTACAATCCTTTGGAAGAAGAGCACGGGGACATCTCTCTGGTGTTGTCCTCATACTGGATAGATCTGGAGGAAACACATACAGAATCTGAATTCATTCTTTACATACAGATAATTATAGGCCATGTGCATTTAGTCCTGTCTATTACCTGGTGATGTGAGGGGCTGGGGAACCTCCATCATGACGTTCTTGTACAGATCTTTGTGTCCTTCTAAATACTCGCACTCCTCCATGGAGAAATAGACGGCGACATCCTGACACCTTATAGGAACCTGACACATACAATGATACCATCATCCCCCGATCCCTTCAGAGTGTTACTGTATAATGTCCCAGCATTCCCAGCAGTGTCACCTCTCCAGTCAGCAGCTCAGTCATCTTGTAGGTCAGTTCTATGATCTTCTGGTCATTGATGTCCTCATGTAAAAGGGGGTGAGGTGGAGGCCCCGTGATTGGGCTCAGGGGTCTTCCCCATCCCTCAGACACAGGGTTCTGACAGCGTTCAGTAGAGGTCTTCTTCACCACTGTGTAATCCTGGTTATGGAGAGACACATTAATAAATCTCACTACAGACATTTCCAGAGTCCTCACCTCTCCAGTTCTGTCCATCTGTTATTCCCATAGATAAGAATGATGTAATGTGACGTCATCATAATCTCTCACCTCTCCAGTAAGCCGGAAGAGGATCTCTAGGGTGAGGTGTAACATCCTCTCCGCCATCTTGTCTCTGTCCATATCCATCTTTGATGGGTAAATCAGGAAAATTCTCTTATACAGAAGATCTTCACTGAGAGGATCCGATATTGTAGAGACCTGAATGAGAAGAAGATGAGCCGATGTAACATCATAAAAATCCTGTGTAATAATACAATTACTGGAGATAATAAGGGAAACATATGAGGACATTTATTATTTTACCATACATGTATTTAGCTTTCTTCTTTACACCTACTAATAAATCCTACCGTATTTTTCAGACTATAAGACGCACCTAGGTTTTAGAGGCGGAAATTAGAAAAAAAATTTAAGCAAAAAATGTGGTCAATTCTGTACTAATATTCCCTATCCTGGTATATATACAGCATGGCTCCCTCATCCCCATCCTTATATGCATGGTCCCCTCATCCCTAGCCTGGTAGGCATGACCCCCTTATCCCTAGCCTGGTAGTCATGGCCCCCTCATCCCATTTTCTTTTTCTTAATTTTATTTTTCTCCAACTTTAAAGAAGCCTATATTAGACCCGCATGTACCCACTTTGTTTACGTGGATCCTGCTGTTATACCATTGTATGAAAGTGAACTCTCCTTCTCTTCTGTTGATTTTTTAGGAATTCTTCTCTTTATTGCACTGGACCTTACTTTTGTGTTATCTATGATTCCCCCCATACTTGGATATGACATCTGTGTAGTGTATGCCTCGCACTTGGGGTCCTCTAATGGAACAAAAGAATTACCCTATATACCAGCCTATGTTGGTGTGCATCTTTATCGTATATATACTGTACATTGGATGGCTATCCTTTTGAATTTTCATATTATCAGACACGAAAAAAATTCTTATAGTGTTTGTTTATGTACTTAAAGGATTTATTATGGTGACAAGTGTCACCTTTCTGTATCTATTAGGCATACAGATATTTCTTGAAAAAGGCTCCACATGGTCGAAACGTTGAATGAATACTGTCTGCTTTCCTTTTTGGATGAACTTTATCTCATTTTCTGGGTCTTTTGATTAAAGTATTCTTTACAAATCATATTCTTTGAGTGCCAAAGTTTATCTATTTATATGAGAAATAACTACTTCATGATGAGGACGACATCTTCATCTTCTACTACGGCTCTAGAAACATATTTGTCCAGAGTCGGTCACTGACTCCATCCCCACCGACCGTCTATATGAAGGTTTCCCGTCTTCCCCGCACTGTAAACTTCTATCACGTTAGATCTCAGGTCTGAGTCACACACAGAAGTTTGAGGCTTTTATAAAAGCTTGTTTGTATAATGTTTTATTTTTAAAATTTTTGCTTTAGCTTCTATATATTACATGAAAAACACAAAAAATAAAAAAAATTGGGGATAGCGGTACTGTGGGAACATTATACTGTGTGGGAAAACCACGAAAGAGGCTGTAAGGCATCAAGAATGGGGATAAGTGAGGATTTATTATCTAGTGGTTTGGATGGTAGCATATTGTGTTGGGCATCTTGTAAGATCATAATGTATGTTGGGGATGGTGGTACTATGGGAACATTATACTGTGTGTGGGGGGGATGGTGGTACTGTGGGAACATTATACTGTGTGTGAGGGATGGCAGTACTGTGGGATTATACTGTGTGGGAGGATAGCAGTACTGTGTGCACATTATACTGTGTGTGGGGGGATGGCGATACTGTGGGAACATTATACTGTGTGTGGGAGGATGGTGGTACTATGGGAACATTATACTGTGTGTGGGGGGATGGTGGTACTGTGGGAACATTATACTGTGTGTGGGGGGATGGCAGTACTGTGTGCACATTATACTGTGTGTGGGAAATGGCGGTACTGTGGGAACATTATACTGTGTATGGGGGAAGGTGGTACTATGGGAACATTATACTGTGTGTGGGGGGATGGCAGTACTGTGGGAACATTATACTGTGTGTGGGGGATGGCGGTACTGTGGGAACATTATACTGTGTGTGGGAAGATGGTGGTACTGTGGGAACATTATACTGTGTGTGGGAAATGGCGGTACTGTGGGAACATTATACTGTGTGTGGGGGATGGCGGTACTGTGGGAACATTATACTGTGTGTGGGAAGATGGTGGTACTGTGGGAACATTACACTGTATGTGGGAGGATGGCAGTACTTTGTGCACATTATACTGTGTGTGGGAGGATGGTGGTACTGTGGGAACATTATACTGTGTGTGTGGGGATGGCGGTACTGTGGAAACATACTGTGTGTGGGAAATGGCGGTACTGTGGGAACATTATACTGTGTATGGGGGATGGTGGTACTATGGGAACATTATACTGTGTGTGGGGGGATGGCAGTACTGTGGGAACATTATATGGTGTGTGAGGGATGGCAGTACTGTGGGATTATACTGTATGTGGGAGGATGGCAGTACTGTGTGCACATTATACTGTGTGTGGGAGGATGGCAGTACTGTGTGCACATTATACTGTGTGTGGGGGATGGTGGTACTGTGGGAACATTATACTGTATATGGGAGGATGGCAGTACTGTGTGCACATTATACTGTATGTGGGAGGATGGCAGTACTGTGGGAACATTATACTGTGTGTGGGAAGATGTTGGTACTATAGGAACATTATACTGTGTGTGGGGGGGTTGGTGGTACTGTGGGAACATTATACTGTGTGTGGGAGGATGGCGGTACTGTGTGCACATTATACTGTGTGTGGGGGGATGGCGATACTGTGGGAACATTATACTGTGTATGGGAGGATGGCGGTACTGTGGGAACATTATACTGTGCGTTGGAAGATGGTGGTACTATGGGAACATTATACTGTGTGTGGGGGGATGGTGGTACTGTGGGAACATTATACTGTGTGTGGGAGGACGGCAGTACTGTGTGCACATTATACTGTGTGTGGGGGGATGGCGATACTGTGGGAACATTATAATATGTGTGGAAAGATGGTACTATGGGAACATTATACTGTGTGTGGGGGGATGGCAGTATTGTGTGCACATTATACTGTGTGTGGGAAATGGCGGTACTGTGGGAACATTATACTGTGTGGGAAAACCACATAAGAGGCTATAAGGCATCAAGAATGGGGATAAGTGAGGATTTATTATCTAGTGGTTTGGATGGTAACATATTGTGTTGGGCATCTTGTAATATCATAATGTATGTTGGGGATGGTGGTACTATGGGAACATTATACTGTGTGTGGGGGGGATGGTGGTACTGTGGGAACATTATATTGTGTGTGAGGGATGGCAGTACTGTGGGATTATACTGTGTGGGAGGATGGCAGTACTGTGTGCACATTATACTGTGTGTGGGGGGATGGCGATACTGTGGGAACATTATACTGTGTGTAGGAGGATGGTGGTACTATGGGAACATTATACTGTGTGTGGGGGATGGTGGTACTGTGGGAACATTATACTGTGTGTGGGAGGATGGCAGTACTGTGTGCACATTATACTGTGTGTGGGGGGATGGCGATACTGTGGGAACATTATACTGTGTGTGGGAAATGGCGGTACTGTGGGAACATTATATTGTGTGGGAAAACCACATAAGAGGCTGTAAGGCATCAAGAATGGGGATAAGTGAGGATTTATTATCTAGTGGGTTGGATGGTAACATATTGTGTTGGGCATCTTGTAATATCATAATGTATGTTGGGGATCAATCAATCAATCAAATTTATTATCGCCAAGTACATATTACATATATACAAGGAATTCTTTGTGTCAAAGAGGCAACATAATATATAACAACAGATACAACAAGTAACATCTAACAAGACAGATACAATATATAGTCTACACATGAAGATTTAATTGTTGAACAGAGAGTGGATAGAAGCTGTTCATATGGCGGTTGGTGCTGCATTTGGGGACTCTGAAGCGACGTCCTGAAGGGAGTAGTTGGAATGAGGAGTGTCCCGGGTGAGAGGGATCGGATGAAATTTTCAATGTGTGGGATCGAATATTCTTATCATAAAGATCCTGGATTTTAGGCAGGGGGAACCTATAATTCTCTCTGCTGTTCTGAAAGTCCTTTGTAAGTGGAGTTTGTCATGCGCAGTGGCTCCCCCATACCAGACTATCAGAGAGGAACAAATCACAGATCTGATGACAGCATTAAAGAATAAGATCAGCAGATTCTTAGACAAACCATATCTTTTCAGCTGACGCAGGAAGAACATCCTCTGTTGTGCTTTTCTTATAACAGCATCCACGTTTTTCCCCCATTTAAGATCATGAGAGATGATAACACCAAGGAATTTGGTCTCTGTGACCCTAAGAACCACTTCGTCATGGATGTAGATTGGAAGTATCTCATGTTGATCTTTCCTAAAATCCACAACCATCTCAGCAGTTTTTTTAGTGTTGAGTACAAGATTATTGGCTTTACACCAGTCACATATTCTTTTCACCTCACTCCGATACAAGTCTTCAGCATTTCCCCTGATGAGACCAATCAGTGTCATATCATCGGCAAATTTCAAGATTTTTACTGAGTCTGCTGAAGAGATGCAATCATTCGTATAGAGAGAAAACAGTAACGGGGACAAAACACACCCCTGAGGTGCCCCGATGTTTGTGACCAAGGTGTCCGAAGTGAATGCTCCAACTTTTACACTCTGTATCCTGTCTGTCAGGAAGTTATAAATCCACAAGCATAAGTTGAGAGGGACTCCAAGAGCTACCATTTTCTTATGAAGTAAATTCGGATTAATGGTATTGAACACTGAGCTAAAGTCCATGAAAAGAATCCGGACATATGAGTGCAGTTCATCTGTATGATCCAAAATGTACTTCAGTGCCAGATTGACAGTGTCGTTTGCCGAACGATTCTCCTTATAGGCAAACTGAAGCGGGTCCCATAGCTTCTGCGTGAATTTTATCAGGTGGGACATCATAATTCTTTCGAAGACTTTCATAGCTACAGATGTAGCTATGGGATGGTGGTACTATGGGAACATTATACTGTGTGTGGGGGGGATGGTGGTACTGTGGGAACATTATACTGTGTGTGAGGGATGGCAGTACTGTGGGATTATACTGTGTGGGAGGATGGCAGTACTGTGTGCACATTATACTGTGTGTGGGGGGGATGGCGATACTGTGGGAATATTATACTGTGTGTGGGAGGATGGTGGTACTATGGAAACATTATACTGTGTGTGGGGGGGATGGTGGTACTGTGGGAACATTATACTGTGTGTGGGAGGATGGCAGTACTGTGTGCACATTATACTGTGTGTGGGGGGATGGCGATACTGTGGGAACATTATACTGTGTGTGGGAGGATGGCGGTACTGTGGGAACATTATACTGTGTGTGGAAAGATGGTGGTACTATAGGAACATTATACTGTTTGTGGGGGGGATGGTGGTACTGTGGGAACATTATACTGTGTGTGAGGGATGGCAGTACTGTGGGAACATTATACTGTGTGTGGGAGGATGGCAGTACTGTGTGCATATTATACTGTGTGTGGGGGGATGGTGGTATTGTGGGAACATTATACTGTGTGTGGGAGGATGGCAGTACTGTGTGCATATTATACTGTGTGTGGGGGATGGCAGTACTGTGTGCACATTATACTGTGTGTGGGAAATGGCGGTACTGTGGGAACATTATACTGTGTATGGGGGATGGTGGTACTATGGGAACATTATACTGTGTGTGGGAAATGGTGGTACTGTGGGAACATTATAACATTATATTGTGTGTGGGGGATGGCGGTACTGTGGGAACATTATACTGTATGTGGGAGGATGGCAGTACTGTGTGCACATTATACTGTGTGTGGGGGGATGGCGGTAGTGTGGGAACATTATACTGTGTGGGAGGATGGAGGTACTGTGGGAACATTATACTGTACGTGGGAGGATTGCAGTACTGTGTGCACATTATACTGTGTGTGGGGGGATGGCGGTACTGTGGGAACATTATACTGTGTGTGGGGGATGGAAGTACTGTGGGAACAATACACTGTATGTGGGAGGATGGCAGTACTGTGTGCACATTATACTGTGTGTGGGGGAATGGCAGTACTGTGGGAACATTATACTGTGTGTGGAAGGATGGAGGTACTGTGGGAACATTATACTGTGTGTGGGAGGATGGCGGTACTGTGGGAACATTATACTGTGTGTGGGAAATGGCTGTACTGTGGGAACATTATACTGTGTATGGGGGATGGTGGTACTATGGGAACATTATACTGTGTGTGGGGGGGATGGCAGTACTGTGGGAACATTATACTGTGTGTGGGGGATGGCGGTACTGTGGGAACATTATACTGTGTGTGGGAAGATGGTGGTACTGTGGGAACATTATACTGTGTGTGGGAAATGGTGGTACTGTGGGAACATTATACTGTGTGTGGGGGATGGCGGTACTGTGGCAACATTATACTGTGTGTGGGAAGATGGTGGTACTGTGGGAACATTATACTGTATGTGGGAGGATGGCAGTACTGTGTGCACATTATACTGTGTGTGGGAGGATGGTGGTACTGTGGGAACATTATACTGTGTGTGGGGGGATGGCGGTACTGTGGGAACATTATACTGTGTGTGGTGGGATGGTGGTACTGTGGGAACATTATACTGTGTGTGGTGGGATGGCGGTACTGTGGGAACATTATACTGTGTGGGGGGGATGGCGGTACTGTGGAAACATACTGTGTGTGGGAAATGGCGGTACTGTGGGAACATTATACTGTGTATGGGGGGATGGCGGTACTGTGGGAACATTATACTGTGTGTGGTGGGATGGTGGTACTGTGGGAACATTATACTGTGTGTGGTGGGATGGCGGTACTGTGGGAACATTATACTGTGTGGGGGGGATGGCGGTACTGTGGAAACATACTGTGTGTGGGAAATGGCGGTACTGTGGGAACATTATACTGTGTGTGGGGGGATGGCGGTACTGTGGGAACATTATACTGTGTGTGGTGGGATGGTGGTACTGTGGGAACATTATACTGTGTGTGGTGGGATGGCGGTACTGTGGGAACATTATACTGTGTGGGGGGGATGGCGGTACTGTGGAAACATACTGTGTGTGGGAAATGGCGGTACTGTGGGAACATTATACTGTGTATGGGGGATGATGGTAGTATGGGAACATTATACTGTGTGTGGGGGATGGCGGTACTGTGGGAACATTATACTGTGTGTGGGAAATGGCGGTACTGTGGGAACGTTATACTGTGTGTGGGGCATGGCGGTACTGTGGGAACATTATACTGTGTGTGGGAAGATGGTGGTACTGTGGGAACATTATACTGTATGTGGGAGGATGGCAGTACTGTGTGCACATTATACTGTGTGTGGGAGGATGGTGGTACTGTGGGAACATTATACTGTGTGTGGGGGGATAGCGGTACTGTGGAAACATTATACTGTGTGTGGGGGATGGTGGTACTGTGGGAACATTATACTGTATGGGGAGGATGACGGTACTGTGGGAACATTATACTGGTGTGTGGGATGACGGTACTGTGGGAACATTATCCTGTGTGGGGGATGGTCATACTGTGCGATCATTATACTGTGTGGTGGATGGCGGTACTGTGTGAACATTAAACTGTGTGGGGAGATGGCGGTACTAGGGGAACATTTTTGTTCAATTTTTATTTATTAAACATAAAAAAGGAACAATCATACAGTAATAAACTGTAGAGAACATTACAAGTTATAGGCATACAGACAGTGCAACTTTTCAATTTCCTTAGCTCCGTCAACTTAGAGGAAGTGCACAACTATAGAGTTATAATAAGAGTCCTGAGTATTTTCACGATTTCACTCAACAGTCCACAACTTTTTGTAGCAGAACCCTCTGTAGCCGGATACAGGACTCCACTATTGTTCCAATTGCATTTAAAGTATTTAGGAAGTCCTCCGTATCTGTTAAACTTATTAAATAAGGGAACAAATTAGTAGTCATAGCGGAGCTATAAATAAGCCTCTCGGTCAAGTCCCTCAACATTTATCAAAAGAAGAGGGTGCGAACCTTATTGTAAATCAGAAAAACAACTAAAACATCTTAACATCTATATTTACCTATGGAGAGCGAGAGATTATACAAAGCATACCAGGAAACATGATAAAGAAGAGTAGAGAGAATAGAATAAGAAAAACAAGGGAGAGAGAGAAAGCAGGAAAAAAAAGGAAGAAAAAAAAGGGGGGGGACCTCTCTACAGCATACTGAGCGGGTTAATTTTTGTGAAGTAGATCTCTGTGAGATGATCAAAATCAAAAGGGAGTGGATTTAAGTTCAGTACAGGTGAACTTACACTATCCAGATACAGTTTGATCTAGGGGTGCCTCAAATGCTTCATTAAATCTCGGAGAATCAAGAAATAGGACCCATTGACTCCAGGTACGAAGCAATCCATCCCTGGCACCAGTCATCTCCATAGTAAGGTCTTCCATCTTGTAAATCCGACCCATTTCTTCACAAGGGGAACATTATAATGTGTGTGGAGGGATGGCAGTACTGTGGGACCAATATACTGTGGGGGGATTATGGTACTCTGGTACATTATACTGTGTGGGGGGATGGCGGTACTGTGGGAATAATATACTGTGTGTGGGGGGATGGCGGCACTGTGGGAACAATATACTGTGTTGGGGGATGGCGGTACTGTGTGGGGTATTATACATACTGCATAAGGGTATAATGGGGGCACTATACTGTGTGGGGCCAAGAAAGTGGCCTTGTACTATGAGAACTGTGACATGCAGAAGTAGTGCTGACTGCTCTTGCTTTAAAAGCATCCAGCAACTAGAGGGGTTAACACAGTCACAGGAAACAGGGAGTGGTTAGCAGAGCCCCAGTGGGATTGTGGGGAACTTGACTTTCTGGCAGCAGCTGATGGGATGAGTGGTGTATGATCTGTCTCACAAAAGTTCAGGCAAGTGAACTATTGGGACACAGGAATCCATTACAGAGTGGAGCTGGGCTAACCCCTGTACTGCTAGTTGAGAAAGTCTATCAGGAGCAGGAAGATAAGTCAAGGATTTTGTCACAGAGATCAACTCCCTCAGCAAACCCTCCCCCTCCATCTCACTGTGTTAGAAGGAATGATGTGTACTACTGTGCCTTTGTAAAGAGTCTTGATCTGTGCTGAACTGTGCTATTAAAAGGAGACTGTTAGCCAATGTGCCTCTAAGAAGCAGCTGTACTGTTTATGAAGCCTGTGCTTAAGAGACTTGAATTGTAGTGAAGGTAGTATGATATTAAACTACACTGTTCATCTGCTCACGAGGACGCTATCAATTGTATCTGTGTGAGCAAGTGGATCCATCTTGTGCCTGAGGGAGCTGCCTTGCATGGTCGCCCTGAGTAACAGTTCCCCCAGAGTTCCAAAGAATTCATGGAACCTGTTCTACCCCTATCTGAATCTAGCGGCATACACGTACTATTGGTGGCCCGTACAGTGAATTCTGAGCGGGAATTAACACGTAGAGGAAAAAGAGGCAAAGTGACTAGAAAATACAGCAGCACAGCACCTTCAGTTAAAGGGGACCAGCCCTAAAGAAAACTCACTAGCAGCAATGGATGTAGAAATAAATATGGACAGGATCAGTGAACTGCTTCTTCAGTTAACATGTGAAGAATTGAGAACAGTAGCAGAACATATAAAGATGTCAGAAGAACAGATCTCTAATGCACGCTCCCGCAGACAACTTGTAGCCACCATTAATACACAGATGAGCTGGGGAGAAAGAAGCTGAATATGTCATGGGGAGGTTTCTCCAGGAGATAGCACAGTTTTTAACCCGTTTGGAAGATGAAGGGGCGGCGCCAATTACCAAGAGAGGGAATCTCCTCCGCAGACAGAACTACAGGAATTGAAAGAACAACTTAAAGCCTTTACAACAACCCTGCAGAAATCTACCCAGCCCTCTGAAGGTGTGACAGACTCTGACAGAGCCTTTAACCTGCATGGGTTTGATAAATCAGGAAAACAGTACTCTCCAACACCACAAATCACCATAAAGAAAGAGTTCAAGATCCTGGGACAGATTGGAGAGTGTGAGCAGAAAGAGCAACTATCTTATAAGAACTTGTTGCACCAGATTAATGCAGGATTACAGAAAAGCTACCAGCCAGAGGAAATCTTTGAGGTGGTGGTGAAAGCGATCAGCCCAGGACTGAACCTCCGCAGCATGCTAGAGATGAAAAGTCAATTGACCCTACTACAGCTGAAGATGATTTTAAAAGATAAAGAAGAGAGTACTTCAGAATTACTTCCAACCACCAAATGAGTCAACTGAAGTAGGAGACCCCCGGTTGCCAGTCCAAAGATCATGATTAGAACCTTCCAGTACCACCGCCAAGAGTGAACCTTAAACCACCAACAAAAGGGAGGACAGACAGAGCTGACTGGGAAAAAGTAATAGGAGAACTGCGAGCTGAGCTGATGGAGGTGAAAGAGTTGATTTGCTCCAGGCCAAAATCTGTATCTCTCAGACTCAGGAGTGGGTTCCAAAACAGAAGATACCCAGCTTGTGAGGCATGCCGTTCATCAAATCAGAGTGTGGTATGTGTCCACTGTTTAAGATGTGGTGAGGAAGGACATTATGCCAAGGAATGCCAATGGTCACAGTCATTTTGGGTTAAAAGACAGGAGTTTGCCAGTGTGGGGCGACTGGTATCCATGCCACGTAGGAGGCCCCAGAAGCAAATCCAAATCCCACCTGCCCCCAGAATGGCACATGAGGTTAAATGGCTGCTTCAACACTATCCCCAAGTATGCTCCTGTCTACAACAGCTGCAAGAGAGACAGGGGCATCAGTTATGTTAGACCTCTGCCCGGTACAGAGATCTAACATCATACTCCTGGGAGCAGGATTCCTCGGTCAGTAAAGATGGTCTCATCAGCCTAATCGGTGAAAGGTGCTATATACAGTGCCAGCTAGATGGACTCTTCGTAAAAGCACTGTGGGACACAGCCTTTAAATGCCTTTTAAATGAAGAAGGGAGAAGACTCCACCTGCCACATCCCTGCCTTTGGTTGCTAAAGGAACTCTTAGGACCAGTGTAAATGCATGGCAAAGCCATCAACCAGACCGAAATTTCTTTCATAGGCTAGGTGGAAGTGACTTTCCAACTCAGGGCCATGAAGGACAGTAACACCATTGAGCTTTTGGTACCTTTTCTCGTGACCAGTGATCAGAACATGGCAGAGGATACTATCCTGGGTAATAATGTAATCAGTGAGGTCATTACGAAACACAAGTCAGGGACACTGATGGTGAATGCAATTGCCACATCGGTCGCCATACCTAATGCTGTGGCATAAAATGTGATTCATAGAGTAAAGAAAGCACAGAATACAATGGACCTGAAAGAAGTAAAGGTAAGCCTGCGTCCAACTATCATCCCTGCAAACTAAATTGTGGGAGTGAGGTGTGAAGTCCGGGTGGAACCGGGAAGAAAAGTCCAGAAGAGACTGTTTGTGCCAAAAGACTCCTCTGAACTTCCAGAAGGCCTAGTTTAAGGTAAAACTGTGCTTTCGATCCCTACTGGTGGGTTTGCCTGAGTGACAGTGAAAGTGATGAATACCGCGGTACACAAAATTAGACTGGATCCAAAGACTGTGTTACGTCACATCAAAACTGTCAAAGCAGTAAATCCAGCCATGTGAGACTTGCCCAGTGGTCTACTGTGAATTCAATCCCCCACCAAGGGGAGGAAATTGTTCAACCCACCTGGGATCCCCCAGTACCCCTAGAACACTTGTATGCTGAAGATCTAGCAGTGGCAAACCAGATGCTGAGAGAAGAGTGTCATGCATTCTCTAAAGATGACTCTGATATAGACTGTAGTCCATCGTTGCAGTTGAAAATCAATTTGAAAGCTACGAAACCAGTAACCAAAAGTTACATGTCGGTGCCGAAACTATTACACCGTGAAGTGATAGAGTATTACAAGATCTAATCAACAGAAGTTGGCTCCAAAAGTCGAAGTCGTCTTATTCCTCACCTATTGTCTATGTTAGGAAGAAGGACGGTATGTTGAGACTGCTGTGATTACCGTGAACTAAACCGAAAGTCAGTACCTGATCGACACCTGATACCAAAGATCCAAGATATGTTGGGTAGCCTATCAGGAAGTACCTGGTTCTCTGTCCTCGATCAGGGTAAAGCATACCACCAAGGGTTTGTTGAGTAGTCCAGTAGACCCTTGACAGCATTCATCACACCAAGGTGATTATATGTGTTACACCGCTCCGTCATACTCAATTGGCCTCCGCTCCCACGCCGCAGCCGGCCTCCGCTCCCACGCCGCAGCCTCTCTCCACCAGACAGCCACGGCGGTCACCTCTGAAGGGCTCGCGGCCGACGCCATCCCTGCATGCAATGCGCATGCGCCATAGGCCGCGGCTCCCTGCTGCTTCTTGTGCTCCGGCTGTGCCCTGACCCGGAAGCACCTTCGGACCAATGGCAGACCAGACGGGCTATATCAGGCCGCTTCCCCCTGAGGGAGGCGCCTGATCTTTGTGTTACCTTGCACACTGGGCCCTGCTTCCTCCTGTGCTCTCTACAGTCTCTCGGTGCCGTCCTCAGTGTTTCCTGCAGCAGACTCACAGCCTGTCTTCCGTGTTCGCTAACAGTTATTCTCAGTCCTGCTCCAGTGTTCCTGTTTCCTCCGTCTCCTGCCTCCGGTGTTCCTGATCCATCCTGCTCCAGTCCTGCTGTCCTACTCCAGTCCTGCCTCCGGTGTTCCTGTTCCATCCTGTTCCAGGCCTGCCGTCCTACTCCAGGCCTGCCTCCGGTGTTCCTGTTCCATCCTGTTCCAGTCCTGCCGTCCTACTCCAGTCCTGCCTCCGGTGTTCCGGTTCCATCCTGTTCCAGTCCTGCCCTCCTACTCCAGTCCTGACTCCGGTGTTCCAGTTCCATCCTGCTCCAGTCCTTCCGTTCTCCTTTATTCCTGTCTGCTGTGTTCCAACTCTGTCATGTCATCTACACTTAAGTTCCTCCACGTTCCAGTCTATAGTCTTACTCCATTCCTGTCTCCTGTGTGCCAGCCCTGTTCTGTCATCTACACTTCAGTCCCACTGTCCTACTCCAGTCCATCCTGAGCCGCCCCTCTCGGTACCGGCTACTGAGGTACTCAAACCCCTGGGCCTGCTCCTAACGGTCTCTATATAGGGGTCGGTTCCACCTGGCAGCTCGCCCGGGGCCCCTCGGTGCCACGGTCCAGAGGGTCCACTCCTGGAGATTCTGGCTCCTGACCACCCACGCTAACAATATGAGTGGATCTGCATACCATTTGGGCTCAGTTCAGCTACAGCAGAATTCCAGAGGAGCAGCGAGACATGTTTAGAAGGATTGAGGGATGACATCTGCCTGCTGTACTTGGATGACAATGTGATACAAAGCAAAACCCTCCAGGAGCATGTTGAAAACGTGAGGACCGTACTTCAGCAGTATCAACAACATGGAGTTAAGTTGACCCCAAAGAAGTGTGGAACTGTTAAAAAGGCAAGTCCGATTTCTAGGGAAAATTGTGTCCAGAGAAGGATATACCATGGACCCAGCAGAAATCGCTCCGGTACTGGCCTTAAAAGACAACCAGCCCTCTACTGTCGGGGAGTGAGGCAGAGCATAGGATTCCTCTCCTACTATCGCACTTATATCTGGAACTTCTCCAGGATTAACGCCCCACTATATATCCTCTTGGGGGGGACAACAGAGTCAACAACACCCATAGAGAAAAAGAAGAATGTGGACAGGACCGGACTTAAAAGAAACAATGACATTTCGTCTCAGCAGCCTATTCTCTGGACAGACCACCAGGAGGTATCGGATGAACGAGTGGACTACCTGGTAAAACCACCCATATTGGGATAAATTGTTCTTCATTGTAATGCTTCTCAAGTTGGACTGGAAGCTGCCGTGTATCAGCATCAAGATGGAAAATTGAGAGTTATTGGTTATGGTTCCAGAACATTGACAGATGCTGAGAGGAATTACCATCTACATACCGGAAAATTGGAGTTCTTGGCATTGAAATTGGCTATTATCTCTATTACAGCAAAGAGTTTGAGGTTTACATAGACAACAACCCCTCGACCTATGTTCTCATTACAGCCAAACTGAATGGGATGGGTCAGAGATGGGTAACTCAACTAGCTGACTTCAATTTCAGTATTATATATAGCCCAGGGAAATGCAATGCGAATGCTGACAGATTGTTGAGAATGCCACTAGAGCCTGAGGAGTAAATGCAAGAATGCTCAGAGGAAGTCAATCTGGAAGCTATTGAGAGACCTACCCAAACAGTACAAGCTCATTAAGAGGAAGAAACACCATTGTGGTGTCCGTTGATGGTGGAAACCACTGTAAAAGAACAAGATCACACCCTGTCCATTCAACAACTACCCAAAGGAACAATCCATAGTGCACAACAAGATCAGATAAATGGCAGAATACTACCTTATGTGGACCAAACTCGGTTTCCAAGTAAAAGAGAGATAATGAGTCACCAGCAGTATCAATTTTAAATAAAGAATGGACAAAGCTCTACTTCAGTGAAAGCAGTATCCTGTATCGTAAAAGAGGACAAAACCAGCAGTTGGTACTACCCACGGTGTTCTGTAGGTTGGTCTTCAAAGAACTCCATGAAAACATGGAACACCTGAGAGTGGAAAGAACAACAAACTTGATCCGTGAACCTTTCTTCTGGCCGTACATGCAGAGAGGTACGTGACCAGGGAGTGTGGGTGTCTGAAAGATAAACATCCCAACACATCAACCCGGGGATCTATGGGCAACATCCAGACTACGTATCCATTTGAGATGGTCTCAATAGACTTTTTACATCTCGAGACGTGCAAGGGAGGTTACGAATACATCGTGGTGGTGATGGACCATTTTACTCAATTTACTCAAGCATATGCTACCTCTAATAAATCTGGTTGAACAGCGGCAGAGAAGATCCTCAATGAATTGCGCCTTTTTGACGGTGCGCCGACGCAACCAAACTGCAGCAGGTTGCGTTTGGCGCAGGTCGGCGCACCGTCAAAAGGACGCATGCGCCGCCAAACGCATACTGCGCATGGCCTGCGCCCCCTGTGATAAAGATAGGGGACGCATGGCGCATGCAGCGTCATGCGCCGGTGGGCGGAGCTACCGGCGGGGGTGCGGCAGGGGTGGGGCTTAGTGGCGGCCTTAGAAGTACTATGATCGAAAATGTTATGCAGCAGAATTAACACCGGGAAGATGGGTGCTAGTCATGAACAAACGTGAAAAAGGTGGTCCAGGAAAACTTTGTTCATACCGGGAAGACAAGGTGTGTGTGGTCGTAAGGAGCAAAGCCGATGACAGTCCAGTGTATGAAATCCGATTGGAAACGGGGGACAAGAAAACCAGAATAGTCCATCGGAATTTACTACTACCCTGTGATTATCTCCCAAAACAACAAGTCTCCCCAGAAGTAGACCAACATCGACCAAGATTAACTAAGGAACTACCACAGACTGAAGCTCCGAAGGTGGATAGTGACCCTGAGAGTTCCCATGAAGAAGAGCACATTGTTGCATCTCTCGGCCCGGCAAGGAGAGGGATGTACTATCCTCAGGAGAGTAAACTAAGTCTAGAGGCTCCAGAGTTTGTACCAAGAATTACAGATGAAGTCCAATTCTGTTCTGATGATCGAACACCGATCACTGCAGAGACCAGCGACACTCAGGAGGAGCGGTATTTCCAGACTGTGTGGAAACAGATGATTCCGGAGAAGCACAGGAACTTACAGAGGCAGAGTGGAGCTGGGCTAACCACTGTACTTCTAGTTGAGTACAGTGTGGATAAAAATCAATGTTTTTTTTAAAAAAATCAAAAAAATCGGATTTTTTTTATTTAAATCGGATTTTTTTTATTTAAATCGGATTTTTTTCAATAAACTGCTTTTTGGAGGAAAATATTTTACCATCCAAAGGTTCTTCCATCATGAGATAAAGCTGAGTTGTTTAACTCAGTAGAATAAAGGCTGTATATGTGTAACATTCACAATGCCATGCTCTTCCAGAGGTTTCTGTAGGATTAGTGGGCAGTTTCTCTCCTATATTATCACAGACGCTCGCTTTACTTACGCAGTTCTCAAAACTGAATTTGACTCCGCAGAGGTCCCAGCCTCTTCTTCACGGCAAAAATGTTACAACATGAACAGAGTTGAGAAAAAGACCTTAATCCTATTGTTCTACAAACCTATGAATACAGAATCAACCCCTTCAGTGCCAAGTCCAAGAAGTTAGACAATATGTTTCTGATTGTTTGGAGTGGAATAGATCTGCACAATACAAGAAGAATGTGAATCTAAGTGTGAGGAGGAGGAAGGGCAAGCAGACAAGAAAATGAAAGTGAAACTTTGAGCACAATACTGCAGCATAGCCACAGACAGACAAGTCTGGATCTGTTTGTGTGTACGATCTGAGGTTTATTACATTCTTTCCTTATAATGGCAGCAGGCCGTAAAAGAGACCCAGTTTGGGAATATTTTAATGAAGCTCCTTCGCCTATCGGTAAGGCAGGCATGCGTGCAAAATGCAAACGATGCAACAAAGAGATGCAAGGCCTGGTGGCGCGAATGAGGCAACATCATGAGAAGTGCGGTGATGAAGATGACCAAAGAAACACTTCTGAACAGGCAGGATCTTCAGGTTGGTAAACATTTTTATTGAATCCTATTTCTAAAGACTGAACTGTCATGTGTGAGAAAAATTATATTTCTTATTATTACTGCATGTTACTGTCATTTGGTACAGTTATGAAGAAAAACAAATATTCCTTTTGGGGCAGGGGCAGTGATGTGTTGTGTACAATAAGCAGAAATTGTATAAACAATAAAATAACAGCATTGACTTTTTTTGTTTAGGGGAAATGGAATTCATGGATTCTGGAAACTATCCACCTCCAAGATCACCATCATCCTGTTCTACAGTTTCAGAGTTATCCATCCAGGATAGTGCTTCATTAGCAGCAGCAGCAGCATCATCATCAGACACCCACAGCCACATATCACCATCACCCAAAAGGAAGAAAAAACCTTTACCTCCTGGAACCACCATAGATAGGTTTGTGATAAGAACTAGCAGATTAGAAAAAGAGTTGATTGATGAAAAAATTGCCCAGTTTATTTATGCAACAAACTCTTCTTTCCGTCTGACTGAGAACCCACATTTCATTAATATGGTTCAGTCACTGAGACCAGGATACAGTCCACCCAGCAGAGCTGATGTTGCAGGGAAACTGCTGGATCAAGTGTATGACAGAGAAATGGAGCAATGTGCAACAGCTCTGGAGGGTAAAATTGTTAACCTAAGTATTGATGGGTGGAGTAATGTCCACAATGATCCTATTGTATGTGCTTGTATAACAACAGAAGAAGGTAAAGTCTTCCTTGCACAAACAACTGATACGTCAGGGAATGCACACACAGCAGAATACTTACAAGAAGTGGCAGTAAAAGCTATAACGACATGTGAACAAAAATTCAAATGTCTAGTATGCAGTTTGGTCACTGACAATGCTGCAAACGTATCCAAGATGAGAAGAGATTTAGAAGAGCAGGGAGGGAATACAAAGCTGCTAATAACATATGGTTGCAGTGCTCATTTGCTGCACCTCTTAGCCAAAGACTTAAGTGTTCCAGAACTAAAGGCTAATGTTGTTGAAATTGCTAAATACTTACGTAATAATCATTTTGCTGCAGCAGCTCTGAAAAGGATGGGTGGAACCAAGCTAACGCTCCCACAAGATGTTAGATGGAACTCTGTGGTGGACTGTTTTGAGCAGTATATCAAAAACTGGCCTATTCTGATGACACTTTGTGAAGAAAATCGAGATAAAATAGATGGCACTGTCACGGCCAAAATCCTCAACATTGGGCTTAAGAGAAATGTTGAACATATGCTGAGCTTCCTGAAACCCATCTCTCAAGCTTTAAACAAAATACAGAAAAATAGCTGTTTTATTGCGGATGCTGTTGAAATTTGGAAGGAACTGAGTGAACACTTAAAAACAGAACTACACATGGACAGAATTAAATTACAAGCAGTAAACAAACGAATGGGACAAGCACTGACTCCAGCTCATTTTTTGGCAAATATTGTCAATATCCAATATCAGGGTCAAAACCTAAGTGCTGAGGAAGAGGAGTTAGCTATGACATGGGTATCCAGCAATCATCCATCTTTAATGCCAACTATAATAAACTTCAGAGCTAAGGGGGAACCATTCAAGAAATATATGTTTGCTGAAGATATTTTAAGGAAGGTCACACCAGTAAACTGGTGGAAGTCACTTAAGCGCTTGGATTTAGAGACTGTTCAAGTAATGATTTCACTTTTAACAGCAGTAGCTTCTTCTGCAGGCGTTGAAAGAATATTCTCTTCCTTTGGACTCATTCATTCTAAACTGAGAAATCGGTTGGGACCCAATAAAGCAGGAAAGCTTGTTTTTCTTTTCCAGATTCTGAATAGGAACAAAGAAGAAGATGATGATGAAGATGACGACAAGTAAACTACAGAGGACAGCAGGGACAGTAGTATTTAAGTTTTTCATGTGTCGGCTGGGCTGACAGTCTAAGTTTCTTAAAATATATATATATTTTGTTTAGCGAAATTAGTTAACAAACATGGATGTTTGTTTAAGCAAATAACTTATGCTGTAATGTTGTTATTGTTTCAGTTGAATAAATCTATTTAAATTGTTATTAAGGTCAGGATTATTTTTCTCCTTCCTAAGTACAACAGAACAGTGGTGTCCAAATATGAATGATTAACCCATTAAACTGGGGAGAAAAACGTCATTTAAAAAGTGATTCTAAAAATCTTCATTTACTTGCATGTTAAAGTAGCAAGAACTAGTTTAGGTAGAAACTTTGATTTAAATCACTGATTTAAATCAAGCCTTACTGACTAGTGATTTAAATCGTGATTTAAATCGTGATTTAAATCAGTTAGATTTAAATCAAATCCACCCTGGTTGAGCATCTGAGGAAGTACGAGAAATGAGTGAGGTGAAAGAAACTCCTGCAACCAAAGAACCTGTGGTATCTGAGGAACAACTCACCAGGAGAATGTTGACTTGAGAAGTGAGTAGGTCTGTGATGCTGATGTATGAGACACTTGGTAAACCTAGTCAAGTGCCAAGGACTATCGATTAGAAACAGGTATCTTTGCCCATGGAACAGGTATGTGTTGTGAGTTCATTTTCCCCTTCACCATTGAGGTCTGATGAACTCCCTCTTCTGGTGAAGGAAGGTAGTGAGGCTGATTACCAAGCATCTGGGCAGGATGATGATGACTGGATGACGGGAATTGCTGACTGGATATAAGGCAGCCGACGCCCTTCTGCCTTGCTGGTGATCTCTCTGAGGGATTCTAGGAGACCAGTCTGATTCCTGCTCCTCAAAAGCTAAGTTTTCTGCTTTTGTGTTTTGGTTTTGTTTTGCCTTGTTTTTCTGGATTTCTGCCCTTCCCTGCTGGGGTGAGCTGAATTCCTTTTTGCTCTGTCTTCAGAAAATACCTGAGTACTGATATAGTCTTTTTGAAGCCTAGCGTCTTCAGGGCTTTTTTCCCTATCAGCTGTTGGCTCTTGTTTTGATAGGGTTTTGGCGGATTACAGACAGCAGCTTTTCTATCCTGTCCTATGTAGTTAGCTTGGGCCCCATCGTTTGCTCAGCCTATCTTTCTATCTGTGAGTGTTTTTTCATCTTGCTTCACCGTCATTATGTTATGACTGTGCAATTAAACTGAGCCCGGGGTGTAAATTTCCCAAGGGTCGGCTCTTCAATTTATCTGTACCCGAGCACAAGGCTATGCGATCCTATATGAAGGAAGTGTTGGAGAAGGGTTATATTAGACCATCCTCTTCACCCTTAGGTGTTTTTTTTTTTCGTGGCGAAAAAGGATGGTTCATTAAGGCCTTGTATTGATTATCGTGCCCTCAACAAAATTACTGTTAAATATCAGAATCTGTTACCCCTGATTTCGGATCTATTCTCTAGAGTTAGAGGTGCTTGCTGGTTTACCAAGCTTGACCTCAGGGGGGCGTACAATCTTATCCGCATTAAGCAGGGGGATGAATGGAAGACGGCGTTTAATACTCCGGAGGGACATTTTGAGTACCTGGTGATGCATTTTGGGCTCACTAATGCCCCTTCTGTCTTCCAGTGCTTCATGAACGATATTTTCCGAGACTTTGTGGATAAATTTTTGATTATCTATCTGGATGATATTTTGATCTTCTCCAAGGATTGGGATTCTCATGTGGAACATGTTCGGACTGTGTTCCGGATCTTGAGGGAGAATTCCCTGTATGTCAAAGGATCGAAATGCCTTTTTGGGGTACAGAGGATTTCTTTTTTGGGATTTATTTTGTCTCCGTCAACTATTGAAATGGACCCGGCCAAGGTACAGGCCATTTATGATTGGGTTCAGCCCACTTCTTTGAAGGCCCTCCAGAAGTTTTTGGGTTTTGCTAATTTTTATCGGAAATTTATAGCAAAATTTTCTAGTATTGCCAAGCCATTGACTGATCTGACTAAGAAGGGTGCTGATGTGTTGAATTGGTTTCCGGAGGCTGTTTCTTCCTTTCAGGAGCTGAAGCAAAGATTCACTTCTGCCCCGGTTTTGCGGCAACCTGATGTCTCACTCCCGTTCCAGGTAGAGGTGGACGCTTCTGAGATTGGTGCAGGAGCTGTTTTGTCCCAAAAGGATCCTGTAACATCTAAAATGAATCCCTGTGCTTTCTTTTCCCGAAAGTTCTCTCCATCTGAACGTAACTATGATGTGGGGAATCGGGAACTTTTAGCCATGAAATGGGCATTTGAGGAGTGGAGACATTGGTTGGAGGGAGCTAAACATCAAGTCGTGGTCCTCACTGACCACAAGAATTTGATTTACCTGGAGTCGGACAAACGCTTGAACCCTAGACAGGCTAGGTGGGCCTTGTTTTTTACACGTTTTGATTTTGTGGTCTCTTTTCTTCCTGGCACTAAGAATGTCAAGGCTGACGCTCTCTCTAGGAGCTTCTTTGCTGATTCTCTTGTGGTGACCAAGCCTGCTACCATCTTAGGCGAAGGGGTAGTTCTTTCTGCCATCTCGCCCGATTTGAGACATGCTCTGGAAGAGTTCCAGGAGGACAAACCTGAGCGTTGTCCCAGTGGGAAGTTGTATGTTCCTGACCAGTGGAAGAAGAGAGTGATGTCTGAAGTTCATTGCTCTGCATTGACTGGTCATCCAGGTATTTTTGGTACTAGAGATCTGGTGAGTCGGTCTTTTTGGTGGCCCGCCTTGTCTCGTGATGTCAGGAATTTTGTGCAGTCCTGTGGGACTTTCTCCCGGTCTAAACCTTGTTCTCGCTCTAGTGGGTTGTTGATGCCTTTGCCGGTCCCCAGGAGGCCATGGACCCATATTTCAATGGATTTCATCACTGATATGCCTGTCTCTCAGAGAATGTCTGTTATTTGGGTGATTTGTGATAGGTTCTCTAAGATGGTTCATCTTGTACCACTCCCTAAGTTGCCATCTTCCTCTGAGTTGGTGCCCCTGTTTTTGCAACAGGTGATTCGCTTGCACGGGATTCCTGAGAACATTGTATCTGACAGAAGAGTTCAGTTTGTGTCTAGATTTTGGAGGACTTTCTGTTCCAAGCTGGGAATTCAGTTGTCCTTCTCCTCTGCTTTTCACCCTCAGACCAATGGGCAGACGGAGAGAACAAACCAGACCTTGGAGTCGTATTTGAGATGTTTTATTTCCGCTGATCAGGATGACTGGGTTTCATTTTTGCCCTTGGCCGAATTTGCTTTAAATAATAGAGCTAGTTCTGCCACTTTGATGTCACCTTTTTTTTGTAACTTTGGGTTTCATCCTCGATTTTCTTCAGGGCAGGTGGAGCCTTCTGCCTGCCCAGGTGTTGACACTGTGGTGGAGAGAATGCACCAGATCTGGGACCAAGTGGTGGATAAGTTATCTCTCTCCCACAAAAAGGCCCAGCAGTTTTCCAACCGACATAGGACCATTGGTCCCCAGTTTAAGGTTGGTGATATGGTTTGGTTATCATCAAAAAATATCGCTATGAAGGTGGCTTCTCCTAAGTTTAAGCCAAGATTTATTGGACCTTACAAGATTTTGGAGATTCTTAATCCGGTCTCTTTTCGTTTGGCTCTTCCTGTCACATTTAAAATCCATAATGTGTTTCATAAGTCCTTGTTGAAGAGGTTTGTTGAACCAGTAGTTCCTGGGGTGGCACCTCCGGACCCTGTATTGGTTGAAGGTAACATGGAATATGAGGTAGAGAAGATACTGGATTCCTGTCTGGCTAGACGGAGACTCCAGTATTTGGTTAAGTGGAAGGGTTATGGTCAGGAGGATAATTCCTGGGTCTCTGCCTCTGATATTCATACCAAAAGATTGGTGCGTGCATTTCATCGGGCTCACCCTGATCGCCCTGGTGGCGTGGTTGAGGGTTCGGTGACCCCTCCTCAAGGGGGAGGTACTGTTGTGAGTTCATTTTCCCCTTCACCATTGAGGTCTGATGAACTCCCTCTTTTGGTGAAGGAAGGGAGTACTTGAGTACCGATATAGTCTTTTTGAAGCCTAGCGTCTTCAGGGCTTTTTTCCCTATCAGCTGTTGGCTCTTGTTTTGATAGGGTTTTGGCGGATTACAGACAGCAGCTTTTCTATCCTGTCCTATGTAGTTAGCTTGGGCCCCATCGTTTGCTCAGCCTATCTTTCTATCTGTGTGAGTGTTTTTTCATCTTGCTTCACCGTCATTATATGTTGGGGGCTGCCTATTGCTTTGGGGTCTGCTCTGGGGCAGCTTACATTTCCCTTTCTGTCTTTAGGCTATGTAGTTCTCCGGCTGTGATCGAGGGGTCTAGGGCACCGTAGGAACCCCCCACGGCTACTGCTAGTTGTTGTTGATAGGTTCAGGGGTCTGTAATCCGACAGCTGCCAACTTCTCTGGTTTTCTGGACTTAGCTAGTATTTCTGTTTTTGCCTCCTATGGTGACTCATTCATAACAGGTATACCCACTTGAGTGGTATTCAGTACTGAAAGGCAGTAAGGAAGATGTTGCCTGGTGGAAAGACTTGTTTTCATGCTCTGATTTTTGTTAAAAGACTTTGTAGAACCAAAAAACTGTTAAGGCCTAGTAATAGAGAGAGAGCTGGTTGAAGACATACAAAAAGCTCCAGCTGAAGAGATGCTGTTTTTTTTCTTATAGGAGTCCTACAAGAAAAAGGTTGCGAGAATATATTGTTACTAATGTTTATGAATGTTATGCCAATATGTATATGAAGTGACACGATGCCCACTACTGTCTTAGAATTGGTCAAATCGATAGATTGAGGCAAATGTTAAAGACCACATTCAAAAAGGAGCGAAGAGTGTGACATGCAGAAGTGCTGATTGCTGTTCCTTCAAAAGCATTCAGCAACTAGAGGGGTTAACACAGTGACAGGAGACAGGGAGTGGTTAGCAGAGCCCCAGGGGAATTATGGGGAACTTGTTTACTAATCTGGCAGCAGCCTAAGGGATGAGTGGTGTGTGATCTGTCTCAGAAAGCTTCAGGCAATTGAACTATAGGGACACAGGATTCCATTACAGAGTGGAGCTGGGCTAACCCCTGTACTGCTAATTGAGAAAGTCTATCAGGAGCAGGAAGATAAGTACTGAGGGATCATCTCCCTCAGCAACCCCAGTTCCTCCGTCTCACTGTGCTAGACATAATGCTGTGTAACACTGTGCCTTTGTAAAGAGTCTTGATCTGTGCTGAACTGTGCTAGTAAAAGGAGACTGTTAGCCAATGTGCCTCTAGGAAGCAGCTGTACTGTTTATGAAGCCTGTGCTTAAGAGACTTGAATTGTAGTGAATGTGCTGTGATATTAAGCTACACTGTTCATGGAGGACTCCATCAATTGTATCTGTGTGAGCAGGTGGATCCATCTTGTGCCTGAGGAAGCTGCAGTGCATGGTCGCCCTGAGTAATCGTTTCCCCAGAGTTCCAAAGAATTCATGAGACCAGTTCTGCCCCTATCTGACCCTAGCGGCCTACACGTAACAGAACAATCCGTTTCCTCCCTTCCTGTCTTCCATAGCTGAGTCATATGTATCTATGAAACAGAACAAAAAGGCAACGATTCTTATAAAGAGGCAACGGAAACACCAAGAGGGGTTAATGCTGGAGGGGTTAATGTCCCCCGCGCTCAGTAATGTGGAATCTCCAGCACTTACCTCCACCCGCAGAGCCGCACTCCACATAGAGAATAATGGAGCCTCCAGCACCGACCTCCACCCGCAGAGCCGCACTCCACATAGAGAATAATGGAGCCTCCAGCACTGACCTCCACCCGCAGAGCTGCACTCCACATAGAGAATAATGGAGCCTCCAGCACCGACCTCCACCCGCAGAGCCGCACTCCACATAGAGAATAATGGAGCCTCCAGCACTGACCTCCACCCGCAGAGCCACACTCCACATAGAGAATAATGGAGCCTCCAGCACCGACCTCCACCCGCAGAGCCGCACTCCACATAGAGAATAATGAAGCCTCCAGCACCAACCTCCACCCGCAGAGCCGCACTCCACATAGAGAATAATGGAGCCTCCAGCACCGACCTCCACCCGCAGAGCCGCACTCCACATAGAGAATAATGGAGCCTCCAGCACCTACCTCCACCCGCAGAGCCGCACTCCACATATACGGCTGCTCTGTGCGCACAGGACCTGTGATGAGGTCACAGGAGGGGAGGAGTCAGGGGTCACATGATCAGGGGCCTCAGTGAATGGTTGTGGTGGTTTAATACTAGACCTGGTGGTCACACATTCAGCAGTTTCCTCTGTGACAGGATGTGCTGCAGAGGACTGGAGAAGCGGGAAGAAGGAGAGAAGAGCCCTAGATGTGAAAAGTCACCATGGTATCTGGACAACATGGAGACAAAAAGAAAGAAACTACTCAGAGAGGAAGTCGCCTTTAAGGTACCTAGATATAAGTGTTTAATTGTTGATTCTCTGTCTCATCAATACTGTGGCTCTTGTGTGGTCCACAGTCTGATAATGGCTGATAACAACTCCCAGCATCACCTTACTATTCTTAAGGACATACTGAGAGTTGTAGGTTCATGAGATACTAATGTATATGGACCTGACTTGACATTACAATTGATTGCTGTACTAAGCATGGTGATGTATTCATGTACTGATGGTGGTTCCGGTGATGTATTCATGTACTGATGGTGGTTCTGGTAATGTATTCATGTACTGATGGTGGTTCTGGTGATGTATTCATGTACTGATGGTGGTTCCGGTGATGTATTCATGTACTGATGGTGGTTCCGGTGATGTATTCATGTACTGATGGTGGTTCTGGTGATGTATTCATGTACTGATGGTGGTTCCGGTGATGTATTCATGTACTGATGGTGGTTCTGGTGATGTATTCATGTACTGATGGTGGTTCCGGTGATGTATTCATGTACTGATGGTGGTTCTGGTAATGTATTCATGTACTGATGGTGGTTCTGGTGATGTATTCATGTACTGATGGTGGTTCCGGTGATGTATTCATGTACTGATGGTGGTTCTGGTGATGTATTCATGTACTGATGGTGGTTCCGGTGATGTATTCATGTACTGATGGTGGTTCTGGTGATGTATTCATGTACTGATGGTGGTTCTGGTGATGTATTCATGTACTGATGGTGGTTCCGGTGATGTATTCATGTACTGATGGTGGTTCGGTGATGTATTCATGTACTGATGGTGCTTCCGGTGATGTATTCATGTACTGATGGTGGTTCCGGTGATGTATTCATGTACTGATGGTGGTTCTGGTGATGTATTCATGTACTGATGGTGGTTCTGGTGATGTATTCATGTACTGATGGTGGTTCTGGTAACTTATTCATTTAGCGATGATGGTTCTGGTGATGTATTCATGTACTGATGGTGGTTCTGGTGATGTATTCATGTACTGATGGTGGTTCTGGTGATGTATTCATGTACTGATGGTGGTTCTGGTGATGTATTCATGTACTGATGGTGGTTCTGGTGATGCATTCATGTACTGATGGTGGTTCTGGTGATGTATTCATGTACTGATGGTGGTTCTGGTGATGTATTCATTTCGCGATGATGGTTCTGGTGCTGTTTTTATGTACTGTTGATGGTTCTGGTCATGTATTCATGTACTTATGATGATTTTCATATTATATTAATGTATTGATAGTTCTTGTGATGAATACAGCACCAGAACCATAATCATTACATGAATACCTCACCAGAACCATCAATACTACATGAATACAGCACCAGAACACCTATCACTACATAAAGAGGTAAACACAATCGCCATCCATACAGGAATATGAGAGCAGAACCACTGTCCATAGAGGAATATGGCACCTAAACGACAATCAGTTTAGTTACAAACTGTATTTGTTGCATGATTGGGTCTGTTTATCTCCATTGGATTATCCACCAAATGCTGCCCACCTAATTGAAATCAAATAGCCCCAATTACAATTACGTAATATTAGTTTCCATGACTGTCCATGAGTTTGATACTTAACCCCTTAAGCCCCAAGGGTGGTTTGCACATTCATGACCGGGCCAATTTTTACAATTCTGACCACTGTCCCTTTATGAGGTAATAACTCTGAAACGCTTCCATGGATCCCGGTGATTCTGACATTGTTTTCTCGTGACATATTGTACTTCATGTTAGTGGTAAAATTTCATTCAAATAACTTGCATTTATTTGTGAAAAAAATGGAAATTTGGCGAAAATTTTGAAAATTTCGCAATTTTCCAACTTTGAATTTTTATGCCCTTAAATCACAGAGATACGGCACACAAAAAACTTAGTAAGTAACATTTCCCACATGTTTACTTTACTTTACATCAGCACAATTTTGGAACCAAAATTTTTTTTTGTTAGGAAGTTATAAGGGTTAAAAATTGACCAGCGATTTCTCATTTTTTCAACACCATTTTATTTTTAGGGACCACATCACATTTGAAGCCACTTTGAGGGGTCTATATGATAGAAAATACCCAAAAGTGACACCATTCTAAAAACTACACCCCTTAAGGTGCTCAAAACCACATTCAAGAAGTTTATTAACCCTTTAGGTGCGTCACAGGAATTTTTTGAATATTTAAAAAAAATGAACATTTAACTTTTTTTCACAAAAAAAATACTTCAGGTTCAATTTTTTTTATTTTACCAAGGGTAACAGGAGAAATTGGACTGCAAAAGTTATTGTGCAGTTTGTCCTGAGTACGCTGATGCCTGACAGGTGGGGGGGAACCACTGTTTCGGCGCATGGCAGGCTTCAGTAGGGAAGGAGCGCCGTTTGACTTTTTCAATGCAAAATTGGCTGTAATTCATATCGGACGCCATGTTGCGTTTGGAGAGCCCCTGATGTACCTAAACAGTGGAATCCCCCCAAGTGACCCCATTTTGGAAACTAGACCCCCCAAGGAACTTATCTAGATATGTGGTGAGAACTTTGAACCCACAAGGGCTTCACAGAAGTTTATAACGTACAGCGGTACAATTAAAAAATCATATTTTTTCCACAAAAATGTTCTTTCACCCCCAATTTTTATTTTTCCAAGGGTAACAGGACCCTAAAAGATATTGTGCAATTTGTCCGGAGTGTGCTGATACCCCATATGTGGGGGTAAACCACTATTTGGCGCATGGCAGAGCTCGGAAGGGAAGCAGCACCATTTGATGTTTTTGGCTGGAATTGAGATCGGACACCATGTCGCGTTTGGAAAGCCCCTGATGTACCAAAACAGTAGAAAGCCCCCACAAATGACACCATTTTGGAAACTAGACCCCCCAAGGAACTTATCTAGATGTGTGGTGAGCACTTTGAACCCCCCAGTGCCTCACAGAAGTTTATAACGCCTGGGCGTGAAAATAAAAAAATCGTATTTTTTCCACAAACATGATCTTTTAGTCACCAATTTTTTCATTTTTTCAAGGGTACCAGGAGAAATTGGACCCCAAAAGTTGTTGTCCAATTTGTCCTGAGTACGCTGATACCTCATATGTGGGAGAAAACTACTGTATGGGCACACGTCGGGGCTCGGAAGGGAAGTAGTGACGTTTTGGAATGCAGACTTTGATGGCATGGTCTGCGGGTGTCATGTTGCTTTTGGGTAGCCCCTGATGTACCTAAACAGTGGAAACCCCCCACAATTGACCCCATTTTGGAAACTAGACCCCCTAATGAACTTATCTAGGTGTGTGGTGAGCACTTTGAACCCCCCAGTGCTTCACAGAAGTTTATAACGACCGGGCGTGAAAATAAAAATATCGTATTTTTTCAACAAACATCATCATTTAGTCCCCATTTTTTTTATTTTCCCAAGGGTAACAGGAGAAATTGGACCCCACAAGTTGTTGTCCAAATTGTCCTGAGTATGCTGACACCCCATATGTGGGAGAAAACTACTGTATGGGGACACGTCGGGGCTCGGAAGGGAAGTAGTGACGTTTTGGAATGCAGACTTTGATGGAATGGTCTGCGGGTGTTATGTTGCCTTTGGAGAGCCCCTAATGTACCTAAACAGTGGAAACCCCCCACAAATGACCCCATTTTGGAAACTAGACCCCCTAAGGAACTTATCTAGATGTGTGGTGAGCACTTTGAACCCCCAAGGGCTTCACAGAAGTTTATAATGCCCAGGCATGAAAATAAAAAAATCGTATTTTTTCCACAAACATGATCAATTAGTCTCCAATTTTTTTATTTTCCCAAGGGTAACAGGAGAAATTGGACCCCAAAAGTTGTTGTCCAATTTGTCCTGAGTACGCTGATACCTCATATGTGAGAGAAAAATACTGTATGGGCACACGTCGGGGCTCGGAAGGGAAGTAGTGACGTTTTGGAATGCAGACTTTGATGGATTGGTCTGCGGGTGTCATGTGCGTTTGGAGAGCCCCTGATGTACCTAAACTATTGAAACTCCCCACAAGTGACCCCATTTTGGAAACTAGACCCCCCACGGAACTTATCTAGATGTGTGGTGAGCACTTTGAACCCACAAGTGCTTCACAGAAGTTTCTGGGCGTGAAAAAAAAAATCATTTTTTTCCACAAAAATGATATTTTTGCCCCCAATTTTTTTATTTTCCGAAGGGTAACAGGAGAAATTGGACCCCAAAAGTTGTTTTGTAATTTGTCCTGAGTAGGATGATACCCCATATGTGGGGGTAAAACACTGTTTGGGTGCATGGCAGAGCTTGGAAGGGAAGGAGCACTGTTTGACTTTTTCAACCCAGAATTGGCTGGAATTGAGATCAGACGCCGTGTTGCATTTGGAGAGCCCCTGATGTGCCCAAACAGTGGAAACCCCCCAATTATAACTCCAACCCTAACCCCAACACACCCCTAACCCTAACCTGAGCCCTAACCCTAGCCCTAACCCTAATGGGAAAATGGAAATAAATACATTTTCTTTTAATTTTATTATTTTTCCCTAACTAAGGGGGTGATAACGGGGGGTTTTATTTACTATTTATGGCGGTTTTTATTTTTGGCAGCTGTCACACGCTAAAAGACGCTTTTTATTGTAAAAATAGTTTTTGCATCACCACATATTGAGAGCTATAATTTTTCCGTATTTTGACCCACCGAGTCATGTGAGGTCTTATTTTTTGAGTTGACATTTTTATTGGTACCATTTTCGGGCACGTGACATTTTTTGATCGCTTTTTATTCCGATTTTTGGGACGCAGAATGAACAAAAACCAGCGTTTCATGAATTTCTTTTGGGGGGGTGCGTTTACACCGTTCCGCGTGCGGTAAAATTGATAAAGCAGTTTTATTCTTCGGGTCAGTATGGTTACAGCGATACCTCATTTAGGTCTTTTTTTATGTTTTGTCGGTTTTATGCAATGAAAACTATTTTATATAAAAAATAATTATTTTTGCATCACTTTATTCTGCGAGCTATAACTTTTTTATTTTTTCGCTAATGATGCTGTATGGTGGCTCGTTTTTTGTGGGACAAGATGACGTTTTCAGCAGTACCATGGATATTTATATGCGTCTTTTTGATCGCGCGTTATTGCACTTTTTGTTCGGTGGTATGATAATAAATCATTATTTTTTGCTTCGTTTTTTATTTTTATTTTTTAAGGGGTTCGCTAAAGGGGTTAACTAATGAGACAGTTTTATAGGGCGGGTCGCTACGGACGCGGCGATACCAAATATGTGTACTTTTATTGTTTTTTTTTTATTTTGAAAAAATGGATTTATTGGGGAATATTTTGGGTTTTTTTTAACTAATTTATTTGGCGATTTTTTTAAAATTATTTTTTAACACTATTTTTTTTTTTACTTTATTACATAGTCCCAGGTGGGACATCACTGTCCTGTGACAGATCGCTGATCTGTCACATCACAGATCACTGTGACAGATCAGCAATCTGTCACAGGCAGTCCTGCAGACTTCCTCATGCCTGCGCTTTGCAGGCAGTGAGGAAGTCAGCTCCCTACAGGCCCCCGAAGGCCCCCGTCGCCATCTTGGATCCGGGGGCCTGTAGGGAAGGAGTCCCCCGCAGCAGCGCTGCACATTGCGCTGCCGTGGGGGCTCAGGGGAGCACGGAGGGAGCCCCCTCCCTGCCGATGCTTCCCTTTAACCCCCGGTACACCGCGATCGCGTTTGATCGTGGTGTACAAGGGGTTAACGTGTCAGGGGCGGTCCGTGACCACGTGGGCGCCGCTGATCGCATTAGACGTACTATCCCGTCCCTGGGAATTAAGTCCCAGGGCACATGGACGGGATAGTACGTCTAATGGCAGAAAGGGGTTAATATATAGAATGTGTGAGGCAGTGACAGGAGTCATATGTGAGGGTGGCTATGTGTCCCCCAGGACACGATCAGAAGCGTATTAGATCCGCTGGAGTGCCTTGTCATCACAGCAGCCTGCCTGTGAGTCACAAGGCAGAATAAAAGTAAGTTTGAACCTGGTCTGTTTCCTCCAGCCCAGATCTTATAAATGGCTTATGGCCACAGATTGGCGTGAAGGGAAAAAACCCTGTAGGAAGAGTTTGGATGTTTCAGTTTTGGTCTTGCAAGCAGACAGAGCAGGTGGTCTGAAGAGCACTCCCTGTGTGAGGCAACATAGGGCCAAGCGGAGCCAAAAGGTCTGGCACTCCCTGCAAACACGGCTGTACAGTCGCTCACAGCAACTAGCCCGACTGTCTTTTTGTTTTTTCCGGCTGCAATCCGGAGGATACAGTGTGTGTGCACTGTGTGAGTTTTTGAACATTAAGCACGTTTTGTTTTTGAACTTGCTTGGTTACTGCCTCATCACTGCACATCGTGGACACCACTTCTTTACATATGGTGGTGAACGCAGGCAGTGTGAACTGAGGCATACCCAAAGTGTGCTGCATGTCGTATATTAGGCCTGCAATGCTGCAGCTTAAGCCAACTGATAAGATGGAGGAAATAATGAGACAGTTGGCCACCTCTCATGTGCGACAGCAGAAGTTGCAGTAGTAACAGCAGCCAACCAACAATTTAATTCTCAGCAGATTGTGGCTCTAAGAGAGGCACGTTCCCCAGCAACCATATACCGATCTGAAGCCCGGTACAAGGTCCGCTCAGCGCTGAGAAAGATGGCACCTGAGGAAGACATGGAAGCTTTTCTACCCATCTTTGAATACACTGCAGAGCGATAGAGCTTGCTGGTGGCTCAGTGGGCTGAGGTGGTGTCCAACTTCTTGACAGGAGATGCACAGAAGGCCTACCTGGACCTCATTCGGGACGATGCCCTGGACTATGGGAGGCTGAAAGTTGAAATCCTTGCCCGACTGGGGGTTAATACATATGTGCAGGCCCAACGGGTGTTCTAGTGGTCCTTTTCTGAGACTCGCCCTGCCCGATCTCAGGCATATGACTTACTGCAACTGGTTAAAAAATGGCTCCAGCCTGAGACTTTAACCACGCTCCAGATGGTAGAGAGGGTGGTGGTTGACCGGCTGGTGAGGGCCCTGCCAGCAGCTATACAGCTTTGGGTGGGGCAAGGACACCCGGACACTCTGGACAAGGTGGTAGGACTGACTGAGCAGTATACTCAGGACTTTATACGGGACACTGCCCCACTTTGGCTGTCACATAAGACCCTGTCAGCTAAGGAGCCTGGGAAAAGTCCACAACCCTCCACCGGGACCAAAATGGATCATTCCCTTACTGAGGGGATATCTCGAAAGGAGAGTGTCAACGCCCCTGTGTCCCCTAAATTGGCCCCAAGGTTCCCTCCTGCCACAGTTGTTAGGTGTTGGTGAAGCCAAGAGCCTGGGCATGTGGTTGCTAATTGCCCCCTAACAACCGAACCCATGGACTGCGGGTATACCTGCCGTGTATCTATGTATGCCCAGCCAGTCTGCACTGCCACTACAGACCCTGCTGGTACCGAACCTCAGCTGTGCGAGGTGCTCATTAATGGATACCAAACGGACGCTCTCTTGGACTCGGGGAGTTTGGTGACCCTGGTACACGGGTCCCTGGTTGCTGGGGAAAGGAAGGTGGGGGTAGTGTGCATGCATGGGGACCTCCGAGAGTACCCAACTGAGGAGATCAAGTTCTCCACCCCGTGTGGGGAGATAAAACTGGAGGTGGGAGTGGTAAAGACTATTCCATATGGGACTGTATTAGGAAGAGATTTTCCTCTGTTCTGGTCCCTCAGGGAGACCAGGGTTAACCCTCTCAGGGTAAATAGTATTCCAGGGGCAGAACCCGAAGATTCCAAGTTAGGGATACCTAACGTAGGGGTCACCAACATAGGGACAAAGTGTAACTCCGATAGGTTTCCCCTAGAGGTATTGGCAGGAGAAGTTGAGGAGAACCCACCAATTCCTGAGCTGGAGGTGTCACCTGGTAAGTTCGGGACTGCCCAGCTCCAGAATCCCACTGTGACCCAGGCCAGGGAAAAAGTAATTGAGGTGAACGGGGTGGGTCAATGACCAGGAGCAAAGAAGGAGTTTCCCCAGATGATGATCAACCATAAGTTACTGTACAGGGTTGATAAAATCAGGGATGAGGTGGTAGAACAACTGGTAGTGCCTCAATCCTATTGTCGGGTGGTGCTCGACATGGCTCACACTCACATGCTGGGAGGGCATTTGGAGGCCATAAAGATGCTAGAGCGCATATTGCATGTTTTTTTTTTTTTGGCCAGGTGTCTACGTTGAAGTCAAAAGGTACTGCAACATCTGTCTGGAGTGCCAACTAACCTCACCCACCAAGAACTACCGGAGTCCATTGGTGCTGTTGCCCATTATAGAGGTACCTTTTGAGTGGATTGCGATGGATCTGGTAGGACCATTAGTAAAATCTGCCAGGGCCACCAGCACTTATTAGTAGTCATAGACTACGCCACCTGGTATCCAGAGACGATACCACTCCGCACACTTCGGCTAAACTAATAGCCCAGGAACTGTTTACCATGTTCTGTCGCCTTGGGTTACCCAACGAGATCCTTATCGATCAAGGAACTCCATTTATGTCTAAGGTGACCAGGGAGCTGTGTAAGGCTAGTTTCACACTAGCGTATGGAGGAGCTGCGGACGGCTGTGGGCTTCGCCCCCTGCCGCGCCTCCTCCATTCAGCTCTGCCTCTGTCGGCATGCGGCCTGCGTACCCTATCTTTAGCATTAGGTACGCAACCCATGCAGATGATTGCAGATGCCTCCACATGCGTCTTTTTGATGGTGCTGCAACCTGTGCCAGACACAACGTGTTGCATTTTGGTGCGCTCGCCGGACCATCAAAAAGACGCATGCGGAGGCATCTGCTTTCATTGGCACAGCCTGCGTACCTAATGCTAAAGATAGGGTACGTAGGCCGCATGCCGACAGAAACGGAGCTGAACGGAGGAAGTGAAGCAGGGGGCGGAGCTTCACGGAGGAAGCCCGCAGCCATCTGCAGCTCCTCCATACGCTAGTGTGAAACTAGCCTAAGATACTCCAAATTAAACGGCTACGTACGTCGGTGTACCACCACAAACCGACGGGTTGGTGGAGAGGTTTAATAAGACCCTCAAAGCCATGCTAAAAAAGGTGGCCGGCAAGGATGGGAGGGATTGGGACATGGTACTGCCCTATCTGAAGTTCGCCATCTGCAAGGTACCGAGTGCCAGAATCTCAGAGGCAACCAAAGCGGCTGAAGTGAAGCAAATGCTTCAATTGGGAGTCATTGAAGAGTCCCGGAGTGAGATGGGCTAGCCCCATTGTGTTAATACCTAAACCGGATGGGTCGTTTCGCTTCCGTAATGACTTCAGGAAGTTAAATGAGGTGTCAAAGTTTGACCTCTATCTAATGCCCCGGGTGGACGAGCTAATTGAAAGACTGGGAAAGGCCCAGTACTTCACCATGCTCGATCTCACCAAAGGATGCTGGCAGGTTCCCCTGACAGAATCAGCTAAAGAGAAGACTGCATTTATCACGCCAGAGGGTCTGTTTCACTATGTCGTCTTGCCCTTTGGGTTACATGGGGCTCCGGCCACATTCAAAAGGCTGATGGACATAGTGTTAGAACCGCATCAGAAATACATATCGGCCTATTTCTGTAACTGTCATAGAGGATAGATTAGTGAGCAATTGTGTGCGTTTTCCATTTAAATCAACATGGGCCATGATTGTCAAGCGTACGGTGCGTCCTGTCGATCTCCAGCTCCTTATCAACATGATCACCTATGATATTGCTGAATAATATCCACAGTGTTGGCATAATCGCTTGTGCATTGATGCTTTTAGGTATACCCCTTATCCTGATATTATTGTTATTTTCTTGGTCATCAACCACATTAAACAGACTGTTTATTTGCTGGCTGTGAAGATATATTTTTTGTGGTTCCATGACAATTGTGTACAAGATAATTGTGTACGGACAATTGTGTACAGAAAATTGTGTACAGGCCAATTGTGTCCAAGGACAATTGTGTACAAGGACAATTGTGTACAGGGCAATTGTGTACAAGGACAATTGTGTACAGACAATTGTGTACAGGGCAATTGTGTACAAGGACAATTGTGTACAAGGACAATTGTGTACAGGGCAATTGTGTCCAAGGACAATTGTGTACGGACAATTGTGTACAGGGCAATTGTGTACAAGGACAATTGTGTACAGACAATTGTGTACAGGGCAATTGTGTACGGACGATTATTTACAGACAAGTATAGGGAAAACAAAAAATTAAACGTCCAAAAAAAGAAAATACTATATTCATCATTGATTTTAACGTAAGATTGCTTATTGAATAACAGTTTCAAAGCTTCTTCTATTCTTATTCTACAAATATTGCTGGTCTTGTCTATCGTGCCTGCATGTTGCTGATCGCTCGTAGATACCGCAGCTTGTCTCCTTGATTGTGATAATCAGCCACTTTCACACGCAGTCGTTCAGCTAGCTGGACATACTTGCTTCGTGGATTCTCAACATTCAGTACCTCAGCATTCTGGGCTGTAAAGGGCATGTCACACTAAGAGATATCGCTAGCAATATCGCTATAACTAGTGACGTTATAGCGATATTGCTAGCGATATCTCTGTGTCTGATACTTACCAGCGACCGGCTCCCCCGCTGCTTATCGCTGATCGCGCGAGAACGTCCAGGACTGTTTCTCGTCGTCAGCTTCCTGTGGCGCTTCCTGCTGTGAGGACGAGCGACGCGTGGAGCCGGGCGGGAGGACGCAGGATCGCCTGGTGTGACAGGTAAGTAGCGATCCCCGTCCCCAGCGATGTCGCTAGTGAGATCTGCCTATGTGGCAGCTCACTAGCGACCACTTAGCGATGTACCAGCGATCCTGACCGCGTCATATCGCTGGTCGGGATCGCTGGTACATCGCTAAGTGTGACAGTACCTTAAGTCTATGAATTGCCATGTCACTAATGAGTCCGTTGAACAGTTTCCACACGGTAGGATGAGCACAAAGAAAGAGTGCTTGTAAGGCGTTATGAAACCCCTCGCAGCAATTCGTGGTCTTGGGGGCAGAGGCCAAAGCGTCAGCATAATGATTCCAGACCTCTGGAGTAAACCTTGCGTTTCGAAAGCGTCCATCTACTCCTGGCCCCCTAACGTAGGTATGCTCAAAGTAGGAGAGGAGCTGATTGGTAGCATCATCATCAGGGAAGATTTGGGCTAGTTCGTCATACCTTGCACTTACTTCGGCTGGTGGGACAAACGCCAAGGAGGCCAAAGATTTTACCTTGAGATTGAACTCTCCATCCTCAGCCTCAAATTCAGCCTTTAGGCCCAGCTCATTGACCTTTCGAATAATGGACTGGCTCAGATGAAAGAAGCAGCCAGAAATCGCTGCAGCTGGAAACTCATCTTGGAAAGCTGACATTGCTGCCATCTCAAAGTCAAGAAGAATTTTCTGGGGATTTGCACCTGGCATCAACCCTTTGAGCGCCGTGATCATTCGACGATAGGTTGGACCAGTCTTGTTTGGCAGCAGGCAGTAGATCAGGGGAGGATAGGAGTTGCCGACTTTTGCATGGAGAGAATACAGCTGAAAGAACATGGTTGGCACCACCTTGAACGTTCCATCGCCAAACCATGTGTCTCCTCTTTCGAAATAAGGCAACAGTTCATTGCTACCAATGACAAGAATCCTTTGGGGGTCATCTCTTGCAGAGTCATATAAAATGATGTCGCTGTATTCCTGGGGGATAGCAAAATTGATGCTTTGAGGAGGAGCCAGCATGGTGTTTGCTCGCTGCCTGACCCGACGTGTATTTCGCTCAACGTCACTTCGCTTGGGCATTCGAGACAACACATCATCAGACCTGTCTCGAAGAACCTGTCCAACAATGCTTCTAGTAGATGCTTGAGAGCTGATTGCTTCTTGTCTCAGAGCAGCCATTGTAGCTCTGGCTTCAGCTTGAACTGGATCTGCAGAGTGACTGTGCTCAGTCGGCTGTTTAACAATCGCGGCTCCAGATGTGTGCATGCGTGCGGGACTCTTGAATTTGTTGACTTGCCTGCACCGCCATTCTTTGATGCTGTCATCACGTGTCCTGTGCAGGATATACTCGTGTCCCCCAAGCCTAAGGACATCTTTGTCTTTTTCAGACTTGCTCATAGTAAAAGTCATGGTGAAAGTTGCAAGGGGTGAGTAATGAAACCGAAAGTAAGCGTCAGTGTGAAAGTGGCCTGTACAATTATCTTTGTCTTTTTCAGACTTGCTCATAGTAAAAGTCATGGTGAAAGTTGCAAGGGGTGAGTAATGAAAGTGAAAGTAAGCGTCATTGTGAAAGTGGCCTGTACAAGTGGCCTGTACACAACAAGTAAAAGTCATGGTGAAAGTTGCAAGGGGTGAGTACTGAAACCGAAAGTAAGCGTCAGTGTGAAAGTGGCCTGTACAAGTGGCCTGTACACAAATAATTGCCTTGTACACAATTGTCCGTACACAATTGCCTCTTGTACACGGTTCCATGACCTTGTACACAATTGCCCGTACACAATTGCCTTGTACACAATTGCCTTGTACACAATTGTCCGTACACAATTGCCTTGTACACAATTGTCCGTACACAATTGCCCGTACACAATTGCCTTGTACACAATTGTCCGTACACAATTGCCTTGTACACAATTGTCCGTACACAATTGCCCGTACACAATTGCCTTGTACACAATTGTCCGTACACAATTGCCTTGTACACAATTGCCTTGTACACATTTGCCTTGTACACAATTGCCTTGTACACAATCGCCTTGTACACAATTGCCTTGTACACAATCGCCTTGTACACAATTGCCTTGTACACAATCGCCTTGTACACAATTGCCTTGTACACAATTGTCATTGTACACAATTGGCCTGTACACAATTGTCTGTACACAATAGTCCGTACACAATTATCTTGTACACAATTGTCCTGTCACCATTTTTTGTTTATGAGTGTTATGATGGCCAAAAACTTGTACGACACCATCCTCCTCTAATCGCAGTACCTGGTCAGTAAGTTGTGACAGACTAGAAGTGAGGGAACATATTTCATTTTTCTATGTGGTCTCCAGCGTTTGTATATATTGCACCATGCCTTATATAACAGGGATAGACAGAATATGTTTCAAATCAATTATGGAGTTCTCCATATCAGAAGCCCCTGTGGTTGGTGTGGGAGAGTTTAATTCCCCTCTGAAGTAAGCATTGCTCAGTATGTAGGCTTCAATGAGAGGATAGGGAGATTTGTGGAACCATTTTAGTGTGAGGTCGAGATTAAGAGAGGAAAAGTTGGTGCAGGATTTTCAGGTCTGAGTTGTCTGCATCATGAGAGTTAAAACTGCTTTTTCCATGCTGAGGTAAGGCAGTAATGGCGTCAGAGTAGGAAGATGAGTCCATCTGTAAGAAACGCTGCATACCAGATGTGCTAACAGAGGTGGAGGACCTCAGATTAACCTATGATCTAATCTTATTTTTTCCCATAATGGACAGCATGTTGGAGGCTGTAAATTGCTTAAAATTCCCACCAGAACACAGTCTGAATAGAGAGTTCTAAGTGTTTGCATCTTCCCGGTGTGATGTCCAGGCTGCGCTACTCCTGCTGATGTTCAATACGTCCGAAGGCGGAAACAGTGAAGCCAGTGCTGATTGGGTGCAGGGCTAGTGTGATGTAACAACATAGGTGAGCAATGGTAAGGTGAGACCTGACACTGCTACAACAGCACCTGCATGGAAGTTGAGTAAGAGTGTTTTTATTTTAAGGAGGCCAAACATTAGGAATGACAAGAGGTTACCTAGTAGTTGCCAGCTCCTTTAAGAAGATACATTTTTTTGGTTAAAACATTGACATTCTGAACATGAAAAAGGCTTCTACCCTGGGTGACTGCTTAGGTGACCAAGAAAAGATGATTTCTTCACAAAACATTTCCCACATTCTGAACATGAAAATGAAAAAGGCTTCTCCCCTGTGTGGGTTCTCTGATGATTATTAAGAGTTGATTTCTGAACAAAACATTTCCCACATTTTGAACATAAAAAAGGCTTTTCCCCAGTTTGAGTTCTCCAATGGTCATCAAGGTGTGTTTTCAAGTTAAAACCTTTCCCACATTCTGAACATGAAAAAGGTTTCTCCCCTGTGTGAATTCTCTGGTGGCTATCACGAGCAGATTTTTTTGATAAAACATTTCCCACATTCTGAACATGAAAAAGGCTTCTCCCCTGTGTGAGTTTTCTGATGCTCATTAAGATTTGATTTCCGAAGAAAACATTTCTCACATTCTAAACAGGAAAAAGGCTTCTCCCCTGTGTGAGTTCTCCAATGGCTATCAAGATTCACTTTCATTTTAAAACATTTCTCACATTCTGAACAGGAATAAGGCTTCTTCCCTGCGTGGGTTATTTGGTGAATATCAAGAAGTGATTTCCATTTAAAACATTTCCCACATCCTAAACAGAAAAAAGACTTTTCCACTGTGTGTGTTCTCTGGTGGCGATAAACATGCGCTTTTGTGTTAAAACATTACCCACATTCTGAACATGAAAAAGGTTTCTCCCCTGTGTGAATTCTCTGATGGTTATCACGAACCGATTTTTTGATAAAACATTTCTCACATTCTGAACATGAAAAAGGCTTCTCCCCTGTGTGTTTTCTGATGCTCATTAAGATTTGATTTCCGAAGAAAACATTTCCCACATTCTGAACAGAAAAAAGGCTTCTCCCCTGTGTGGGTTCTCTGGGGGCTTTCAAGAAGCGATTTCCAGTTAAAACATTTCTCACATTCTGAACAGGAATAAGGCTTCTTCCCTGTGTGGATTATTTGGTGACCATCAAGAAGTGATTTCTGTTTAAAACATTTCCCACATTCTAAACAGAAAAAAGTCTTTTCCACTGTGTGTTCTCTGGTGGCGATCAACATGCCCTTTTGTGTTAAAACATTTCCCACATTCTGAACAGAAAAAAGGCTTCTCCCCTGTGTGGGTTCTCGGGTGGCTATCAAAAAGTGATTTCCGGTTAAAACGTTTCTCACATTCTGAATATGAAAATGGCTTCTCCCGTGTATGAATTCTCTCATGCATAACAAGATCGAATTTCAGGTTAAAACATTTCCCACACTTAGAACAAGAGAATCTATTCGCGGCTGTGTGAATTTTTGGATGTTTAAGAAAAGACTTTTTGAGAGAAAAACTATTTCCATATTCTGAACGTGAAAATTGCTTCTTTGCATTAGAAGCAGTTCGTTTTTTAATGCTTATATTGTTACTTTGATTTTCCTTTGTAGTCGGTAATGAATCAGAAAACAGGACCTGTCTGAAAGGATCAGATGACAGATCCAGATATCTGGAGTAATGGCATTCACTTTAATTAAATCCTGTGGGATCTCAAGATCATCTGATTTAAAAATTGAAGATGTCAGCTGACCCTTTGATCTCCTGGTAGAGTCATCTGCAAAGAATAAAACTAATTATCATTTTTGAATAAAATATTTTTTAACATTTCTACTTAACCTGTTTGAAAAAGCAAGATATGTAAACAAATTTAATTATTCACCAAGGCAGTGATAGTTTATAGTCTAATAGAAAACCTCATAGGATGAACCAGTGGATCGTGGTGTTCAACTGTTTGTTCATTCTCCCTCTCAAATATGAGAACAAAAAGCCACCAAACAATATGATGTTGGCAAAAATAACATCAATAAAAACTTTTACTCGTCTGACAAAAAACTCATTCAGGTCCATCATCATCTATCAGTATAAAAACAGTTTCACACTTTATCAGTGGCTAAAAGGCTTTTGAGAATCAATATGGCTTCCATAAACCCTTCCAGCAATATCCTCTCTTCCAAAGTCAAATCTCCCCCTCGCTTCTAAGCCTTGCAGTGTCCAAAACTACATTTAACATTCATGTATTTGGCATTACTATAGTGAGAAGAACCCACTAAATTTACAATGAATGTGTCTCCTGGAGCACAATCCGGGCACTATGTGTTGGGCAATAAAATTTGTAATTTACACTGAGGTAGCACTGTCATTCAGATAGGGGATTTCCTTACTATGTTCCTCACAGTGGAAACTGACAGGTTAAATCTCTGAGACAACTTTTTGTATCCTTCCCCTAAAAAGCTATGTTGAATAATCTTTGTTTTCAGATCATTTGAGAGTTGTTTTGAGGAGCCCATGATGCCACTCTTCATAGGAGAATCAAACGCACCAACCAACCAATCAAAGGACCTCTTAACCATAAAGAACCAGACAGGGTGTATTTATTAAATTATATTTTATTTTATTTATACAGGTGGTTACATTAAAACCAATTAAAACCAAAAAGAGTGCACGTATAGGAACAGTTTCCACAAAGTTGTAAAATAATGAGACCCAATTTATATATATATCAAATATGCATACCCCACATGTTATAGAATAACAATTTGAAAAGGATTGTAAAAAAGGTGCAAAAGTTACATAAAAATTATTATAATACATAAAAAATAAAAAACAAAAAAAGTGCAATGTGCAAAATTGTCACACAGTGAATCATATATAAGAAAAAATATTTTAAAAATAAAAAACACATGAACACATATGCTTTTAAACATCAATTGTGTATATTCACAAAGCTTCCATATATCCAAAGTAAAGTGCAGAGTGCCTGTGCAATAGAGTCATGCACAATATGTGAAGCAACCAGTGCCACCTTTTCATTAAAGAATTACAGCTCTTTACATATACAGAGGTATGCCATAGATAGATCCTTTACCTATAAGGGTCACCACGTTCCTATTACACGCTCCCCGACGCGCGTTTCGGAATCCTTCCTTCATCAGGGGGTGGCTACATAATGGATCCGGAGGTTTTTATATGTGGAAGCTTAATCACGCCAATCTGCTTATTGGCGCTGATTATGATAGCGGTGCATCGGGTGTGGGGGTGGCGCATGCGCAGTCCGGAGGTCCCACAAACCCGAGCGCCGGACCACGTGACCGGAACACACAGGCACTAAGCCCGGCGTTGCCAAGGTCATGAGGATGCAGCAGATCAGGACGTGGGACACGGAGCACGCATGCGCACCACCAGGAGCAGCGCATCAAATGTGATAAGGCAGAGATTCCACCATCAATCCATTATATTATATCCCTCAATTGATAACAAAGGTTACCATACACCGTACAAAAATATAAATATATAGATTCCAATACATTATATAATAAGAAAACTTTTATAATATACAAAAATAAATAATTGAACAAATTAATAATATAAATCCATCAATAAATATAGAAGTGTATATATATATATATATATATATATATATATATATATATAATATTACATATACAATAACAATAAAATAAAAAATAAATAAAGATAAAAAATAATAAATAAAGAATAAAAATAAACAATAATGATAATATAATAAATATAATATGATAATTAATAATTAAAGAATAATTAAAAAATACAAAAGGACATAATGTATAGTATATAATAATCCTAACCAGTAAATAATATATAATCATAATATATATATATAATTGCACATTCAATATAAATACAAAAATAAAATTAAATAATAACTAATATACACACAATATAATAAAAATTAATAATAGATAATTACACAACCAAGTAATTTTTAGAAAAATATTTTTTATATATATATAAGTCACATAATAAATAATGAAAATTATACAATAAATTATATAGTCCAATAGTATCGGAAAAAATTGAGATATGAATATCCAACAGGTAAAATCTTCATGACAGCTTCTTAGTTCCACAAAGTATCCACGAATCCAGAGAAGCATTACTTTTAGAAGATCAAGAAATATAAAAGATCACCTAGTGAAGAGTCACTACGTATTTACTCCATCCCCTGTTAACTTTTTATCGAGTGTAAAAAAACCATTGGGTTCCAAACCATGTGGGAAATGCGTGGCATGCCCCAATATGAGTAGGGCACTAAATTTTTCGAATTCAAAGGACACATTGACGTATGGGATTAAACATTCGATAACTTGTACAACTAGAGCAGTTATCTATTATGCTACGTGCCCTTGCTCTTTAATATATGTTGGAATGACCATACGTCAATTGAAAATCCGTGTTAGAGAACATATATTGGGGATAATAGCCGCTAAAGAAATTGATGACATTTCAACATTAAAAACTATCCCTAGACACTTCAAGGCTTACCATAATTGTGATGCTTCATTATTAAAAGTGATAGGGATAGACATGGTACAACCTAATGAGAGAGGAGGAAAAATAGGAAATCTTTTAGCCAAAAAAGAAATTAGGTGGATTTGGACATTGGATACTGTGTCTCCCAGTGTTTGAATGAGAATTTGAATTTTACTCCTTTTTTGTAAACCTTGCCTATTTTAGTTTTTAAACCAATTTTAATTAATAATAAGTCGTTTCGTTTTTAATTATTATGTTATTTATTTTTTTATAGATTTATTTTATTCTATATACGGTCAAATAATATCCTGGCTGCAATGATAATAAACTTCTTTGGATTCGTGGATACTTTGTGGAACTAAGAAGCTGTCATGAAGATTTTACCTGTTGGATATTCATATCTCAATTTTTTCCGATACTATTGGACTATATAATTTATTGTATAATTTTCATTATTTATTATGTGACTTATATATATATAAAAAATATTTTTCTAAAAATTACTTGGTTGTGTAATTATCTATTATTAATTTTTATTATATTGTGTGTATATTAGTTATTATTTAATTTTATTTTTGTATTTATATTGAATGTGCAATTATATATATATATTATGATTATATATTATTATTTACTGGTTAGGATTATTATATACTATACATTATGTCCTTTTGTATTTTTTAATTATTCTTTAATTATTAATTATCATATTCATATTATATTTATTATATTATCATTATTTATTGTTTATTTTTATTCTTTATTTATTTTTTATCTTTATTTATTTTTTATTTTATTGTTATTGTATATGTAATATTATATATATATATATATATATATATATACACTTCTATATTTATTGATGGATTTATATTATTAATTTGTTCAATTATTTATTTTTGTATATTATAAAAGTTTTCTTATTATATAATGTATTGGAATCTATATATTTATATTTTTGTACGGTGTATGGTAACCTTTGTTATCAATTGAGGGATATAATATAATATAATGGATTGATGGTGGAATCTCTGCCTTATCACATTTGATGCGCTGCTCCTGGTGGTGCGCATGCGTGCTCCGTGTCCCACGTCCTGATCTGCTGCATCCTCATGACCTTGGCAACGCCGGGCTTAGTGCCTGTGTGTTCCGGTCACGTGGTCCGGCGCTCGGGTTTGTGGGACCTCCGGACTGCGCATGCGCCACCCCCACACCCGATGCACCGCTATCATAATCAGCGCCAATAAGCAGATTGGCGTGATTAAGCTTCCACATATAAAAACCTCCGGATCCATTATGTAGCCACCCCCTGATGAAGGAAGGATTCCGAAACGCGCGTCGGGGAGCGTGTGATAGGAACGTGGTGACCCTTATAGGTAAAGGATCTATCTATGGCATACCTCTGTATATGTAAAGAGCTGTAATTCTTTAATGAAAAGGTGGCACTGGTTGCTTCACATATTGTGCATGACTCTATTGCACAGGCACTCTGCACTTTACTTTGGATATATGGAAGCTTTGTGAATATACACAATTGATGTTTAAAAGCATATGTGTTCATGTGTTTTTTATTTTTAAAATATTTTTTCTTATATATGATTCACTGTGTGACAATTTTGCACATTGCACATTGCACTTTTTTTGTTTTTTATTTTTTATGTATTATAATAATTTTTATGTAACTTTTGCACCTTTTTTACAATCCTTTTTAAATTGTTATTCTATAACATGTGGGGTATGCATATTTGATATATATATATAAATTGGGTCTCATTATTTTACAACTTTGTGGAAACTGTTCCTATACGTGCACTCTTTTTGGTTTTAATTGGTTTTAATGTAACCACCTGTATAAATAAAATAAAATATAATTTAATAAATACACCCTGTCTGGTTCTTTATGGTTAAGAGGTCCTTTGATTGGTTGGTTGGTGCGTTTTATCCTTAGTAGTGTGTAATCACTAATTTTACTAACACTGGTGGTATATAATTTTTATTATCATTATTATTTTTATGGTTACTAAGAATTGATTGGTTTATTATATTCCAGTGCTGGTGTGTTTTTTCATAGGAGAATCAAATAGGAGAACTACTTGCAAGTGGCCACCTTAAATATCTTTTCTCATGATTGGATACACCTGGCTATGAAGTTCTATGCTCAATGAGGTTACAAAACCAATTTAGTGCTTCAGGAAGTCAGTAAAAAGTAGTTAGGAGTGTTCAAATCAAGAAAATGATAAGGGTGCCCATTATTTTGCACCGGTCAAATTTTGTTTAAATGCAGATTGCACATTTTCTGTTAGTACAATAAACCTCATTTGAATCCAGAAATATAACTGAGTCCATCAGTTATTAGATATATGAGACTGAAATAGCTGTTGCAAAAAACAAAATGTAATATATAAATAAGTGTTTAAAAAAAAATGCATTCACAACAATGCCCTCTATCACCATAATTATAAATGCATAAATTGTTTAGTATAAACATATGGACAATTTGCAGCAATAAAGTCCGATCAGTCTAATAGTCACTTGTAGGTATGTAAACAATCCCAATGATTACCATGCAAGTCCATAGATGAGGGAAGGCAATTGCTGGATCACATGAAAATTACCTAAGCATACTCACACTGCCCACAGAACCCAACGCGTGTCCCTGCTAACCTGCAGCTTCATCAGGGGAAGTAGCCAGGAATGATATCAAGTCCCCTTTATAGTATAATTGCAATTGTAATCACTACAGCGCATGCCGACACCTGAGTGCAGCGTCAGCTGTGTGATGAAGATAACCTGAGTCCAGAATGAGTCATGACGCCTGCGCAGTAGATAGCATTGTATTCCTGAGAGATTGTGAACAAGACACTAGCAGTTCAAAAGCCAGAGACCAGGAACCAGGAGGTGCCCCACATGTATAAAGCTGCTGCTCTGTAAGCCAGGCAGGGAGGGGGGAGGGTGGTTTTTAACTCTTTCTCCTCACATAGCCCAGCACCCAAGAATGACATCAGTGCTCCATAGCATAAACTTATGCTATCAACCTGGAAAACTAAAGTGATAATAGAGCGCCAGTACCTTGCAGCAGTGTCCATGCTCAGAATCACATGTAATGCAAAAATCAATGGAAATACTAAAAAAAAAACCAATATATAATAATAATAATAATAATAATAATAATAATAATAATAATAATAATAATAATGCACTAATGACATGGAAACTGCACCTAAAAAACTGCAGCGTTGGTTGCTGTGAATATTTTTTCATCTTTGATATTTTCCCTACTGTTTATATTGGTTACCTGATTGTTGTAATCCATGAAACTGCATTACCCTTTTGATGTATTTAAAGGTATATATATCTCTTACTGATTGTCTGCGTTTCCACCATTTTAGGATACATTGTTCACATGCTGCAGTTTCCATGTCATTAGTGCATTATTATTATTTTTTTCTTTTTTCTTTTTAGTATTTGCATTGATTTTTGTATTACATGGGATTCAGAGCATGGACACTGCTGCAAGGTACTGGCGCTCTATTATCACTTTATTTTTCCAGGTTGATAGCATAAGTTTATGTTATGAAGCACTGATGTAATTCTTGGGTGCTGGGCTATGTGAGGAGAAAGAGTTAAAAACCACCCTCCCTGCCTGGCTTACAGAGCAGCAGCTTTATACATGTGGGGCACCTCCTGGTTCCTGGTCTCTGGCTTTTGAACTGCTAGTGTCTTGTTCACAATCTCTCAGGAATACAATGCTATCTACTGCGCAGGCGTCATGACTCATTCTGGACTCAGGTTATCTTCATCACACAGCTGACGCTGCACTCAGGTGTCGGCATGCGCTGTAGTGATTACAATTGCAATTGTACTATAAAGGGGACTTGATATCATTCCTGGCTACTTCCCCTGACGAAGCTGCAGGTTAGCAGCGACACGCGTTGGGTTCTGTGGGCAGTGTGAGTATGCTTAGGTAATTTTCATGTGATCCAGCAATTGCCTTCCCTCATCTATGGACTTGCATGGTAATCATTTGGATTGTTTACATACCTACAAGTGACTATTAGGCTGTGTGCACACGCTGCGGATTCCGCTGCGTTTCCGCAGCGGTTTTGGCCGCTGCGGACACGCAGCAGTTTTAGCTGCGGTGTACAGTACCATTCATTTGAATGGGAAAAAAAAAACCGCTGTGCCGACGCTGCGGAAAAAACCGCGCGGATTTGCTGCGGCTTTGAATCCGCAGAAAGAATTGACATGCAATTCTTTCTGCGGAAACCGCTGCGGGTTCCTATCTCCACCATTGTGGAGATAGTGAATCCGCAGGACCAAACCGCAGGCAAAACCGCAGATAATCCGCAGGTCTTTGGACCTGCGGATTATCTGCGGTTTTTGCAAAATCCGTGCGGATTAATCCGCAGCGGATTCCGCAGCGTGTGCACGTACCCTTAGACTGATCGGACTTTATTGCTGCAAATTGTCCATATGTTTATACTAAACAATTGTATGTCAATAAAAGCCTTTTTCACTTGGACATTCTGCTGTTGCGTGCATGTTATCCTGTGTCTCTTTTCTTCCTTTTTTTCATATGATCTGACAGCCGCGCTCCCCCTCCCCCGCCGAACCCCGGGACAATAACTCGAGTATAAGCCGAGAGGGGCACTTTCAGCCTCAAAAAATGGGCTGAAAATCTCAGCTTATACTCGAGTATATACAGTAATTATAGACTTTGTCTTTGTGACCAGGACAATGAAATATTCAGTTTTATGTATTTGCATATAGAAATCGAAATTATTCATAATTTATTTTTGCTGATACAGTTACAAAAACATTGTATATGCGTTTAAAATTGGCCAAGATGAGCAAGAGTGGTTTAGAAGTGAGTAGCTTTTGTCGATTTACAATTATACTGCAAATCACTTTCATGAATCAACCCCCAAATATAGTCTAGTCTCCCATCATGTTCTCGGTACACTGTCCTTGGTAGCTTCGTTCAAAGTCCTTTATATCCTGATGAAAGCGCTCGCCTTGCTCTTCTGAGTAAGCCCCCATGTTTTCCTTGAATTTGTCAAGATGAGCATCCAAAATATTTACTTTGAGAGACAGCCTAGATCCCATTTTTCCAAAGTTCTTTATCAGAGTCTGAACCAGTTGCACATATCTCTCATCCTTGTGATTGCCCAGGAAACCATGCACTACTGCAGCAAAGCTGCTCCAAGCGGCTTTCTCTTTTCTAGCCAGCTTCTTTACAAATTCTTCCATCTCTAAAATCTGCTTGATTTGTGGTCTGATGAAGGTACCAGCTTTTACCTTTGCCACAGACAGCTTAGGAAAGAGATCTTGTAGGTACTTGAAGGCTGCCAATTCTTTGTCGAGAGCTGTGGCAAATTGTTTTATCAGGCCTAACTTGATGTGCAGGGGTGTCATCAGCACTTTCCGTAGGTACACAAATGGCTCCCACTTCACGCTATTATTTCCCACAGAAAACTCAGTCCTCTGTGGCCAGCGTTTGACTTGGTGAGACCAAAGTCTCTGATGAGATTATTAAGGTCTTTTTGGTTGGGGTAGTAAGGTGTTCTTTCTTTTTCAAAACTTTATTCTGGATCTGCATTGTCTTCCTCACTCTCACACTGCCTACATTGTCCTGAAGATGGCTGAACTACTTCTGGAGAAATGGGTACAGGCGGCTTGGGGCAGTGTGAAACTGGAGCAATGGAGGAAGGAATGTCTGGATAGGTGATAGGACGCACACACTTGCCAGTTTGACGTTTGGATGGGTCCACCATATAGAAGTAATAGTTGTTGACGTGGTCAGAAGGCACTCGCCAAATTCGTGTGATAGCCAACTTCATTGCCCTTTTTTCTCCTCTGTACCAGCATGTAAGGTATTAAACATAAGAATAAAATATTTGTGCATTGAACTGTATGATATACAATTATACATGTTCTTCTATAGCAGCAAAAAATTTAAATCTTGATGTCTTAGCTATCAACAATTGTTCACCTTACCCTCAAGAGTTCTCTTGCAGTATTCACATGTGAAATGAGGTGCCCATGGTTTGTCTTGATCCCCTACAGGCATGCCTAAGTAGGTTCTGTAGGCTTCATATATCTAAGAAGATGCCGCCACGTTGTATCTTTTAGCTCGTGTTTTTATAAATTCGCTACAAATGTAGAAAAATGCATCAGCCGGATACTTACAACCTCTTGATGCCATCTAAATTAAATGCAGGTATGTATCGACTGTAACACAAAGAGAAATAGACAATTAAGGATCCTATATTTATATTACTTATAAGGCTGGCACCTTGGCAGGTTGGCGTGAGCGAGGGGGTTGTGGCCCCACTGTGCCACAAACCAGACTACCCTGGAAGGGGTGTAACTAATGCAGCTACCTCGGTCTGGAGCCTCTGATGGTGAGGTCAGGCTTGTGTGGCAGGTAGCTGCCAGGTGCCACTCCAGGCTGGTGTCTGGCTGTGGCTGCTGATCCCACTGGGGAACAGGACACTAGGACAAATGCGGGTGACAGGCACGACTGGCAGATAGGCAGGTGAGCACAGCAGGCACGGCTGGTACTCTGGCAAGCGGGCACGGCTGAGACACAGGCAGGCACGGCTGAGACAAAGGGACACGGGCAGGAAGGAGTGGTGTATAGCAGGGTTCCCCAACTCCAGGCCTCAAGGCCCACCAACAGATCATGTTTTCAGGATTTCCTTTGTATTGCACAGGTGAAGCAATTATCACCTGCGCAATACTAGAGACTTGTTCACACAGGAGGTGCAGTGTTATGAATGAGTCACCGGAGGAGGAAAAAACAAAAATGCAAGCTAAGTCCAGAAAACCGGAGAGGTTGGTAGCTAGCAGATTGCAGACCCCTGATCCTATTCACAACAACCAACAGTAGCCGTGGAGCGTTCCTACAGTGGTCCTAGATGCCTCTTCACAGCCGGAGAACTAAATAAGCCGAAAGAAAGGGGAAATCTAAACTGCCCCAGAGCAGACCCCAAAGCAATAGACAGCCCCCAACATGTATTGTCGGTGAAAACAGATGAAAACACAAACACAGACAGAAAGACCGGCAGAGCAAACGATGGGGCCCAACTAACTAGATAGGAAAGGACAGAAAAGCTGCTGGCTGCAATCCGCAAAAACCCTACCAAAAATGTCCCAACACGTCTGATAGGAAAAACGGCCCTGAAGTCACTAGACTTCAAAATCCTGATATCAGCACTCCGATATATTCTGAAGACAGAGCAAAAGAGATTTAACTGATCAGGGACAAAAAATGGAAATTCAGCAGATTCCCAGCCGGGGCTGGCAGAACACAAAACTAAGCAAATCAGACAAAATCTCATGGAACAATAACAGAGCAAAACTTAGCTTTAGAAGACAGGAACTGAACTGGAGGCCAGAGCTCAGAGCAGAGAAATCACCAGCAAACCTACAGGGCGTCGGCTGCCTTATATCTACTCAGAGATTCCGGATGTCCAATCGCAATCCACCTGTTCAGGTGACAGGTTTCTCCCATCCAAATCAGTTTCACCACCTCCTTTCACCAGCAGAGGGAGTTCATCGGACATCAAAGGTGAATGAGAAAATGAGCTTGCAACAGTGCAGGTACTGGCAAGAAGGAGTGTATGAAGGAACAGGTTTGGACCTGTTCACATTGGAGAAGAATCGCAAAACTGTGGAGAGGAGTTGCAGTTAGCAGCAAGAGGTACTGCAGCAGCATCAGAAGCAGAACCAGCAGAGCCACAAGGGTACGGAGCACAGGCAGAGCCGCAAGAGGGCAGAGCATCGACAGAGCTGCCATAGTCTAGAGCACAGGCAGAGTCGCAAGGCAGACAGAGAGGACACAAGGATAGACAACAGGGAAAGGAGCCACAGACAAGGAGACAGACAGACAGAGATAGGACTGAGTACAGACAAGGTAACGGTATGAGACAAGGTACAGGAACAAAGACACAGAGACCCGGATATACTGCCTCCTGGGAAGCAGAGAGGACAGGTATGAGACAAGTCAAGGAACAATAGCGTAGGGACCAGAATATTCTGCCTCCTGAAGGGCGGACGGACAGGTACAAGGTAAGGCTAGGAACAAGGACACAGAGACCAAAATATTCTGCCACCTGAAAGGCAGACGGACAAGTACAACACAAGGCTAGGAACAAGGACATATATATATATATATATATAGTAAAGCAGCGTTGTCCACGCTGTGCAGTTATGAGGCAGTGACCAAGCAAGTTCAAAACAGAAAGATTTTTAATGTCCAACAAAACTAATTCAGTGCACAGCATGCTGTATCTTCTGGATCGCAGCTGGGTAAACAAAACGCCAGTCCAGGGCAGTTGCCATGAGCAACGTACTGCCGGGTATGCAGGGAGGGTTGCCAATACCTTTGGCTCCACTGGCCCTGTGTTAACTCACACAGGGCGTGCTCTGCAGATCACCTGCTCTGTTTCCTCACCAGAGCAACACTGACCAAATCAACCCTTCCTGTAGGGTTTTTTTTCCTTTTCCAACCTGTGGCCATAGGCCACTCATAAGACCTGGGATGAAGGAAATGGACAAGACCCCACTACCTTCCTGCAGTCTGTTTAAAAAATAAAAGCCCATACCGGGTTTTTCTAAACAAACTCCTTGGTCCAAATAGCTTGACCAGGTCCGAACTTACTTTTTATTCTGCCCTGCGAGTCACAGGCACATTGCTGTGATTACAAGGCACTCCGGCGGATCTAATACATCTCAGAGCACATCCTGGGGGACACATAGCGACCCTCACATATGACACCAGTCACTGCCTCACAATAAATATATATATATATATATATACTGTATATGATTGCATGTATGACATTTACAGTAAGTTTCTTGACTTAGAAACTCTATTCAGCTGACGTACTGTGAGGACATAGGTGTTACTTTTGTGAATGCTTAGTTGGTTTTCCTAGTCTAACGTACAAATAAAGGAATCATCACTTTCTCTTCTCTGGTAACGTAGATAAGGATTGCTGACAGTTAAGCATATTCCAACATATGTACTATTTTCATAATAACACTATTATGGTAACAAAAAAATCAAGAAAGAATTGGTACCAAAATCATGGTACCAATAATCATGCTTTATTGAAATATTAAAACAGAGTGCGCAAGAAAGATAGTGGTAATATAATGAGGGACTGGAAGTCCCTCTGCCCCGATGCGTGTTTCTTCAGTGAAGCCTCCCGAAGAAGCTGTGCGAAACGTGCGTCGGGGCAGATGGACTTCCAGGAATCTTCCCCAACACATATTGGTATGTAACCATTTAGAAGCTGTGCGAAACGCGCGTCGGGACAGAGGGACGTCCAGGAATCTTCCCCAGCACATATTGGTATGTAACCATTTATTATATACTCCATTTCTTCTCATTTTATATGGGTCAGCACTTTTCAATAGGGTTATTTGGGAGTGTTTAACATGCTAGGCATATTCCAATCACTTAGATACAGGTACACCCATTGTGGGTACATGGTTTATTAGGGAATATTTTTGTAGCTGTTTTTCTTCCCTCAACCGATTTTCACGGTTGCTGTCGGTCTTAATATACCCATCCCTAATTTTGATTTAATGATCATCATATGTTTTACTATGGAGATATCTCACAGTGCTGTGGGGTGAGGTTCTATGGACTCCCAGTCCTTCATTATATTACCAGTATCTTTCTTGTGTACTCTGTTTTAATATTTCAATAAAGCATGATATTTTTACATTGTATACACCAATTCTTTCTTGATTTTTTTGTTACCATAATAGTGTTAGTATACTGTGGTGTATCACCCGTTAAGGGATTGAAAGTAATCATTTGGCCAATATTTGTGATTATATGCACTATTTCGCAAACTTTGTATTTTGAATGCCCTTCTGTTGTTCTATTTAAACTCAAAGAATCTGTATTGGAGCAGACAGGTGACTGCTCACATCTGGTGCACCCGTCATTCTCTTTCCATGTCGGCGTGATCAATAAAGAACTAATCATCTTACTTATTCAGGTCTGGACGATTTCTAATTGGAAGACTAAAACTCCACTGACAGAAAATCTACTCCCCCCCCCACTTTCCCAAAAAAACATATTGCTAGCGCATCCCCAAATTGCACAAGTCACTTCCCTCTCCCCCCTCAGGACGTCCAATAGTCTTGGGGTTGGGTTCACTGACTCAGCCCCTGTCGCGGTATGTGGCCTGGCTCCTGAAGGATGCGCCTTCATATATGAAGGATAGAGGCGATGTTTTGAATTCTATTAGGGATATTGGCTGGCGGGAGGACTATGCATTGGCTTTTATAGATGTGGAGAGCCTCTATATGAACAGTCCTCAGGAATACAGGGCTCCACACACACACAGAGTGCCACATACACAGGGCTCTGTACACACACAGAACTCCGCACACACACACAGAGCTCTGAACACATTGGACTGTACACACACAGAGCTCCACACACAGGGCTCCTTACACACACAGAGCTCCGCAAACACAGTGCCGCATACACAGGAGTTCGTACACAAAGTGGTCTGTAAAGACACAGAGCCAAACACTCATACAGCTCTGTACACACAGGACTCCATACACACACGGCACTGCACAAGTCCTACATACAGGGATCCGCTCCGTACACCTCGTACACGCGCGGCTCCACTCCGTACACCTCGTACACAGATGGCTCCGCTCCGTACACCTCACGCACACGCGGCTCCGCTCCGTACACCTCGTACACAGATGGCTCCGCTCCGTCCACCTCGCGCACATGCGGCTCCGCTCCGTACACCTCGTACACACGCGGCTCCACTCCATATGCCTCGTACACAGGCGGCTCCACTCCGTACACATCGCGCACACGCGGCTCCGCTCCGTACACCTCGTACACATGCGGCTCCACTCCATATGCCTCGTACACACACGGCTCTGCTCCGTACACCTCGTGCACACGCGGCTCTGCTCCGTACACCTCGCACACACACGGCTCCGCTCTGTACACATGCGGCTCCGTGCCATAAACACCTCGTACACACAGAGCTCCGCTCTGTAAACCTCATACACACAGGGCTCCGCTCCGTACACCTCATACACACAGGGCTCCGCTCCGCACACCTCGTACACACGCGGCTCTGCTCCGTACACCTCGTACACACGCGGCTCTGCTCCGTACACCTCGTACACACACGGCTCCGCTCCGCACACCTCGTACACACACGGCTCCGCTCCGCACACCTCGTACACACGCGGCTCCGCTCCGCACACCTCGTACACACGCGGCTCCGCTCCGCACACCTCGTACACACGCGGCTCTGCTCCGCACACCTCGTACACACGCGGCTCCGCTCCGTACACCTCGTACACACACGGCTCCGTACACCTCGTACACACACGGCTCCGCTCCGTACACCTCGTACACACACGGCTCCGCTCCGTACACCTCATACACACAGGGCTCTGCTCCGTACACCTCATACACACATGGCTCCGCTCCGTACACCTCGTACACACACGGCTCTGCTCCGTATACCTCGTGCACACGCGGCTCCGCTCCGTACACCTCGCACACACACGGCTCCGCTCTGTACACATGCGGCTCCGTGCCATAAACACGTCGTACACACAGAGCTCCGCTCTGTAAACCTCATACACACAGGGCTCCGCTCCGTACACCTTGTACACACACGGCTCCGCTCCGCACACCTCGTACACACGCGGCTCCGCTCCGTACACCTCGTACACACGGCTCCGTACACCTCGTACACACATGGCTCCGCTCACCTTGTACACACGCGGCTCCGCTCCGTACACCTCGTACACACACGGCTCCGTACACCTCGTACACACACGGCTCCGTACACCTCGTACACACACGGCTCCGCTCCGTACACCTCGTACACACACGGCTCCGCTCCGTACACCTCGTACACACACGGCTCCACTCCGTACACCTCGTACACACACGACTCCGCTCCGTACACCTCGTACACACGCGGCTCCGCTCCGTACACCTCGTACACACACGGCTCCGCACACCTCGTACACACACGGCTCCGCACACCTCGTACACACGCGGCTCTGCTATATCCACCCTGTAAAGCCTCCTGACCCCACACAAACTTCCCCTCATCCAGCACCATGACAACCAGCACAGCAGAGTCCTACATACACTGAGGCCCCTGATCATGTGACCCCTGACTCCTCCCTTCCTGTGACCTCATCACAGGTCCTGTGCACACAGATCAGCCATAGAATTGTCCACACACACGGAAGTCTCAAATCCCTTTCTTGCAGGGGCCGCATTTCATCCTAGATCCATAGAGCTGAATGGAGGAGCGATGTTCCTTCTGTCTGATGTTAATTGATGGTGATCTTTGTCCAACGTCCACTTTACCGAGTAAATCCCACCAGGACTGCAGCAGGTAAAGACCCCGATATCCACAGGTGTCCCTTCTAATTGAGGGGAAAGTGGCAAAAAAAGAGCAACTTATCCAGAGGGAAAAACCACTGTACATGGAGACATTGGCCTCATATATCTCCTGTCTTGTTCTTACAAACAATCTTTTCTAAAAGCCTCAAACTTCTATGTGTGACTCAGACCTGAGATCTAACGTGATAGAAGATTACAGTGCGGGGAAGACGGGAAACCTTCATATAGACGGCCGGTGGGGATGGAGTCAGTGACCGACTCTGGCCAAATATGTTTCTAGAGCCGTAGTAGAAGATGAAGATGTCGTCCTCATCATGAAGGAGTTATTTCTCATGTCGCGTGTAATGAATATCTCCTGCAGTATTGCTAATGCCGATTCCAGTGTCGGTAAATGAGACGAGAATTAGCGTTATGGAAGATGAGTCTATGAGAAACATTTTTAGCTGCCGACTCCGAGGAAGAAACTGCTTGTTGTCTGTGGCCTAAATATATAGGTTTTATTAGTAAATGTAAAGAAGAAACTAAATACTGTAAAATAATAAATCTCCTCATATGTTTCCCTTATTATCTCCAGTAATTGTATTATTACACAGGATTCTTATGATGTTACATCGGATCATCTTCTTCTCATTCAGGTCTCTACAATATCGGATCCTCTCAGTGAAGATCTTCTACATAAGAGAATTTTCCTGATTTACCCATCAAGGATGGATATGGACAGAGACAAGATGGCGGAGAGGATATTACACCTCACCCTAGAGATCCTCTTCCGGCTTACTGGAGAGGTGAGAGATTCTGATGACGTCATATTACATCATTCTTATCTATGGGAATAACAGATGGACAGAACTGGAGAGGTGAGGACTCTGGAAATGTCTGTAGTGAGATTTATTAATGTGTCTCTCCATAACCAGGATTACACAGTAGTGAAGAAGACCTCTAGTGAGCGCTGTCAGGACCCTGTGTCTGAGGGATGGGGAAGACCCCAGAGCTCAATCACGGGGCCTCCACCACATCCCCTGATACATGAGGAGATCAATTACCAGAAGATCCTAGAACTCGCCTACAAGATGATTGAGCTGCTGACTGGAGAGGTGACACTGCTGGGAATGCTGGGACATTACACAGTAATGCTATGAAGGTATCAGGGGAATGACTGTATCATTGTATGTGTCAGGTTCCTATAAGGTGTCAGGATGTCGCTGTCTATTTCTCCATGGAGGAGAGGGAGTATTTAGAAGGACACAAAGATCTATACAAGGACGTCATGATGGAGATTCCCCAGCCCCTCACATCACCAGGTAATAGACAGGAATAAATACACATGGCCTATAATTATCTGTATGTAGAGAATGAATTCAGTCCCTGTATGTATTTCCTCCAGATCTATCCTGTAAGAAGACAACACCAGAGAGATGTCCCCGTCCTCTTCTTCCACAGGACTGTAAACAAGAAGATCCCAATGTTCCTCAGGATCATCAGGTAGATGGAGAGAAGGTGTCATGAGATCTCCCCTATGATGTGTAGACGGCTGTGAAGGTCTTGTGCTCAGTCTTGTTTTATCCACCAGTATTATATGTTTTATACTTGTGTAATGAGAATGGTGGAGATGGCAGGATAAGAGCTGATCATAGATGGGACTTCTCCATCTGTCTGTGACTTTTACAATATTTGTTTCAGGGTGAAGATCTGACCCATATTAATACTACAGAGACATATGTGAGGGGTGATGAGAGGTGTAAAGAGGAGATTCCCACATATGACTACCCAGGTGAGTAGTAACCGCTAAATGCAGAGAAGACACAGATTCTTCTCAGTCACCGGCTGTGGCTGCTTTATCGGTGGTGTAGTTCGGCCATATTACCATGATCACCATTTTGCCTCCTGACCACAACATTCTCCTCCACCCAAAACTGTTCAAATGATTTTGGGCATTGAAAGCCCTTTTCTATAGAACTTACCACCTGGAGGATCCACCTACCCCCTGGGATTAGGAGATGTTGACCGCTACCTGCCCAGGTCTGTAAACTACAAAGCCAAATGACAGCGTATGTAGAATGTGCAGAAAAGTTAGAAAATTACTTAAAGAAAAATATTATGATGGGTCTGTAAGAGAAAGCGGAGGGTAATGATGCTGTTGGCTTCCTAGAACCCTGATATCTTATTGGATGAATGTAGCTTCTCTCCCTTCTGTGCTGCTGAATGTGCTCATATGGTCCCTACAAGACCAGGTCCAGTCTTTCTGGCCAAACTTTACTTTTATGATCAACTACATTAAATGTGCGGTGAGGCCAAGTGTGAATTTCCCTTTATCCTGACTTTTCAATTTGTATTAACCCCTTCACTACCAAGGGTGGTTTGCACGTTAACTACCGGGCCAATTTTTACAATTCTGACCACTGTCCCTTTATGAGGTCATAACTCTGAAACGCTTCCGTGGATCCCGGTGATTCTGACATTGTTTTCTCGTGACATATTGTACTTCATGTTAGTGGTAAAATTTCATTCATATAACTTGCGTTTATTTATGAGAAAAACGGAAATTTGGCGAAAATTTTGAAAATTCCGCAATTTTCCAACTTTGAATTTTTATGCCCTTAAATCACAGAGATATGGCACACAAAAAAGTTAATAAGTAACATTTCCCACATGTTTACTTTACATCAGCACAATTTTGGAACCAAAATTTTTATTTGTTAGTAAGATATAAGGGTTAAAAGTTGACCAGCGATCTCTCATTTTTGCAACACCATTTTATTTTTACGGACCACATCACATTTGAAGCCACTTTGAGGGGTCTATATGATAGAAAATACCCAAAAGTGACACCATTCTAAAAACTGCACCCCTTAAGGTGCTTAAAACCACATTCAAGGAGTTTATTAACCCTTCAGGTGCGTCACAGGAATTTTTTGAATATTTAAAAAAAATTAACATTTAACTTTTTTTCACAAAAAAAATTACTTCAGGTTCAATTTTTTTATTTTACCAAGTGTAACAGGAGAAATTGGACTGCAAAAATTATTGTGCAATTTGTCCTGAGCACGCTGATACCTGATATGTGGGGTGGAACCACTGTTTCGGCGCATGGCAGAGCTCAGAAGGGAAGGAGCGCCGTTTGACTTCTTCAATGCAAAATTGGCTGGAATTCTGATCGGACGCCATGTCGCGTTTGGAGAGCCCCTGATGTACCTAAACAGTGGAAACCCCCCACAAGTGACCCCATTTTTGAAACTAGACCCCCTAAGAAACTTATCTAGATATGTGGTGAGAACTTTGAACACACAAGGGCTTCACAGAAGTTTATAATGTACAGTGGTACAATTAAAAAATCATATTTTTTCCACAAAATGATCTTTTCACCCCCAATTTTTATTTTCCCAAGGGTAACAGGACCCTAAAAGTTATTGTGCAATTTGTCCTGAGTACGCTGATACCCCATATGTGGGTGTAAATGACTATTTGGGCACATGGCAGAGCTCGGAAGGCAAGCAGCGCCATTTGACTTTTTTGGCTGGAATTGAGATCGGACACCATGTCGCGTTTGGAAAGCCCCTGGTGTACCAAAACAGTGGAAACCCCCCACAAATGACCCCATTTTGGAAACTAGACCCCCTAAGGAACTTATCTAGATGTGTGGTGAGAACTTTGAACCCCCAAGTGCTTCACAGAAGTTTATAACGCCCAGGCGTGAAAATAACAAAAAAAATTTTTTCCACAAAAATGATATTTTTGCCCCAAAAATTTTATTTTCCTAAGGGCAACAGGAGAAATAGGACCCCAAAAGTTGTTTTGCAAATTGTCCTGAGTAGGCTGATACCCCATATGAGAGGGTAAAACACTGTTTGGGTGCATGGCAGAGCTTGGAAGGGAAGGAGCACCATTTGACTTTTTCAACGCAGAATTGGCTGGAATTGAGATCAGATGCCATGTTGCGTTTGGAGAGCACCTGATGTGCGCAAATAGTGGAAACCCCCAATTGTAACCCTAACCCTAGCCCTAACCCTAACCCTAGCCCTAACCCTAATGGGAAAATGGAAATAAATACATTTTTTTTAATTTTATTATTTTTCCCTAACTAATGGGGTGATAACGGGGGGTTTGATTTACTATTTATGGCGGTTTTTATGTTTGGCAGCTGTCGCACGCTAAAAGACGCTTTTTATTGTAAAAATAGTTTTTGCATCACCACATATTGTGAGCTATAATTTTTCCATATTTTGACCCGAGTCATGTGAGGTCTTATTTTTTGCGGGACGAGTTGACGCTTTTATTGGTATCATGTTCGGGCACGTGACATTTTTTGATCGCTTTTTATTTCGGTTTTTGGGACGCAGAATTTACAAAAACCAGCGTTTCATGAATTTCTTTTGGGTGGTGCGTTTACGCCGTTCCGGGTGCGGTAAAATTTATAAGGCGGTTTTATTCTTCGGGTCAGTATGGTTACAGCGATTCCTCATTTAGGTCGTTTTTTTATGTTTTCGCGCTTTTATGCAATGAAAACAATTTTATATAAAAAATAATTATTTTTGCATCGCTGTATTCTGCGAGCTATAACTTTTTTATTTTTTCGCTGATGATGCTGTATGGTGGCTCGTTTTTTGCGGGACAAGATGACGTTTTCAGCGGTACCATGGATATTTTTATGCGTCTTTTTAATCGCGTGTTATTACACTTTTTGTTCGGCGGTATGATAATAAATCATTATTTTTTGCTTCGTTTTTTATTTTTATTTTTTAAGGGGTTCGCTTAAGGGGTTAACTATTGGGACAGTTTTATAGGGCGGGTCGTTACGGACGCGTCGATACCTAATATGTGTACTTTTATTGTTTTTTTGTTTTTTTTTTTATTTCCAAAAAATGAATTTATTGGGGAATATTTTTTTTTTTTTTTTTTGTTATAATTTATTTGGCGATTTTTTTTTTTTTTTTTTTATTTTTTTTTAAATTATTTTTACACTTTTTTTACCTTATTACAATGTCCCAGGGGGGACATCACTGTCCTGTGACAGATCACTGTAACAGATCAGCAATCTGTCACAGGCATTGAAGAAGGCTTCCTCATGCCTGCGCTTTGCAGGCACTGAGGAAGCCAGCTTCCTGCAGGTCCCCGGAGGTCTCCGTCGCCATATTGGATCCGGGGACCTGCAGGAAAGGAGCCCCCGGCAGCAGCGCTGCACATTGCGCTGTCGTGGGGGGCTCAGGGAAGCAAGGAGGGCGCCCCCTCCTAGCCGATGCTTCCCTTTAACCCCCGGTACACCGCGATCGTGTTTGATCGCGGTGTGCAAGGGGTTAACGTGTCGGGGGCGGTCCGTGACCGCCCCTGACACATTGTGCCGGGTGTCAGCTATGATAATTAGCTGACACTCGGCCGCGATCAGCGGCGCTCACCACGTGGGCGCCGCTGATCGCGGTGGCGTAATATTCCGTCCATGGTAATTAGGTCCATGGTCACATGGACGGAATATTACGTCAATTGTAGGTAAGGGGTTAAAACTAAGTAATTTCAAGGAAGATTGTGATAAACTACAGGACAAACAATCTTGCACCTGCGCATAGAACAGCTTTAGCTTTGCCTCCCCCATGTCCCTCCTCTTTCATTTTCCTCCTTTGGCGTTGTCTGATGAGCTGAGCGGTTGACTGGCAGTTCAGCTCATAAGATACTGCCAAAGGAGGAGGGTGATGGGGGCAGGAGCATATATAGATGCTCACTGCGCAAGTGCAAGATTCCCAGCCCCGCAGTGTGAATACATAATAACACACTGCGGGGCGGGATCAGGGGCCTCCAAAACACGCAGGCTTCATAGCCTGATGTCAGTTCCCGGGCAGTGCGCACTGTGCATGCCCAGGAACTGTTGGAACAACGCAGGCACCCCCCCGGCATCCAACACAGGAGGAGGCAGTGGTGGGACGCTACAGGGGGCTTGATGGACAGCTGGGAGGCGGCTTAAACAGAGGCACACACCATACCTCTTTGTCTGAATCCAGGTATGAGGACCTAGGTATAAAAGTCAATATTTCGCTGTTAGTGGGGATTAGAAACAGAAGAGCCACCTTCACAGAATGCAGCCTTAGTGCTGCTGAAGGGGGCTCTTTTAGTTAAAAACGCCCTGGGGGGGAGACAGGTTCCCTTTAATGTGAGTAATGTATGTGAGGGGTATTTGGAATAGCTGGCTTATACAGATAATGGGTTCTAAACTTTATTGAGATAGTACTAATTATATGGACATTTGAACCTTACATAATTAACCCCTTAACTCCCAAGGGTGGTTTGCACGTTCATGACCGGGCCAATTTTTACAATTCTGACCACTGTCCCTTTATGAGGTTATAACTCTGAAACGCTTCCATGGATCCCGGTGATTCTGACAATGTTTTCTCGTGACATATTGTACTTCATAAACAAACATTTTCGGGCCAATATACCATGACGGCGCCAAAAATCATGAAGAGATCCAATATGAGAATAAAATATCAAATTTTATTGAAAAAACATTAAAAATATTATAAAATTACAAAAATGCCCAACAGGAGGCGCTCAAAACATTCATGTGCGTGTTTCGCACTAGCTGCTTCTTCTCTTGTTGGAAATTATTTATAATTACTTATGTGCAAGGATGCACATTTGTCTGTGTGACTATAATAACTAATGGCATGAATGTTTTGAGCAGAGTCAACTTTTGTGGTCCAATTTCTCCTGTTACCCTTGTGAAAATGAAAAATAGCGTGCTAAAAAATTATTTTTTCTTTTCACTGCTCTGCGTTATAAACTTCTGTGAAGCCTCTGGGGGTTCAAAGTGCTCACCACACATCTAGATGGTGAGATTGGGTATTAACCCTTTGAAGGGGATGTTCACCTAAATATGGGTAATATCTTGGGGTTATTATCCTTGTTCATATGTATGTACCAGACATCGCTTATTTTATATTGTTTATCTCTGAGCCATATCCATGAGCCGACATGGATGAGAGACTTTGTGATATACGATCGCTATTATTATGATGCTGTAAATCATGAATGTTAAATATAATGATGGTCATATGACCGGAGTGCAGGATCCCCGAGACCGGAAGTGACGTCGGTCACGTGATCGGAGCCTGTCCCGTGACTTGATAGAGTGCCTGGGGCTGAGGTGTGGAACGCATGCCAGCGTGGACCGCAGATGGAGAGGAAGTGGAGCATGTAATAACAGCACGACCCGAGTGTGTTTACCGCCGATTATAGGTAGGCGGAGCCTGATAATGGGATTGATTAAACAGGGGTTATTTAAATCCCCTGTCTAAGAGCGCCGGTTATGCCTTATATCATCATGGCATCCGGCATGATGAACTGTGCAAACGGGGAAACGCGTCGGGGTGGCCTAAACATACGCTAAGTTCCAATTATTTGCATCATTGTATATTGCTCTATTTTTCAAGGCCTTATGTCCCTACGATTGAGGGGCTACCTATTGGTATTACCATATGTGAATAAGTCTTTTATCAATGAGGGAGACCATTGCTCCCTGGTTAATGAATATGCCGCTATGTGTGTAGCATTTTTTGAGGTGGCCTAAATATATGTTAAATTTCAGTCATTTGCATTATTATATATGGCTCTAATTCAAAGGCCTTATGTCCCTATGATTGAGGGGCTGTTACATTGATATTATCATATATGAATAAGTCCTTTATTTATGGGGGAAAAATTGTTGCTCCTAGGATGTGAAAATGCCGCTGTGTGTTTAACATTTTTTCTGGATTTGGATCATCGTGGCAATTATGGGCCTTAATGTTGTTTGGCCTTTTTTGTTGCCTGCTAATTCTGGGTGTGAACCTACTAAATGAAATGTTATATATTGTGTAAGGATCTATTCCTTTCATTTCTTTTCTTTGCTATATTGTTTTCCCTCCTATATTGATAGGGTGATATTAGCGGAGAGAGGGACAGTCCACGTTGAGTGGGGGCGCCAAAAAATCGTTTCTTAGGGTGCCAACCTCCACGGCAAGGAAGGAGTCAGTGAGGCATATTGCAGGGTTATTGCAGGCAATTTTTGTGTGATAATATTGTGGGTTATATGGGTTTTTTTTTTTTTTTACCCTATGCGTTTGGAAAGCCCCGGATGTACCAAAACAGTGGAAACCCCCCACAAATGGCACCATTTTGGAAACTAGACCCCCCAAGGAACTTATCTAGATGTGTGGTGAGCACTTTGAACCCCCAAGTGCTTCAAAGAAGTTTATAACGCCCCGGGGTGAAAATAAAAAAATCATATTTTTTCAACAAACATGATCTTTTAGTCCACAATTTTTTTATTTTCACAAGGGTACCAGGAGAAATTTGACCCCAAAAGTTGTTGTCCAATTTGTCTTGAGTACGCTGATACCCCATATGTGGGAGAAAACTACTGTATGGGCACACGTCGGGTCTCGGAAGGGAAGTAGTGACGTTTTGGAATGCAGACTTTGATGGAATGGTCTGCGGGTGTCATGTTGCCAAGGGCTTCACAGAAGTTTATACCGCCCGGGTGTGGAAATTAACAAATCATATTTTTTTTCCACAAAAATGATATTTTTGCCCCCAATTTTTTATTTTCCTAAGGGTAACAGGAGAAATTGGACCCCAAAAGTTGTTTTGCAATTTGTCCTGAGTACACTGATACCCCATATGTGGGGGTAAAACACTGTTTGGGCGCATGGCAGAGCTTGGAAGGGAAGGAGCACCATTTGACTTTTTCAACGCAGAATTGGCTGGAATTGAGATCAGACGCCATGTTGCATTTGGAGAGCACCTGATGTGCCCAAACATTGGAAACCCCCAATTCTATCTCCAACCCTAACCCCAACACACCCCTAACCCTAATCTCAGCCCTAACTCTAGCCCTAACCCTAATGGGAAAATGGAAATAAATAATTTTTTTTTAATTTTATTATTTTTCCCTAACTAAGGGGGTGATAACGGGGGGTTTGTTTTACTATTTATGGCGGTTTTTATGTTTGGCAGCTGTCACACGCTAAAAGACGCTTTTTATTGTAAAAATAGTTTTTGCATCACCACATTTTGAGAGCTATAATTTTTGATGTGCCTAAACTATTGAAACTCCCCACAAGTGACCCCATTTTGGAAACTAGACCCCCCCATGGAACTTATCTAGATGTGTGGTGAGCACTTTGAACCCCCAAGTGCTTCACAGAAGTTTATAATGCCCGGGCGTGAAAATAAAAAAATCATATTTTTTTCCACAAAAATGATATTTTTGCCCCCAATTTTTTATTTTCCTAAGGGTAACAGGAGAAATTGGACCCCAAAAGTTGTTTTGAAATTTGTCCTGAGTAGGCTGATACCCCATATGTGGAGGTAAAACACTGTTTGGGCGGGCGCATGGCAGAGCTTGGAAGGGAAGGAGCGCCGTTTGACTTTTTCAACGCAAAATTGGCTGGAATTGAGATCAGATGCCATGTTGCGTTTTGGAGAGCACCTGATGTGCCCAAACAGTGGAAACCCCCCAATTATAACTCCAACCCTAACCCTAATCTCAGCCCTAACCCTAGTCCTAACCCTAGTCATAACCCTAGCCCTAACCCTAACCCTAATGGGAAAATGGAAATAAATACATTTTCTTTTAATTTTATTATTTTTCCCTAACTAAGGGGGTGATAACGGGGAGGTTTGATTTACTATTTATAGCGGGTTTTTATTTTTGGCAGCTGTCGCAGGCTAAAAGACGATTTTTACTGGAAAAATAGTTTTTGCATCACCACATATTGAGAGCTATAATTTTTCCATATTTTGACCCACTGAGTCATGTGAGGTCTTATTTTTTGCGGACGAGTTGATGTTTTTATCGCTTTTTATTCTGATTTTTGGGACGCAAAATGAACAAAAACCAGCGTTTCATGAATTTCTTTTGGGGGGTGCATTTACACCGTTCCGCGTGTGGTAAAATTGATAAAGTGGTTTTATTCTTCGGGTCAGTACGGTTACAGCGATACCTCATTTATGTCTTTTTTTATATTTTGGCGCTTTTATGCAATAAAAACAATTTTATATAAAAAATAATTATTTTTGCATCGCTTTATTCTGCGAGCTATAACTTTTTTATTTTTTCGCTGATGATGCTGTATGGTGGCTCGTTTTTTGCGGGACAAGATGACATTTTCATCGGTACCATGGATATTTATATGCGTCTTTTTGATCGCACGTTATTGCACTTTTTGTTCGGCGGTATGATACTAAATCATTATTTTATGCTTGTTTTTTATTTTTATTTTTTAAGGGGTTTGCTAAAGGGGTTACCTAATGGGACAGTTCTATAGGGCGGGTCGTTACGGACGCGGCGATACCAAATATGTGTACTTTGATTGTTTTTTGTTTTTTTTATTTCCAAAAAATGAATTTATTAGGGAATATTTTTTTTGTAAAATTTATTTAGCGATTTTTTTTTTTTTTTTTTTTTAATTATTTTTACACTTTTTTTTTTTTTTTTAACTTTATTACATTGTCCCAGGGGGACATAACTGTCTTGTGACAGATCGCTGATCTGTCATCACAGATTGCTGTGACAGATCAGCAATCTGTCACAGGCATTGAAGCAGACGTCCTCATGCCTGCGCTTTGCAGGCACTGAGGAAGCCAGCTCCCTGCAGGCCCCCCGAAGGTCCCCGTCGCCATCTTGGATCCGGGGACCTGCAGGGAAGGAGACCCCCGCAGCAGCGCTGCACATTGTGCTGCTGTGGGGGGCTCAGGGAAGCACGGAGGGAGCCCCCTCCTTGCCGATGCTTCCCTTTAACCCCCGGTACACCGCGATTGTGTTTGATCGCGGTGTGCAAGGGGTTAACGTGTTGGGGGCGGTCCGTGACCACCCCTGACACACAGTGCCGAGTGTCAGCTGTGATAATCAGCTGACAACCGGCCTCGATCAGCGGCGCTCACTCTGCATGGCTGAGTGCCCCTGGCGGAGCCAATGAGCATTGCCACGCGGCTTTGGTGCGGAATTCAAATCCCCTGCCGGCTGAGCCATTGAGCGGTGCCGTGCAGGATTTGAATGCATGTATGGCCCTCTCACCGCCCTATCCTGGTATGCATGGTCCTCTCACCTCCCTATCCTGGTATGCATGGTCCCCTCAACCCCCTTTCCTGGTATGCATGGTCCCTTCACCCCCCTATCCTGGTATGCATGGTCCTCTCACCCCCCTATCCTGGTATGCATGGTCCTCTCACCCCGCTATCCTGGTATGCATGGTCCTCTCACCCCCCTATCCTGGTTTGCATGGTCCTCTCACCCCCTTTTATGGTATGCATGGTCCCCTCACCCCCCAATCCTGATATTCATGGTCCTTTCACCTATCTTGGTATGCATGGTCCCCTCACCCCTGAATCCTGATATGCATGGTCCCCTCACCCCCCTATCCTGGTATGCATGGTCCTCTCACCCCCTTTCCAGGTATGCATGGTCTCCTCACCCCCCAATCCTGATATGCATGGTCCTCTCCCCCCAATCCTGGTATACATGGTCCCCCTCACCCCCCAATCTTGGTATGCATGGTCCTCTCACCCCCTTTCCTGGTATGCATGGTACCCCTCACCCCCCTATCCTGGTATGCATGGTACCCCTCACCCCCATATCCCGGTATGCAATCTACCCCTCACCCCCCTATCCTGGTATGCATGGTCCTTTCACTCCCCAGTCCTGATATGCATGGACCCCGAACCCCCCTATCCTGGTATGCATGGTCCTCTCACCCCCCTATCCTGGTATGCATGGTCCTCTCACCCCCCTTTCCTAGTATGCATGGTACCCCTCACCCCCCAATCCTGGTATGCATGGTCCTCTCACCCCCCACCCAATCCTGATATGCATGGACCCCTCACCCCCTATCCTGATATGCATGCTCCTCTCACCCCCCTCTCCTGGTATGCATGCTATCTCTCAAACCGCATCCTGATATGTATGGTCCTCTCACCCCTATTAAACTGCACACATACAAAAAAAATAAAACATTTATACTCACCTTTCATCCCTGTGCTCCAGCGCTGTCACATTCTGCCAGAGGCCAGGGGAGGAGTGTGGCGCCGGAGTATGCGCATGCCCATACTGCGCTGTCTGGCACCATATTGATGAAGACACACTGCAAATGAGTCTTCAGTAAATTAGCACCGGATAGCGCTATGCGCATGCGCGATTCCAGCACCACACTCCTGCCCCGGTCTCCGGTGAGAAGAGAACAGCAACGCTCCTCCCAGTCAGGTAAGTATGTAATCCCCCGCCCCACAACGTTCATTAGCTCAGCCGGCAGGGCGGGGGATTTGAATCCCGTGCCGCTCATTGAATCCCGGCCGCCATATTGGAATACCCATAACTTGGGTGTTTCAATATGGCAGTGCCATTTTTTTCACAGCTTCCGTTCGCCGTGCATTGTGGAAGCGACACAAGCGCCGGAAGTGTGCGACAGAGTCTATTGATAATTATATATTAGACTCACTGAGGGTTATAATCGATACACAAATGGTCAAAATTGTTGGTTCCCCTCATTTAATGACAGAAAAACCCACAATGGTCACAGAAATAACTTGAATCTGACAAAAGTAAAAAAAAAATCTATGAAAATGAAGAAATGAATGTCAGACATTGCTTTTCAACTATGCTTCCACAGAATTTTTTAAAAATAAAACTCATGAAATAGGCCTGAACAGAAATGATGGTACCCCTGAAAACAATGTGACAAAAGGGACATGTTAAATCAAGGTGTGTTCACTAATTAGCATCACAGGTGTCCACAATCTTGGGATCAGTGAGTGGCCTGTATAGAGGCTACAGATACTCACTGTGCTGTTTGGTGACATGGTGTGTATCACACTCAACATGGACCAGAGGAAGCAAAGGAAAGAGTTGTCTCAGGAGATTAGAAAGAAAATTATAGACAAACATGTTAAAGGTAAAAGTTATAAGGCCATCTCCAAGCAGCTTGATGATCCTGTGACTACAGTTTCACATATTAATCAGAAATTTAATATCCATGGGACTGTAGCCAACCTCCCTGGACGTGGCCGCAGGAGAAAAATTGATGACAAATCAAAGAGACGGATAATATGAATGGTAACAAAAGAGCCCAGAAAAACTTATAAACAGATTAAAGGTGAACTTCAAGCTCAAGAAACATTAGTGTGAGATCGCACCATCCATCATTGGTTGAGCCAAAGTGGACTTCATGGGAGACGACCAAGGAGGACACCAATGTGGGAAAAAAAATCATAAAATACCAGACTGGAAATTGCCAAACAACATGTTGACAAGCCAGAAAGCTTGGGAGAATGTCCTATGGACAGATGAGACAAAAATTGAACTTTTTGGCAAAGGACATCACCTCTATGTTCACAGATGGAAAAATGAAGCATATCAAGAAGAGAACACTGTCCCTACTGTGAAACATGGAGGAGGCTCTGTTATGTTCTGGGGCTGCTTTGCTTCATCTGGCATAGGATGTCTAGAATCTTTGCAGGGTGAAATGAAATCTCAAGACTAAAATTGTTGGTTTCTTATCTAAATGCAAAAAGGAGAATCTAATTCCCAAAGGACTCTGGATTACAAACCCAATTCTTCATACCTACAATACCCATTATGCACAAAACCTTTGTCACAGGACTTCTGAGAGACTAAGGAACCACCTTTTACATGTCTGCTACAGCATAAGGAGTAAAGTCCAGGGGCAATTTGAAACTCTGAGGAAAACACTAACAGAAAGCACAGAGCAAAAATTACAACAATACTACAACAAACTACGGACCTTTCTGGTTCATAACAAGGAAAAGAAACTACACAGACTGTGTCTCAATTCAGGACTGTATACAAACAGATACAAAACAAATCCAAAACCTGACAACTTGGACAACCACTCCATTCCATGAACATAAGGATGAGTGACCTCATGGAGATCAACATCCAACACTGCGGAGACACCATCACATGTTTCTCAACGCAGTGATCTAGAGCAATGCCCCCATCCCTTATGGGAAATATGCAAAAGCATGTAAATCAACAGCCGCGGAGACACCATCACATGTTTCTCAACGCAAGCAATGACTAGCCAGGTCTTTCCCCGGGAAGGAACAACCACGGGAAGGGCAGTCTCCAATAAAGGAAACCACCTATGCCAAAACATGGTATCCATCCACAGACAGCTGTTTCGGGGTATTGCCCCTCATCAGTGTGGAGTAGGAAACTGGCTAGTAGGAGCAATGCCTAGTGAAAGGCTATGAACATAAGGATGAGTGACCTCATGGAGATCAACATCCAACACTGCGGAGACACCATCACATGTTTCTCAACGCAGTGATCTAGAGCAATGCCCCCATCCCTTATGGGAAATATGCAAAAGCATGTAAATCAACAGCCGCGGAGACACCATCACATGTTTCTCAACGCAAGCAATGACTAGCCAGGTCTTTCCCCGGGAAGGAACAACCACGGGAAGGGCAGTCTCCAATAAAGGAAACCACCTATGCCAAAACATGGTATCCATCCACAGACAGCTGTTTCGGGGTATTGCCCCTCATCAGTGTGGAGTAGGAAACTGGCTAGTAGGAGCAATGCCTAGTGAAAGGCTATGAACATAAGGATGAGTGACCTCATGGAGATCAACATCCAACACTGCGGAGACACCATCACATGTTTCTCAACGCAGTGATCTAGAGCAATGCCCCCATCCCTTATGGGAAATATGCAATAGCATGTAAATCAACAGCCGCGGAGACACCATCACATGTTTCTCAACGCAAGCAATGACTAGCCAGGTCTTTCCCCGGGAAGGAACAACCACGGGAAGGGCAGTCTCCAATAAAGGAAACCACCTATGCCAAAACATGGTATCCATCCACAGACAGCTGTTTCGGGGTATTGCCCCTCATCAGTGTGGAGTAGGAAACTGGCTAGTAGGAGCAATGCCTAGTGAAAGGCTATGAACATAAGGATGAGTGACCTCATGGAGATCAACATCCAACACTGCGGAGACACCATCACATGTTTCTCAACGCAGTGATCTAGAGCAATGCCCCCATCCCTTATGGGAAATATGCAAAAGCATGTAAATCACTCCATTCCAGACACAAAAGCATCTAACTGTGTCATCAATCTCTCAGATTATAAACCCAACAAAGTGGAACTGGCCGAGCTTTCTAGAGGACTCTCATTTTGTCCCACTAAGGCCCTAGATAAAACTGAACTCTGCAGTGATATGGAACAGTATTTCAGGAGACTGCGCCTGAGGGAATATTTCAATGATACAGAAGATTCAGAAAACACTCAGACCGAAGGAAAAGGGATCGTAACAACTAGGAAAAGGTCAGACTGGACACCTCCACCTGGACGCAACCCTCATTTGGATAAATATGTAGACTCCTTCAGACATTTGATAAAATCCACAATCATAGACACTAACAGGAGACAAGCATCCAACATCAGTGCCCAGGAGAGAAAGGCCATACAGTCTTCAAAAACCAACAAAGAAATCATCATTAAACCTGCTGACAAGGGAGGTACAATAGTCATGATGAATATGTCAGACTACATGAAGGAAGCAAACAGGCAACTTATGGACACACGCTACTATAGAAAATTGGAGTCGGATCCTACACAGGACTATTACAAGGAACTAAACAAGTTGGTTTCTTGTCTGCCTGACCAGTCCATAAGAGCTGGCGATGACCTGATACCAGAGACTCCAAGAATAGGGACATTCTACATGCTTCCCAAAATCCACAAATCTGGAAATCAAGGAAGACCAATTATTTCATGTGTGGGCACCCTCACTGAGCAGGTATCTGGATGGGTAGAGGGTATTCTTAAACCACTGGTGAAGGATACATCCAGCTACATTCAGGACACAACTGACCTATTGAATAAACTAGCAGCAATAGGTCCTCTACCAGAAGGAACCATCCTGGCCACCATGGATGTGGAATCTTTGTACTCTAATATCCCACACCAAGATGGTTTAAATGCCTGCAAATTCTTCATGGAAAACACAGGGACTGATGCTGATGCTGTGGTGAAACTTATAAAATTCATACTCACCCACAATTACTTTGAATTTGACAACAGGATCTATCTACAGGAGACTGGCACAGCTATGGGAAGTAAAATGGCTCCACAGTATGCAAATCTTTTCATGGCCAAGCTTGAAAGTGACTTTTTGTCCTCATGCCCCATCAGGCCCCTGGCCTACTACCGCTTCATTGATGATATTTTAATCATCTGGACGGAGTCTGAGCAACAGCTAAAGACGTTCCACGAACAGTTTAATCAATTTCATCCCACCATCAATTTAACACTCAACTACTCCAGTAATGAGATTAATTTTTTGGACACCATCATTAAGCTAAAAAACAATGAAATAGAGACATCCCTGTATCAGAAGCCAATCGACCGTCCAACATACCTTAAATGGGACAGTTTCCATCCAAAACACATAAAGAACTCTATTATCTATAGCCAAGCCATCAGATACAATCGTATATGTTCCAACCCCATGGATAGAGACAAACACCTTGGTCGCCTCAAAAAGACCTTTTTGAATCAGGGTTACCATCCAAGAACAATTGAAAACCAAGTTACAAGAGCCACCAGATTGTCAAGGAATCACCTGCTACATTACAAAGCTAAAGAAGAAAATAACCAAGTGCCTCTAGTAGTCACCTACAACCCAAATCTGGAGGTGCTAAGGGGAGCTGCATGGAAATTACAACCTTTACTACAAAAAGATGCCCGATTAAAATCCATTTTTCCAGACCCCCCACTGCTGTGTTTTAGGCAGCCCCCAAATTTAAGAAGCATCATTGTCAGAAGCTCCCTGTCCTCTCCAACAGCTGCCAGAACCTTTCCTTGCAACCAGAAAAAATGTAAAACCTGTCCATTTATAATGACCACGGACAAGATAAAGATCCCCAACTCACATCAGGACTACAAGATCCCAGGTACATTCACCTGCATTACATCTAATGTGGTGTACTTAATTATTTGTACTAAATGTCCAACTGGAGGTCTGTATGTGGGGGAGACAGGGCAAAAGCTTAGAAAAAGGATGAATGCTCATCGTCACACAATAAGAGAAAAAAGAATGGATCTACCTGTGGCAAAACATTTCTGTATCCCTGATCACAGCAGCGTGGATATGAAATTACTGGTATTGAAAGGTAACTTCAATTCTCAGAGAGAGAGACGAGTTTGGGAGTACAAATTTATGACAAACTTTGACACTCTCAGTGCTGGAATGAATGTGTCGCATGGATTTATGTCTTTTTACATCAATTAAGGAATTTCCTTTTAAAACCTTGTGGGGGCATTACAACACAGAACTAGACCCCAATCAGAGGACCATAAAACATCCGGACTCCTTATCTATGAACTGGTCCAATGTTTATATTTAGGTTTCTCCCTCTCCCATATTAATAGTTCTGCTTCACGTCACTTGTCTTATCTATTGCATTTTTTCTAGGCTGTATTGTGCATAAATATGTGACTTCAGATTTTGTATTAGTCTAGCCTGATGAAGAGACCTGAGTAGTCTCGAAAGCTTGCAATGTGTTACCATCTTTTCAGTTAGCCATTAAAAGGTATCAACTACTGAGGACTCTCAATCCTGAATATTTTTCAAGACTATCAAGGGATTCTAGAGAGAAATGTGCTGCCCAGTGTCAGAAAGCTTGGTCACAGTCTCAGGTCATGGGTCTTGCAACAGGATAATGACCCAAAACACACAGCTAAAAACACCCAAGAATGGCTAAGAGGAAAACATTGGACTATTCTGAAGTAACCTTCTATGAACCCTGACCTAAATCCTATTGAGCATCTTTGGAAAGAGCTGAAACATGCCGTCTGGAAAAGGCAACCTTCAGACATGATGGAGCAGTTTGCTCTTAAGGAGTGGGACAAAATACCTGTCGAGAGGAGCAGAAGTCTCATTGACAGTTACAGGAATCATTTGATTGCAGTGATTGCCTCAAAAGATTGTGCAACAAAATATTAAGTTAAGGGAACCATCATTTCTGTCCAGGCCTATTTCATGAGTTGTTTTTTCTTTTTTAATTCTTAGGAAGCATGGTTGAAAAGCAATGTCTGACTTTCATTTCTTCATTTTCATAGATTTTTTTTATTACTTTTGTTTTTTTTCAACCATAAACTTTTTATTAATTTTAAAGTCATATTTAACAACCATTTAGCCTCCAATCATTGTACATTGTTACAGAAATTTCCTCAAAACATTAATCGGCTAAATATAATAATAATTTAAGATAGTTAAAAATAAATATACAGTTTATGGGCAGTTACAATCGTTTATACAGTCTTCCAATCTGTTATCTTTAATATTAATAGTAAGCAATTATCTCTTTTCTGGTTTCAGGTTTCAAAATTTAACAATCATTATACAACATTGAAACCCCAATGATTGAGCCTCCCTCTCTACACCAGACAGCTTGAACTCCTATAAGCCCCTTGACTTAATCTCGCCTAGAATCAGAGTAATCCAGCCATTTCCCCCAAGTAACTTCAAACTTATACCCTTTATTATTACTGATTGCTATCATCTTTTCCATACTACAATTATATCGCATCTTAGCCCTTATTTCTTGAACAGTAGGAACCTGCGAAGTTTTCCATTTGCTCGCAATACATCCTCTAACCACAGTCAAAAATTGTACAGTTATTATTGCATCGTTATGATCCATATCTTTCAGGCCTATGGACAGCAATGCAGTTTCGGGCCCCATCTCCACACCATAGCCCAGTATCGAGCTTAAACATTGTTGTGTCTCCGCCCATACAGGCTGAATCAGCTCGCACTCCCACCAAATGTGCAGCAACGAGCCCGACTGTTTATTACACCTCCAGCACCGGTCTGATAATTGAGGATAAATTTTCTGTAAACGCTTTGGCGTATAATACCATCTATATAAAATTTTTCTTGATATCTCCAAATGATTAATACAATGGGACATTTTTTTGTGTATTTGGAAAGAGTAATCCCATTGTTCTTCCCGAAAATGTGTTTTTAAATCAATTTCCCATTTCTCCACAAATGGTAGGGAGCGCGAACCGCCCACGTCATTCAAGACCTCATACGCCCTAGATATTCCCCCTTTTGTATCTTTGTTGACTTCAAAGAAGTTTTCGTATGGTGAGACCAAATCCTGATGATCTGTTTTAATACTTGTTAACAGGTGTCTAATTTGGAGGTATTTATAAAAATCCCTCTGATGTACCCCGAACATTCTAACTAGATCACTAAACGGTCTAAGGACCGAGTTACTCATAATATCTCCAACTTTTAATAGTCCCTTCTCAATCCAGTCTCCCAAATCCAAATTTTGGATCAAGTTACCCACTACATTCATAGGAAGCTTATGTATTCTTGTAGGGAGTAATTTTTGTCCAATCGTCTGCATTAACCAGGCGTTTGCTCCTACTCGTATCGTAGGGTGACTTGGCAATTGCACCTTTTTGGCCAGTCTGAGATGCTACATATACGAGGCCATAGAGGGATGCCCCACTATTTGCGTTTCCAATTTTACCCAAGCCTTTGTAGAGTTTTCATCCCACCAACATCTTAGCTGATCTATCAACGTAGCCCGATAATATGCTCGTACACATGGGCAACCCAGCCCCCCCCTTCTTATTGGCAAATACAAGAATTTCGCTGATACTCTTGCTTTCCGTTGGTTCCATATGTAATTCATAAAAACAGACTGGATTTTTTGTAGTGTGTGCAGTGGGACTTGGACAGGCAAGTTGCGAAAATAATATAAAATTTGAGGTAATACCATCATTTTTACCACTGAAATCATGCCTAACCAGGAAATCATTGCTTTGGAGAATGATTGCAACTCCTTATGGATATTCTGCAGTAAACGTGTGTAATTTGTTTTTCCAAGATTTTTGATTGGGTAGGTTAATTGAATCCCTAAGTATGGAATTGAGTCAGCTCTCCATGTCAAAGGATATTGTTCCATTAGTTTCTGCTTTGTAGTCTGTGGGATACCCATGTCAAGGATTAAACATTTACTTAAATTAATTTTGTAATAGCTAGCTTTTCCGAATTGGGTAATGAGTCTAAATATGTGGGGCAGGGATACTTCAGGATTCGTGACACATAATATAACGTCATCAGCAAATAGACCTATCTTATTTTCCATAGTACCTACTTTGATCCCGGAGATTTCTTTCTCCAATCTTATAGCCTGTGCGAATGGTTCCATCAATAAGATGAATATCAGTGGGGAGAGAGGACACCCCTGCCTCGTTCCGTTTGTGAAAGTAAACCCAGGAGACAGATACCCATTTGCATATACCTGGGCCAAAGGCCCAGAGTATAAAGCCATGATGGAAGACATAATGGGTCCCCCGAATCCAAAACATCTAAGCCTCCTTTCCATAAATCCCCAGTGGATTCTGTCAAACGCCTTCTCCGCATCCAATGACAGGAGCAGAGAAGGCACCCGACTCCCCTCCACCTCAGCAATCAGATCTATAAGGCGTCTGGTTCTGTCACTTGTTTGTCTATTTTTGACAAATCCAACCTGATCCCAGTGGATCAACTCGGGAAGGATGTCCAGAAGTCTCAAGGATAGTACTTTAGCAAATAGTTTAACGTCCATGTTCAAAAGCGAAATTGGTCGAAAGTTTGCCGGAGTATTTGGATCCTTTCCTGGTTTGGGTAGGGTAATAATATGAGCCTTCAGCATTTCTGCTGGAAAGGCACCATTCTTGGTGGCTTCTTTGAATACTCTCGCCAAGTAAGGAGAGATCAGATTTTTATATTTTACGTAATAGTTGTTTGGGATGCCATCTGGTCCAGGGGCCTTATTTAGCTTCAAAGTATCAATGGCTCTATGAATTTCCAATATTATGAATTCCTGGGATAATTTTTCTATCTGTATGGGTGATAACATGGGTAAGATTATTGAATCTAAAAATCTCCCTATTTCTGCATCACTTGGTTGGTGGGTTTGAATATCTCCTTTTAAATTGTATAAAAATTCATAATAGTTGGCAAATTCGTTTGCAATTCTCTGAGGATCTATTATTTTTCCCTTATTGGGGCCGTTTAAATATGGGATACGGGATTTTGCTACACGTATTTTCACCTGTTTGGCCAATAATTCCCCAGATTTATTTCCATGCCAATAATATTTCATTTTGAGTTTTTGAAGGGCTTTCTCGTATGTATGTAAATTAAGCTCATGTAGCCTTTTGTGAAGGTCTGAAATCTCAGCCGCCCTTGTTGGAGAGTATGATCTTTTGTGCAATCTATGTAATCTTCCCAATTTGGTTTGAATATCATATACTGTATTTTGCGTAGATTTTTTATAATAGGAAGCCTGCTTTATAAAATGCCCCCTCATGACTGCCTTATGTGCACACCATAGTGTTGCGTCCGACACTTCTCCATTATCATTTTGTATAAAATAATCTTGAATGGGTTGTAGCGTTTGTGAAGCATAAGTGGGGTGGTTCAGGATATAAGTATTGAGCCTCCAAATTGGGGATCTATCTATGACATGCTTCTCTTCTATTTCCAATGTGATAGGAGCATGTTCGCTCCAGGTTATAGTACCTATATTAGCGGTTAATACTCGCGGGATTATTGTTTTATCAACTAGAAAAAAAACAATTCTCGTGTACGTATTATGCGGGTGAGAAAGAAAAGTATAATCTCGTGTAGATGGGTTTTTAAGTCTCCAGATATCATACAGTTCTTGCATGTGACACAGTTTGGCAAGTGGGCTGGGATTGAGTTTATTTGATCTGGTTATAGTATCCATATTGGGCCACAACGCTACATTAAAATCCCCTACTATTATAAGAGAACCTTGCTTGACTTTAATAGCTTTTGCTATTATTTTCTTAATGTGAGTATATTGTCCTGTGTTGGGGGCATATATGGTTACCAGTGTGTATGGGATGTTGTTGATTAAACACTGTAGTATAATGTATCTTCCATGAGAATCTATAATTTGGTTAGTTAGGGAAAAGGCCACCGTGTCCCTTATTGCAATCGACACCCCACCTTTTTTCCTATTTGCCGGTGCTAAGATCAGGGCTGTGGAGTCGGAGTCGGAGTTAGTTTTGGTTGGAGTCGGAGTCGGTAGAAATGTACCGACTCCGACTCCAGCTTTAAAAAAATGTATTAATATTTCATAATTGAACTTTCATATGAATTTTATAAATGTTACTCAAATATATATGTTCTATCAAACTATGAACAACAGTGATAAGCAGTTCTGCTGGAGATAGAGACATTTCTTACTTCTTGTGTGTCACTGTTCTCCACTGCCCTTATCTAATCTTATACTTGGTTAACCTCATGCTGCCCCAACCCCCCTACTTACAATGTATGAAACTGAAAGTGAAAATGTGTTGCAAATTCTTAGTAGTAAAGCTCCTCTAGACTAGATCATACTAGGTGTGCGTCTTCCAAGCATCTCACAGCTGCCTGCTACTCAGAAGAGGAAGACTGTAAGAAGTATTATCCTTTCAATAAACTTTGCATCAGTTAACTGTGAGTACATGAGGAATAATAACAGTATTACTGACCACTATATCAGTTGTACGACCTGGCAATAATTTTGTACAATTGTTTTTAGGAAAAACAATTGTCATTTGGATTGTGAATGCAGAATTAAAAACCTGAGAATGTCAAAGAAGCATCACATTAAATCAGCTGTATTTGAACATTTCACCATCACTCAAGATAGAAAACATTATGTCTGTCAGTGTATGACAAATGATCCAGACGAAAACAAATGCTGTGAAGCCAAGATGAGTGCATATTCAGGCAAAGATAAAAATGCTCCTACCAGAGCTTCTAATCTAAAGAGACATTTACAGCGCTTTCATCCAGAAGTACTGAAAGCAGTGGATGAGAGACTGCATCCAAACCAATGAACCAGTGCCCAGCTCTTCCAGCCAAACAAAGGAGCAGAGAACTTTGCAGCCATCAGTTGCAAGATATTTTGTCAGTGACAAAGTTACTGTGACAATGACAGTAGATACATTTAAAAAACAGATCATAGAGCTTGTTGTAAAGGATAGTGTGCCTATTTCATTATTTTCATAACCAGCTTTTATGTGTCTAAATGGGGAAATGGCCCGCAAGCTTGGTGTTTCTCTGGAGAGAGAGAGAGAGTATTAGAAAATTAGTAATCGAAGAAGCTTTTAAACAAAAGGAAGAACTTAAAAAAACTCTCAAGGGACACTCTCTGTTTCTTAAAATGGATGCCTGCACACGTCACAGAGTGAACTATTTTGCCATCAATGTCCGATTTGTTTGTGACAAAAATGAAATAGTTACCAAGACATTGGCAGTAAAAGACACCAAAGCTCATCACACAAGTGAGTTTCTCCAGGTCTTGGTGGAAAAGGTTCTGCAAGACTATGAACTTAAAAAAGAGCAAGTTCTTTCTGTCGTAACTGACAATGCTTCAAATATGATAAGTACTATTAAGCTAATGAGAGTAATGATGGTGACCAGCAGCTAGAAGAACATTCTGGGTCCACAGACACAGAAATGTTTGAAATAGAGGAACACAGTATTGTAACTGAGGAGCAAACTGAAGTTGCTTCAGATGAACAGCAACATGATAGTTTAGATGATCTTGTTGAAACTGTGTCAATATGTTCTTTCATTCATCACATGCGCTGTGTTGTGCATACGCTACAACTGGCTATAAGAGACAGTCTGCAAGAAGGACATGCTGCTGCACTGATTGGCAAGGTGAGAAAATTGGCTACTGTTGCCAGAACCCCTAAAGTTGACTCAATTTTGAAGAGACGTGCTGGAAAAGGGGCAATTATTGATCAAGCCACACGATGGGGCAGTACTTACTTAATGATTCAGCGCTTGGTTGAACTGAAAACCTTTCTTGTAGACATAGCTAACCCTCAACTGACGCTAAATGAAAGTCAGTGGAATCAGGTGACTGAGCTGTAAAAATTGCTAGAGCACCCATTTACAGTGACTAAAAAATTACAAGCAGAGGACTTAACTCCAGGTATTTTCTTAAAGGAGTGGAAGAACCTGATGTTTCGCCTGTCCCAAAGAGGAGGGTTAATTGCAAGTGGCATTGCTACATCAATGAAACAGAGAGAGGAGCTACTATTACAAAATAACATTCTTTTGGCAGCTGTTTATGTAGACCCAATGCATCGGATTCTTCTAGATGATCAACAGCTAAGTAAAGGAAAAGAAGCTCTGTTTGAAATAGCAGTAAGGATGAAAGGGTTGCAGAACAGTCAGGAGGAACAAGAAGAATTTGGTCGTCCTGCCACATCTTCACCCTCATCATCAACTGATGAAGAATTTAATTTCGAAAAATATTTGGATCACAAGGACCGTGCAAAGCGTTCCCGCATAGAAGAAGAGTCATCCCCATCAAGGAACACAGCCAGTACATTTCAGCAGAATTTTTCATGTGCACTAAAAGAAATTGAGAAATTTGACCGTTCATCAAAAATAACAGTGCAACAAGCGATTCCTCTGTATCCTGACATTGTCAGAGATGTTGCCCGAGTGGTTACTGCTTTGCCACCAACACAAGTTAGTGTAGAGAGGTTGTTCTCTGCTCTCAAAATAATTAGATCAGATTTGAGGGCATCCATGAAGGAGGATCTGACAGAGGCAATACTTTTTCTGAGGACAAATTTATAGATTTCTTCTTATTAACTGCATAAAAGTGTTTATTGCATATTTACTTACAGTTTAGAAAAGTTTCTAAAAGTTATTTGCTATATTCTAATTTATTCTAATAAATGTAGTTTTTGCTCTAAGTGGTCTGATTACTTATATGATGGTGAGAAACTGAATAAGCACAATGTTTAATATTTTACAACAGTAAATTTGTTGTTATGAATTGGCCATTTATGAAGGAGTCGGAGCCGGAGTCGGAGCCTGATAAAAGCCAGGAGTCGGAGTCGCAACTGTGGCTTACCGACTCCACAGCCCTGGCTAAGATCACATGAGGGAATCTTTAATGTTTTAATCTACTCATATCTTCACTGTTTAAATGAGTCTCCTGTATACACAATATGTCCGCATTGGACCTCATTGCCTCCTTCCATAGTATTGACCTCTTATAAGGGGAATTTAAGCCATTGACATTTACAGATAAAAACTTAATCACCATCTATGAGTGTGACCAAGAATGCTAAGTGCCGCTGCTGTGTATAAGGTATACTGGTGGGACTAACCAAACATACCATAAAACATCCAAACTCATACTTATCCTGGGCAATGGCGCCCGCTTGAACAAATTGCTTCTCACCCCTTTTCCCCACCTCTGTAGATCCAACTGTGAAGTACTGCCACTGTGAATGCAAAAAACAGTAAACACAAATAACATTCAAACTAATAACAATGCCCTCTAAGGCACACATACAGAGAGCCTTTGTAGGCTGCCTGTCAACGGTATCGGGGGGCCCAGCATAAGCTTAATAGGCCACAAATAGCCTGGGCCCTGACATAAGACCCAAACTTGGACCAGTACCAGAAGAAGTACCAAATTTGGAGAAAAACAGCACAAAAAAACCAGAAAATTTGGGAAGCAGTAAAAAATCAAAAAGGCTGCATGAAAAATCTCCATATAAGGAAAAAATAAAACAAACACAAAACCAAAAGCCAGAGTTCCAAAGATCCTGGTGAATGATCCATGTCGAAGTCCCGATAGCCGTAAGTTATGGGGTCCTGCCATAAATGACCCCCGGCTTCTCAGACCCGGAGAGTCCTACCCCAACAGGTTTTACTGCTCTCAATTTGTATAACCAAAAAGAACGAAGCCATCAAAGTTCCCCTGATAAATATCAACCACCAGAGGACCTCCTCCAGATTTCCGTTTTCTGTTCCAGAAGACTAAACCAGTTCCTTGTTGCATGCTGCTCACTAGGGTGACCGCAAAAAATCGATGTCGGAATTTTGTCCGTCTGGACCCCACAAAACGATTCCCCTTTCCAGATATTGAGAGAGCCAAAATTTGAGCTTGATCAAACGACGTTAACCCGTGCCGCTCGTCGCTCAAAGTTTGAAAAAATCCAAATTGAGGTATTTTAAGATTTAGGTATTTTGCATAGTCTGTTAGACTATAAAGAATGTGACAACAACATTGCAGAAATAGCCCTGACCAAATTTTTGAACCATTTGTGGTATTTGAATGCAGAGTTGGTGGGATTATCGTTTTTTGATCCCACCATTACAGACAATGAAAAGTTGTTAATGGCTAATAAGTTGCTCAGTAGCACAGATGAACCATCAGAGCACGCTAGGGTTGTAAATCCAAAAGTTAGGAAAGAAAAATTAAAAGAGGTAGGAAGTAACCGACTTTAACGACCTTCTGACAAAAGATGAAGAACAAAAGCAATATGTCCTGCAAGTTGTAAGCAAATGCCGAGCATTATATTCTGACATTTCAAAAACTACTTTAACAAAAGCTCTAGAATAGATTAGATAACTATGTAAAATTATCAACTCATGTAGGTTAGCATGCTCTGATGGTTCATCTGTGCTACTGAGCAATTTATTAGCCATTAACAACTTTTCATTGTCTGTAATGGTGGGATCAAAAAACGATAATCCCACCAACTCTGCATTCAAATACCACAAATGGTTCGAAAATTTGGTCAGGGCTATTTCTGCAATGTTGCTGTCCCATTCTTTATAGTCTAACAGACTATGCAAAATACCTAAATCTTAAAATACCTCAATTTGGATTTTTTCAAACTTTGAGCGACGAGCGGCACGGGTTAACGTCGTTTGATCGAGCTCAAATTTTGGCTATCTCAATATCTGGAAAGGGGAATCGTTTTGTGGGGTCCAGACGAACAAGATTCTGACATTTTTTTCCCCCCCCATATGAGATCCGGTCACCCTACTGCTCACGCTTGAGACCATTCCTCCAGGATTGGTCGTAGAAGTGTGTTTTTCCCCCTCAGCTCCCCATCTTTGAGAGGGAGATTCCATTCTTTACAAAGGCGCAAAGCTTGCTCCAAATTGTTCGCCACATGCTTGCGTCCATCTTTCGTTATTACCAACTTCACTGGGAACCCCCACTTGTACGGGATATTATGCTCTCTTAGGATCCCCGTGCATGATGAAAATGTTCTCCTGCGTGCTAGAGTGAAAGCTGACAAGTCCGCAAATATAATTATGTCTTTAAAGCGGTCAGGCAGAGATGGTGGACTTCGAGCAGCTTCCATCACCTTTTCTTTTATATGAAAAAAATGGATTCTTACTATAACATCTCTCGGTATTGCGGTTGGGAGTCGGTTTGGCTTGGTCAGTCTGTGCGCCCTGTCCATAATCAGATCGAGCTGTGAGGTCTCCGGCAACAGACATGAGAAAAAGTCAGTAAGAAATTCTTTAAGGTCTTCAGTCTTCACCGTTTCCGCAATGCCCCTCAAACGGACGTTGTTGCGGCGAGATCTGTCTTCCATATCTGCTATTTTCAGTTTTAATGCATCCACCTCTTCATCCGTGGACACCACTGTGTCTACCACCTCATTGTGCGCAGCGGTTAACTCCGCCATCTTATCTTCTATGTGGGACGTGCGTTCCTCCAGAACATTAATGTCCTTTTGCATAGATCTAAGCATATTTTGCATATCTTTTTTAAAGGTAGACATTATTTCAGACATAAGTTGTCTCATAGTGTGCTCGTTTAGTGGTTCTCCAGCAGAGGTAAATACATTGCTTTGTCTGAATTCTTTAGAGACGCTTGAGGCCCTTGAGCCACTTCCATGAGGGGAAGCCTGGCGCTGGATTTCTGATTCCTCCCCACCGCTTCCATCCCTCTGCGCCGTGGAGTTTCCAGAATCAATCCCCTCCCGGTCCTCCCTGCTATACTCGGGTAAATTGCTCGCCTTATTTTCCCCCTCCGCATGCCTCCGTGGGGCTTCTCCCACCTCTCCCCTTATGCGTGGGGCGGATGAGCGCTGTGTCTCTATGCCGCGTCTGTGCTTCCCAGCGCCATTTTGTTCACTCTCCGCCGCCGGGTAAAACTGGTTGAGTTTGAGGGGGCTTTTCCTACCCTTTCCTCTGTTGCTGCGAAGGTCCTTCATGGCCCCACACTTCCCACTGCTATCCGCAGTCTTTCGGGTCTGGAGCCGTTGCTGTACAAAGCTGTGTGCCGCTTTATGGGGTCAGTATGCACCGGAGAAGTTCTACTCTGCTTCTGTCTCCATGTGCAGCAGGCCACGCCCCCCATGACGGCAGACTTTTATACCCGTGTATTACTATGAATAGCTCTATTACCTGTCTATAACCACAGTATTTAGTCTGAAGGATCGCCAGCTGTCCCATCTCCTGAGATATGAAGTTGTATTATCAGTGGATGAAGCAATTATCTTCTCTGATAATTGTCATTCACCAGTGCTATGATCTCAGTCAATGACCGACATTTGGAGTTTTTCCAATACCCTGCAATTTTAATTCTACTAGCTATGAGGATGTGTGTAATCACTGTCCTGAACTCGTGTGGAATTAAATCCAGGTCAATGGCCAGAAGGGCCTGCTCTTTCCCAATTTTTATTGGGATGCCGCTAATTTGAGACACTAAATGGGAGATTGCGTCCCAGAGCTGCTCTACTTTACCAGACATGTAACATATCTGCGTTGGCGTCTCCGCTCCTCCAGCACACATCTGGGGTGTTGTGGTAGATCTTAGACAATCTGTATGGTGTGAAGTACCACCTGTACAGCAGCGTTCTGGCATTCTCCAGGTGATTGGTGCACTTAGGGACACACTCTATCATTGAGAAGGACATTTGCCGTTGACCCGGGGTGATCCCACACTACAGATCAATCTGCCATTTGTGGAGATACGAGTCCAGACAGGGGAAGGTCTCCTCCAGCATACGCTTATAGCTTATGGACAGCGCTCTTACTTGCCGTGCTGGGGCGAGGAGCATTGCATATAATTTGGAGGGTTATGAGAATATTATATATTTTTTTCTCTGTAGAAAATGTCTTATTTGTAGATATTTATAATGATCTCTATGTGGTTGCTGATATTTCTCTCTGATCATAGAGAAGGATAACAATATTCCTTCCTCGTACATGTCTCCGATCAGTAGGACTCACAGTGATTTCCAGGTTTGAATTTGGTGGTCTGGAATACACCGCTCCAAAGTCTCTATGGGGGCTTTAGAGAGCGCCAAATTGATAGTGTGCATTTTATTGATTAGAAGGCTCCACACTCCCAGTGCCGCTTTCACTGTTGGTGGCAGACACAATTTTTTAATATCACCAGGGTTAGGCCCGGTAAAGATATCAGTAAAAAAACAATGCAACAATTGGGGATTTTATGAGATGTTTCGCGATTTCTATCCAATGTCTGTTATCCTTATCATTCCACTTCAACCTCAGTTATTCAAATATGGCTGCCCTATAATACCTCACCACTGAGGAGCAGCCCATTTCCTCATCTTTTATTGGGATACATAGTATATCTGCTTTAACTCTGTGCTGTTTGTGACGGAGTCAGTTTCTGCTGAGTTGATTTCTAGAGTGGACCCTCTGGGTCGTGGCACACACCCGCCTAGAGCGAGCTGACCTTGTGAGGAACCACCCCCTATACAGGGAGTGTCAGGGGCAAGACCAAGGGCATTGCTAGAACCAGACGGCCGGCTCAAGGAAGACACAAGTGCGAGTGTCTGGCAACAGGGAACATGCAGGGTGTCATGATCCCAGTGCAGGTTTTTGAGCTGCACGTCAGGGGTTAATGTTGTGAGTTCATTTTCCCCTTCACTACTGAGGCCCGAGGAACTCCCTCTTCTGGTGAAGAAAGGTAGTGAGCCTGATTGTCAAACACCTGGGGCTGATGATGATGACTGGCTGAGTGGAGTTAATGACTGGATATAAGGCTGCCGACGCCCTTCTGGCCTGCGGGTGATTTCTCTGTGGACTTCTAGGAAACCAGTCTGATTCCTGCTCATCTAAAGCTAAGATTTCTGCTTTGCCTTTTTGCATTAGTGTTTTGTTTTCCTTGCTTTTCTGGATTCTGCCATTCCCTGCTGGGGTTAGCTGAATCTCCTTTTGCCTGTTGCTCTGTCTTCAGAATATTCCTGAGTACTGACATAGCTTTTTTGAAGCCTAGCGTCTTCAGGGCCTTTTTACTGTCAGTTTGTTGGCTCTTATTTTCATAGGGTTTTTTCACGGATTGCAGACAGCAGCCTTCCTGTCCTTTCCTATCTAAGCTAGCGTGGGCCCCATCTTTGCTCAGTCTATCTTTCTGTCTGTGTTTTGTTCTTTCTTCTTGCTTTACCGTCATTATATGTGGGGGGCTGCCTTTTACTTTGGGGTCTGCTCTGGGGCAGTTTAGATTTCCCTTTCTGTCTTTAGGCTATGTAGTCCTCCGGCTGTGATCGAGGGGCCTAGGGCATCGTAGGAGCCCCCCACGGCTACTGCTAGTTGTGTTGATAGGTTCAGGGGTCTGCAATCCGATAGCTGCCAACTTCTCTGGTTTTCTGGACTTAGCTAGCATTACTATTTTTGCCTCCTACGGTGACTCAATCATAACAGAATCACCCGCCATACCGCAGATTCTAGGGTACTCAATAGCAGGAAAGAATTGTATAAAAAAAAAAGAAAGTGTGTATATTTTTTCCTCTATATCTCTGAGGCCGTAGGGGGAATTTCTTTTTTTTTTTTTTCTCTCTCAATGGAGATAAAGCAATTGTCTGATCGTGTGGAGCAGCTCGCTGCGGAAGTGCGGGGAATTTCCGCCTACCTTGCTCATTCACATGCTGCTGAACCAAAGATTCCTACACCTGATGCATTTTTTGGGAATCGGTCTAAATTTTTGAATTTCAAAAATAATTGTAAATTATTTTTTGCCTTGAAGCCTAACTTGTCAGGGAGCTCCGCGCAGCAGGTTAAAATTGTCATCTCTTTGCTGCGTGGCGATCCCCAGGATTGGGCGTTTTCTTTGAAACCAGATGATCCTATTCTGACTAATGTGAACGCATTTTTTCAGGCCTTGTGGTTGTTGTATGACGAACCTAATGCCATTGATCATGCTGAAAAGACCCTGCTGGCATTGAACCAGGGTCGTGATTCTGCAGAGTTGTACTGTCAAAAGTTCCGAAAGTGGGCGGTACTTACTACCTGGAATGATAATGCCTTGGCTGCTCTCTTTCGGAAGGGGTTGTCAGAAGCCGTAAAAGATACTATGGTGGGATTTCCTGTTCCCTCTGGTCTTGACGATTCTATGTCTTTAGCCATTCAGGTTGATCGGCGTTTACGCGAACGCAGAGCTGCACGAGAGGTGTTGCCACCTGTTGAACAGATGTCTGAACCTATGCAATGTGATAGAGTTTTTTCCAGAGAGCAGCGTCAGGAGTTCAGAAGGCATAATAAGTTGTGTTTTTTCTGTGGAGATGCCTCGCATATTATTTCTGTCTGTCCTAAACGCGAGAAACGCTTTGCACACACGTTTTCTGTTGGTGGTGTTCAACCTAAGTTTCTTCTGGCTATTACTCTGATCTGCTCCTTGTCCACATTTTCCGCCAAGGCTTTTGTGGATTCGGGAGCAGCTCTAAACCTAATGGACTTGGATTTTGCTAAACGTTGTGGATTTCCGATGGCACCTCTGCAGACGCCTATCCCTTTGAGGGGGATTGATGCTACTCCTTTGGCTAAAAATAAACCTCAGTTTTGGACCCAGGTGGTAATGTGGGTCGCCCCAGACCATCAAGAAAATTGCAGGTGTTTGGTGTTACATAATCTGCATGATACTATTGTTCTGGGGTTTCCCTGGTTACAAATTCATAATCCAGTTTTGCATTGGAAATCTGTGTCTGTGGTGAGTTGGGGTTGTCGGTGTGCCTTTAGTGAGGCTCCGGTGTTTTCCACCTCTCCTCAGTCGCATGATGTTCCTGATTATTTGGCGGACTTTTATGATGTATTTAGTGAGAATGAGTCTGCGTCTCTGCCTCCTCATAGGAGTTATGACTGTGCTATTGAACTGAGCCCGGGGTGTAAATTTCCCAAGGGTCGGCTCTTCAATTTATCTGTACCCGAGCACGAGGCTATGCGATCCTATATTAAGGAGGCGTTGGAGAAGGGTCATATTAGACCATCCTCGTCACCCTTAGGTGCCGTTTTTTTTTTTTTTTGTAGCCAAAAAGGATGGATCATTAAGACCTTGTATTGATTATCGTGCTCTCAACAAAATTACTGTTAAATATCAGTATCCGTTACCCCTGATTTCTGATCTATTCTCCAGAGTTAAAGGTGCTTGCTGGTTTACCAAGCTTGACCTCAGGGGGGCGTATAATCTTATTCGCATTAAGCATGGGGATGAATGGAAGACGGTGTTTAATACCCCGGAGGGACATTTTGAGTACCTGGTGATGCCTTTTGGGCTCACTAATGCCCCTTCTGTCTTCCAGTGCTTCATGAACGATATTTTCCGAGATTTTGTCGATAAATTTTTGATTATCTATCTGGATGATATTTTGATCTTCTCCAAGGATTGGGATTCTCATGTGGAACATATTCGGACTGTGTTCCGGATCTTGAGGGATAATTCCCTGTATGTCAAAGGATCTAAATGCCTTTTTGGAGTACAGAGGATTTCTTTTTTGGGATTTATTTTGTCTCCGTCAACTATTGAAATGGACCCGGCCAAGGTACAGGCCATTTACGATTGGGTTCAGCCCACTTCTTTGAAGGCCCTCCAGAAGTTTTTGGGTTTTGCTAATTTTTATCGGAAATTTATAGCAAAATTTTCTAGTATTGCCAAGCCATTGACTGATTTGACTAAGAAGAGTGCTGATGTGTTAAATTGGTCCCCGGAGGCTGTTTCTTCCTTTCAGGAGCTGAAGCTAAGATTCACCTCCGCTCCGGTTTTGCGGCAACCTGATGTCTCACTTCCGTTCCAGGTAGAGGTGGATGCTTCTGAGATTGGTGCAGGAGCTGTTTTGTCCCAAAAGGATCCTGTAACATCTAAAATGAATCCCTGTGCTTTCTTTTCCCGAAAGTTCTCTCCATCTGAACGTAACTATGATGTGGGGAATCGGGAACTGTTAGCCATGAAATGGGCATTTGAGGAGTGGAGACATTGGTTGGAGGGAGCTAAGCATCAAGTCGTGGTCCTCACTGACCACAAGAATTTGATTTACCTAGAGTCGGCTAAGCGCTTGAACCCTAGACAGGCTAGGTGGGCCTTGTTTTTTACACGTTTTGATTTTGTGGTTTCTTTTCTTCCTGGAACTAAGAATGTCAAGGCTGACGCCCTCTCTAGGAGCTTCTTTGCTGATTCTCCTGTGGTGACCAAGCCTGCTACCATCTTAGGCGAAGGGGTAGTTCTGTCTGCCATCTCGCCCGATTTGAGACGTGCTCTGGAAGAGTTCCAGGAGGACAAACCTGAGCGTTGTCCCAGTGGAAAGTTGTATGTTCCTGACCAGTGGAAGAAGAGAGTGATGTCTGAAGTTCATTGCTCTGCTTTGGCTGGTCATCCAGGTATTTTTGGTACTAGAGATCTGGTGAGTCGGTCTTTTTGGTGGCCCTCCTTGTCTCGTGATGTCAGGAATTTTGTGCAGTCCTGTGGGACGTGCTCCCGGTCTAAATCGTGTTCTCGCTCTAGTGGGTTGTTGATGCCTTTGCCTGTCCCCAAGAGGCCATGGACCCATATTTCAATGGATTTCATCTCTGATATGCCTGTCTCTCAAAGGATGACTGTTATTTGGGTGATTTGTGATAGGTTCTTTAAGATGGTTCATCTTGTACCACTCCCTAAGTTGCCGTCTTCCTCTGAATTGGTGCCCCTGTTTTTACAACAGGTGGTTCGCTTGCACGGGATTCCTGAGAACATTGTATCTGACAGAGGAGTCCAGTTTGTGTCTAGATTTTGGAGAACTTTCTGTTCCAAGCTGGGAATTCAGTTGTCCTTCTCCTCTGCTTTTCACCCTCAGACCAATGGGCAGACAGAGAGAACAAACCAGACCTTGGAGTCATATTTGAGATGTTTTATTTCTGCTGATCTGGATGATTGGGTTTCATTTTTGCCCTTGGCCGAATTTGCTTTAAATAATAGAGCTAGTTCTGCCACTTTGATGTCTCCTTTTTTTTTGTAACTTTGGGTTTCATCCTCGATTTTCTTCAGGGCAGGTGGAGCCCTCTGCCTGCCCAGGGGTTGACACTGTGGTGGAGAGAATGCACCAGATCTGGGACCAAGTGGTGGATAAGTTATCTCTCTCCCAGGAAAAGGCCCAGCGGTTTTCCAACCGACATAGGACCATTGGTCCCCAATTTAAGGTTGGTGATATGGTGTGGTTATCATCAAAAAATATTGCTATGAAGGTGGCTTCTCCTAAGTTTAAGCCTAGATTTATTGGACCTTACAAGATTTTGGAGATTATTAATCCGGTCTCTTTTCGTTTGGCTCTTCCTGTCACATTTAAAATCCATAATGTGTTTCATAAGTCCTTGTTGAAGAGGTTTGTTGAACCAGTTGTTCCTGGGGTGGCACCTCCGGACCCTGTATTGGTTGAAGGTAACATGGAATATGAGGTAGAGAAGATACTGGATTCCCGTCTGGCTAGACGGAGACTCCAGTATTTGGTTAAGTGGAAGGGTTATGGTCAGGAGGATAATTCCTGGGTCTCTGCCTCTGATATTCATGCCAAAAGATTGGTGCGTGCCTTTCATCGGGCTCACCCTGATCGCCCTGTGGCATGGATGAGGGTTCGGTGACCCCTCCTCAAGGGGTAGGTACTGTTGTGAGTTCATTTTCCCCTTCACCATTGAGGTCTGATGAACTCCCTCTTCTGGTGAAGGAAGGTAGTGAGGCTGATTACCAAGCACCTGAGCTGGATGATGATGACTGGGTGACGGGAATTGCTTACTGGATATAAGGCAGCCGACGCCCTTCTGCCTTGCTGGTGATTCTCTGAGGGATTCTAGGAGACCAGTCTGATTCCTGCTCCTCAAAAGCTAAGTTTTCTGCTCTGCTTTTTGCATTTGTGTTTTGGTTTTGTTTTGCCTTGTTTTTCTGGATTTCTGCCATTCCCTGCTGGGATGAGCTGAATTCCTTTTTGCTCTGTCTTCAGAAAATACCTGAGTACTGATATAGTCTTTTTGAAGCCTAGCGTCTTCAGGCCTTTTTTCCCTATCAGCCTGTTGGCTCTTGTTTTGATAGGGTTTTGGCGGATTGCAGACAGCAGCTTTTCTGTCCTGTCTTATTTAGTTAGCTTGGGCCCCATCATTTGCTCAGCCTATCTTTCTATCTGTGTTAGTGTTTTTTCATCTTGCTTCACTGTCATTATATGTTGGGGGCTGCCTATTGCTTTGGGGTCTGCTCTGGGGCAGTTTATATTTCCCTTTCTGTCTTTAGGCTATTTAGTTCTCCGGCTGTGATCGAGGGGTCTAGGGCACCGTAGGAACCCCCCACGGCTACTGCTAGTTGTTGTTGATAGGTTCAGGGGTCTGCAATCCGATAGCTGCCAACTTCTCTGGTTTTCTGGACTTAGCTAGTATTTCTGTTTTTACCTCCTACGGTGACTCATTCATAACATTTGACCTGCACACCTGGGGTTAATGATTGTGGCCTCTTTTTGGTTCTGGGAGAGCTTCTTAAACCCCTGGGAAGCTCCAATCCCTGCCAGTTATACTTTTACCTTTGGCCGAGTGTGCTGACCTCTGTGTGCCTGTGCCTGTTCGTTGTTATAGCTTGTTTATATGGTTCTGACCCGGTTCTGTTTCCCATTGTGAGTTTGCCTGTTGATTCTGTACTGCGCTACTATCTCTGTGTATGACTCATTGCCTGTGATCTGAAAACTCTCTGCTCGCCCCTCTTGTACCTTGCAGCTATCTCTGTGTATTACTCATTGGCTACGTCCTGACTATCCTCCCTGTCTATGCCCCTTGGTAACTTTATCTTGCAGTTACCCTGCTAGGAGTTCTCTTGCAGCTCCTAGCTCTCTGGAGTTTAGGCCACGCCCCTAGCAGTCAAGTGCTTCAGGTTCTGCTGTTCTGAAGTACGCATCTACTCGGCTGCTGCCCGCTCCACAGGTATCTTTGAGCACAGTTCGCTTTACTCAGGACACGCGCACTGGCTCAGTGAGCAAGTTCAGTGCTGTGTTCCTGACACAGGGTACAAGACATAACAAAGCGTGGTCACAGGGTTTCTTCAATAAAGCGTGGTCTTAGTGTTTAATCAGGAACAAGACATGATAACAAGGAAAAAGTGATATATAGCAAGGTGCGTGCGTGGACATGCCGAGGTCCAAGGCATGATTCGTGCTAGGTGGCACGCCAAGGTTCCAGCAAGGGCTAGATGGCATCGGACTCCAGACATCTGGCAACGATCGACAGGCTCAGGACATCAGGCTGTGGACATCAGCTCCGAACATCAGGCCGCAGTCATCAGGCTCCGGACCTCTGCCAGCGATTGGCAGGCTTCGGGCATCCGACAGGCAAGCCAGGTTTCAGGCAAGGAGGCACGCCAGAGTTCAAGACATGGTGTGTGTTAGGAGACACGCCATGGTCCAAGGCAGGGTTCAAGGCAGGATGCTTGCTAGGAGACACACCAGGGTCCAAGGCAGGGTTAAAGGCAGGGTGCGTGCTAGGGGGCACACCAGGGTGTAGGCTAGGCCCTGTGCATGCTAGGTGGCACGCCAGGGTTCATGGCAGGTCCTGCGCATGCTTTAGAGAAGGACGGGGAGGTATGCCAAGGAGCAGGCTAGGGCTTGCATGTGCCAGGAGGCATGCTAGGGTTTAGGCTAGGGCCTGTGCGTGCTAGGAGGCACGCCAGGTTTCATGGCGGGACCTGCGCGTGCTTTAGAGATGCACAGGGAGGTATGCCAAGGAGCAAGCTAGGGCCTGCGCATGCCAAGAAGGCACGCAATGCACATTGCAGTGACAGCGTGAGTGCAAGGAAGCACAGAGAGCATGGCTGGGGCACTGGCTAGCTGGTCGGGCTGAGGCTCAGAGAGGTGGGCAAGACTGAGGCGAGCATGGCTAAGGAACAACAGGCGGACACAGCTAAGTCACTGGCTGACGAGCACGGCTGAGGCACAAGCAGGCGGGCAGGCTAAGGCGGGCACGGCTGAGGCACAAACTGGCAGATGAGGCAAGGCCAGGGGCATGCAAAGGGCACGTGGAGAAACTATGCAAAGTAAAGCACAGAACAAGGAGCAGAATGTAGGCTGAAGCACAGAGCTTGGTACAAGAAAGAGAAGCAAAGCATAAGCTAGAGCCCAGAGCCGGGTCAGAAACATAGAGCAAAGTACAGACAGGTAGCATAGCGTATGCTGAGGCACAGCCGGGGACAAGGGAAAAGTGGAGCATATGCCAGAGCACAGAGCCGGGTATATGGCAAAGAACAGAGTACAATACAGGGCTTGTGCTAAAGGAGCACGGGAAGGCAGAATACAAAGATAAGGCATAAAGCAGAGTACATGGCCAAAGCGCGTACAGACCGTACAGTGAGGCACAGTACGGAAACAGGCTTGTGCAAGAGAGCACGATAGGACAGGGTGTAGGAGAGAAGCAGAGCTTGTGCTAAAGTAGCGCAATAAGACAGAGTATAGAGAAAGCACGCAAGGCACAGGACACGAGGCAAGATACAGGACTTGAGACAAGGTACAAGATATCAGACGAAGACAGGACACCAGAGGAAGAACAGCACAAAGGACAAACACAGGACACTAGACAAAGTACAAACACAGAGCGTGTGCGAAGAACCACAACAGGGCAGAGGGCAGGGGCACAGAATACAGGGAGCGGTCTGATATTGGGTATTAGTACCTGGACTTCCGGATCAGGACCATGAGTGGCACTTCCGGGTCAAGTCCTCCAGAACCATAGAGCGGATTGCTGGATCAGGTCCTCCTGGACCATAGAGCCGATCACTGGGTCAGGTCCTCCTGGACCATAGAGAGGATCACATGGTCGGGTCCTCCTGGACTATAGAGAGGATTGCTGGGTCAGGTCCTCCTTGACCATAGAGAGGATCACATGGGCGGGTCCTCCAGGACCATTGAGAGGATTGCTGGATCAGGTTCTCCTGGACCATAGAGCCGATGACTGGGTCAGGTCCTCCTGGATCATAGAGAGGGTCACATGGTCCGGTCCTCCTGAACTATAGAGAGGATTGCTGGGTCAGGTCCTCCTGGACCATAGAGAGGATCACATGGTCGCGTCCTCCAGGACCATAGAGAGCATTACTGAATCAGGTCCTCCTGGACCATAGAGAGGACTGCAGCAGGCAGAGCAGAGACGGGCACGCACACAGCAATGGCATGCAGCCATGAGGTAAAGCACACATGCGCACAGCAACGGCATGCACACTAGCGATGTCGCACAGCCATGAGATGAAGCACATGTGCGCACAAGCAATGGCGTATATCCATGAGGTAGAGCACGAGTGTGCACCAGCAACAGCAGGCAACCATGAGATGAGGTGCGCATGCACACTGCTCCAGGGTTCATGCAGCATTACAGACCTGACAGGCATAACAGTGAGGTGCGCGTCCACACTGCTCCAGGGGTCATGCAGTATATCAGACATGAGGGGCATGACACTGTTTTTCCTGCCATATTTATTTTAATATGATTGTAACTCTGAGTATTTTCATGGGGACAGTGATAGGGAGGTTGCGGAATACATACAATATCTGGGGGACTATGAACATTTTTACTGACGTTATTCTTCCTAACCAGGACATGTGTTTCATGCCCAGCATGTCGCCTTTGATCTTTTCTCTGAGAGTCTCATAATTTAATGAGAGCATTCCATCTACTGAGGGGGCCAAGCAGACTCCAAGATATGTTATATTTTCATTATCCCACTTAAAAGGGTACTTAGCTTTAAGGTAAGTTTTACAGGGTGGGCAGCACGGTGGCTCAGTGGTTAGCGCTGCAGCCTTGCAGCGCTGGGGTCCTGGGTTCGAATCCCACCAAGGACAACATCTGCAAGGAGTTTGTATGTTCTCCCCGTGTTTGCGTGGGTTTCCTCCGGGCACTCCGGTTTCCTCCCACACTCCAAAGACATACTGATAGGGAATTTAGATTGTGAGCCCCATCGGGGACAGTGATGAAAATGTGTGCAAACTGTAAAAAGCGCTGCGGAATATGTTAGCGCTATATAAAAATAAAGATTATTACAGGGTGTGGTGCGAGGGTGTAAGATTTAGAATTTGGCATTTGGGGAGATTTAATTTATAGTATGATACTTGGGTAAAAGAGTCTATCACTTCCCTTACGCTATTGAGCGACTCTTCGGGATTAGTAAGGGATAAGATAATGTCCTCCGCGAATAGCCCGATTTTGTGCTCTACATTACCAGTTTTAATACCGGTTATCCCAGGGTGTGATCTAATTTTTTCAACTAAGGGTTCGATTGTTAGTGCAAATATTAGAGGAGCGAGTGGGCATCCCTGCCTCGTTCCATTAGTGATATCAAATGTATCTGACATCATGCCAGAAATGAGGACTGACGCCGACGGGTTAGAGTATAAAGGGGTGATTGCTCGAAGTATATTATCATCAAACCCAAATGTTTACAGCACTTTGAACAAGAACCCCCAATGGACTTGATCGAACGCCTTGCCAGTATCTAAAGAGTGGAGCATAGAGGGAGTCTGTCTCCCTCCGGTTATATGGATGGTATCAATCATCCTCCTTGTGCCATCCAGGGTCTGTCTAGATTTAACAAATCCCACTTGGTCTTTATGCACTAAGGCCGGGATTATTTCTGAGATCCTATTAGCTAGGATTTTGGAATAGATTTTAACCCTTTCCTACATTAGACGTACTGTTCCGTCCATGTGACCTGAGACCTAAGTCCCAAGGACGGAATAGTATGTCATAGCGATAGCTGATCGCGGCCGGGTGTCAGCTTATCAAAACTGACACCTGGCACTGTGTCAGGGGTGGTCACGGAACGCCCCGGCACGTTAACCCCTGGCACACCGCGATCAAACATGATCGCAGTGTACCGAGGGCATAGGAGGGAAGCGCGCAGGGAGTGGGCTCCCTCCGTGCTTCCCTGAGACCCTCGGAGCAGCGCGATGTGCTGCGCTGCTCTGGGGGCCTCCTTCCCTATAGCTCCCCGGATCCAATTTGGCGGCGGGGACCTTCGGGGGCCTGCAGAGAGCCGGCTTCCTCACTGCCCCCAGAGCGCAGGCATGAGGAAGCCTGTGCAGTGCCTGTGTCAGATCGCTGATCTGTCACAGCAATCTGTGATGTGTCAGATCAGCGATCTGTCACATGACAGTGATGTCCCCCCTGAGACAGTGTAATAAAGTTAAAAAAAAAAGTGTAAAAATAATTTATAAAAAATCGCTAAATAAATTTTAAAAAAAAATATTCCCTAATTCACTTTTTGGAAAAAAAAAACAATCAAAGTACACATATTTGGTATCGCCACATCCGTAATGACCCGCCCTATAAAACTGTCCCACTAGTTAACCCATTTATTGAACCCCTTAAAAAATAAAAAACGAAGCAAAGAATAATGCTTCATCATCATACCATCGAACAAAAAGTGCAATAACGCGCGATCAAAAAGACGGACATAAATAACCATGGTACCACTGAAAACGTCATCTTGTCCCGCAAAAAGCGAGCCACCACACAGCGTCATTAGCGAAAAAATAAAAAAGTTATAGCTCGCAGAATAAAGTGATAGTTTTCATTGCATAAAAGCGCCAAAACATAAAAAAAGACATAAATGAGGTATCGCTGTAACCATACTGACCCAAAGAATAAAACCGCCTTATCAATTTTACCACACGTGGAACAGTGTAAACGCACTCAAATTCATGAAATGCTGGTTTTTGTTCATTCTGCTTCCCAAAAATCGGAATAAAAAGAGATCAAAAAAGTCACATGTCCGAAAATGATACCAAAAGAAACGTCAACTTGTCCCGCAAAAAATAAGACCTCACATGACTCGGTGGGTCAAAATATGGAAAAATTATAGCTCCGTTTTTTTCACAAATAAACGCAAGTTGTTTGAATGAAATTTTACCACTAACATGAAATACAATATGTCATGAGAAAACTGTCAGAATCACCGGCATCCATGGAAGCGTTCCAGAGTTATTATCTCATAAAGGGACAGTGGTCAGAATTGTAAAAATTGGTCCGGGCATTAACATGCAAACCACCCTTGGGAGTAATGGGGTTAAGATCCGTATTCAATAATGATATCGGCCTTAAATTGACTGTTCGGTCAGGGATTTTTCCTGGTTTGGGGTTGGGTATTACTGTTGCCTGTATTATCTCTTTTGGAATTTTTCCAATTTGCTTAAATTTTGGAAAATTGTCGTCATGTGAGGGATTAGTATAGTAACATAGTTATTAAGGTTGAAGGGAGACTTTAAGTCCATCTAGTTCAACCCATATCCTATCCTAACTTGCCCTAACATGTTGATCCAGAGGAAGGCAAAAAAAAACCATGTGGCAAACAGTAAGCTTCACATTGGGGAAAAAAAATTCCTTCCCGACTCCACATACGGCAATCAGACTAACTCCCTGGATCAACGCAATATTAAGGAAACTAGTGTATATACCCTGTAATATTATACTTTTCAAGAAAGGCATCCAGGCCCTTCTTAAATTTTAGTAGGGAATCACTCATTACAACATCATATGGCAGAGAGTTCCATAGTCTCACTGCTCTTACAGTAAAGAATCCGCGTCTGTGAGTATGCTTAAACCTTCTTTCCTCCAGACGTAGAGGATGCCCCCTTGTCCCCGTCACAGGTCTAAGAGTAAAAAGATCATTAGAAAGGTCTTTGTATTGACCCCGCATATATTTATACATTGTAATAAGATCACCCCTAAGCCTTCGATTCTCCAAACTAAATAACCCCAAGTGTAATAACCTGTCTTGGTATTGCAGACCCCCCAGTTCCCTAATAACCTTGGTTGCTCTTCTCTGCACCCGCTCCAGTTCAGCTATGTCTTTCTTATACACCGGAGACCAGAACTGTACACAGTATTCTGTAAATTCTTTATTTTAAAATTTTTGAAGTTTTTGAACATCACCATTAAACACAACACCAATTCTCAGGTACAGTTGGCGACATATTAAATAGTGTCTGGTTTAGGGTGAGAAGGGAGGAGAAAATAAGGAAAAAATAGGTAGGGGAGGAAAGGAAAAAAGAAAGGGAAGGGGAAAAGGGTACATATTCATATACAATATCAACAACATTAACAATAACAACATGTGGTTGACAACATGAGCACAATCATTGAATCATTGAATGGGTGCACTTCAGAAAATAACGCATCTCCAAGTATTACAATTGGGCTATCTAATATGGTGTAGTGAGGCTAGGAGCCCCAAAAACAGAAGCCACCTAATTCAGTAGAACTTAACAAAACAAAAAACTCTAAAATGTTCCTAAAGAGGGTTGTCTTCTAAGTATCTATTCCAAGGGGCCCAAGTCGACACGAAAGCTCTATGATTATAAATTTCCCAGCTAGACAGCTCCTCTAAACGATAAATCTGATTTATTTTCGCATACCATTCTCCCAACGTGGGAGGAGCTACATCCTTCCAATGGGTAGCTATCAACTGTCTCGCCGCACTCAACATCAGTGGAAGAAGCCCATGTTTTTTTGGTAAAAAATCTTTTGACGGGCATGAAAGGAGAGCTTCCGTGGCTCTAAGATCAACCTTTATTAATCCTAATTTTTTGAGAACTTGCTCAACTCCCTCCCAAAAAACTCGCAATCTAGGAAACTGTACACAGTATTCTAAGTGTGGTCTCACTAGTGACTTATATAGAAGTAAAATTATGTTCTCCTCATGAGCATCAATGCCTCTTTTAATGCATCCCATTATTTTATTTGCCTTTGCAGCAGCTGCCTGACACTGGCCACTAAATGTGAGTTTGTCGTCCACCCATACACCCAGGTCTTTTTCAGTGACAGTTTTGCCCAGTGTTTTACAATTAAGCACATAATTATACATCTTGTTCGTTCTACCCAAGTGCATGACCTTACATTTATCCCCATTAAAGCTCATTTGCCATTTATCAGCCCAAGCTTCTAGTTTACATAAATCCTCCTGTAATATAAAATTGTCCTCCTCTGTTTTGATTACCCTGCAGAGTTTAGTGTCATCTGCAAATATTGAAATGCTACTCTCTATGCCCCCTACAAGGTTATTAATATGTTAAAAGCGGGCCCAAAACTGACCCCTGTGGTACCCCACTGCTAACCGTGACCCAGTCCAAGTGTGCTCCATTAATAACCACCCTTTGTTTCCTATCCCTGAGCCAGCTCTTAACCCACCTACACACATTTTCCCCTATCCCCATTGTTCTCATTTTATGTATCAACCTTTTGTGTGGCACCGTATCAAAAGCTTTTGAAAAGTCCATGTACACCACGTCCACTGCATTCCCTTGGTCCAGTCCGGAACTTACCTCTTCATAAAAGCTTATCAGATTAGTCTGACAGGAACGGTCCCTTGTAAACCCATGTTGATATTGGATCATAAGGTTATTCTTCTCCAGATACTCCAGTATAGTATCTCTTTGAAAAACCTCCAGGATTTTACCCACAGTTGAGGTTAAACTTACTGGCCTATAATTTCCAAATTCAGTTTTTGTCCCCTTTTTGAATATTGGCACCACATTTGTAATACGCCAGTCCTGTGGTACAGACCCTGTTATTATGGAATCTTTAAAGATTAAAAATAATGGTCTATCTATGACTGTGCTTAATTCCTCGGGGGTGTATCCCATCCGGGCCCAGGGATTTGTCAATTTAATGATTTTTAGACGCCGCCGTACTTCCTGCTGGGTTCAGCAGGTGAAATTTAATGGAGAAATTTTATCCCTGATCATGTTATCCGTCATGGGATTTTCTTGTGTAAATACTGTTGAAAAAAAGTCATTTTGCATATTGGCTTTTTCCTCATCCTCATCCACCATTTCACCCAGACTATTTTTAAGGGGGCCAACACGATCATTTTTTAGTTTCTTACTATTTTTGTAGTTAAAGAATATTTTGAGATTATTTATACTTTCTCTGGCATTGAGTCTCTCTGTCTCAATCTTTGCTGTTTTGATTTGCTTTTTACAGAATTTATTTAATTTTCTGTATTTATATAATGCCTCATCACTACCTACTTGCTTTAATGTATGTATATCTTGTAATTTTTGTAATATTCGCTCGTTAGTCCATCAGTGCCGGGGGACTTGTTATTTGTCATAACTCTCATTGTTTGCTGTATTTCTCCTTGGGATATTGGTTGGTTTCATATATGTAAAGTGTTCTCTGGTATCTTAGGAAATTTTATGTGCTCCAAGAATTGATTTATTTGTTGGGTGGTGGTATTGTGGTATTTTCCTGTAGATTATAGAGGGAGGAATAGTAATGTGAGAAGGTATTGGCGATTTCCTTGGGGTTATATATTATACTTTTTTGGTCATCCTGTATGTGGGATAATCTTTGTTTTGTCATTTTGGCTTTAATTTTGTTGGCTAATATTTTCACTTTGTTTCCCTTCCAATAATATTTTTGTCTTTGCTTTTCCTTAAATTATGCTCACATTTGTGCTGGAGCAGTTGATATAATTCATACCTTAGATTTTGTAATTTTTGGAGAATTGTGTTTGTGGGGCTACGTTTGTGCGTCTCTTCTGGAGCGGCTATATTTTGACTAATTTCCTCTATTTGGTGTAGTCTCGATTTTTTTTTTTTTTTTTTTTTTTTAAATTTTGGGACGCTATTTGGAGCAGTTTATCCCGGATGTAGGCCTTGTGAGCACACCACACTGTAGATACGGACACATCAGGTGTGTCATTAATTGCAAAGAATTCTGTCAGTACATACTGTAGTTGGGGCCTAATTTTATGGGAGGTAATTAGGTAGTTATTTACCCTCCATGGGGAATATATCGGGTAGTTGTATCCCTCTATAATTTGGCAGGAAACCTGGGCGTGGTCCGACCAGGTGATGTTCCCTATCGTGGCTTTTTGGATGTCCTGCAATAACCATTTATCTGTGAACATTAGATCGATTCTGGAGTAACCTCTGTGTGAGTGTGAATGGAAGGTGTAATCCCGCTCGGAGGTGTACAGAACCCACCAGATATCATATAATTTTTTCCGCTAGGAGGATCTGAAAGAGTGATCAGGTATTTTCTTTCTTTTGAGAGGGTATCGATTTATCAATGTTGGGACAAGGGGTGATGTTAAAGTCCCCGCAAATTAAAAGGATGCTTTTTTTTTTTTAACCTTTGCTACTACCGCCAGGGTGTCCTTAAGAAAAAAAATTTGCTTGAAGTTAGGGGCGTAAATAGAGACAATTGTGTAGGTTTTGTTGTTTATGGTGAGGACTAGGATGACGTTTCTGCCCTCATCGTCCACGCTGGTGATTAGCTGGAAGACGACGGTGTTCTTTATCACCATTACTACTCCTCTTTTTTTATCAATTGCATGGGAGTGGAATACGTTTGGGAAGTTTCTATTCTGCAATCTATGGGCATCAGTGCTGTTTAGGTGGGTTTCCTGAACACACAATTCATCTGCTTTAAGGGATTGGGCCTCTTTCCATAAATGGGATTTTTTTCCATCATCCATGATGGCACCATGAGAGAGAGCATCCGGTTTCAGGATAGGAAACCTTCAAGATCAAAGGGGCGGCTACTCTCCACATCAGTTGGTTTCCTGCCCTTGATGGGGAACCCTCAAGATGAAGATCTTGAAGAAAGAGTTTGCCTGGGTTGGATGGTTTTGGCAGGCGTTGGTCTGCTGCATCCATCACCAGCTGCCGGTAGTCACCTCGGCGGTCATGTCTCACCATGTCCCCCTGAGCGAAGCATGGCTACAATGTCCGGGTGAAGTTAGGAGCCTCGGCGGAGACATTTGTGTTCCCTCCCTGATGCCGGCAACCCACAAGATACTTTGAGGTCCTCGGAGGTCACATTTAATGTGCCCTCACTGTTCGCAAATGGTGGCCATGCAGCCTGTGAAGCACATTGGTGCCCGGGCAGAATAAAGCTCCTCAGAGGCCACGTTTATACCCTCCCTGTTGATTATATAAAGCCAGACACCATGAAACTGCCCTGTAGAAGAAGTATCTGCAACAGTAGTTTCAGGGTGGCGTTGATGCTTCCTCTGGTGAGAACAGGTCCATGTGGGGCCACAGGTATGATGACGGCAGCGGTGCTCAGCCTGGACATTCTCTCGGTCTGGTGCCGCTTCTCTGCAGCGCAGTGGCGATGTCTTGGCGGGGATCATGGCATTGGTGGCATGGGAATGCCGGGAACAGGACACAGGTGCGCAGTGGAAGAGATCCGGACGCGTACCAGAAGTGAAGGCCAGGTGCGTGCAGGAAGCGCGTACACCCGGATGGTAAGGAGCCGGGCATGTCAAGAGCAGGCATCCGGAGTGTCGGGAGGGAGCGCGCAACGGATGTAGTCCGTTGCGCTCCGGAAGTAAACCCGGGTGCGTGCAGTCCTCAATGCGCGCGCACCGGAAGGAGCCTAGCGCGCACTGGAAGTGGTTGCTGGGTGCGCACCCAGACGCATGCGTGGGGTATTATGAGCCCAGTAAGCTCAAGCGGCCGGAAGGTGCAGTGATCAACCAGGTGATCAATTAATCAAAAAAGGAAAAAAGAGGAACGCTGGATATTTAAGTGGTCAAAAGTGTTGGTGTGGCGAGAAAAGATGGAGCGCTTTTCACCAGAGCACTTGCAGCCACACCAGGAGGTGCAAGAGAGGCGGACGCACTCAAAATAAAAGAGCCAGACAGGCCACAGCAGCAGTGGGAGCCGCTTGGGCAGCGTACAGGTGGATCATCATGGTTCTAACAAGGAGATGTCCATAGTCTTGCTGGGAGACATTGTGAAGACCATTCAGCCTCCGGGTCCGGTACCCGTCTTTTGAAGCGTCCAAGTGGTGAGTGAGATTTGAGCAAGTTCAGCATGCTAATGTCTGTTCTTTTTCTCTTCTCTTGTTTCCAACTCTCCCCTCTTTTACATACATTGGTGGGGTGGAGTACAGGTTGTCCTTAAGAAAAGCAAGTCTAAAACTAAGAATAAGGAATGTCCCCTATGTAAAAGTCACTTAAGAGCATCCTGGGATAAGAGATTGTGTCAGGACTGTATTGATGAGACAGTAGCAGAGGAGACACCCTCTTTCACTGAAAACCTCCACAGGATCAGAGGAGGATTCAGATAGATCTCGTTACTCGGAAAGTAGCTCAGATGTGGAAGATACATTTCCAGTGGAAGCTACAGACAAGACTTATAAAAGCAGTCCGGTCTACCATGGAGCTGGTAGATGAGAAAGCAAAAAAAGACGGTCCAAGAACTCGTGTTCGGTGGTCTGCAAAAGAAAAGACGTAAAGCCTTCCCTATTAATGAAAAACTGCAGGGGCTCATAAAAAGAGAATGGGAAAAACCAGAAAGGAGGACCCAAGTTATCAATTTTCTAAAGAGGAAATACCACTTTGAGGAAGTGGCATCTTCATCCTGGGATAGAGCTCCAAAAATTGATGTAGCAGTCTCAAAAGTCGCCAGAAAGTACTCTCTACCCTTTGAGTATTTGGGTTCCCTAAAGGAACCTCTGGATAGAAAGCCAGTTGTCTTAAGATGGCCTGGGAGGCCTCGGCAGGAACATTAATGCCGGCCTTTGTGGCCACTTGTGTAGCTAGATCCCTAAAGATATGGGTTGATAACCTGGAGGATCAATTAGATCAAAGAGTTCCAAGGGAGACTATCTTAGAGGCAATAAAGGCCATCAGGGCAGCGGCAGTATTTCTGGCTGGAGCTTCAGTGGATTCTGCAAAGCTGGCACCAAAATCAGCAGCATTGGCTAATGTGGGACGCCGTGTGGTATGGCTTAAATGCTGGCCGGGGGACAGACAGGCAAAGATGAAACTTTGCTCTCTGCCGTGTGAAGGAAATTTCTTGTTCGGCCCGGCATTAGAATCATAGAATGGTAGAGTTCGAAGGGACCTCCTGGGCCATCTAGTCCAACCCTCTGCTCAAAGCAAGATTCACTAAATCATCCCAGACAGATGTCTGTCCATCCTCTGTTTGAAGACTTCTATTGAAGGAGAACTCACCATCTCTCGTGGCAGCCTGTTCCACTCATTGATCACTCTGTCAAAAAGTTTTTTCTAATATCTAATCTGTGTCTCCTCCCATTCAGTTTCATCCCATTGCTTCTAGTCTTTCCTTGTGCAAATGAGAATAAAGGTGATCCTTCTGCAATGTGACAGCCATTGAGATATTTGTTGACCGCTATTAAGTCTCCTCTCAGTCTTCTCTTTTGCAAGCTAAACATTCCCAAATCCTGCAACCTTTCCTCATAAGACAGGGTTTGCAGATCAGTCACCATTCTGGTCGCTCTTTTCTGAACTTGCTCCAGTTTGTTGTTGTCTTTTTTAAAATGTGGCGCCCAAAACTGGACACAGTATTCCAGATGAGGTCTGACCAAAGAGGAGTAGAGGGCAATAATGACTTCACGTGATCTAGACTGTATGCTTCTGTTAATACATCCTAGAATTGCATTTGCCTTTTTTGCTCCTGCATCACACTGTTGACTCATATTCAGTCTGTGATCTATTAGTATACCCAAGTCTTTTTCACATGAGCTGTTGCTTACCCCTATTCCTCCCATTCTGTATATGCTTTTTTCATTTTTATTGCCCAGATGTAGTACTTTGCCTTTTTCCCTGTTAAAAACTATTCTGTTAGTTGCTGCCCACTGCTCCAATTTATTTATATCTTTTTGAATCCTCTCTCTCTTCCCTAGTATTAGCTATCCCTCCTAACTTTGTGTCATCAGCAAATTTAATCAGTTTACCCTCAATGAGGTGTTGGAAAAGGCCGGCGACACGAAGAGAAATTTTCCAAAGCAGCCATTTCAGGCATTCCGGAGCTCCTTTCAGAAGGGCTCGAAGTTCAGAAGACAGCAGTATAGAAATCGAGACAAACAACTCTGACAAGTGATCCAGAGGAGGGAGAGGTTTCTACTTCGGGAGCCCTCCAAAGAGACCAAAAAATCCTCCCAGTGACTGTCCTCAGGTGGGAGGGAGGGAGGCTCTCTCACTTCCTCTCAGCCTGGAAGAGGATTTCACCCAGCATCTGGATCTGACAAATTGTGGGATCGGGTCTGGAGTTAAGGTTCCAAAACTGGCCACTGCAAAGATATATGCAGACCCCAGTACAGCCTTCACAAGAAAAACAACAAAGCCTGGAAGAGGAGGTAATCTCGCTCCTAGACAAACATGTCCTGGAAGAGGCTCCGGTAGAAAAAAGAGAGGTTTTTACTCCCCCCTATTTCTTATAATAAAAGGACAATTCTAAATCTGAAAGGCCTCAACAGGTATCTGATAATCCCGTCGTTCAAGATGGAGACGATAAGATCAGCAGTAAAGCTCCTCTTTCCTCAGTGTTATATGGCAGTCCTGGACCTCAAGGACACTTATTACCACGTCCCGATCCGGCAACAGGATCTGGCAGGTTTCTCAGGGTGGCAGTCCAGATGGGGTCACAGTTATGTCACTTTCAGTACAGGGCTCTGCCCTTTGGATTAGCGATAGCCCCTCGAGTATTCACAAAGTTGATTGCAGAGGTCACAGCGCATCTCAGATAAAAAGATACTCTGATAATACCTTATTTGGACGACTTCTTGATAGTAGGAAGAAATTTCCCTCACTGACAAGAACAAGTCAGAATAGTGATGGAGACAATACAGATGCTGCGATGGCAGCTGAACCTCAAAAAATCCAAGCTGTAACCAGCATTGGTACAGAATTTCCTGGGGCTAACAGTAGATTCAGTGGTGCAGGAGTGTCGCCTCCCAAAGGAAAAGAAGAGAATCAAACAGTTAATTATGACAACAATAAAGAAACTGGAAATTATGCTAAGAAGAGCAATGTCATTGTTGGGGTCTCTAACCTCCTGCATGCCAGCGGTGAAATGGGCCCAGTTCCATACAAGGGAACTACAATGGTGTGTGCTGCAGACCGACCTAAAACTTCAGGGGCAGTTAGAGCGAAAGCTTATCCTCCCGGACTCTGTGCTCCAATCACTCAGGTGGTGGTTACAAATAGTTATCCCCAGTCTAATCTCTATCATCTTTGAATATCAAAAGGCTCTTTGTTAATAGATATACAACAAATGACCGGTCATTTACATTCCTTTGTAAAAGAAGGAAAAAGATGCAGCACTCACCCAGATTTGCAGTGCAGTGTTTCTTTATTCAACCATTAAAGGTCACACAATAAAGGACGGGCAGATAACATGAGGCATGCGGTGCTCAGGGACCTGTTGAAGCGTCTGTGTACGCGAAACGGCTGTTGTCCGTCTTTTTCTCCGTCCGCATGCCTCATGTTATCTGCCCGTCCTTTATTGTGTGACCTTTAATGGTTGAATAAAGAAACACTGCACTGCAAATCTGGGAGCGTGCCGCATCTTTTTCCTTTTACAAATTTAGCATGTTTTTTCTGATGCTGAGCACCGTTATTCCCAGCAGTGTTTTACACACTGTGTGCCTGTGATTGATCCTCGACTTGTTGCTGGTGGATTAGAGCCTTGGTGCCGTTCATCTGGGCTTTCTTTGAATTGAATTTACATTCCTTTGTTCAATGGGCCATCTGGTTGAACATTTAAGTTTCAATGACCTTCTGCTAACCTCCCTGAAAGTAAGGATTTATATAATTAGCATTGATTAATTGTAGTGTTGAAACCATTAAAAATAACTCTTACTATACAATTACTCAACACCTAGTTCCCAGAATGTGCTTCAGGAGATACCCACAGTAAATTAAGTGGGTTCTTCCCACTTTAGTAATGTGCTTTGGGCACACTGCAAGGCTCTGAAGCGAGGAGATTTGACTTTGGGAGAGCAGATATTATTGGATTGGTTTATGGAAGCCATGTTGCTTTTCGATAGCCTTTGAGTCACTACTACTGTAACATGGAAACCTCTGTTTTTCCATTGAAAGATGATGAGCCTGAGTAGAAACTTTTATTGGCATAATTTTCACCTACATAACATTGATGGCTTTTTATTCCATACTAGCTGAAGAGCCCGGCGTTGCCCGGGCATAGTAACCAACTATGATTAATTATAACAAATTTTAATGATTATTTTGCACATAAAAACATTTCACATCATATATTCAACACTACAGATTTGCAACACAAATTAACTAAACGATTACCCAAGTATTGATAGTATTTTATTTTCAACTCATTCTAGAGCCTTTTGATAAACAACATTTTTGGTTTTTCCTTTCGGTGCAAAGATGAACAGATTTATGGCAGTTCCAACTCTTGAACAGATCACGTAAAGTTGACCATGAGAAAAGCATGGAGATTGCAAATCGATCCCTACTACTTAAATCGATCCCTACTACTTTCAAGGACTGTCCCTGAGCATTGTTAATGGACATTGCAAATAGCACTTGAACTGGAAACTGGAGGCGTTTAAAATCAAAAGGCAAATCAGATGGAATGAGTGGAATTCTTGGAATGAAAATGTCCTCTCCTTTTGGCACATCCTGTTTCTGACCTGTGTATCTAACCCTATCCTGTGCGATAATGTCTGCTGAGCTGTGTACCTAATCCTCTCCTGTGTGATACTTTCTGCTGAGCTGTGTATCTAATCCTATTGTGTGTTACTGACTGCTCAGCCATGTATCTAATCCTATCCTGTGTGATACTGACTGCTGAGCTGTGTATCTAACCCAATACTGTGTGATACTGACTGCTGAGCCGTGTACCTAATCCTATCATGTGTGTTACTAACTGCTCAGCCGTGTATCTAATCCTATCCTGTGTGATACTGACTGCTGAGCCGTGTATCTAATCCTATCCAGTGTGGTACTGACTGCTGAGCCGTGTATCTAATCCTATTCTGTTTGAACTGGAAACAGGAGGCGTTTAAAATCAAAAAACAAATCAGATGGAATGAGTGGAATTCTTGGAATGAAAATGTCCTCTCCTTTGGCACATCCTGTGTCTGGGCTGTGAATCTAACCCTATCCTGTGTGATAATGTCTGCTGAGCTGTGTACCTAATCCTCTCCTGTGTGATACTTTCTGCTGAGCTGTGTATTTAATCCTATCCTGTGTGATACTGACTGCTGAGCCATGTATCTAATCCTATTCTGTGTGATAAGGTCTGCTGAGCTGTCAATGTAATACTATTCTGTGTGATACTGTCTGCTGAGCCGTGTATCTACTCCTATCCTGTGTGATACACTGCTCAGCAGTCAGTATCTAATCCTATGCTGTGTGATACCATCTGGTGAGCCGTGTATCTAACCCTATCATGTGTGATACTGACTGCTGAGCTGTGTACCTACTGCTATCATGTGTGTTACTGACTGCTCAGCCGTGTATCTAATCCTATCCTGTGTGATACTGACTGCTGAGCCGTGTATCTAATCCTATCCTGTGTGAAATTGACTGCTGAGCCATGTGTCTAATCCTCTCCTGTGTGATACTGACTGCTGAGCCGTGTATCTAATCCTCTCCTGTGTGATACTGACTGCTGAGCCGTGTATCTAATCCTATCCTGTGTGATACTGGGTTCCCCCTGCAGTCTGTGTCAGAGAGTGGTCTGTGGTGGCATGGTAATAAATTGTGTTATTTGCAGCTTTACAGAAGGACAATAAAACCATAGAAATGATAATAATAGGCAAAATTTTTTGGTTAATTGGAATGCGCGGGGTTAAAATTTGGCCTCACAACATAGCCTATGACGCTCTCAGGGTCCAGACATGTGACTGTGCAAAATTTTGTGGCTGTAGCTGCGACGGTGCAGATGCCAATCCCGGACATATACACATACAAACATACACACACACTGAGCTTTATATATTAGATTTGGAAGGCAGAATGAACAACAGTTGATCACCATGCTCTACTAGTTCATTCTTCGAGGTTTTCTATTAGACTGTGAACTGTCATTGTTTCAGTGAATAATTCAATATTACATAACTTGCCATATTTTACAGACAGTTTAAGTAGAAATGTTCAAAAATTATAAATTTCAAGGATATTTAATTCAAAAGTAATAATCATTTTTTTGCTTTGCAGATGACTGTACCAGGAAATCAGAGGGACAGCTGACATCTTCAATTTTTAAATCGGATGATTTTGAGATTCCACAGGATACAATTGAAGTGAAAGCCAGTACTCCAGATATATCCTCATCCCTTCACAGCAAAGATCTGTCATCTGATCCTTTGAAACAGATTAAGTCTTCTGATTCATTACCGACTGCTAAGGAAAATCAAAGTCACAAAATAAGAGTTAAAAAACTAACTGCTCTAAAAAGAAAGAAGACATTTTCTCATTCAGAATATGGAAATAGTTTTCCCATTGAAAATTCTTTTCTTAAACATCAAAAAATGAACACTGCAGAGAATAGATTTTCTTGTGCCAAGTGTGGGAAATGTTTTAACAAGAAATCAAATCTTGTTAGTCACCAGAGAACTCACACAGGGGAGAAGCCATTTTCATGTTCAGAATGTGGGAAATGTTTTAACCAGAAATCAAATCTTGTTAGTCACCAGAGAACTCACACAGGGGTGAAGCCTTTTTCATGCTCAGAATGTGGAAAATGTTTTAACCAGAAATCAATTCTTATTAGTCACCAGAGAACTCACACAGGGGAGAAGCCTTTTTCATGTTCGGAATGTGAGAAATGTTTTAACCAGAAATCAGATTTTGTTCAACATAGGAGAATTCACACAGGGGAGAAGCCTTTTTCCTGTTCAGAATGTGGGAAATGTTTTAACCGGAAACAGCATCTTGATAGACACCAGAGAACCCACACAGGGGAGAAGCCTTTTTCCTGTTCAGAATGTGGGAAATGTTTTAACCGGAAATCGGTTCTTGATTACCACCAGAGAATTCACACAGGGGAGAAGCCTTTTTCCTGTTCAGAATGTGGGAAATATTTTACACACAAATCAAATTTTGTTAAGCACCGAAGAACCCACACAGGGGAGAAGCCTTTTTCATGTTTAGAAAGGGAAAAATGTTTAAACCAGAAATCAGATTTTGTTAAGCATCACAAAACAAACACTGTAGAGAAGCCTTATTGCTGTTCAGAATGTGGAAAATGTTTTAAACAGAAATCAACTTTGGTTACGCACCAGAAAATTCACACAGGAGAGAAGCCTTTTTCCTGTTCAGAATGTGGAAAATATTTTGTGAAGAAATCATCTCTTCTTAGTCACCAAAGAATTCATTTAGGAGACAAGCCTGTTTCATTTTCTTAATGTAGTAAATGATTTACACAAAAATAGACTCTTAAACATCAGAGAATTCACACAGGGGAGAAACCTTTTTCCTGTTCAGAATGTTGAATATGTTTTAACTGAAAATTGTGTTTTCTTAAAGTGGTTGTCCGCTAGTAGGACAACTCTTTGTCATTCTTTATGTATGGCATTGCTAAAACAAAACCCTCAAACTCACTTTCCTTGCTAGCTCTGTTCCCGCGGGGTCAGCACTTGTGTTTCTGAGGCTCACTTGAGGTTGCTAAATTACATGAACCCTTCGCCCAATCAGTGCCAGCTTCACTCTCCTTTTCTGTAGAAGTATTGAACATCAACAGGAAGCCAAGGCTACGGCGGCTTTCTGCCTTCTTCCTGATGTTCGATTTGTCCAAATGTAGGGACAGTGATGTCAGCGCTGATTGGGCACAGGGCATATTTGATGTATCAAGCTCATATGAGCTCTGGGAACACAAGTGCCGACATTGCTGAAATGGCACCAGCATGGGAGTTTGAGTGTTTTTATTTTAACAGAACCAATAGTGATGAGCGAATGTGCTCACCACTACTCGGTACTCGCTCGAGTATCGCTGTGCTGGGTTGCAATGCACCCTGATAGCCTTTTGCAAAGGATTATGGTTAGTTAAACCCCCATTTTTCCTCCAGTCCACCATTTTCCTTCTGCCTGCATTCAGGAAGTATCTCATTTCTCTTCTCCCCTTGTGACAACATCGCTGGTATGTTTCCTGTATCCAATTCCTGTCTCATACCAGCCTGCTTAGTTAGTTCTCCCCTGCTCAGCTAGTAGTGCAGATGTTGATTTATTATGTATATACGTATTCCTATGTACCCCGTACTGACTAAGTGTATATATGTTTGTATTGTAGTTTCACAGTGCCAATATACCATCACATTCAATAAAGCACATATTCAACCTACAGTTTTCTTATTGGATCCCCGGTATAGCAGTTTAGCTGCCTGTATAAGCTACATGAATTCTGCTTCATTTAGTGAGGACAGAACAATGAAACAGTGGCCATCCAGCTAGTCAGAACTCAGAGAAAGAAGAGTCTTCCATCCTGCAGGGCCAGTAAGACAGCCTTCCATCCAGCATTCAGGAACTAGTGAAACTGCAGCCACCCACCTAGTGAGACTGTCTCCTCAAAGACTGTATCCATTAGCAGCACAGTTGCCATTGCCCGCGCAAATGCTGAAGCCGCCAAAATGCGAGAAAGCTTTGCTGTAGAAGAGATGGAACTTAAATTAGAGAACGCATGCTTAGAAGACCAAGAGAGAAGGTCACGCATAGAAAGAGAGAGGATCAAGAGAGAAGGTTATGCTTAGAGAGAGATGAGTGAGAGACAAAGACACAGAGAAGGCACGGTTGGATGCGGCCTTAGAGACCCTAGCAGTAAAAAGAGAAGCTGCAGCAGCACTAGCTGAGGCAGACTCACTAAAAGCCATGCACAACCCTGAGCTGCATAGCCGAAGCAGTACATCAAGCCTGAAGTTGCCATTGCATGATTAGCCACAAAGCACATCTCAGTATGTTAATGAACTTCCTGATCCAAACTAGAACCAAGAACATGACACATCCAGTGAAGCGAGTGAGAGTCATCATGAGGCTCAGCTCCAGGAAAACGGGGAGCAAAGCAATTCGGCTAATGACTACCTTGCCCCTCACCAGGTAACCAATGTGAATCAACTTGCTGACACACCACACGTCAGACCGAAGCAATATGACACTGGCTGGTGCCACCCTGAGGATGCTAACAGGTATGAATGCACCTTGCATCACTAGGTGACCTACCTTGACACAGCCAAAGGTGTTAACTCTATAGTACAAACAGCAGATCCCATACAATAGATCTGAAATACCGATGCCAAATGTGGCAATCCATCACACTCACTTGAAATGCATAGCACATCTTATACCAGAACTCGACCATCAGGCCCAGATAATACTGCTGTTGGGAAGAGAATATCCTACAGGTCCATAAAGTGAGATGTCATATCAATGGGCTCCACAATGCTCCCTATGCCCAAAAGCTAGACCTAGGATGGGTCATAATAGGAAACGTATGTGTCATGATCCAGGACGGGGTTTCGCTTTGGCCCGTCCTGGTCAGACTGGGGGTTAATTGTTCTGCCTCTCTCTGGCAGAGGGCTGCTATTTAATGTTCACTGGACCTAGGTCCGGTGTCAGTTATACTCCTGCCCTCGGCTGAGTAAGTTGACCTCTTGTATACATGTGCCTTGTGCCTGATAACTTGTTGCTTGTTTGGTTGTGATCTGGTTCTGTCTCTGTTACGAGTTCTGCCTACCCCTCTTATACCGCACCGCTCTCTCGTGTTTGACTCTCTGCTTGTGACTCGACTGCTCTCTGCTCGTCCCTTTGGTACCGCACCGCCCTCTTGTGTATGACCTTTGGCTTTGTCTGATCTCCCGTCTGTTTAACCCTCCTGTACCTCGTTTGCCCGTACTGTGTATGACCTCCGTTTTGCCCGACTCTGAGTTTTCTACCTTCTCTGAATGCAGGACACTAAGCCCCGCCCCCTAGCAGTCACATGACCGTAGGTCCTGTGCCGGCTTGTTAAACTTCAGCATTCAGGTCCTGTGCATCTGTACTTTCAGGCTGTTCTTGTCCCCAGGGGTCCCTACAGTGCGGGTGAGTCCCTGCTCAGCGGAGGCTGTACGCCGGCGCTGTCAGGATCTTGATATTATGCTTGTTACATATGTACGCCCCATCTTCTGTGACAATCATGCTGACAAATACATTGGAGAAAGTACGCCCATCTCTGTTTCAACCTTGCAACAACAAGTTCCATGTCAAGGAACTACCACACAGTATTCAACTACCCAATCATTTAATAGACTTTACTCATGACAACAGTATGGTGTCAGGAAGCTATGAAGATCAGTTGGGGTGCACAGTATTCCAGAGAACTAAACAAGATAACCAAGTAGCAATGTTGGTAGAGGACGTTGTTCTTAGAGGTAATGGACAAGGGACTTGTTAAAGATGAGACCAACTGCTGGGTCGCACCTCTTCCCTTCATAACCCACAGTCCACATCTACTGAACAACAGAAATCAAGCACTAAAACGTTTCTCCTCTCTTAAACATAATCTGCAAAAGAAACCAGAGATGAAAGATCACTTTTTCTTCTTCATGTCAAAGATTTTTGAGAACTGCCATGCAGAACTAGCTTCCACTCTCAAAGACTCTGAAGAATGCTGGTTCCTACCCATGTTTGGAGTATACCACCCCAAGAAACTGGGCCAGATTAGAGTGGTGTTTGACTCCAGTGCTAAGTTTGATGATGTCTCCCTGAATGATGTACTACTGACAGGACCAGACCTCAATAACAAACTGCTGGGAGTACTTATGCGCTTCTGTAAGGATTCAATTGCCATCGTCGCTGACATCTAGCAAATGTTTCCTTGTGAGAGAGAGAGACAGGAACTTCCTAAGATTCCTTCTGGTACAGAGACAATGATGCTACTAAAGAGGTCACAGAGTATCGCATGAGAGTGCACATCTTTGGCAATAGTAATTCACATGCAGTTGAAATTTATGGACACAAAAGGTCAGCTCAAGAAGGAGAAATAGAATACTGATCAGATGTCAGACAATTCATAGAAAAAGACTTTATGTTGATGACTGTCTGAAAGCCATGCCTTCAAATGAGAATGCCATCAGTCTTCTCAGGAGAGCCCAAGAGATGTTTGATTGATCTAATCTCAGGCTTCGCAAAATAGCCTCAAACAGCCAAGAAGTCATTAAAGCATTCCCTTCACAAGACTTGTGTAATGATCTCAGAGACCTGGACCTGGGGTCAGACCCCACACCAATGCAATGCAGCCTCTGGCTTCTCTGGAACCTGCAGTCAGACACTTTCACCTTTCAGGTCAGCCAGGAAGAAAAGCCTTTCACACGCAGAGGTGTTCTGTCTACCATCAACAGCCTGTACTATCCCTTGGGTTTTGCAGCTCCTGTTACTCTACAAGGCAAAGCCATACTAAGAGGCTTAACTAAGGAAACATCTGACTGGGATGCACTTCTGCCACCTGATAAGAGAATCCAGGGCTAAGTATGGAAGAACTCTTTAGCAGCCCTCTCCAACCTGAATGTGTCAAGACCATACACCCCTGTGCCATCTACAGAAATACAAAGCCAAAGATTGTATGTATTTGCAGATGCTTCTGTCAAAGCAATTGCTGCGGTTGCCTATCTCAAAACTGTAGACTCCAAATGTCAGAGCCACATTAGATTCGTTATGGTGAAGGCCAAACTTGCTCCACAGCCAGAGCACATTATAACAAGGTTAGAGCTTTGTGATGCAGTCTTAGCCGTCGAGTTAGCAGAGTTCATCGCATCCGAGATGGGCATTGACCTTACACAAGCCAAGTTCCACTCAGACAGCAAAGTAGTCCTGGGATATATCCACAATGAAACGAGACGATTTTACGTTTATATCAACAACAGAGTGCTACGAATTAGGAGATATGTTCAACCAAAACAGTGGCATTATATTCCCACGGACCAAAATCCTGCAGATCACGCAACTAGAGCAGTTGACACAAGTCGACTAGGAAGCACAACATGGCTCTCAGGACCAAAACTATTGCACACTGAGGAACGTTGTCCAAACACCTTTGAACTAGTAGGAGAGGACTCAGATGCCACCTGATAAGAGAATCCAGGGCTAAGTATGGAAGAACTCTTTAGCAGCCCTCTCTAACCTGAATGTGTCAAGACCATACACCCCTGTGCCATCTACAGAAATACAAAGCCAAAGATTGTATGTATTTGCAGATGCTTCTGTCAAAGCAATTGCTGCGGTTGCCTATCTCAAAACTGTAGACTCCAAATGTCAGAGCCACATTAGATTCGTTATGGTGAAGGCCAAACTTGCTCCACAGCCAGAGCACATTATACCAAGGTTAGAGCTTTGTGATGCAGTCTTAGCCGTCGAGTTAGCAGAGTTCATCGCATCCGAGATGGGCATTGACCTTACACAAGCCAAGTTCCACTCAGACAGCAAAGTAGTCCTGGGATATATCCACAATGAAACTAGACGATTTTACGTTTATATCAACAACAGAGTGCTACGAATTAGGAGATATGTTCAACCAAAACAGTGGCATTATATTCCCACGGACCAAAATCCTGCAGATCACGCAACTAGAGCAGTTGACACAAGTCGACTAGGAAGCACAACATGGCTCTCAGGACCAAAACTATTGCACACTGAGGAACGTTGTCCAAACACCTTTGAACTAGTAGGAGAGGACTCAGATGCTGAAATCCACCCTCAGGTGTCTACACTTCATACAATGACTTCTGCTATCCATCTTGGATCCCACAGATTTGACAAATTTTCAAGGTGGAAGTCACGTGAGCCATTACCTGCCTGATTCATATAGCTCGCTCATTCAAGATCACCAGAGCTTGTGACACAGAAAAATTTAAAGGTTGGCATCTCAGTAAAAACACCTACAGTATGTTGCCTCCGACTTGGAATCTTCCAGAAATCACATCATCTCCACTGTTCAGAGAGAAACCTACTCTGTGGAAATCCAATGACTCATTAACAAAGCTCCAACACCAGCGAGCAGCGCATTGAGAAAACTCAACCCATTCATCGACAACAATGGCCTGCTGAGAGTAGGAGGCCGACTCAAAGAAGCTAAAATGGAGTTTAAGGAGAAATTCCCTCTTATTCCCGGAAAATGTCATGTTGCCTACTTAACACTACCACAATCTAGTCAAACACCAAGGAAGACTATTTATAGAAGAAGCCATCAGAACTGCTGGTCTGTGGATTGTCGGTGCAAAGAAACTCATCAGTAGTGTCATCTACAAATGCATTACCTGCCGTAAGCTTCGTGGTTCGACTCAGACCCAAAAGATGGCTGACCTACCAGCAGATAGTCAGCCCAGACCCTCCGTTTATCAGCGTTGGTCTTGAATTGTTTGGGCCTTGGTCTGTTGTTACTCATCACACGAGAGGCGGACAAGCCAATAGTAAACATTGGGCTGTCATGTTTACCTGTCTGTCAATCAGTGCCGTCCACATAGAGCTCATTGTCACTTGACACTTCAAGCTTCATCAATGCTTTGAGACGTTTCGCGCATGGTCATTCAGCCCACCTCATTCCTCACACATGGGTGGATCTTGGGAGCGAATGATTGGTCTAGTACGGAGAATTCTTGACTCCACTATTCTTCAGGAAGGAGCAGCGAGACTTACCCATGATAGCCTAACCACCTTCATGGCATAAGCCGCAGCTATAATCAATGCAAGACCCTTGGTTCCAGTCCCTAACAACCCCGAGGAGCCCTTGTTATTGACTCCAGCTATTCTCATCACCCAGAAAACAGGACTATCCAGTGCCCCTCCAGGAGGATTCGATGCTAAGGACCTCTACAAGCACCAATGGAGACAGGTACAAAGTCTTGCAAACACATTCTGGGACAGGTGGCGCAAACAATACTTGTCTACCCTGCAGCGACAGATGATGTGGCAATCTACTAGGCTGTTGTGAACACTTTTGACCTGGCTTCTGAGTTTGGGCTCCCTCTGGTGGTTGCTGCTGGTCTGGCTGACAGAAGTCAATCACCTGAGGAGGATGATTGGAAGTCAGGTGTTACAGACTGGAGAGATTTAAGTGAGCAACTTTCCCTCAGTGGTTGCCGGTGATTTGGTTTTCTTCCTGAGCATTTTGGAAGTCTGCTTACCTCCTGCTTTGTCCTGCATCTTTCAGATAAGTTATTTGTCTGCTTGAATCTTTTTGCATTTGATCCATTTTTTGCTTTTCTCTTATTTCTGCTTTGCTGGTGTGGGTTCAGCCTTGTTCCCTGCTGGGATCTGTGCTGGACCCTGTTCCATAAGCCACAGCTCATGTCAGTCTTTTCAGTATTTCTAATCCCCTGTTATAGCAGTATCTTTTGCTTTGCCTCCAGTTCACGCCAGGGTTCTGATTTAGTGGGGGAGAGGTCATGTGGCCTCAGTATTTTTGCATATCAGACGTGCTGGATTTTTTCTTAGGGTTTTTGCGTGATTGCAGACAGTATCCTTTCCTGTCCTGTTCTATCTAGTCAGTTTGGGCCCCATCATTTGCTTACTCTATTTTCTGCCTGTGTTTTGTGCCTCATCTTGTCTCACCAGCAATATATGTTCGGGGGCCATCTATTCCTTTGGGGTTCTACTCCGGGGCAGCTTAGCTTTCCCCTTTCTCTCTTTAGGCTTAGTTAATTCTTTGGCTGTGCCGAGGCATCTAGGGCATTGTAGGTACGTCCCACGGCTAATCCTAGTTGTGTTGTCAGTTTAGGGGTCTGCAATCTGCTAAGTTACCAACCTCTCTGGTTATCTGGTTGCCTAGCTTATTCCCTGCTATCCTCCTCGATTACCGAATCATAACACCAGGCCTAATCTAGGCATTGGTGACCTCGTCCTTGTGAAAGACTGTCAAGTGCAGTGGCCACTTGGTCTAGTGACCGTGACATTCCCGAGTAAGGATGGAAACATCCGCAAAGTTGAACTGAGGATGGCCAAAGGGAATGAACTTAAGACATTCTCCAGACCAGTAACTAAGCTGGTCCTATTGTCTTCAGAGAAAAAGAATAGTGACATCCGTTTGATGCCAGACGGGGAGTGTTCTGTCTCCGTCATTTAATTCATAACCCCTGATTATCTGCTTGTTAATATTTTCAGTGTTTTGTGGCTCCATCTAGTGACCAGAGTCATAACTGAAGTGTTGTTGTGTGTTTACTTTCACTTTGCTATTTCCCTCCATTTGCAGTGCATTCTGGTAAGGTTGCAATGCACCCTGGTAGTCTTTTGCAAAGGATTATGGTTAGTTCAGCCCCCATTTTCCCTCCAGTCCACCATTTTCCTTCTGCCTGCACTCAGGAAGCATCTCATTTCTCGTCTCCCCTTGTGACAGCTTCGGTGATATGTACTTATGTTTCTTGTATCCAATTCCTGTCTCATATCAGCCTGCTTAGTTAGTTCTCCCCTGCTCAGCTAGTAGTGCAGATATTGACTTATTATGTATACTGTATATGTATTCCTATGTACCCCGTACTTACTGAGTGTATGTATGTTTGTATTGTAGTTTCACGGTGCCAATATACCATCACGTTCAATAAAGCATAGATTCAACCTACAGTATCCTTATTGGACCCCGGTATAGCGATTTAGCTGCCTGTATAAGCTACATGAATTCTGCTTCATCTAATGAGGACAGAACACTAATAAACATAAAAATTACACTGAAGTCTCTTGCTGCATTAGCCTTTGTGCCAATTGAAGATGCGAGATGTGTTTTTGATAAGCTTGCTGCCACATTCCCAGATGAAGAATCCTATATTGAGGTGCTCACATACTTTTTTCTACATATATTGAGGGTGCAGCTGGTAGAGTTCCTCAATTTCCTATATGAATATGGAATCATCATGATGCAGCCCTGCAACAGTCACCAAAAACCATAAACTGTTGTGAGGGATTTCACAATGCACTTAATTCCATTTTCCACGGCAGTCATCCCAGTTTGTGGTTCTCTTTGATGGATTGCAGAAGGACCTGGCTTGCCACAAATTAACACTGGCTAATGCACAGGCAGGTCGCCTTGAGATAAAAAAAAAAAAAGTATGAGGCGCAGTATCACATGGTTGCAACTTCTGTAGAGGACTATCACCAGGTGGAAGATAAACTAAAGTACTTAAGGAGAATAGCTAATTTGCAGTAAAATGGCTAATTTGCAAGTGTGCAATGATTGCTTAACCGGAGTTGTTGTTATTAGACCTTTTTCACCTCTTAATGACCACTGATACGCCTTTTAACAGTGGTAGTTAAGGGTACTTACACCACAGCACCGTTACATCACGGCGCTATGGAAAAAGTAAATGGTGCCCCCCCAGAGTCTGTTTTTGCTGACCCTGCTTTTGTGATCGCCGTTATTAACCGTATAACGGTGACCGTAGAAAGACACAATTTTGCATTTAAATTCTCTCTCCTCTGACATGACCGGACATCCCCCCGATCCCCCGGTACCTCCCGGTGGACCTCGTGGTTCTCCGGCCCTCCGGCCGGCAGATTCTGTTCATTCAATGTGCATTTTGATCACTGTGATAAAAACCCTATCACAGTGATAAAAATAAAAAATAGTAAAAACCCCCCCTTTATCACCCCCTTAGTTAGGGAAATATAATGAATTAAAGAAAATATATTTATTTTCATTTTTTCGTTAGGGTTAGAATTAGGGTTAGGGATAGAATTGGGGCTAGGGTTGGAATTGGGGTTAGGATTGGAATTAGGGCTAGAGTTAGGGTTGGAATTAGGGTTAGGGCTAGGGCTGGGATTCGGGTTAGGATTATAGCTAGAGATTAGCATTAGGGTTAGGGTTGAGATTAGGGTTAGGGGTGTGTTAGGGTTAGGGTTGGAGCTTGAATTGAGGGGTTTCCACTATTTACCAACTTTCTCCTGTTACCCTTGGGGGCTAAAAAAATCACTTTTGTGGAAAAAAAGATTTTTTATTTTCACAGCTCTGCGTTATAAACTTCTGTGAAGCATTTGGGGGTTTAAAGTGCTCACCACACATCTACATAAGCTCTTGGGGGGTCTAGTTTCCAAAATGGTGTCACATGTGGGGTTTTTTCACTGTTTAGGCACATCTGGGCCTCTCCAAATGCGACATGGCATCCAATCTCAATTCCAGCCAATTCTGCATTGAAAAAGTCAAACGGTGCTCCTTCCCTTCTGAGCTCTGTTGTGCGCCCAAACAGTGGTTAACCCTCACATATGGTGTATGGGCGTACTCAGGACAAATTGCACAACAACTTTGGGGGTCTAATTTCTCCTGTTACCCTTGTAAAAATAAAAAAAAATTGGTTCTGAAATAATTTTTTTGCAAAAAAAGTTAAATGTTAATTTTTTCCTTCCACATTGCCTCAGTTGCTGTGAAGCATGTAAAGGGTTAATAAACTTCTTGAATGTGGTTTTGAGCACCTTGAGAGGTCCAGTTTTTAAAATGGTGTCACTTTTGGGTATTTTCTGTCATGTACACCCCTCAAAATGACTTTAAATATGATGTGGTCCCTAAAAAAATGGTTTTGTAAATTTTGTTGTAAAAATGAGAAATCGCTGGTCAAATTTTAACCCTTATAACTTCCTAACAAAAAAAATGTTGTTTCCAAAATTGTGCTGATGTAAAGTAGATATATGGGAAATGTTATATATTAAGAAATTTGTGTGACATATCTCTCTCTTATTTAAGGGCATAAAAATTTAAAGTTTGAAAATTACAAAATTTTAAAAATTTGGGCCATATTTCATATGTCATGAAGAAACAATCTCAGATTCAGTGGGATCCTTTAAAGCGTTCCAGAGTTATAACCTCATAAAGTGTCAATGGTCCTTATTGTAAAAATTGGCCTGGTCATTAAGCTGCAAAATGGCTCTGTCACTAAGGAGTTAACAAACTGTTCCTGTTCAGGACTATCGCCAGCTGGCTAATTATTTTCAAGTGTGCATTGATTGTTTAAAAAACTGAAATTTGCCCATGTCTTTGGGCAAATTTCTGTGGGCATTTTTCACATATCATGTGCACCTCAAATATCATAGATCTGAAACTTTGTGATGCTGCAATTGGCAATTTTCTGTGTGGGTAACTTACCGTGTGGGCAATTTTCCATGTGGGCAATTTTCTGTGTGGGCAATTTTCCTTGAGGGCAATTTTCCGTGTGGGCATTTTTGCTGTGGGCATTTTTCTGGTCACCATTAGCAGGGCAGGCCTTACTGTCAATGCATAAGAAAACAGAATGGGAGTACAAAAATAGAATTAGTCTTACCGGTAATTTGGTTTCTAGGAACCTTCCATGACCGGAACATCGGAGGATGTCTCCCCGCCCTAATAGGGGACAGGAACACAAAGAGGTTAAATACCCCTCCCCTTCCTGCAACCACCAGTGTTTTCCTGGACACACTAGCATGTATAGTTACCACATAAGTGCAGGAATCATCCATAACATCAGATAGGTGTCATGATCCATGCTGGATTGTGACAGATAAAGGCACTAGAGGTGTGATTGCTGGCTCTTACCTATAAAAGAGTGTCAGGTGGTTGCAATTACTGTTGGTGATATTGGTCATTTCCAACCAAGTCTGGTGAAGGAAGGAGCTATCGAGAGGAGTTCCTTGCAGCTCAGGAGCGCTCTGGTGTAAAGTCTGGTGAAGGAAGGAATTACAGAGAGGTGTTCCTTGCAGCTCTGACAAAGCTTGGAGATGTAGCAGCTATTTAGGAGGAAAGCTGCATTCTGGTGCTGGACGCCGTTGCTGGGAGCAATAGCAACAGAGCAAAGCTAAGTGGTGTTACCCCTGTTTATACCTTTCCTTTTGTGTGTTTCAGTGCAGTGGTGGGACTAGTTTCTGCACCGTCCATTTCACTAGAAAGGGATAGGTGCAGGGCGAGCTAGGGTTCTTAGGTATCCGGCTCGGCAACAGGTGAGGAGCCTGTATAGGGACTGTTAGGAGTGTAGAGACTGACTTAGGGTGTCAAGGTAGCTATTTTGGGAGGGCTAAATTAACCCTACACGGTTGATCCAGTGATTTCCAAATTACTCCACAGTGTTGCTAGCAACTCAAATGACCACACGGAGAAAGGGGGTCTCTGTACGGGAGGATCGAGGCAGATCACTAAGCCCCTTTATTTTAGTCACATCTTTTATAATCTTTTGCTTAATTATGCAAGGTTCTCAAGTACCAATAACATCATGGTAATGCTTCACTTTGTAAGCCAATAATATTGCAAGAAAACCGGAAACTACATATATGTCCGTCATAGAAAGTAGTATAGTGGCATATTCTTCAGAGTTTTACACTCCCGCCTCCCTTATCTTTGCACCTGATGAGAACAGTCTGGTTTCATGACAGCCCTTGCCACTTACAAAAATTTATCTTACAGCAACAAAAATGAAGAAACAAAACCTTCAGAGAATGGACAAAACGAAACTTCATCTCTGATTTTAGTATTAACCCTTCACAAGGGGAGTGCAGGAGGTCTCCACATCCCCGTTCCCTATCGCAGGGCTCTCCATTGTATCGGTTTCCCTGGTGTTTCCCTTTATTATTTAAATTCGCCCTACTGGAGGCGGCGTATCCAGATACGCGTGTAATTCTGAAATTCGCCTGCTGGAGGCGGTGTATCCGGCTGCACGTTATAATATTTAAATTCGCCCTACTGGACACGGTGTATCCAGGGTCACGTGTGTCAGAGAAAGTCGCCCTGCTGGAGGCGGTGTGTCCAGTCACACATTGACCATCACAGTAGGGAGGGAAATTAGTGCTGTCGTGGAAGGTTCCAAGAAACCGAATTACCGATAAGACTAATTCTATTTTCTCCAGTCATCTTCCACGACAGCAACATTGGAGTAATACCAACAACTAATTTCTCTAGGGAGGGATCATGGCCTGCAGAACTTGTCTGCCAAATGTTAAATCCCTACTGAAATTTAACCTGTAATGTCCGGTGAACGTGTGGATAGATGACCAGGTGGCGGCTCTGCATATCTGCTCTGAGGAAGCGTTCCCCCTCTCTGCCCATGATGTTGCTATCGCACAGGTAGAATGTGCCTTCAGTGAAACAGGTGGAGAAAGATTCTGTGATGAGTAAGCTAGGCAGATAGCCTGTCTGATCCAGTTCGCGATCGTGTTCTTTGCCGCCTTTTTGCCTTTATTTATTTTTTCCTTTATTTATCTATTTATCGAACTGGATGAATAGATTCTGGTCGATCAGCCAGGCTTTCAGTCTGTTGTAAGTAAAAGAGGACCACCCTGCGAACGTCGAGGGTGTGATAGGTCTCTTCCTAATGGTTGGAAGGGTTTGGGCAGAATGAGGGCAGCACAATATCCTGATCCCTATGAAAGTTTGAGACCACTTTAGATAGGAAGGAGTTATCTAATTTCAGGATAATACTATCCACAGTGAGAGTCAGATAAGGTTCCTGTATTGACTGTGCCTGCAATTCTCCTATGCGCCTGGCAGTAGTGAACGCAACTAAGAAGACTGTTTTGAGGGTCAGGTTCTTTATGGTCATAGATGCTAAAGGCTCGAATGGATCCTGGGTTAGTCTGTTAAGCATGATATTCAGATCCCAAGGAGGAACCTGACTATGGAGCTTAGGACGAATCCTGGCTGCTGACGTCATGAAGCGTTTGATCCAGCGGTGGCTGGCCAAGTCAAGATCAAAAAAGGTACTAAGAGCTGATACTCGCACTTTCAGTGTGCTAGGAGTAAGCACCATTTCTAGACCTTTTTGTAAAAAGTCTAAGATTTGTGCTACATTGGGATGGAAGGGATCAGGGGTGTTTGGGGAGCACCAGGATGAACATCTTTTCCATACCTTGGCATAGATGGCATTAGTTATTGGCTTTCTACTTTTCTGGAGGGTTCGGATCACTTTATCCGAGAGTCATTTGGCTCTCAGAATTTCGGCCTCAGTAACCATGCTGCCATGTTCAACTTGCGTAGATCCGGGTGTAGTAGAGGACCCTGGTGAAGGAGGTTGACTTTTTGAGGTAGAAGCCAGGGGCCTTCCTGAGCCATATCCAGTAGGGCACTGTACCAGCTCCTCCCGGGCCACAGAGGGTCGATTAAGAATGTGGGGACTCTGTCTGTCCGGATTTTTTGTAACTTTTTTGCCAGCATGGGTATGGGTGGAAAGGCATATGTGAGATCTAAATTCCACGGTTGGGCGAAAGCATCTATTCCCTATGCCCCGTCCGTGTGGTAGAGGGGGAAGAACGTCTTCACTTTCACATTTTATCTGTTGGCAAATAGGTCCACCTCTGGAGTCCCCCATCTTGAGGTTAGGGACGAGAAGACTGCTTGGTCCAGGCACCACTCCCCTGGATGGATGTCTTTCCAGCTGAGGAAGTCTGCCTGGGTATTGTCTGACCCTTTCAGATGTACAGCTGTGACCGATAGAGGGTTTTTCTCTGCCCAGGAAAAAATCCTGGCTGCTATTACCTTTAGACCAGCGTACTTCGTGCCTCCCTGGTGTCGGAGGTAGGCCACTGTGGTCATGTTGTCCGAGTAGACACGGATGTGGTGATTTTGGATCAGTGATGATGATGCTTTTAGAGCCTCTTCTACAGCCTTTAGTTCTCTCAGGTTTGAGGAACTGGCACTGATGCTTGAGAGCTATTGTCCCTGGAAGTAGGATTCCTCACTACTGCACCCCAACCCCGTTGGCTGGCACCTGAACACAGTGTATTCAGGAAAGCTGGTCCGAGCTGACCCCCTTCTGAAGGTTTCAATAGTTCAACCACCACCTCAGGGCCAATCTTACATGACCAGGGAGGGGAATCCTTTTGGTCAATGGATTCTGTTGTTTTCTGGAATGTAGAAGTACGCGGCTTTGTAGAACTCATGTATGGCCTTGAGCCCAGGAAACCGCCTGGATACATGCAGTCAGAGAACCAAGGACAGACATTGATTCTCTTAGGGTTGGTGCCCTCTAGTCCCTGAATCTGGTTATTCTGTGGACAAGGTCAACCTGATGATCCTTGGGTAGAAATGATGTCCTTTTCCTCGAGTCCAAAAGAACCCCCAGAAACTTCCTCCTTGTGGAAGGATGAATTTCTGATTTCTCCAGGTTCGGGATCCAACCCAGGGATCTTAATATCTCCAGAGTCTTTGCCACGTCTATCTTCAGACAAGGGATAGATGGTGCAATGATGAGAAAATCATGCAGATATGGGATAATGCATGTCCCCTGGCGAAGGATGAAAATTACTGCTTCCACCATGATTTTGGTAAAGACTCGCGGTGCCGATGAGATGCCGATTGGTAGGACATTGAATTGGAAATGGCTGACCCGGTGACCTTGAGACAATGCGAATCTGAGGAATTTCCTGTGCTCTGGGTGGATTGTCACATGGTAGTATGCATCTCTCAGATCCTCTGTCGCCATTACCCAATTTCGTCCGATTAGCAGGATTGTTGACCTGATTGATTCCATTTTTAATTGCCTGTATCAGACCGATTTGTTTAATGACTTCAGGTTTATGATTATCCTGTTCTTCCCTGAGGGTTTTCGTTACTACCAAGAGACGTGAGTAATGGCCACTTCCTTCTTCCTGTCTTGACACCCAGGAGGTCACCTTTGAACGGAGCAGATCTTGTAGGTCCTTTAATAGGGAGTCTTAGAGATGTGATGATTGTAGGGAGGTCACCGTTAAGCACTGCGGGGGAGGACTCTCGAATTCTATCTTCAGTCCATCTCGTATGGTATGGAGGACCCACTGATTTGTAGAGATGTATTGCCACAGGGTGAAGAAGAGTGAGAGTTGACTCGTGACCGGAGTGCCATCAATGCTTGTCTGGGGTCTGTTGTTGGTGAGGGACAAGGATGTTCTTGCCCTTGCCTCCTTTGGGATAACTCCATCTCCCTGTTTTTCCTTTTCCCCTAAACTCTCTCTGCGAGGTTTGGTCACAGGGGCGAACAAAAACGTGCGCCGAATTTTGGCTCATGTTTCATCGTTTTTAAGAAATCTCAAGATGGAAGAGGCCAGGAGCCATTTGGTGAGCTGCATTTCTTGCTACATGTTCACAGATTTACCAGTGGAAAAGCCAAACTTCACATGCCACAAATGCAAGCTTGTGTCCCTGTTGGAGGAAAAGTTGCAAAATCTCGAAGAGAGGTTAGCTACGTTGAAGATCATTAAGGAAGTTGAAGAGTTCTTGGACAGAGCAGAATTATCTCTTCATGTTACAGAAAGAGAGGAAATTCGAAGTGCACCTGAAGAAACAGAGGAATGGAGACATGTGACCCAGAGAAGCAGGAGGATCAGGAGGCAGTCAGCACCCTTACTGCTCAGAAACCAGTACCAGGCTCTCACGCAGGAAAACGATGAAGAAACACATCAGGATAAGACTTTGCCAACAAACAGCAACCTTGTACGCCTTCAGAGTCCTCCTGGATGGAGAAAGAAAAATGTTGTGAAGAAGAAACGGAGAGTGGTGGTCATGGGGGATTCCCTGTTGAGAGGAACAGAGGCCGCTATCTGCAGACCGGATATAACTTCAAGAGAAATGTGCTGTCTTCCAGGAGCAAAAATTAAAGATGTGTCTGACAGGATATCAGGACTCTTCAGACCTACAGATGACTACCCATTCCTGCTACATGTGGGGACAAATGACACCGCAAGAAACGACCTGGAAACCATCTGCAGAGACTTTGAAGACTTAGGCAAGAAAGTGAAAGAACTGGGAGCGCAGGTGGTCTTCTCTTCCATCCTCCCAGTGGATGGCCATGGAACAAGGAGGTGGAATAAGATTCTGCAGGTGAACAACTGGCTACATCGATGGTGCCGTCAGCAACGATTTGGATTTCTGGATCACGGAGTGAATTACCTTTACGATGGACTACTTGCTAGAGATGGGGTGCACCTTACGAAGACTGGAAAGCATGTATTTGGAAGTCGCCTTGCTACACTTGTAAGGAGAGCTTTAAACTAGAACAACATGGGAAGGGAAGCAAAAGACCAGAAAAAGCCATACACCTGACAAATGCTATTGAGAACTCTGCTATTAGAAGTGGAAAGAAAGAACAAAGACGAAAGAATCTAATTAATAAAAATATTGGAGAAAGAGAAACCAATCACAAACTAAAATGTTTCTATACTAATGCACAAAGCATGGGCAACAAACAAGGAGAATTGGAACTACTAACACAGGAAAAGAAATATGATGTCATTGTAATCACTGAAACTTGGTGGGACAATACACATGATTGGAATACAAGACTAGAAGGATACAACTTATTTGCAAGAAACATACTTGATAAACGAGGAGGAGGTGTCGCATTGTATGTTAGAAACACGTATATCTGCACAGAGATTGAAGCTTCAGAGACTGGGAGTTCTGTGGAAACTGTTTGGGTAAGAATACAAGGACAGAACAATGGAAAGGACACCATTGTAGGCATTTACTACAGGCCACCTGTGCAAGCTGAAGATATGGATGAACTCTTTATGCATCAAATGGCCAAGTTCTCCAAAAAATATGACATAGTTGTCATGGGAGATTTCAACTATCCAGACATTTGTTGGGAATCTCTCTCAGGCAAAACTAACAGGTCAAGGAAATTCTTATCCTCTCTTGCTGACAACTTTATCTTACAAAAGGTAAGGGAGAAAACAAGGGGAACTGCTACCTTGGATCTAATCCTTATAAACAGGGAGGAAATGGTTGAGGAGGTAAAAGTGGCTGGGACCCTAGGAGGTAGCGACCATGCTATTTTAGAATTTTGGATAACTAGAGGCGGAAGACCTGTGAAGACTCAGACGTCAAGGTTAGATTTCAGAAAGGCAGATTTTAAGGGATTCAGAAAGAGAATTGGAGGGATCCAATGGCTGGATATCCTAAAAGACAAAAATGTCCAGGAGGGATGGGAAATCTTGAAAAATGAAATTCTCAAAGCACAGTTGTTAACAATTCCGAAAAGAGGGAAGAATAGGAAGCATTTAAGGAAACCAGGATGGATGAACACAGAACTTAAGCACATGCTAAAAAGGAAGAAAAAAATGTTTATAAAATGGAAAGAGGGAGTCATATCTAAAGAAGAATATAATGCTGTCTGCAGAACTTCCAGGGCACAAATCAGATTACCCAAACCTGATAATGAATTGAGGCTTGCAAGAGATGTCAAAAGCAATAATAAAGGATTTTGGGGATATGTCAAAAGTAAAAGAAAAGTCAAAGATGCTATAGGATTTTTACAGGGTGAAAATGATGAAATGGTAAGACAGGATGTTGAGAAGGCTGAACTTTTAAATTCCTATTTTGCATCTGTTTTCTCTCAGAAAGGAAATGTAACATCAACTGTTATTCACTGTCCTATTAAGGAAATAGAAGAATCCAGGATATCTATAAACAGAAAGATAGTGAGGAAACACTTAGCTAACCTAAATGAATTCAAGTCTCCAGGTCCAGATGAATTACACCCCAGAGTACTGAAGGAGATAGCAGAAGAAATTTTTGAACCCCTCTCCATAATCTTTGAAAATTCTTGGAGAACAGGAGAAGTGCCAGAAGACTGGAGAAGAGCAAATGTTGTTCCTATCTTCAAAAAGGGGAAGGTGGACCCAGGCAACTATAGGCCGGTGAGTCTGACTTCTATACCAGGAAAGATCTTTGAACAAATTATTAAACAACATGTATGTCAATACCTGGATAAGAATGAAGTGATTAAACAGAGTCAGCATGGGTTTGTAACTAATAAGTCATGTCAGACTAACTTAATTTCCTTCTATGACGGTATCACTGATTGGGTGGATCAAGGAAATGCTGTAGATATAGTATATCTTGACTTCAGCAAAGCATTTGACAAAGGCTCTCATACAATCCTTATTGAAAAAATGACTAAGTATGGAATGGACAAGGCAACTGTTAGGTGGATTCATAACTGGCTTAGTGATCGGACCCAAAGAGTGGTCGTAAATGGCTGCACATCCTGTTGGAAGAATGTCTCAAGTGGGGTACCACAGGGCTCTGTCCTGGGCCCTGTATTGTTCAACATCTTTATCAACGATTTAGATGAAGGAATTGAGGGTAAACTGATTAAATTTGCTGATGACACAAAGCTAGGAGGGATAGCTAATACTAGAGAAGAGAGAGAGAGGATTCAAAAAGATTTAAATAAACTGGAGAAGTGGGCAGCAACTAACAGAATGGTTTTTAACAGGGAGAAGTGCAAAGTACTACATCTGGGCAATAAAAATGAAAAAAGCATATATAGAATGGGAGGAATAGGGCTAAGTGACAGCACATGTGAAAAAGACTTGGGTATACTAATAGATCACAGACTGAATATGAGTCAACAGTGTGATGCAGCAGCAAAAAAGGCAAATGCAATTCTAGGATGTATTAACAGAAGCATACAGTCTAGATCACGTGAAGTCATTATTTCCCTCTACTCCTCTTTGGTCAGACCTCATCTGGAATATTGTGTTCAGTTTTGGGCACCACATTTTAAAAAAGACATCAACAAACTGGAGCAAGTTCAGAAAAAAGCGACCAGAATGGTGACCGGTCTGCAAACCCTGTCTTATGAGGAAAGGTTGCAGGATTTGGGAATGTTTAGTTTGCAAAAGAGAAGACTGAGAGGAGACTTAATAGCTGTCTACAAATATCTAAAGGGCTGTCACATTGTAGAAGGATCAACTTTATTCTCATTTGCACAAGGAAAGACTAGAAGCAATGGGATGAAAGTGAATGGGAGGAGACACAGATTAGATATTAGAAAAAACTTTTTGACAGTTAGAGTGATCAATGAGTGGAACAGGCTGCCACGAGAAGTGGTGAGTTCTCCTTCAATGGAAGTCTTCAAACAGAGGCTGGACAGACATCTGAGTGGGATGATTTAGCGAATCCTGCTTTGAGCAGGGGGTTGGACCAGATGGCCCAGGAGGTCCCTTTCAACTCTACGATTCTATGATTCTAGGATTTTTTTGTTCGGGAATAGATTTTTTCTTATCTGTAGCCTTGTCCAGGATATCATCCAGGACAAGCCTGAACACATAGTGGCCCTGGAAGGGGATGGCGCATAACTTGGATTTGAAGGTAAAGTCGCCCCCCCAAGATTTTAGCCACGGTGCTCTCCTACATGAGTTGGGAGAGGACGACAGATTTAGTCGCTACCTGGACAGACTCAGCAGAGGCATCGGCTAGGAACCCCGTTGCCTTCTGAAGGAGGGGAAGGGAGTTGATCATTTCCTATCTTGAGGTGCCCTGTGTCAGATGATCCTCAAGTGTGTATAGCCAAAGAAATAAGGATCTGGCCACGAATGTTGAGACTTTATTTGTTTTCAGTAGATTTGTAGAGGTGTCCCAGGACTTCCTTAACAAGCTCTCTATTTTCTGATTCATAGGATCTTTGAGCTGGGAAGAGTCCTCAAAGGGAAGGGCTGCTTTTATGGCTACCCTGGACACCTACTTTTGTGGTTTCCCATAAGGAGCTATCCCCGTCTAGGGGGAATTATTTTTTAAGTTCTGAGGGCACGCTAAGGCCTTTTTCAGGGAGGCCCCACTCATGGAGCATAAGATTCTGTACATTTTTATGCACAGGAAATCCATTTTGATTTTTGGACTGCAGACCCACAAACATTTCGTCCTGTACCAAGTACATAAGTTCCTCCTCCTCAACCCCCATAGTGCTTCTCACCATACTGATCAGTTCACCCATGTCCTTGGAACTAAAATAATATATTTTTTGTTCCCTGATTTAGGGGTAGAAGTGGAAGTGAAACCCTCATTCTCTCAAATGTCCTCCGAACCCGAGGACCGAATCTCGCCTGAGTCAGATTCTACAGGAGCCTTCTTCCTTTTCCTAGAAGGAGGTGGTTGTGGTACCGGGATCTGGGAGAAGGTAGCCATGGAGGACTGGACTTCCTCTTTTATGAGGGTTCTGATGCTATTCAGGAGAATGGGCTGCTCGGAGTGTAAGACCTCATCCATAGAGGACTGGCAGAGCTTTTTCCCATATGTAGAGGGGAGTCTGGCAGCACACATCTTACATTTGCGGCTGTTTTCTTAGGGTCAGAGAACTTTTCTCCCTATAAGAGAGAGAATATATATTAAACCACTGTGGGTATACCTGGAAAGCCGAGGCCAACAGCTGCTACTTACAGTAGGAGGGGGGACTCTGGGCTCTGCGGATGCACAGAAGGAGGGTTTGTCACTGTCTATGCCAGTCTGTCCACAGTCAGCCTCAGACAGAATATCTTACCTGGTGACTCCCTCACCCGGATTTTAAAGAATTTGAGGGTCCAGCGTAAACTTGTGCTCCTCCCCCTGGCCCAATGGGGGAACCACCGTAGGAACACCACATGATGTGGCCGCTGGTCCAGGGAGTCAGGCGCCGACCGGCACGAGTGTTCCAGAGTGGAACGCATAAGGAGGAAATCGGAAGTTACGCACACTCCACAGGAAGTGACGTGCGTTCCAGCGTGAAACGCACAGGGGATGAACCGGTAGTGGAGACGAGCCACTTCCGGCAAGCGCGCGCTCCCTGGGGTCAGCAGCACGGGCGAGAAGGATACCGGGGAGCTACTGGAGGACCCCGGCTGCACATCACCACCCCGCTTTACTCCCGCGGGGAGCAGGAGAGGCGGGAGGGTCCCGAATCCGGCAGATGCGAGGAGACAGGAGCAGCCACCGGAGGAGAGCAGAGCCCCTGACCTCGGCTGCCCAGCATTTTCTTCTGAAGGTAATGTGGGGTGCCCCCAATCGCTGGCCACGGCAGCACCATCAGAGACCTCTTCATGCCCCATAGGGGACAGGAAAACACTGGTGGTTGCAGGAAGGGGAAGGGTATTTAACCTCTTTGTGTTCCTGTTCCCTATTAGGGCAGGGAGACATCCTCCGATATTGCTGTCGTGGAAGTTGACTGGAGAAATAAATAATGTGAAGTGGATTTTCCTGTGCACATCCAGTATGTGGGTTCAAAGTCGGGATGAGCGAGTATACTCGTTAGGATTGGTACTTGGCAAGTAATGTGGTACTAGTGGTACTCAAATCCTGGCGAGTATTTCATTACTCGCCTCGCAATATTCGGCACAGCCCGCATAGTCCCCGCACAGCCCAGCACAGTCCCCTCACAGGCCGGCACAGCACCCGCACGGTACCTGCACAGGCCAACACACCCAGGCATAGTTCCTCACAGTACCTGTAAAGCCCAGCACAGTCCCACACAGTACCTGCACAGCCCGCACAGTCCCCGCACAGCCCAGCACAGTACCTGCAAAGCTCAGCACAGTCCCTGCATAGCCCCCGTGCAGTACCTGCACAGCCCAGCACAGGCCTACACAGGCCAGCACAGCCCGACAGTCTTCGCACAGTTCCTGCCCATTACTCACATTTCCCATAGACTTACATTGGACTTGCTACTCGTTACGAGTACCTGAGTATTAGGAGGTGTTGTGAGTTCATTTTTCCCTTCACGATTGAGGTCTGATGAACTCCCTCCTCTGGTGAAGGAAGGTAGTGAGACTGATTACCAAACACCTGGGCAGCTAGATGATAACTGGGTGGCTGGAATTGAGGACTGGATATAAGGCTGCCGACGCCCTTCTTCCTGGCTGGTGATTTTCCTGCTGGATTCTTGGAGACCAGTCTGATTCCTGCATCTCAAAGCTAAGTTTTTCTGCTCTGCTTTGTACTCTTCAGTTTTGTTTTTGTTTTGCCTTGTTTTTTGGGAGTTCTGCCATCCCCGGTCGGGGGTGAGCTGAATTCCATTTTTGTCTCTGATCTGTTGATCTTTTGCTCTGTCTTCAGAATATACCTGAGTGCTGATATAGTCTTTTGAAGCCTAGCGACTTCAGGGCCTGTTTTTCCTATCAGTCGGTTGGCTCATTTTGATAGGGTTTTTGCGGATGGCAGACAGCAGCTTTCCTATCCTGTCCTATGTAGTTAGCTTGGGCCCCATCATTTTCTCAACCTATCTTTCTATCTGTGTTAGTGTTTTCATCTTGCTTCACCGTCATTATATGTTGGGGGCTGCCTATTGCTTTGGGGTCTGCTCTGGGGCAGTTTAGTTTTTCCCCTTTCTGTCTTTAGGCTATGTAGCTCTCCGGCTGTGATCGAGGGGTCTAGGGCACCGTAGGAACCCCTCATGGCTACTGCTAGTTGTTGTGGATAGGTTCAGGGGTCTGCAATCCGATAGCTGCCAACCTCTCTGGTTTTTCTGGACTTAGCTGGTATTTTGTTTTTTCCTCCTTCGGTGACTCATTATAACAGAATCACCAGCCATACTGCAGATCCTAGGGTACTCAATAGCAGGAGAGAAATGTAAAGAAAAAAAAAAGTGTCAGAATTTTTTTTTTTTTTTGTGTGCATATTTTTTCCTCTATATCTCTGAGGCCGTAGGGGGAATTTTTCTCTCAATGGAGATGAAGCAATTGTCTGAATGTGTGGAGCAGCTCGCTGCTGAAGTGCGGGGAATTTCCGCCTATCTTGCTCATTCACATGCTGCTGAACCAAAGATTCCTACTCCTGATGTGTTTTTTGGGGATCGGTCTAAATTCTTGAATTTCAAGAATAATTGTAAATTATTTTTTGCCTTGAAGCCTAACTCGTCGGGGAACTCCGTGCAGCAGGTTAAAATTGTCATCTCTTCGCTGCGCGGCGATCCCCAGCATTGGGCGTTTTCTTTGAAACCTGATGATCCTATTCTGAATAATGTGAACGCATTTTTTCAAGCCTTGGGGTTGTTGTATGATAAACCTAATGCTATTGATCAGGCTAAAAAGACGCTGTTGGCATTAAGCCAGGGTCGGGATTCGGCAGAGTTGTACAGTCAAAAATTCCGAAAGTGGGCGGTCCTTACTACCTGGAATGATGGTGCCTTGGCAGCCCTCTTTCGGAAGGGTTTGTCAGAAACTGTAAAAGATACTATGGTGGGATTTCCTGTTCCCTCTGGTCTTGACGATTCTATGTCATTAGCCATTCAGGTGGATCGGCGTTTACGTGAACGCAAAACTACACGAGAGATGTTGCCACCTGTTGAACAAATGTCTGAACCTATGCAATGTGATAGAGTTTTGTCTAGGGTGCAACGTCAGGAGTTCAGAAGGCGTAATAAGCTGTGTTTTTTTTGTGGAGATGCCTCGCATATTATTTCTGTCTGCCCTAAACGAGAGAAACGTTGTGCACACACGTTTTCTGTGGGTGGTGTTCAACCTAAGTTTCTTCTGGCAATTACTCTGATCTGCTCCCTGTCCACATTTTCCGCCAAGGCTTTTGTGGATTCAGGAGCAGCTCTGAACCTGATGGACTTGGATTTTGCTAAACGTTGTGGATTTCCTATGACACCTCTGCGGACGCCTATCCCTTTGAGGGGTATTGATGATACTCCTTTGGCGAAGAATAAACCTCAGTTTTGGACCCAGGTGGTAATGCAGGTCGCCCCAGACCATCAAGAAAATTGCAGATTTTTGGTGTTGCATAATTTGCATGATACCATTGTTCTGGGGTTTCCCTGGTTGCAAATCCATAATACAGTTCTGGATTGGAAATCTTTGTCTGTGGTGAGTTGGGGTTGTCGGTGTGCCCTTAGTGATGCTCCTGTTTTCTCCATCTCTCCCCAGTCGCATGATGTTCCTGACTATTTGGCTGACTTTTATGATGTATTTAGTGAGAATGAGTCTGCATCTTTGCCTCCTCATAGGAGTTATGACTGTGCAATTGAGCTGAACCCGGGGTGTAAATTCCCCAAGGGTCGGCTTTTCAATTTATCTGTACCCGAGCACGAGGCTATGCGATCCTATATTAAGGAGGCATTGGAGAAGGGTCATATTAGACCATCCTCTTCACCCTTAGGTGCTGGGTTTTTTTTCGTGGCTAAAAAAGATGGTTCATTAAGGCCTTGTATTGACTATCGTGCCCTCAACAAAATTACTGTTAAATATCAGTATCCGTTACCCCTAATTTCTGATCTATTCTCCAGAGTTAAAGGTGCTTGCTGGTTTACCAAGCTTGACCTCAGGGGGGCGTATAATCTTATTCGCATTAAGCATGGGGATGAATGGAAGACGGCATTTAATACTCCGGAGGGACATTTTGAGTACCTGGTGATGGCTTTTGGGCTCACTAATGCCCCTTCTGTCTTCCAGTGCTTCATGAACGATATATTCCGAGACTTTGTGGATAAATTTTTGATTATCTATCTGGATGATATTTTGATCTTCTCCAAGAATTGGGACTCTCATGTGGAACATGTTCGGACTGTGTTCCGGATTTTGAGGGAGAATTCCCTGTATGTCAAGGGATCGAAATGCCTTTTTGGGGTACAGAGGGTTTCATTTTTGGGATTTATTTTGTCTCCGTCAACTATTGAAATGGACCCGGCCAAGGTACAGGCCATTTATGATTGGGTTCAGCCCACTTCTTTGAAGGCCCTCCAGAAGTTTTTGGGTTTTGCTAATTTTTATCGGAAATTTATAGCTAATTTTTCTGGTATTGACAAGCCATTGACGGATTTGACTAGGAAGGGTGCTGAATTGGTCTCCGGAGGCTGTTTCTTCCTTTCAGGAGCTGAAGCGAAGATTCACTTCTGCTCCGGTTTTGCGGCAACCTGATGTCTCACTCCCGTTTCAGGTGGAGGTGGACGGTTCTGAGATTTGTGCAGGAGCGGTGTTGTCCCAAAAAGATCCTGTGACATCTAAAATTAATCCTTGTGCTTTCTTTTCCCGAAAGTTCTCCCCATCCGAACGTAACTATGATGTGGGGAATCGGGAACTGTTGGCCATGAAATGGGCATTTGAGGAGTGGAGACATTGGTTGGAGGGAGCCAAACACCAAGTCGTGGTCCTTACTGACCACAAGAATTTGATTTACCTGGAGTCGGCCAAGCGCTTGAATCCTAGACAGGCTAGGTGGGCCTTGTTTTTCACACGTTTTGATTTTGTGGTCTCTTTTCTTCCTGGCACTAAGAATGTCAAGGCAGACGCCCTCTCTAGGAGTTTCCTTGCTGATTCTCCTGTTGTGACTAAGCCTGCTACCATCTTAGGCGAGGGGGTAGTTCTTTCTGCCATCTCGCCCGATTTGAGACGTGCTCTGGAAGAGTTTCAGGAGGACAAACCTGAGCGTTGTCCCAGTGGAAAGTTGTATGTTCCTGACCAGTGGAGGAAGAGAGTGATGTCTGAAGTTCATTGCTCTGCATTGGCTGGTCATCCAGGTATTTTTGGTACTAGAGATCTGGTGAGTCGGTCTTTTTGGTGGCCCGCCTTGTCTTGTGATGTCAGGAATTTTGTGCAGTCCTGTGGGACTTGCTCCCGGTCTAAAACTTGTTCTCGCTCTAGTGGCTTGTTGATGCCTTTGCCGGTGCCCAGGAGGCCATGGACACATATTTCAATTGATTTTATCTCTGATATGCCTGTCTCTCAAAGAATGACTGTTATTTGGGTGATTTGTGATAGATTCTCTAAGATGGTCCATCTTGTACCACTCCCTAAGTTGCCATCTTCCTCTGAGTTGGTGCCCTTGTTTTTGCTGGGAATTCAGTTGTCCTTCTCCTCTGCTTTTCACCCTCAGACCAATGGGCAGACGGAGAGAACAAACCAGACTTTGGAGTCGTATTTGAGATGTTTTATTTCTGCCGACCAGGATGATTGGGTTTCATTTTTGCCCTTGACCAAATTTGCTTTAAATAATAGAGCTAGTTCTGCCACTTTGATGTCACCTTTTTTTGTAACTTTGGTTTTCACCCTCGATTTTCTTCAGGGCAGTTGGAGCCTTCTGCCTGCCCAGCTGTTGACACTGTGGTGGAGAGAATGCACCAGATCTGGGACCAAGTAGTGGATAAGTTGTCTCTCTCCCAGGAAAAGGCCCAGCGGTTTTCCAACCGGCGTAGGACCGTTGGTCCCCAGTTTAAGGTGGGTGATATGGTTTGGTTGTCATAAAAAAATATCGCTATGAAGGTGGCTTCTCCTAAGTTTAAGCCTAGATTTATTGGACCTTACAAGATTTTGGAGATTATTAATCCGGTCTCTTTTCGGTTGGCTCTTCCTGTCACATTTAAAATTCATAATGTGTTTCATAAGTCCTTGTTGAAGAAGTTTGTTGAACCAGTAGTTCCTGTGGTGGTGCCTCCTGACCCTATATTGGTTGAAGGTAACATGGAATATGAGGTAGAGAAGATACTGGATTCCCGTCTGGCTAGACGGAGACTCCAGTATTTGGTTAAGTGGAAGGGTTATGGTCAGGAGGATAATTCCTGGGTCTCTGCCTCTGATATTCATGCCGAAAGATTGGTGCATGCCTTTTATCGGGCTCACCCGGATCGCCCTGGTGGCATGGATGACGGTTCGGTGACCCCTCCTCAAGGGGGAGGTACTGTTGTGAGTTCATTTTTCCCTTCACCATTGAGGTCTGATGAACTCCCTCCTCTGGTGAAGGAAGGTAGTGAGACTGATTACCAAACACCTGGGCAGCTAGATGATAACTGGGTGGCTGGAATTGAGGACTGGATATAAGGCTGCCGACGCCCTTCTTCCTGGCTGGTGATTTTCCTGCTGGATTCTTGGAGACCAGTCTGATTCCTGCATCTCAAAGCTAAGTTTTTCTGCTCTGCTTTGTACTCTTCAATTTTGTTTTTGTTTTGCCTTGTTTTTTGGGAGTTCTGCCATCCCCAGCCGGGGGTGAGCCGAATTCCATTTTTGTCTCTGATCTGTTGATCTTTTGCTCTGTCTTCAGAATATACCTGAGTGCTGATATAGTCTTTTGAAGCCTAGCGACTTCAGGGCCTGTTTTTCCTATCAGTCGGTTGGCTCATTTTGATAGGGTTTTTGCGGATGGCAGACAGCAGCTTTCCTATCCTGTCCTATGTAGTTAGCTTGGGCCCCATCATTTTCTCAACCTATCTTTCTATCTGTGTTAGTGTTTTCATCTTGCTTCACCGTCATTATATGTTGGGGGCTGCCTATTGCTTTGGGGTCTGCTCTGGGGCAGTTTAGTTTTTCCCCTTTCTGTCTTTAGGCTATGTAGCTCTCCGGCTGTGATCGAGGGGTCTAGGGCACCATAGGAACCCCCCACGGCTACTGCTAGTTGTTGTGGATAGGTTCAGGGGTCTGCAATCCGATAGCTGCCAACCTCTCTGGTTTTTCTGGAGTTAGCTGGTATTTTGTTTTTTCCTCCTTCGGTGACTAACAAGGAGGTACTCATAATGAGTACAGCGAGTCCGAATACTTCACTACTCGCTTATCCCTAGATCAAAGGCTTATTGGGGTGCATATGACTTGGTAGCAGGGCAGGCCTTGCATTCAATGCATAAGAAAACAGAATGGGAATACTAAATGAATAATGTGAAGTGGATTTTCCAGTGTCCATCCAGTAAGTGGCTTGAAAAAGCTTATTGTTGTACATGTAACTTTGGGGCAGGCCAGGCCTTGCATTCAATGCCACATTTTTTAAGGAAGCCCTCCTGTACCTCTTGTGAAAGGGTTATTGTGGTGCGTCGTAATTCTTGGCTGCCCTTCCACTCACTGCATAGACAATAACAGTTTAGGACACCCACTGTTTAATGATGACCCTTTAAGAAGATTAATGCCGCCTGATGCCCCTGTAAAAATAGGCTCTGTAACTTTAAGAGTCCCTCCTTCATAAATAAAACAAGATGTGTCTGCTTATGTGTCACACACCACATGGCCAGCTAGGGTTGTTAAATGTTACAATGACATTTCCCAGTGAATGCATTTGTGTTGGTTGAAAGCAATGTTAAAGTTGAAAAACGCTTCAAAAACACTGCATCTGAACATAGCCCAAATGGGGGAGGAACATTTTGGTCTGGGGTTAATTATTTTGCGCTATATGCAAGTCATTAACCTCGAAAGGATCTACCTTAATATTTTTCCCAATAAAATCCCTTTTGGTTTCGTTTTAGTGTGTTTTTTGGTGCACCTGTAAAAATAGCATACCCCTCTTTAAAAATTGTTTAAAGCTGTGAAATAGGAGTCAGGAATGCTTCCAGGAGCGATTCCCATGATGTCCCCGTGTCATTTGAGCAGTGTTTCCATCATTTCCAGATGTTTTTAGACCTTTAAAAGGACCCCCGGGTGGATCGCAGCAAAAATGATCGGGTCTCCCTTAGACTTACCGTATATACTCACGTATAAGCTGAGATATTAAGCCCATTTATTGGGGCTGAAAGTCCCCCTCTCGGCTTATACGCGAGTCATATACCAGGGGTTGGCCGGGCGGGGGTGTAGGAGATCATACTCACCTCTCCTAGCATGTCTCTTGCAGCCCCCCGTGTTTATTCCATCTTCTCGGTGCTGTTCTTCCTGCTTTCAGCGGTCAAGTGGTGCCGCTCATTACATATGCGCATATGTAAAGAGCGGCTCATTACATATGCACATATGTAATGAGCAGCACCACGTGACCACTGAAAGCAGGAAGAACAGCGCTGAGAAGATGGAATAAGCACTGGGGCTGCAAGAGACATGCTAGGAGAGGTGAGTATAGCGGAGGGAGCCATATTCACCTGTCCCCCGTTCCACCGCTGCGCGTCGCTCTGCTGTCTTGCTTCCTCTGGCCGTGACGTTCAGGTCAGAGGGCGCCATGACGTAGTTAGCAGGCACCCTCTGCCTGAACAGTCACTGTGCAGAACTGGCAATGCTGAGGAGCAGCATCTGCAGCAGCAGGGACGAGGTGAGTATATAGGTTTTTTTTTAATTGAGGCAGCGGCAGCAGCAGCATTATAAGGGGCCACTAATAACTGTGCATCATTGTAAGGGGCTGCTCACTGTGCAGCATTATAAGGGGCCACTAATAACTGTGCATCATTGTAAGGGGCCGCTCACTGTGCAGCATTATAAGGGGCCACTAATAACTGTGCATCATTGTAAGGGGCCGCTCACTGTGCAGCATTATAAGGGGCCACTAATAACTGTGCATCATTGTAAGGGGCCGCTCACTGTGCAGCATTATAAGGGGCCACTAATAACTGCATCATTGTAAGGGGCCGCTCACTGTGCAGCATTATAAGGGGCCACTAATAACTGTGCATCATTGTAAGGGGCCGCTCACTGTGCAGCATTATAAGGGGCCACTAATAACTGTGCATCATTGTAAGGGGCTGCTCACTGTGCAGCATTATAAGGGGCCACTAATAACTGTGCATCATTGTAAGGGGCCGCTCACTGTGCAGCATTATAAGGGGCCACTAATAACTGTGCATCATTGTAAGGGGCCGCTCACTGTGCAGCATTATAAGGGGCCACTAATAACTGCATCATTGTAAGGGGCCGCTCACTGTGCAGCATTATAAGGGGCCACTAATAACTGTGCATCATTGTAAGGGGCCGCTCACTGTGCAGCATTATAAGGGGCCACTAACAACTGCATCATTGTAAGGGGCTGCTCACTGTGCAGCATTATAAGGGGCCACTAATAACTGTGCATCATTGTAAGGGGCCACTCACTGTGCAGCATTATAAGGGGCCACTAACAACTGCATCATTGTAAGGGGACGGTCACTGTGCAGCATTATAAGGGGCCACTAATAACTGTGCATCATTGTAAGGGGCCGCTCACTGTGCAGCATTATAAGGGCAGTAGCTTTGGCATTTTCCACCCTAGGCTTATACGCAAGTCAATAAGTTTTCCCAGTTTTTTGTGACAAAATTAGGAGGGTTGGCTTATACATGGGTCGGCTTATACACGAGTATATACGGTACATTGGGCTCATTGTTCTGGCCGACTACCCGAGTATTCCAATTTGTTCGACCCGAACAACGAGCACCTTAGCATTTTAGTGCTTGCCCATCACTAGTTGGCACCAATGACACGGCAAGAAAGAACCTACTGACAATCTGCAAGGACTTTGAAGAGTTGGGGAAGAAAGTAAAGGAATTGGATGCACATGTAGCTTTTTCTTCTATCCTTCCAGTAGACAGGCATGGCACCATGAGATAGAACAGGATCCTTGATGTGAACAAATGACTAAGATGATGGTGCAGATAACAAGGATTCGGAATCCTGGAAAATGGTCTAAATTGCCTGTACAATGCACTTCTCGACAGAGACGGACTACACCTCAGCAAACCTGGGAAACACACATTCGCCAGAAGACTCGCTTCACTCATCAGGAGGGTGTTAAGCTACAAAACCTGGCAAAAATTATGGAATCACCGGCCTTGGAGAATGTTCATTCAGTTGTTTAATTTTGTAGAAAAAAGCAGATCACTTACATGGCATAAAACTAAAGTCAATTCAAATGGCAACTTTCTGACTTTAAGAAACACTAAACGAAAGCAAGATAAAAAAGTGTTAGTCAGTAATGGCTAGTTTTTTAAACCAAGCATAGGGAAAAAATTATGGAATCACTCATATCTGAGGAAAAAATTATGGAATCATGAAAAACAAACAAACAAAAAAACACTCCAACACATCACTAGCATTTTGTTGCACCACCTCTGGCATTTATAACAGCTTGCAGTCTCTAAGGCATGGCCTTAATGAGTGTCAAACAGTACTCTTCATCAATCCAACTTTCTTTGATTGCTGTTGCCAGATCAGCTTTGCATGTTGGAGCCTTGTCATGGACCATTTTCTTCAACTTCCACCAAAGATTTTCAATTGGATTGAGATCCGGACTATTTGCAGGCCATGACATTGACCTTATGTGCCTTTTTTCAAGGAATGTTTTCACAGTTTTTGCTCTATGCCAGGATCCATTATCATCTTGAAAAATGATTTCATCATCCCCAAACATCCTTTCAATTGATGGGATAAGAAAAGTGTCCAAAATATCAACATAAACTTGTGTATTTATTGAAGATGTAATGACAGCCATCTCCCCAGTGCCTTTACCTGACATGCAGCCCCATATCATCAATGACTGGGGAAATTTGCATGTTCTCTTCAGGCAGTCATCTTTATAAATCTCATTGGAAAAGCACCAAACAAAAGTTCTAGCATCATCACCTTGCCCAATGCAGATTCGTGATTCATCACTGAATATGACTTTCATCCAGTCATCCACAGTCCATGATTTCTTTTCCTTAGCCCATTGTAACCTTGTTTTTTTCTGTTTAGGTGTTAATGATGGCTTTCATTTAGCTTTTCTGTATGTAAATCCCATTTCCTTTAGGCGGTTTCTTACAGTTCGGTCACAGACGTTGACTTCAGTTTCCTCCCATTCGTTCCTCATTTGTTTTGTTGTGCATTTCCTGTTTTGGAGACATATTGCTTTAAGTTTCCGGTCTTGACACTTTGATGTCTTCCTTGGTCTACCAGTATGTTTCCCTTTAACAACCTTCCCATGGTGTTTGTATTTGGTCTAGATTTTAGACACAGCTGACTGTGAACAACCAACATCTTTTGCAACATTGCGTGATGATTTACCCTCTTTTAAGAGTTTGATAATCCTCTCCTTTGATTCAATTGACATCTCTCATGTTGGAGCAATGATTCATGTCAGTCCACTTGGTGCAACAGCTCTCCAATGTGTGCACACTCCTTTTTAGATGTAGACTAACGAGCAGATCTAATTCAATGCAGGTGTTAGTTTTGGAAATGAAAATTTACCTGGTGATTCCATAATTTTTGCTTGGTCTGAAAAAGTAACCATTACTGACTACCACATTTTTTGTTCTTGATTTCTTTTAGTGTTTCTTAAACCCAGAAAGTTGCCATTTGAATTGACTTTAGTTTTATGCCATGTCTGTGATCTGCTTTTTTCTACAAAATTAAACAACTGAATTAACATCCTCCAAGGCCGGTGTTTCCATAATTTTTGCAAAAAATAGAGGTAACCAGCTCACCTGCTTTCTTGGCTAGTAGTGGTGTGTGGAAGCTCGGATATTTCATGAAGCCGCACGTGGAGTAAATCAATTATGAAAAAGTTTCCAGCTTCCAAATATACAAAAATTTATTCAAGGCATAAGAACAAGGATAAACAGACATGCCCCATCATAGTGGAAAGACACAGCAATGCGTATCAAACAATATGTTCTTTTTCAAGCTGCTTTGGGGTGAACATAATGGGAGATATATACTACCACTCACCAATCAAGTTACAACACACATGGTGTATAATCACAAAAAAATTACATACCAAAAAAAAAACAAAAAACAAGCAATAGTTAAAAACAATCTAATATAAGATGTATTACCAGGTATGGCAAAATATATACATGAACAATTACAATGTGCAACAAAGAGGAAAAAAAAATATATGTACATATCAATACTGAAACATAATATCTTTGCGTGCATTCAATCCATTTGGGACACAGGTTTTAAGCTGAAACATCCAGAAATCTTCTCTCATCATAAGGCGTCTTTTAAGATCACCGCCTCTCAACGGAACACATACTTTCTCAATTCCCATCACTTGAAACGAAGATATATTTCTTTGATGTTGGAAAATTAAATGTTTGGAGGCAAAATATATATTCCGATTGGAGCTGCCAAGAGAAATTATGTCAGTTATGTGTTCAGAAATTCTTATTTTTAACTTTCTCATAGTACAACCCACATAATTCAGTTTGCAATCTGTGCACATGATCATATATACAACATTCTTAATATTGCAGTTGATAAACTGCCGAATTTTAAATTGCTGCACATTTTTACTATCTGAAAAAAAATGTATTACCTGAGAATGTGTACAAGTCCTGCATCTGGCTTCACCACATTTGTAAAATCCTTCATGTTGTAGCAAGGTGCGCTTATTGCTTTGGACATCTGAAAACCTGGGAGAAATTATATTACCTAATGTGGCTGCTTTTTTAGCCACTATATAGCAACACTCTGACAAAATAGCTGACAGAGTATCATCCTCATGTAAAATTCATATGTTTTTACGAATAATTCATTTAACGGCATTAAATTGTGGACTAAATTTAATGGAACACACCAATTTCTATTTTTTGTATTATCCATACTATTATGACCACATATTTTTTGTGAATTCGATAAATCCTCTCTTTTTATTATTCACAATTTTGTTAGCTCGATCCAATGCCCAATGAGGATAACCTCTTTCTTTGAGTCTATTACAACAAGAATTAATTTCTTGTGTCAGCATCAGTGTGTCACTACATTTTCTGGTAATTCTGGTGAGTTCCCCCACCGGAATTGCTTTTATAGTATGCTTGGGATTACTACTCCTGGCATGTAAGATATTATTCCCCGCAAGTGGCTTACAATGTGTAGAAGTAATGATGGGAGAGCCTGAAATACTTTGTAATTTCAAATCTAAAAAAGAAATACAGGTGGAATCCAACTGATAAGTAAAACGCAAGTTGCAATCATTATTGTTTAAATACCCAACAAATTCTGGTATGGCCGACACATCTTCCCCCCAAATAAAGAGGGCGTCATCAATGTATCTGCCATACCAGAAAATGTCGGGCACAAACACATTCTCTACAGCATATAAAAATCTTTCTTCCCAATATGCCATAACCAAATTGGTGATGGAAGGTGAGTGTTTTCCCCCCATTGATACTCCCTTACACTGGAGATAATAATGATGGTTGAACAAAGACTAATTGTGCTTTGAAATAAAACAAATTGCCAAAATGATATAGTCACTTAAATCCTTGGAATAAATTTTTGTATATTTGGAAGCTGGAAAATTTTTCATTATTGATTACATAATTTTTGCCAGGGGTTGTAGAAGAAGTGGGGACGGGAAGAAAAACGTTAGACACGAACATGAAGCCAGAAAATATACTGATAAAGGATATGAGTTGTGGCAAAAAAGACCCAAGACAACATACTCCGAAAGTAGGTAAGAAAATGTCTAAAACAATCCACAGGGAGGAGATTGGAACCAAACAAAATCCTCTCAACTGCATGCTCGCAAATGCCAGAAGCCTGACAAACAAGATGGAAGAACTAGAAGCAGAAATATCTACAGGTAACTATGACATAGTGGGAATATCCGAGACATGGTTAGATGAAAGCTATGACTGGGCAGTTAACTTTCAGGGTTACAGTCTATTTAGAAAGGATCATAAAAATCGGAGAGGAGGGGTTTGTATTTATCTAAAGTCTTGCCTAAAATCCACTTTAAGGGAGGATATTTGCGAAGGGAATGAAGATGTCGAGTCCAAATACATGGAGGGAAAAATAGTAACAAAATTCTCATTCGGGTCTGTAACAAACCCCCAAATATAACAGAAATCAAGGAAAGTCTACTACTAAGGCAGATAGATGAAGCTGTAACCCATGAGGTCCTTGTTATGGGGGACTTTAACTACCTGGATATTAACTGGGAAACAGAGACCTGTGAAGCCCATAAAGGCAACAGGTTTCTGCTAATAACCAAGAATAATTATCTTTCACAATTGGTGCAGACTCCAACCAGAGGAGCAGCACTTTTAGACCTAATACTATCTAACAGACCTGACAGAATAACAAATCTGCAGGTTGTTGGGCATCTAGGAAATTGCGACCACAATATTGTACAGTTTCACTTGTCTTTCGCTAGGGGGACTTGTCAGGGAGTCACAAAAACACTGAACTTTAGGAAGGCAAAGTTTGACCAGCTTAGAGATTCCCTCAATCTGGTGACTGGGACAATGTCCTCAGAAATAAGAATACAGAAAATAAATCGGAAATGTTTAAGAACATCCTAAATAGGCACTGTAAGCGGTTTATACCTTGTGGGAATAAAAGGACAAGAAATAGGAAGAACCCAATGTGGCTAAGCAAAGAAGTAAGAGGGGCAATTAACAGTAAAAAGCATTTAAATTACTAAACCAGGATGGCACCGTTGAAACCTCTAAAAAAACTATAGGGAGAAAAATACTTTATCTAAAAAACTAATTTAAGCTGCCAAAAAGGAAACAGAGAAGCACATTGATAGGGAGACTAAAACTAATCCCAAACTTTTTTTTCAACTATGTCAACAGTAAAAGAATCAAAAGTGTAAGTGTAGGCCCCTTAAAAAATTGTGAGGAAAGTATGGTTGTAGATGACGAGGAAAAAGCTAAATTTATTAAACACCTTCTTCTCCACGGTATTCACGGTGGAAAACAAAATGCTAGGTGAAATGCGAAGAGACAAAGAAAACCCTATTTTAAGGGTCACCAATCTAACCCAAGAAGAGGTGCGAAACCAACTAAATAAGATTAAAATAGATAAATCTCCGGGTCCGGATGGCATACACCCACGAGTACTGAGAGAGCTAAGTAATGTAATAGACAAACCATTATTTCTTATATTTAGTGACTCTATAGCGACGGGGTCTGTTCCACAGGACTGGCGCATAGCAAATATGGTACCAATATTCAAAAAGGGCTCTAAAAGTGAACCTGGAAATTATAGGCCAGTAAGTCTTACCTCTATTGTTGGTAAAATATTTGTAGGGTTTCTGAGGGATGTTATTCTGGATTATCTCTATGAGAATAACTGTTTAACTCCATATCAGCATGGGTTTATGAGGAATCGCTCCTGTCAAACCAATCTAATCAGTTTTTATGAAGAGGTAAGCTATAGACTGGACCAAGGTGAGTCAATGGATGTGGTATATCTTGATTTTTCCAATACTTTTGATATGGTGCCACACAAAAGATTGATACATAAAATGAGAACAATGGGGATAGGGGAAAATATGTGTAGGTGGGTTAAGAGCTGGCTCAGGGATAGGAAACAAAGGGTGGTTATTAATGGAGCACACTCGGACTGGGTCACGGTTAGCAATGGGGTACCACAGGGGTCAGTATTGGGCTCGTTTCTTAACATATTTATTAATGACCTTGTAGGGGGCATAGAGAGTTGAATTTCAATATTTGCAGATGACACTAAACTCTGCAGGGTAATCAATACAGAGGAGGACAATTTTATATTTAAACTAGATACAGAACACATGACACATGTACAAAAAATGAACAGGTCAGTAAGACCCTGTTCACACCACCCAAGAACTAAGACACAGAAAAAACACACAGTATGACAAATGTGCATAAATACTCTGTTGTAAAATATATGTAACAGTAAGCAATTAAATACCCTGGTTTTGATAATACATCTTTTACTAGCACTTGCCGCTTACTGTTACATATATTTTACAAGAGTATTTATGCACATTTGTCATACTGTGTGTTTTTTCTGTGTCTTATATGTAAACTAGAAGCTTGGGCTGATAAATGGCAAATGAGTTTTAATGGGGATAAATGTAAGGTCATGCACTTTGGTAGAACAAACAAGATGTATAATTATGTGCTTAATTGTAAAACACTGGGCAAAACTGTCACTGAAAAAGACCTGGTTGTATGGGTGGACGACAAACTCACATTTAGTGGCCAGTGTCAGGCAGCTGCTGCAAAGGCAAATAAAATAATGGGATGCATTAAAAGAGGCATATTATAATATTACAGGGTATATACACTAGTTTCCTTGATATTGCGTTGATCCAGGGAGATAGTCTGATTGCCGATAGTGGAGTCGGGAAGGAATTTTGTTCCCCAATGTGAAGCTTACTGTTTGCCACATGGGTTTTTTCCTTCCTCTGGATCAACATGTTAGGGCAAGTTAGGATAGGATATGGGTTGAACTAGATGGACTTAAAGTCTTCCTTCAACTTTAATAACTATGTTACTATGTTGCTAAGTAACTGGCTTAGTGATAGAAAGCAGAGGGTGGTTATAAATGGTCTCTAACTGGGTCGCTGTGACCAGTGGGGTACCGCAGGGGTCGGTGTTGGGACCTATTCTCTTCAACATATTTATTAACGATCTGGTAGAAGGTTACACAGTAAAATATCAATATTTGAAGATGATACAAAACTATGTAAAGCAGTCAATACAAAACAAGATTGTATTCTGCTACAGATGGATCTGGATAAGTTGGAAACTTGGGCCGAAAGTTGGCAGATGTGGTTTAACATTGATAAATGTAAGGTTATACACATGGGAAGAAGGAATCAATATCACCATTACACATTGAATGGGAAACCACTGGGTAAATCTGACATGGAGAAGGACTTGGGGATCCTAGTTAATGACAAACTTACCTGAAGCAGAAAGTGCCATGCAGTGGCTGCCAAGGCAAACAGGATCATGGGGTGCATTAAGCAAGGTCTGGATACACATGATGAGAGCATTATACTGCCTCTGTACAAATCACTGGTTAGACCACACATGGAGTACTGTGTACAGTTTTGGGCACCGGTGTTCAGGAAGGATGTAATGGAACTACAGCGAGTACAAAGGAGGGCAACCAAATTAATAAAGGGGAAGGGGGAACTACAATACCCAGAGAGATTAGAAAAATTAGGATTATTTAGTCTAGAAAAAAGATGACCAGGGGCGATCTAATAACCATGTATAAGTATATAAGGGGACAATACGAATATTTCTCCGAGGATCTGTTTATACCAAGATAGGTGACCATCAAAAGGTGGAATTTTCTGTGTCTGGAGGAGAGAAGGTTTTTCCACCAACATAGAAGAGAATTCTTTACTGTTGGGGCAGTGAGAATCTGGAATTCCCTGCCTGAGGAGGTGGTGATGGCGAACTCAGTCGAGGGTTTGAAGAGAGGCCTGGATGTCTTCCTGGGGTGAAACAATATTGTATCTTACAGTGATTAGGTTCTTTAGAAGGACATAGATCTGGTGATTTATTCTGACGGAATATAGGCTGAACTGGATGGACAAATGTCTTTTTTTGGCCCTGCTAACTATGTTACTATGTTACCTTTTGCTCTGTGTCCTCTCATTATATGAGCTATTCATTTATAAGTGCCCAGTATCTACTGACCTTATAAACTGATATCAAGTGATATATCTAAAATTCGTTTATAAATATCTATGTCTGGGTTTATCTGATACTCAACAAATACATTGCACTTAATCTCATTTCAACCTTGATAGTGACACTATCTTAGGATACGTTTTACTCTGTGATGGCACTTTTGCACGTAGTCACTAGATGGAGCTACAACATGTGACATTTGACATGATTTTTTTATATCTACACATAGTTTACTCAAATTATATTTTCTTGTCTTAACTATATACTATTTCACATTATAAGCTGTGTATTTTTGTAATTATTTGTATGTATACATGATTGATTACCACTTCTGTCTGTGTAAAAACAATCCCCTTTAACCCTTTTCCAACATCTAGTGTAAATATACGCCGATGTCGCACTCCCTCCCTTTGATGTGGGCTCCGGCGCTGAGCCCATATCTTTTACGGCACATGATGGGCCAGAAATCCCGCCCATCGGTGACTCTGTCACGTGACCACATGTCACTGATGGGTTGGCATAACAACCAGAGGTCTCCAGCTGACCTCTATAGCTGTCACCGACAGATCCTATGAGCGTTGCCCGATGGTCGGCGCTCATAGCAAGTGAGCAACTCTGCTACATGTAGGTGATCTGATCATCGCCTGTATGTAGCTGAGCTGATCGAGTTATGGCAGCTACTAGACTCCCATGTAGACCATTGAAGTATGCATGTGGATACATGGGGGGGGTCAGTGGGCGTCCCGGTCCGCTAGCCAAAACCCCATAAACCAGGGATCGTCCTGCAGAACTCCTGTTCTCCTTTTAACGTGGGCAAAACGCTACTCAGACAACACAGGGTGAGGGTAAACAGTGTGGCAATGCTTTATTAATGACAAGCGTAGGAAGATGACAGTCCATTCAGTCCATACAAGGTACAAGGCCAGTTGATCCGAGGATCACAATCTGGCTTCATATTCCAGGGTCGACTACTCCATCGGTGGCACGCAGAGAGGAGGTAACAACATGTGTAGGAAGATGACAGTCCATCGAGTCCATACACGATACAAAGCCAGTTAATCTGAGGATCACAACCTGACTTCTCCAAACATATCCATGGTTCAGCGATGGTCAGTGGAGTAGATCTGTATTCTTCCAATTGAGGCTGCAAACCCCCAGGTTGTTTCCTATAGAATGATAGATCCGTGTCCCTCGGGATGGAGTCATGATGTAAAATTGCTGCTGTATCGTCTCTGGTCCTTTGGATGTATGGATGTCTTGGCAGAATCTCTCTGGCTGTTTCTCTCTCTGTCTCTTTATACAGAGGCATGTAACCTATTTTTAGACTTAACAAGTGTCCCTCATTCAGTATTTACATGAAGGATAAGAATGGAGATGAGATCAAGTAGCATTACTTCATTATTTTAACTATTTGCATAGTTTTTCCCCTCTGCTTTAGAAGTCATATCAGCAAACATCACAAGTGATCGAGGATAGGGGCACATTCTAAGTCAATATTACTTAGATTACACAAACAAAAGTCTGTTTTCTTGACCAACCAGAAATCAACACTTAATAAAGAAAGCCAACATACAGATAATATTCTATTATTTGTTTGCTAAAATAGTCATCTGGTTAGTTAAGATACAATTCTGTATGTCTTCACAATGCCAAAATTAAAAAAAAGTTTTTAAAAATATTAAAAAGTTCAAATTACCCCCCTTTAGCCCCATTTAAAATAAAACAAAAAAAAAAAATCAGAAATATACACATTTGGTATCGCCGCATTCAGAATCGCCCAATCAATATAAAAAAAGATTGAACCAGATAGCTAAACGGCAAAATGAGAGAAATGTCAAAACGCCAGAATTACATTTATTTGGTCGCCGCAACATTGCAATAAAATGCAATAACGGGCGATATAAAGTTTGTATCGTCACCAAAATGGTATTCATTAAAAACGCCAGCTCGGCGCACAAAAAATAAGGCCTCACCCAACCAGAGATCATGAAAAATGGAGCCGCGACAGGTATCGGAAAATGGCGCAATTCTTTTATACTTTACCTAATAAAGAGGAGTTATTTTTACTGATAAATGTTTGTTTTGGGTAGTTTATTTTCTGTTGGTATTTGGCTTTTCCTATAAAACTCCCATATAATATTCCATCCTTGAACGCCCGCCGTGCGCATCATGTTTTTGTACAATTTGTCAATAATATATATAGGTTCTCCCCGTCAGATATTTTTCGTGGTTGATATACTATTTTCCTGTAATTCATTTCTCACTCTAGGTATAATAATGACTTCTCTCTGTGTGGGATTTTTGATGTTTAAAAAGGTTGAAAACTAGTTGGAAACCCCTTCTCATTCCTTATGTTTGGTCCTGTTAAAATAAAAACACTTATACAAACCTCCCATTCTGGCACCGTTTCAGCTGTGTCGGCACTTGCGTCCTTGGGTCTCTTGAGTATTTTATGTTATGTGAGCCTTGTGACCAGTCAGCACTGGCGTCACTGTCCCCACTTTTGGACAAATCGAGCATCATGAGGCAGTCAGAGAGCAGCCGCGGCCCTGGCTTCCTGTTGATGTTCAATACCGTCCAAAGGTGGAAACAGTGAAGCTGCCGCTGATTGGGTGCAGGGCTCATGTGATGTAAAACTCACATAAGCCCCGGGACAGTGAGTCTTGACACCACTGAAATGGAGCCGGCACACCAGAGGAGTATGAGAGTTTTTATTTTAATGAGGCCAAACATGAAGAATGAGTTCATTGAGAAAAAAAAAAATATATATATATATATATATATATATATATACCCACAATTCACCCCCTGAAGGTTAGTCAGAAGGTGACTAATAGAAAAAAACATATACCCCACGTCTCATTATATAGGGTGAGGTTACGTATACACACTCGCTCTCCAAGCCTCTCATTTCTATGGGTTTCACCATCCTCACCAAAGGCGACTCATCAAGATACTATTTAATAATATTGACCTATATTCTAGCGAGACTAGAAGAAGAAAACCCTAAAATCATATATCTTGTTATCCGAAACAGTCAGAAAACTAGCCACATATTGGCAGATACCAGACTTCAAACTATATACTTTGTAAGTTTATAAGATACTCCAGTGTCAGGAATAGACAGTATGTGAAAATACAGTATATACCACTCACCTTCTGACTAACCTTCAGGGGGTGAATTATGGGTATAGTTTTACATTTGTAATCAATAAAATTTAGTTTTATCCTTTTGTCAGCAAACATGAGGAATGACGAGAGACAACCCCTTTAAGAAGATCCAATTTTGGTTAAAACTATTCCAACATTACGAACATAAAAAAGGCTTCTCCCCTATGTGACATCTCTGATGTTTATTAACAGATGATTTGCAAGTAAAATATTTCCCACATTCTGAACATGAAAAAGGCTTCTCCCCTGTGTGAGTTCTCTGGTGGCTATCAAGATTCCCTTTCTGGTTAAAACATTTCCCACATTCTGAACATGAAAATCGCTTCTCCCCTGTGTGAGCTCTCTGGTGCTTAACCAAATATGATTTATTTTTAAAACATTTCTCACATTCTGAACATGAAAAAGGCTTCTCCCCTGTGTGATTTCTCTGGTGCCTAACTAAATCTGATTTTTGTGCAAAACATTTCCCACATTCTGAACATGAAAAAGGCTTCTCCCCTGTGTGAGTTCTCTGGTGGCTATCAAGATGCACTTTCTGGTTAAAACATTTCCCACATTCTGAACATGAAAATCGCTTCTCCCCTGTGTGGGCTCTCTGGTGCTTAACCAAATATGATTTATTTTTAAAACATTTCTCACATTCTGAACATGAAAAAGGCTTCTCCCCTGTGTGAGTACTTTGGTGGCTATCAAGATAACGTTTCTGGTTAAAACATTTCCCACATTCTGAACAGGAAAAAGGCTTACCCCCAGTGTGATTTCTCTGGTGCCTAACTAAAACTGATTTTTGTGCAAAACATTTCCCACATTCTGAACATGAAAAAGGCTTACCCCCTGTGTGGGTTCTCTGGTGGCTATCAAGAACCGATTTCCATTTAAAACATTTCCCACATTCTGAACAGGAAAAAGGCTTCTCCCCTGTGTGAGTTCTCTGGTGCTTAGCACAAGCTGATTTACTGTTAAAGCATTTTCCACATTCTGAACATGAATAAGGCTTCTCCCCTGTGTGGATTCTCTGGTGCTTAACACAATCTGCTTTATTGTTAAAACATCTCCCACATTCTGAACAGGAAAAAGGCTTCTCTCCTGTGTGGGTTCTCTGGTGTCTATAAAGAACATATTTCTGGTTAAAACATTTCCCACATTCGGAACATGAAAAAGGCTTCTCCCCTGTGTGAGTTCTCTGGTGCTTAACACAATCTGCTTTATTGTTAAAACATTTCCCACATTCTGAACAGGAAAAAGGCTTCTCCCCTGTGTGGGTTCTCTGGTGTCTATATAGAACATATTTCTGGTTAAAATATTTCCCACATTCTGAACATGAAAATGACTTCTTTGCTTTAGGAGCAGTTTTTTCTTTAATGCCTCTTTTGTGACTTTGATTTTCCTTAGTAGTCAGTAATGAATCAGAAGACAGAACCTGTTTCATAGGATCAGATGACAGATCTTTGCTGTGAATGGATGATGGTTTATCTGGAGTAACAGCAATCACTTCAGTTGTATTTTGTAGGATCTCAAGATCATCAGATTTAAAAATTGAAGTTGTCAGCTGTCCCTCTGATCTCCTGGTACAGTCATCTGCTAAGAGAAAAACAATTATTTAATAAAATATAATTGAGTCAGAGAATGACTAAGGGTTAGGCCAGAAACGCGCAAGAATGTTACATGATTTTAGAATTTTTCTGGACTACGTTTTTTTATAAGAATGAAACAAAGAAGAATTTTCTTATTGAAATTCAGTTTGCTGATCCAATTTTCTTTTCTAATTCAGCCGATGGTCAAACGGAATCTGGATCCTAACTGCAGTATCGGAGGCTATCTACCACATAACACACGGTGAGACTATTCCCTTTCTTTTGTTGGTTTCTAACATTTAGGATCCCTGTATTTAGCAACTTTATAGTGAAAAGAATCCACTTAATTTATGGTGTGTGTCTCCTGGAGCACAATCTGGGCACTATGTGTTGGGTAATAAAATGGCAAAAGTGCAATTTTCATTTTCCTACATCCACTGCATGTTAATTTCCGGAAAGTGGCCATGGAGTCAAAATATTCACTCCTCTTACACACGTGGTCAAAATTGTTGGTACCCCTCATTTAATGATAGAAAATGACACAATGGTCACAGAAATAACTTGAATCTGAGTAATAACAACGGGGCATGTCTGGATGAAGAGCTGAGCTGGCGCAGGAATCGCTAGCTTCGTACCCCAGCAGGCCATCGCAGCTTAAAGTAGCAAGTAGCAGCAGGGAAAATCCACAATATCACTCACCGCGGCTCCAAGCAGGGTCTGGGCACCAATGGGGCGCATCACCAGGCGCTAGGGAGCAGCACCAGGTAGAATACCGGTCTTTGGCAGCACTCAAGCGTCTGGCAGCGGTGTGGAGCGCTCTGGGGGGGGTCTGGACTCCTGACATCAGGTCAGACCTAACCGGAGAGGACCCTCAGCACAGAGGAGCAGGCAGAGGAGGAATACCCCCCCGAAGAAGCGGAAAAGCAAAACGTGCGTCAGGGCCTCGGCATGACTTACAGAACCCAAAATATGGGTAAGAGGGTGTGTTTTTACCTTGCATTTTTTGACTGTCCTTTAAAATGTGGTCAGTTAATGACCTATAGGGCTCCTAGCAGGACAGTTATCATCTGGTGTTGCTGAGTATTTCACTATTAATAAGCATTTTTCTATTGTTTTATGCCAGATGTATACTCTTTGTCCTGCATGGAATATCCTCTGTGTCATCTCTTTGCCCACTTGTGGGTAACTGGGTCATTAGTTATATGTGTTACACATCAGCACACCATTGCCCAATTTACTTACCTTTTCTAGCCTGTATTGTCGCACCATGGTTGCATCATTGTCCACTGGTTTTTCTTACGGTTCTCTTTCACTATATGTGTGGTGTAATTTACTTGTACATATATGAGCCCGGATTTTTGCAATATTTAAATAAAGTCTTTGTTACATTTTGGCATAAATAGGGCTTTGGTCTTCTCTGTTGATTTATTTCACACATAAGCATTTGATGTACATTCTAGGGATGTAAGCTCCCATATATTCTCTATTGCTTCTCATATTTCATGGAGAGTATCTTGCTTTTTATACAAATATGTTTTTTACATCTATCTTTGGTTCTTGGTATGTTCTCACAGGAGGAACCTGGCAGATCCTCACCCAGGGGCCTGGAGAAGCAAGACACCAAACTGCAAGGGCACAGCTCCACCCCCATCACTGAGGAAACACTAAAGTCCCTGCTAAGAGATCTAAAGCAGGCTATACATAGTGATATCACCTCAGCCTTCACTGCACCACACCGCATTGGGCACATAGGGGACACAACAGCCCACATTGAGGAGAAGCTGGAGGAATTCACCACACCCCACAACCACTTAGTGGATTTTCACAATGAGGCAGATGAAGAGATCGCAGCCCTAAAACTGAAGCTGGCGGACTTGGAGGACCGCTCCAGGTGCAACAATCTACGCTTCAGGTGGATACCAGAAAGCGTTGCTGTGGACGCATTGAAGCAGTTCCTAATGGATTTCTTTACCGCATTAATCCACAAGTCGGAACAGCGAGACATAATACAGCGCACAGGATCCCCAAACCCAAAAGTGCCCCCGCCTCTGCACACAGGGATGTAATTGACTGGCTTCATTTTTATCATTTTAAAGAAGCCATCAGTAAAGCAGCAGCGGGCGGACTGGAGCTCCCAGAGAGATTCAAGAGCATCCTGGTTTTCACTGACCTCTCCGCCATCACCCTGAACAGAAGGAGGGAATTCTCCACAGCCACCAAGATCCTAAGGGACAACAGGATCGCGTACAAGTGGGATTACCCTGTGAAGCTGATCGTCACCAAGAATGAAGCCAGGTCGTGACTTCCCCCTTTAGGCCATGACTCTGCTGCAAAAGTGGCTGCTGGCGAAGGTGGATGAGGATACCAGCTCCCCGCTAAAGAAGCCGCCCACCCTGATGAGGGAGTGGACATGAACAAGAAAGCAGAAGACTTATTCTTCACCATGGTCTGCAGAGGCACAAGAGGAGAATTTTTTGTTTCTTTCAATACCCCCAACTATATACTGGATAGCGGAGCATACATACAGTTTTACATAAAATTAAAATTTGTTTTATGCTATTCCCCTTTTTTTTTTCCTACTTGTCTAGTGGTGACATATAGATTTTATCTGTAATCTGTATATGGTTCTTCATATTTCCAGAATTAATGTAAAACGACTGCATAGTCCATTTAAAAGTTACCTTATATGGAAAGAGGCCCAATCCTTTAAAGCAGATGTATTGTGTGTTCAGGAAACCCTCCAGAATAGCACTGATGCCCACAGATTGCAGAATAGGAATTTCCCAAACGTATTCCACTCCCATGCAATAGATAAAAAAAGAGGAGTAGTAATTGCGATAAAGAACACCGTCGTCTTCCAGCAAATCACCATGTAATGGACGATGAGGGCAGATACGTCATCCTAGTCTGCACCATAAACAAAACCTACACAACTGTCTCTATTTACGTCCCTAACTCCAAGCAAATTCTGTTTCTTAAGGACACCCTGGTGGTAGTAGCGAAGGTTAAAAAAGGCGTCCTGTTAATTTGCGGGGACTTTAACATCACCCCTTGTCCCATCATTGATAAATTGATACCCCCTCAAAAGAAAGAAAACACCCGATCACTCTCTCAGACCCTCCTAGCGGAAGAATTATGTGATATCTGGTGGGTTCTGCACGCCTCCGAGCGGGATTACACCTTCTATTCACACTCGCACAGAGGTTACTCCAGAATCGATGTAATGGTCACAGATAAATGGTTATTGCAGGACATCCAAAAAGCCACGATAGGGAACATCACCTGGTCGGACCACTCCCCGGTCTTCTGCCAAATTATAGAGGGGTATAACTACCCGATATATTCCCCATGGAGGGTAAATAACTACCTACCGTATATACTCATGTGTAGGAATAGGTTTAGCGTGCACTCGGTCTTATTATGAACGAGGTGCTGGTGTAACGGACCTGGTGGTCCCAATATAGAGTAATTATATAATTCACCGCACACTCTTGTGGATTATCATGCCAAATAGTTTAAATTTTATTAACACACAATCTGGGAGCGTAACAGAATAATGCAATGGAAGCGATATAAAGAACGTTTCGGCTCCACCGGAGCCTTTATCATACAATCGCTGTAAAATAAAAAGAAACATATAAGTAACAAAAAATTTTTGCAGAATAAAAGTAAGAATATGAACAAAAAATAATAAGAAGGTCATCCTGGTGCATACTTGTACACTAATCCATGGATCACAGCATGTAGAGCACATGTTAAACAAAGAATTTACATATATACCATATACCGTATACATATATATACATACACTGATTAGACTGTCAAGATAACAGGTAACAAAATGAGGTATAATTAAAAGCAGAAAGAGGTATGTAATTACCTTAATCCAGTGCCATACAAGAGAAGGGTATAGAGAAGAGGGATGAAAATCCCTGTGGTGTCACAGAGACTGCAAAGAATGGTGAAAATAATTAGCATGTGTGAGACACAGTACTGAAACCATAGAAAAGGAACGTATGGTACCTAGTCATATGCTAAAATCCTTATAAAGGTGCCAGATCACCATCAATGGCTAGTGGGGACCTGCAAATGTTAGATAAAGAGTATGTGTGTTCAGTTAAAATAAGCCCATAGCGCCTAGGAGCAGTCACAAGGCAGAGCATGAGTGGTGGAGAGTCTTTACCTGCAGGGGTTGCTGTCTAAAGCGGCGCTCCCGCACCTGGCTGAGTCGGCGTGTGTGCCTGCATGGCTCCTGGTGTGACGCTGGACCGGAAGTGAGCGGCCCAGACCGGAAGTGACGTCATGCAGCTGCTGTGTGCATACTATGGTCGTTGCTAGGGCAGCTAGAAGCTTGGCAACACATATATAGCAAATGGTGGTAGCTGTGTGTGCGTTCCTGCATAGGAGAAATGGCACTAGCCTTCTAAATAGTGTGGATGAAGTATAAGTATAGCCAATATGTACAGGGCTATTGGTGAGGGTATAAATGGGCACATTATGCAAGGTGACAGGATAAGGTATAACTATTGTTGGTGATATTAACCTTTCATGGAGAAAAAAATTGTGTAGAGGAGGATATGAAAAAAATAAAAATAAAAAAAATCCAAAAAACTGAGCATAAATGCAAAATAAGAGTCAGGGGGTGGGGCAAACTCACCTATGATCACAGTAATTTAGCGGTTCTGTAAAATAACAGAGAAAACGTTAATAAATGTTCTAAGTAGCCAATCTATCTCTCTATTAAGGCCCTTAGGGGCCAAAGTGTCCAATTTGTGAATCCAATAGGTCTCACGTGATTTAAGCAATTTAATATGATCATAGGTGCTAATTATTTTCACCATTCTTTGCAGTCTCTGTGACACCACAGGGATTTTCATCCCTCTTCTCTATACCCTTCTCTTGTATGGCACTGGATTAAGGTAATTACATACCTCTTTCTGCTTTTAATTATACCTCATTTTGTTACCTGTTATCTTGACAGTCTAATCAGTGTATGTATATATATGTATATATGTAAATTCTTTGTTTAACATGTGCTCTACATGCTGTGATCCATGGATTAGTGTACAAGTATGCACCAGGATGACCTTCTTATTATTTTTTGTTCATATTCTTACTTTTATTCTGCAAAAATTTTTTGTTACTTATATGTTTCTTTTTATTTTACAGCGATTGTATGATAAAGGCTCCGGTGGAGCCGAAACGTTCTTTATATCGCTTCCATTGCATTATTCTGTTACGCTCCCAGATTGTGTGTTAATAAAATTTAAACTATTTGGCATGATAATCCACAAGAGTGTGCGGTGAATTATATAATTACTCTATACTCGTGTGTAAGATGAGATTTTCAGCACATTTATTTGTGCTGAAAATGCCTCCTTGGCTTATACACGAGTCAATGTGAAGAAAGCCAGCTGGGGAGGAGGAGCGGCGGCAGGAGCAGGTGGCTGGGACATCATACTCACCCTGCTGTGCCGTCGCTTAACGTCCCCCTGCATCCTCCATTGTCCTAGAGCTGACAGGAAGAAACTGTCAGCCCTAGGACAAAGGAGGATGCAGGGATGTTTCAGCGACAACACAGGAGGGTGACTATGAAGGAGGAGGATAGGGGAGCATGGGGGAGGACTGGGGAAGGACAGGGGAGTACAGAAAAGCACAGAGGAGGATGGGGGGAAGCATGGAGAAGGATGGGTAAGCACAGTGGAGGACTGGGGGAGTACAGGGGAGCACAGAAGAGCACGGAAGAGGATGGGCGAAGCACGAAGGAGGACAGGGGAAGCACGGAAGAGGATGGGGAAGCAGAGGAGGACAGGGGAAGCACAGAGGAGGACTGGAAGAGTACAGTTGTGGCCAAAAGTATTGACACCCCTGCAATTTTGTGAGATAGTATTAAGTTACGTACCGGTAACGGTATTTTTCGGAAGCCCATGACAGCACCACGAGAGAGGGGATCCGCCCTATAGGAACAGGAAACCTACAGATACAAAAAGGGCGGCACCTCTCCCACGCATCAGTTGGATTACAGAGCTTGAGAGGCTACCATGGTTAGTACACAACATATAATATATACAACCTATCTACCCTATTTACCAGAATTATTTTATACCATCTCCCCCATAAGGTGACTTTATGAACAATCTTCTAAAGGAGTGCACCCCTATATGTGAACAAGGGAGGGAACTAAGGGTGCTGTCATGGGCTTCCGAAAAATACCGTTACCGGTACGTAACTTAATACTTTATTCGGACTCCCATGACAGCACCACGAGAGAATTACAGAGATGTAAACTAACTAAGGGAGGGACTACAGCCTGCAGCACCCTTAGCCCGAAGGTGAGGTCTGAGGAGGCCCCCCATGTCTAACCGATAGTGGTTAAAGAAGGTGGAAGGAGATGACCAGGTGGCCGCCTTACATATTTGATCAATTGATACTCCAGATCTTTCTGCCCAGGATGATGCCATGGCCCGAGTGGAATGCGCCCTCAGATTCTGTGGAGCTGGCCCGCCACCTGCTGTGTAGGCAAGAGAGATAGCCTCCCTAATCCATCTTGCTAAAGTGCGTTTTGATACTCTGTATCCTTTCCTGGGACCTTGGAAGGATAGGAATAATGCGTTTTCCTTCTTCCAAGGATCCGTGGCTGCTAAATATGTAAGTAAGCACCTCCTAATATCTAATGCCTGAAGTTTCTGCTCTTTAGGGTTGGTTGGATTAGGGAGGAAGGAAGGCAGAACTATCTCCTGTGTCCTGTGGAATTGTGTTGCTACCTTGGGAAGGTATGCTGGATCTGGCCTTAGGATTACCCTATCTTGTAAGAACTCTGTGTAAGGGGGCAATCTGGAAAGTGCCTGTATGTTGCTCACCCTACGTGCGGATGTTATCGCTACCAGAAATGCTGTCTTAAGAGATATAATCTTTAGTGAGGCAGAATCTAAAGGTTCAAACGCACTTTCCGTCATGGCTGTAAGGACTAAGTTTAAGTCCCACGGCACACATCTGTCTTTGTGCATAGGTCTCGATCTGGCCGCTGCTCTGATGAACCTTGCTACCCAATAATTTTTTGCAATATCACCTGCAAACAGGGCCCCTAAGGCTGAAACCTGCACTTTTAATGTACTTGTGGAGAGACCCAATTCGAAACCTTTCTGGAGAAATTCCAGAATATGTTTTCGTTGGAATTCCGTCTCTGACGTCAAAGTGAAAGGTGGACAGGAAACGTTTCCAGGTCCTAGCATAGATGTTAGTGGTAGTTAATTTTCTGCTCTTTAGGAGGGTGTCAATTAAGTTCTTGGAGAACCCTCTATCTTTTAATAGTGACCTTTCAAACACCACGCCGTCAAATGAAGTCCCGCTACTTGTGGGTGGCTGACTGGCCCCTGGTAGAGGAGATCCGGAAGGTTCGGCAGTACCCAGGGATCGCCTACCGACATGGTCCTCAACCATGCGAACCAGGTCCTCCTGGGCCAAAAAGGGGCAATTAGTATGACTTTTGCCCGATCCTCTCTGATCTTCCTGACTACCAGAGGAAGAAGATTCAATGGCGGGAAGGCGTATGCCAGAGAAAAGTCCCATCTTATCAGGAGGGCATCCACCGCCAGGGGATTTTCCCTGGGGTTCAGAGAGCAGAACGATCTTTCTTTTCTGTTTTCTCTGGTGGCAAAGAGGTCTACCTCTGGCTGACCCCATCTGCGGACAATCTGGTGGTAAATATCTTTGTTCAAAGACCATTCTCCTTGTCCGAGTGTATCCTCACATGATGGCCCTGTAGATACATAATGAGTTTTTTGACTGCCCATTCTATCGCCAATAGCTCTCTCTGGTTGGATGAGATTTCAGAATCAGAATCCCACTGTCCCTGTAACACTATGTCCCCCATATGGGCTCCCCAACCAAAGGAACTTGCGTCTGTGGTTATAATACGGGTTATCTGTGTTATCCAGGGCACCCCTGATGCTAGGTTCTCGCTATCGAGCCACCATCTCAGTGATGTAACAGCTGAGGGGCTTAGCAACATTCGACCTTGTAAGGAGCCTTCCAGGGCCCTGCTATTAACCAAGACGTCGTTTTGAAGGGCTCTGGTGTGGAATTGTGCCCACCTAACTGCTGGGATGCATGAAGTTATAGAGCCTAACAGGGACATGGCCTGTCTGAGGGTCATAGATGGATTATCAATTGCCCGAAGAACCTGCTCCTGTATCTTTTGTAATTTATCTAGTGGCAGCAGGCACTGCTGAGTCTCTGAATTTAGTAATAAGCCTAGAAACTTCTGTATTTTCAAGGGCTGGAGTCGGGATTTCTCGTAGTTTAAAATCCATCCGAGGTTTTGTAACCTGGATCTAGCTTTTTCTATCTGGGATCTACAATGACCCACTGATTTTCCCACAATCAAGAAATCGTCTAAATATGGAATGATTAAGACGTCAACCTCCCGTAAATGAGCCATAACTTCGGCCACTATCTTTGTAAATACCCTGGGTGCTGCCGAGAGACCAAAGGGAAGGGCTCTATACTGATAATGACGCACTGTGCCATCTACTGAAACTGCCACCCTCAGGAACTGTTGGAAGTCTGTATGGATAGGTACATGATAGTACGCATCTTTCAAATCTATGACTGCCATAAAACAACCTTTAAACAATATTTTTATTGTTGTATTAATGGACTCCATTTTAAATGTACGATTAATCAAAAACTCGTTAAGGGAACGAAGGTTTATAATCGTTCTGAATGTCTTATCAGGTTTCTGGATTAGAAACAGGGGAGAGTAAAACCCTCTTCCTCTTTCAGCTTCTGGAACCTCTACCAGGACATTTTTTTGGCATAGGCTCAAGACTTCCGCTTCTAAGGCCGCTTGTTCGAGATGAGAAGATCTTAAGGGGGTTAGTTTAAAGGTATCCCGCGGGATCTGGGTAAATTCCAATCTAAGCCCGGTGGATATTACCTTGCGCTCCCAGTCACTATTTGTAATCTGTGACCATGCCGGGAAGAAGGATGACAGTCTACCCCCCACGGGAATTGCTAGTCATTGATTTGGTCTCTTTTGATCTCTCGACGAGCGTGTGAACATATAGCCCGTACCTCTTCTCCTTCTGTCTTCCCATCTGGGGCGATCTCTAAAAGGCGAAGAGTTGCGCCTTCTCCCCTGGGCAAATCTCCTTCTACCAAATGGACGACGGTAGGACGCAGACGAAAGGTTTGGGAATTTTTTCTTGTCGTCTCCCGCCTTCTCGAGCAGCTCGTCTAGGACAGCGCCGAACAAATATTCGCCCTCACATGGAATCGCACAGAGCTTTGCTCTGGACTGAATGTCTCCCTGCCAGCACTTTAGCCACAGGGCTCTGCGAGCTGCATTAGAGAGACCTGCTGCTCTGGCGGCCATTCTCACTTCATCCGCTGAGGCATCTGCTAGGAAGGCTGCTCCCTCTTGGATGGTCGGTAGGGCCCCAAGAATTGTCTGTCTTGATGTACCCTGTTTTAGTTGTGACTCCAACTGGTCTAACCAGACCATCATGGACCTGGCCGTGCACGTTGAAGCCACTGCTGGTCTTAAGGACCCGGCCGCCATTTCCCAGGTGTTTTTAAGGAAAGTATCAGCCTTTCTGTCTAGGGGATCTTTAAGGGATCCCATGTCCTCAAAGGGCAGCGAGGATTTTTTCGATGCCTTTGCGATGACTGCGTCTAATTTGGGGGCTCTGTCCCACGTATTCAATGCCGGATCGTCGAAGGGGTATCTGCGTTTGAGGGCTGGTGGTAGTGACCCTCTTTTATCCGGCTTTTTCCACTCTCTGTGGATCAGATCCTGGATTTTTTGATTTAACGGGAAGACTCTCCGCTTCCTCTGTTCCAGCCCACAGAACATGACATCCTGCATGGACATTTGGGGCTTAGGCTCCTCTACCTCCATTGTCCCTCTGACTGCTTTGACCAGCTTGTCTACCCGGTCAAGAGGCAGACAAAATCGCCCCGAGTCCTCTTCTCCTGAGGAAGACGAGGGAGATGAAGCCTGGGAGTCTCTGCTTTTTCTCCACTCTACCGAGGAATCCGACTCCGCCGGGACCTCGCCCCTTAGACTTTCCGGCTGGGATAAGGACTTTAGGGTTTCCCTCATTTCTGCCCTGACAATGTCCCTTAAACTCGCCGCTACCGCGGGCGACTCTTCTGCCACTGTCTGCTGAATACAGGGGGGGCACAATTTTTTGAGGCACGCGTCCGGTAACGGGCATGCACAGAGTGCGCATTCCCTATGTTTAGTCTTACTTGTAGCTTTTTTCCCCTAGAAAAAAACACAGAAGGGGGGTCCCGTCACTGAGTGAACTTTCACGAAGATCACTTACCAGTGCCACAATCAAGTACCGGAGAATGAGGGGGATTTCTTTCAGCCAATGCTCCTGTCTGCCTGGAGGAGCTCTTACGAGTGGACTGGTCACTTCGTCCCGGCCGCTCATTACTGTCACGGGACACTTTCTTTTTCTGTTTGACCTGCCGAAGGTCATCCAGGGGCGGCAGTGATGTTTGCCGCTGCTGTCGCCCTTGCTTCTGCCGCTGCTGCTGTTCTCGATTACTCTCCATTACCACTGCTGCTGCTGTACGCTGCTGCTTGTAATAATGTGGCCAAGGCAAGGTAACCTGCCGGGGTCCTGCCTAAATACCCCTCCTCCGGTCAGCAGTATCTATGCCGCACCCCTCCCCTCCTTAACAGGGCTCCCTACCCCAGCTGGCACCGGACCCGGTCCGAAAGCCGACGCCATCGGTGTTTCCGATGGGCGCCGCCATCTTGGATCCTTCGCGCATGCGCAGTGGCGCGCTGACCCGGAAGCGCATCCTCCGCCCGCCCCCTGACGTCACCGCTACCCCGGGAAAGACCGGAAGCCACGCGGGACGCCCGGGAGCCCCGGAAGCAGCGCCACCCGGTCACAGCCCCCTGCAGCCGCGCGGCCTAATCCCGGAGACGGACATCCTCCGGACGCCGCTCCCTGCTGCACACGCCACCGCCGTGACACCCATCCTGGGCCACCGTGGCGTCCTCCAGGAGATCCGCACCAGGCCGAGGTAGGAGACCCCCTCGCTACCGGTATCGGCTGGCCGGCCTGGGATCCGGTTCTTCTGTAGGATCCCGTCCCCTCAGGAACAGGAAACCAAACTGATGCGTGGGAGAGGTGCCGCCCTTTTTGTATCTGTAGGTTTCCTGTTCCTATAGGGCGGATCCCCTCTCTCGTGGTGCTGTCATGGGAGTCCGAATAAAATACGCAGTTTCTTCCTGAAAATGATTGCAAACACAAATTCTTTGGTATTATTATCTTCATTTAATTTGTCTTAAATGAAAAAACACAAAAAGAATAGTCCTAAAGCCAAATTGGATATAATTCCACACCAAACATAAAAAAGAGGGTGGACAAAAGTATTGGCACTGTTCGAAAAATCATGTGATGCGTCTCTATTTGTGTAATTAACAGCACCTGTAACTTACCTGTGGCACCTAACAGGTGTTGGCAATAACTAAATCACACTTGCAGCCAGTTGACATGGATTAAAGTTGACTCAACCTCTGTCCTGTGTCCTTGTGTGTACCACATTGAGCATGGAGAAAAGAAAGAAGACCAAAGAACTGTCTGAGGACTTGAGAAACCAAATTGTGAGGAAGCATGAGCAATCTCAAGGCTACAAGTCCATCTCCAAAGATCTGAATGTTCCTGTGTCTACCGTGCACAGTGTCATCAAGAAGTTTAAAGCCCATGGCACTGTGGCTAACCTCCCTAGATGTGGACGGAAAAGAAAAATTGACAAGAGATTTCAACGCAAGATTGTGCGGATGTTGGATAAAGAACCTCAACTAACATCCAAACAAGTTCAAGCTTCCCTGCAGTCCGAGGGTACAACAGTGTCAACCCGTACTATCCGTCGGCGTCTGAATGAAAAGGGACTGTATGGTAGGAGACCCAGGAAGACCCCACTTCTTACCCCGAGACATAAAAAAGCCAGGCTGGAGTTTGCTAAAACTTACCTGAAAAAGCCTAAAACGTTTTGGAAGAATGTTCTCTGGTCAGATGAGACAAAAGTAGAGCTTTTTGTGCAAAGGCATCAACATAGAGTTTACAGGAGAAAAAAAGAGGCATTCAAAGAAAAAGAACATGGTCCATACAGTCAAACATGGCGGAGGTTCCCTGATGTTTTGGGGTTGCTTTGCTGCCTCTGGCACTGGACTGCTTGAATGTGTGCATGGCATTATGAAGTCAGAAGACTACCAGCAAATTTTGCAGCATAATGTAGGGCCCAGTGTGAGAAAGCTGGGTCTCCCTCAGAGCTCATGGGTCTTCCAGCAGGACAGTGACCCAAAACACACTTCAAAAAGCACTAGAAAATGGTTTGAGAGAAAGCACTGGAGACTTCTAAGGTGGCCAGCAATGTGTCCAGACCTGAATCCCATAGAACACCTGTGGAAAGATCTAAAAATGGCAGTTGGAGAAGGCACCCTTCAAATATCAGGGACCTGGAGCAGTTTGCCAAAGAAGAATGGTCTAAAATTCCAGCAGAGCATTGTAAGAAACTCATTGATGGTTACCGGAAGCGGTTGGTCGCACGCGATCGTGCCGCCATACTGGTACTGCTGTTTGCGGGAACGCAGTTCTCTCAGAGCAGTATTAGTATAGCGCATACCGGGAAGGCGTTAATAACACACCTGATGTGTCCATATCTACAGTATGGTGTGCTCACAAGGCCTTCATCCGAGGTCAACTGCTCCAAATAGCGTCCCAAAATAACACAGCGATACTACGCCAAATAGAGGAAATCAAAATATAGCGGCTCTAGAAGAGACGCACAAACATAGCCCCACAAACGCAATATTCCAAAAATTACAGAATCTAAGGTATGAATTATACCAACTGCTCCAACACAAATATGAGCATAATATATGGAAAAGCAAGGCCAAATATTATTGTCAGGGAAACAAAGCAGGAAAAATATTAGCCAACAAAATTAAAGCCAAAATGACTAAAGATTATCCCACATACAGGACGACCAAAAAAATATAATCTATAACCCCAAGGAAATCGCCAATACCTTCTCACATTACCATTCCTCCCTCTATAATCTACAGGAAAATATTGCAATACCACAACCCACCACCCAACTAATAAATCAGTTCTTGGAGAACATAAAACTTCCTAAGATACCAGAGAACACTTTACATATATGAAACCAACCAATATCCCAAGGAGAAATACAGCAAACAATGAGAGGAATGACAAATAATCAGTCCCCGGCCCTGATGGACTAATGAACGAATATTTTAAAACGTTTCAAGACGTACTAATCCCTCACATGACGTCAATTTTCCAAAATTTTATGCACATCGGAAAAATTCCAAAAGAGATGATTCAGGCAACAATTATACCCCTCCCCAAACCAGGAAAAAACCCTGACCTAACCATCAATTTAAGGGCTCATACTCACTTGCGAGAGACTCGCACGATTCTCGTGTGAGTCTCTCGCATGAAAACCTGGCACTGTCGCTGGTACTCGGACCGGAGCATGCAGCTACATGTATTTCTATGCAGCCGCACGCTCCGGTCCGGGTGCCGGCAGCAGAGCCAGGTTTTCATGCGAGAGACTTGCACGAGAATCATGTGAGTCTCTCGCAAGTGAGTATGGGCCCTTAGGCAGATATCATTATTGAATAGGGATCTTAAAATCTATTCCAAAATCCTAGCTAATAGTTGGCGTCAGTCCTCATTTCTGGAATGATGTCAGATACATTTGATATCACTAATGGAACGAGGCAGGGATGCCCACTCTCTCCTCTAATATTTGCGCTAACAATCGAACCTTTAGCTGAAAAAATGAGATCACACCCTGGAATAACCGGTATTAAAATTGGTAATGTAGAGCACAAAATCGGGCTATTCGAGATTTCATTATCTTATCCCTTACTAATCCCGAAGAGTCGCTCAATGGAGTAATGGAAGTGATAGACTTTTACCCAAGTATCATACTATAAATTAAATATCCCCAAATTCTAAATCTAACACCCTCCGCACCACACCCTGTAAATCTTACAGCTAAGTACCCTTTTACGTGGGATAACGAAAACATAACATATTTTGGAATCCTCTTGGCCCCCTCAGTAGATATAATTTAAAGAGAGCATTCTGAAGATCTCAGACAGAAGATCAAAGGCGACATGCTGCGCATGAGACAACACGACATGTCCTGGTTAGGAAGAATAGTGTTCGTAAAAATGTTCTTAATCCCCCAGGTATTGTACGTATTCCGCAACCTCCCTGTCCCCAAGAAAATACTCAAAGAGTTACAAGCAATCATATTAAAATACATATGGCAGGAAAAACAGCACAGAGTTAAAGCAGATATACTATATATCCCAATAAAAGAGGGGGGACTGGGCTGCCCCTCAGTGGTGAGGTATTATAGGGCAGCCATATCTTAACAACTGAGGTTGATGTGGAATGATAAGGATAACAGACATTGGATAGAAATCGAGAAACATCATAAAATCCCCAAATGTTGCGTCTTTTTTTACTCATATACTAACCCCGGTGATAATAAAAAATTGTGTCTGCCACCAACGGTGAAAGCGGCGCTGGGAGTGTGGAGCCTTCTAATCAAACTGCATACTATCAATTTGGCGCTCTCTAAAGCCCCCATAGAGACTTTGGAGCGGTGTATTCTGGACCTCCAGACTCAAACCTGGAAATCCCTGGGAGTCCTACTGATTGGAGACATGTACGAGGAAGGAATATTGTTATCCTTCTCTACGATCAGAGAGAAATACCAACTACCACAGAAAGATCATTATAAATATCTACAAATAAGACATTTTCTACAGGGAAAAAAAGATATAACATTCTCACAACCCTCCAAATTATATGCAATGCTCCTCGCCCCAGCACGGCAAGTAAGAGAGATGTCTGTAAGCTATAAACGTATGCTGGAGGAGACCTTCCCCTGTCTGGACTCGTATCTCCACAAATGGGAGACTGATCTGCAGTGCGGGATCACCCTGGGTCAATGGTGGACGTCCTTCTCAGTAATAGGGACACACTCTAAGTGCACCAGTCACCTGGAGAATGCCAGAACGCTGCTGTACAGGTGGTACTTCACACCATACAGATTGTCTAAGATCTACCACAACTCCCCAGATGTGTGCTGGAGGAGCAGCGACACCAATGCAGACATGTTACATGTCTGGTAAAGTAGAGCAGCTCTGGGACGCAATCTCCCATTTAGTGTCTTCAATTAGCGGCATCCCAATAAAATTTGGGAAAGAGCAGGCACTTCTGGCCATGGACCTGGATTTAATTCCACACGAGTTCAGGACAGTGATTACACACATCCTCATAGCTAGTAGAATTAAAATTGCAGGGTATTGGAAGAACTCCAAATGTCCGTCATTGACTGAGATCGTAGCATTGGTGAATGACAATTATCAGAGAAGATAATTGCTTCATCCACCGATAATACAATTTCATATCTCAGAAGATGGGACAGCTGGCGATCCTTCAGACTAAATACTGTGGTTATAGAGAGGTAATAGAGCTATTCACAGTAATACACGGTGTGAGGTAACGCTGTCATTCAAGTAGGGGATAACGCGCTCAGCAGCCACAAAATCAGATCCGGCACAGGTTTTCAATAAAGCATAACACGGTCCATGCGGTTTATTCCTCCTTCATAAACCCATAGAAGCAACATAAACAGCATTACAGCATAGCGTCCATTATAGCTTCACTCTGGTTAAGCCTGTGGTCACACAGGTTACTCAATGTCCATACTCAGGCTCTTCAGCCTCATCATAAGCTCACCCACGTCAGGGTTTCCTCATGGCTGTTTCTCCAAGCAACCAAAACTTTGCAGTCCTCTTCCGTTGCTCCCAGCAACAAGGCTACAACAATGCCCATAGCTTTCTCCACCAAATTTGAGGTAGCGCTGTCATTCAAGTAGGGGATACTTGCTCAGCAGCCACAAAATCAGATCCGACACAGGTTTTCAATAAAGCATAACACAGTCCATGCGGTTTATTCCTCCTTCATAAACCCATAGAAACAACATAAACAGCATTACAGCATAGCGGCCATTATAGCTTCACTCTGGTTAAGTCTGTGGTCACACAGGTTACTCAATGTCCATACTCAGGCTCTTCAGCCTCATCATTATCTCACCCACATCAGGATTTCCTCATGGCTGTTTCTCCATGCTGCAGACATCCACTCTCTCCTCTGGGACTCTCAGATGCTGGCAGCCATGACACACAGCCACTCCACAGGCTGTTAGCCAGGAGATACTTCTCCCAGCAGGACCTTTCACACAGGACCAACCAGGCCCCTGCATTTACCCCATGTAACCTGCCCTGGCCACATTATATGGTCTATAGCCACACCCACCAGGTCACATGACTATGACCTCATCACAGGTCCTTCAGGCATTTTCACAATCTTTACCACAGTGCTTTAAACACACCCCCTGGGTGGGTTTGTAGGTAACCAGGTCCGCCCATCTCTCTAGTTACCTGGAGACTTCTCCCTTACATAGTGAAACAACACCTCAGCAGTATCACTACTGATCAACACATAAGTCTCCATCCCAAAGCCACCCACTTTGAGATACATAATGGCCATTCAGTATTCTGCCATTCATCCTTTCTCCTGGGAAATACCCACACAGCGCCCCCTAGTGGACACAGTGGTTACTACACCACATACCTCCCCCCTCTGTTCAAACTTGTGGGGTTGAACACACAACATTACATCAGACTCTCGAGACCGGGCACTCATTAGACATTGCCCCACAGGTCGAGAGAACCATCTCCATCTATCATACGGCCTTATCTCTACGTTAGGCCTCCCCCGCCCCCAGCGGTCAGAATATCGGCCCTGATCTTTGGCCCTCCAGTTACAGTCTGTCTGCGTCATCAGACACTGTCTAGTCACCACATTCCTCTCCCTGTTAGTTCCGTTCCCCGACCAGCTCCCCCGGTTGGTACGGTCATCAGTCTTAGTTGGGCCTACTGTCTGGCCTGAGTCTGACTCATTCAGGGTCTCACAGGAACTGCGGTCTCTCAACGTCATCCTGCCAGTCGAACTACCACTTGCTGACATTCTTCGGCCATCTGCTCTGTCACTTCTTGGCGGAACCCTTTGGGTCCTTACATCTTGGGTTGCAGGCGGCCGCCACCTGGTATTCCGTACTTCTTTATTAATTCGCCGGCGGTCCAGCCTCAACTGCTCAATTTCTTGCAGGTACCCCACTTAATACTCCACGAGCATCCGAAAGTCTCTCAAGCTCTCCACGGAGCCAACCACCATGATGGGAATCCTACCCACTTCACTGGATATCTGGTCTTCATTATCAGGAGGGATCCTCACCCTCACCACACTGGAGATATTCACAAGGTCTTGCATTACCTTCCCGGATCTTCCAATGAGTCTCCCAATCAGAGCTTTGGGTACCGGAACCACATCTTTCCGCAAACCCATTCGATTCATAGCCTCCCTTGCTAACTCTAGGCATCGAGCAGCCTTCACATTACTCCGCCTAACCAGCTGTTTGGTGTGAAGACATTGCAGATGCATGTTTTTCAGGACAACCACCCGCTTTGCTGTGTCTTCCCTGGTTGATATTATCACCAACTGCCGAGTCTCAGGCACCCAGTGCACCTTACACGCTTTGACCGCCTCTATGAAAGCCTCATGTACACCTTCCTCAGCACAGACTTCTTGCATGTCTTCTGGCACATCAATCACAAACTCGAAGGTTGTGGCCTTGCTCTCTTCCAGACGAGGAGGCTCTGGCTTAACCATGGACACTTCCCTCACTACAGTTGCCCCTACCGGGTGACTGTCTTCTTCAGTTCTCTGCTCCTCAACCTCACGAGATCTCATCTCTTCACGACCGTCTGCCAAGACTGGCATCGGCAGCTCCATTCCACCACCAGTCGGACCCGGCCGCTGTTCATCACTGTCCAAGTTCTTCTCCCGCCGAAGACCACTTACAGTTTCTTAGAGCTCTAAGACCTCTTTCTCGAGCTCCTCAACCCTGTGCTTGGCCATTTGTCTCAGGACTCTTTCCCGTTTGACATGTTCTTCCACTTCTTCCCTAAGCGTCTTGTTGACATTTTGCCACGTTGATAGGTGACCTCTGAGACTATTCTGTGCTCTCTTTCTCTCAGAGCCACAGTCACCCCCAGAGTCTGAGTCACCCCGGCCTGTCGAGTAATCCTTCCAGTTACCCACTAACTGTGTTTTCCCCCCAGTCGTCTCATCTCCCAGCCCACCATCCGTCATATCACGAGAAGTCAGGTCCGTAAGTTGGGCAGATGTACTTTTTCTTCTGGTCAGTTCCAACTCTGACCTGTCCACGTCAGGAACAGTCACCGTCTCAATATCTGTTAACCCAACAGTAGAAACGTCTCCAACCTCCTGCCATATGTCATCAAATGCGACAAAGTCCCAGCCCCTCTCCAAGGCATAGACTAAGTCAGGGGGTATCCCGCCCCCTTGGCACACACTACCTTTGGTCCCCTCAAACATTACTCGGTCTACTGCATAGTTCACAGTGACTCCATGTTTACAGCGAACCCTGGCGTTTTTCTCGGTCAGAGATAAAACGAGCGGAGTTCCTGTCAGAGTCACCTGACTCTCTGAGTCCAGTCTACCAGAGACTCCTTCCCGATGCAGCATCACGGTACACACCTGTGGCCCGTCATTATCCGGAAAATACATGCTGTACTCCTCAAAACTCATACAGACACACTGCGGTTCCCCAGACATACCCACAGAGGCAACCAGTGCTGTCATTTCCTGAACCACCCCAATTTGCGTCACCGCCCCCTTCTGAGATGCCACCCACTTTTGGAATACCACCCCGATTTGGGTCACCGCCCCCTTTTGAGACTTCCCCATGTCCGTTATACCGGTTTTCTCAGACCACAGTTCACACAACAGTTTATGTCTTAACGATGCCACACAAGTCCTTGCTGGCACCACCACAGCTCCTGCTGTCACCGATCACCAACACCACCGGCTGCTGTTCACACACAATGGCTGGTGTCCTCTTCGTAACTCTGCCGAGTTACAGGAAGCCGCTAGTCCCCTTCGTAACCCCGCCGAGTTACCGGAAGCTGCTTGTCCCCTTCGCAACCCCGCCGAGTTACAGGAAGCCGCTTGTCACCTTCTTGACTCCCACTGAGCCACCGCAGGCTGAGTTGAGAAAAGAAGAAAGAAAAAAAACACACCACAAAAAACTCACGTGTCCTGTCTGTGTGCTATTCAGAACGTACCATCTCCGCCTGAGACCGTCCAACACACAGGGCACACCGGGTGCTATTCAGAGCAGTCCTCCTCCCAGGGTTTCCCAACACACCGGCCTCACCAGGTCCAGGGGCTCAGCGGGTGCTCTTCAGGACATCCATCTCCTCCTGAGACTGCCCAACACTCACGCCTCACCAGGTCCAAGGTCATACCACCTGCTCCAGGGATCCGATTCTTCTCCCAGAACCTCCCAACACTGACCCTCCAGGACCTTGCTCACTGAACCCTCCAGGTCCACAGTCTTTCCCACTGACCCAGGTCAGTACAACACGAACACCTGTCCATTACCTGAGTCGGCCACACAGGTCTTCGGATACCTCTTCTCCACAGAGGCACCCTATAGCAATCACCAGTCTCTTTCTCACTGACCCCGGTCAGTACAACACGGTTTTCAAGACCGTCACCTGCTGGCCGCGCAGGTTCTCGGACCTCCCTACCGCAGAGGTATCCTATAAGTCTCTTTCTCCTGGGGAAATGGCCGCACTGGGCTCACCGATCCGGACAGTGCCTTACTCACTAGGCTGCCCCACAGTTCCAGAACCACAGCCGGGCAGTGGCTTCCCCAACCGTCAGCCCTCCTGGCTCAGCGTTGCCAGCACTGCAACATGTGCCTTCAGAAACCGTTGCTCTTAGCAACCAAAACTTTGCAGTCCTCTTCCGTTGCTCCCAGCAACAAGGCTACAACAATGCCCATAGCTTTCTCCACCAAATATGAGGTAGCGCTGTCATTCAAGTAGGGGATACTTGCTCAGCAGCCACAAAATCAGATCCGACACAGGTTTTCAATAAAGCATAACACAGTCCATGTGGTTTATTCCACCTTCATAAACCCATAGAAACAACATAAACAGCATTACAGCAAAGCGTCCATTATAGCTTCACTCTGGTTAAACCTGTGGTCACACAGGTTACTCAATGTCCATACTCAGGCTATTCAGCCTCATCATTATCTCACCCATGTCAGGGTTTCCTCATGGCTGTTTCGCCACGCTGCAGACATCCACTCTCTTCTCTGGGACTCTCAGACGCTGGCTGCCATGACACACAGCCACTCCACAGGCTGTTAGCCAGGAGATACTTCTCCCAGCGGGACCTTTCACACAGGACCAACCAGGCCCCTGCATTTACCCCATGTGACCTACCCTGGCCACTTTATATGGTCCATAGCCACGCCCACCGGGTCACATGACTATGACCTCATCACATGTCCTTCAGGCATTTTCACACTCTTTACCACAGTGCTTTAAACACACCCCCTGGGTGGGTTTGTAGGTAACCAGGTCCGCCCATCTCTCTAGTTACCTGGAGACTTCTCCCTTACATATTGAAACAACACAGTGGTTACTGCACCACAACGGGTATAAAAGTCTGCTGTCATCACCCCTTCCCTTTCCTATAATATTTAGCTATGTTCAATTATTATTATATTCTGTAACAATGTACAATGATTGTAGGCGAAAAGGTTGCTAAATATGACTTTAAAATTAATGAAACGTTTATGGTTAAAAAAAACAAAAGTAATAATAAATAAAAAATCTATGAAAATGAACAAATGAAAGTCAGACATTGCTTTTCAAGTATGCTTCCTCAGAATTAAAAAAAAAAATAATAAAACTCATGAAATAGGCCTGGACAGAAATGATGGTTCCCTTAACTTAATATTTTGTTGCACAACCTTTTGAGGCAATCACTGCAATCAAGCGATTCCCGTAACTGTCAAGGACACGTCTGCTCCTCTGGACAGGTGTTTTGCCCCACTCCTCAAGAGAAAACTGCTCCATCGTGTTTGAAGGTTGCCTTTTCCAGACGGCATGTTTTAGCTCTTTCCAAAGATGCTCAATAGGATTTCGGTCAGTGGTCAAAGATGTTACTTCAGAATAGTCCAATCTTTTCCTCTTAGCCATTCTTGGGTGTTTTTTGCTGTGTGTTTTGGGTGGTTTTTTTTTCTAAACCTCACAATAGCCACAATATTATAGGCATAATCAACAAGAATATCAACACTATTATATGCTTTATGTAAAAATGGAGGCAGGTCACTGAGGGATTAGTGATCTGTCATAAGTCAATACAAATGAATATGTAAGCAGAGCTCCACATAAAGCCCCGCCCACAGCCCCACCGACAGGCCACCCACAGCCCCGCCCCAGAGCACAAGAATCTCATTAACTGAAAACTACAAATACAGATTAAACAACAACCACAAGACAGATTTCATCACCAGGATTATCAGGGAGCTACAGACTCTCATAAGTGGCACAGGACAATCCCACCACAATCAAACTATCATACAGAATGAACAGGTAAAAAAGGCATTTTTTATTCTATGTTACATCCCCAACAACAACGTATGTATGAGGGGAGAACTCCAACAGTAAACCGGAGTTGCACTCATTTATGGTGGACCATTGGAGCTACTATGAATCCTGACCAGAAGATTAGAGAAAGTATTAGCGCCCCCCATTTCAGGAGAGATTGTGCAGTAATCTGAATTTCTTAGGATCGAAAACAATGTAATTTATGACGTGGAGTGAATCCATGAAACCAGGGCTCGAGCCATGCCAACACATCTCCTGCAGGAGTGAATAAATGTATATCACAGCCATCAGCCACGCACAGCTTAGAGATCTATCATGGCACAGGTGTAATGATTTTCCTGTAGTTTATCACAATCCTCCTTAAATTAGTTAGTTTAAATACAAATTAAAAAGTCAGGATAAAGGGAAATTCACACTTGGCCTCACTGCACATTTAATGTAGTTGATCATAAAAGCAAAGTTTGGCCAGAAAGACTGGACCTGGTCATGTAGGGACCATATGAGCACATTCAGCAGCACAGAAGGGAGAGAAGGTAGATTCCTCCAATAAGATATCAGGAATCTAGGAAGCCAACAGCATCATTACCCTCCACTTTCTCTTACAGGCCCATCATAATATTTTTCTTCAAGTGATTTTCTAACTTGTCAGCACATTCTTTGTACGCTGTCATTTGGCTTTGTAGTTTACAGAACTGGGCAGGTAACGGTCAGCATCTTCTAATCCCAGGGGGTAGGTGGATCCTCCCGGTGGTAAGTTCTATATAAAAGGGCTTTCAATGCCCAAAGTCATTTGAACTGATTTGGGTGGAGGAGACTGTTGTGGTCTAGAGGCAAAATGGTGATCACATGATTGTGATATGACCAGACTACACCACCGATAAAGTAGCCACCAATGGTGACCGAGAAGAATCTGACTTCTATGCATTTACTGGTTACTACTCACCTGGGTAGTCATATGTAGGAATCTCCTCATTACACCACTCATCACCCCTCACATATGTCTCTGTAGTATTAATATGGGTCAGATCTTCACCCTGAAACAAATATTGTAAAAGTCACAGACAGATGGAGAAGTCACATCTATGATCAGCTCTAATCCTGCCATCTCCACCGCTCTCATTACACAAGTATAAAACATATAATACTGGTGGATAAAACAAGACTGAGCACAAGACCTTCACAGCCGTCTACACATCACAGGGGAGATCTCATGACACCTTCTCTTTACCTACCTGATGATCCTGAGGAACATTGGGATCTTCTTGCTTACAATCCTGTGGAAGAAGAGGATGGGGACATCTCTCTGGTGTTGTCCTCTTACTGAATAGATCTGGAGGAAACACATACAGGGACTGAATTCATTCTTTACATACAGATAATTATAGGCCGTGTGTATTTAGTCCTGTCTATTACCTGGTGATGTGAGGGGCTGGGGAATCTCCATCATGACGTCCTTGTACAGATCTCTGTGTCCTTCAAAATACTCCCACTCCTCCATGGAGAAATAGACGGCGACATCCTGACATCTTATAGGAACCTGACACATACAATGATACCATCATCCCCCCAATCCCTTCAGAGTGTTATACTGTATAATATCCCAGCATTCCCAGCAGTGTCACCTCTCCAGTCAGCAGCTCAATCATCTTGTAAGTGAGTTCTAGGATCTTCTGGTCATTGATGTCCTCATGTATCAGGGGGTGAGGTGGAGGCCACGTGATTGGCCTCAGGGGTCTTCCCCATCCCTCAGACACAGGGTCCTGACAGCGCTCACTAGAGGTCTTCTTCACTACTGTGTAATCCTGGTTATGGAGAGACACATTAATAAATCTCACTACAGACATTTCCAGAGTCCTCACCTCTCCAGTTCTGTCCATCTGTTATTCCCATAGATAAGAATGATGTAATGTGACGTCATCAGAATCTCTCACCTCTCCAGTAAGCCGGAAGAGGATCTCTAGGGTGAGGTGTAATATCCTCTCCGCCATCTTGTCTATGTCCATTTCCATCTTTGATGGGTAAATCAGGAAAATTCTCTTCTGTAGAAGATCTTCACTGAGAGGATCCGATATTGTAGAGACCTGAATGAGAAGAAGATGATCCGATGTAACATCATAAAAATCCTGTGTAATAATACAATTACTGGAGATAATAAGGGAAACATATGAGGAGATTTATTATTTTACAGTATTTAGTTTTCTTCTTTACATCTACTAATAAAACCTATATATTTAGGCCACAGACAACAAGCAGTTTCCTCCTCGGAGTCGGCAGCTGAATACGTTTCTCATAGACTCATCTTCCATAACGCTAATTCTCGTCTCATTTCCCGACACTGGAATCGGCATTAGCAATACTGCAGGAGATATTCATTACACGTGACAGGAGAAATAACTACTTCATGATGAGGACGACATCTTCATCTTCTACTACGGCTCTAGAGACAGATTTGGCCAGAGTCGGTCACTGCCTCCATCCCCACCGGCCGTCTATATGAAGGTTTCCCGTCTTCCCCGCACTGTAATCTTCTATCACGTTAGATCTCAGCTCTGAGTCACACACAGAAGTCTGAGGCTTTTAGAAAAGATTTTTCATTTGCACAAACACCATGAAAATAATCTGAACCTAAAGTCTCCATGTACAGTGATTTATGAGGTTTATTTCTGGCCTTATACTTTCCTATATTACTAGAAAAACACCAGAAAAAAACATTAAAATATTTTATAAAGAAAATTGGTTCCAACAATTCTTGCAAAAAGAAAAAAAACATGGAAAAAGCAGAAGACACATTTTATTTTTTCACAAAATAAACAATTGTTTTAAAAAAATTAACTCTTTTGGGCCCCAGAACATAGATGTACACCGCAGGGACGGCACAGGAGCGGCTGCAACAAAAACCCTGGCAGTTTAACCACTTGCTGCAAACATGGCGTCTAAGAAGGTGTGACAGAGTCCGGCTGAATGCCCTCCGCCCCCGAGTACTCGATAGTATGGGGCGGCCAAGTTACTACGATACTTACATGCCTAATAATGGGGTCTGTGATAAAGAAACTTGGCGCTCAACTTTTGAAGATATGAGGTAATTGTAATGCAGTCAAAACTGTAGTACAGTGTCCTGACATTTTGGTGAAACCGTGACCTTCATCAGTGTACTAACAATGGAAACAAAGAAGGCAAACGAAATAATGAAATCTAACATCTATATACAGCTCTGGCAAAAATTAAGAGACCTCTGCAAAATGTTCAGTTTGTCTAATGTTTCTCTTTATAGGTATATTTTTGAGTAAAATGTAAATTGCTCTTTTATTCTATAAACTTCTGACAACATGTCTCTGAATTTTCAAGCAATAAATTTTGTATTTTATTTTAAAAAAATGAGAAACGGTCAAAATAACAAAAAATGCAGTGCTTGCAGACCTCAAATAATGCTAAGAAAACAAGTTCATAATCATTTAGAAGCAACAATACTAATGTTTTAACTCAGGAAGAGTTCAGAAATCAATATTTTGTGGAATAACCATGATTGTTAATCACAGCTTTCATGCGTCTTGGCTGCTTTCCACCAGTCTTTCACACTGCTTTTGGGTGACCTTATGCCACTCCTGATGTGCGACTTCAGCAGGGTTTTTATGCTCCTCGGAACCAGCGCCTGCCATTCAGTGTTGCGGTTTTCCCCCCTCCCCTTCCTGGGTCCATGTGGCGGCGTTAGAAGCAGGCACCACGCGCAGTGTGGGGACGACCATTAGCCGGAAGTCAGCGTCCTCCCAGGAGTGCCGATACCGGGAGTGAGGCATGCAATCTACTGACATAAATTCCGGGACACCCAGATACCGCGCTCTGGAGGGAGAGAAGACCGGGGAGCTCCGTTAGGCCCCTGGTCGGGGATCCCTGGCCTACTTTGCCCTCAAGAGGGTGCGGGAAGGCCAGAGAGGGGTCATGAGGTCACCCGAGGGGATGACAGGAGCAGCGTCGAGGAGGAAGCAAGACGCAACCACCTGGCATTCTTGTACAGGTAAAATCCTGTCCACGCTACTGCGGTTACCGGCCACCACAGTATACGGACCTCTCCCTGCCCCATGGGGAACAGGAAAAACACTGGCAGGTGGGAGGGCCTTTTAACCTCTCTGTGTTTCCTGTCCCCATCAGGGCAAAGAGGCAACCTCCATATACCATCGTGGAAGGTGACTAGAGAAATATACCTATAAAGAGAAAAATCAGACAAACTGAAAATTCTGCAGTGGCCTCTCAATTTTTGCCAGAGCTGTAAAATATATATGTAAACACATTATATATATATATATATATATATATATATATATATATATATATATATATATATATATATATATATATATATATATATATACACACACACACCGACACACTGCTCAAAGAAATTAAGGGAACACAAACTGCCTGCTGCAAATGAAATAGTGTTCCCTTTATTTTTTTGACCAGTATAAAATATATCAGGAAAAAGGGCAGCACTACCAAAATAATACAGCAGGTGCAAAACCTATTCAGCGATGTCCAAACAGCCAAAATCTTTGTCAAAAACGGGTCACCGTTGAAGCGTTGCCACCTGAGGATCAGTAAAGTATCCACTTTTTTCACATTTAATTTGAGTGCTGCCTATTTTTTTCCCTTTTTTTATATATATATATATATATATATATATATATATACATATATATATATATATACATATATATACACATATATATATATATATATATATATACATATATATATATATATATAGTGATGCAGTGACCCCTGTGACAGCTAGGGGGCGCTGTATGGGCTTCCCAGGACATGCATGCAGGCATTTCCTTTATTGCGATGGGGAAATGGTGAGCGGCAGCATGGTAAATGGCCGATATGTATCACAGGGGTGGGTGCCCTGTGATGGAAACCGGAAGTTTGTTTTAAGCAGATCTATTGCTGATGGTTCTGTTTATGTTGGGAGGCTTCCAGGTGACTTGGAGAGATGGGTGGGTCTATACCTCAGCTGTGGGTGTGGTTGTGTACCATATAATGTGCCTGAGGCCTGGTCACATGGGGTGAAGAGTGCATGGACCTGATTGGTTCATGGGGAAGGTCCTGGAAGGCCTAGGTGTTGGAAGGTGTGCTACCTTCCTGAAGAGCATGAGGTAGGCTCTGGACCTGGTGAAGTCGGTGTGTTAGGAGATCCAGGGAGTAGGATCGGATCCCTGAATAGCACCTGGTGAGGCCTGTGTGTTGGGAGATCCTGGGAGTAGGATCAGATCCCTGAAGAGCACATGCTGAGGCCTGTGTGTTGGACGGTCCCAGGAGGGGACGGACGTCCTGAATAGCACCCAGAGTGGCCAAGTGTGAGCAGAGTCTGTGACGGCCTGCATTGGGGGTGTTGACATATGCAACAGATCAGGACTTATTATAAGTGAAGGGAGGACTTTACACTAGCCTGACAGTAGATGGTGATAGTGTGAAGTTATATCTTTGCTGTATTGTGGGAAGGGAAATTCTTTATTGTTGTTGTTATTTTTACTTTCGCTTTTGAGTGTATTATGGCAGCAGCACGGACTGTGTGCTACTGAATTCTTATCTCATGTTTACCCATATAAAGTAAATACTGCTTACTCAAGATAACTTGCTCAGTGAAGTTCAGTTATGTACTGTGGCCATTCTCAGATTATACACTCTGCTACAGGGGGAGCTGCTGACCTTCTGCGGGTCTGGACTATCTGGAGTCCCCTGGTCACAAGGATGGTGACCCCAGCAAGGCAGCCTCCCTGGGAGAGAGGACTAACAAAGAGTTGGCATCTGGAGCATGAGCTCCTGTAAGGTAGCTCCACAGACTGTTGGTGCTTGTTTTGTTCTATGAACATTAATGAACTGTTTGGCGTGCAGTCGCCCACCATCACTGGACAGAGAGGTCCAGCGTGTTTAGAGACTGCAAGGAAAAGCCATACCCTGTAAGTTACTCTGGACTATGTATTAAGCCTGTGAAGTGTAACATGGCCTACGGTATGGTTTATGACTACACAATAAACTGCATAGACTGTTTACGTGGAAAGTGTTCCTCTGTGCCTCAATATCGCAGTCAATTGAGTGTCCCCCAACACAAATAGTAAGCGCTAGCTTACATATGGTGCTAGACTGCGGGCAATGGTCCAGGAGGCACATGTGAGGTGTTTTGCTGTGACTTGGCAGGGTCACAAAGTTTTTTTTCTCAAGTCAGCTTGCGGTGGCTTGGTGGGGTCATGAAGGTGTCAAGCGTCTGGCTGTAACTCGGCGGGGTTATGAAGGTTGCTGTGGATTGGCGGGTCCATAAATACAGCGCAGCGGAAGCGTGCACGGACTTGTGGCAGCGGGAGCTGCAGTTGCAAGTTGCAGCAAGAGGTTCTGCAGCAGCAGGAGCTGCAGTGACACCAGCAGCTGCTTGTGAGTGGCATCCAGAGGTACCGGTGATTTGTGGCTACAGCAGGAGCTGTGGCAGTGCCAGTAGGAGCTGGTGAGGTGCCCTACGGACATGAGAGGTTCAGAATGTGCAACCTCTTAAAGGGCCAGTGCCAGTCCCAGAAAGACATAAGGCTGTGTGAACTCGGACCTGAGACAGCTGTGTGGGAGTCCACGGAGTGTATCCCAGAGAGGGGTGGTGTCCCAAAAAGGGGGTGGTAACCCAAACAGAGATGATTGCTCAAAAGGGGGTGGAGTCCCAAAAAAGGGGTGGTAACCCATACAGGGATTATTGCCAAAAAGAGGTGGAATCCCAAAAGGGAGTGGTATTCCACAATGAAGTAGCTGCTCAAAAGGGGGTGGAGTCCCAAAAGGGGGCGGTAATCCAAATTGGGGTGGTTGCAAAAAAAAGGCGGCGGCAAAGGCACCATTGGACTGTATCCAGGAGCAATGAAGTTCTGTCATGGTTAGGACATGGTTAATGTCCTGTTCTCACAGGGTTAACTTTTGCCAGCCTCTCTTTGGATCTGGGAGGGGTATTTATACTCACTCCAAACTAGCATTCTCTGTCAGTTATACTGCTGTTCTGGTGTGTCTGACCCCTGGTGTGCGTGTACTCTGCGTTGTTTGTTTGCTTCCTGTGTATGACCCGGCTTGTTCCTTCACTCTGTACTCCGTCTCTCATTATGGTACTATTGTCTTTTTTGGTTCTGACCTCCTGGCCTGGCTATCGTTACTCCATTACAGTTTACCCCTATTATACCGTCTAATGCCCGTTCTGGTTTTCTGATCTATTGCTACGTCCTGACTATCCATTCTGTCTAATCCTTTGGTACTGTATTGCTATCTCGTGCTTTGACCTCGGCTTGATCTGGTTTCTGTCTCTGTCTATGCCCCTTGGTAACATTGTCCTGTAGTTAGCTTTCTAGGAGTTTCCCTGCAGCTCCTAGCTCTGTGGAACTTAGGCCACGCCCCCAGCAGTCACGTGCTTCAGGTCCTGGAGCATGCATTGTCACCACTGCTGCCCGCTCCGCAGGTTTCTTTGTGCACAGTCTTCGTACTCAGGACACGCGCACTGGCTCAGTGAGCAAGTGCAATGCGGTGTTCCTGACAAGTTCCTGCTATGCAGGCCCATGCTATACTGTGGGTATTTTGGTCAGTGAATTGACACTACACATTTAGAATACTGTGAACAGTTCTGGTCTCCGGTGTATAAGAAAGACATAGCTGAACTGGAGCGGGTGCAGAGAAGAGCGACCAAGGTTATTAGGGAACTAGGGGGTCTGCAATACCAAGACAGGTTATTACACTTGGGGTTATTTAGTTTGGAGAATCGAAGGCTTAGGGGTGATCTTATTACAATGTATAAATATATGCGGGGACAATACAAAGACCTTTCTAATGATCTTTTTACTCTTAGACCTGTGACGGGGACAAGGGGGCATCCTCTACGTCTGGAGGAAAGAAGGTTTAAGCATACTCACAGACATGGATTCTTTACTGTAAGAGCAGTGAGACTATGGAACTCTCTGCCATATGATGTTGTAATGAGTGATTCCCTACTAAAATTTAAGAAGGGACTGGATGCCTTTCTTGAAAAGTATAATATTACAGGGTATATACACTAGTTTCCTTAATATTGCGTTGATCCAGGGAGCTAGTCTGATTGCCGTATGTGGAGTCGGGAAGGAATTTTTTTCCCCAATGTGAAGCTTACTGTTTGCCACATGGGTTTTTTTTGCCTTCCTCTGGATCAACATGTTAGGGCAGGTTAGGATAGGATATGGGTTGAACTAGATGGACTTAAAGTCTCCCTTCAACCTTAATAACTATGTTACTATTTTACTATGTTATGTTACAGTGCCCCTTCTGGCTGGATGTAGAACGGGTGAAGGGATTGTTAGACCCGGGGAGTTGGGTGTCTGTGCTGAGGACCCATCCTGGACGTTCTGTCTCACCTGGGATGGGGAAGAGAGTGAATGACTTTGGTGGGGACGATAAAAGACCTTTGACAGCATACCTCTACATTGACACGACTGAGAGTTCCACGTATCACGAAGTGATGGTAGTCCTGGACTTACTGTGTACTATGGTAATAGGGCGGGACTTGGAAGCCCTGTGGGACTGGTGGACAAAAGGAAAAGTGTCTGTAGAAATAATGTGTATAGGAGGTAATGGTGTAGAGTGCTCCCCCTAGAGTTGACAGTCCTAAGTTAGGCATGACCAAAGGAAATGGTGGACGGGCCCAACTTAGTGACATGACGGTAGCAGCCATGCCCGAAAGTATGACCAGAGAGAAGGGTGCGTCTGCCCAACTTACGGACATGATGTCACCTGACGTGTACCACAGGGTGACTGATGTGGTGTGGTAATTAAAAAGAGTGGAGCTGACACCAGAACAGAGAGCAACTTGAGGGTTTACCGTACTGTGGGGTGTGACACAGGCACCGGGGGTGACTGTGATGTGTTATTGCCATTAGCAACCACTTGGGCTGAAGACAATGTTTCTGGCAGATGGAAGCTCCGGGAGTGGAGTCCAACACCGTTAGAAATGGGGACCGCTGCTTACAGGACTGACCGATCGGGTGGTGGTGACTCCGATTCAGACGGTGACGACAGTGGAAAAGAGTGCAGTAAGACTGAATCAGGTCTAAATGGCAAGTTTTCCTCCCGTTGCCGGAGGGGTAAAGGCTGGAAAGGGGCTGAACAAACTGCACTCTCTGACAAGTTGGAGAAAAAGGAAAAGATGTCCGATTTGAACGATATCACCCGACAACTAGAGGGTCAAATTTACAAACTGACTTTAATGTAAAATGTCTGTAAGAGCTGTATGTTAAAGTATGATGTTTCTAGAACCTTCTAGAAATCCCCCATTGCCACAAACTGAGGAGATGAGCCTGTCATGTAGCTGCAACTTCCCCCTCCTTATCAGCTCTGTGCTTGCTGGTAACATGAAACTGTCCATTTCCTCTCGAAGCCTCAGTGTAGTAGTCCCTCCACCCCCCCTCCCTGCACATCTAAAGCATTTCCTTTGTTCTCAGATCTGTGGCTGAATGAAATTATGGGTGATATTAAAGAGACTGTACTGCAAACACCATACACCGTCGAGATATAATAATCATATCACTGTGTAGGCAATGAAGCCAGCTTTCTAAACCCCTAAGTTTCACGATTCTCGGACTTCCATAAACTGAGATATGGATTGCTCCCAAATGGAGTGTCCTAAGTATGGCATGCTTGGAGTTGCTTCACTCTAATCGGTAAATTGCAAACAATGATGCCCTATGTGTGCTGGTACGGGCTTTTCTCGTTTAGATATAGTTATTCTAAATTTGTAGCCAAATCATAACTTGGAGAGAGGGAGGTTGGACCTCTCCAGACCACCCATTTCATGAGGTCACAAACCCTAGTCTATAGGTATTCCCTAGCAAATTCCAGTCAGTTGTAGCTACAGAGTCCGTGCTGACAAGACGTGCCGATGAGTGGAGACGTGTGGCTCCGCCTTCTCCCTTCACATGGTCTGCCTGATATCGACTGAACACATGTGAGTGTTACTTTCTGTCTTTTAATCCCTTTGTTTTTTATTTGTAATTGTACATATTTAATGTCTCAACTTTATAGCAACTTTTATCTGTATACTCACTGCCCGACTTTGGGGAATAAATCGTAAAATTATCAGTTTGACTCAATGCTCTAAGAAATGAACTATGCGCCTTTTTTAGATAATCGCTACTAATTTCAGGGGTTTGCCGCAGACCCTCTTAATTAACTCTTTAATTAAGTAAAGCGTGGCTGGTGGCAGCGTGGTGTGCACGGCTGGCTAGGCTAGCTGGCAGTACAGAAGGGTCTTACATGCTAAATGAGGGGCTGCGGCCACAGCATTGATAATTCCCTTACTGCAGTAGTCTAGCGGCCCGTGCACAACAAGCAACCCGTCCGGCGACTAATTATCCTAGATGCAGTTCCCTGACTGACCTGAGGGTAAGGGGGAGCCGGAGAGCTGCGAGTTCCAAAGTGGGATATACATAAATCCCCGCAGTTCTTGGAAGGTTGTTAGCAGTGGTGGGGCATCCAAAATACCGCCCATGCGGTAAATTGTTAGAGGAAGATTAGTTTGGTGTATTTTTGTCACGTGGTGCCGGTGGTGGAATAATTAAGATAAGCCCCCACTGTGCCTGTGATAGCCGTGTGCTAGCAGTGCGTCACGTCCATCCGTCCGCTGACCTACTGCTGCCAGCGGTGGGATCGTGACGTTTTGGTGGCACCGGCCGCGTCGTTCATCACAATTTGGTGGCAATGGCATGCCTCCTGCTTGCGTTGATCATATATTGGTGGCAGCGGTGGGATGTTCGTCACATATTGGTGGCAGCGGTGGGATATTCATCACATATTGGTGGCAGCGGTGGGATGTTCGTCACATATTTGGTGGCAGCGGTGGGATAATTCTAGAGCATTAGTGATTTGGTTTGAGCAATCATTCCTCTCACTAAAAACCTGCACGGTTCCTGCGGGAATCCTGCATCATTGGTTTTGGAGAAAAGACTCAGTGGTTACTAGTCCTGAGACATTTTTGTGTACTTGCAAGTATTCCCTCCCTTTCTCTTCATTTTTCTTTTCTTTTATTTGGCAACCATGGCGGCAAAAGGAGAACACTGGTACAGACAGCAGAAAAAGGAAAACCTTGCTGCAGTATGCACGTACCGAGGCATTGATGCCACAAACAAAACCAGAGATCAATTGATCGCGGCTCTGGTGCAGCTGGACAACACCCAGGGTCTAGCGGATGCAGAAGTTGGCCCAAGTAACTATGGGGCTGCAGCAAAGGCTCCACTCCTGTGCGCTGGCCTCACATCCAACCAGAGCGGGCTGAACCCCTACCTGCAAGCGGCCTTGGACGCACTCCCTGCCGAAGACCGTGACGTTGTGGTGGCACCGGGCGCGCCGTTCGTCACAATTTGGTGGCAACGGCGTGCCTCCTGCTTGGGTTCATCACATATTGGTGGCAGCGGTGGGCTGTTCGTCACACTGACCAAGGAAATGGGCGCGTGGAAAGAGCGAGTTGACAATTTTCACCAGGTAGAAGCGCATGTACGAAACTTGGAGAGAAAGTGCGAAGAGATCTGTCAACAGCTGGCGAAGGAGTGTTTGAAGGTGGCGAGTATGGAAGTCACCAACTCCGCACAGTTGGAGTGGGTGCGCCACCTGGAGTCCGAGTTTGTGGCAGTCAAGCAGGCCCTGAGACAAACGGCTGAGCACAGAGTGGATGAGCTGGAGAAGGAAGTCTCTGAGCACAGAGGTCACCTGCCAACATGGCAAAGTGTGAATAAGGCCTTAAGAGAAGATGTGGAAGTGCTCAGAGAAGCAGCAAGAGGACAAGCTGGTGGTCGAAGACTTACAGCGGCCATGTCCGAGTGATAACAAGGCGGAGCTGCCAATGCCCATCTTGGCAAGGGGTCTTGAAGAGTGTAAATCTCTGGAAGATTTTGAGCTAAGAGCTGAACAAGACAGTCACCCGGTTGTAGCAGATGTCTTGAGGGAAGTGTTTGAGGTAAACCGGAAGCCATCTGTCCATGAAAAGAGTGAGGCTTCGCGCTTTAAGTGCGTGATGGAGGTACCCGAAGACATGCAAGAAGCATGTGCCAGCAAGGGTGTGCATGAGGCCTTTAAAAAGGGAGTAAAAGCCTATAGTGTGAACTGGGCACCAGAGACGAACCAGTTGGTGATACTGGCAGAAACGGAAGTCACAGAGAAGCGAGTGGCTGTCCTGAAGGATATGCATCTACAATGTTTCTGCACGAAACAGATGATCATGTTGGGTAATATGAAAGCTGCTCGACGCCTGGAGCTGGCGAGGGAAGCTCAAAGTCAGCTGGGTTTTATGGAAGACATAATTCCGGTACCCAGAAACCTGGTGTGGAAAGTCATTGGAAGACTTGGAAAGGTGATGCAGGAGATGGTGAATAGATCCGGTGTGAAGAGAGTGAGAATTCCACCTGATGGTGAAGTCCAGGTAGCTGGTGAAGATGGCATGGTTCCATTCATTGTTGTTGGCTCAGTGGAAAGCCTTAGTAACATCCGAATGCTCCTGGAATATCAAGTGATGTACCTACGAGAGGTAGAGCAGCTGATCAGGAAAAAAATGCAGATTAAAGTACAGCTACAGGAGTTTGAAAGAAGAGGGTGACCGCTTCCAGCCCGAGAGATAGAGAAATGAGGGGCTTCTCTGGAGACTGGCAGTACGCGGTCTGAAGCAAAGAGGGTTAGAGGTGGTAACTCCTCTGTTAACTCAGAGTAGCATGGGCAGAAGACCCAGTAGTGGACATAGTGTCAAAGGGTCAGACTCAGATCAGCCAGCTAGCTCAACTGGACGTGGGTCTCATGACCGCAACAAATGTGGGAGGTGGCCATGGAGAGAAAAGGGTCTGGTGACACAGTTGGACTGTGACTTAAGGGCCAAAGCTCAAGGTCGACATAAGGACCGCTGGGGGTGGGGGAGGCCTAACAGATTGACTCTGAAACGGGAAAGGACAAAGTCCAATAATGTGTTGATCACAGAGAGGGATACAGTGACAGTGATGGACTACGTCTCAGAGCTGACGCTCAAAGACGATTGAGAGGTCCCTCTCGACTGGTAGGGCAAGGTGACATGGGTGCCCGGCCTCAAGGCCCCTGGTTTGTGACAAGTGTTCAACCCCACAAGTTTGAACAGAGGGGAGTATGTGATGCAGTGACTCCTGTGACAGCTAGGGGGTGCTGTATGGGCTTCCCAGGACATGCATGCAGGCGTTACCTTTATTGTGATTGGGAACTGGTGAGTGGAAGTGTGGTAAATGGCCAATATTTATCACAGTGGTGGGTGCCCTATGATGGAAGCCAGAATGTGTTTTAAGCAGCAGATCTACTGATGATGGTTCTGTTTTATGTTGGGAGGCTTCCAGGTGGCTTGGAGAGATGGGAGGGTCCAGTCACCTACAAACCCACCCAGGGGCGTGTGTGAACGCCCAAAGATAAAGCCTGTATGTGTGTGGCTGTGTGTAAAAGGAACTGTTATTTAGGTCATGACCATGTAATCTATACCTCAGCTGTGGGCATAGTTACATACCATATAATGTGCCCGAGGTCTGGTTACATGGGGTGAAGAGTGCATGGACCTGATTGGTTCGTGGGGAAGGTCCTGGAATGCCTAGGTGTTTGAAGGTGTGCTACCTTCCTGAATAGCATGTGGTGGGCTCTGGACCTGGTGAAGCCGTGTCTTGGGAGAACCTGGGAGTATGATTGGATCCCTGAATAGCACCCGGTGAGGCCTGTGTGTTGGGAGATCCTGGGAGTGGGATCGGATCCCTGAAAAGCACATGCTGAAGCCTGTGTGTTGGACGGTCCCAGGAGGGGACAGACGTCCTGAATAGCACCCGGAGTGGCCAAGTGTGAGCAGAGTCCGTGACGGCTTGCATTGGGGAGCTACTGACCTTCTGTGGGTCTGGACTATCTGGAGTGCCCAGGTCACAAGGACGGTGACCTCAGCAAGGCAGCCCCCTGGGAGAGAGGACTAACAAAGAGTAGGCATCTGGAGCAGGCGCTCCTGTAAGGTACCTCCACAGACTGTTGGTGCTTGTTTTGTTCTATAAACATTAATGAGCTGTTTGGTATGTGGTCGCCCACGGTCACTAGAAAGAGAGGTCCAGCATGTTTAGGGACTGCAAGGAAAAGCCATACCCTGTAAGTTACTCTGGACTATTTATTAAGCCTGTGAAGTGTAACATGGCCTACTGTATGGTTTATGAATGCACAATAAACTGCAGACTGTTTAAGTGGAAAGTGTTTCTGTGTGCCTCAATATCGCAGTCAAGTGAGTGTCCCCAAACACAAACAGTAAGCGCTATCTTACATTATATAATATATATATATTTTCATAAATATCTAATATATACATTTAACAGGTACATCTTCTTGACCCCAACAGGTTACACTGCTTGTGTTGCCCATAGAAACCAATCACTATGCTTCTTTACTTTCACAGAGCTGTTTAAAAGATGAAAGCTGAGCTGTGATTGGTTGCTATGAGCAACAGTTTTCCTTGTAGTTGTGGTAACTGAGGCCTATTATTCTTATCATTTCTATGGTGTTATCCTTCTATAAAGCTGGAAATAACACAAAACCAGGGATTGAAGCTTGAGGAAGGTAATTTGCATATTCCAGGTGACTTCTGGGAAAAGCGAAGTTTCCCTCAGCAAGAAGATCGTTGGGTACAGCCGGGACCAGCTGCTTGGAAAGCATCGCCAAACCAGGGATTGAAACTTGAGGAGGTCAATTTGAATATTCCAGGTGCCTTCTGGGTAAAGCGAAGAGTCTTCCTCAGCAAGAAGATCATTGGGTACAGCCGGGACCAGCTGCTTGGAAAGCATCCCCAAACCAGGGATTGAAACTTGAGGAGGCCAATTTGAATATTCCAGGTGCCTTCTGGGTAAAGCGAAGAGTCTTCCTCAGCAAGAAGATCATGGGTACAGCCGAGACCAGCTGCTTGGAAAGCATCGCCAAACCAGCGCGCAAATTTTTGCCTCTAGCACATTATTGCAAGGAAGCTTGGCTGATTGAGTACATTACAAAGGAAGGAAAAAAACAGCAGATTACACAAGGTTACAGACAGTAGATTACGCAAGAAGAAAGACATGCAGTAAGTCAGTAAGATCTAGGAGCAACATGGTAGATGTGACAACTACATGGTGAACTGCAACATGTGCTACATGTTCACAGATCGACCAGAAGAAGAATCCAACTTCACCTGCCAGAAGTGTAGACTACAGGCCCTTTTAGAAGAAAAGTTGCGGGGTCTGGAAGAAAGAATTGCAACTTTGAAACTCAAAGAAAATGAAGCCTTCCAGACAGAACCGAAGCATCTCTACTGGTCACAGAAGGTGAAGAAAGTGTCAGAGAAGCTCCAAAAGCAGACGAGAGGAAGCATGTGACAAAAAAAGCAAGAAGACCATAGAGACATCACCAACCACACAACTGAGAAACGGATACCAAGGCCTTGGGGAGGACGAAGATGGCACACCTAAGGATGAGGCATTACCAGCAAACAAAGAAGAAAAGGGCAAATAGCAACACCCAGAAGTGACAGCAAAAAGTACAGCCAAGAAGCGAATTAGAGTTATAGTGGTGGGAGACTCACTACTGAGAGGCATAGAAGCAGCCATCTGCAGACCGGACATAACCGCAAGAGAAGTATGCTGCCTCCTAGGTGCGAAGACCAAGGATGTGACCGATAGAATACCAAAGCTCATCAGTTCTAAGGACGTCCACCTATTTCTTCTCATACACTTTAGCACCAATGACATGGCAAGGAAGGACCTACCGACAATCTGCAAGGACTTTGAAGAGTGGGAGAAGAAAATAAAGGAACTGGATGCACAGGTAGTTTTTTCTTCTATCCTTCCAGTAGATGGGCATGGCACCAGGAGATGGAACAGGATTCTTGATGCGAACAACTGGCTAAGACGATGGTGCAGACAACAAGGATTCGGATTCCTGGACCACGGTGTGAATTACCTGTACAACAGACTCCTCGCCAGTGACGGACTACACCTCAAGAAACCTGGGAAAAACACATTCGCCAGAAGACTCACTTCACTCATCAGGAGGGCGTTAAACTAGAAGAAGCGGGGACGTGAAGAAAAACGTTAGACATGAACATGAAGCCAGAAAATATACTGATGAAGGATTTGAGGTGTGGCAAAAAAAGACCCAAGACAACATGCTCGGAAGGGAGGTAAGAAAATTTCAAAAACAATACACAGGGAGGAGACTGGAACAAAACAAAATCCTCTAAACTGCATGCTCGCAAATGCCAGAAGCCTGACAAACAAGATGGAAGAACTAGAAGCAGAAATATCTACAGATAACTTTGACATAGTGGGAATAACCGAGACATGGTTAGATGAAAGCTATGACTGGGCAGTTAACTTACAGGGTTACATTCTGTTTAGAAAGGTACATAAAAAAATCGGAGACTAGGAGGGGTTTGTCGTTATGTAAAGTCTTGTCTAAAGGCCACTTTATCGGAGGATATTAGCGAAGGGAATGAGGATGTCGAGTCCATATGGGTCGACAAACATGGAGGGAAAAATAGTAACAAAATTCTCAAGGGGTCTGCTACAAACCCCCAAATATAACCGAATTCATGGAATGTCTACTACTAAGGCAGATAGATGAAGCTGCAAACCATAATGAGGTCCTTGTTATGGGGGGACTTGAACTACCCGGATATTAACTGGGAAACAGAGACCTGCAAAACCCATAAAGGCAGCAGGTTTCTGCTAATAACCAAGAAATATTATCCTTCACAATTGGTGCAGAATCCACCCAGAGGAGCAGCACTTTTAGACCTAATACTATCTAACACACCTGACAGAATAACAAATCTGCAGGTCGTCGGGCATCTAGGAAATGGCGACCACAATATTGTACAGTTTCACTTGTCTTTCGCTAGGGGGACATGTCAGGGAGTCACAAAACACTGAACTTTAGGAAGGCAAAGTTTGACCAGGTTAGAGATGCCCTTAATCTGGTTGCCTGGGACAATGTCCTCAGAAATAAGAATACAGATAAAAAATGGGAAATGTTTAAGAACATCCTAAATAGGCACTGTAAGCGGTTTATACCTTGTGGGAATAAAAGGACAAGAAATAGGAAAAACCCAATGTGGCTAAACAAAGAAGTAAAAGGGGCAAGTAACAGTAAAAAGAAAGCATTTAAACTACTAAAGCAGGATGGCACCGTTGAAGCTCTAAAATACAATAGGGAGAAAAATACTTTATCTAAAAATCTAATTAAAGCTGCCAAAAAGGAAACAGAGAAGCTCATTGCTAAGGAGAGTAAAACTAATCCCAAACTGTTATTCAACTATATCAATAGTAAAAGAATCAAAAGTGAAAGTGTAGGCCCCTTAAAATATTGTGAGGAAAGAATGGTTGTAGATGATGAGGAAAAAGCTAATATATTAAACACCATCTTCTCCACGGTATTCACGGAGGAAAATGAGATGCTAGGTGAAATGCTGAGAGAAAAAGAAAACCCTATATTAAGGGTCACCAATCTAACCCAAGAAGAGGTGCGAAACCGGCTAAATAAGATTAAAATAGATAAATCTCCGGGTCCGGATGGCATTAACCCACGAGTACTAAGAGAGCTAAGTAATGTAATAGACAAACCATTATTTCTTATATTTAGTGACTTTATAGCAATGGGGTCTGTTCCACAGGACTGGCGCATAGCAAATGTGGTACCAATATTCAAAAAGGGCTCTAAAAGTGAACCTGGAAATTATAGGCCAGTAAGTCTAACCTCTACTGTTGGTAACATATGTGAAGGGTTTCTGAGGGATGTTATTCTGGATTATCTCAATGAGAATAACTTTTTAACTCCATATCAGCATGGGTATATGAGGAATCGCTCCTGTCAAACCAATCTAATCAGTTTTTATGAAGAGGTAAGCTATAGACTGGACCAAGGTGAGTCACTGGACGTGGTATATCTTGATTTTTCCAAAGCGTTTGATACTGTGCCACACAAGAGGTTGGTACACAAAATGAGAATGCTGGGTCTGGGGGAAAATGTGTGTAAATGGGTAAGTAACTGGCTTAGGCCGGTTTCACATTAGCGCTTTTTAAGCGCACGCACGGCCGGGGGTAGCTCCGCCCCCGAGCCGGCTCTCTGCCCGGCGTGCCCGCCCCTTGCTTGTAGCGCCGCCTACTAGCGGACAGCGGCGCCTGCGATCGGCGCACCCTATCTTTAGCATAGGGTGCGCAGATCGTGCGCAGGCCGTGCGCTAGTTGCTCTTTGACCTGCGCTGCGCACTTTTGACGGTGCGCCGTGCGCGCCAAAATCGAACTTTTCGGATTTTGGCGCGCACGGCGCACCGTCAAAAGTGCGCAGCGCAGATCAAAGCGCAACTAGCGCACGGCCTGCGCACGATCTGCGCACCCTATGCTAAAGATAGGGTGCGCCGATCGCAGGCGCCGCTGTCCGCTAGTAGGCGGCGCTACAAGCAAGGGGCGGGCACGCCGGGCAGAGAGCCGGCTCGGGGGCGGAGCTACCCCCGGCCGTGCGTGCGCTTAAAAAGCGCTAATGTGAAACCGGCCTTAGTGATAGAAAACAGAGGGTAGTTATAAATGGTATATTCTCTAACTGGGTCGCTGTGACCAGTGGGGTACCGCAGTGGTCGGTTGGGACCTATTCTCTTCAACATATTTATTAACGATCTGGTAGAAGGTTTGCACAGTAAAATATCGATATTTGCATATGAGACATAGCTATGTAAAGAAGTCAATACAAGAGAAGATAGTATTCTGCTACAGATGGATGGGGATAAGTTGGAAACTTGGGCCGAAAGGTGGCAGATACGGCTTAACAATGATAAATGTAAGGTTATACACATGGGAAGAAGGAATCAATATCACCATTACACACTGAACGGGAAACCACTGGGTAGTTCTGACATGGAGAAGGACTTGGGGATCCTAGTTAATGATAAACTTACCTGGAGCAGCCAGTGCCAGGCAGCGGCTGCCAAGGCAAACAGCATCATGGGGTGCATTAAAAGAGGTCTGCGTACACATGATGAGAGCATTATACTGCCTCTGTACAAATCCCTGGCTAGATCGCACATGGAGTACTGTGTACAGTTTTGGGCTCCAGTGTTCAGGAATGATATAATGGAATTATAGCAAGTACAAAGGAGGGCAACAAAATTAATAAAGGGGAAGGGGGAACTACAATACCCAGAGAGATTAGAAAACTTAGGATTATTTAGTCTAGAAAAAAGATCACTGAGGGGCGATCTAATAAGCATATATAAGTATATAAGGGGACATTACAAATATCTCTCCGAAGATTTGTTTATACCAAGGAAGGTGATGGTCACAAGGGGGCATTCTCTGCGTCTGGAGGAGAGAAGGATTTTCCACCAACATAGAAGAGGATTCTTTAGAGTTAGGGCAGTGAGTATCTGGAATTCCCTGCCTGAGGAGGTGGTGACGGCGAACTCAGTCGAAGGGTTCAAGAGAGGCCTGGATGTCTTCCTGGAGCGTAACAATATTGTATCTTACAGTTAATAGGTTCATTAGAAAGATGTAGATGTGGGGATTTATTCTAAATATAGGCTGAACTGGATCAACAAATGTCTTGTTTTGGCCTTGCTAACTATGTTACTACGTTACAATTTATTACTATGCCGACACAGACCACCCTCTGACACAGACTGCAGGGAGAGCCCAGAATCAGAAACTTTTTTTTCTCTGGCATGAAGCATCCTCATTAACTTAAAAATTTAAACAGATTAAAAAAGAAACACAAGACAGATTTATCAAACCCAGGAAACATTTTAATCAGTGTAACAGCGCCAACCTGACACTGCCTGGTTGGCTTTAAACTTATTTATAAAGCTTCAACTAATACCACCCTAAATTAGTCCTTCTTTACAATTTTCTAACTCACTGGTATTACACTCAGGGGGTGATGCCGCCGCTGCCGAACTAAAATGCTCTGTGCTGCGGGGACACTGCGCCACCACAGTATACAGATGGGAGGGAACCTGGAGAGCAACTAACAGAATGGTTTTTAACAGGGAGAAATGCAAAGTACAACATCTGGGCAATAAAAATGGAAAAAGCATATACAGAATGGGAGGAATAGGGCTAAGTGACAGCACATGTGAAAAAGACTTGGGTATACTAATAGATCACAGACTGAATATGAGTCAACAGTGTGATGCAGCAGCAAAAAAGGCAAATGCAATTCTAGTATGTATTAACAGAAGCATACAGTCTAGATCACGTGAAGTCATTATTTCCCTCTACTCCTCTTTGGTCAGACCTCATCTGGAATATTGTGTCCAGTTTTGGGCACCACATTTTGAAAAAGACATCAAGAAACTGGAGCAAGTTCAGAAAAGAGCGACCAGAATGGTGACCGGTCTGCAAACCCTGACTTATGAGGAAAGGTTGCAGGATTTGGGAATGTTTAGTTTGCAAAAGAGAAGACTGAGAGGAGACTTAATAGCTGTCTACAAATATCTAAAGGGCTGTCACATTGTAGAAGGATCAACTTTATTCTCATTTGCACAAGAAAAGACAGCAATGGGATGAAACTGAATGGGAGGAGACACAGATTAGATATTAGGAAAAACTTTTTGACAGTTAGAGTGATCAATGAGTGGAACAGGCTGCCACGAGAAGTGGTGAGTGCACCTTCAATGGAAGTCTTCAAACAGAGGCTGGACAGACATCTGACTGGGATGATTTAGCGAATCCTGCTTTGAGCAGGGGGTTGGACCAGATGGCCCAGGAGGTCCCTTTCAACTCTACGATTCTATGATTCTATGACATACAGGTCTATCCTACATTCAGGGGGAGATGACACACAGGTATATTCTATACACAGGAGGACATGACACAAGTATATACTATACACAGGAGGAGATGACACACAGGTATATACTATATACAGGGGAGATGACACACAGGTATATACTATACACAGGAGGAGATGACACACGGGTATATACTATACACAGGAGGACATGACACAAGTATATACTATATACAGGAGGAGATGATACACAGTTATAGACTATACACAGGAGGAGATGACACACAGGTATATACTATATACAGGAGGAGATGACAAACAGGTATATACTATATACAGGAGGAGATGACACACAGGTATATACAGGAGGAGATGACACACAGGTATATACTATATACAGGAGGAGATGACACACAGGTATATACTATATACAGGAGGAGATGACACACAGGTATATACTATATACAGGAGGAGATGACACACAGGTATATACTATATACAGGAGGAGATGACACAGGTATATACTCTACAAAGAAGGAGATAACACAGGTATAGACTCTACACAGGAGATGACACACAGGTACAGTGGGGAAAAAAAGTATTTAGTCAGTCAGCAATAGTGCAAGTTCCAACACTTAAAAAGATGAGAGGCGTCTGTAATTTACATCATAGGTAGACCTCAACTATGGGAGACAAACTGAGAAAAAAAAATCCAGAAAATCACATTGTCTGTTTTTTTTTTCATTTTATTTGCATATTATGGTGGAAAATAAGTATTTGGTCAGAAACAAAATTTCATCTCAATACTTTGTGATATATCCTTTGTTGGCAATGACAGAGGTCAAACGTTTTCTGTAAGTCTTCAGAAGGTTGCCACACACTGTTGTTTGTATGTTGGCCCATTCCTCCATGCAGATCTCCTCTAGAGCAGTGATGTTTTTGGCTTTTCGCTTGGCAACACGGACTTTCAACTCCCTCCAAAGGTTTTCTATAGGGTTGAGATCTGGAGACTGGCTAGGCCACTCCAGGACCTTGAAATGCTTCTTACGAAGCCACTCCTTCGTTGCCCTGGCGGTGTGCTTTGGATCATTGTCATGTTGAAAGACCCAGCCACGTTTCATCTTCAATGCCCTTGCTGATGGAAGGAGGTTTGCACTCAAAATCTCACGATACATGGCCCCATTCATTCTTTCATGTACCCGGATCAGTCGTCCTGGCCCCTTTGCAGAGAAACAGCCCCAAAGCATGATGTTTCCACCACCATGCTTTACAGTAAGTATGGTGTTTGATGGATGCAACTCAGTATTCTTTTTCCTCCAAACACGACAAGTTGTGTTTCTACCAAACAGTTCCAGTTTGGTTTCATCAGACCATAGGACATTCTCCCAAAACTCCTCTGGATCATCCAAATGCTCTCTAGCAAACTTCAGATGGGCCCGGACATGTACAGACTTAAGAAGTGGGACACGTCTGGCACTGCAGGATCTGAGTCCATGGTGGCGTAGTGTGTTACTTATGGTAGGCCTTGCTACATTGGTCCCAGCTCTCTGCAGTTCATTCACTAGGTCCCCCCGCGTGGTTCTGGGATTTTTGCTCACCGTTCTTGTGATCATTCTGACCCCACGGGGTGGGATTTTGCGTGGAGCTCCAGATCGAGGGAGATTATCAGTGGTCTTGTATGTCTTCCATTTTCTAATTATTGCTCCCACAGTTGATTTCTTCACTCCAAGCTCGTTGGCTATTGCAGATTCAGTCTTCCCAGCCTGGTGCAGGGCTACAATTTTGTTTCTGGTGTCCTTTGACAGCTCTTTGGTCTTCACCATAGTGGAGTTTGGAGTCAGACTGTTTGAGGGTGTGCACAGGTGTCTTTTTATACTGATAACAAGTTTAAACAGGTGCCATTACTACAGGTAATGAGTGGAGGAAAGAGGAGACTCTTAAAGAAGAAGTTACAGGTCTGTGAGAGCCAGAAATCTTGATTGCTTGTTTCTGACCAAATACTTATTTTCCACCATAATATGCAAATAAAATGAAAAAAAAAACAGACAATGTGATTTTCTGGATTTTTTTTTCTCAGTTTGTCTCCCATAGTTGAGGTCTACCTATGATGTAAATTACAGACACCTCTCATCTTTTTAAGTGGTGGAACTTGCACTATTGCTGACTGACTAAATACTTTTTTTCCCCACTGTATATGCTATATACAGGAGGAGATGACACAGGTATATACTTTATACAGGAGGAGATGACACAGGTATATACTATATAAAGGAGGAGATGACACAGGTATATACAGGAGGAGATGACACACAGGTATATACTATATACAGGAGTAGATGACACACGTATATACTATATACAGGAGGAGATGACACACGTATATACAGGAGGAGATGACACAGGTATATACTATATACAGGAGGAGATGACACAGGTATATACTATACACAGGAGGAGATGACACAGATATATACTATATACAGGAGGAGAGGACACACAGGTATATACTATATACAGGAGGAGATGACACAGGTATATACAGGAGGAGATGAAACACAGGTATATACTATATACAGGAGATGACACACGGGTATATACTATATACAGGAGATGACACACAGGTATATACTATTTACAGGGGGAGATGACACAGGTATATACTATATACAGGAGGAGATGACACACAGGTATATACTATATACAGGAGGAGATGACACAGGTATATACTATATACAGGAGGAGATGACACAGGTATACACTATATACAGGAGGAGATGACACAGGTATATACAGGAGGAGATGACACAGGTATATACAGGAGGAGATGACACACAGGTATACACTATATACAGGAGGAGATGACACACAGGTATATACTATATACAGGAGGAGATGACACACAGGTATATACTATATACAGGAGGAGATGACACACAGGTATATACTATATACAGGAGGAGATGACACACAGGTATATACTATATACAGGAGGAGAAGACACACAGGTATATACTATATACAGGAGGAGATGACACACAGGTATATACTATATACAGGAGGAGATGACACACAGGTATATACTATATACAGGAGGAGATGACACACAGGTATATACTATATACAGGAGGAGATGACACACAGGTATGTACTATATACAGGAGGAGATGACACACAGGTATGTACTATATACAGGAGGAGATGACACACAGGTATGTACTATATACAGGAGGAGATGACACACAGGTATATACTATATACAGGAGGAGATGACACACAGGTATATACTATATACAGGAGGAGATGACACACAGGTATATACTATATACAGGAGGAGATGACACACAGGTATATACTATATACAGGAGGAGATGACACACAGGTATATACTATACACAGGAGGAGATGACACACAGGTATATACTATACACAGGAGGAGATGATACACAGGTATATACTATATACAGGAGGAGATGATACACAGGTATATACTATATACAGGAGGAGATGACACAGATATATACTATATACAGGAGGAGATGACACAGGTATATACTATATACAGGAGGAGATGACACAGGTATATACTAAATACAGGAGGAGATGACACAGGTATATACTATATACAGGAGGAGATGATACACAGGTATACACTATACACAGGAGGAGTTGACACAGATATATACTATATACAGGAGGAGATGACACAGAGGTATATACTATATACAGGAGGAGATGACACACAGGTATATACTATATACAGGAGGAGATGACACACAGGTATATACTATATACAGGAGGAGATGACACACAGGTATATACTATATACAGGAGGAGATGACACACAGGTATATACTATACACAGGAGGAGATGACACACAGGTATATACTATACACAGGAGGAGATGACACAGGTATATACTATATACAGGAGGAGATGATACACAGGTATATACTATATACAGGAGGAGATGACACAGATATATACTATATACAGGAGGAGATGACACAGGTATATACTATATACAGGAGGAGATGACACACGTATATACTATATACAGGAGGAGATGACACACAGGTATATACTATATACAGGAGGAGATGACACAGGTATATACTAAATACAGGAGGAGATGACACAGGTATATACTATATACAGGAGGAGATGATACACAGGTATATACTATACACAGGAGGAGTTGACACAGATATATACAGGAGGAGATGACACACGTATATACTATATACAGGAGGAGATGACACAGGTATATACAGGAGGAGATGACACACAGTTATATACTATATACAGCAGGAGATGACACACAGGTATATACTATATACAGGAGGAGATGACATACAGGTATATACTATATACAGGAGGAGAGGACATACAGGTATACACTATACACAGGAGGAGATGACACAGAAATATACAGGAGGAGATGACACACAGGTATATACTATATACAGGAGGAGATGATACACAGGTATATACTATATACAGGAGGAGATGACACACAGGTATATACTATATACAGGAGGAGATGACACACAGGTATATACTATATACAGGAGGAGATGACACACAGGTATATACTATATACAGGAGGAGATGACACAGGTATATACTATATACAGGAGGAGCTGACACACAGGTATATACTATATACAGGAGGAGATGATACACAGGTATACACTATACACAGGAGGAGATGACACAGAAATATACAGGAGGAGATGATACACAGGTATATACTATATACAGGAGGAGATGATACACAGGTATATACTATATACAGGAGAAGATGACACAGGTATATACTATATACAGGAGGAGATGACACACAGGTATATACTATATACAGGAGGAGATGACACACAGGTATATACTATATACAGGAGGAGATGACACACAGGTATATACTATATACAGGAGGAGATGACACACAGGTATATACTAAATACAGGAGGAGATGACACACAGGTATATACTATATACAGGAGGAGATGACACACAGGTATATACTAAATACAGGAGGAGATGACACACAGGTATATACTATACACAGGAGGAGATGACACAGGTATATACTATATACAGGAGGAGATGACACAGGTATATACTATATACAGGAGGAGATGACACACAGGTATATACTATATACAGGAGGAGATGACACAGGTATATACTATATACAGGAGGAGATGACACACAGGTATATACTATATACAGGAGGAGATGACACACAGGTATATACTATATACAGGAGGAGATGACACACAGGTATATACAGGAGGAGATGACACAGGTATATACTATATACAGGAGATGACACACAGATATATACTATATACAGGAGGAGATGACACACAGGTATATACTATATACAGGAGGAGATGACACAGGTATATACTATATACAGGAGGAGATGACACACAGGTATATACTATATACAGGAGGAGATGACACAGGTATATACTATTTACAGGAGGAGATGACACACAGGTATATACTATATACAGGAGGAGATGACACACAGGTATATACTATATACAGGAGGAGATGACACACAGGTATATACTATATACAGGAGGAGATGACACACAGGTATATACTATATACAGGAGGAGATGACACACGTATATACTATATACAGGAGGAGATGACACACAGGTATATACTATATACAGGAGGAGATGACACAGGTATATACTATACACAGGAGGAGATGACACAGGCATATACTATATACAGGAGGAGATGATACACAGGTATAAACTATATACAGGAGGAGATGACACACAGGTATATACTATATACAGGAGGAGATGACACAGGTATATACTATATACAGGAGGAGATGACACAGAGGTATATACTATATACAGGAGGAGATGACACAGGTATATACTATATACAGGAGGAGATGACACACAGGTATATACTATATACAGCAGGAGATGACACAGGTATATACTATATACAGGAGGAGATGACACACAGGTATATACTATATACAAAAGGAGATGACACAGGTATACACTATATACAGAAGGAGATGACACAGGTATATACTATATACAGGAGGAGATGACACATAGGTATATACTATATACAGGAGGAGATGATACACAGGTATATACTATATACACGAGGAGATGACACACAGGTATATACAGGAGGAGATGACACAGGTATATACTATATACAGCAGGAGATGACACAGGTATATACAGGAGGAGATGACACACAGGTATATACTATATACAGGAGATGACACACAGGTATATACTATATACAGGAGGAGATGATACACAGGTATATACTATATACAGGAGGAGATGACACACAGGTATATACTATATACAGGAGGAGATGACACACAGGTATATACTATATACAGGAGGAGATGACACACAGGTATATACTATATACAGGAGGAGATGACACAGGTATATACTATATACAGGAGGAGATGACACAGATATATACTATATACAGGAGGAGATGACACAAGTATATACTATATACAGGAGGAGATGACACACAGGTATATACTATATACAGGAGGAGATGACACAGGTATATACTATATACAGGAGGAGATGACACAGGTATATACTATATACAGGAGGAGATGATACACAGGTATATACTATATACAGGAGGAGATGACACACAGGTATATACTATATACAGGAGGAGATGACACACAGGTATATACTATATACAGGAGGAGATGACACACAGGTATATACTATATACAGGAGGAGATGACACAGGTATATACTATATACAGGAGGAGATGACACACGGGTATATACTATATACAGGAGGAGATGACACAGGTATATACTATATACAGGAGGAGATGATACACAGGTATATACTATATACAGGAGGAGATGACACACAGGTATATACTATATACAGGAGGAGATGACACACAGGTATATACTATATACAGGAGGAGATGACACAGGTATATACTATATACAGGAGGAGATGACACAGGTATATACTATATACAGGAGGAGATGACACACAGGTATATACTATATACAGGAGGAGATGACACACAGGTATATACTATATACAGGAGGAGATGACACAGATATATACTATATACAGGAGGAAATGACACAGATATATACTATATACAGGAGGAGATGACAAAGATATATACTATATACAGGAGGAGATGACACAGATATATACTATATACAGGAGGAGGTGACACAGGTATACACTATATACAGGAGGAGGTGACACAGATATATACTATATACAGGAGGAGATGACACAGGTATATACTATATACAGGAGGAGATGACACTCAGGTATATACAGGAGGAGATGACACAGGTATATACTATATACAGGAGGAGATGACACAGGTACAGTGGGGAAAAAAAGTATTTAGTCAGTCAGCAATAGTGCAAGTTCCACCACTTAAAAAGATGAGAGGCGTCTGTAATTTACATCATAGGTAGACCTCAACTATGGGAGACAAACTGAGAAAAAAAAAATCCAGAAAATCACATTGTCTGTTTTTTTTTCATTTTATTTGCATATTATGGTGGAAAATAAGTATTTGGTCAGAAACAAAATTTCATCTCAATACTTTGTGATATATCCTTTGTTGGCAATGACAGAGGTCAAACGTTTTCTGTAAGTCTTCACAAGGTTGCCACACACTGTTGTTGGTATGTTGGCCCATTCCTCCATGCAGATCTCCTCTAGAGCAGTGATGTTTTTGGCTTTTGGCTTGGCAACACGGACTATCAACTCCCTCCAAAGGTTTTCTATAGGGTTGAGATCTGGAGACAGGCTAGGCCACTTCAGGACCTTCATATGCTTCTTACGAAGCCACTCCTTCGTTGCCCTGGCGGTGTGCTTTGGATCATTGTCATGTTGAAAGACCCAGCCACGTTTCATCTTCAATGCCCTTGCTGATGGAAGGAGGTTTGCACTCAAAATCTCACGATACATGGCCCCATTCATTCTTTCATGTACCCGGATCAGTCGTCCTGGCCCCTTTGCAGAGAAACAGCCCCAAAGCATGATGTTTCCACCACCATGCTTTACAGTAGGTATGGTGTTTGATGGATGCAACTCAGTATTCTTTTTCCTCCAAACACGACAAGTTGTGTTTCTACCAAACAGTTCCAGTTTGGTTTCATCAGACCATAGGACATTCTCCCAAAACTCCTCTGGATCATCCAAATGCTCTCTAGCAAACTTCAGACGGGCCCGGACATGTACAGGCTTAAGCAGTGGGACACGTCTGGCACTGCAGGATCTGAGTCCATGGTGGCGTAGTGTGTTACTTATGGTAGGCCTTGTTACATTGGTCCCAACTCTCTGCAGTTCATTCACTAGGTCCCCCCGCGTGGTTCTAGGATTTTTGCTCACCGTTCTTGTGATCATTCTGACCCCACGGGGTGGGATTTTGCGTGGAGCACCAGATCGAGGGAGATTATCAGTGGTCTTGTATGTCTTCCATTTTCCAATTATTGCTCCCACAGTTGATTTCTTCACTCCAAGCTGGTTGGCTATTGCAGATTCAGTCTTCCCAGCCTGGTGCAGGGCTACAATTTTGTTTCTGGTGTCCTTCGACAGCTCTTTGGTCTTCACCATAGTGGAGTTTGGAGTCAGACTGTTTGAGGGTGTGCACAGGTGTCTTTTTATACTGATAACAAGTTTAAACAGGTGCCATTACTACAGGTAATGAGTGGAGGAAAGAGGAGACTCTTAAAGAAGAAGTTACAGGTCTGTGAGAGCCAGAAATCTTGATTGCTTGTTTCTGACCAAATACTTATTTTCCACCATAATATGCAAATAAAATGAAAAAAAAACCAGACAATGTGATTTTCTGGATTTTTTTTTCTCAGTTTGTCTCTCTTAGTTGAGGTCTACCTATGATGTAAATTACAGACGCCTCTCATCTTTTTAAGTGGTGGAACTTGCACTATTGCTGACTGACTAAATACTTTTTTTCCCCACTGTATACTGCATAAGGGGCATAATGGGGGCATTACACTGTGTGGGGGGCATCATATATACTGCATAAGGGGCATAATGGGGGCATTACACTGTGTGAGGGCATCATGTATACTGCATAAGGGGCATAATGGGGGCATTACACTGTGTGGGGGGCATCATATATACTGCATAAGGGGCATAATGGGGGCATTACATATACTGCATAAGGGGCATAATGGAGGCATTACACTGTGTGAGGGCATCATGTATACTGCATAAGGGGCATAATGGGGGCATTACACTGTGTGGGTGGCATCATATATACTGCATAAGGGGCATAATGGGGGCATTACACTATGTGGGGGGCATCATATATACTGCATAAGGGGCATAATGGGGGCATTACACTGTGTGGGGTCATCATATATACTGTATAAGGGGCATAATGGGGGCATTACACTGTGTGGGGGGCATCATATATACTGCATAAGGGCCATAATGGGGGCATTACACTGTGTGGGGGGCATCATATATACTGCATAATGGGCATAATGGGGGCATTACACTGTGTGGGGGCATCATATATACTGCATAAGGGGCATAATGGGGGCATTAAATTGTGTGGGGGCATCATATATACTGCATAAGGGGCATAATGGGGGCATTACACTGTGTGGGGGCATCATATATACTGCATAAGGGGCATAATGGGGGCATTTCACTGTGTGGGGGGCATCATATATACTGAATAAGGGGCATAATGGGGGCATTACACTGTGTGGGGGCATCATATATACTGCATAAGGGGCATAATGGGGGCATTACACTGTGTGGGGGCATCATATATACTGCATAACGGGCATAATGGGGGCATTACACTGTGTGGGGGCATCATATATACTGAATAAGGGGCATAATGGGGGCATTACACTGTGTGGGGCATCATATATACTGCATAAGGGACATAATGGGGGCATTACACTGTGTGGGGGGCATCATATATACTGCATAAGGGGCATAATGGGGGCATTACACTGTGTGGGGGGCATCATATATACTGCATATGGGCCATAATGGGGGCATTACACTGTGTGGGGGGCATCATATATACTGCATAAGGGGCATAATGGGGGCATTACACTGTGTGGGGGCATCATATATACTGCATAAGGGGCATAATGGGGGCATTACAATGTGTGGGGGGCATCAAATATACTGCATAAGGGGCATAATGGGGGCATTACACTGTGTGGGGGCATCATATATACTGCATAAGGGCCATAATGGGGGCATTACACTGTGTGGGGGGCATCATATATACTGCATAAGGGGCATAATGGAGGCATTACACTGTGTGGGGGCATCATATGTACTGCATAAGGGGCATAATGGGGGCATTACACTGTGTGGGGGGCATCATATATACTGCATAAGGGGCATAATGGGGGCATTACACTGTGTGGGGGGCATCATATATACTGCATAAGGGGCATAATGGGGGCATTACACTGTGTGGGGGCATCATATATACTGCATAAGGGGCATAATGGGGGCATTACACTGTGTGGGGGCATCATATATACTGCATAAGGGGCATAATGGGCATAATGGGGGCATTACACTGTGTGGGGGGCATCATATATACTGCATAAGGGGCATAATGGGGGCATTACACTGTGTGGGGGCATCATATATACTGCATAAGGGGCATAATGGGGGCATTACACTGTGTGGGGGCATCATATATACTGCATAAGGGGCATAATGGGGGGCATCATATATACTGCATAAGGGGCATAATGGGGGCATTACACTGTGTGGGGGCATCAGATATACTGCATAAGGGCCATAATGGGGGCATTACACTGTGTGGGGGGCATCATATATACTGCATAAGGGGCATAATGGGGGCATTACACTGTGTGGGGGCATCATATATACTGCATAAGGGGCATAATGGGGGCATTACACTGTGTGGGGGGCATCATATATACTGCATAAGGGGCATAATGGGGGCATTACACTGTGTGGGGGGCATCATATATACTGAATAAGGGGCATAATGGGGGCATTACACTGTGTGGGGGTATCATATATACTGCATAAGGGGCATAATGGGGGCATTACACTGTGTGGGGGCATCATATATACTGCATAAGGGGCATAATGGGGGCATTACACTGTGTGGGGGGCATCATATATACTGCATAAGGGGCATAATGGGGGCATTACACTGTGTGGGGGCATCATATATACTGCATAAGGGCCATAATGGGGGCATTACACTGTGTGGGGGCATCATATATACTGCATAAGGGGCATAATGGGGGCATTACACTGTGTGGGGGGCATCATATATACTGAATAAGGGGCATAATGGGGGCATTACACTGTGTGGGGGGCATCATATATACTGAATAAGGGGCATAATGGGGGCATTATACTGTGTGGGGGGCATCATATATACTGAATAAGGGGCATAATGGGGGCATTACACTGTGTGGGGGGCATCATATATACTGCATAAGGTGCATAATGGGGGCATTACACTGTGTGGGGGCATCATATATACTGAATAAGGGGCATAATGGGGCATTACACTGTGTGGGGGGCATCATATATACTGAATAAGGGGCATAATGGGGGCATTACACTGTGTGGGGGCATCATATATACTGAATAAGGGGCATAATGGGGGCATTACACTGTGTGGGGGGCATCATATATACTGAATAAGGGGCATAATGGGAGCATTACACTGTGTGGGGTCATCATATATACTGCATAAGGGGCATAATGGGGGCATTACACTGTGTGGGGGCATCATATATACTGCATAAGGGGCATAATGGAGGCATTACACTGTGTGGGGGGCATCATATATACTGAATAAGGGGCATAATGGGGGCATTACACTGTGTGGGGGCATCATATATACTGCATAAGGGGCATAATGGGGGCATTACACTGTGTGGGGGCATCATATATACTGCATAATGGATATAATGGGGGCATTACACTGTGTGGGGGGCATCATATATACTGCATAAGGGGCATAATGGGGGCATTACACTGTGTGAGGGGCATCATATATACTGCATAAGGGGCATAATGGGGACATTACACTGTGTGGGGGGCATCATATATACTGCATAAGGGGCATAATGGGGGCATTACACTGTGTGGGGGCATCATATATACTGCATAAGGGGCATAATGGGGGCATTACACTGTGTGGGGGCATCATATATACTGCATAATGGATATAATGGGGGCATTACACTGTGTGGGGGGCATCATATATACTGCATAAGGGGCATAATGGGGGCATTACACTGTGTGAGGGGCATCATATATACTGCATAAGGGGCATAATGGGGACATTACACTGTGTGGGGGGCATCATATATACTGCATAAGGGGCATAATGGGGGCATTACACTGTGTGGGGGCATCATATATACTGCATAAGGGGCATAATGGGGGCATTACACTGTGTGGGGGCATCATATATACTGCATAAGGGGCATAATGGGGGCATTACACTGTGTGGGGGCATCATATATACTGCATAATGGATATAATGGGGGCATTACACTGTGTGGGGGGCATCATATATACTGCATAAGGGGCATAATGGGGGCATTACACTGTGTGGGGGCATCATATATACTGCATAAGGGGCATAATGGGGGCATTACACTGTGTGAGGGGCATCATATATACTGCATAAGGGGCATAATGGGGGCATTACACTGTGTGGGGGCATCATATATACTGCATAAGGGGCATAATGGGGGCATTACACTGTGTGGGGGCATCATATATACTGCATAAGGGGCATAATGGGGGCATTACACTGTGTGGGGGCATCATATATACTGCATAATGGATATAATGGGGGCATTACACTGTGTGGGGGGCATCATATATACTGCATAAGGGGCATAATGGGGGCATTACACTGTGTGAGGGGCATCATATATACTGCATAAGGGGCATAATGGGGACATTACACTGTGTGGGGGGCATCATATATACTGCATAAGGGGCATAATGGGGGCATTACACTGTGTGGGGGCATCATATATACTGCATAAGGGGCATAATGGGGGCATTACACTGTGTGGGGGCATCATATATACTGCATAATGGATATAATGGGGGCATTACACTGTGTGGGGGGCATCATATATACTGCATAAGGGGCATAATGGGGGCATTACACTGTGTGAGGGGCATCATATATACTGCATAAGGGGCATAATGGGGACATTACACTGTGTGGGGGGCATCATATATACTGCATAAGGGGCATAATGGGGGCATTACAGTGTGTGGGGGCATCATATATACTGCATAAGGGGCATAATGGGGGCATTACACTGTGTGGGGGCATCATATATACTGCATAAGGGGCATAATGGGGGCATTACACTGTGTGGGGGCATCATATATACTGCATAATGGATATAATGGGGGCATTACACTGTGTGGGGGGCATCATATATACTGCATAAGGGGCATAATGGGGGCATTACACTGTGTGGGGGCATCATATATACTGCATAAGGGGCATAATGGGGGCATTACACTGTGTGAGGGGCATCATATATACTGCATAAGGGGCATAATGGGGGCATTACACTGTGTGGGGGCATCATATATACTGCATAAGGGGCATAATGGGGGCATTACACTGTGTGGGGGCATCATATATACTGCATAAGGGGCATAATGGGGGCATTACACTGTGTGGGGGCATCATATATACTGCATAATGGATATAATGGGGGCATTACACTGTGTGGGGGGCATCATATATACTGCATAAGGGGCATAATGGGGGCATTACACTGTGTGAGGGGCATCATATATACTGCATAAGGGGCATAATGGGGACATTACACTCTGTGGGGGGCATCATATATACTGCATAAGGGGCATAATGGGGGCATTACACTGTGTGGGGGCATCATATATACTGCATAAGGGGCATAATGGGGGCATTACACTGTGTGGGGGCATCATATATACTGCATAATGGATATAATGGGGGCATTACACTGTGTGGGGGGCATCATATATACTGCATAAGGGGCATAATGGGGACATTACACTGTGTGGGGGCATCATATATACTGCATAAGGGGCATAATGGGGGCATTACACTGTGTGGGGGGCATCATATATACTGCATAAGGGGCATAATGGGGGCATTACACTGTGTGGGGGCATCATATATACTGCATAAGGGGCATAATGGGGGCATTACACTGTGTGGGGGCATCATATATACTGCATAATGGATATAATGGGGGCATTACACTGTGTGGGGGGCATCATATATACTGAATAAGGGGCATAATGGGGGCATTACACTGTGTGGGGGCATCATATATACTGCATAAGGGGCATAATGGGGGCATTACACTGTGTGGGGGCATCATATATACTGCATAAGTAGCATAATGGGGGCATTACACTGTGTGGGGGGCATCATATATACTGCATAAGGGGCATAATGGGGACATTACACTGTGTGGGGGCATCATATATACTGCATAAGGGGCATAATGGGAGCATTACACTGTGTGGGGGAATCATATATACTGCATAATGGATATAATGGGGGCATTACACTGTGTGGGGGGCATCATATATACTGCATAAGGGGCATAATGGGGACATTACACTGTGTGGGGGGCATCATATATACTGCATAAGGGGCATAATGGGGGCATCATATATACTGCATAAGGGGCATAATGGGGGCATTACACTGTGTGGGGCCATCATATATACTGCATAATGGATATAATGGGGGCATTACACTGTGTGGGGGGCATCATATATACTGCATAAGGGGCATAATGGGGGCATTACACTGTGTGAGGGGCATCATATATACTGCATAATGGATATAATGGGGGCATTACACTGTGTGGGGGGCATCATATATACTGCATAAGGGGCATAATGGGGGCATTACACTGTGTGGGGGCATCATATATACTGCATAAGGGGCATAATGGGGACATTACACTGTGTGGGGGCATCATATATACTGCATAAGGGGCATAATGGGGGCATTACACTGTGTGGGGGCATCATATATACTGCATAAGGGGCATAATGGGGGCATTACACTGTGTGGGGGCATCATATATACTGCATAAGGGGCATAATGGGGGCATTACACTGTGTGGGGCCATCATATATACTGCATAATGGATATAATGGGGGCATTACACTGTGTGGGGGGCATCATATATACTGCATAAGGGGCATAATGGGGGCATTACACTGTGTGAGGGGCATCATATATACTGCATAATGGATATAATGGGGGCATTACACTGTGTGGGGGGCATCATATATACTGCATAAGGGGCATAATGGGGGCATTACACTGTGTGAGGGGCATCATATATACTGCATAATGGATATAATGGGGGCATTACACTGTGTGGGGGGCATCATATATACTGCATAAGGGGCATAATGGGGGCATTACACTGTGTGGGGGCATCATATATACTGCATAAGGGGCATAATGGGGGCATTACACTGTGTGGGGGCATCATATATACTGCATAATGGATATAATGGGGGCATTACACTGTGTGGGGGGCATCATATATACTGCATAAGGGGCATAATGGGGGCATTACACTGTGTGGGGGCATCATATATACTGCATAAGGGGCATAATGGGGGCATTACACTGTGTGAGGGGCATCATATATACTGCATAAGGGGCATAATGGGGGCATTACACTGTGTGGGGGCATCATATATACTGCATAAGGGGCATAATGGGGGCATTACACTGTGTGGGGGCATCATATATACTGCATAAGGGGCATAATGGGGGCATTACACTGTGTGGGGGCATCATATATACTGCATAATGGATATAATGGGGGCATTACACTGTGTGGGGGGCATCATATATACTGCATAAGGGGCATAATGGGGGCATTACACTGTGTGAGGGGCATCATATATACTGCATAAGGGGCATAATGGGGACATTACACTGTGTGGGGGGCATCATATATACTGCATAAGGGGCATAATGGGGGCATTACACTGTGTGGGGGCATCATATATACTGCATAAGGGGCATAATGGGGGCATTACACTGTGTGGGGGCATCATATATACTGCATAATGGATATAATGGGGGCATTACACTGTGTGGGGGGCATCATATATACTGCATAAGGGGAATAATGGGGGCATTACACTGTGTGAGGGGCATCATATATACTGCATAAGGGGCATAATGGGGACATTACACTGTGTGGGGGGCATCATATATACTGCATAAGGGGCATAATGGGGGCATTACACTGTGTGGGGGCATCATATATACTGCATAAGGGGCATAATGGGGGCATTACACTGTGTGGGGGCATCATATATACTGCATAAGGGGCATAATGGGGGCATTACACTGTGTGGGGGCATCATATATACTGCATAAGGGGCATAATGGGGGCATTACACTGTGTGGGGGGCATCATATATACTGCATAAGGGGCATAATGGGGGCATTACACTGTGTGGGGGCATCATATATACTGCATAATGGATATAATGGGGGCATTACACTGTGTGGGGGGCATCATATATACTGCATAAGGGGCATAATGGGGGCATTACACTGTGTGGGGGCATCATATATACTGCATAAGGGGCATAATGGGGGCATTACACTGTGTGAGGGGCATCATATATACTGCATAAGGGGCATAATGGGGGCATTACACTGTGTGGGGGGCATCATATATACTGCATAAGGGGCATAATGGGGGCATTACACTGTGTGGGGGCATCATATATACTGCATAAGGGGCATAATGGGGGCATTACACTGTGTGGGGGCATCATATATACTGCATAATGGATATAATGGGGGCATTACACTGTGTGGGGGGCATCATATATACTGCATAAGGGGCATAATGGGGGCATTACACTGTGTGAGGGGCATCATATATACTGCATAAGGGGCATAATGGGGGACATTACACTGTGTGGGGGGCATCATATATACTGCATAAGGGGCATAATGGGGGCATTACACTGTGTGGGGGCATCATATATACTGCATAAGGGGCATAATGGGGGCATTACACTGTGTGGGGGCATCATATATACTGCATAATGGATATAATGGGGGCATTACACTGTGTGGGGGGCATCATATATACTGCATAAGGGGCATAATGGGGGCATTACACTGTGTGAGGGGCATCATATATACTGCATAAGGGGCATAATGGGGGACATTACACTGTGTGGGGGGCATCATATATACTGCATAAGGGGCATAATGGGGGCATTACACTGTGTGGGGGCATCATATATACTGCATAAGGGGCATAATGGGGGCATTACACTGTGTGGGGGCATCATATATACTGCATAAGGGGCATAATGGGGGCATTACACTGTGTGGGGGGTATCATATATACTGCATAATGGATATAATGGGGGCATTACACTGTGTGGGGGGCATCATATATACTGCATAAGGGGCATAATGGGGGCATTACACTGTGTGGGGGCATCATATATACTGCATAAGGGGCATAATGGGGGCATTACACTGTGTGGGGGGCATCATATATACTGCATAAGGGGCATAATGGGGGCATTACACTGTGTGGGGGCATCATATATACTGCATAAGGGGCATAATGGGGGCATTACACTGTGTGGGGGCATCATATATACTGCATAAGGGGCATAATGGGGGCATTACACTGTGTGGGGGGCATCATATATACTGCATAATGGATATAATGGGGGCATTACACTGTGTGGGGGGCATCATATATACTGCATAAGGGGCATAATGGGGGCATTACACTGTGTGAGGGGCATCATATATACTGCATAAGGGGCATAATGGGGGACATTACACTGTGTGGGGGCATCATATATACTGCATAAGGGGCATAATGGGGGCATTACACTGTGTGGGGGCATCATATATACTGCATAATGGATATAATGGGGGCATTACACTGTGTGGGGGCATCATATATACTGCATAAGGGGCATAATGGGGGCATTACACTGTGTGAGGGGCATCATATATACTGCATAAGGGGCATAATGGGGGCATTACACTGTGTGGGGGCATCATATATACTGCATAAGGGGCATAATGGGGGCATTACACTGTGTGGGGGGCATCATATATACTGCATAAGGGGCATAATGGGGGCATTACACTGTGTGGGGGCATCATATATACTGCATAAGGGGCATAATGGGGGCATTACACTGTGTGGGGGCATCATATATACTGCATAATGGATATAATGGGGGCATTACACTGTGTGGGGGGCATCATATATACTGCATAAGGGGCATAATGGGGGCATTACACTGTGTGAGGGGCATCATATATACTGCATAAGGGGCATAATGGGGGACATTACACTGTGTGGGGGGCATCATATATACTGCATAAGGGGCATAATGGGGGCATTACACTGTGTGGGGGCATCATATATACTGCATAAGGGGCATAATGGGGGCATTACACTGTGTGGGGGCATCATATATACTGCATAATGGATATAATGGGGGCATTACACTGTGTGGGGGGCATCATATATACTGCATAAGGGGCATAATGGGGGCATTACACTGTGTGGGGGCATCATATATACTGCATAAGGGGCATAATGGGGGCATTACACTGTGTGGGGGGCATCATATATACTGCATAAGGGGCATAATGGGGGCATTACACTGTGTGGGGGCATCATATATACTGCATAAGGGGCATAATGGGGGCATTACACTGTGTGGGGGCATCATATATACTGCATAAGGGGCATAATGGGGGCATTACACTGTGTGGGGGGCATCATATATACTGCATAATGGATATAATGGGGGCATTACACTGTGTGGGGGGCATCATATATACTGCATAAGGGGCATAATGGGGGCATTACACTGTGTGGGGGCATCATATATACTGCATAAGGGGCATAATGGGGGCATTACACTGTGTGAGGGGCATCATATATACTGCATAAGGGGCATAATGGGGGCATTACACTGTGTGGGGGCATCATATATACTGCATAAGGGGCATAATGGGGGCATTACACTGTGTGGGGGCATCATATATACTGCATAAGGGGCATAATGGGGGCATTACACTGTGTGGGGGGCATCATATATACTGCATAATGGATATAATGGGGGCATTACACTGTGTGGGGGGCATCATATATACTGCATAAGGGGCATAATGGGGGCATTACACTGTGTGAGGGGCATCATATATACTGCATAAGGGGCATAATGGGGAGCATTACACTGTGTGGGGGGCATCATATATACTGCATAAGGGGCATAATGGGGGCATTACACTGTGTGGGGGCATCATATATACTGCATAAGGGGCATAATGGGGGCATTACACTGTGTGGGGGCATCATATATACTGCATAATGGGATATAATGGGGGCATTACACTGTGTGGGGGGCATCATATATACTGCATAAGGGGCATAATGGGGGCATTACACTGTGTGAGGGGCATCATATATACTGCATAAGGGGCATAATGGGGGACATTACACTGTGTGGGGGGCATCATATATACTGCATAAGGGGCATAATGGGGGCATTACACTGTGTGGGGGCATCATATATACTGCATAAGGGGCATAATGGGGGCATTACACTGTGTGGGGGCATCATATATACTGCATAAGGGGCATAATGGGGGCATTACACTGTGTGGGGGCATCATATATACTGCATAATGGATATAATGGGGGCATTACACTGTGTGGGGGGGCATCATATATACTGCATAAGGGGCATAATGGGGGCATTACACTGTGTGGGGGCATCATAATATACTGCATAAGGGGCATAATGGGGGCATTACACTGTGTGAGGGGCATCAT